>NW_027518683.1:47502500-48937500 GCF_043159265.1 Tasmannia lanceolata | reverse complement strand
CGAATGATAAACCTCAGGGCATATCCTTGCAAAGAGTGAAGAAACTGGCCGATCTACTCCTCCCAATAATAAAGATCTAATACAAACAAATATTATCTGTGGCTAAAGGACAACAATGAACGAGGAAAAGAAAATTTGAAACAAGAGAAAATCCCCAAAAGGGGTAAAAAGTGGACGATCAAGAGTTAAAGCAAAAACATGTAATATACTAACCAGGGCTTCACAAAACCCTCATCAAGATTCTAAGTACACCTTGAAATCCAATGGTTACAAAGAAAAGAAGAAAAGGATAAAAAAAAGAGAGAGAAAAGACTGGTACCCGTCCACCTTTTCTTCCTTAGCATACAATAACCTCTCAACAAAATGCTCAATCACAAAGAGGGGGAGCACCCCCCACAAGAATATAAGAAATATCAACTGCCAATCGAGAAGGTTAGCAGTCTAGTATCTATATCCTGATGATCCGGGGGGAGCAGGTGGCAACCGGTTGGGTGTGCGGCGGCTTCCAGAGTTCGAACCTGAATTTGAACCAACATCGCCATTCTGTGATGGGTCACTGTAACGTCGGCTATGACCATTGGAGCCGTACCTTGATGATTCACCAGAGGAGTTGGAGCGGTCCACCGGCCCATTAGCTGCTGCGTCAAATGCAGATCTCCAGTCATCACCTGATGGTGCACTGGTTCGCGGGCTGCTCTCTGGAAAAAAAAGCACACAATATTTGAATAATAAGTGAGCTGAATTTGAGAATTTGTAACTGAAAAAGGAATTCAATAGAACAGGTAACCGCAGTTAGAAATGGCAGAGCTAGTGGAGTCAAATGTAAAGTTGTAATGCAAACGAATGAGTGAAAATGGTTTGTAGTAGTTCTCTTTCTGTGGAAAGGACGAAGAACTCATCAAGGTATGTAGCCAGGTTTCAATGATTGAGACCCATTCAAAAGAATAACAGGGTTGCACAATGGACAAGATTCAGGTCTTTAAAGAGAGATCAATTGTGCCGGAAGGGATGATGTTGAGCCAAATGAAGAAGCTCCCCATGGCATTTTTACAATGAAAATTCTCTCAAAATGGCCTACTACCAAAGATACCAGATCAAAGAAGAAAGCACTCCCCATTTGAGTTTTTCAACCGAGATAATTGTAACTAACAAACCAGTATAGAAGAAATATTAGCGTGTGAACATTGGAAAGACAATGACAAAAGTTAACCGCACATCCTACACAAAGCTGTCAAAGTCGGAAGAACCACATAGGTGGATCAAAACCTAGGAGAGGTTGACTTTATTGCAACCGTCTTTGAGGAAATAGAAGAAACATGGGAGGAATCGGAAGAGACCATAGAAGTCAGAGGTTCCGGCTCTTCCCCCACCCCAGGTGTTCAATGTAACATTGTGGATGAGCCTCTCTCGGCAAGAGGACAGTCCAAGTGACCTTATTTTTTTAGTTTAGTTTACTCTGGATAGGAGGCAGCTCAGCAATTTGCAGCATAGCTAATCTAAACAAATTATACTGCACTAGGCCAGTGAAAGTTCAATCAGATTTCAAATTATGAAAAAAATATATCGTATTTTTAAGTTGCAGTCCATTGCAAATATTGAGGTGATACAGTCATCGGATGTCAAAGGGCAGTGTACCCACTTCAGAAACAAAACGGAACTAAAAATTATTTATGAGCATAATGGTCGGCTCTAGCTGATATTTGGAAACTTTAAGAAAACTTTGAAGAAAAATATTGAAATACTTGTGCCATCTTTACTAAGGGTACTTTCCACGTTGAAACTCCAATCACATTACCACATGGAATGTGGATTACTAAAGCAATGACCAATTAATTGAGAAGTGAGTGGAAAGCTTTGGGTATGGCCAGCAGGCTGCTCGGTTGGACTTTTACTAATGTACAGTTACAAGTAGTTTGGAGTTTGTAGAACCAACATACCTGCTCCACCGCCATCATTAGACCAGCTGGCAGCAGCTGCTCGGTTGTCATGAATGCTGAGCTGGCGAGTCAGCTTTGAGAGAATTGATGACTGTTTCTGGAAACGCTCCCTCCTACGCTTTACATTCTGGTCCTCTTGGAGCAGTTCCTCAATTCTTGCATTGTTTTGGACACTAGTCGTGGCCAAACACAAAAATCTTACTTATTTTGTTTAACTGGTGAAACTGTAAGAGGGTTGAAAAGTATGATATGATGATTATATAATATTATACAAAATATTAACCTGACAGAGCTGTAGAGCTGATTAAGCATGTCTTCTTTCGCCTTCTCGACTTGGCAGAGCACAACAGCCTACTCAACCAGAACAACCATGAATGATAGAGATTTATCAACAACATAAGAGGAATGATAGACTGAAGGGCGCCCCTGGAAAAACACCGGTTACAAGGGCGCCCCGATTGGGCCTTGGCAACAAAGTGCACTAATTAAATGCACCGAAAGATGGGGAAATAACATTGACCAAAGAACAATGAATGCACTTTTATGCCAAGGCCAATAGGAGTGCCCTTAACCGTTTTTTGGCAAGGGCGCCTTTCAGTGTATCATTTCTCACAACATAAAGGATGGAAATGCATGAAATATGAAAATCGAGGCTTACTTTTGGAACATTAGCAGCGAGACTGTTCAAAACTGCCTCTACATAACCGCGGACTTCTTGAGACATCCACCGGAGCTCTTCTTCAGGATCTGCAGGTCTTCTAGCCATTGTGTCCTAAAAAGAACATGGAGAATAGTAACTGTCATCATTTCATCCCAAAATCCTCTTTTAAAGGGTAATTTACATGTCAATGTACCCAGTTTTTGAGTTCTGAGCTTATTCACATGAGCACACGGGTCCATGCCGTGTGTGTTTAAGAGAGAGCTCTTCACAAGCAGCCAAATGGACCAAATACTTGAAACTTTGAGATAAAGAGTTCTCCAATAAACTAATGAAAGTAAAAGCATATATTTAGAACAGATAGCAACAAATTCCACAGTAACATTTCATCCAAAGGATGGTAAACTTTAACATTTCGTCAAGCTTTCATTGAGCCATAGAAGAATCCATATTATAAGAAGCAATAGGAAACCGTTTTGAACTTACAAGAGAACCATCTGAAAGACTTTGTCGAATGGGCAGACCAGGTTCAGAAGAAGACGCCCCCTTGGAAGAAGCTCCCTTCGAAGGTTGGATCACACTTCTTATTTTGTTCACCCACTCAACCTTGTCTGCCATATTTTCAGCCTTCAAAATAACAGTGCTGTGGGCTGCAAGTTCAGCAGAGAAAATTGGATTACCCATTCGGCAGATAATGTTGACACAAAAAAAGAAACAAAATAAATACTAGTTGAAGTACAAGTGAGGAATTCACCTTTCAAAACAGTTTTATATTGAACTTTACTAGTTATCTTGAACACAAGACTGGGAGCTTTCTCTGGTCCATTTGCCTTCTTGGAATCCTTGGAACTTTTTGCGGGAGGATCATCTTCATCAGAAATCTCTTCTATGTTACATTCCTGCACAGCTCATATGTTAAATGGGAGGAACTACCATTTTGCCGTTAGAAGATAGAAATGGAAACTATACTCCAAACAAAAAAAAAACAAGTTTTTCCACTCAGAAATACATGAGATCAGTGTCTAGTCTAAATCCAAGAGTGCCAGAAATAAATATTACACAAAAAAGGTACATAAAGTTCCATGAGCAACCTAGTAAACGGACTAGTGGCTGGCGGGTAGGTACACATTCTTCTCCAATATAGTAGAAGAAAAACAAGTGGTGGTGTATTATCCAATATCAATATTAATGTGTAAGAGCCTTAGAGGTACCCATGGCTTGGCCATACTAGTTTTTTTTGTCCAAACTGCATAAAAATCCATTTCAGCATTACGTCATGTGCATCAGAGAGATTGCACCATTTATTTGAGATTAATCCATTCCCCGTCTCTTACCATTCGGAAAAAAAAAAAAAAAAAACCATCCCCCATCTCTGTAGTCTATGTCAATGTTCTTTGACCACATGTATAGGATTTTACATGCTACTAGAATGACTTTCAATTCTCGTGCGGGGAAAATCCTCTGCCTAATTAAAGTCAGAATAATTGGCTGGATAATAAGGTATCAAAATCAAAAGTCTGAAGCTGAGTAATAAGCTGGGGTACCGTTGTTGGCGCCCTAAGGAAAAGAATGACTTTCAATTCCTTGGGAGCTGAAATTAAAAAACCTAATTAAAATCCTAATCGATTCTCAATCTTTTTTTGCCCGGTCATACAGTGATATATGCCAGGGCTCGATTCCGATTGAGAAGTGCCTAACTTTTTGTTTCTCGAAGGAGCCATAATATAGAAGAAAAGGAGATGAAGATTCGGCAAAAAACTTAAATATCAAAAATCGAAAAGATCAAACCACTTTATTATTGGGAAGTAGTACACCATAGTTCTAAACCTAGGATTACACATCGCTCATCGACTCGGAGCTCCAACTACGAAGCTCTTTTCTCGAGCGAGTCTTATCGTTTCGGATGTATGTCATTTGACCAATAACGAGATTTACAAAAGAGTGAAAAAAATAAGCCAGGGGATCTACAAACAGAAATAAAACACCCAAATCAAAGGAAAAAATAACTCAAACTGAATAACAAGCCAAGGGATCTACAAACAGAAATAAAACACCCTAATCAAAGAAAAAAAACTCAAACTGGAGGCCAATGAAAACAATACATATCTCGTCTCTCAAGAATCCCACTTTAGAAAGAAACTTTGCTCCTCCATTCTCTTCTCTATGAACATGATTAAAATAATCATATCAAGTTCTCCTCAAAGGTTCCCTCCAACCTCCATGGAATCTTTCTACACATCTCATCTGTCTCATTACATTAAGTGGATCACCTTCTATTACTAGAGGGTCCAAGTTGTACATGATCACCTAGACACAAGGTGGTCGTATGGAGCCTCGGCAATTACCTAGACACCAGCTTGCAAAGTGATGTGGGGTTTGGTTGGCAAGGCAAGGTTTGCCTAGACTTGGACCCACCCAACTATGCACACATTTGGTGCTTGCTTTTGAGCTGTTTCCTAGTCTAGGAAACAAGGTTTGGGTTGGCAATGCATAAGGTTTACCTAGACACCAGCCTACAAAGTGAAGTGGTGTTTGAGTTGGCAAGGAAGGCTTGGCTCATGGTTTTAAATTTCCACCGAAACCGATACGAAATAACCGAAATGTTTCTATTTCCATCCCCAGAGAAACGATACCAAAATCGAAGCCAAAATTGTAAGGGCATTAATGACATCAGTATGCATCACATAATTATATTTATATTAATTGCATGTAAAATGTGGTGTATATATTATATAGAGAAAAGTGTAGCTACACATACGTGTAGCTAACTTAGCTACACCGACGGCTTAAATACAGTGGGCCCACATTGTTTGGTCGATGCCAAACCATTCATTTGATAGGGCCCCTCACATTGATAGGGTGTGCCCAAAAAATCAGCTCCATTGGATGATCCCAACCCTTCGAATCTGTGGAGGCAAAAATGGACAGATTGTAAATCACAAATCTGTCCATTTTTGCCTCCACAGTTTGAAGGGTTGGGATCATCCAATGGAGCTGATTTTTTGGGCACACCCTATCAATGTGGGGGCCTATCAAATGAATGGTTTGGATCGCCCAAACAATGTGGGCCCACTGTATTTAAGCCGTCAGTGTAGCTAAGTTAGCTACACGTATGTGTAGCTTCACTTAACTCTATTATATATAAATATTTACCATTAAAAAAAAGTATTATCTGTAAATAGGGAAATGATATCAGCACAACCAAATTTTCATATTTGCACTAATCCATCTAGTTTTTTATTATTTAAAGTGCTGTCAAAGGTCATTACAGTTCCCAAAAAGCTTTCACAAGTCAATTAAAAAAGAAAAGACAAGCTAAGTTTGTGCCCTTAGATGATCATCCATCAATCCCCCACAACCACTCCAAGCATATAGGTGCTCTGTTTTTACAACATTTTCTCTACTGGTTAAAAAAAACGACTTTATTTTCATCAAGACACGTTTGAGTGACCTAAATCTTCATAAAAATATTTTATTTGGTAGTAGAATTTTACATGTTCTTGAAAGTACGAATTTCCTATTCCAGGAAATCATGTTTCCTTGTTCTCTTAGATCCAATTTCTAAAATAATCACAAGTGTTAAAGTATAAAAGATTAAATACTGCCCTTCTCCAACAGCTTAAGCTTTTGGAGAAGTCGGTAAGTTTCTAACAACAAGTATCCATACTCCCTTAGGTGTAACACTTGCTTCATAGTTCAGCCATGATTCTCAAGATCGGGCATGTGGTAAATAAGCCTACTAATGTTTTTAGAACTATCTATAAGCCCATGGTATAATTAATGAGGTTCAAATGCATCACAGAATGATAAGAAGTTAGCTACACGAAGTGGTATAATTCTTAGGGTACAAACGCATCGCGGAATGATAAGAAGTTAGCTACACAAAGCAGGAGCAAAATCTGGTTCAGAGTTGGGTTGGGGGAGGAAAAGTTGAGATGCTAAAAAGAAATTCAATAAAGGTGGTTTGGAATCTAGAGCAAGGCGAGAGGTCCAAAGTTTGAGCCCAGCTTGGTAAGAAGTTTCCATCAAGGTTAAACAAATGGCTGCTTCCTTTTTTTTTGAAATTTTCAGCTGGCAGAAAGAGTTAGTAAGAAGCTAGAGCAAGGCGAGAGGTCCAAAGTTAGAGCCCAGCTTGGTAAGAAGTTTCCATCAAGGATAAACAAATTGCTGCTTCCTTTTTTTGAAATTTTCAGCTGGCAGAAAGAGTTGAGCAGGTCTATATTTCCAGTCTGGCGGATAGTCCGCCAGAGATGTCGGGCTTGGGAGTTGATTGTTCGTTGTTGGGCTAGCTGTTTCTTTCGCTATTGGATTTGTGGAGGTAATCCCCATCCCCCACACCAAGTGCGTTGGCTTGAGGTGCTTCAGTGCCTCCTTGACGATCTCACAAAGTAATAATACTTGTAATGTCTTGCAGAAGAAAGGGTTCATACTTGTTAATCATTGTATCCTCTGCATAGAAATGGAAAAATCAGTAAACCAAATCGTTATCGATTGTAAATTGGCAACTAGAGTATGGTCCTCAGTTCTAAAAGGTCATGGGGTGTGGTGATAGTTTACTATTAGATATAGTTAGAAGTTGGCGTGTTAGTTTGCTTGGTGAAAAGGGTAAGACCTCTGGCTCATTAACACATTTTCTATTATGTGGGATGTTTGGAAAGACCATAATGCTAGGGCTTGGAACTAGAAATTTCCATAACAAAAGTTTCCATTATCCTCTGGGCATTTTCTTCTAAGGCTCATTGGAAGTACACTTTGGGTGATGCTTTAAGGAAAAGGAAGGAAATTGCTTGGGGGTAGAAAAACTAAGAAGCAGAATTTGGCCAGGTGGGTTCCCCATCCCTCTAATTCTATGAAGCTCAATTTCAATGGCAGTTTTAGGAGTCGCACAGGCCCCATCAGAATTGGTGGCGGGCTTGGAGATGACCTCTGTTCCATTATTTCTTTCGTGGATCCCATAGGCAGGGCAGATTATAACAGCGTAGAATCAGGGGATTATTGGGGGGTGGGGTGCGTGTGGGTGTGGGTGTGGGGTGGGGAGTGGGGTAAGGGGATACCTTGAGTGTGATGTCCTGGTCTACTTGTTGGAGCCCTGGACCTTGGAGATCGGCTAATTTCATTTCTCATATCAGAGATATTAGTTCCATTGTTTGTTTGGTTAAGGGGATTCCTTGAGTGTGGTGGCCTGGGCTATTTGTTGGAGCCCTGGACCTTGGAGATCGACTAATTTCAATTCTCATATCAGAGATATTAGTTCCAATGTCTCTCTCATATCCCCCTCCTTCCAACGAAAAGGTTGGAGAGCTTGCCAGAAGCAGAACTAACATTGAGTGTCTTGCCATCTCTAACGTGGTTCCCATTGTTTGAGGATTTAATCCTGCCTTCTTCCCTTTTTTGTGGCAGAGGGCCAGCTCGGCCTGATCTGTCTTCTTTGTATCCCTTTCTTTTCTACCAAAGTTAACTTTATCACAAAAAATGGAAGAAGGAAAAAGGAAAAAACGTTGAGTGCTCATATGAATAGATGCATTATAGATTCTATTAAAATTTGGATCCAAAGGCTTTCAATGAAATCACTTTGAATTCAATTTTATACTTGCAGTTGATTACTACAAATATTTCAATGCATAATAAGACTAACTGGATGATCCAGGAGAGAGCATACAGGGGCTTCAGTAATCACCACTACCTACAGTAATCTTGCTACCCATTTCTTGTTCCACGGCTTTCCCTTACTGCATTCTAGCACATGTGGTTTTTAACATGGCTATTTCCTCTGACAAAGGTTACACAACTTTCCTTGCAGTTAAATAGCATGTACACATATTTTTATTATCCTAAGTAGACTTCAGTGAATTTGCACATAAGCCATTTGCAGTTGATTTTTTTAATAGATTACATTACACAAATATGACCCATCATTTCCAACATGATAACTAGTGACCATTCTTTGCAGACTTTCTTTCAGAGGGCATCAATTTTCTCTGTTTTGCTTCCATCTATTTACATTAGTGGCTACAGAGTACAGTACACATTGGACTACACGATGTAATAGAGCTCTCATTATAATTATTTCAGTATAGTGACGACTTGGATTGACAAAAGCTTTGAAGCATGGTTTTAAATTTCCACCGAAACTGACACGAAACAATCGAACTGTTTCTTTTTCCATCCCCACCGAAACGATACTGAAATCGAAACACACCGAAACCAAAATCGCGGTATACTATATCAGTATGTTTAATGTAATTGCATTTATATGAATTGCACGTGAAATGTGGTGTATGTGTTATGTATACTTATTTATAAGAATTAAAAGTGAAATGTCGTATGTATTGAATTTTTAGACATGCACGCCAGCATACGTCACAAGGTGTTAAATGTTGTCAAACCATTACGAATGTCTGTCTTGCTTATGTAATAGTTTTCAAGTGTGCATTTGTGCTTATTCCAGTATTTCCCAAAGTTTTATCTTAAAATCAGACCATTCGAATGAGAGTAACTGAAATATAGCGTTTCAAAGGGTAACTGAAATACTAATTTTCAAAAAAAAAAAAGGGTAACTGAAATACTGAACACATTTCCAGTAAAACCTTGAAAAGTATGTAAAGTGAAAAGATAGACAAGCATGGATTACGAGTGATTGAGACACCGAGTTAATATGCACTCCCAGAATAAATGCAGATGTTTCAAGCTTTGTACGGAAAATTGCACAATGAAGGATGTTGCTACAAAAAGATAAACACTATAACACCCAATATGATAAAAATCGATAGCAGCATTGCACCTCCAAAGTGATGACACCATGAAAATGTCTTTCCTCCTGCTTTTTCGTGTATCCAAGCTGGAAAACAACGTCAAAAGGAAAGATCCTGTTTAGCTCAACATATTAATAGTACCCATAGACTAAGATGTAAATGTTTGGTGAAATAGGTCACAACAGCATATTACTGACCTTGCCACTTTTCTCATTTAAAACAAACCATCGTCTCTTCCAGCCATTAGCTTTTGCACTTTTTTTCAATAGAAATCCTGAAAAGGGAGAGCACTAAAAAAAATCAGTTACAAGTAAATACGTCAATGCAGCTGAAAGCACATTGCAATACTTGGCAATATGTCCAACTGCCTCAGATTTACGCCAATTATCAATTATCATAGTATCCTAAAGCTATGATCTGTGGACAAGGATTCACATTTCAAGTGTCAACAAGGACACGCTTGAGAAGATGTCCAACTGCTCCAAAAGTATGACAACCAATTCAAATAAAAACCCAAATTATTCAATAAAAAATGCAACACAAGGAAAGATACAAATGGCACATAAGAGACCCTTATGGGTTTGCATGTACAAGGAATGAGGCAGATATGGCCAAAGATATTACACCACTCTCTAAGTTGAACAGATGCAAATGCACAAACATAAAAAAAAATGAAAGAAAAAATTTATGCAAAATGTTGCTCTTTAATGCATGCCCACCTTAAAGCAAAACTTTTATATGAAGACTCCGAAATCAACAAGATTCAAATGTCATATTGCATGAAGAAACTTAAAATTCATCAATTATGCTATGTGTTGTTAAGAAAAAAATGGTAGCTGCTTTTAATGTTATGGATCACAAATGACCCGCATTTGGATTGTGGAACAAAGGAGCATATTCTGGTAACCCTGATTTGTTGCGCTCTTATCTTCTATTATAATTATTTAGAAACAATTCTTTAGTTAGATCAAGTTGATATTTATTCTGGTAACCCTGATTTGTTGCGCCCTTATCTTCTATTATAAGTAGGGATTTGCTAGCGTCCATCGATGGTCTGTCACATGTCAGAGCAGCCACCCAGGCTCACTTTTCAGCATATTTTGTCTTCATTCACGAGGTGTCTGCTCTGACATGCAATAGACCATCTGCAAAAAGACTTTTGCGATGGACGCTAGCAAATCCCTTATAATTATTTAGAAACTATTCTTTAGTTAGATCAAGTTGATATTTTTTTTTCCTAATTTGCTTTCTCATAAAATAAGTCTAATTTTAGCAGATAGAAGCCATAAAGTATATTGTATTCTAGAGTTCTAATACTAAATAGTAACTGTTAGCAACCAAGTAGCAAGAAACTAAAATGTTTACATAGAGGTTAAAACCCACAACCAGAAAACAAGCCCTCCAAACATAGTGGCACACAATGTAAGCAACATACATAATAATTATGAACAGATTTGCAATCTCTGCCCCGTTGTAGTTTCTTTTTTCTCTTAAATGAGATCATCTTTTCTCAAATAAAATTATGAATAGATAGCAATATGCCAACACATTGTAAGCTGCACAATAATTATGAAGAGAGAAATCTGTAAAAAGGTTTCCAAAAATGATCGTAAGTATAGAAATTTGTGGTAGATTCCTTAAGTTTCAATATTTTTTTGGAAAGCATAAACAAAAGATACTTCTTAAGTGGTGTGGCCATTGGCTATATGCTACCCAATATCCAAAATTATATCCTTCACTGTTCAGGTGTATCTATAATAAGAAGCCATTATTTTAGGAGTTTAAACAGAAACCTACTATAAATAAAAACATAAATGTAACACTTTCAGTTTGATTGTATGTGTATGTCTGTGCATGTGAGCGAAAGTTTATCTACACAGCAAATGCCAACTTATGTTTAACATGATATACACAGTAAGATGTATGATATGCAGCTAACAGTATCAAGATGCGTGTCACAATAAAAATTCAATATAATTAATAACAAGAAAAATCTGCTGTTAAAAAAAAAGAATAAATCATTTTCAAAAAAATAAAATAATAATAATAACAAGAAAAACAACATTTAAAAGGATAGCAGACAAACCTGCTGTTATCTCTCCACCAGGTCCAGCAGTCTGCAAAGCTGATCCCTCTTTTGAATCCTTTTCAGGTTGACTGGATTTGTCTTTCATAGATTTCAAGCTTCCGCCTGCTTGCTGGGTTCCGGTTTGGGGGCTTGTTGCCTAAAAGAGAACAAACACCAGAGTGAATAAGAAGTACCACAAAAGTATTTATTAATTACAAGAGAGCTACAAACGTTCTAAAGCATTGCAGTTGTATTAATTTCATAAATTTGTAACAGTATTTTATCTTGGATAAAAAAAGCCCCTCACTCTATTTAGTATGCCTTGCTCTGCTTCATGCCCTTTCTTTGAGGATCTGTTCCTCTGCTCTTCCTCGCGACGTTGCCTCTCCATCCTGGAAAAAATACATATAGTAAATGAGAGAAGGAACATATCATTAAAACCCGTGCACGTAACATCAGAGCACAGAAGAAACAAAAATACGAACTGTTTCATTAATGTGTTGCATTATAAACATAACATATAAAAGGGAAATGATATTTCCACTCTTTTTCTCATTTTCTGTGCCCCACTAGAGCGAAGCCAACCAAAGCCCTCTATCCCCATGAACTCAGACACACGAATCTTTCCATTCTATACCCTCCATTGTTCCAAACAACAAGCCTTGCTTCCAACTCTCACAGCTTGACTGGATTTTAATGAGAATCCAGACACCCTCTTTCTTGCATGAATCCTTAATTTATTAACCTAGAAAAATAGGGATTATGCAGATGCAAGCCCGACCATAAACATCATGCTTGTTGGGGAATCATCATCATCATCATCATCACACACACTTCCCATTTGTAGTAAAAAAAGCATATACCAGGAAGCTTGTGTCGTGAAACCTTTGAATTTGCGAATCAGATCAACATCATCAATGACACGTATTTGTGAATCTGCTGATGTAACAAAGGATTTTGGGTTAACTCCTGGGGACAGAATGCTCGATAAAAACTGGCAACCAGAGATTTGATTCAAATGGGATTTGTTCTTTTAGTTTTGCTGACCGATTTGATTTTTTCTGATGCGTCTTATCATCAGTTGTGCTGTATAAACTGGAACTCCCCCCTGGATGAATCAACTATCGCACCATGGACATCTGGTGTATACTGTATACCAAGCAGCAGTGACCATTTCATGTTGAACATTCCAACAAACAACTTTATGATCTGGAATACTCCATATGCGGGTCTTACATCTAGGGATACACTGATAAAGTATCTAACATCAACACAATTGAATTGGAGATGAATACTCCACAGCCTAAACTGTTATGTCCATTGAAGATGTGCAAATAGTGAAATTCAGACCATGAGGTCAAGCACATCAGCAAGGTGCCCTTAGAAAGATTAGATGGGGATTTTCTCTATAAGTGCAAACATATTCTCCGGTATCAACTGATTTGAAAATCGGAATCGAATCGTATATCGTAATAGGGGTCGAATCATATCGGATCATGAATCGCAAGATTAATCTAGATATACACATCAAAAATATAAATAAATAATAAATAAATCAAAGAAAATAAATAGCCAATTATTCACTTTTCATCTGAATTCATTAATTTAAATAGAGAATACCATGATTAGTTATTTAATATCATGCTATGAATTGTTTGCTAACAAGCTTGTCCATTGTAATCATCTATTTTCTATTCAAACCCATGCATATGGGATAATAAAAAAAGACAAGATCATATCAATTCTCAAAATCTCAAACAACAATTGAAAAATATCAATTACAAAAAACCTGCAAGTCACCGATGTTGCCCTAATAATTGTTGTCTCTCTCCTCGATGTATGTAATGCCCTCAAGCATATGCACAGTGCTTCAATTGGTCAAACTGGTTCAATTTGTTTAAACACCTCCCTTTTTCTTTGTCTTCTTCCCTCTCACAAGTGGTTTTCGAATGCTTCTTCGAATGGAGAAGGAAAAGTGGGTATTTCGATAGAAATCCTATATTCTTTTATACAAAACTTAATTAAGATAAATCGCATAAATCGTATGAATCATACGATTTACGATCGAATTGTAAGATTCAATCGAAAATCGCAAGATTCAATCATGGGATTCAAATGGCAATCCATAAGATTTTATTAGAATCGTAAACCGTAAGATTTTAAAAACAATGGGCATCACCACATGGTCCGAGAGTTCATAATTTTCCTATTATAAGAGGCTTTCCTCTTTTCCTCCTGTCCGAATGATTGCCCCTGTTTAATGACAGCAATGTCGGTTCAGATTAATTCGAGTTTCAAACTTCCATTTCTCTGTCAACAAATTCCGAGACTGCCAGATGTGAATTGCAAGGTTTACCCCTGCAGTCACAAGATACAGACCATCCAAGAGAACTTGAGGCTCCAAATGAATCCATTGTTGGCTTGAAACTACGAACACATGCAAAGTGTCGTGAGCTCCTCGCAAAATTCATGGTCTAGGATGAGAAAGTAATTTACTATTCAATCCTTATGGCCTACTTGTAAATATTACCTACTGAAGGAAGTGACTGGCAATTTTGTAGGAAAGAAAATTACTGATGGTGGTACTACCTTCTAGTAAGTCCATCCACAGTACTTATAATCATGGATAACATAAAAAAAAAAGAGGATTGTTTTTTCTTGTGTATGTTTTAAGCCACGTATGCTTGAAACCTTCCGATGAAACAAAAACGAAAAGAAAAGAAGCCGTATGAAAGTTACTAAATATTCAGTGAGTGTTCGTGCTTTCTTATCCTTCCCTAGGCGCTCAAGAAGATTCATTCCAAGTTGGACACATACAGCAATTAATGGAACAAGTCGGATTAAAGTAATGTAGAGTGTTCTAAATAAGAGATGAACACAACATGTATGAGGTATAATGAAGGGTGTTCAAATGAGAATTGTATGTGTCCAATCAACAAAGATAACTATGCAGTTTCCATCTATAATCGACAATTTTATTAAACATATAACCCAAACAAAGGATACCTCCTCTGCACCAAACGGATGAAATGTTGAGGAGGAACAAAAGCGCGTTCCATGTCAACTAGTGCAACAACCATCTTCTTGGCTTCATTTCTAAACCCATCCAAAGCAGTAGTTGCAATTGCAACAACCTTGGAAACAAATAAAAAGAGATGCTGACAAATCAGTGAAGGAACCTCAGGATAAATCAACCATATTTTTTAAATATGTAAATATCAGGTCTTGCAGTTTAGTAGGAAGCATCTGCCTCAAGATGCCTACAGAATGAAGCATAGATCACATAATTACCTCTCTCTTAAAAGGAGGATATCTTCCCAGGCCTGGTGTAGCATTTGCAGAAGCAGAAACAATATCAATCAATACACGATGTACCTGTTTTCGTAGCCACTCCACAATAAATAAAAATGAGAAACTGAGAAACAATCGAGAACAAAAGAAACTATGGAAAGCTTCCTACAAGGTGCTTCAAATTTACATCAAGAACTTCTGTATGAGTATAAAACCATGTATAATGTGTATCTATTGGAGGCTTATGTGACTCTGGAAGGGTTTTAAACATTACATTATTTATTCTAGGAAGGATGGTTTTTTTTAGAGTCTGCAAGCCCATTCATATATCAACTAGGGCCCATCTGGTTGCACAACACCACTCAAAATTGTGATGGAAAGCTGTATGGATTCCCCTTGCAATGTCAGATTCCAGAATCTGCTTGGTATTTTAGTTTTTTTTCTCTCTCCTGGTCCCCTCACTGTCGGTCTAAAAGGAGGCACTTTTCGGCTTTTCATTTACTCTCTTCTGAGAGAGAAATGTGTGGAACATGAATCTCTCTCTCTCTCTCTCTCTCTCTCTCTCTCTCTCTCTCTCTCTCTCTCTCTCTCTCTCTCTCTCACCTTCTTTTCTCGTTTCTATATCTCTCAGCTCTCGCCCCTTCGCCCTTCGCCCTTCGTGATGAAGCCGGAGACTTCTCTCATCCACGACCTTCATCGGAAAGCCTCTCATATCCTCAGGGAATCTCTCTCTCTTTTCTTTTCTTTTCTTTTTTTTTAAAAAAAAATGGTAGCCAATATATCGAAAGAGGACCAAGATGGTAAAAAACAACGAGAACGACTAAAGAAAAAGAAGATGCAAGGTATGGTATAATTAAAGGGGGGAGAGAGTCATCAAGTGGCAAGGTATGACATAATTCTGGGGAATCTCTTCTTCACTAAATTTGATAGAAAGTTTGAAGCAGTGTCGGAGAAATCAAGTGGAATAGGTTGGAATTTCTATGCTCCTTCCATATTTGCTAAGAAATGATGATTTTGGGATTGGGTCTTCTGCGTTTTGATATTTGAAGCGGATATGAAGGTCCTGGAGCGGTTGGGTTGGGTCTTGTTGCTTGGTTTGTGGGTGGGGTTGGATTTTGTAGATCTTCCTTTCTATTTTTACCAAGGAATAATGTCTCTGGAATTGGCTTTTGGGGTTCTGGTGATCCTAATGCCCTGCAGCCATTGTTTTAAATTTCCCCAAAACGACCTAAATCTTTCAATTTTCATCGCCACCGATACAAAATCTACATGATTTCATTCCATGTCATTATTTCCCCGAAATTCGACCAAAATTTCCGAAATGGTTGGAACGAATAAAAATAGAAAGATGTTATAATTTGCATTTCATTTCATTTCATTAATGTAGAGAACAATAGGCAACATCATTGAAGTGTACAACAAAGTAACCATATCTTATGCACAAGATGTCAAAATCGGCATGGAACTAATCTATGAAGCACGGGTACGGGTACGGGGTGCGGGTACGACACGACACGGGTACGTGGGTACGTGATTTTTCAAAAAAATCGGGTGCGGGTACGTTCGGGTACGCCGAATATAATAATATATTTTAATATTTTATTATATATTTATAAAAATTAAAAAAAATAAATAATTGGAGAGCAATCAAATAACAATAACATCACCAAAATGGAAAATTCTAATATTACTCTTCATTTCATAAGTGATTAAGTTTCATATTTCATAACATGAGGCATCAATACATCATTCATTTGAAAAAAAGTCTGTCGCCAGTGTGTTGACCAGTGCCTGACAAGATAAATAATTTTTAGAGACCAAATTATGAGATTTTTTTACCGGACTTTTGGGATTTAATAATGTTTGGACATGATAGATTTTATGAATTTTTAAAATTTGAAAAATACCCCACCTTTTGGAAGTTAAGAATGTTAAAATTTTGACCCGACCCTTATTCTGCGAATTTTGTACTAGAACAGGAGAGTTGACTTTTTTTCCTTTTAGATTTGGGTCTTGAAACTATTTTTAATAAATCCAAATGGGGGGTATTCCGTTATTTACATGTAAATCTTAAGTAAATGGACAATAAAATAGTAAAGACATTTACTTAAATGGTTTACATGTAAATACTAAGTGCAGGGAAGGAGAGAGAGGAAGCAGGAAGGGTTTACAAACCAGTAGGAGAAGCAGGACGTGTCGGGTACGCGTGGGTGCACACCCCTAACGCACCCGACACGCACCCGCTACAAGAAAAGGGGTTTTTATTTTTCTAATTATGGGGGTACGTACCCAGGGCGTACCCGAACGTACCCGCACCCAATACGTGTCGGGTACGGGTACGGGAGGCCCGGGAGAGTACCCGTGCTTTCTAGGAACTAATAATACTCTATGTGGTATTAATATAGAATTGGGGTCTTTGGGGCAGAGACTGATCATTGTACTTTCTTATACTTCATTACATTGTACTTCTTTATTGACTTTACTATTCCAGACATGAGTGATAACGCATGTCACTAGATGTTCGATGAGATTAAACCATTATGGATGGCTTTTTTGCTTAAGTGATGGTTTCTAAGGGCGCGTTCGGCAACCATTCTCCAGCCCATTTTTTCGTTGCAGAGAACGGTAAAACTGAAAAATCCCGAAAATAGCGTTCGTTATCCATTCCACGACCACATTCTAATCGGGTCTGTTGATTCTAAACCCTATTTTTATGGAGTTAATATTTATCGCTTCCGAATTCCGCTAGAATGAGTTTATCATGAAAGCACGTAACGACCCACTCACTCTTATCTCCTCATAACTCTCCTCACCTCTCTTCGTCTTCCTCCTCCTACCTAACCGGCCAGCTGAAGCCTTCTCCAACTCTATCGATCCTCCAAGTCGATCGGGCATCTGCCAAGCAAACATCCAGGTCAGTCCTCTGTCTCTCTACCCCTCTATGCTGGTTTCTTTCATCCGTGTGAGTTTAAAGTTTTTCTTCTTCCCTATCAATGATCCTTGAGTTCTTGTTCATGGCTGAAATGTTGGATGTTTTGGGGTGAAAATTGCTCATGAACAACCGGATCTGTGCAAGTTAGAGACCATGGTCTTCCAGATTTGTACGATTCTTGCAATGGGTATTCGGATGTCAAGATTGCTTTCGATTCATTGCCCCGCCAACACCGCATCCCCCTTTGAAAGATTTTAATTCAAACCTAGCTACAACACCTTGTATGCTCAGTTTTCTATTAGATTTACAATTTCTCTGGGTGCATATGGTGTTCGATTAAACTATTGTGACAGAAGCGAGGAATTTGCATTTCACTACTTATTGTCTCCATGGATCTACCCAATCCAATACAAATCAAGTTCTGGAAATCCACTTCAGCTTTGTGGTCGTATATATCTATCTAGTTGTGTGAATCCCTAGTGTTCAACTCATTATAATAATAAGACCCAATCGGTGGCTTGTGAATTCAGTGAGGT
This sequence comes from Tasmannia lanceolata, assembly GCF_043159265.1. Lineage (NCBI taxonomy): Eukaryota > Viridiplantae > Streptophyta > Magnoliopsida > Canellales > Winteraceae > Tasmannia > Tasmannia lanceolata. The sequence goes on along the minus strand of NW_027518683.1, from coordinate 48,919,326 downwards.
CCTTGAGTCGTGAAGATTGTCACCCAATTCTTTTTCAAGGTTTTGAAGCCAATATTATGGGGCTAGTGTTTTAGTGGGCTGTAGCAAGTTATCAAACTACATCTTTCCAAGGAAGGTTTTCATCTTTTGGCTTAATTCTATCCAAAACCATTGAAGTTATAGAAGCCCAATTTTTATTTAAAACTCCAATTAACATTGCAGACACAGAGCATTAAATTCACTTTATCAGGATGGCATGACTCACTTGTAATTTTTGTAGATAATACCTCTGTACATGGTTTGGGTAACCTTCTCTATTTTTTATTTTTTTTGAAATTTGGGTAACCTTCTCTAACTATAACATCTCCATTTCAGTCCTTTGGGCTTTGATCTTCTTTAAATGAAATTGCATGGCAGTGAAGGTGCTTGAGGGAATGTCTTTAAAGGGGATCATTTCATCTCCGGATTCTTCTTGTGTGGATCTTTTGTTGCTTAGTGAAGAAATGAGAGGCATCAACCGATTTGGCAGAACTATGCAAAACCCCATTATTCGTGACTTTACTAACAACTAAACTTGTTGTTGGAATCAATGAAATTCAAAGTCCCTGTTTAGTAGTCTTATTATTAGAATTCTTGCTTTCTTGTTTACAAGTCCTCACGGCTGGACTCCTTCATATCCTGTGAACATCCCTCTTGCTGACAGACATTCCTTTCAGGTCTTGACCACGCCAATTACTGCCTTGGATTGGAATGTACAAGGATTAGTATGGGCTGTTTAGCTGAAGCATTGGAGTATGTCAATTATTTTGTAGTTTGAAGTGAAATCTTTGCTCAATACCCTGATTTAGTTAATTTTTTTTGTAGGTAACAATATTAATTACTTAAATGATACATTAGGAACACCCAACTGCTTCAAGATTTAAGAAGTTTGGATGTCCTTGTTTGATGGACTTGCAAATCATATACGGTGACACTACTGCCAATGGGGAGTTTGCTATTGGGAATGCCGAGGATCCACCAGAGTCAGATGATGACGTTGATGCTCATGTATTTACCGATATTAGAGCAGATGACGAACTAAATGTGGATGAAATCCCAAATGACGATGCTAATCGAACTGCAAATGAAAATGATTCTCATGGAAGGACTCCCCTTCGTAGACGTGATAGAACACCCAACGCCCTTCGTCGGGGAAGGAATAAGAGTGCAGAATTTGGTGAAAGTCTAAAGAACTGGGATGATGTGAATAAAGTGAGGACGGCTTACTACGATGCTAAATTTTTAGCCACATCTGGAACCACAAAGCCAGATGATGATCCTAACTCTATTGGAAAGTGTGTAGATATTTTGAATGATATGGAAGTAAGTGATGAGGAGTGGATGAATCGGGTGAAGTTGTTCCGAGATGCAGATTGGAGTCAAGTATTCATGAGGGCAACGCAACAGAAGAGGTTGCTCTTGCTTAAACAACTCCTATGATGCACGAGCGGCCATCATTAGTAGCCCTTTGATGCCTTTACCCTGCAAGAACCCTATCTGCCATTCAACCAACAGTCTAATTCAGATTTTTCCTAAGCTAACGAATGATAATGTGCAAAGCTAAGAATTAATTCTGAATCAGTTGGAAAGATTACCAATCACAGATCACTCTTCCCTATTCCATCTGAATGTGAGCTTCAATTTTAAAAAGATCTTACCCCAATCTGAGTTTTCATTCTAATGCTTGTTTCACCTACTGTTGGCTATGTTTCTAGTTTCATTCTAATGTTTGTGGCTCGTGTTTCATTCTAATGCTTGGATTCGTAACAGCTGGCAATTTTAGTTTAAGGGATACCAATTTTAGTTTAAATGACATAACAATTTTCATTCTTAATTATATTTTAGATGGTGCGAAATCATTCTATTGCTCTTGGGAGGGATGATAGCTAGGGGTGGTTATTCGGTTATAACCGAACCGAAAATTTTCAAAACCGAACCGATTAAAAATTCGGTTATTCGGTTATAACCAAATAACCGAATAGTGGGAAAAAAAAGAGGGAAAAAGCAAAATCTTGGTTTCGATCGGAGGGCTAGGATCATCCAATCGAAATGATTTTTGGAGCACAACCTAATTAAGTTGTGATCAATCAAATGGACGGTTTTGATCATCCTTTGGAGTGCCCGTATCACACTTTTTTTTTTAAAAATAATGATTTTTATCATTATTTCAGTTAACCGATTTTTTTTTTGAGATAACCGAAACCGAAACCGAATAACCGAATCGAACCAACCGAACCAATTAGGTTCGGTTTGGTTATTCGGTTTTAACCGAATAATGAACACCCCTAATGATAGCCAAAATTTACAAGATCAGGAGTCTGCAAGATGGAGTTTAAGGGATACCAATATTTTCATAGATCTAATGGTAGAAGAGGTGAAGAAGGGAAGTAGGTGCACAACGACGTCTACGAAAAGGGCTTGGAATGACACAAGGAGAAAGTTTTACGACAAGACTAGTCATAACTATACTTCCATGCAGTTTAAGAACAAATTTCAGAAGTTGAGGAAAGATTATAGGGAATTTAAGAAACTTCTTGAGGTTACAGGATTTGGTTGGAAGCCAATCCTGCACCAAAAGTAAGTATGTTACCAAAGTTAAAAAATTAATCATACACACAATGTTAAATAATTACCAAAAGAAGAAACGACGTTCATCAATATAATGATTCAGCTATAACATGAAGAATTAAAAGCATTCACGTTATGCATTAAACTAAAAAATATCAGCATCCAATAGAAACTAGAGAAAATAAATTATGACTAAGCACGCCGTCATCCATAACATAATATCCAAATAACTAATAAGTTCATAGGGGCATACAACTCTAGACTAAAAAAGACATAATATAATCAAAAGAAAGTTCCTAACTAATATTTAAAATGGATTCCCACAATATTATGGAAGCTTATGATGATGATGATATAGATGTTCATTTTGTCACTGTAATAAATGAATATTGTCATTCATATAATCAGTCGACAACCATGTAGGGATGGAAAATTGACTAGTGCAGAGTGGGTAAGGGAGATGCTTAATGGACATCCTGATAGATGTTACGATTGTTTGCGAATGGAAAAACATGTTTTTCAAAACTTGTGCAACAATCTAAAGATAAAAGGTTTCCTACACGATTCGTGATACGTAGCAATAGAAGAGCAAGTTGCAATGTTCTTAACAGTGTTAGGGCACCGCCAAAGTAATAGGATTGTAGCTGACCGGTTTCAGCATTCCGGAGATACTGTACGTCGTCATTTTAAACGAGTTTTGAGGGCGATTCTAAGGTTAGGAAAAGAAATTATTGTACCTCCTTCATTTGACACCGTTCCGGCAAAAATACTAACGAATCCTAAGTACTATCCATGGTTCAAGGTATGGATTTTTTTTTCAATTAGATCATTCTTTAATTTCATATTACCAGTTGATGTTAAATGTTTTACTTATATATGTTTTACTTTCTAGAATTGTGTCGGTGCGATTGATGGCACACATATTAGTGTTGTTGTGCCTGCTAAGAAGCAGATTCCTTATCGAGGAAGAAAAACCAGTACAACTTAGAATGTAAATTCACATTTGTTTACGCTGGGTGGGAAGGCACGGCCAATGATAGTAGGATTTTTTTTGAAGCAATAACCAACGAAAAATTGAAATTTCCACATCCTCCCCAAGGTATTTATTTATTTTAATATTGTATGATTAAATTATTTCATATATAATTTGCTTTCTTACGTTTCCTTTATTCAATCATATTAGGTAAATATTATGTCGTGGACTCTGGATATGCAAGTACTCCAAGTTATTTGACACCTTACCATGGTGAGACTTACCATTTACCAGATTTTAGGCGTAGAGGTCGAAATCTTACCAGAGCTAAGGAGTTATTCAATTATAGGCATTCGTCATTGCGTAACGTGATTGAGCGGTGTTTTGGTGCTTTGAAGACTCGTTTTCCGATTCTAAAGTTAATGCCACCCTTCAAGCTTCATACGCAAAGGCTTATAGTCCTGGCAGCATGTACACTCCACAACTTTATTAGAAACGAACTGCAGAGTTCATACATTTTGGTCATGAAGATGTCGTTTTGGATGTTCAAGATGCAGACAATGAGGACGAGCCAGAGCGACCTCTAGAGATGACGCGACTTAGAGATTCTATAGCAAATGCAATGGCTAGAGAGCGTGGGCTGTCTCAGTTACCAATAAGATGATATGAATGTGTGATTTTTTATTGTTCATTGTCTTAGAATTTTATGAACTTGTGTTACTCTTATTATTATTAGTCTTTGGATTTTATGAACTTATGGTAAGAAGATTTATAGGAGTGCTTAAGGTTGTGTTGGGTGAGGTAGGCACCCCAAGTTTCTTGAACCTCAATCATAATTGCAGGCACTGCTCATCTGAAGGCATGCATTTTTGGGCAATCTTGTTTCACCCTCTGGCTTAAGGGTGTTTTGGGTGAGGTAATCACCCCAAGCTTGATCTCATTATGTTGGACATGGAACGTTTAGCTTGAATAATTATGAATTCATCCAACTCTGTTAGAGTTCAATTCCATATATTAGTTCAGTTGAGATGTTACAAACTTGAAGATGATGATTTCATAGGTTTTAACTCCATGTTTTCCCTTACGCATCTTCAAAGGCATCCCAATATTAGCAGTCAAAATGGTGCAACTCGGGTCGGGTCAGGTCGGGCTCGGGTTGAGTCAATGGTTCCTTGGGCCGGGTTCAGGTTGGCCTCAACCTGACCCAACCCGACTCGAGTTGCAGCCTCCATTAACAGAGTAAGAACTATGCTATTGACTATTTTAGAGGGACCAATATTTTATTGATTTGATCCATGTAAATCTGTTAAATAATCAAAATACATTCTTTTTTGTCACAACTGAACACCATTCTGCTCTAAAAAACAAAAAATTCATTCTTGGACATGAGTTTGCCTGACGCAATTCTATCGCCAGAAGCAAACAAAAAAATCCATTCTCATTCTTGATTCTAAAATGAGAATGAAGAGAATGGTTGCCGAACGCACCCTAAGTGTGTATTTGTGCTTATTCTAGCATTTCCCAAGGTTCCACTTGAAATTTCATCATTTGCATATGTTTTCATTTGTTTTCATGATTTTACAAGATTTCCACTGAAATTTCAACTGAAACCGAAATGTTTCTGTTTCCATGCCGCCTGAAACCAAAATTTAATACCTTGCCTGTAGCACCACCCTCACTTCCGCTTCATTGGAGTCCTTGACCTCAATGGGCCCCGAGAAAGCCAACCTAACCGAACCGGTGTCTTCACTGAGGAGGCCGCCCACACCTGCCAACCCAGTGTTTCCCAAAGTAGATTTGTAGAAATTTGGCTTCGATCAGCTGAGATCAAGAGGGTTCCATCTTAGGGCTATTATCTCCTCCCTGTCTTTGCTAGGGAAAATCTCACTCCGGCATCATCTAAGGTCAAGGTCTGAGTAATGATGTTTTTTAGTTGAGAGTACAATGTAATTTGAGCATTTACTTTTTGTTTTCTAGTCTGTTTTGGCAAGTATATTTGGATCCATTTCTAATATTGGTAAGACATGATGTTTTTGTAAGTGATTCTTATGAGTTTTGACGTTCAAGGTGGAAGCTTCAAGCATTTATACGAGTTCTATTTCTTCTTTTGTGAGTGTTTTGTTTCTAATTTTGGATAAGAAATGTTGATTTTGGAATTGTTCTTTTTCAGTGGTTTGAAGTTTTTTAAAAGATATTACTCTGAGAACATTGGGAATTTGTGGCATTTGGGTTGGGTTTTTTTTTTTTTTCTTTTGAAATTGAGTAGATGAATGGATTAGAAGTGGTTTCATTGTTGGAAATGAGTTTAGAGAAAGAGGTGGAAGAGGAAAGGTTGTTCTTTCTGGTGTTGTTGAGATGGATGAGGATGATAGGAAATGAAGAGGGATTAGGGTTTTTGTGGGTGAGAGAATGAGAGAAGAGGAATCTGAGAGGTTTCTTTGTTGGGGAGTGAGAGAGTTGGGTGGAAGGGGAATGGAATAGGGAGAAAATGAGGGAAGCAGTAGCCATAGCTGAGTTCTAGGACAGCCGCTGCCAGGAAAACATTTGGGTTGGGTTTTGTTGCCCGGTTTTGTGCATGTGAATTGTTATTGTGGATTTTTCAATTTATCTGTAATAAATGATGCGTTGGACAAGTGTTTTCTAGTATTGGAAGGAGATTTTGGGAGAGGGAAGGGATAGGAGAGAGGGTTTTAGAGTGAACCTACTAGTTTTGATAATGAAACCTATCAATTTTGATAGTTGTATCTACACTTCCCTCTCCTACCATTTTTGGCAACCAAACACTCCCAATCACTTCCACTCTACTTCGCTTCCTGTCTGCCATGCTACTCGAGTTCACTTTTCTTGTCTCTACTTGACAGTAAAACAACCAGTCCCTCAGAGAAGGATACATTGTTTTGTTTTTCCTTTTTTTTTTTCTAGAAACAGGAGAAGAATGTATTGCTAGAAGACACAGGTGGACAGTTGATCGAGAAGAAAACAGGATAGTTTTCCAGTCCAAGGTTTTAGGTTTCAGTTTCGATACGTGTTATCGTGATGGAAATGGAATCATGTCGGTTTCAGATGAAAATTTGGACAGAAATCCAATAAAAGTATGGAAAGGTATGGAAAAAAATGCAAATGATGCACATTTAGGATGCCATTAAAAAAAATGATGACATTTAAGATGAAACTTGATGTGCTAATATATGCACAAATACCCACTCAAAACCGATCACAAGCGCAAACAAAACCACTCATAATGGTTTAACAACAACGAAGATCAGTGACATGTGTTGTCGAGTATACCTTATAATTCAGGACATGTCAGATTCCACATGTAATTCATAGAAATAGTCATACATAATACATACACCACATTTTACATGCCCAGTGCATGAGGCTCCCGCCATTGCGGGGTCTAGGGAGGGCTAGATGTAGGCAGCCTTACCCCTGCTTCGCAATTCATATAAATAACTATGAAACACATATTGGTATAGTATACTATTAACAGTCTAATACACTTCCAGTTTTAGCTTCCGTATGCATTTCGGATGGGATGGAAACATAAACATTTTGGTCATTTCGTGTTGGCTTTTGTGCAGATTTAAAACCACGTTGCAGTCTGTTGATGTAAAAAGAAACGAAAGAAAAAGAAAGTCATGCCATAGTAGTTAAGTCGCATAATTGGCTCCCAAAAACAAGAAAGAGGGAAACAAAGTTATGCACATTTACTTCTATATTTGCATAATTACACACACAAGTTTGTAGACATACAAAGTTTTTCGCATAATAAATACTAGTTAAAAGAATACAAACTCTATTAATATACATTTTTTTAGTAATATCTTTTATGCATATAATTTGAAACTATAGTATATAAAGAACCCAACTTGAATAATGTAAAGAAAATGAGAAGGATTTTTTCCCAGGCCGATGTGCCCATCCATAAACTTATTTTCATTTATCTCAATGTACACATTTAGGAGCTACGCTTATTGCCCAGAGTTGCAAGCGACTCACCTCCAGGGAGGTTGCCTGGGGATTAGGCAGTGGCCAAGCAAGCTAGACTACCTGATGGGGACCATCGTAGAGCCATATTTTAATTTTTAAGTGTGTTTTAGGTGTCTTTTAAGTCGTTTAAGTTACAATGGAACATTTGAATCTTTTCCCATCAAAATAACTTAAGTTCTTTGAGTTATGCATGTTTTAAAAAGGCCCCACATGAGTATCATAGGATTTTTAAGTAGGAAGCAACCAAGAGGGTATTTTGGTCTAAAAGTGTTGGTTTTTTTAAGGGTGTTAGAACTTTCTAGTGCTCTTCTTTGTTCTTATATATTGTAAGCCTTAGGGCCCTTTTGGAGAATGCTATGCTATGTTATGATGAATGAAAAAAGATTTGAAGTTTTCCTCTCATGTGGATCAGTGGATGTGATGTCTACTCCCTGCAAAGGTGCGATGCCTCGATCTTTCCCATGATGTGATGCCTAGGAACACCTTGGTGCGATGCCTTGGCTTTTGGTCGGTGAGATTCCGACCTTTGTTTCTATCTTTTTTTCATGTTTCTTTTCCTTTTTTTAGTTTTCCTCTCATAAATCAACTTCCTGGAAACCCTACACCTATCTTGTGTTTTTCTTTTTCACTTATTTTCTACCCCAAAACCCATAGAATACCCTTAAAAAAATTCTCCAATCTTAGAAACACCATTCAAAGTCATTCATGCCTTGTGCCTCTTTCGTTTTTCCCAAAAAACTAATTTTAGACCTTACTGGCATCCTTCGAAAACTTCCCAACATATGTCTGCGCCACTCTAAACCTACGCTAAATCTAGAAGAAATATTTTTCCAATCTCATGACTTATTTTAGGAACCAAAACCATAATTTTCACGCATCTTTTTCACCCCCAACGTCTCTTTCAAAAAATCATCCTCCATCAGATTTGGCATCAGAGAGCCAAATATTATTTCAACCTTCGATCGTCCTGCATCACTACCATTGCCCTGGGCAACTTAGACAACATCTGCTAAGGCAAAAGATGCCATTCTAGGTGCCTAGACGAGCATCTGTGACAAAGGGTGATGCCTCAAGGTATACCGCAAGCCACCACTCAATATAACATGCAAGTGAGCACCGAATAATTAGGATGCCAGTAAGATTACTACACAAAGGTTCCAAAACATGGTAGCAGCTACTCAGAGTTTACATAAGCATCAACGAAGTATTAAGTTTACTCGAGTATATTTTTAGTGTTGGAAAAAACTCGACTTTGTAACATAAACTGACCCATATAAAAGAAAGAAGAAAAAGGTGTGAAGCACGCATATAGAATTACCTCATCAACACACATGCGTGATGGTTCTTTTGCCAATTCCAGCACTCCTTTTATTAGAGATCTCAGACCTTTCTCAGGAGATATAAGATACGGTTGATAGCCATCAGCTTCCAGCACAATCTAGCATACAGTATACAGTCACAGACAATAATAATAAACTGAAAGCAATAAAGAACGCATCGCAGCAACAGAGAAAGAAATAGGAAGGGCCAAATACCCTTTTGACATTGTTGATATCAAAATGTCTGTCTAAGGGAAGCTGCTTGATCCTGTTGGGAAAATTTCCCTCAAAACTGGCGACGACTTTCCAGCCACCACCCTGAACAATAGACACTAAAATATTTAATCCCTGATAGAAGAGCTCATCTAGAACTATATAACCATTCATCAAAACTCCAAGTACCACTAAATGCCTAACAATAGAAATCATTAATGATCCATAAGGTAGAGGAAAGTTAGATTGAAATCCCAAGGACACAGGATCCTATCATGTGTGAATTTATGCATGAGGATTATTGCTATCAAGCCCCATACATGTGAGTTTGCAAACATGTGTATTTGCAATCCAAGCACTGCTTGATACATAAGTAAAAAAAAGTTATTAAAATGCTCAAATAATGCTCCAGTTCCAAGGCAAAAAAGCTATATCAAATCATCTGACTGTTTATTATTGAAAAAGTGAAGGGTAAGAAATAAAACAGGAAAAGAGCAGTGGTAAGTGTCTCACATCTACGTGCTACCATAAGTCAGAAGTCGACACTAGCGTGAGAGCAGTGGTAAGTGCCTCACATCTACATGCTACCGTAAGTCAGAAGTCGAAACTAGCGTGATCACCTACCCAGACCTAAAAACAAAATGTATTATTTTCGGATTTCATAACTCAAAACTCTGAGAAGCTTAATACCTTTATTTTAATCCATGAAACCTAAATGTTTCACTACAAATTTGGTGGATCGCCTTTCTTTTTTCATTAATAAAATTTCACCACTGAAATAAATAAATAAAATAGAACTTAGTGGAATGCAAACTTCAAGCTACCTGTGCCAAGAAGCCCCATATCCATGCATTAAAACAATAATGCTTGAGAATATAACGGATTCACAGCCGATATACTGGTAAAAATAACACAATTCTTGACATGTTTTGGTGAATTTTCAAACAACAATGAAAAAAAGGCAAAAGATCTTTCCTCTGAAGGAGGAGAAACTCCTGCATGCAGATTGGGAAGGGTAAAAGTTTCTCCTTCAACGGATGATTGAAATAGGGGTAGATAAAAAAAAAACAGGTCTACAACTAAGAAGTATAGTCTACAAACTACACATACTAGAAGAGTTACTTGCCTCGCCAGTGGCAATATGCTGGAGAAATTTGTCCTCAAATTCACGGCAAAGCTCCAAAGCAATAGCCCTAGTTCCTTCAGCACTCTGGACCATTTGTTCACCAAGCCTTACTAACTCATCCTCAACCACTTGAGACTTACCCTGCAGACTGCAATGTTTTAACGGAGCAAACAGATAAGAAATTCAAATCAACCGAATACATATCGTGCATAACAATAGAGACCATCCGTGCGTGTTAACTAATAGGCAGTGAATACCAGGAAAATTATCAAAGTTTGATGCAAGTTCATTAGCATTATTTATTAAGAGCAATATATTAAATCAGTTCTAAATAGGTAAGTGAACTGTTTAGCAAAACAAAACACATGCATAGCTTAATTAATGAAAGACCGAATCTCTCTAGAAAATACACACAAATACACACCTATGCACTCGTATTATACATTCAGAGTAGATAAAAATCGCATCTGAGTCCTTTGAATTAATATCTGATGGTAAAAGGCAACCGAAGGTTAAGAAATGATTTAAAAAGAATTTACCCTGAAAGGAGGTTTGGAAGCCTGACTTTCATCCGTTTACGAATCTGGCGAGCAAGGGTCTCCACCAAAGCTAATCTTCCAAGCTTGCTCTGAGGTGCTCCAGTCAGTATAGATTTTAAACTTTCACTCTCGGCTCGCCAAGCAGTTTCCAATGAGCTTTCTGACCCAACAGATCCAGATTGTGCTGAAGCTAGAGAGACAGATTGACCAATTAAAGCAACCCATGGAATGTCAGATGTGTTCCGCGGTCCCTGATTTAAGAGAAGTGCCTGAACGGCCGCAAGAGTTTTCTGGTCTGCCGATGCTTGATCTATTTTACTAATAACACCAATGGTTCTGGTACCTAAAATTGACAAAATAATGGGAAAATAACCAATTTAAGAAAGCAATGAGGGAAGAAAACCTCCTGACCTAAAAGTGCATTCCAAATAAAACAATTTAACGAATCAATATTCTAACAAAATACATATAAGGTTGCTCTCCAGAAAAAAAAATACATATAAGGTTACAAGGTCAAAAGTAAACACCATCAGCATCGGATTCCTTTGCCAGTTTTAGGGCTCGAGATGAAGAAATTTCTGGTGCTTGGGCAGCAGGAACTATGACCAGCAAAATTGCATCATTGTGCTCAACGTAGTCGCTGATCTGGAACAACAATCATTTAAGAAAAAAGCAATATTGTCAATGTGGGAATTTAATTAGCTTAATTAAACTAAATAATTAGTTTCTGTGTAAAGCAAAAAATAAGCAGAAACATCAGCAATGAACATAACTAGCAGCAGTCACCGTATGAAAAAAGAATTATAATTACCCATATAGCCCACCCAACAATTGAAAGAAAAGAAATACTACAAGCTACTCACCATTGAATCATCCATACCCCGTTGATCCAATCCAGGTAAATCAATCAACTTCAATGGTGGAGCTGTAAAAAAAACCATTTAGCTGGAAAAGTAAATACTAATATAAAAAACACAAAGGATGGAATCAAAAGCATATATCCAATGCAAATGTTATATAAAACTGAAGTTACAGTAAGAGGTCATGCAAGAAACAAGATTTCGCTTTTTGCATGGATCAGATCATGGTCAATTCCTACGAAATTGGGGGCGATTCTTCCACCCCCTCCCATTTGTCAAGTTGGAGCAGTACCAATCGCCTCAACCAGTAAACTTTTGTTTTAAGAAAAATAAAATATTATATATATGGGATTTGCTAGGGTCCATCGCAAAAGGCATTTCGTAGCTGGTCTGTCGCATGTCAGACCTATGTCACAAATATCTCCGATATTTTCAAAATATAGCATTTTTATCGCTATCGCGAGATTTTGATAAAACAACAAAATCCCAAACTAATCACAAGATTTTAAAAAATATAGCGATGTTTTCATTTTAATCATAAAATATCCCGATAATATCGCGATATTATCCCGATATTTTTACAATATTTTTTATTTTATATTTTTTTCTTAAATTTAATATTTTTATATATTTTTTTAAATAATTTTACTTTTACCGTTTATTTCACGATATAAACCCGAAAAAATTAATATATCTAGAGATTTTCCCTTGCCGAGAAATTCCCGAGGACATTTGTGACATGGTGTCAGACCAGCCACCTCGTGAATGGAGACAACAACTTTTGTCTCCATTCACAACGTGGGTGGTCTGACATGCGACAGACCAGCTCCGAAATGCCTTTTGCGATGGACAATAGCAATTCCCTATATATATATATATATATATATATATATATATATATATATATATGAGGAAAAGGATTGTACGCTCGACCGTACCTAAAGTTAGGTACGGTAGAGTGCCAAATCACATGGGTCCCACATTTTTGGTGGGCATCTAAACCATTCATTTGCAAGGCCCCATCATAGATAGGGTGCATACAAAAATCAGCTCCATAGGATCATCCTAACCCATCCATTTGTGGAGGCCAAAATGGACAGACAGTGTTTGTCCACAAATCTGCCCATTTTGCCCTCCAGTTTTGGAGGGGTTAGGATGATTCAATGGTGCTGATTTTTGGTATGCACCCTATCTATGATGGGGCCTTACAAATGAATGGTTTAGATGCCCACCAAAAATGTGGGACCCATGTGATTTGGCACTCTACCGTACCTAACTTTAGGTACGGTCGAGCGTACAATCCTTTTCCTCTCTATATATATATAAGTAAAAAACCCCGTGCGATGCACGGGCCGACAAAGAACTGTACGAACCCCATCATAGGTTGATCCAAACCGGACATGGACGGAACACAACATAAATAGGTTGTGCCCGCAAATTCATTTCCATAGGCTAATCCTAGCCCTCCAATCTATAGAGGTTTCCATAATATGTTGTTCCTCTTAAGGTGCCCGGAATTCGTCAATATTTTGAAAGGCGTCCTGAATCCGTAGTATTATGTAATATGTTCACAAAAATCCGTAGTATTATGTAACATATGTACCCAATCCATAATTTTGCAAAGAAAAAACGTCACTATGTTGACTTTGTCCACTTTTTTTTATTACAAAAGCATAAGGGAGGCGGGTAGGATTGAAATTATGTGGCTTTAATGGGTGCCTTTGTTAAAAAGAGTCAAAAAAAGTGATGTGTAATTCTATTAGAATTTTGGGAGAAATTCAAATAATTCTCTCATTTTCTCTTCTGCTATATATATATATATATATATATATATATATATATATATATATATATATATATATATATATATAGAGGAAACTGTTGGTGAGCTAGCTTGCCCAATCACATGGGTCCCACATTATATATATATGTAATTTGCTAGGGGCCATCGCAGAAAGGCATTTCGCGGCTGGCTGTTGTATGTGAGAGCAGCCACCTCAGATGAATTAAATGAATAAGACAAAATCAGCTGAAAAGTGAGCCTGTGTGGCTGCTCTCACATGCAAAAGCCAGCCCCGAATTCCTTTTTTGTGACAGTCCCTAGCAACCCCCCCTCCACACACACACACACACACACACACATATATATATATATATATATATATATATATATATATATATATATATATAGAGAGAGAGAGAGAGAGAACGGTTTCTACACACTAGTGTAGATAAGTTATCTACACACTAGCTTAAAATACAGTGGGGGCCCACATTGTTTGGGTGATCCAAAGCATTCATTTGATGGGCCCTCACATAGATAGGGTGGCCACAAAAATTCAGCTCCATAGGATCATCCTAACCCTTCGAACCGTGGAGGCAAAAAATGGACAGATTTGTGAAGGTTTATACATGTCCAGTTTACCTCCATAAATCGTGGGGTTGGGATGATCATATGGAGCTGATATTTTGTGGACACCCCTATCTATGTGAGGGCCCATCAAATGAATGCTTTGGATCACCCAAACAATGTGGGCCCCCACTGTTTTTTAAGCTAGTGTGTAGATAACTTCTCTACACTAGTGTGTAGAAACTGTTTTCTCAATCCTACCCGCCTCCCTTATGCTTTTGTAATAAAAAAAAGTGGACAAAGTCAATATAGTGACTTTTTTCTTTGCAAAATTATGTATTGGGTACATATGTTACATAATACTAAGGATTTTTGTGAACATATTACATAATACTACGGATTCAGGACGCCTTTCAAAATATTGACGAATTCCGGGCACCTTAAGAGGAACAACAATTATGGAGACCTCTATAGATTGGAGGGCTAGGATCAGCCTATGGAAATGACTTTACGGGCACAACCTATTTATGTTGTGTTCCATCACATGGACGGTTTGGATCAACCGATGATGTGGTCCATACAGTTCTTTGTCGGCCGGTGCATTGCACGGGGTTTTTAACTAGAGTGTGTGTATATATATATATATATATATATATATAGGTAAAATTCAGGCATTGCCAACGGCGTCAGTTTTCTTATTTGATTTATTTCTATATCTTTACACATAGGACATGGGTTGTATGCCTAATACTAAGGCTACTGTAGCCGAGCTTGTGTCTTATTGACCACTAGATTGCATCAACTTGTTCCCTTTCGAACTCAATCCCATCCCATGTTATCAACCCATAGACAGACAGTATTCCCATGCACCAACAAACCTAAGAATTATTCCTACTCACTTACGCTTCAGTTATGAGAAATTCTTGTCGAGAAGGTGCTTCAAAGATCAATGGGAAGAGTGCAAACCTATATTAAATTTGATCCCATCATCCAGTAGGACCTATGGTTTTAAATTTCCACCGAAACCGACATGAAACAATCAAATGTTTCTGTTTTCATCCCCACTGAAAAAGCATGCCTAAATCAAAATGCATACTGAAAATCAAAACCAAAGTATATTGGTAGTATACTATATTAGAACGTGAGGCACTGGTTGTCTGAGGCTTGTTTTAGAAAGGAAGGATGTACTGTATGGAGGGACATCTTGAGCTTCAAACGCTTATTCCTGGCAGGAACGAGACTTAGAGCTCGGTCAGGAGATACGGGTGAGATTTTGGCTTGACAGGTGGTGTGCTCCTACACTGCTAAAGGATTTGTTCCAGATTTGTTTGTGGTCTCATCTGCTGAGGATGCCCTAGTTAAGGATTCATGCCACAGACAGGAGGATAGAGTTGTTTGGATGCCAGCATTCAGGAGAGGATTCTTTGATAGAGAGTTAAATTCAGTGGCCAGACTTTTTGAGATTCTTGAGGGGTGTTACTTAAATAGAGATGGATCATACAAAAGGGTATGGATATGGAATACTTCAAGGGAATTCACAGTCAAATCCTTTAATCAGCTCCTTATTTCTTGTCCTGCAGCCCCAAGAGTAGCAAAGATATGGTCAATCCAAGCTCCCCCCCAGGTAGGTATCTTTGGTTGGGCGGCCATTTGCAACTGAATTCAGAAAGTGGATTTTCTAAGAGAGTGAAAAATGTTGATTGTGGATCACTGCGCGCTGTGCATTCAAAATCGGGAATCAGTGGATCATTCATTTATTCACTGTAATGTAGCAAGGGAAGTTTGGAGTGGCATTTTGGGTAGATTTGGAATGTCCTGGGTGTTCTTTGAACACCTAATTGAAGTGTTGGATTGTTGGCAATCAGACTCGTGGAGAAAAAAGGGCAAAATCCTTTGGCACATTCTCTCCTAGCGGTACTATGGGTTCTATGGAAAGAAAGGAATGCTAGGATTTTCAAAGGATATGCCAAGAGCCCCTCCTACCCCCTTTGAATAAGGTGGTCGCCCTCACAATCTTTTGGGTGAAGTCCACCCCAAGCTTTAAGTTTGTTTCCGCATATGACCTTTGGTGAGGATGGAGGGAAGTGTGTGCTAGCTCAAAGCGAAGATCTGTAATAGTGCAATCTTGGGAACAGTGGGTCCTTAAAATTAAATTTCGTTGGAGCTAGCTTTGGAAATCCGAGTCCGAACGATATAGGTGGAATTTTAAGAGATGAAGAGTGTGGGGTCAAGTGGGCTTTTGCTGGCCCAACAGGAGAGACCGATTCATATGAGGCGGAGGTTTGTGCGGCTTACCAGGGAATCAAGTTTCTGGCCGTGGAGGATTTGGACAGAGTGGTGGGAGCAGGGGATTCCCTTAATGTTGTCCATTGGTTTAGTGGTTCTCATGTAATCCCTTGGAGATTCACCGAGTTTTTTGAGGAAATTAAAGACATTACAGGGTCCTCCAATATTTCTTTTCGCCATATTAGGAGATCGGCTAATGGGGAAGCGGATAAGCTAGCCAAGGAAGGGGTGTTTATGTCATCCTTTGAACAATTTGATTTCTTACCTCCATGATATTTTGTTTTCATCATTGTACTTTCTTCGCTTTTCTCTTTTCGCTTATGTACCTTGACCATCTCAGTCTTTCCTCTTAATGAATCCTTAGATCATTCAAAAAAAACTATATTAGTATGTGTTAAATAATTATATTTATATGAATTGCATGTAAAATATGGTGTATGTATTATGTATAAATATTTATATGAATTACATGTGATATGTGATATGTATTGAATCATCAAAAACAACCTCGACAATGCATGTCACTTGATGTTTGATTGTTTTAAACCAATGTGGGTGTTTTTTTTCTTATGTAATGATTTTTGAGTCTATACTTGTTCTTATTCTAGCACTTCCTTTAAGTTTCATCTTAAATGTCCATCATTTGTTTGTTTGTTTTTTGTTTTTTTTTTTTTTGAAATGAACGCCTTATCCATCATTTGCATATGTTTCCATGATTTTACAGGATTTCCATTGAAATTTCCGTTTGAAACCGACATAGATCCATTTTCATCATGGTTGAAACACATCACAAAATCGAAACCTAAAACCTTGGTAGGACAGGCGAGTGATAGAATAGAGAAAAGCAATTTCCAAAGTTAAGTCCAGCTTGAAGGTATAAAACTATAAATTCTATTTTTCTCGATATGTTTCCCATGTGCTTAAACATTTTTGGCACATGTAACAATAGAATCAAAGCAACTGAGTTCCTCCCACATAAAACATAAAATAATGCCATTACAAAAATAAAAATAAAACATAAAATAACAAAGTCCTATTTGCCATTAAAAAAACATAAAATAACAAAGTATTCAGTCAAAGATCTCCCCTGGTATAAAATGACTAATCCCCTAATACAACTAAATATACCCACAGCAACACTATCCACCTATCGAGAATAAGTCTAGAATCTAGATGATTGCACCCGATATCTCCTTTGTGATCCATAGGTGGTAAAAACCCCAATCTATGGCTGCACTGAATGCAATAGCCACGACACAACAACTAAATATTCATCTCCCAATCCTCGTACATGAGATCATCTTCCTTTGGCTTTGTTAGCATCACCATGACTCTAGAGAGCATTTGCCAGAATCCTATCATTTATAAATATAAAAATGCAAAGCATTGAAAGAAACCCAAGTCATCTGAACCTTGACTTCCCTTATAGTTGAAAGTCACTAAAGCAGGATTTGCAACACAATCTTTAGAGGATTTTTTTTTTTACCGAAGGCAAGAATATTATTAAGGGAAAGAAAGAGGGGGGGGGACTCTAGGGACCGAGATGGTCACCATACAATGAAGGGAAAAAAAAAGAGAAACATATATGATTTAGCAGGCAAATATGCTGAAACTTAATAATGGTTCTCTCCACCCCAGAACAGACCAACCAATCTGCATCATTATTTTTTGACTGCCAAACATGCTGAAATGTCACTTAGTGACCCTCAATACCATCCAAAATATCATCAAAGGCTTTGATGAATCTCCATGGGATCGTTTCTCTGTGATTTAGCCATCTAATCACATTGAGAAAGGCGCTTTCCATGATTCGGTTGTCAATGCCATGTTTTTCTATCCACCGGATCCCATGAAGAATAACAAGCACTTCCACTTCACTTGAATCTTTAATTTCAAGTGGCTCAGAGAAGGCCCAAATGGTAAATCATATTTATCTCATAAAAGATAGTCCACCCATCTGGGCTCTGGTTTCCCATGCTAGAACCACCAAAATTGAGTTTTAGCATTCCTGAAGGAGGGGAGCAATGTGAGGTGGAGGTTGTTAGATAATGGAGATAAGGTAGAGAGGGGAAGAAGAAGAGGAATGAAGAGATGGAGAGTCTCCACTAGGGAGCTCAAAGACTATAATACCCCTCACACATACATATAATGATTAAACTACCCTACAACACTCTTCAACACTCCCCCTCGAGCTGGATTGTATATATTAAGGAACTCCAGCTTGCTACAAAGAAAACTACAACAACTAAAATACCCATACAACAAAAAAGATAATCATCTTATACACATAGCCAGCTTGGTACAACACCCCCCTCAAGCTAGTGTGGTGAATGCATATTGAAAAACATAATAAAAATAGCAACGACCACAGTGAGTGCAGCTGCGAGATCAAGGGCCATCAGAAAAGAACAGCTTCCCTTGAAACTACACGATGGCGAGAGCAATCGCAACAGGGCCTCTCTTTGAATTAGAGCACGGCTAAAGAATCTGCACACCAACGATCAAACAGAGACGCCTCGGCAGGAACAACAACGAGCCTCGAATAAAATAAGCACGCCCAAGGTGCGCATTGCAAACAATGGCGAAGTAGCACTAACAGGGTCATCGATTGAGTAGCACAACACCAATAGAAGAAGAAGAACAACGACCGAAAAGGTGATCGGAACCAACCAACAACGGGGGACACCTTCATCTAGACAGACAAGGTCGACGATGGACAACACATCGCTCGGAGAGATAACCAACCAACGACGGGGGACACCGTCATCTGAAGAGACAATGTCGACGACGGACAACACATCGCCCAGAGAGATAACCAACAACAATGGGGGGACACCATCGCCTAAAGAGACAAGGCTGACGGCGGACAACACGCCGCCTGAAGAGATTTTTTTTTTTAATGGTTCGTCGCCTGAAGAGATAATCAACTAACGACAGGGGACACCGTTGTCTGGAGAGACAACCGACCAACGACAGCGAGCAGCACATCGCACGGAGAGATAGCCAACCAAGGACAGGGGACATTGCCTTTTGGAGAGAAAACCAAACCAACAACGGGGGACACCGTTGTCTGGAGAGACAACCGACCAACGACAGCGGACAGCACGTCGCCCGGAGATAAGGCCGAAAGCAACACTAACGACCGGGCATATAGCCGGAGACAATGAGAAGTGGATTGCAACACAAACCACGATACATGCGTAGAACTACACAAAGCAACTACAAACGTGCATAGAAGCACCAACCAAGAACATGAAGAAGGGACCAACCATAGAAGGAACTGCCAACTACACGCCAACAAAGAGGGCGAGACTACAGCAGCCCGGAGATCATAGCAAGACAATGACAAACACCAAGCGCGGAAGGATAACTAACAACACGAAGAAACCAACCGACAAAGAGGGTGGTACTACAATAGCCGAAGACGACGACAAGACAGTGTAGGAAGAACAACCACCAACTATGAAGACAAAACTACATCCTGCAAGACACAACAACAAGACCCATAGAACTACATGAGGCTTACAACACTTGCCCTCAAGTTGAGTCCGAAGGCCTTCAACTTGCAACGAAAAGAAGAACTCTCAAGGCACCACACCTCTCTCGAACATTTCATCAAACACTTGGTGTGCAACTTTGATATCAAGACAAACGCCATAGAAGATAGAGAGAGAAAACAAAGAGACGGCAAAATTTGGATGGAGTGGAGGGAGGAGGGAATTCAAAAGAGAAAGAAAGAAATTATTTAAACCATAAAGAAGGGGTTAAGGAAACTAGAAAGAACTCTCACAAGAGACAAAGATTTAGAACATAAAGAAAGTTATCAATGTGGGAACAAAAAATAAAGGGATTTGTGGAGAAAGAACCCAAAAAGAAGAAAAGATGCTATGGATGTAGAAAAGAAAGGAAATGAATGAATCTTTTTGTGGTTTTTGTTTTGTTTTGGATGGATTTACAAATGGTATTTACAAGAGAGGTGTGGGTTTAGGGACTCACAAGAAGGGGTTTGGGATGTAGATTTAGGGTTTGGGGATGCCAAAAGGGATTTGGGAAGAAAGTTTTTTTCTCATATGGGACGGTGGTAAGAAAGTATGGAGAATATGAGGATTTGGGGTTGTGGATGAAGAACATGGTAGAATAGGTGGTGGTGGAGGGTTTGGGGTTTACAGTAAGAGTGGGCAAGATGGGTACTGAGAGTGATACGAGAGAGGTAGAGATGGAGATATTACGAGAATATGGAGATGGAAAGATTATAGAGAGAGAGAGAGAGATAGACACGGAGAGAGAGAGAGAGAGAAGCACGGGAGAGTGTTGTGAAATCTAGACAGGAAGATCTTCGAGTGAGAAATTTTAGGGTTTTGTGTAGTCGTCTGCACAGCTCAGAGAGAATACCGAGAGAGTGGGATTGCGAGAGAGATAAGGAGAGAATGACGTGAGGGACTCTTCTTTCTTCTTCTTTCCTTGGATTAGGGTGATGATCAGAAACCCTAGGGCTCTGATACCATGTAAGTTAATGGAGATAAGGTAAAGGGGGGAAGAAGAGGAATGGAGAGATGGAGTCTCCGCTACAAAATCTCAAAATTTTTGAGATTTTGAAAAAGAGTTGCTAGGGAGACCGAGAGTGGAATCGAACAAATCCCCCCATGCCATGGGAGGGATAGTTTTGCCATTTTAAGGAACAAAAAGCCATGAAAAAGAGGAACATGATTGCCAAGGTTTGAAGATGCTATTTGTACGATTTCACTATCGGTCACCAAAATCGGTTTCCATATCATTATTCTTAGAAAAATCTTCGAAATATCTTCATATTTTATTTATTACCACAAATATATCACGAAAATAATGCGATAAATTCACGATATATTTCTTGACCTAATTTTGTTCCTAAACTTTATAATTTTATATAGGCTACTGATATATGCACTACCAAGTTTTTATGATTATATAATCTCACGTTCTTTCTCCTATTTAATTGGCTGTTGAGGGATTTTTGGGAATTGTAATAGTTTTTGACAGCAGCTTAAATAAGAAAAGACTGAGAGCTTGTCTCATTATCAAACATAGTAGTGTGAATATCAATAGCCTGTATACATTTTATTTTTCCAATTTTCCAGATATAAACAGTAAATTAGGGGAGGCGGATGCTACGGAAGCAGAAGCTCATGCAGTATCAAGGCTTGAAGTTAGTGGTAAGAGATCGCCTACATAATGTGGTGGTAGAAGGAGACTCTCTGAATGTCATCCGGAAAAGCCAACCCAAGTGAAGATGCTAAAAATGGATGAGTGTGCCACAAAAGGCCGCTTCCTCATATTTTTTGGTGATCCAAACTGTATGCACCTCAAAGACATGAGATAAGCAGCTTAGAGGAAATTCCAAAACCTTAAGCGTGCGCACGCACATACATATATATTAGCATATCATCCACTTGGCAAGATTACCAGAAAGTGATTGAATTGATACTCAGATAGAATTAGATACCCATTTCATAATTATCTTTCCACTTCGACCATTCAAAAAAAATTATCTTTTCATTTCTTTGACTGCCAGTAGAATCAAAAGAGACAAAATAAATAAATAAAAATTGATCCCATATGAAAATTAGTACCTTCAAGTGTAGAAGCATTTCATCTTACAGACATAAGCATCAGACATATTTAGCTTGACTTGTCTCCTGCACTCAAAAACGTAGTTTGAGTGCAGGATACAAGTCAAGCAGTTACATGGAACTGACTATATCTTTTGATTTTATGAGAATGAATGACACAAGTCAAGCGGTTAAATGGAAATGATTAAGACCTTTATTTTATGAAAACGAAATAAGAACTTACTCTACATGTGTGTAACAATTTCTGAAAAAAGGGAAGATTGCGACAGAAATGATTGATGACCAACCTGTACTTGTGAGTAGCTTCAAAGGAATCTCATCTGACCGGCTCCTACCCCCGCCACCCTTGCTTAACCTGTCCTGGAGAGAATGCCGAAGAGCACCTAAAACATGGTCAAAACAGTGTGAGGATTACCATCGGCAACAAAGAATGACAAATTGACAACTAACCCAATGAGAACACATGGGAAGAAATTAAAATTAGAAGCAAAGCAAAGTATTCATCCCCATAAGTCAGATTGTATTTAATCCATGGATTTAAAACAATAAATACGAAACAAAACAAGTTCAATAGCATTACACGGTGTGTTAAGAGGACTCACTTGCAGAAACTTGCTGGGATTTATTGTCTATTTGTAAGACAATTGACTTGCTGCTCACCGAACTGTCCCTTTGCAAATCAATACTGATGGGTGCCCGAGTGGCACCATTCTCTCCTGTTGGCTGCGCAACAAGACAAACAATGAAAAATGAAGAACCAATGCATAATATAATCCAGTTGAAATCACGTCATTTAAATACGAAATATACAACCAGATACCAAATTTTGGGTGGACGCAACTTACCAAAACAGGATGCCCAATCAAACTGTTCAACACTGCTGATTTGCCAGCACCCTATAATCAACCAACATAAAAAAAGTAAGAAAGGAAGCCTAGAAATGATGATAGAGATTAGAATACAAAAAAAAATCGTTCATAGAACACAAAACAATAGGAAACAAGAGCAAAATAATGCAGTCTAGGACATCAATAAAGCACCATAATCGTGACAAAGCACATTTTATATCAATCTTCTCGAACAAGGTATCACAAGACACGTAGGAGAATAAATCAACTCAGAAATTACAGATCTGAAATTCAATTGAAACTTTCACAGAGAGATCCACAAAGATAGAATAAATCACTAAAACAAAAAAAAATCAAGAAAATAAAAATAAAATCTGCACTACCAGCACCAAGATCAGGCACCGAATTTCTAATTGCCCGAAAGTGGCCAGCGCAAAAGAACACAGGATCAATTCGTATGAAGAAGACGTCAAATCCATACTGGATGAGTACAAAATTAGGTCATAAACCAGACTTAACAAATTGCCAAGGGCGACGACATTGAGGAGAGTAAATTTTCTAATTGCCCTAAAATGGCCATTGCTAAAGAACACAGGATCAATTCGAATGAAGAAAGCATCAAATTCATATTGGATTAGAGCAAAATTAGGTCATAAATTGTCTTACCACATTGAGGAAACTGGATTTTCTAATTGCCCTAAAATGACCATCACTAAAGAACACAGGATCAATTCACAAGAAGAAGAATACATCAAATCCATAATGAACTAGTGCAAAATTAGGTCATAAACATTAAAACATCAAATCCATATTGGATTAGGGCAAAATTAGGTCATAAAACAACTTACCACATTGCCAAGAGCGACAACGTTGAGGAAGGTCGATGCTCTCCTCGACGAAGGCTCGTCTGTATCTTCATCCGCAAGAAGAGCGGCTGCTTGTACCATCGAATCCGAGAGCTGAATCAGCTCCTCCATAGCCTCCATGATGTTGAACAGAAAACTCTAAACCTGTGATTCAGAAGAAGAAAATCGCAAACCCTAGAAAATCCCAAACACGATTATCCCTCTCTTTGGATTCTTCAAAACCTAGAAATAAAAGAGAGAATTAATGATAGGGATCGGGAATTTTGGAAAAACGCCGGAGATTTGATGATCCGATGATCGGAGCTAGAGATGAAAAACCTAGAAGCAGAGAGAGAGGGGGATCGTGAGGCGATGAATTACAAAAGGAAATGAGAAAGAAACCCTCCCCCTCTGTTTTTATTTTTCTTTTTCTTCGTCTTTTTTACGTTGTTTTGACGAGAGAAAGAGAGAGAGAGAGTGTTTTAAATTTGGAGAGGGGTGGAGGTAGTGTTTTGGGGGGTTAAATTTGCCCTCGCAAGTGATTTTAATTTTTGATTCTTCGCCGCCCTAACGCCAAACTTAATCAGTAAGCAAAAAACGAGTCGTAGTTAGTAGTCCAGTACTACTACAGAGGTGCAAGTTTGCCCTGTCAGCCTTGACCCGAACAAGTCAGGGCTGGATTTTCCAACCCTGAGGGCGGGTTAGGGTTCTTTTTTTTAGACCCTGACTCAGGTCGGATCGGATTCTGGGTTAATGCCTCGGGTACCCTGACCCGGCTCGACCCTAAGTTTTCTATTATAGAATTGAACCATCTGTGCATGTTTCTTTTGCTAATGTTTTCTATCATAATTGTCTCTGTTGCCCGTCATGTTGTTGAATTCATATTGTCTTATTTTGTTCCATCTCTCTGTTTATTGATCATTTTGTTCTATATGATAAGTGGTTGCTTTATTTTTGGCACTCTTAACAGGTATTTGCACTAGGGTCAATTAGGACCAGCCCGGCCCTGCCCAATCAAGGCGGGCCAGGGCCAGCACTGAGCCCTGTAGGGCGGGCAATGGGTTGAGGTTTTTCGGCCTTGACTCAGGGTCAGGGCAGGTCGGGCCGAGATAATGGAGCCCAGGGTTGAGCTAGGATTTTGAAAAACCCGACCCTGTTGCAGCCCTAGTTAGTAGCATGGTTTTAAATTTCGACTGAAATCCGAAATTTCGGATTTCGGTGGAGACCGACACCGAAACCACCAATAACCGAAACGGTCATTTATTTCGGCCGAAATTACCGAAATTTAATATTGAATAAAATATGGGTTTCGATTTTTGTACCAGATTTTGACCGAAATTTCAAAATTTCGGTCAAATTTCGAGGTCCGAAACCGATACCGAAACTGAAATTTTAAACCTTGGTTAGTAGTTACCGTGTGAGACGCATTTTTGATTAGAGGAATGATAGATGGAATGATAGATACAAGGGAGCCCTTGCATAAAAAGCCACAAAAGGGCTCATGATTGGATCCACGTCATCAAATATAACTGAATGTACTTTTTCAACCGAAAATGACGTGAATCAAAGGAAGAGCCCTTTTCCTGTTCTTTATGCAAGGGCTCCCTTGTATCTATCATTGCTCAATTATATAATTATCTGGAGTTTGGCCGAGACCCCTACCGGTTTATTTGATGAAGAGAAAGATGATACAATAATAGGCAAAAAAAATCACCCCTAACTCGGAACTTGTGAGAAAGGGAAAACTAAGGGTTAACATAGACACTACAACCACTAGGCCTAAGAGATCTAAAAGCTCAATCCTTGTGAATTACATAATCAGCTAATTTGGTTGGGGTATACTGGGGTCTTTGTGAGCGTCTTGGCCATTTTTCCTTTTGAACCTCCTGCCATGATTCATGTGATTTCTCAGGTTCTAAGTTCTCCTCTGCACCTTTGTCCTCTTGCTCGATTGGGATCATATGGACTTGATTTTGATCGTCTGCCCAGGAAACTTAGATTGCCCGAAATGATACGAGGTCACACTTGTATGAATAATTGTCCCAAACAGCCCTCTTAATACGGAAAAGAGATCGGTGTACATTTGTCTTGAAAAAAGGCTAATGATATTTGGACTGTGATTTTTCGCTTTCAACCTTGAGGTCAGAGGTTCAATCCCATCTTACTATCCATAAAAAAAAAGGTTACTACAGTTTCCAAATGTCTCCCAAACTAATTAAAAAAGAAAAGAAAAGCTGAGTTTGTGCAATTATTAAAACATGGTAGTGCCAGTATCAAGAGCCAAAAAATGGTCATTAATTCATTGTTGGGTGGGGTACCACAATAGGGAGAGGTGTTAGGAAGATGTGTGTCCTCCTAGCATCCTTGAAGAAAATTTGAGTGGGAAGCTCATATTGAACCACTTGTTCAATGATCCAAACAATTTACTTGCTAGGCCTGGTTATGGATGGATCATGCTTCAAAATCCACCATCGTTTGGCGCCGCTAGATCCTTTAAATTATACTAGCTTTTACCAGCTTTCTTCGTGAATGTAGATTGTAATCTTTCTGATTGGATGCCACATTCACATTCGTGGCATTTTTAGGGAAATACCAATAAAAAAAAAGTACCCAAAAATGCACTTTTCTAGTCTAAACACCAGTTTTACAATCATGTCTCCTCCCTACCCTGTACTTGTCATCGAATCATCCAAACAGAGCCAATTCGACAAATTACAGGATTAGAATTAGATTTTCGTGTATGGCCCATCTATAACAAGGTCTGAATAGAAAAATAATTTTGGATCTTTGAACAAGTGGGCGCCACTTACACTTTTGCCTTCTTAGGAGAGGTCCCTGATTGGCTTCTCTAGTGCATCCATCGTTGTTTTTTTTTTTTTTTTTTTTTTTTTACGTTCTTATTTCATGAAATTATATAATGGACGTTCTAAGGCCTTTCTCTCTCAGGTAATCGACAAGAGGAAGGTTGTGATGCAAAGGCACAAGGCAATATTTCAATTGTTATAGTGTTCAATCACGTGCGGCGATCGGCTAATGGGGAGGCAGATGCTTTGGCCAGGGGAGGGATTAGCTATATGGGTTTGGAGTGGTTTGATTTCCTTCATCCGTGAAAGCTGTATTTCTTCTGTTCTTCTTTTTGTTTTGTGTTTCTTTTCTCTTGTAGTGATCCTTCTTGGTCCACATCCTCTTTTCTTTAATGAATTTTCTCTGCTATTTAAAAAAAGAAAACAATATTTCAATTGTCATTGAATGGCTCAATAAATATCTTAAAAAGATAGTGGGTCGGATTCAGATCTTATAATTTTAGGATAAGTGTTTTGGTTTGTTTTTGTTCAGTTGTGTAATTTACAAACATTGTTGAAGCGGTTGGATTTTATTTCAAATTTATGGCGGATCATGAGACATGGAGAGAACTTGCCGAAATATATTCTGTCCACAAATGTGAGGCAAATTTTCCTTCTATGCTATGCGAAAGGTGCTTCATTTCACTAAACTTTGATGTTATTTCTTGTTGAAATCAGGTGCAAGCAATCAACCTCTTATAATGAGGAGGGAATATTATGTCAACCAACAAAAGTCCTACATCACTTAGCTTATGCCGAGGCAAATAGCTTTTTTATAGCTATTTATGCGATTAATCTATTATTTTTTGTGACTGCAACATCATTCACCGAGAAGAAAAGTTGAGAAAAGGGGAGAGAAATAGACGATATGGGAGAGAATTAGAAGAATAGGGGAAGAAGAGACGAATTTAGGGAGGGAAGAGAAGAAATTAGAAGAGAGAAGAAGAAAACCAGAATTAAAGGGAGAATAATCTTTATTCAATATCAATAATCATCAAAGTTACAAAATAAGCTGTAAAGATGCCTATATATAGGCAAATAAACAACTTAAAAGATAAAAACCTACTAAAATAAGAATTCATAAAAATAAATCCCAGAAACTAATAATATGAAAATAAAAATACTAGAAACTAAATAATACGGAAATAAATCCTAATATGAAAATGTTGAACCTTTAATTCCATCAGATTCAGACTCTGAGATGGACGATTCAGAGTTAAAGACTCAGTTGATTGCTGATATCGACATCGTTGCGCATGATGCTTCTGAGATTTCTGCCTCACCGATTGCCGATCATCTAGAGAATGAGCTTCACTCTTCTGAGGTAGATATTGTGGCAGATCCACGTGAGCTTGATCTATTGACAAAGTTGACCGAGCACCGTCATGATTCAGTGACGAGTGCCTTGCTTGATGAGCCATTACTTGAGACGGATGTTCAAGAGCATCTTGTTGAGGATTGCACTATCTTTGAGTCAGTTGAGAAGATTGTCAAGATTTGTGCTGACACAGAGGAGCTTGTTACGCAGATTGATCAGGAGGATTGCCCGCTTGGTATCACTATGCCAGATACGATTATAGCAGATGACTTTATTGTTGATTTAATTGCGTCAGATGTGATACCAGCGGATGATGACCTTATTGAGGCTCGTCATGGATTCTGCCCATAGTTGTTTTGTCGATCCAGGAGGAGTACGTTGCGATCTTCCCAGCGTTCTACTACTTCAATGGATTGTTTACATCTTTGACCCAGGTGGACTAGAACTCGAGGGCGAGTTCTTTTTTAACCGGGGGAGAATGATGCAGATATTAGGATTTATTTCCGTATTATTTAGTTTCTAGTATTTTTATTTTCATGTTATTAGTTTCTGGGATTTTATTTTCCATGTTATTTTGAGGAATTCTTATTTTAGTAGGTTTCAATCTTTTATGTTGTTTATTTGCTTATATATAGACCTATTTACAGCTTATTTTGAAACTTTGATGATTATTGATATTGAATAAAGATTCTTCTCCCTCTAATTCTGATTTTCTTTTTCTCTCTTCTGATTTCTTCTCCTCTCTCCTTAAAGTCGTCTCTTCTTCAGGTTATCTTCGTCTCTTCGTCCCGTATTCTTCTAATTCTCTCTTCTTTCGTCTATTTCTCTCCCATTTTCTCAACTTTTCTTCACAGTGCTACATCAATATGTTTATATCCTATCTTCACATCGTGCTATGAATTATTCTTTTACTGTCTTTATTGCCTTAGTTCATTTTCTCTATGTGCGTGTGAAGTTGTGCTTAACTTAATGGTGGATGGGTGGGGTTATCCATGATAAGGAGGATTTTAAGATTTTGTCTGTTCTTCCTTTGGGTGTTCCGATAGCAGGGAAAGCAGATCTACGGAATGGTTTCTCACATTGGTGACATTTGAAATGCTGACCAAATTATACTTGGATAACAAACATGCCTATTGTTTACTCAGGGACAAGGTTACTAAGACTGAAACCAAACAATACAAATTAGGGTCAGCAAGAATAGAAAAAGAAGAATGGGAAATAATTGATTCAAATTCCATGAGCAAAAACTTATTCAGTGAGAAGCAAAACTATATCAACCCCAAACAAAGTAGGGCATTTCAAATTCTCAATATTCCTAAATTAACCCTAACCTGCTTTGGAAAATGAGTTGTAAGTATATTTTTTAAAATAGAACTCATGGAAAATTTCCCTGGAAAATGAGTTAGGAAACAATAGAAAGTAAGTTCATAAAAAATTCCGCATGTCTTCATTACCACCCTTCCCACACGTTATAGTGGAGTGCAACTAATTGGAAGAGACGTAGTCTAAACTGAAGGGTGCCCCCATTGGTTGAAGGTGCATTTAATGCGGGCGCCCTTTCACCGTATTTATGCAAGGGCGCCCTTCAGTTTAGACTTACTCATTGGAGGGTACCTTATCAGAAGATCGAATATTATTGGGTCCCACTTGGAATATCTATATGTAAGTGAGACCGTTGAACATGGCGTATCTAAGGGCTACAAAATGAACAGATGGATATCCCATTATGAAGCTTAAGGCATACAAAATCAACAGTTTGGATTGCATTATAAATTGAGCCACTAAGGATCATCCAATCGAGATGAGGCAAATGATGGGTGCATTAACGGACCAACTGTGATATTCCAAAAAAATAAACAAGACCATAAAACCGCGGAACCAAACCCACCAGAATAGTGGGACCCAACACGGATGCCAGCTCAGCCGATATCCTCAAAACACTCCCAGCTCTCATCTCACGGTTTTGTAAACAAACGTAGCATTTTCATGACACGGCACTCAAAACACCTAAAAACATGTAGCAACCAAACGGATGGTCAAATTCGTCAGGCTTGTGGCATCCAAACAGACCTTAGGGATATCCAAGCAAGATATCTTCCTACGATTAAAAGAAACACTAGCTAACAAAATTTTCTTGAAAATACAAATTTACAATTCACCGTGACATAAAAACTTTAAACAATCTATATCAATATAGTAAGGGATTTGCTAGGCAATTTGCTGCCTTTTGCGAGTGGGAACAGCAACCTTAGATGAATTAAATGAATAATACAAAACCTGCCAAAAAGTAAACTTGTGTGGCTGCTGCTAAATGGCTTTCCACAAAATTGTCTAGCAAATGAGTAGTTGGTATCTTTTAGTAATAAAACTGATGGAAAAAATTTCCATGGAAAATGAGTTAGCAAACAATAGAACCAGCTTCAAAATGGCTTTCCACAAAATTGTCTAGCAAATGAATAGTTGGTATCTTTTTCGAATAGAACTCATGGAAAAATTTCCATAACAAATTATCATGCTGTACTTGTTTTTCATGCAAATTATCTTGTCATGCTTGCAATAGGGATGGTTTTGAGAAATTATATGATGAAAGGCCACAACACGTAAGGGTGGTGTGATAAAGGCACCACCCTTGAGATTTGATCCAACAGCAGCTTCATAAAAAGTGAGCCGCTGTTGGATCAAATATCAAGGGTGGGATGCTGAGAAAGTGTTCATAAGGCCTTCATCATATAAATTCTGGATGATTCTCTGGGTTTTGTGATTCTCTAACACAATGTGACAATAAAACTACCAGAAACCCCTAAATAAAAAAGGGGATCGAATGATCTTAACAACATCCATCTCTAGTTATTCCACCCCATATTTTTTAGTCCGAAAAATCCTCAACTTAAAGACTATAAATCCCAAATATTAATGAAATAAATAAGTATTACATCGAACACAAAACATTATATAGGAAATCATTAAGTACATAATTGGAAAACATTAATCCATGGAATATTCATGGCCCCAACTGTCATAGATGAGCTAAGGGAGGTGAAGAGAGTGGAGATGGCTGGAGGAGAGAGCATGAAAAGTTAAAAAAAAAAAAAAAAAAAAAAACTCCATGAAAAGTCTTAAAACGGTGAAAACTAGTTCAGACTGTGTTTTTTTTTTTTTCTTTCCTGCTTTGTTTTTCATAGATTTTTCATGCTCCAATTATTCCCAACCTCTCAAGCCTCTCCCTCTCCGCCCATCTCTCACAATTGGCCCCCAAACATAGACTAAAGAACAAATGATTCCACACTCAACCAAAACTCAACAAGTAAAATTCTATGGGCACGTTTGGCTACCATGAATTTTTTTCTTGAAAAATCAGAGTCTCCAAGTGGAGATGATGGTGAAGTGCCTAAAAATCAGGAAACTAGCATCTCAGGCGATGAGAAGTGGCAAAAAATTAGGAAACTTTCGATCGAATTTTGAGTATAGTTTTCAGTTTCCTGATTTTTGTTTCTTGATTTTTAGTCACTTCAGCCTCATCTCTACTTGGAAACCCTGGTTTATACAACTCAACTCAACTTAACTCAACTATGCCTTTGTCCTAAACTAGTCGGGGTCGGCTAATGAATCCTTTAGAAAATTTTCATGAAGAAGGTGAAAGAATCCACCCGGCTCAAATTGACTAAGTCTAATCCTGACACTAGTTGGGTTCGTCTACATAGATTATTTTCTTCCATTTTATCCTATCCAAGATCTTCCTCACTAATACTATTTCTAACCAAGTTGTTTTCGGTCTACCCCTATCTCCTTTTACTCCATCAATTTGGCACGAGTCACTTCTTCTTACCGAAGCAATCCAAAGGCCTATGTTGGATATGCCTAAACCATCTTAAGCGGTGCTCTCTCATCTTCTCCTCAATTGGTGCCACCCACACCTTTTCACGGATGTCTTCATTTTTAATTCGATCTAACCTTGTGTGGCCGCACATCCATCTAAGCATTCGCACCTTCGCTACACTCATCTTATGCACATGCTGCTTCTTGGTGGCCCAACATTCTGAGCAGTTCAGCATGGCTGGCCTTGGAGCTGTCTTTTAAAACTTGGAATCATGAAAAAAAAATTCATGGTAGCCAAACGTTCCCTAAATGTTCCCAATAGTCAACAAACCTTAGCTCTAACTTGAGAACATAACATTGAGAGGTTGGATACGAAGTACCAATAAGGAAATCATAATAAAGGGCTGGACATGCACGTCCTTATTTTGATAATAGAGCGTATCCCTGTCAAAAGCTATTATAATTCCCAAAAAAGCTCTCAGCAGCATATCAAGGGAAGTGTAAAACAAGTTAATTTGTCCCATTATCAAAACATGGTCGTGCACATATCTGTCCACTGAAAATCATAAAACATTCCTACTAAACCAAAACCCAACCAGCCAGAGATAAAATTCTAAGGTACACTTGCGTAAACTAAAAAAATTATCCATAATCATAGAAGAGAAATGAGATCAGAGCCTATGAATAAAGAAAAATCACACCTACAATATTGCAATATTTGGGCAATGCTTTTAAAGAGATTTGCTTCTCTCTAAATTCCCATTTGGTTCAGTTTATGTTGGGGGGAAAGGCAGAGGCAGTGGGCGGGTCTGTCCTGTCCTTGAATGGGTCTAAATATCCATGTTTAATTTTTGTTTCATCTTTGCCCCCAACGCCAAACTTAAGCAGTAAGCAAAAACGAGTTGGAGTTACCCTCACATGTCACAATCTGAGACGCATTTATTACCCTCAGATTGCCCGAAATGATATGAGCACACACTTGTGTGAATAATTGTCCCAAACAGCCCTCTTAATGCCTCAAAGAGATAGGGCTACATTTGTCTTAAAAGAAAGGCTGATGATATTAGGACTGTGATGTTTTGATAATTGCACTAAGTCATCTTGTCTTTTATTATTTAAATAGATGTCAATGGTTATTACCGTTCTGGGCTTTAGTTTTCAACCTTGAGGTCAGAGGTTCAATCCCATCTTACCTATCCACAAAAAAAGTTAGTCCAGTTCCCAAAAGGCTCCCAAGCCAATTAAAAAAGAAAGGACAAGCTGAGTTTGTGCAATTATTAGAACAATACAGTGCCAGTATCAACATCCAAAAATGATCATTAATTCATTGTTGGGTAGGTACTACGATGGGGAGAGGTGTTAGGAAGATGTATCAGCATCCTTGAAGAAAATTTGAGTGGGAAGCTCATATTGAGCCACTTGTTCAATGATCCTTTAATTTATACTAGCTTTTACAGGCTTTCATACTAGCTTTTACTGGTTTTCTTCTCGAATGTAGATTGTAAATCTTTCTGTTTGGATGCCACATTCCTGGCATTTTCAGGGAAATACCAATAAAAAAAAAGTACCCAAAAATGCACTTTTCTAGATAAGAGCCATCTAAACACCATGGTTTTACAATCATGTCTCCTCCATGCACTTTACTTGCTCAAATCTAGTCCAAGCATCCAAACAGACCCTACAAGATTAGAATTATATTTTCGTGTATGGCCCATCTATATAACAAGGCCTATTTAGAAAAATAATTTTGGATCTTTGAACAAGTGGGCGCCAATTGCACGTTTGCCTTCTCAAGAGAGGTCCCTAATTGGCTTCTCTAGTGCACCACATGTCAGCATCGCATTAGTAATTATTTTTTCATGATGAGAATATTTTTTGTTTTTTTAATAAAATGACAAAGATATACCTTTAGGGCCCGTTTGGATACCTCATGCATTTGTATTTTGATTTGGATTTGAGTTTTGGTTACAAAACACATCAATCATCTTCATGATCTTGTTTTAAGTGAGAGAGAAAGAGAAAGAGGGAGGGAGGGATGTCTCGCTGCTGCCGGAGCAACCTCGAGGAGCAGCGATGGTGACGGAAGTTGCCACAAATATTGATTTCCAAATCATGTCTCGCAGAAAAGATTTGAAAATCGGATTTTTTTGCACTATTGTAGCTGATTTGGAAATCTAAGGATCTGATCCAGTTAAAAATATCAACTAAATCTAAATCTAAATCTAAATCTTGCTGGTATCCAAACGTGGCCTTAATGTCATACATGTCAGAACGTTAATGTTAAATGTTAAAGACAATCCTAAAACAATAGTGTTTTCATACATCTCTTTAGATGGCGTCCATCTCTTTTCCACATGTTAGGTGCTCTGCCAATGCTGAAGCAGATAGACTTGCAAGAGTTGGGGTTCAAAGAAAGCTTGGAACTCTTTGATTTTTTTACCCTCTTAGCTTTGTTTTGTTTTTTTCTCTCTCTTCGGGTTGGGAAACTTCCCATGTATCCTCCAGGAACGTCTCTGTTTGCTTTAATGGAATCTTTGCCATTTAAAAAAAAAGAGATGTCTTCATACAATTTTCCCATTTAGAAATAATGAGGAGCTGTTTGGATCTACGGAAAAATTCAGAAAAAAATTCCTCAAAAAGTTAATTTTCCAGCATTTCCTCAAAAACTAAATAAATAAAGGGAAATGATATCAGCAGTGCATTGTTTTAATAAGATGCGAAGAGCATCTTGTTGTTTAGTATTTAAAGGGCTTGTAAGGGCTTTTTGAGAACTGTAATATCCTTTTGACAGCCCTGTAAGTACTAAACGACAAGATGCTTTCGTGCATCTTATTAAAACATTGCAGTGTTGATATCATTTCCTTCAATAAACACCCCCCCTCCCCCCCCCCCCCCCCCCCCCCCCCTTTTTTTTTATGAAACTACAAAAAACCATTTACTTCAAACTCCAAATATGGACTTAACAAATTTTAAGTACTCAAGACAACATATATTCATCAATTTAATGAGGTTATTTTAATTGTGCGTAAATTTTAATAGATCTTGATTTCATGATTTCTTTTGTTGAGGTTTATGGAACTCTTTTTTCCATAGAGAAAATCATCACCATGGAGCTGCTGCAAACATCATAATACCTTGATAACTTCAAGAAAATTCACTTTTTCATTTTCTCTAATTCACCAATGTTATTATTGGGAATTACAAACCACATCTGGATTTAGAAAAAATGCCTACAGGAAAAAAATTTCATACATTAAGAATTCGCAGCTGCTGCTCCTGCACAAATAGAAGAACCCTTCAAATTCTAAACAAGCTGATGAGTTGGAAAAATGGCGTCATGAGAGAAGTTTCATGTTCCTCAGAGTGGTTGTAGGTAGAGGGAGTTTGTTGAGAGCTCTCTGCTGGTAGTCTTTCACTAAGGCTCGTGCAGCGAGGGATTGCAGCTCTGGGCTCTCTTTCTCTTCCTTGTTTCTCCCTTTCGAAAACTGACTGATAGCAACACTACACTGTGGAGAATATAAGCTTTTCTTAGTAATCGACTAAATCTAATTGGATAATAATAGCAATCTATCCATATAAGATAATGAGAAGTATACAAATGCTGTTTCAATCTGTAAAGGTATATAACTCAAACGTGAGTTCCCATAAGATACAGTGAGATTAGGTCCACTCAAATGACAGTAACATGATCTAGACCATTCATCAGTGGACCCCACTATCAATCACTCTGATTGTCAACCATAAACGTCCAATTGGAGGGCATTCTCTACTTGAATTTGAGCTGCTGCTCTACATTTGTTTAATTGTCCACTCCATTGTAGGCCACTGATTGGATGCTTACAGTTTCCCATTCGTAGCACATTGAGGTATGGCAACTCCATGTTGGGCGCAATTAAATAATTGTCAGCAGTGCACTGGGCATCATGTGTGTGGACCAAATCATTGCATCGAATGGGAACTCTTACATAACCATGTCTCATAGTATCATTATCAATAAAATCTTGTTTTGTCAAGAGTCACAGAGAATGAGGCACTTAAAAAGGTGCGTACTAAGTAGGTGTAATAGTGCAATCATGCATCAAGTAAGAATGTGATTAACAAGCTTCTGATTATTCTTGAAGAGAGGAAAATGAAACAAAAGACTAAAACAAAGACATTGTGAAAGATAATGAAGGGATAGATATGTAGTGGGCATCTCACCAAACATATACCAAAAAGGGCTCTGGTGTTCTTGCCTCCACTCAAGTCAATGGTGGACGCATAGTACCTTTTAGCCGTCTGCAGATTTTCTAGGCCACCAATTGTATAGAGAACCTATTGAATCAAAGCACAAACACAATGTGATGGTTACAATCCAAGACCTTCACATAAGGTGTAGTAATAGACTAAAACATAGTACAGTTAAGGTATAACATAAGATTCTTCCTGAGTGTAGACACCCCATTTTGACAAGGCCCTAAAGTCCCCAAAATTGAATACCCAGTAAAATTCCTAAAATTTTGAGTCCCAAGATGTCCCGAAATTAATCTCCACGAATTCCTGGGGGACTGGGCTCAAAATGAGAAGAAGGTTTGAGTCTTGAAGCGCCTTATTTCGCATATTCCTGGGTACAAATTCCCTAGGAGGTTGTTAGTATTCTCAAGAATCCCCCTGCGAAATTTCAGGGCAATCGGGCGAAAAATGAAGGATAAGACAGGCGAAATATGTGCGATAATCAAAGCATGGTTGTGTGGATATCCCCCCCTTTTTCCAAAAAAGACAAGATATTTTGTTTGGCAAAATGATGATTTTCCATCCTTGGAAGGGTATTTTTGGGAATTCTCATAATACTTAGGGTGTAAGCAATCCCTAGGGACCCTTGGATCAAATCTAAGGGTGAGGATCATTTGGAGAAAGAAGAATCTTCACCCTGTTTTTCTACTTGGCCCCTCCCCCCTTTGGTTAAAATTTCTTCACAAATACGTTAGGAGGGGCTGTCCAGGTAAAGAGGGGTACGAATTTATCACCCATTTCCTTTAAAAAACCCAAATCGATTAGGGTTTAGGCAGGGTTTTTTTTTGCAAGGGAGGGAGGAAGAAAAAGAGAGGGAGAGAAGAACCACCTCAGTCACCACCTAGCCTTCTCCCCCAAAACCGATCCTACCTACCCACAGCCACCACCATCGGCCAGCAGAACCCATTTAAAAAAAAAAAAAAAAAAAAAAAAAAAAAAACACCATCTTCTCCGGCAAGCCTATCCCACCACCTTCTTCTTCTTCTTCCCCTCTTCTCAACACCTAAAAAAAAAAACAAAAAAAAACACCACACCTCCCAAACCCAAAACCCATTTCCGTCGAAAAACCCCTTTCTCTGCAACCACCTCCTCCTCCATCCTCAGCTCCACCGCCACCATCCTCACCACCACCACCCAACCCTTCGAAAACCCTCCTCTGTCTCCACCTTCACCTTCCTCCAAACCCAAAACCGAAACCCCTTTTCCTGTACCTCCAAAAATCGAAACCCATCCTCCACCATCCTCCACCTCCACCAACCGCAGCCCCAAAGAAAACAGAGGGAAAATCGGCTCCACCTCCATCTTCCTCAACCTCCATTTCTTCTCCTCCACCTCCATCTCAGCCATCACTACCTCCATTAAACCACCACCACCTCTACCTTTTTTCCCAAAAACCATTTTTGAAAACCCACTTCTACCGCCGCCCAAACTCCACCATCCGAACCTCTCTCCACGGCCGCCACCTCCACTCCCACCCCATCTCCGATCCAACCCACCTCTGTTTGAAAACCCCATTTTCGTTTAATAAATACACAGAGAGAGAGAGAAAGAAAGAGAGAGAGAGAGAGAGAGAACAGAGAGGGGGAGGAGATGGAGCCGCCGTCCATCCTCTCTGCATCACCGCCCCTTCCTCTGTAGATCCGAGCCCAAGACTTTCCTAATCGTTTCTACAATCCCTCCGATATATAAACCCATTTCATTATTCCATTTCCACTACCTTCTAACCTGCATTATAAAGCCCCAAACCCCATATCCAAATCTCCATTTTTCTCGAATCCCACTTCAAAACCCACTCCTCCACCATTTATTTCTCCCGTCGGTACCCACCAAAACCCGGCTCTATTGCTTTATTCACCTCTGTTCCCTTCATTTCCAGTGACTTGAATCTCATCTCCCCATCAGATCTAACTCTCTATTTCAACTGTACCATCGAAGCCGCCTCGCCATTTATTCCAACAATCCTTGAAAATTCTGGCAATCGATTCATCAACCTTGCCATCGGATCAGAAACTTCGGCAATTCCAGCTTAGATCCGGCACCGTCACAATCCGGGAGATGCTCGGCCACCATTTCCGGTGCCGACACTAAAGTTCCAAGGAATCCTCCGCATTGGCAATTTCCCTCCAAACAGGTAATACTCTTCCTTTGCCTCGCTTTCGACTTTCCTTAGAGTTTGGGATTTTCTTTCATTTTGGGGCTCCTTCTGTTTTGTTTTCTCCTTCGAGTTCCTGCGTTTCGGGATTTCATTCGGTTTTCGAGATCTTCATCGATTTTCGGAGTTTCCATCGGGTTTAGGCTATGACGGAATATATCTTGAGCCAACTCCTTCCCTTCCTGCCTTAGAGTTTTCGCAGGTTAAGGGATTTCTTCCTTTTTAGAGTCAGTCCTAGAGAGTTTAGGAGTTAGTCCTACCATCCTAGGGTTTAGGAGTCTGTCCTACCCCTGTAGAGCTTAGGATTCTGTCCTATCCCTTCATAAAATTTAGGATTCCGTCCTTCCATCTTTCAGAGTTGGTCTTCAGCATAGGAGTCAGTCCTTCAGTCTTTCAGGAGTCCGTCCTATCATCATAGGGGTTAGGATTCTGTCCGTCCCCTCATCAAGTCACGTGATTTTGTCCGCTCCTGCAAGGTATAGGATGCTGTCCAACCCTTGCAGAGTCGTGATTCTGTTCATTCCCCCGCAAAGCATAGGATGCTGTCCAACCTTTGCGGGATATCAGGAGTCTGTCCTCCCATTGTGATGATAGGATTCTGTCCTCTTGTGTCAAAAAAATCAAAAACACTTCAAAACATTAAAAATCCCAAAAATCTCGAGTCATTAGAGTGTAGTTAGGAAAATCTGGTCCGAACTACGGATGGCTTGATCCCTAGCTGAGGGGTACGTAGGCAGCTCAGGCGTGCAGCTGGCATCCTGAGTCAAGTCACACTTTCACCATATTTTTACACCATCTTTTTACACCATCTTTTTTACACCATCTTTTTTACACCCCCCTTTTTACACCATTTTTACACACCCTTTTTTTCATCACCATTTTTTTTTAAAATCACCATTTTACAAATATTTCTCACCTTTCCGTCTGAACTACGTTGGCTTGATCCCTCTCCGCAGGGTACGTAGGTAGCTTGGGTCCACCCAAGTTCAGTCAAACCTTTTTAATAAATATTTTCAAACATTTCAAAACAAAAGCAAAAATGGGCAAGGATGGTGATTGCCGGGTCACTCGGAGCCCTCTTTTCATTCCATTTCCGGTTTTCATTGTGATTTTCTGGTTTCCATCGGTTTTCTGACGTTTTATCGGGTTTTGGGACGGGCGATGACATAGCGTGGCCCCTTTACAGGGATTGCCCTCGTTGAGCCCAACGATAGGTTATGACGATCGCGAGACTTGTCCGATCTTCAACAGATTAGGATCGCTGGGCTTGATTCCTTTTGAATCGTCATCTGAGCCTATCGTGTGTTCCATCTTCTTTCCCCTAGCATTTTTGGTTCTCACGTGCCGTTGATTTTTTGATTTCTTTCTTTTCTTGCACCTTTTAGCTTGCTGTGTGCTTATCTTAGATTTCTTCTGTATTCTAGTTTGTTTGTTCTTTTAGCGTGCGATCGATTGCCATTTTCTTAGTCTTATCTCTTGCATAGGCTCGCATGCTGGTGTGTTTACCTTACTGCTTTGATTGCTTAGCTATAGCGTTTATCCATTCGTCTTAGCTTGATTATCTGTCTAAACTTATATATTTGCTTTCCTTATCTCATTATATCTGTCATCATCTGCTTAGCTGTAGCTATGCATGCGATTGTTTATTGCTTTCTTAGATGTGATGAGTTAGGATTAGATGCGATGAGTTAGGATTTGGATGTTCACTTTCTTTGCCCATCCCCGGGTCATGCATGCTTAGATAGACGTTATCTCGGGGATGATTGTTCCCATTTCACATGATTTTTGCCCAAAACTCTTCAAAGTTAATAATAAATGGCATAAGAGACCAGCTGCTTGCACTTGGGCGAATTGGGGGCGCCTAACCCCTTCCCCATTCGTCATCAGACACGGACCCTTTGTATCTCTGGTTATCTGTTGCGACAGAGCACATCATGGGATCCAGGGCCCACTTCCTTGGATGGCGACTCTTTCTTTGTTCGAGGTGCGTCTCGAATCCGGGCTAGTCCATGAATCGAGAGGTATCTCACTTTACATCGCCGCTCATGCTGTGAGGGGCACTCTTTCGAGAGTTCCTTGGCGGAGCTCTCCTTCACGTGGATGATCCCGAGACTCGTCTGGGGGGCACGTCCCCCCGCCTCTCTCGGATCGGGGTCCACACTGAGCTATAACAAGGGTACTTAGTTTTCAGATAAATTTGCCACATCGAAAGTGACCCTTGAAAATTAAA
This sequence comes from Tasmannia lanceolata, assembly GCF_043159265.1. Classification (NCBI taxonomy): domain Eukaryota; kingdom Viridiplantae; phylum Streptophyta; class Magnoliopsida; order Canellales; family Winteraceae; genus Tasmannia; species Tasmannia lanceolata. The sequence continues at coordinate 48,879,151 of NW_027518683.1, read as the reverse complement.
TAACTCATAACCTGTTGTGTGGTATGGATAACTTCTTACACACCCAAATTCGTCATATATATATACACACACACACACACATTAGTATTCTGAACCCAATCACCCATGCTATGCATGGGTGTAAAATAGGAGACCCCACCCTCTCAAACGGATGTGTAAAATGGTGGGTTCCACCCTAGTGCATAGGTTCGGGTAAAGATGGTGGGCTCACCTATTAATAACGTCAGAGGTAAAATTGTGGGCCCCTCCCGTGCTAGGAATGGTTATAAAATTAAAGTGGTGAGACCCAAACTATAAAAAATGATGTGCAAAAGGTGGGCCCTGGGCTCACCTACTAATAACATTAAAGGTGAAATTGTGAGCCCCTCCCGTGCTAGGAATGATTATAAAATTAAAGTGGTGAGACCCAAACTATAAAAAATGATGTGCAAAAGGTGGGCCCTATCAAATAAAAAAGCCCATGTCAAGTGGTCCACCTGGTTTTTTATAATCATAGTTCTTATTATGTGTTTATGTAAAATAACGGAAAAAAGTCTACACAGAAAAACTACCCAAAAAAAGTACCGAAAAAAGGTACCTCTATATGACAACTGTGGAAAAATTACAAAGGAAATGCGTCAAAATATGACAATTATGGTGAACTCTGCATTGCTTTTCGCCCAAAAAAGGCATCGGCAGAAGCGCCAACAGTGGATTCATCAATCTAGTTATCTTCAGTCTCAATATGCATTGAGAAAGAGAGACCAATAAGATACAATAAGAAGAGTGTTATTCAGTGTTTTGCATATAAGGGAGGGGGATAACAACAAATATTAGTTAAAAGAACTAAAGAAGAGAGGAAATAAACACAATATTCGATAAAAAATAGTATTTCACTTGATACAGTACAATAATATCTACACCTGCCCACATTAAGTCCTACAGTTCTGGCAGTACGTTTACGAATGTCGAAAGGAGTGTCAGTATGTGCGTGCGTCGGTGTCGACACGTGTGTCTGCTGAAGATTCAAAGTTTCGGCTAAATCATAGGAAATATATCTCTGCACTTATATTATACATCAAGTAATTTTTATATAGAGGAATATCTGTATGAAGTTCCAATTTACTGGGTTATTGCGGGTGGTCAGTTCTAACGGGAAGTTGTAAAACAAGGCAACTCCCAAGTTACCAAGTTTGACTTTGCAAGGTGCCAACTAGGTTAGGCACCAAAAACAACAATAAAAAAGAGACGAAGTTGGCTCTTAGCAAGTCTCGATCCAACCTCAATCCGAGCTCAAACTGATCAAAATTTTAATAAATTATTTAATAATCTTATGGCATGTGATATTTCCACTCCCTATGTTAACCATACACCCCTTTTGTTTTTTTTGTTCAATTACAAAATACACCCTTTTTGGTTGTCTTTTTTCTATGTGAAGACCGGTTAAGGCTGTTACAACTATAGTTGTGATTTAACCTTGTAAACAAATCAAGAAAGAAGGTAAGAAGATAGAAGCACAGAATAAGGTTACCTGGAACGCGGTATGGGAACGGGTATTGGTTCGTTCCGGTACGCGGTATGGGAACGGGTATTGGGTACGATGGTAGTCGGGTACGCGGTACGATGAGGGTATATGGGTATATATATATATATATATATATATATATATATATATATATATATATATATATATATATATATATATATACTAGTAAAAAACTCTGTGCGATGCACGAGCGGACAAAGAACTGTACGGACCACGTCATAGGTTGATCCAAACCGTCCATGTGATAGAACAACATAAATAGGTTGTGCCCCAAAAATCATTTCCATAGGCTGATCCTAGCTGTCCAATCTATAGAGGTTTCCATAATTCTTCTTAAATCAGACGGTTAAGATCACCCTATAGATTTTTTATTAAAAAACCATAAAGGAGGGGGGTAAGATTGAAATTATGTGGCTTTAATGGGTGCATTTGTTAAAGAACATAAATGATGGGGTAGGATTGAAAATATGTGAGTTGAAAGGGTGCATTTAAAAAAAGTCAAAAAAGTAATGTGTAATTCTCATAGAATTTTCCAAAAATTCAAAAAATTCTCTTCTTTTCTCTTCTCCTATATAGTATACTAGTAAAAAATCCCGTGCGATGCCCGGGCCGAAAAAGAACTGTACGAACCACGTCATAGGTTGATCCAAACCGTCCATGTGATGGAACATAACATAAATAGGTTGTGCCCCAAAAATCATTTCCATAGGCTGATCCTAGCCGTCCAATCTATAGAGGTTTACATAATTCCCCTTAAATCGGATGGTTAAGATCACCCTATAGATTTTTTTATTAAAAAACCATAAAGGAGGGGGGTAAGATTGAAATTATATGGCTTTCATGGGTGCGTGCGATGCACGAGCCGACAAAGAACTGTACGGACCACGTCATAGGTTGATCCAAACCGTCCATGTGATGGAACACAACATAAATAGGTTGTGCCCCAAAAATCATTTCCGTAGGCTGATCCTAGCCCTCCAATCTATAGATGTTTCCATAATTCCTCTTAAATCGGATGGTTAAGATCACCCTATAGATTTTTTATTAAAAAACCATAAAGGAGGGGGGTAAGATTGAAATTATATGGCTTTAATGGGTGCGTTTGTTAAAAGCATAAAGGAGGGGGTAAGATTGAAAATATGTGAGTTGAATGGGTGCATTTGTTAAAAAAAGTCAAAAAAGTGATGTGTAATTCTCATAGAATTTTCAAAAAAATCAAAAAATTCTCTTCTTTTCCATCCAGCTTATATATATATATATATATATATATATATATATATATATATATATATATATATATATATATATATATTATTTCATATATTTTTACACGAATGTCATTCTATAGTACACACTACGCACATTTAATACACAAAATATAAAAACTACGTGTATGTCATACATATTTTTTCAAAAAGAAAGTTCCCGTTGGAATATATGAATATCCTTCCATAGTCCATACTACATCCATTTAATAAAAAAATAAGAAAACCTCATGTATGCCCTACATATTTTTTTCAAAATAAAGCTCTAGTTCCAATTCAACCCAAAATATATAAAATTTGTAGCTCTCTCCATCTCTCTTCTAGTCTATATGCATCTCTCTCTCTTTCTCTCCAGCGGGTCGCCGCGGTTCGTCATTTTTGACGATCCGGGTTGTTAATGAACCACGTTTCGGATCGTGGGACCCTGGATCGCGGATCGGAGGGCGGATGGTGAATCCGGTAACTATGGCACATAAGCGAGGAAAGGAAGATAGTTCGAGAGTTTCCAAGTAAAACCCTACGACTCCGTGTGTTTATTCTATATATGGACAATCATTACCAATGTGAGTTACAGTTTCACTACCATTAAAAAACAAAATAAAAAATACGAGTTACATTTTCACTAGTCATTATTCAAGTGGTCACTATTCACGTAAATAGTACCACATCACAAAGGAGGAGAATTCATAGGTTTCCAAGTAAAACCCTACGACTCATTGTGTTTATTCTAAATATGGATAATCATTACAAATATGAGTTACATTTTCACTAGTCACCATTCATGAGATCACTATTCACGTAAATAATGACACACCACATAAGATGGTCCCCATATGATATGAAATATATCAACGCTTTCCTCCAAGCCAAGCAAATATATTGATCATGCCCAACGCGGACAAGATAGACTCTAACTTGGGTTTGACAAGCCCTTTAATTAAGGCATCTGCTAGTTGATCTTCTACAGAAGCAACTCTCTGTCTAATAAAGAACTTGTCAATCTCTGTGTTTTGGTATGATCATGTTGAACCAAATTATGAGCTATATTAATAGCAACACTTTATTGTCGTAGTAAAGCTTCAAGGGTCTTCCCACGTTCACTCCCATATCATATACATAGCCTCATCATTTGATTTGAAAACAACTATTTGTTTCTTGCTCCTTCAAGGAACTAAGTTGCCTCATTCAAAAAATACAATAATCAATAGTAGAATGTTTATCATCTACAAAACCTGCCCAATCAGCATCAGAAAAAGCTTTCACATCCAGATGACCGTGATTAAATAACAAATCATCTCCTGGAGATCCCTTCAGATATCTCAGTACTCTGTCAGTTGCCACTAAATGGGGAACTTGAGGGGCATGGATAAACTAATTGATATTACTAACAACATATGTGGCTTCCCCCTCATTTTTCAACTAATCTGGCTTTGGATTGATTGTATATCCTTAAGTCAAGAATATAATTCACTAGTGACACGAAGATACTGTTCTTAGAGCTTGCAGCTTCAATACGCTCCCCCCCCATCCCCAATAATAATAATAATAATAAAAAAAAAAAAAAAAAAAAACTGAAGATGCCCCAAGTCTTTGATTTCAATTTTTTTTAGCTATAAATGCCTTTTTAACTTTCTCAGTTCAAGTGGAGAGTTCCCTATTATCGAAGTGTAATCCACATAAATGATCAATACAGTACATACCAAAGAGGGTTTGACAAGCACAACTCAGGTAGTATCCTAACTTCTTCACTGCTCAACTAAATCTATTAAAGCAAGCCCTTGGATAATGTTACAACCCATATATCGATTTCTTCAACATGTATACCTTTCCTTTCATATTAGGAATCTTGACTCCTAGAGGAGTGATGCAAACCTAGGGTTCAAAGGTTGACTATCTGGAATTTAAGAGCAATAAAAGCGTTCCATTTAAATTATAACATCAGCATGCAACTCCAAAACAGCATAAACATAACACGAATAATCAAAATCAGCAAAGAGTTTTAAACAAATTCTAAGCTGTAAATTTTAATCATCAATAGAAATTAAATTATCTATACTATAAGTCACAATAAGAAGTAACTAATCAGTATGAAATATAAAAAATCAGACCTCAATCTATTCAATAATCAGACCTATATATAACTAGTCTGGCCTAGAAGATGTCCCAAGGAGTAAGGATATGATGCGTGAATGGTTTTTTTTTTTTTTTGAATGGGGTGATGGGTGAATGGTAAAAGCAAGGTAGGGATTATGGGTGAAAAGGGTAGGGTTGATCTGGGCAGAATAAGGGTGTAAAGACTGTTGGATCAGTTAGAAGGGGTAGGAAGATCTCTAGGGTCTTGTTTAAGATATTAGATTAGCCTAGGATAGATGATGGAGTTCTAAAGTAGGCCAGGGTTAATTCAGGAAACTGAAATGTCTTACTTTGTTTGATATCCAGGGATTCTATTAATATAGTTTTGCTTGTTAGAGAACATTGAGATTTTTCTCTTTGAATTTGATCAATTATCTCTCATTCCTCTTTAGATCTTTGCTTCTTTTCTATTCTAGCACACCTCAGTCTGTATTGTTTGGTTCGAGAGTCTTAGTAACATTGGTCTCCTCTATGAACGTGTTTGAATCAACCGTAGCTATGTTTGTCTCCAAGTAACAATTCGGCCAGCATTTCAAACGTCACTAATGTGAGACAGCAATCCATAGATCTGCTTCCCCGCCATCAAAACATCCATAGGAACAATGCACGGAATCATAAAATCCTCCTTCTCATGGGCCACCCCAGCCATTCACCGCTTAAATTCAGCTGACAAATTCACAAAAAAATTGACTTGATGCAATAAAGACGACGTACAGTAGAAACAGAATTCCTAGCATGATGTGCAAATATATATGATGTTACCAAGAGCAGTAGTTTTTGTTTGATAATCACATAAAAAACTACAAAAAAGCTACTCGCCTCAGCATAAGCTAAGTGATATAGTGGTACTGTTGGTTGACATAATATTAGCTCCTCATAACAAAAAGCTGCTTGCTTATACCTGATTACAAAAGGAAGCAACGGAAGAGTTAGTAAAATGAAGGACCTTTCATATAGCACAAAGGGAAATATGTCTTAATAAAAGCTTCGCCGTTAAAAAAAAGGGAAAATATGTCTCACATCTGTAGAGAAACATATATTTCAGCAAGTTCTCTCCATGCATCATGATCTGCCATATATCTGAAATAAAATTCAACCACCGTAGCAATCTTTGTAAAGTACACAAGAGAGAAAAAGCAACCCAAAGAGTGAGTATATGAATCCGACTCACTAACATTTCAAGATATTTATTGAGCCACTCAATGGCACCTGAAATATTGCCCTGTGCCTTTGCCATTGCCACCTTCCTCTTGTGGATTACCTGAAAAAGAAAGGCCCTAAAATTTTCATTCATTGAATTTCATGAAATAAGCATGTCAAAAGAATCATAGCTGTAGCCAATTGATCCAAGAAAGCAAAAAAGAGCTGGTTTCAGGAACCCCTGATTATTTTACTTGATCAAGTGGAGCATCCTCCAGATAGCGTGAGTATGTTTTTTCCGCATCTGCCCATGATCCCTTTGCTTCAAGCAACATCCCCTCCAACCTGTCTGAAGAATATTTCCAAATAAAGAGACCACAGACCAAGCTAAGAACTCGGGAGAAATCATGAGCTTGAGGACCCAAACACATGGGTCCCACATCTTTTGTGGTGATCCAAACCATTCATTTGCAAGGCCCCATCATAGATAGGGTGTGTATAAAAAATCAGCTCCATTGGATCATCCTAACCCCTCCAAAATCGGAGGGCAAAAATGGGCAGATTTGTGGCAAACGGTGTCTGTCTATTTTACCCTCCACTTTTGGACGGGTTAGGATGATCCTATTGAGCTGATTTTTAGTACACACCCAATCTATGTAAGGGCCTTTCAAATGAATGCTTCGGATCATCCTAACAATGTGGGCCCACTTGAATTTTTGGATTTAGAAAAATTATTATTTTTAGATACTATCCTGATAGATTGGCAACGATCCAACCGTTGGATCTCTTCGAAGTCTTAGAAATGGATAGGAAATCATTTGAGAATGACAATAAAAAATCGATATAAATCGGAACATGAGAACTCAAATATGGGTGTTTTTCTTAATCATCAGAATTTTATATTTTCAGATATAAAATAGATCATAGGTCAATATCCAACTGTTGTATAGAGTTAAGATTTGACTATGTTAGGTTGACTATGGTCTAAGTAAAGCTTCTAAAGTTTTACTATGATCTGACCATTAAATCAACGATATGATACATTGATTGAAACTAATTGAATTAGTCTGACAGTTCATACATCATGAAAGGAGACTCTATCAATGTTATTCGGTGGTTGAATGGGACGGTTGTCCCCCCTTGGAGATTTGCACACTTCTACGACGAGATGTAGAACCGAATAGAAGGATCCTCAATTATATTTAGGCATATTAGAAGATCGGCTAATAAAGAGGAAGATAAACTCGCTCGGGAAGGTGTGGGAATACAGGGTTTCGAGATGTTTGACTTCCTGCCCCCTTGATGATGGCTTTATTGTTGTGTATATCTTTTCTTTATCTGTTCTCTATCCTTGTATTAGGCGGCTGACCACCTCGGTCCTCCGTTCTCTCCTTTGAATGAAATTGCAACCATTTCAATAGAAGAAAAAAATGGTCGCAGATGTAGAGCATTGAAAACACCAAGGAATGACTAGATTGGAGGGTTTAGAAGATTGTATGTTTGAAGTGGACGAAAGAAATGGAAGAAAATAGAGCTCACTTAAAGAAAGGATAGAAGTTAAGGCATCACACCACTAAGCAAAAGCATCACACCAATGGTTAGATCATGAGCATCATATCCATCTTTTTGAGCAATGGAAGTCACATCCAAATGCAAGCAAAGCTTCAGGTTTAATTCATAATCATCCACCACATATAATCTGGCCTTTGAGCTTACAATATATAGAACTAAGCCCCACAAAAAATTGGAATTAAAGTTTGTCTCCAAGCAACAACTAAATCTTAACTTACTAAAAACTAATCAACCTTCTAGATCTATCCTAAAGACAAACCCTCTTTTAGAAACTTAGGGCCCTTTTACAATTTAGAAATAAAAACTCTCATAAGATTTTTTTGGAGACGTTTCAGTTGGAATTAAGAAACTAGCCTAAATGCCTCTTAACTTATTAAAACCAATAAGCTCCTAATTAGGAAACCTTGGCCATGCAGTAAAAGTAACTAATGCATGGAGAAAACCTTAAGGAAAAGTGGTCTACCACCAGGGGGGGCCCACCTATGATCTTGGAAATGAAAATGGGGATTAAAACCCCACATAGACCAGCTTGACCAAAGTCAACTATCCAAACCTTGAGAACTTTTCAAGCAAGGTAGGAAGTGTGGGACCATCATAACGAAAAAAAAGTTCTCAATCTTGTTGAGTGGTCTTTAAGAAGATTAAACTTTTACCATTAAAAAAAAAAGAAGAAGATTAAAATTCAATTCATGAAATAGCCCCAATAGATAATATTTGCTGCTGACCTTTAGTTGCGACTTGGGCAAAATTCATGATGAGTACAGGAACAATTCAACTTGCCCAAGTACCACTCCCAATGCAAGATCTCCATCATTGAGTTCACGTAGAAGAGAGGTTTCAAAATCTTGGGTACTTCCTGCAAGGAAATACAATCCAACGTTCATCTTCATCAGTCCAAAGACTCCAAACATGTGAAATGTTCTTGGCCACACATGCTCCCGCAACACAAATAACTCGGATAATTTATTTTTTGAATGGAAAGTAAAAATTTATTAGAAAACCGAAGGAGAAATACAAAGCTCAAGATCGAGATGATCCTGAAGCTCCGACAAGAAAGCAACAAAGATAAGATACCCAGGCCAAGTACAATAATAAAAAGAAAACTCCAAACCTATCAAGTTAGCTGATCAACATCGCTATTGGCCAATCTCCACACATGTTGAAACCACACTGTGTGTGACCTTCTATTCATTCCAGAGCAACTCAGAAATTTGAACATCAGTCAAATCCCTTCACAAATCTTCGCACGTGCAGGATTGGATAAATAATCCTTGAATAAACCGTAGGTCTCCTGACTGATATCAAAATAACCACACAAGATTTAATTCACCACTGGCTGCAAGGAAGGTCATGGCATGACTCTCTATTCTTCATTTTGTGCAATGAACTTATCATCCATTCCAGTTCTCATGGTAACTATTGCTCAACTTGAGGATCTTTGATGGTGAGCAACTTGACATTCTCTCATTTCCTTGAATTGTGCTTCGAGCTTGTCCTTTGATATACAAAAGCCTATCGCTTTGTGCCTTTGATAAACCTCCCACAGGCACCCTACTTCTTGATGAAGACATCTAACCTTAGCTATGAATACCGCTTCGTTTGGCGTTTTGTTTTGGTCAATTGGACAAGACGCACTGGTGTTTTGTTTGTTTCGAAAAAGAAGCTATGTCGAGAGAAATTTGATTTTTTTAAAATAGTTAAAAATTCAAAAATGGTAAATAAAAATAAAAGAAACCATTATACCAACAAAATTTAATAAAAAATATATTTTATTACATAAAACATCAAATTTATTGGAATACATTAATGAAACTAAGAAAAAATAATCATACAAAATCCTAAGTGATAACTATAAATATAACAAATAAAATGACGATTGAGTTGTTCAAATTTATCACGGATCACACCTGATCTCTCAAACAGAAGTGATAGCAAGTTATCTCCTAAGGGCAATGTAGTGGACTCTGAACTAGATGGAATTCAATCCAGGGAGCACGATGAATACCTGACGACGACTTTGCAGTATACAAGGAGCTCGAAGTTGTCTCAAGAGTTGGAAGACAACTATGACTTGATCTCGAGGATCACTGGAAGAAGAATTACATGAGGCTTATCTCCGTCAATAGTGGCAGTGTGAGCACTAGATCCTCTTAACCACTGACGCAGACAAAGATTAAGATCCCAACACATCTCTTTAGTGTGCCCCCTTTTTCCCAATGATTACACTCTAGTTTATCTTTGTCAGTAGTTGTCATGTTCTATCGGTTTTCTCCTCTATTAAAGCTTCCACCTAATTATTGGGTAGAGTTGGAAACGGAAGCAAAATCGTTTAGGCAGAGCTATACTTCCCTTCTACTTGGTGCTAGCTCTCCTGCTAGCCTCACCTCTAACATAGTTCTAAACGGACTCAAGCAAAGAAAGTGTATCATTCCAAGGATTTGAACCCTCTGTGACTCAAGATTAGGAGACAATCCTGTTAGAAGCTCAAAGATCCTCTTTTGCTCTATTTCTTCATATCAACTAGGTTAAGTGCAATAGGTTGGTAATGATCAAACTCTTGATTATAAAATTATGGTCCAACATGGATTATAATTTTCCTCCTTTCCAGGTTTGGGCTGCTCAGGAAGGAGGTCGGAAAATGGAGGCCAAGAAGGAGGAGCTAATTCGGGCAGAAAAACCCCTACTATCGAGAACACTTCCTTTTGAGCCTCAGATATCTGAAGGAATGTGTTTTAATCTGGAAGTGGTTCCATTACGGTCTATTTGTAATGCTGAGTTAGGGATTTGGGGTCGAGTTCCCCCTAGGTGGCTAGGGGATTTAATGGGTATGGAACGGTGGTTGAGCAGTAGGAAAGGTATTAACTGTGAAGTTATTGTATATAAAATAGCAGAGCTGGAGATTTTGATTTCCTCGCCCATGGGGGTGGACAGACATCAGCTAATGAATATCTGGACTACTGCAATCAATTCACCGTTTTTGGAAATTTCCTTATGGGATCAGAAATTCAGGTTAGAGGGCAATACTCTTTGGTGGAACATTGGCGGAGTGCCTCCTGAGGCGTGGTGTGAGGAGAACTTCCGGCGGATTGGGGAAAAAATTGGGAAGGTGGTGGAACTGGGGCAATCCTGTCAAGCTGGGAAGGGTTATTCTGTTGCTCGGATGCTACTTTCAGTTCGTGGAAGTATTGGGCTGGAGCTGGCTATTCGGGTCTCTTTGGATGGAGCCGTCAGATGGGTTCGAGCGTGGAAGGAGGAAAAAGAGAGATCAGATCGCAAAGAGATTAGTTCTAGTAGCAAGGGTGTAGGTGGTGATGAGGATTCGGTGAGGATTCTCTCGGAGAAAGTGAGCATTTCTGTCCAAAGGGTATCCGGGAAGGAGGCGGATCTTGTCATCGGTGAAGAGATTTCTAGTTCTACGCAGGTCCCGGTGAAAGAGGCGGCTCACGGTAGTGATCTGGGCTATCTTATGCAGCATGAGGTGCAAGATAGAGTCGACTCACTGGGCGGAAGTTTTGAAATTCAAAATAATGTTTCTCCTATAGGGTACAGATGGCGAAGCGTCTGTGGAGGGATTTCTGCTTGCTCTGAGATGGTGGGCCCCTCATGTCACGTGAATAGCCTCTTCGATATTATCGACGCTCTTTCTCCATGCCCTTCTACAAAGTCGGATTTGACCCCTTCTCGGGAACCAGCGCTTCAAATATCTACTAGAGTGCCTTGGGAGTTGGGTCCTTTGCCAGCTGCAGCAGCGTCTGGGTGTTGGGCTGAGGCCCATGTAAATGAAGATGGGCTCTGTGGATCCAATAGTAATGGGCCTGGTTTAAAAAGTATCAATAAAGATTGATCTGCCTCATTCTCAGCTGTTTGCTTTGCAAGCTTGGAAAGCTCTCGATCAAAATCATTCAGTTTCAGGAGGGATATTCTGGAAGTGGGGGCAGAGGATAGGGTCTACTTTTCTTGCTCCCCGTCCTCAGTGGAAGAAAGATCTGTGAGACTAGAATGTCCTTCTGAAGGTTGGAGCTCGACGGCTGGGGTTTCACGAGCTGTTTTGGCAGACGTCGCTTCGCATCTGATCTTTGATATGGATATTGAGGAAGCTAGTATCATGAAGGTAGAGAAGAGTAGCAACCGGACAAGATCTCAAGAGGTTGGGGGCTCGTCTGTGGAAGTATCCTCGCTAGTTGGGGATCAGGCTCCCCAGAATAGGAAGTCCTTTTCTATGCGATCTGGAGCGATGGGCTTCGTCATCGAGGAGTGCGGTGGTTTGAGGAAAGATCAGCAATCAAGGCAACCAGTGTTGGTTATTCGAGTGGATTGTCTAGGTCTTTATGAGATGGGGAAATTCCGTATGCCCTCCATTCTTAAATTGTCCCTTGAATCGAATGAGAGATTTATCCATCATTCTGATAATATGAAGTTAAAGGGTTTTGGGAAAAAATTTAAGAAAAAATCACCCAAATATCTTAGTCTGAAGAAGATATGTCAGGGGGATCCTTTTTGTTGTCCGGAAGTTTTGTCTAAGGCAGCTCATTTGGATATAGTAGATAAGGTTTTGAGTCCCACCGGGGCTTCTTTGGAAATAGAAAGTGAGTCTCGGGAAGATCCGATAGAAGGCAAATTTATTGAGGACCTTGTTGGTCATACCCTGGGAGTTAGTAAAATTTTGGGTGTTGTTTATGCCGGTCCTGAGGAAGATTTCATTTATGAAATCCGATCAGCAGAGATGAGAGATTCGGTGTCGAAAGAGTCTCTGCGCAAAGGAGCTGGTAAGGGGGCTGGCGAGTCTTCAAGCAGGAAAGATAGAGAATTACAAAAACTAAGGATCGATCTAATCTACAAGCCTGAAGCGGCAATCGATGGGGAATCCGTGGATTTGTCGAGAAGAAATACCAGTGTTAGGAGGGGAAAGCGGTCTACAATATCGGGTGTGTGATGAAAATACTATCATGGAATGTTAATGGCCTGAATCATCAGGAGAAGAGAATTCACGTTAAGGAGTTGGTTCGACAATTCAAACCAGATCTTATCTGCTTACAGGAAACAAAAATGGAGGTTATAAATCGAAGAATTGTACAAGGTTTGGGAGTTCAAGGGGTCTGGGATTTTTCTTTTGTGGGATCGTCTGGAGCCTCGGGTGGGATCTTAGTAACATGGAATGAAAATGTCTGGCGGCTTCAGGATGTATGGAGGGGTAGGTTTTCTCTGTCGGTGGTCTTAAAAAAGGAGGATCATTTGATGTGGATGTTTTCAGGGGTTTATGGACCGGTTCTGAGAGAAGAAAAAAATCTGTTGTGGGAAGAATTAGAGAAGGTTAGGGATTTCTGGTCCATTCCTTGGTGTATTGGGGGGGACTTCAATGAGGTTAAAGAGGTGGGCGAAAGAATGGGCTGTGCGAGATCTAACTCTCACATCAAAGCGTTCGCCGAATTCATTGCAAAATTTGAACTAATTGATATATCTATGTCGGGAGCTTATTTTACTTGGGCTAGGGGCTCTAGCAAAAGTAGGTTGGATAGATTCCTTGTAAGCTCTGAATGGTTGGGTATGGCTCCTGAGAGTTTTTCCAGAGCTCTAGTGCATTCAGTATCGGATCATTGCCCTCTCCTTCTTGACCCGCGCTTAGAGTCGTGGGGTCCTCCTCCTTTTAGATTTGAAATGGCATGGTTTCAATTTCCAAAAATGGAGATTGGGGAGTTGGTGGTCCTCATGTAATGTGGAGGGGCCTGCAGATGTGGTGATAGGGAAAAAGCTTAGATTTGTGAAGCACAATTTAAAAGTTTGGTCTAAGCAACAAAATCATCTACATCAAGGTAGGAAGGTGTGGTTGGAGAATCGCTTTAAAGAATTGATAGCTTTGGAGGAATGTGGTTTAAGCTCCGAGGTGGATTGGGCAGAGATGGGAAAAGCCAAACAGGAACATAAAGAGTTGCTGCTGCGGGAAGAAATTTCATGGAGGCAAAGATCAAGGGTAAGATGGCTGAAGGAGGGAGATAAGAACTCGGCTTTCTTTCACGCGATGGCTAGTGTTAGAAGAAGATCAAATAGAATTGAGTCTTTATCTGTGAATGGAATCAAGAGGAATACTAAAGAAGAGGTGTCCTCAGCTATCGTAGACTTTTATACTAAGTTATATGCTTCTGAAGGATCTTTACGTCCTATTCCGGAGGGTGTGGAGTTTAATAGCTTAAATCTGGAAGCCAGTTCGAGTTTGGAACAACCTTTTTCGGAGGAGGAAATTGAGAAAGGATTGTTCTCAATTCCCAAGGACAAAGCGCTTGGTCCGGATGGCTTCTGCTTAGCCTTCTTTCAATCCTGTTGGTCGGTAGTTAAAAGGGATATATTTCGATTCTTCAAGGAGTTCTTTGAAGGTATGGGTCTTGATAAGAGCACCGGGGCTACCTTTATAACATTAATACCTAAAATCAAGGGTGCATCCAGGGTGTCTGATTTTCGTCCAATCAGCCTGGTTGGTTGCCTATACAAGGTGTTAGCAAAGGTATTAGCAGACATGATTAAAATTGTGCTTCCATTTGTTATCTCAGATACGCAGAGTGCCTTTATTAGTAAAAGGCAAATCTTGGATTGTTCTTTAATTGCGAACGAAGTTATTGACTCATATTCAAGAAGTGGCTCTGGGGGAGTTCTATGTAAGCTCGACATGGAGAAAGCCTATGATAGAGTGGACTGGGAGTGTCTGGATTATATTCTAGGGAGAATGGGTTTTGGAAACCGTTGGAGAAGCTGGATGAGACGCTGCATTTCCTCGGCATGGTTCTCTGTCCTGGTAAACGGGTCGCCAAAAGGCTTTTTAAGTCATCTAGAGGGCTAAGGTAAGGGGATCCATTATCTCCGTTTCTTTTTCTAATTGTTGCGGAGTCTCTCAATAGGTTGATGGTTAAAGGAAGCAGTAGGGGTCTGCTGGAGGGCTTCATCATTGGTCGTGACAGAGTTGAAGTGTCGCTCTTGCAATTCGCTGATGAAACATTATTGTTCTGTGCCCCTGTCAGAGAGAAGATTTTAAATTTGAAGGCTTTGCTAAGATGCTATGAGATGATTACTGGGCAAAGATCAAATTTCCAGAAATCCAGCTTGTTTGCTATAAATATTCCTTCATCAGAAGCTATCGAGTTTGCAGGTGTGATGGGATGCAGGTTGGAGACTTTTCCTTCATCATATCTTGGTCTCCCTTTGGGGGTGGGGAGGCCGGGAAAGGAGATATGGAATCCTATTGTAGAGAGAATTGAAAGAAGGTTGGAAACCTGGAAAAGAAACCTTATGTCGAAAGGTGGCAGATTAGTTTTAGTCAAAACAGTTTTGGCTAACATTCCTATATACTATCTGTCACTTTTTAGCTGCCCGGTGAGTGTTATCTTGAAAATTGAAATGCTTCAAAGAAGATTTTTGTGGGGTGGGTCTTCCCCGAAAGGAGGAATTCCTTTAGTCAAATGGGAAAAGGTTTGTATTCCTATAAAGAATGGAGGGTTGGGAATCCGGCGTTTAAAAGAATTTAATCGTGCCCTTTTGGGCAAATGGCTCTGGCGATTTGGTTTGGAACAATCGTCGCTATGGGTGAAAGTTGTCGGGAGCAAGTATGGCTTCTTACAAGGCAGCTGGTGTTCGGATGATAAGTATGGTAAGCAAGGAAGGACCATTTGGCGTAATATTTTGAGGCTCAAGCAAAAATTTGAGGCCGGAATCAGGTTTAAAGTCTACTCGGGAGATCGAATTAGATTTTGGTCGGACCCTTGGTGCTCATCCGATCCTTTGGCAGTGTTGTTCCCTGGATTGTTCTCAGTGGCCTCGATCAAAGACGTGACGGTTGCTGCTTGCTTTGAAAGAAGTCACAATCGGGTAATCGGTTCCCTTGTTTCAGAAGAAATTTTTTTGAGCGAGAATTGGCGGATATCTCTCAGTTGCTTCACCTCATTGAGGGGTGCTATATTAAAAAAAGTAGGGTGGATAAACGGGTCTGGATTTGGCATCCTTCTGGGGTTTTTTCCTTGAAATCCTTTTACTATCGGTTAGTACCTGTTCCTGAATCCCCTAGTTTTGCTGCGGTCTGGAAGTTTCTGAGCCCTCCTTCGGTATCTTTCTTTAGTTGGGCGGTGTGTAACGGGAGGATTCAGACCATCGATTTTTTACGAAAGCGAGGTATGTGTTTGGTGGATCATTGCCCGCTTTGTTTGGAGGATGGGGAATCGATTGACCACCTGTTTATCCATTGTAAGATATCAAGGGTGATTTGGGCTTTAATTCTGGGCAGGTTTGGGATTTGTTGGGTCTTCCCCAAGTCCTTAGCCGATCTCTTCTCGAGCTGGGATTGTGTCCCTTGGAAGAAAAATGGTAAGATGCTTTGGAGGTTATGCTTGGTTGCATTATGGTGGGTCATTTGGAAGGAACGAAACTCGAGAGTTTTCGAAGGATCCGCAAAGTCAGCAGATTGGTTATATAATAAAATCATAGCGCTGGTCATTTTTTGGGTAAAAAGCATTCCTTTGTTTAAGTTCGTCTCAGCTTTCGATCTTTGGGAGGGTTGGCGCTCGGTGTGCTCTGAAGGTATGAGTCGTCCAAAGAGAAATCTGAAATGGGAAGCTCCCCTTGAAGGTTTTACTAAATTAAATTTTGATGGGTCATGTTTTGGAAATCCGGGTCCAGGTGGGATTGGAGGCCTTCTTAGGGACTCCCAAGGGGGCATTTTGTGGGCTTTCGCAGGTCCCATTGGAAGATCTGATTCGTCTGAAGCGGAAGTAAGGGCGGCATATCAGGGGATTAAGCGTCTAAGTGTTGATTCCTATGATAGGACAATTGTGGAAGGAGACTCTTCTAATGTTATCGGTTGGTTATCGGGCCGAGTGGTTCCTCCGTGGCGTTTTTTAAGCTATTTTGAGGAAATTCATGATCTTATCTCAGAATCCGATATGGTTTGTAAGCATGTTAGGCGTGAAGCAAATGGAGAGGCGGATTCCCTCGCTAAATCTGGTGTTGCAAGAGAAGGGCTGGAGTGGTTCGACTTCCTTCCTCCGTGAGAAAAAGGGGCTGTTACTTTGATGTTTCTTTTCCTGTTTTTCTTGTATTAAGATTCTAGTTTTATCTTTGTATCTCTGGTGGTCCATCTCGGATCCCTTTTTCTATATATTATCATTTCATTTTTTTTTTTTTTTTTACAATTGTCATGTCCCACTGAGCAAGATCTGATATGTTCCGATGAAGCTGATAGACTCAGCAATGTCGTACTAATTAGAGTACGTCGGTGCTGTAGTATTTCACAATCCCTTTATCGTGCACAAGGAAAGACTCCGACTAATGTTAGTTTGCATAGAGTGCAGCAACCAGGATATCATTTTTTTTTTGAAATGGCAGAATAATATTATAAATGAAAAAAGGAGGTGGGCCAAGGAGGACCACAACAGGATACAAGAAAAACAATAACAAAAAAAACCGAAAAAAGCAATACAACTCTCACGGAGGAAGGAAATCAAACCACTCCAAACCCAAACAACTGCTCCCCCCCACTCCCCATTGCCAACGAATCTGCCTCCCCATTAGCTGACCGCCGTACATGATTAAACACTATAGCAGAGCCCGAGATTAGATCTTCTATTTCATCAAAAATAGAAGAAAATCTCCAAGGGGGCACCACCGCCCCGCTCAACCACCGAATCACGTTAAGTGAATTCCCCTCCACAATGGTACGATCCATACATTCTTTATCATGTCTTTTAATGCTGTAATATACCGCCTTCACTTCGGCCTCTGACGCATTACAAATCCCAAGAGGGCCGGAATAAGCCCACAGGATATCATATCATGAAATTTCTCCGAAATTTCCCCAAAACGACCGAAATGTTTCAAATTCAATCCCCACTGAAACAAAATCTCAATGAATTACTTACACGTCATTATTTCGATCAAAATTCCTGAAATTCGACTGAAATGCCCGAAATTTAACAAAAAATCCTGAAATTCGATTGAAATGGTCGGGACAAAAAAAAAATACAAAGATGGTATGATTTGCATTTCATTTCATTTCATTAATGTAGAGAATGATATTTGGTAGGAAACATCATTGAACGGTACAACAAAGTAACTGTATCTCATGCATGGGATGTCAGATCAGCAAGGGACCAATGCATGCCACTAGGTGTTTAATGTAATGAAGCCATTATGGATGGCTTTCTTGCTTATGTGATAGTTTCTAAGTAAGTATTTGTGCTTATTCTAGCATTTCACAAAGTTTTATCTTAGAATGCCATTTGCATATGTTTCCATACATTCCGTGATTTTACAAGATTTCCACCGAATCTGAAATGTTTCCGTTTGCATGCTGTCAGAAACTGAAATTTCAAACCTTGATCACAGTAAGGTTTTCAAACATCCAATTTTCATAGTTAGGGTAATTCTCCTTTGGTTCATTGATTCACCATTGATGTATCCCAACTTTGATTTGTACCAATAAGCATTCCAGCAGACTATGATCACACAAGGTAATTAGATCCATCCAATAGAACGGTCATGATCTGGAAACTAGGGTGGTCCATCTGAATACTTTCCCATGTCTGATTTGAATTGAAATATGCCACAAACTGCTGGTGTTATGCTTTTGTCGGGATATTTCAAAATCAATTCAATTATATCGCATCCTCTTGCATGCTACAGAGCACAACTAAACCACAAAAGCATAACACCACCACATGAAGAATGTTTCAAGATCGTAAAACCATGTCACCAACACATGATCACAGAACTGCTCTACCACTTCAACGATGCACCCACATGCGCTTTTTCAACCATATACTCTAATACAGAGACATACCAGCCACATGACACACTATCCATGGAAGCCTGGTCAACAAAGAAAACCTTTACACAAACCCCAACCTTCAACCTTGTTTCAGATTCTAGAATTGAAGGGAGAGATGTCGTATATTTGATGAGAGTCGTTGCAAGACCTAGAGAGATCAATATTCACGCCCTCAGTCCACAGTCCCTTCCTTCCAATAATTAAAAAAAAGAAGTAAAAGTGGCAAAATATCACAAATATCTCAAATCTACACTAACCTTGCTCTGGTACCATATTTTCTTTAATAGGATGGATGGGAAATATTGAAGTGAAGAAGGGTAGGAGAAAGAGAGAGAAAGAGAGAACAGGGAAAGAGAGGAAGAGAGAAGAGAGGAGAGAATGTAGAACATGCATGTTCACCTCGTGGGTTCGTCTTCATTCATCCCTTCTATTCATCACTTAAGTCATAAGGAAAAATTACAGATTGCTCTTTCATGCTTAAGACACCATAAAACATAAAATAAGTGTTTTCTTCTTCTTTTGAATGATTAAATAAGTACTTTCTTTCAAGACTACATCCTCACACTCTCACCCCTTCCCCATATTTTGCAATGATAATTCTTTTCCAATGAGCTCATTTCTCCTCTCCCTTTCTCCAATGCCATTTACCCAAAAAAGCATCATTCCTCAACCTTAAATTCCCAGTATCAAGGCCACAATTCCTATTATATCAACCCACTTTCTTCCAACTAAGTATTTATGGCAATTACAACCCTAAGGAAATCCCTCCAGAGTTATTCAATCTTATATGACGACCTACACTGACCTCTTGACCATAGAAATGAAATATATTAAAAATTTGAGAGGCTTGTATAAGCGCTCAATAGGGAAAATTTCTTTTAGGACCACTGTGGCTCGTACTAGAAGTGGCTTCAACAATGTGGTGGTGGAAGGGCACTCTTTAAATGTAATATGATGGCTTAATGGTGTTCAAAAGCCGCCATGGAGATTTGATAACTTGTTTAATGAAATGTTTGATTTGGTGAGATCTGCCTCGGTGTCTTTCCAAAATGTGCACCGCTCGGCCAATGAAGTGGCGGACAATCATGCTAAAGCTACCTTGATTAGCCTCACTCTTGTATGTTTTTTCTCATCCTTGTATTGACCACTTGGTCTTTGTGCTTCTAATAAAATTACTACCTTCTTAAAAAAAAAGGGACCATTTTGGCTCGTAGGAAAAAATTTCCGAAAGGAAAATTTTCCTAGGGAATTTTTTTTCCCTTTCCACAATTTAGAGGGAAACGATATGGTTATGGCTTATTTAGAGGAATATCATCATAAATGTAAAATCCCTCTAAATAAAACTATAATCGCACTGGTTCAAGTTATTGTTTTAATGTTGAATCAAACAATAGAAAAGTATGATATTCTGGAAGAGTTTTTATTTCTAAAATTTTCTAAAATATTCTTTCAATCCAACAAGGGCTTTAAATTCTCTCAATAACAGGGTCCCGAAGTCCTTTAGTTGGTGATTCCAATCGGAAGCTGCTCCACTTTACAACGCACCAACTCTGCCAACATAGCCATTCTATTCTCCAACATGTTGATACCCACCATGGTGCTTTTCCACAAATTCACCTTATGACCCAACAACTATTCATACCACTTAAGAACGAGTCTTAAGTTCAAAATTTGCTCATAGACACCACACAGATAAAAGTGTTGCCCATGGCTTGAAGGTGCATGTTTTTTTTTTTTTTTTTTTTTGAAGATTTCATTATGAAAAAGGAGACTGAGATGGTCAAATACAAAGGAATAAAATAAAATGAAGGGAACATAATAGAAAGCCAAAAAAGAAGATACAAACATCAAGGAGGGGGGAAATCATAAACCTCCAAGTCCACTTTTGATACCCTTCCCCAGCTAACATGTCGGCTACAACATTAGCTAACCTTCTAATATGACAGAAAGAAGGGTGGGCTTCACCCACTCGATCTTGAATTTCCTCAAAGAATTTGGCAAACCTCCACGGGAAGTGGTGGACACCGCTAAGCCATCTGATAACATTTAGAGAGTCCACTTCCACAATCACTTTATCCAAGGACTCGATTTGAAGGAGTTTAATTCCTTGGAAGGCAGCGCGCATTTAACTTCATTGGAGTCCACTATCCCTGTCGGCCCTGAGAAAGCCCACCTCACCAAACCATTTTCATTAAGCACACCACCAATCCCCGATGAACCTGAATTACCAATACTAGATCCGTCGAAATTCAACTTGAAGAAACCTAGATCGTGACGACTCCACTCCTGCACTATCTTGGAGCGACAATCTGAATTGTTGCAGATTTCCTTCCATCTGTACCATAGATCGTGGGCGGCCACGAACCTGAAACACGGAATAGATTTTGCCTAATCGATAGTAAAGGCAATAACTTTGTTAGTAAGAAAGAGGATCCTCTTGGAGTGACCTTTGAACACCCGATTATTCTTCTCTTTCCACAGCACCCAAATCACAGCAAGGAGGGTTAAAGTCTACAGCACCTTCCCCTTATTTTTCCACCAGACTCCTAGTCCTGACCAACTTCCCAATAAGTTAGCAAGGGAAGCTGGGAATACCTAAGAGATCTCAAATCTACGCAAAATACAACTCCAAATCTCTCTGGCCACTTTATAGTGAATAAATATATGATCCACTGATTCCCCGCCTCTATACAAAGAGCGCAATGGTCAATAATAAGCATTTTCTGTTCTCGCAGGAAATTCACCGTTTGAATTTTTCCAAGAACGCACAGGGAGGGGATCGACCCCTAACTTTGGTTACTCTGGAGCGTCCAGGATCAAGTACAAAGTGGAGATAGAATGATTTGATAGTGAAAATACCCGTGGAGTTCCAAATCCAAACCCTTTTATCAGAGCCTAACAACTTCATGTAGCAGCTTTCCAGCATTTCCAAAAGCCTACCCAACAATCACATTCCCAATCAAAGAAAAATCTTCTAAAGAGAGCCAACCAAACCGGAATACCTTCTAACAAAACAATCACTGACTAAAACTTCTTTGGAAGGAGCCAAGGCAAACAATTCCGGGAAAGAATCTTTTAAAGGGATAGGTGAACACCAACTATCACACCAAAATTACAGGTGCAAGTTTAAAGCGAGGATCTTTGGAATCATTGGAATTGCAGGTGCAAGTTTAAAGCGAGGATGACTTAAAATTACATTACACAACTTCAATGGAAGTATTGTTTTAGAAGTTTTCTATGTTGATGTAACCAATCAAATCTATTTCTAAGACAACATAAATATGATGAATTTTAATACCTAGTTCAATCAATGACAAATACATTGAGAACATAACTATTAAGATTGCTGAAATAAAAGAATAAAGCCCACATAGGGCATGTAAAAGTTTTTTAGAGGAAAGATGATAGGATATGTAAAATTGATATATCAAATCATTTAGGGGTTGTTTGGCTACACTAGATAAGAATTTGGCAAATTCAAATTCTGTGGAAAACGCAGTTTATGTTGTTTAGATAGGCGATTTTCCACAAAATTTGAAATTGCTAGTAGAAAGCTTTACACGAATGGGCTGATCTGGAACCCTCTCCTAAAACACATGATTTTCTAATAAAAACAAAACTGAGTTGGATGGGTTGATTTTGGAAACCTCCATAAAATACATGATTTCATTTTTAATGAAAACAAAATTGAATTAGGTCTCTCTCTCTCTCTCTCTCTCTCTCTCACACACACACACACACACACACACACACACACACGCGCGCACGTTGTTGGTAACCATCATCGGGGGTATTCTTGTTCCCAATGTTTTCAGATCTTGCCACTGATGTTTTTAGTTGTTGATGATCAATGCTCTGCGAAACACATTCCTCATTTTCTAAACCCTTCTCCAACAATTTTCAATCTCACATAAATTGGGTTTTTTTGGCATTTCACCCAAAGATCGTCCTCCAATCCTCAATCCTTCGAACACCTCTTTCGTAATGCTCCCCATGACTTGAATCAGACACCCTGCTTGAACATTTACAATGGTTTCTGCTCTCAAGTCATGCTCCTCTTCTCCTAAGGCGAACAAATCCATCCCATGGTCATGAAATATGGATGCTATGAGAAATATTGATGCAATGAGACCACTTGGTCCATGTTCAATTCAGCTCTTTTGTCAGATTTTGCATCTTGGAACACAATGATTGTTGGGCATGTCAAATTGTGTTGATTAAAGGATGCCCATCTGATGTTGGATGAGATCCCGATAGAGATTGGGTCTCATTTACGATGATGATAATGCGCTTTCGGTAAAAAAGTTCCCAATTGTAGCTTTGTCATCATTTTTTCAAGAAATGCGAGTCTTGGGTGCGGTCTCAAAAGTGGCGACTCTAGATACCATAATTTTGTCTAGTTCGCATTTACGTGGAATTTGAAATGGAAAGATGATCATGCAATATTAAAGGCGGGTTCGAAGCACATGTTCTCGTTTCAAGTAATTAGGCTCACATATATGTATGTGTTCTTGTTTAGGTGGCATGGAGTTTATTTTTGAAAAAATAAAATGCTCAAAGGAAATATAGTTACATGGACTGTACTCTTCAAAGGGTATATAATGTCTGGCCTTTTTCCAAAAATAGTAAAGTATGGCCTTGTTGATTCTTGGAGAGATCTTTTTAAGAGAATTCTAGTATGAGATATGACTTTCTGGAGTATGATGATCCGTAGGTATGTATGAGTAGATAGGTTGTGTAAAGCCTCAGTAACATATCTTGAAATTCAAGAGGTAGAAATGAGACCAAATGAAGACGCGGTCATATATTTTCATGTTGCTTGTCGAGAGATTGGCCTTGCTTATTTGCAGTTCCAGTTGAGCTTTATGGACAACTTATCATCCTATAGTGTTCTCCTCGCAAGATTAATAAGATCCATCATGGTTGATTCAGCTAGACGGTTGTTTGATGTCATTTTTTTTTTTTTTTTTGAAATGGTTGTTTGATGTCATTTTTTTTTTGTTTTTGAAATGGTTGTTTGATGTCATGTTCAAGAGAGATATCAATTCGAAATGGTTGATTCATATAATTCTTGTATCTATTACAACTGTTGAGAGAGAATAGAGAGAAGAGAAAAGTGAGTTGGGAAAATCTCCCCCTAACTTACGTATATATATTAAATAGGATAAGTACAAAAATAACAACTATGCCCTTAGACAATACACTATATCCAACACTCCCCCTTAAGCTGGAATGTAGATATTATACATTCCCAGCTTGTTACAAATATCATTTAACTTTGACTTAGGTAATGACTTGGTAAAAATATCTGTTAAGTGGTCCACAGATCGAGTGAAGGAAACATGTATTTCGCCCCTCTGGATTCTCTGGCGAATAAAATGGCAATCAACCTCTATATGTTTGGTTCTCTCATGAATTACGGGATTGGTGGCTATGTGAATCGCAGATTTATTATCACAGTAGAGCTGAGCTGGAGAAGTAGCAGAGAAACCAATCTTTGACATGAGAGACCGTAACCAAAGAAGCTCCCCCCTAGTATGAGACATAGCTCGGTATTCTACCTCGGCGCTAGACTTTGAAACTATCTCTTGTTTCTTACTTTTCCACGATACCAGATTGCCGCCAACAAAGGTGCAATAACCAGTAGTTGATGTCTTATCTGCTAGAGATCCTGCCCAATCTGAATCACTAAATCCTTCCACTCTGACATGCCCATTTTTCTTGAATAGCAAACCTTTCCCTGGTGCACCTTTCAAATAGCGAAGAATCTGAACTACCGCTGCCCAGTGAGAACTATGAGGGACACTCATAAACTGGCTAACTACCCCAACTGCATAAGAGATATCTGGGCGAGTAACAGTGAGATAAATAAGTTTCCCAACCAGACGATGGTACTTGCTAGGGTCATCCATCAAGTCTCCCTCTTCTGCAATCAGCTTGGTGTTTGGATCCATAGGAACACCAGCAGGCTTTGCCCCCACAAATCTAGTCTCCTCTAACAAATCAAGCACATATTTCCGCTGAGAAAGGGATAGAATGTTGCCAGAATAAGCTACCTCAATCCTTAGAAAATACCGTAGGCGACCAAGGTCTTTAGTGGAGAATTATGCTTGTAAGAAGGTCTTCAATTTCTGTATACCAACCGTATCACTGCCTGTAATAATAATATCATCCACATAGACTATAAGGAGAACATGTCTTGCATTAGAGTGACAACTAAAGACAGAATGATCAACTGCACATTGCCGCATGCCAACTCGCATGACAACGTCACTAAAGCGCCCAAACCATGCTCTAAGAGACTGCTTGAGCCCATACAAGGACTTGCGTAGCCTGCAAACTGAAGATGACATCTCCCCCTGAGCAACATACCCTCGAGGTTGCTCCATGTAAACCTCCTCAAGCAAGTCACCATGAAGGAAGGCATTCTTGACATCAAGCTGATAGAGGGGCCAGCCTTGGTTAACAACAAGGGAAATGAAGACACGAACAGAGGGAATCTTGGCAACTGGGGAGAAGGTCTCCATGTAATCAATGCCGAAGGTCTGGGTGTAACCTTTGGCGACAAGGCGAGCCTTTAGCCTCTTAATAGTACCGTCTGGTAAATATTTGATGGTTAACACCCATCTACGGCCAATGGTATGTGCCCCGGTATGAAGATGAACTAAATCCTAGGTGTGATTGGAACGAAGGGCAGCCATCTCAGATTCCATAGCAGCGCGCCATCCCGGATGGAGCATCGGAAACAGACCTGGGTAAAGAGACAGAAGACAAGGAAGAGACAAAGCTACGAAACAGAGGAGTCAGATGGTCATAGGAAACCACAAAAGAAATAGGATGAGCAGTTGTACGAGAGCGGGTACGAGATACAATAGGAGAAACAACTAACTTATCAGAAGAAGGTAAAAGAGGTACCTGAGAAGAGGAGATCGGGATCTCCGGCTGCGAGGACGGCAACCCAGGCAGCAGGGCAGGAGCAACATCTCGCTGGCGACGTTGATAGATTCGTGTGACTGGAGGAGGAGGAGGAGGAGGAGGACGAATAGAAGGTGGAGGAGTAGGAGAAGGAAGAGTAGGTGGAGTAGAAGGGACCAGATCAGGGAGGACAGGGAGGGGAAGAGGAACTGGAGAATCAGAGAGGCCTTCCCGGATAGTAGGAGGCTGAAAGAAAGGGGTGGACTCAAAGAATGTGACATTGGCCGAGATAAATAAGCATCTCAGCCTAGGGCTGTAACATCTATAGCCTTTTTGGGTACGGGAGTAGCCAGGAAACACACAACGCTCAACCCGAGGGTCCAACTTATCCAGACCAGGAGATAAGTTGTGTACAAAACAGACACAACCAAAGACCCGAGGGGGTAAGAGGAAAGGGATCACTCGTAGGATGAAGTATCGAATACGGGGAGGAGCCATCAAGTACAGAAGATGAACGGCAATTTGCGAGGAAGCAAGCGGTGAGAACGACATCGCTCTAATAAGACTTAGTGACATGCATCTGAAAGAGGAGGGAACTCGTGATGTCAAGTAAGTAACGGAGTTTCCGCTCAGTAACACCATTTTGCTGGGATGTGTGTGCACATGATGATTGATGAATGATACCGTGGGACGAGAGAAATGTGCTAAACTCATTAGAAAGATACTCAGGTGCATTATCAGTGCGTAAACATTTAAGGGTGCACTCATATTGTGTAGTAATCTCAGCATAAAAAGCACGAGCATTAAAAACATAAGAACGATCTTTTAATAAAAACAACCTGTGGACCCCGATCCGAGAGAGGCGGGGGACGGGCCCCCACGCGAAGTCTCCGGATCTTCCACGTGAATGGAGAGCTCTACAAAGGAACTCTCGAAAGAAGTGCCTCTCACAGCATGAGTGGCGATACAAAGGATGAGTGATGAACACATTTATGTGGGAATGATAGTGGTAGGATGCATGTATATTTTATATTTTAAGCGGTGCTACTAAGGTATTTTTGTTGTTTTTGTTGTTTCAGAATTTTTATTGGAATTATGAAGGAAATGGAGCTTAACATATGAACATAGTGAAGAAATGACCAATTGCCATGAGAATCCAAAGTTCCAAGATGCCTTAGTTGGCCGAATTGGCATGATGCTTTAGTAGGATCAAATTGATAATGCCACACCCCCTTACTTTGCTTTGAAAGATGAAATTTCAAGGATGGATGATGAAAAACAAGAGAAGAGAAAGGATCTTAATTCCAATGGTTGAGATTGAAATGATCAAGAGAGGAGAAGGGAATTATTTGTTGTTTATGTGCATTACAAAGGAAGGGTAGATTTGCCATTTGCGAAAGTATATGGCATGGTTGCAATTCATTCGAAAGATAAGGACAATTTGGTCCTTTCATGCACATATTCCTCAACTTGAAAACTTCCCATTATTTTTCTACCATTTAGAAAGTTGATTGACAAAATAATTAGAAGGTTTTAGACAAACCTTTGGAAAGAAAAAAAAAGAAGGAAAGCAACCCATGTGTTTTTTAGAAGAGATATAGAAAGTCCATTCAAGCCTTAATCTTGTCCTTTCATTTGTTTTCTAAGATTAGCTTTTTAATCTCCACCTTACATCTTTTTCAATCCCTTAATTTAGCAAACTTTCTCACCCAAAATCTATATATCAATCTCTCTTGAACTCTCTCCCATCTTCTTGAATTTTTATTCTCGTCTCGTCTCGTCGCGTCTACAGCAGTTTTTTTTTTTTTTTTTTTCTAAAAGTTCAACAGACCATAACTTCTTCGTTTTAGCTCCGATTCGCACGTGGTCGGATCCGTTGGACTCGTATCGATGAGAGGAATCCGATCAAGGCTTGAAGGAGGACAATGATTCAACCATTGAAGGAGAAAAAGAATAAGGTTTTCTTATTTTGCTCTTTATTTTAAATTACAATTTGATGTAAGCTTTCAATTTCAAATAAAGAAGAGTTCTTTTTATTTTCTTTTTCCTTCTCAAGTTCTTAATGGCAATTCTCTTCTTTCTACTTTTTATTTTTGTTTCTTTGACTTTCTTCATGAGTAACTAAATTCTATATACTTAAGGTTTAGATGAAACTATGGGGAAGGAGAAAGGTTTTTAATTAAATTTAATGGTATGGAATTAATGGTTTATAATTGTTGCATACCAATCATTCATGCCATTGGCTTTCCCCTTTCGTATGAGTGATTTCTATGAACATTATAAATATTTATATAGCCTTTAAAATTGGAGTGTGTCTTTGATAAATTACTCATGGGCAATGACATCCATTGATCTTATTTCCCATAGACTAATTATCAAATATACAATTCAATACACAAAAATTATTTTAATTAATCAATCTAATCCAAGCCCATGGTGGATTCTAATCCTAAGTAATCTTTTTTATATTGAATTAAGGATTTTACACTGTTCCAAATTACTTTTGTAATTTTCCAATTTACTTAGGCCCTTAGAATTTTGGTTTTCTAATTAAATTAGATAAGTAGTTAAAAGAGATCACTAGAACCTTGGTACACTTTGCCTAAATTAGGATTTTAAATCAAAAAGATTTTAGTTGAATTTGATTCTTAGATTGAATAGAATATACGCTTATATATAGTGTTGGCTCCGAGGTCTAAGTCCACGAAAATCCTGAGTCCATTCGAGGCAACATTATATCATAGCTAGTATTCTAATGGGTAAAAGAATAGGATTGACAATTAGATTTCTCTTCCCTGAGTTCGACCCGTATTTACACGGTCCGTGCACTTGCGGTTATTTAATTTTTCAATCAAGTTTTTGGCGCCGTTGCCGGGGAAGAGAGTTGTATTAGAATCTTAATTATTCAAAGTGTTAGATTAGTAGTTATTTTTAGTTTAGTTATAATTTTGGTTTCTTGCCTATCCATCTCTCTTACTTGGTTTTCTTGTATTTATGACCGTAGGTTGGGTATGAAACTCGGCCAATCGACTAGAAAGAGCAAACCGGTTAGAGACAGCGGAAGACATCGAACCAAATCCAAATCAAGTAGTCATGGAGGAAGAACAAGAGACGCCCAAGAGTTTGCGCGATCGCTTCTATCCGGCCCGAACCGCGCAACCTTCTTGCATTAGATTGCCGATTGCACAGGGCAATAATTTTGAGCTGAAATCGCAATTTATTTCTTTGCTTCCTCGTTTTCATGGCCTCCTTTCGGAGGATGCTTATTTATTTTTGCATGAGTTTGAAGATGTATGTGCTTTGATTAAGTTGCAACAACTTACCGATGATGCGGTAAAGTTGCGGTTTATTACGTTTTCACTCAAGGATGGAGCCAAGAAGTGGCTCTATGGCTTACCAACGAACTCCATCACCACTTGGGAGGAGTTCGCCGTCGCTTTCCTAAAAAGGTTTTTTCCATTACATAAAACTAATAAGCTTAGGAACGATATTTTACAATTCAAACAAAAGCCATTAGAGTCATTTTCTAAGTTTATGGAGAGGTTCAAAGACCTACTCCAAGAGTGTCCTCACCATGGAATTGATTTGTGACACTTATGCCAAATTGTTTATGAGGGCATAGATTACCAAACAAAACAATTTCTTGAATCCATGTGTCCTAACGGCTTTACATCTTTCACGGATGAGGCCGCGGCATGGAACTTCTTATTTGATTTGGCGGAAAAAATAAGAGAGTGGGAATCTACTCAAGACGGTGAGAGAGCCACTTCAAGTAAGGGATTTCTAATAGAGGGTGCCGTGGCAAAAGAGGCCCATCTTGATAGCCTAATCAAAAGGCTAGAAGCCATAGTTGTCAAAGGACCTTCACAAGTCAATCAAATTGCACATAGTGTTCCTATGTGTAGTTGGTGTCAAGCCACGGACCATGTCATGGAAGAGTGCCAAACTCTTGCTAAATTTGGTAATTCTAATGAGAATGTAAGTGCTTTGGATTCTAATAATCCTTATTCTAGCACTTATAATTCGGGATGGAGAAATCATCCCAACTTTTCATGGAGTCAAGGTGGACCATCTAATTTCCAAGGCCAAGGTCAATTCGGCCAACCTAGGCCCACCTTCCCTCCCACTTTTGTTCAGCCATCCCCTTCCCCTCCTACTTTTCAAAACCCCATGATTAATAATGTTTCAAATCAGCAACCGCCGGGTTTTCAAAAACAAGGAGAGTCGACACGCATAGCTTCCTTAGAAAAAAGCATAGAACTTCTCACTAGCACTTTCATGACAAGCCAACACAACATGGAGAAGCAAATCTCCCAACTTGCCATGGCGTTGCATGAGAGGGAAAAGGGAAAGATGCCAAGTCAACCCATTCCTAATCCAAGGAACGTGAATATGAATGTGAATCAACAGGTACCGCTAAATCAGTTGAATGCCATTCAACCAATTTTGCCGCCGCAAGAGCCCTCCAACGAATGTAATGCCGTATATGCTTTAAGGAGTGGTAGAAATTACCACAAGGAGGAGGTCAGATCTGAACCTTCTAAAAATGCGCAAGATCTTCCAAAGGAGGTAAGTGAAGAACTTTCCTCCACAGGCTCAGAAGAGGAGCCCAAACAGGTAAGTACAGAAGAGGTAACTTCTCCCCCTGCACGAGATTTCATTCCTAAAGCTCATTTTCCAAGGAGACTTGCTAATAATAAGAAGGTGGATGCCATGGATAAAATTTTAAATGTGTTTAAACAAGTGCAAATTAACATTCCTTTATTAGATGCGATTTCTCAGGTCCCTACTTATGCCAAAGTGTTGAAAGATTTGTGCACACAAAAGCGCACAACTAATGTGCCCAAGAAAGCTTTCTTGGCCGCAAATATAAGTTCCATCTTGTCTCAACAAATGGTGGCTAAGTATAAGGATCCAGGATGTCCTACTATTTCTTGCACTATTGGTAACACAAATATTGAACATTCTCTTTTGGATTTGGGTGCAAGTGTAAATCTCTTGCATTTTTCTGTATTTAAGCAACTAGGATTAGGAGATCTCAAACCAACCACCGTCACTCTTCAATTGGCGAATAGATCAATTAAAATACCCAAAGGGATGGTTGAGGATGTGTTAGTTAAAGTAGGTGTTTTTTTATTTCCCGTAGATTTTGTGGTGTTAGATACCGAGCCCGTTGCTAATATCAAGGATCAAATCCCTATCATCCTTGGTAGGCCTTTCCTTGCTACTAGCAATGCTTTAATTAACTGTAGGAATGGCTTAATGAAATTGTCTTTTGGAAACACATCAGCTGATTTTAATGTCTTTAGATTGGGTAAGCAACCAAATTTTCATGAAGAAATCAATATGTTGCATTCCTTTCCTGACGATATTATTTCTAATTTTGAAATTGATTTTGATGCAGGATTCCAAGAATGCTTGGACGAACTAGGAAATGATGGAGATAATTTCTTTTCCAAAGCTTTTGCCATCCAAAACGTGGAGCATGTTGGACCACTCGCAACATCTCTTCCAAAGACATCAATCGAAGAAGCGCCACAGTTGGAGTTGAAGCCTTTGCCTTCTCATTTACGTTATGCATTTTTGGGTGATAATTGTACTTTGCCTGTATAATTACTGCGGACCTAACATCCCCTCAAGAGGAGGAACTCATTAAATTGCTAAAAGATAACAAGGAAGCCATAGGTTGGACAATGGCCGACATCAAAGGAATTAGCCCTTCGATTGTGCAACATCACATCCATCTCGTTGAGGGTGCCAAACCTTCGAGGAAACATCAAAGAATGGCTAATCATGTGATGAAGGAAGCCATCCAAAAAGAGATTTTAAAATGGTTAGATAATGGGATCATTTATCCCATCTCGGATAGCCAATGGGTGAGTCCCGTCCAAGTAGTGCCTAAGAAGTCGGGAGTTACCGTTATACAGTCCGCCACCAATGAACTTATTCCTACTCGTATTCAAACAGGGTGGCGGGTTTGTATTGACTACCGAAAGCTTAATGCCGCAACTTGAAAGGATCACCTTCCTTTGCCTTTTATTGATCAAATGTTAGAAAGGTTAGCAGGTCATGAGTATTATTGCTTTCTTGATGGATATTCCGGTTACAACCAAATTCCCATAGCTCTTGAAGATCAAGAGAAAACGACATTCACATGCCCCTTTGGAACGTTTGCTTATAGACGCATGCCTTTTGGGTTATGCAATGCACCGACAACTTTCCAAAGATGCATGATGAATATCTTTTCTGACATGGTGGAGACCTTTTTAGAGGTTTTTATAGATGATTTTTCTATTCATGGCTCCACCTATGCCGAATGTTTACATCACTTAAAATTGGTCTTAGAAAGGAGTAGAGAAAAGAACCTTGTCCTCAATTGGGAAAAGTGTCATTTTATTGTAAAAGAAGGCATCGTTCTAGGACATGTGATTTCTAAAGAGGGAATTAAGGTTGATAGAGCCAAGGTGGATCTCATTGTCCATCTTCCACCACCCAAAAGTGTGAAGGATATTCGATCATTTTTGGGCCATGCAGGCTTTTACCGGCGTTTTATTAAAGATTTTTCTAAAAATGCTAGGCCTCTAACCAACTTGTTAGCAAAAGATCAAAAATTTGAGTTTTCCAAAGAATGCTTCGATTCTTTTGAGTGTTTAAAAAATGAGTTAACTTCGGCTCCCATCATTCAAGCACCCAATTGGACCAAATCGTTTGAAATTATGTGTGATGCTTCCGACTTTGCAATAGGAGCCGTGTTGGGTCAAAGATTCAATAAAGTACCCCATGTAATCTATTATGCAAGTAGGACTCTCAATGATGCACAACTCAACTACACCACTACGGAAAAAGAATTCTTAGCGGTTGTGTTTGCATTAGAAAAGTTTCGGTCCTACTTGATTGGATCGCATGTGATAATTTATACCGACCATTCGGCAATCAAGTATCTTGTTGGAAAGAAGGATGCTAAAGCTCGCCTCATTAGGTGGGTTTTACTTCTTCAAGAGTTTGATTTGGAGATTAGAGATAAAAAGGGTACGGAAAACTTGGTTGCCGATCACTTGTCTAGACTTCTTAATGCAAAGAATAACGAAGGTCCAATTAATGAAAACTTCCCTGATGAGCAATTGTTTGCTATTTCTAGTGAGCCATGGTATGCAGATATTGTGAATTACTTGGTTACAGGTGCTACACCGGATCATTGGTCCAACCAAGACAAATACCGGTTTCACTCACAGGTAAAGTATTTCTTTTGGGATGATCCCTATTTGTTCAAAAATTGTTCGGATCAGATTGTCCGACGATGTGTGCCCGATCATGAGCACCAATCGATTCTATCTTTTTGCATGATCAAGCCTGTGGTGGCCACTTTAGTGCAAAGAAAACCGCGCACAAAGTTTTACAATGTGGTTTCTATTGGCCAAGTCTTTTTAGAGATGCTTTTGATTTTTGCAAGGCATGTAGATCTTGTCAGTCATTAGGTAGAGTTACAAAGCGAAATATGATGCCCCTCAACCCGATCTTAGTGGTAGAAATCTTCGATGTGTGGGGTATTGATTTTATGGGACCATTTCCCAACTCTTTTGGAAACTTGTATATTTTGTTAGGTGTAGATTATGTGTCAAAATGGATTGAAGCCATTGCTTGCAAATCCAATGACCACAAGGTGGTGGTCAAGTTTCTTAAAGAAAATATTTTTTCACGCTTTGGTACACCTCGTGCCATCATTAGTGATAGGGGTAAGCACTTTTGTAATAGACCGTTTGAAGCTCTTATGAAGAAATATGGTATTACTCATAAGTTGGCCACCCCTTATCATCCTCAAACGAGTGGCCAAGTGGAGGTTTCAAATAGGCAAATTAAGCAAATTTTGGAGAAGACAGTGAATCCAAACCGCAAAGATTGGTCCATTAGATTAGTGGATGCCTTGTGGGCTCATAGGACGGCATTCAAGACTGATCTTGGTCAGTCTCCTTACTGCCTTGTGTATGGCAAAGCTTGTCACCTCCCGGTTGAATTGGAACATAAAGCTTTTTGGGCTATTAAGAAACTAAACTTTGATTTGTCTTCTGCAGGTGTTCAAAGGCGATTACAACTTTCTGAATTGGAGGAGTTGAGCAATGAAGCGTACGAGAATGCAAAGATCTATAAAGAGAAGACAAAAGCTTTTCATGACAAACATATTTTGAGAAAATCATTTCAAGACGGCGAAAAAGTGCTTCTCTACAATTCAAGATTGCATATCTTTCCAGGTAAGTTAAGATCCCGTTGGGATGGACCATATGTGGTTAACAAAGTTTTCTCCCATGGTGCGGTCGAGGTTCTAAATCCAACCAATGGTGAGATTTTCAAAGTTAATGGTCAACGTTTAAAGCCGTTTATTGAGTTGTCAAAGCCGAATATGGAAGAAGTCATGGATCTCCATGAACCTTCCTATTCCAATTCTACTTAAGAAAATACGGTACGTACCCTCATTTCTATTTTTAGTCCTCATATTTTTGTTTCTATTTCTAATGCATTGAGGACGATGCATAAATCAAGTATGGGGGGGGTAGCTTTTTGAAACTTTCTTTTCTAATCTTTTCTATAATTAAAGTTAGAAATTTTCTTTTCCTTTTATTTTTGGTATTTTTCTCAAATTAGAAAGAACTTGGTATTCTTAAAAGGAAAGTTGTTTTCCTATTTTAAGAAAGAAAGTTAGTGGATATTTTAATTTTGGAATTTGAAAATTAGAAAGAATACTTTCCTTTCTTAGTTTTGTTTTCTTTTGGAATCTTTCTTTTAAAAGGATTTGAATAAGAAATAGAAATAGAAACTTGCTTTTTATATGGTATGGTTAAAAAGGAAAGAAAGGTTGAAACAAAAGAAAGAAACAAATTATTTTTAGAAAGTTTGCTTCTTGATTATAGTTTTGATTTGTAGCCTTTTTGACTTGAGCTATTAAGTCTGAAGGGTTTTTATGCCTAGTTCCTTAAAGCCAACTGGCTTGAGAGCAACTGACTGAAAACTCCATACATGGGTCAATTAGAAAGCTTAATAAATCAAAGCATTGCACGTAATCAAAGGTAAAACTTGAATTCATATGCATCAATGTCTATGATATATGCAAATCAAAGA
Organism: Tasmannia lanceolata; assembly: GCF_043159265.1. Lineage (NCBI taxonomy): Eukaryota > Viridiplantae > Streptophyta > Magnoliopsida > Canellales > Winteraceae > Tasmannia > Tasmannia lanceolata. Next base: position 48,844,689 of record NW_027518683.1, on the reverse strand, counting down.
TTAGTCGGACACTGCTTAGTAGCCTGGGTGTCTGGTGCATGCCCTGCATGTCATTCACGCCAAAAGCAGTAGAGGATTACAAAAAGTGAGTTCTATTCTTAGAAATTATGAGAAAATTGGAAAGTATGGTGGACCATATAAATTTGTAAGTTTTCTACTAAGTTTACAATCAAATTCCTTTTATGGTACGATTACATTAGAGGCAATTTTATGGGAGCAAAGTAGGATAAATTCAAAAGAGGATTCTTGATTAAAATATCTTTTTAATTTTCCAACTTGGAATATGATGCAAAGTTTAAGTATGGGGGTATTTCTGTTATTCTATTTTGAGTAATTTATCAAAGAAAAAAAGAATCAGAAATCTTTGGCTTTATTCTATATTTTGGATTTGTAAAAGAAAGTTTTATTTTTAGAAAGTTAATTTTTTGGAATTTTGTGTGTATATTCACTGCAAACACTCACGAGACACAACTCGTCCACTAGGGTAACCTAGGGGTTTAAAGGCTTGTTGCACATGCTAAGTGTAATCGTGATTCCTACGAAAATGAGTTAGGATTTTATTTTATTTCTATTTTTCTTTATTTTCTTCTTATTTGCTTGAGGACAAGCAAAGCTCAAGTATGGGGGAATTTGATGAACACATTTATGTGGGAATGATAGTGGTAGGATGTATGTATATTTTATATTTGAAGCGGTGCTACTAAGGTATTTTTGTTGTTTTTGTTGTTTCAGGATTTTTATTGGAATTATGAAGGAAATTGAGCTTAACATATGAACATAGTGAAGAAATGACCAATTGCCATGAGAATCCAAAGTTCCAAGATGCCTTAGTTGGCCAAATTGGCATGATGCTTTAGTAGGATCAAATTGATAATGCCACACCCCCTTACTTTGCTTTGAAAGATGAAATTTCAAGGATGGATGATGAAAAATAAGAGAAGAGAAAGGATCTTAATTCCAATGGTTGAGATTGAAATGATCAAGAGAGGAGAAGGGAATTATTTATTTTTTATGTGCATTACAAAGGAAGGGTAGATTTGCCATTTGCGAAAGTATATGGCATGGTTGTAATTCATTCGAAAGATAGGGACAATTTGGTCCTTTCATGCACATATTCCTCAACTTGGAAACTTCCCATTATTTTTCTACCATTTAGAAAGTTGATTGACAAAATAATTAGAAGGTTTTAGACAAACCTTTGGAAAGAAAAAAGAAGAAGGAAAGCAACCCATGTGTTTTTTAGAAGAGATATAGAAAGCCCATTCAAGCCTTAATCTTGTCATTTCATTTGTTTCCTAAGATTAGCTTTTTAATCTCCACCTTACATCTTTTTCAATCCCTTAATTTAGCAAACTTTCTCACCCAAAATCTATATATCAATCTCTCTTGAACTCTCTCCCATCTTCTTGAATTTTTATTCTCGTCTCGTCTCGTCGCGTCTTCAGCAGTTTTTTTTATTTTTTTTCTAAAAGTTCAACGGACCATAACTTCTTCGTTTTAGCTCCGATTCGCGCGTGGTCGGATCCGTTGGACTCGTATTGATGAGAGGAATCCGATCAAGGCTTGAAGGAGGACAATGATTCAACCATTGAAGGAGAAAAAGAATAAGTTTTTCTTATTTTGCTCTTTATTTTAAATTACAATTTGATGTATTTTTGCTTTCAATTTCAAATAAAGAAGAGTTCTTTTTTTTTCTTTTTCCTTTTCAAGTTCTTAATGGCAGTTCTCTTCTTTCTACTTTTTATTTTTGTTTCTTTGACTTTCTTCATGAGTAACTAAATTCTATATACTTAAGGTTTAGATGAAACCATGGGGAAGGAGAAAGGTTTTTAATTAAATTTAATGGTATGAAATTAATGGTTTATAATTGTTGCATACCAATCATTCATGCCATTGGCTTTCCCCTTTCGTATGAGTGATTTCTATGAACATTATAAATATTTATATAGCCTTTAAAATTGGAGTGTGTCTTTGATAAATTACTCATGTGAAATGACATCCATTGATCTTATTTCCCATAGACTAATTATCAAATATACAATTCAATACACAAAAATTATTTTAATTAATCAATCTAATCCAAGCCCATGGTGGATTCTAACCGTAAGTAATCTTTTATATTGAATTAAGGATTTTACACTGTTCCAAATTACTTTTGTAATTTTCCAATTTACTTAGGCCCTTAGAATTTTGGTTTTCTAATTAAATTAGATAAGTAGTTAACAGAGATCATTAGAACCTTGGTACACTTTGCCTAAATTAGGATTTTAAATCAAAAAGATCTTAGTTGAATTTGATTCTTAGATTGAATAGAATATACGCTTATATATAGTGTTGGCTCCGAGGTCTAAGTCCACGAAAATCCTGAGTCCATTCCAGGCAACATTATATCATAGCTAGTATTCTAATGGGTAAAAGAATAGGATTGACAACTAGATTTCTCTTCCCTGAGTTCGACCCGTATTTACACGATCCGTGGACATGCGGTTATTTAATTTTTCAATCAAGTTTTTGGCGCCGTTGCTGGGGAAGAGAGTTGCATTAGAATCTTAATTATTCAAAGTGTTAGATTAGTAGTTATTTTTAGTTTAGTTATAATTTTGGTTTCTTGCCTATCCATCTCTCTTACTTGGTTTTCTTGCCTGACTCGTTCGCTAGGCAAACGCACTCCGATTTCGATGAAATTTTACAAAGACCTAGCTGAGACCCTAACCTAACTTAGGGTGGAGTTTGGGGTGCTAACTCATTGATTTGGTTGGGTTTTTGTTCAAACATGGGGTGTCTACACAACCAAGTAACACGAGAGAAATCATCTACCAATATGATAAAGTATCTATAGCCAAACTGAGACATAGTCCGCGAGGGACCCCATACATTTGAATGTACTAAATCAAAAGGACGCGATACTCGACTAAGGACCCTAGAGGGGAAAGACACACGATGGTGTTTTCCAAGTTAACAAGACTCGCAATCAAAAGGCTGAATAGTGGAAGAAACAGTAGATGTCTGGCGCAACTTCTGGAGAGGGGGGTGACCGAGACGACAATGCCACATGTACGAATCAACAGAGCTGTGTAAAGCAACACAAGGCAAGTCACTATCGGGATGGTAGAGGCCATCCACCTCACGGCCCAAGCCAATCGTCCTCCCAGTCGTGAGATCCTGAAAAACACAGTGAGAAGGAAAGAATGAGACATAGCAGTGTAGATTCTTAGTAATTTGACTAACAGAAATTAAATTGAAAGGCGATTTGGGGACACAAAGAATAGAGGATAATGTAAAGCCAGAATGTGGAGATAAAGTACCGATACCAGTGATGGGTGTAGAGGTCCCATCAGCTAAAGTAACAGAATGAGTGGCAGGAGAAAATGGAGAAAAAGAACTACGGGAAGAGGCATTACCAGTCAGATGGTTCGAGGCCCCTGAATCAATAATCCAGGAACTTGAGCTAGTAAGGAGAGTGGCCGGTGAACTACCTGGCTGAGCATAACCGGCAGTAGGTGGCGGCTGCTGAGACGGAGACGCTGCACCTCATCGTAATCGGCCATGGAAATAGTCATAGTGTCACTCTGTGGGGCGGTGGTTGGCGAAGCATCAATAGCAGTGTTTAAAAACGCGGTTTCAACGCGGAATGTGGCCGAAGAAAATCCTTGTCGACTCGACGCGGACGCGGTCAAGAACGCGGTTGACGCGGCCAAGTCAGATGAGCCGTAATTTTTTATAAAAATAAATAAATAATTCAAAAAATAGAAATAATGTAAAAATAAGTATTAAAGTATCATTAGTAACTAAATCATTAGTGAAATGGATCATTTTTCTACAAAATATTAATACATTATATTTGACAAAAATGCAAAGAGTTGATATGGTGACAAAAAGGAAAAGAGCCTAAGATAGCCCATGATCAATACATGCATTGTATTACATTAAATTCCAAAATTTACAAGGGCTTCCGCTCAAACAATTTCTTCTTGATGAATAAAAGAGTAGGCACATCAGTAGTGTGGATCATAGCCACTCTCGTAGTGGCTATATGGAAATTGATGGATTCTATGGTCGGTGTAATTAGGGTTATCAATCGAGTTACTCTCAGAATATTCAGGAAATATGCCAAATGTGTTTATATTATGCTGCCATGTATAGCCAATATTCGGATCCATCTCTAGAGCACCATGCAAATCATAAGCGTCAACGTCCCCAGTATAGTGTTGATACGGATCACGGTCACCAGAATCATGTTGATCATTAGATCCAACAAAATATTCATGACCCGCATCGTCTCCATACGCATCAGTGTTGGGCTCATCAACACCTTCATTATAAACTGCAAAGTCACCTCCGCCATCTCCATCACCATCATCATTATCACTAGGCTCATCATTTATGCGATGCTGATGTCTATCAGAACTGTCACTTGACCCACCTTCATTTGTCGGCGACTCCTCACATTCCATCTCTTTTCGTCTACTTACCTGAACATCTAAAAGTGGTGGTTCCTTCTCAACTAACCATTCCTCGGCATTTTCTTCAGCAAAAATTATATCCAAATCGATTGGACCTTTGGGACCACTTCTGACATTTTGTTCCCGCAATCTCAAATTGTGATGGACATACACTAGTTTTTCCATCTTCTTCACTGCAAGCATGTTTCTCTTCTTTGTATGAATGTGAGCAAATGTACTCCAATTGCGCTCACATCCTGAAGATGAGCAAGTTTGGCTTAACACAATCACAGCAATCCTTTGCAATTCAGGATGCTTAGTACCATGTAAACTCCACCACTCCGCTGTATTTAATAAAGACGAAAAAATAATTATTCATATAAATTTGATATAATCATGTCAAATAGTAATCATATGTTATTTACAATTACATCGTAATAAATTACCTGGGTCCATTGCTGATTTGGATCTCAATGCATCTTCACTCCCAAAATTACCAATAACATCGCGAAACTCCGCAATCTTATAAATAAAAAGAGAATGCATTTGTCATACTATATAAGATACTTTTGAATCTAATGAAAGGAATTTATAATGAATAAATTATGTTTGATTGGTAAATATTTATACTTGAATTGATGCGTTCATTCGCTTTGAGGAACTTGGCTCCAAGCGGTTGATGCACTTTAATAACCCTTCCATAATTTCCGGGTGATTGGACATTCTACCACCATACTGAAATATTGGATTTAAATAGTAGCCTGCAAAAGTTAAGTTAATCAGAATTTTTAGATGTTTTTACCAACAAAATTCTCAACATTACATTAGAAAAAACTAGCTTTTATACCTGCTGCATGAAGAGGGTGATGGAGTTGCGCTGCCCATCGCTTGTCAATGATATCCCACAACTTTTTGCATGAGTTTTTCGTTAGTTTCTGTATCTCCTCCTTTGAATGATCGATAGCTTCATATATAAACCCCATAGCAGGTCTTTCTTCTGAATCCACCATTCTTAGCACGGTAACAAGTGGCTGTGCGACTTTGATGATTCGTTGAATATTTTCCCAAAACTTTCGATCTGTTATAATTTGTTCAACCTCTCTTCCATCTGCCAATTTTGCATAGCGGGATCCATTCCATTCTCTCGAAGCCAACAAGCTTTTCAACCTTGCTTGACACTCATTTATGCTAGAAGTGATAGGTATGCGGTAGCAAATCGTGTGACAGCCGGCCTAATAATATCTTTCTGACCAGTACGATGTTTCATCCAATTTAGGATTTGTGAATGATTATAAATAAATTTTGTTATCTTTCTTCCTTTCTCAATCCACTCTTTTAATTCTGGCAAGTCTCCTATCTCCTCCAGCATTAAGTCAATGCAATGTGCCGCACAAGGGGCCCAAAAAAGATTTTTTCTTTTCGCCATCAATAGTTTTCCAGCTGCTTTATAGTTCGCTGCATTATCAGTTACAAACTGAACAGCATATTTTTCTCCAACTTCTTCAACCACTTTGTCAAAGAGTTTGAATAAATATTTTGCATTCTTCTGCTCACTTGAAGCATCAATGCATTTAAGGAACACTGTCCCTCGAGGACAATATGCCAAAAAGTTGATTAGTGTCCTTCCATTGATGTCCTTCCAGCCATCGGCCATAATTGTACATCCTGATTTGTCCCATATTCTTTTAAAGTCATTAACATATTGTTTGACATCTTCAACCTCTGCATCTATTATGGGACCTCCAAGTTTGTATGAAGTTGGTGGATTAATTCCAGGTCCTACTTGTTGCGTTGTTTCTATGGCCGCCCTATAGTATGGATTGGAAGTCGCATGAAATGGCAGTCCGGCAAAATACCATAGTCTTCCCACCACCCTGCCCAATTTCTTCTTCAAGTCTTTCCCCCATGCTGCTCTTAAAGTAGGTTGTCGTGATGGGGGTACAGACGTAAGTGGGTCTTAAGTTCTAGTCCTTGTAGGAACCTCGTGATAAGAGGCTGAACGAAAACCTCTGCCTGTACCTGTGGGTCCTATCGTTGATGGGCCAACATCAGAACTTCGTGCTGTCACAAATGGACCAGCATCAGACCTACGTATAGGTGCAAATGACGGGTCTGCATCTGACCTATGTGAAGGTCCTGATGATGGGCCAGCTCCATCTCGTGCGATGCGTTATGCTTCCATTTCCAAAAAGAATGTACGTTGACTAGCTTTCCTCGCCGCACGCATATCTCTATCTAGCATGTCTTCTTCTTGTGTGCCTCGTTCTTCAGCAATCTGTTCGTTCACGTTCTTCAATGCTTATTTCTCCTCTTTATAATTTTCGAGGACAACTCTCATTTCCTTCATCACTTGTTCAGGCACGCTTGGACACCCGGCAACGTTGCCATGTAACTTAGCAAGATGATGTTTAAAGCGATTAATCCCACCGGTAGTGATTTTGTTACAATAAATACAACGCACCATTTTTCTCGATGGTGGATTAGACATCGTCCCATGCTCCCATGCAGGATCAAGCGGCATTGTGTGTCATTATATCTAGAAAAGTGTAAAAAGAGGAGAGGACTGTCATTACTAAAATACGGGATTAGATTATATGAGTTTCTATATGGTGTAAGCCCCTATAGTCCATTATTTTTCAAGAAGTACTATATGGCTTAAAATATAACATGACCTAAACTGTCCATTGGATGACCCACAATGTAAATACATTGTGGCCCAAAAATTATTTACGTAGGATGATCCCAACCCTCCGATCTATAGAACTTTCCATAATATGCAGTTATCAATAGATTTAGGATAATCTTGTGGCAATCATTTTTTTGGGCACAACCTATTGATGTTTTGACCCAACAAATAGATGGTTTGGATCATCCTATGCGTGAGCCATACAAAAAATATACCAGATGTATTATTTTTCAAGAAGTACTGTAAGGCTCACATCATAGGATGTAAGCCATCCATTTGATGAGCAACGTCTGGTCCATTATTTTTCAATTAGTATTGTACTGCTTATAGTATAACAATCCAAAGCGTGCGTTGGATGAGTCACCATCTTAAATTCTAAATACACTGTGCTTAAAAAATCATTTTCATAGGATGACCCAACCCTCCGATCCATAGAACTTGCCATAATATATTAATATGCAGTTGTCAATGTATCAGAGGATTAGGATCATCTTATGGTAATGAATTTTTCCGCACAACCTATTTATGTTGTGGCCCACCAAATGGACGGTTTGGATAATCTTATGGCATAAGCCATACAAAAAAGAGATCATCCAAAAGTTATACACCCTATAAAGTGATAAATATTGAAATGAATTTTTGAGCATAACCTACTTACGTTGTCACCTATCAAATGGATGGCTCGGATGATCAAACCAATTAAAATAGATATGACAAGGGATTATCCAACGGTTTGGATGATCCAACATTAAAAGTTTAATTGCAGCTAACTTTTTCATAGAAAAATGGGTAGCCGCCCAGTACACCTATGCCTGTGTTTAATAAATGGCATTAGTGTTTCTTGGAAGGCTGAATCCCACGTGGCATTACCTCAATGGATGGCTGTCTGTAGCTCAATTTGTCTTTTCATATTTACTTTGACTGTGTTTTCAAAGTGTATTCCTTTTAGCAAAAGATAAACAAAAGATGTGAATTCTTAGTCCATTTTGAAACGTTCGATCAATATTTTACTCCATCAGGCCCATTAGTCAACATCTGATTTTTTAGCATTTGCTGGATACACCAAATCCTAAAAAAAAGAGAAAGAATAAAGGAAATAAAGTGTCACAATCGGAGGTAGAAAAGCATTCAATGGGTCTGACTGTCAAAGCAATTTTGAATTTATTTCCTTTTTTTTAGGGAAATGTTATCAGCAGTAGCACTACTGTATTTTGATGCGGGCAGTCCTCACTTTATTAAAAGTATGGTATGGCCCGCACCACAGGATGATCCAAACCGTCCATTAGATGGGCCACAGCCTAAAAAGGTTGGGCCCCAAAAATCATTTCCATAGCATGCTAGCTTCCTTTGCCAAGGGCTTTTGCAGTACATTTCGCAAAGAAAGTGTGCCGCCTCGGTAAAGAATGGTGCTCCCTTGAAAGAATGAGGGGGACATGTCGATCTTGTTGAATATATGTTCAAATATAAGCCCATAGATAATGGACCAGGTGTTTGGGCCCATATGGGCTGAAGCCCATAACCTCTTAAACTCTCATCCTTATCCCTTCAATATTTATACTTTGTATAAATAAGGGTTGGAGGCAACGTGTTAGCATTCCACTTAGATGCAACCCACGTAATGCTTCAAGCACAAATTCCACCAACTCTCTTTTTCTCCTCATTACTTCTAACAATCTTGAAGCAATATTTGGGCTAAACCCTAAAAGGAGAAAGCTTTGGGCGTGGGTTTCTTCTCGCTTGTGCCTGTCTCTGCAACTCATATTCTGTGGAGAACAAAACAGAGACGAGTTGACTCTCTCTCAAGCAAGCTATGGTTTGTAGTTGGAGAAGAAAGCAAGCTATGGGTTGTAGTTGGAGAAGAATCCATCGGATTGCTTTGTGCAAAACTATTCTCACATGAAACCCCTGTTTTGGGTGTGGGCTTCTCTCAAGCAGATTTTGATTGGAAGTGGGTAGGATAAGAATTTTGGCTGTTTTGTGTTGAACCCCACTTGCAGACACCCATTCTCGGATAGATAGTTGCTAAAGAAGGAGGTGAGGCTACAACAGGAGGCAACCTTCGAGACGGATTTGAGGAGAGAATTTGGCCGTTTGTTTTTCCTATCCAAATCAGCCTTCACAAGCAGATTTGGGCGTGAGACACTCACCCACACCTGATCCTCCATCGTGGGTTTGTTCCCACACATAGCAGATTTGGTCGTGGGTTTTGTATCCCACAGTAATTATTTTTTGGGTGTGTGGTTTTAATTCACACAGAAACAAACAATTTGGGTTTCTCTTCGCCCGTTTCACGCGGTTCGTTGTGGTTCTCGCGGTTCGGGTCTTGGATTTGACTCTTGGATTGGGTTCTCGCGATTCGCCAATCAGGTGCACTCTTTCCAATTTATTTTTGTAAATATTAAAATGGAAAAGTCTGCGATTCCCTTTGAGATGGTCAAACTTCAATCGTTTGGAGGATCTGAGTACAGTTCCTGGAAGCGAAAGACTCAGTTCGGTTTGAAATATTTGAATGTTTTCTATACTGTTCTGAGTACCTTTGCTGATACGGGAGAAGATGTTGATGAATCTCAATGGAAAAGGGATGAGGATTTCTGCAAAGACTTCTTATTAAATTGTTTATCCGATCGTTTTGCAGAAACCTACAGCAAAGTTGGCACTGCTAAAGAAATCTGGGATCATTTAGATGCTCAATTCAAGAAAGAGAAAGAATTGTCCAAGACTCACCTTGTGGACAAATTCATGGATTTCAAGTTCCAAGAGAACCTGGAAATCACTCCTCAAGTATTTGATTTAGAAATTTTGAGATCTAAATTGGCCAATGAGAACATTCCTTTACTTGATGCTTTTCTGGTGGGTGCAATTATATACAAGTTACCATCTGCATGGCACTCTTTCAAAACAGAAATGTACAGAAAGAAAGTGCAAGTGGGACTGGATGATCTCAAACGATTCATTCGAATCGAAGATGAGAATAAATCTAGGAATAACTTGGAAATTGTTAGACAGCAACAGTCAGCTGCTAACACTGTGATATATCCCAAGAAATTTCCTAAGTCATCCAAGTTAACCAAAAGTGATACCCCTAAGTTGGAGGCCAAAAAGCCTATCTTTAAGAAGAAGAAGGGCAAGTGCCACAACTGTGGAAAGTGGGGTCACTTTGCTGCAGATTGTAGGCAACCTAAAAAGGTTAAATCTGACACACCACAGAAGCAAGCTACTATGATGATAGATAAGGCTGAACCTAAAAGTTTTGTTACCATGTTGGCCAAAGGGAAGGCCAGTACTTCTTCTGAGTGGTGGTTAGATACAGGTGCCACTTGTCATGTTTGCAACTCAAAGAAACTTCTCACTGATATTACCCAAGTAAAGGAGACTGTTACAGTGGCTAGTGGAGCAGATGTAGAGGTCACTCACACTGGTACTGCGAACCTGGCCCTTTCTTCAGGTAAATTACTAACTTTAAAAGCTGTTAAAGTAGTTCCTACTATTCAAAAGAATTTGATTTCCATTGGTTTGCTTGATAATGCTGGCATGTGCACATCCTTCTTGGGTGGTAGAGTAACTTTAACAGTTAACTCTTATTATTTTGGATGTGCTTTCTTGATAGATGGTATATATAGATTGAGTTTAGCATATGAGACTGTTAGTCAAGTGAGTTCACCTTTGATTGCTCCTAAGTTGTTACATAACAGACTAGGACATGTGAACTATAAGAAAATGGTCCAACTTGCTAAAACTTATGGTATACCTTTAGATATGTTAAATGATTTTGACAAGTGTGAGGTTTGTGCTCAAACTAAGATCACTAGAAAACCTTTTCGTCAGGTTTCTAGGAGCACACAACTTCTTGAGTTGATACATTCTGACCTCTGTGACTTTAAAAGTTTTACTACTAGAGGTGGTCGGAAGTATTTGATCACATTTATAGACGATATGTCAAGGTATTGTCATATTTATTTATTAAAATCAAAGGATGAAGCTTTTGCTACGTTTAAAGTTTTCAAGAATCGAGTTGAATTGCAACTGAACCTGAAAATTAAGAGAGTTAGGAGTGATAGAGGAGGAGAATACACTTCGACAGAGTTCAAGGAATTCTGTGCCTCTCAAGGCATAATACTTGAAATTACTGCTCCTTACTCGCCTCAATCTAATGGTGTAGCTGAGCGTAAGAACAGGACGTTAACAGAAATGTTAAACTCCATGTTATTGACAGCCGGCATGCCTAATTGCTATTGGGGAGAAGCAGCTTTGACTACAAGTCACATCCTGAATAAATTGCCACACTCAAACTGTTCCTCCACTCCTTATGAGTTATGGCATGGACATCCTTGTAGATATGATACTCTGAAGACTTGGGGCTGTATTGCTTATGTAAGGATACCAGATCCTAGGAGACCTAAAATGGGACCTAAAACAAACACTTGTGTTTATCTAGGAGGTGCAGAAGATAGTGTTGCTGATTGTTTTTTGGATCTATCAACCAATATGGTTATAGAATCTCGAGATGCAGTTTTCTTTGAGAATAAATTTCTCAGAGATCAGGGTTTGACCATACCAGGCGATATAGAGGTGGTTACAGAATTGTCGGTTGAGTCTGAACCAGTTACTTCTGACACTTGTCCCAAATTGATATCTGAGTCAGTTCTTGTAAGAGTTTCTACAAGAGATAGAGTACCCAAAAATTTTGGTGAGGACTTTGTGACCTACCATTTAGAGAATGATCCATCATCCTATAAGGAAGCGATGAGATCTAGGGACTCTTTGTTGTGGGCAGAAGCCATTGATGATGAAATGAGCTCTCTGTTATAAAATATAACTTGCCAGCTAGTCAATTTGTCAAAAGGGGCCACGACTGTGGGCTGTAGATGGATATTGAAGAAGAAACTTAATCCTGACGGATCTATAGCTCGATATAAAGCACGTTTAGTAGCTAAAGGCTATACTCAAGTGAGTAGGATAGACTACTTTGATGTCTACTCACCAGTCTGTCATCTGGTTACCATAAGAATTCTTCTTGCTTTGACATCTATTGAGCATTTTGTTGTGCATCAAATGGATGTAAAGACAGCTTTTCTCAATGGAGAACTGTCGGAGGAAATCTACATGAATCAACCTGAAGGGTTTGTCATGAAAGGTTTTGAGCATAAAGTTTGTAAATTAAACAAATCTGTATATGGTTTTAAACAAGCACCTAAATTGTGGCATCAGAAATTTGACAAAGTAGTAAAGAGCCTTGGGTTTCTGTCAAGTGACTCAGATAAATGCCTTTATTATCATTTTGTGTCGAATAAGGTCGCAATTATTTGCTTCTATGTAGATGACATGTTGATTCTTGGTTCCGATCTCTCTGTAGTGAGTGACGTGAAACTAACCTTGGGTAAAGAATTCGACATGAAAGACCTGGGTGTTGTTGACACCATTCTTGGTATGAAAGTAAGTTTTGAGAGGCAAGGAATTTCCCTTAGCCAAGGCCATTATATTGAAAAACTACTTTCTATATGGGGATGCAGTGAGTGCAAACCGATTGAGACACCATTTGATTATACCAAGAAGCTAATCTCTAATGAAGGAGACAGTGTGAATCAGTTAGATTATTCTAGACTGATTTGTAGTTTCATGTATGCTATGAGTTGCACTAGGCCAGACATAGCCTTTACAGTTGGCATGCTAAGTCATTTTACTAGTAATCCTGGCCATGAGCATTGGGATGCCCTTATGAGGCTAATGAGATACCTTAAGGGTACTCAAAATTATGCTCTTTGTTATGGTGGACATCCTCCTGTTTTGGAAGGATATTCTGATGCATCATGGGGCTCAGAATTAAGAGACAGTAAGTCTACCAGTGGTTATGTGTTTACCCTGGGTGGAGCTGCTGTAGCGTGGAAGTCGAAGAGACAGACTTGCATTGCCTTGTCGTCTATGGAATCAGAACTTTATGCTTTAGCTTCAGCTGCAGATGAAGCAGAGTGGATAAAGAATCTGATTATGGACATTCCACTTACTAGGTTAAGGATTCATTCCTTAAGTGTCTTCTGTGATAATCAAGCTACAATTACAATTGTGAAGAACTCACTCTTTAATGGTAAGATGAGACATCTTAGGCTGAAACATGCCATGCTGAATTATCTCATTGAACACGGGATTATCACTTTGATTGATGTGAGATCGAAGGATAATATGGCCGATGCTCTCACAAAAGGATTGAATAAAGCTCGAACATTCAAAATTGTAAAGGAAATGGGATTAAAATCTGTAAAGATAGAGGAAATTAAGTTAAAGCCTTTCTAGAGAAGACTTAACTTATATTATCCAGGTTATGGACTTAATCTACATTCTCCATGTTCATTTGAATTTTCGAATATTCCTTGTATGGCCCTAGATAAGCACTTGATATATTTTCTTTATGTTTAAAGTTGTTGTATATCATTCCACACTTGATGATATACCCTCTTTTGAGATAGGTTGTACATTCCACATTTGATGATACAATTTAACTCAAACTTTGTTATCCTGTTTGGGAAGGGTTGGACATTCCACACTTGATGATTCAACTTGACTCAAATATGGATAAGATGACTTAACATTTTATGAAAACATGAAATGGTTGTTTGCAAAAGAAACCAATTTTTGGTCTTGTTATTTATTGAAACTTGAAAATTATATTGAATGGTTCTTTGCAAAACAAGCTATTTTGGTCTTGTTCTTTATTGAAACTTGACAATGATGCTTATGGTGAGAGTGATACTGATATTTTTTCAGCCATTCATGTGTGTAATTTATGTTTTACACAAATGGTTGGATTCATTCTCATGAAATCCATATTGTGGTAATTCACAGGGATTGGCGAAAAAGGAGGAGCGCATCTTGATTTTGACTTTGATGAAGATGACTTACTTGATGAGTAAATCTTCTAAAGTTGTAAAGACTGAGTGCCTTCTTTCCGTATGTGTATAGAGTTCACTTATATGTGAAACTTTCTTTTTGGATCTTGATGAGAATCATACCCCATGAATGAATTTTTCTGAGATCAGTGAGGTTCATGTATATGAAACTTCATTTTGGTTGAGTTTATTGTATATATAAAACTCTTGTTTGCTCATAAAAGTATTTGTGTTTTTTAGTTGGATTACAGATCTTTTATGATAATGTGATGTGGATAGTTCAATATATTGTTTGAACATCACACTTTCTATCTATGGATCGTGCTATATGTAGAACATAAGGAGGAGATTGTTGAATATATGTTCAAATATAAGCCCATAGATAATGGACCAGGTGTTTGGACCCATATGGGCTGAAGCCCATAACCTCTTAAACTCTCATCCTTATCCCTTCAATATTTATACTTTGTATAAATAGGGGCTGGAGGCAACGTGTTAGCATTCCACTTAGATGCAACCCACGTAATGCTTCAAGCACAAATTCCACCGACTCTCTTTTTCTCCTCATTGCCTCTAACAGATCCTTGGTCGAGCAACATGACGTTTCCCTTGAAGTAGAGTCTCCATTTAGACAAAACAGACTCTATGTGCCGGGTGTGACTATCAATTTAACAAGCCTAACCTATATGCGTAAGGGAAGTGTAAGGCAGCGGTTCGTTCACAATACATAAGTTAGTTCCTTTTGTATTTTAGTTTTACTAAAACTAAAAAATGTGATTGAGGCGGCTTTGGGGATGAGAGGAAGAGAAAATTTTAATTGAGAATTGATATTCACACTCCTATATTTGATAATAACACACTCCTCTTCAATTGATACATTTTTAATATACTTGTTAAAGACTCACAGTTCTAATGATCTACCAACATTTGTCAAAATATAGGAATGAACCAACCAAAATAAAATAAAATATGGGAATGCAGATATCATTTTCCCATCTAATCTAATCCTATTTGTAATGGAGCATTAAGGCAGCTTTGGATTTAACAAAGTGAGAGTTTTAAAAAACTGAGAGTGTCATTATCAAAATATGGGTACCACATATATCATTCACCCTTCTAATCTAATCTTATTTGGAAACCATTATCTGTATCATTCCTAAATGATTGAAGCATGTTAATTGATCTCAAAGGCGAAATTATTACCTATGAGTGCAAATAGAGAGAAAAGAAGAAAAATTCCAAGAGTTGGACATTTTTTTCTTTTTATTTTCATTAATTTGATAATCAAAGCAAAATCGTACCTCTTTTATAATTAGGAGAGAGTCTAAATAAAAGGCAAAAAGCAATTAATTCTAAAAATAAACCTAACATGGGAATGGAAAATGATCCAACGGATGGTATGAGCAGAGATGGTCAAATAATCAACAATTACTGTCAAATAAGGCAGACATGCAATCTATGACTACAGTGAGTTGCTTATGGACCCACTTGGGATCTGATGGTTTGGACCCACTCTTATTGTCATATGACTTTTGGATGAACTTGATTTCTTTCGAATTTATGCTATATTATTTGGGCTACATCGATCATCCTCGCCGGATTGGGGAAGCTAGACCTGTCATCGGCTTTAAATCGTCCGAAAAGCACATGTTCTGAAACAATTTTTGAAGAGCACATATTCTTGGTGGTTCTCTCAGTGGCACTCATCCATGAAGCGAATTCTCGTCACCATCATTCTTCCTTGGTTAAAAAATACTCGTGTTCAAGTTTTGAAGTATTGAAGAACGATCATCAACTAAAACTGTTGAGGATCAAACCATGTTATATAATCCTAAGATGAAAATATATTCTGTCTTGATCTTCAGCGAGCTTGAGGCCAGGAGTATCTATTGTAGACTTCAGTATAGAATCTAATAAAAATGAGTCAAGAAAAATTGATGAAGAAATCGAAGTAACGTATTTCCATTCATCCATTGTTTCAGTTTCCATTAATCCTCCTAAAGCATAGATCTAATTTCTTTTGGTCCTCCGTTCATGTTTTATAGCTAGCCCGTATCAATTAACCATCACCTCAAGTGATTTGTTGATCACTTTGTCACCATCAAAAGTCAGTAACTCATTGCTTGAACTTTTAAGAATGACTAAATATCCATCACTGGATATTCATCGCATACTGGCGGTGACTTACAATCTGTGATTTCTTGCTCTAAGTAGGTGTTACCTTCCTAATCTTGAGACTTAATTCTCAATGCCTAGAATCACCTATGGTAGCCTTAGGTATCACTGGTCGTTGCGACAGATAACCCTATCTTTGGCTCATGACATCTACGCCTGATCCGCTATCCCTTGCTACGGAAGAAGCTTAAACTAATCTCAATTACTCCGTGAGTTCCTCCACTTGCCTTCTCAGTGGTGCCATCTTTTCCTAGAATTCTTTCAACACCTTCTTAGTTCCATCAATGAGCGTCTTTATCGTGGAACCACTACAAGAAAAGTGACATGCACCGACGGTCATGACCGTCGGTGCATATGCCAATGAACGTCGGTGTAACTTACACCGACGCTTTTAGTGATCATCATTGATGCTACCGTGCCTAAAGGTATTTACCGACGTTTCTTGCAAACCCTCGGTGTTGTTATTTATACCGGCGTTTATGAACGTCATTAAAGGTATTTACCGACGTTTCTTGCAAACGTTGGTGTTAAACTTATCACCGACGTTTCAAGTAAACCGTCGGTGGATTTAATATATATCGACACTAAGGACCATTGGTGAATATAATATACAGCGACGTTTTGTAAACCGTTGGTGTATCTCAATGCACCGACAGTAAGGAGCATTGGTAAATACATCCCTTCAGCGACGTTTTGTAAGCGTTGGTAAATACACCGACGGTAATGACCATTGGTGAATATACTCTTCCAGCGACGTTCTGTGAGCGTAGGTGTAAACACCGACGCTATATAACCGTCGCTGAAAATGTTTAGCCTTATGTTGATTGTTTGAATCACCGACGGTCCTGACCGTCGGTAAATATAAATAATTTTTTTTAAATTCTTTTATTCTGAATTGTCCCTCATGTATGAACCTGTAATATGTATATACAAGATTTTATATGGTGTGAGCCCTTATAGTCCCTTATTTTTTAAGAAGTACTGTACGGACCACACTAGAGCATGATCCAAACCGTCCATGTGATGGGCAATAACGTAAATAGGTTGTGTAAAAAAAAAAATCATTTCTATAGGATGATCCTAGCCCTCTTATCTATACAAGTTTCCATACTATGCAGTTCATCTATAGATATGAAGTCAAGGGTCATCCTATAGAAATGATTTTTTGGGCACAACCTATTTATGTCGTTATGGCCCATCCACATGGATGGTTTGGTCATCCTCTAGTGTGGTCCGTACAATACTTCTTGAAACATGTAACCTGTAACATATAAATACAACCTGAAACATGCATAAACCTGTAATATGTATTTAAGAATCACCATGACATACAACCTCATATCACAATGGCATATTGTATGTATAATCAGCATATTGTATGTATACAACCTCACACCACAATGGCATTCAAACAAACCATCTTTAGAAATTGTTCTTAAATATATTGACATGTGTAAACAAACTTAAGTTACAAGCAAAATTTGATCTTCTCTTCTTGCCACCTAGACTCGCAAATACTTCTTTTGTGATTGAAGTCTTTTCTCCTCTTGCCACCTAGACCCGCAAATCCTTCTTTTTTGATTGAAGTCTCTATCCTTATGAACAATGAACGTAGGCCTGAATTTTGTAAAACAGTACACACAAGCCCATTTAGTATTAAAGAACATACTAAAAATCTAAAAAAATGAGAGATGATTTATTTTATATAGAGAAAGAAGAATATTTTCAGAAAACAAGAGTAATAAACCATTACACATAGAGGTGATTCAATAGTTGAGGCACCATGATGTAGAACATATAGAGAATGACAATAAAACCATATTCCAGTAGATGGGGATCTCAACTGGTAATAGTGCTGACAATGCAATATGTTGACAAATTATTTCAAAGAAAGTTCCAAGTAAGTCTTTCATGTAGTTTGCGATCATCTGCCTATAGCATTTAACGTTTCTCAAGCTTTCTGCAGTATATGCTGGTGGAGAGTTGAAGGAGATTAGCTTTCAAACACACGCATGTCCTTTAGGAATGCAGACGGTGCAACCCCAACTCCTTCACCTGCATATCAAAGTTCAAAAACTTACATCCAACAAAAAAAGAATGAATACGGGATGTGGATATACATGGATACAATAACTTCGAATAATGTGAGAAGATGTAACTTAGCACCTGTTGCAATTAATAAATTGTCATGCGGTTATTTATCCGCAAGTGCCGTAATAACTCCTTCATATCTACGCCTTGCAGCTCCTCCCACTGTGGCATCTGCAACAATTCCACATGCCAAGTATTTTTTTTTAAAGGTAACAAAGACTAATTGATATGAATAAAATACAATCAGGGGACAAGATGTCCCAGAAATGAAACGATTACACTCTCTCAGTGAAGGAAATAACACGAGTTACAGGGACGTCAACACCCTCCTTGGCTAAGATATCAGCCATTCCATTGGCCGATCTTCGCCTGTGCACCAGCCGGGGATTGATCTCCCTAATAATGTCATGGGACTCATCAAGCACGCTCTGCAGCTTCCATGGACCGGCTGAACGGCCAGATGCCCATGCTATAGCATTTGACGAATCTCCTTCAATAATTATAGGTCCCGAGGTTATTTTGAAGAAACCATTTCAGCCCAAATAAGAGAGCCCTAGCCTCAGCTTCATTAGCGTCACAAATGCCGATCAATCCAGAGAAAGACATAATCAGGTTTCCATCATAACCCCTAATAATGCCACCAATGCCGGCTCTTCCTGGGTTCCCAAGCGAACTGCCATCAAAATTAAGTTTAACCCAGCCCTCTGGCGGAGGTTCCCATTTCGGCAAGATACAATTGACAGACCTCTTTTCCGAAATTACTGTGCTCCATTGTCGAAGGATTACGCCCAATAGATAACATCACCCATTACCGTTGCAAGTCTGGTGGCTAAGATCTTGGATAAGATTTTATACATACTACTGACAAGGCTGATTGGTCTATAATCTTTCAATTCAACCGCTCCATCCTTTTTGGGAATTAACGTAATGAATGTGGAGTTAGTCCCAATGCTAATTTTACCCCTCTGATGGAACTCGTTAATGTACCCAAACACCTCATTTTTAACCACCTCCCAATAGCGGCAATAAAAGCCCATCGGGAAACCGTTCGGACCCGGAGCCCGGTCTTTTTTCATTGAATGTAGTGCAGCCTCTACCTCCTCCATTGAAAAAGCCCTTTCCAACCAATCACTTTTCGCCATAGGGATAGTCTTGAAATATAATCCCTCTGGTTTTGGACGCCAGCCGTGGGTTTTTGAATACAACTTCTGATAGTATTCCACAATAATTCTCCGGATGTCCTTCGGGTCCTCAATTAAAACTTCATCCATAACTAGAGAGTTGCAGTGGTTGATTCGACGGCGGGCTGATGCCATTTTATGGAAAAATTTGCTGTTGTTGTCCCCCTCTTTTAGCCACGTTACACGAGCTTTCTGTCGCCAGCTGATTTCCTCCCTTCGGATGATTTCCTCATAAGATACTTTAAATTCAATTCGGGTTTGCTTTTCCATAGCCCCGAGGGGATGTGCTGCTTCCAATTGCTCCAACTCCTCTAATTTTTATAGAATATCAGCTTTGTTTTGAACTCTGTTTTCTTGCTCCACTTTCGCCTAGTCACGGATTCTAACTTTTAGGTGTTTAAGGTTCTGTCTGAATACAAATCCACGCCATTCCAAGAACACCTTCTCGCTCCACCATTCTCGAATTTTTTCCTCAAAGTTCGCCTCCTCACACAGGGCCATATCAAGTATGTAGTCAAAAGAAATTTGTGGCCAAGTAAGAGTGTCCATGTTGACGTTTATATTGAAGCTTTCATTAGAATTTCTACAATCCATCAATACTGAGGTATGGCTCTCTTATGACCAACTCATAATGACACTACAAGAAAAGTGACATTCACCAATGGTCATGGCTAAGGGATTCTAACGGACCTTGACACAGACATAGGTGGATCCGTTGCCACCCCTAGGGTTTCCATATCTATAAAGTAGTAGTTAGGATTTTTGGCAATAGCCAACTTCTCTGTGTGTGTGTGTGTGTGAGAGAGAGAGAGAGAGAGAGAGAGAGAGAGAGAGAGAGAGAGATCAAATATATTAATTATCATAATATATTAAATAGCTTAGAAACACTTAATTAGGAGTCGAATTAGACATCTAATCATGGGTACCTAAACAGTAGTGGGGCCGCTGTTAACGTGGCAAGATCTACGTGTTGTACAACATCTAGGAATATTGGTGGGAAGTCCTTGGACAAGTTCTCCATCACATCCTTTTGTATCAGCTTTGGGTCACTTCCCACACCTTCTCCTAGAGTTGAATAGAGAGATGATATGGTGAGAGATACTCTTATCAAATTAGGGTGTAAGACACAAATGCCGGGGCAACAAATTAAATAATGGTTGATCACTAACACGCTCGTTTGTTTCAGGGCTTGTTAGTTTTGGATTTTGAGAATTGATTTTGAGTCCAAAACTGATTATTTGACTCAAAATTGAACTGATTGGGAGTACACTGATTATTGGACTTAAATTTACGTTTAATTTTGAGTCCAACAATCAATTTTGGATACCTTTCACAAAAATAGTTAGGACTCACAATTGGTTCTCATATTTCAAAAGCAACAGGGTCTTAGTTTTCTTATTTTTAGGGGTGTCAATGGACTAAGACAATCCCCAAAGGAGCCCAATATTAATGGACAGGATTAGGCTATAATACTTCGATCATGAATGCAAGTTACACTGAATTGCAGATACGTTAAGAAGTAAATATAAATCTATCAATTCAAATTCATGAATCCTTCAAGATGGAAGTACAACTACAAATATGTCAAGGTAGGTGTGAATTTATTCAGGTGGGAGCTAGAATGCGTCAAGGTGGGGGAGCAAGAACTAACCAAGTTCTGACTCCAGAACTTAAATTTACAAATTGGGAGTTGAAAATGCCCTAGGGGGATGGTTTTGGTTCTAAGGGCTGATAGTGTGCATCGGGAGACCCGTGAGATGCCTGTGATCTACCTGTGGGATATGAGATTCTATCTGGAATGGCATGTTACAGTTTTTGTTGTTGTGGGGTTTATGCAATGAAATCCTCATTTGCTAGTAAAAATTAATCTATTCTTGCTGATAAAAGAAATCATGGTTAACTGGAATGTGAATTCTATCCAAGAAATGGGATCAAATCTATCTATGCAATGAAATCCTCTTCTAATGAAAGATGTATGTGGCTTCCGTAATCAGTCACCTGTATCCCGGGCTCTTTTTTCTACGCTGATGTAGATCATATCAAGGAACATATTGGGGAAAACTCAAGGGAGTAGAATTGAGAAAGAGAGTTTTTTTAATGGTAGAGAAAGAGGGGTACACCTCCATTCACGCCGCTTCGTTCCGATGTTTGCACTAACCCAGCCTTATGGCCATCACCAAAAGCCCATTTTTCCTACATTACATGTACAAAAAGTGAGACTGGAGTATGTTATAATTCGCAATTTGATGATGAAGAAATAAAGACGAATATGAGGCGTTAAGCTCCATCCTCAACAGACTCCCAAATTGTATTTGGAAGAATAGAAATTGCACGTTTGAGTCGTTCCATGAATGACATGACTCGATGAGCTACATCCTATTGAATGAATACTAAATACTAGTTGCAGACCTGTGCGTTGTATGGGAATGAAAAACAAAGAAACCAAAGAATCAAATGAAGCGAATGATTCATAGAACTCAGCCAAAAAATCCATCTTGTGGGAATTAATGAGAGAGGGAGAGGAAGTGTTAGCCCAAGGGTTCAACAAGTACTCCTGTTGAAATGTTTTGATGATTAACAAACTCAATTTGTTATAAAATAAATATTTTATACACTAATGATTTCCTCTGGCAAAGTTATAATGTTCACAGCATAGCATCCTCAAGAGTGCATGAAAAATGGCAATTCATTCAAAGCTCAAAGGAATATCAAAGGCATGAAGAAGGCATCACCATCTCAAAGGTATTCAAAGACAAGGTTGAACTCAAGCACAAGAATGGCATTCAACTCAAAAGTTCAAGCTTGGCTCAATCATTAATGGAGTTGAGTGAAGACATGTCAAAGCCTCTACAAGGTGCCAACAAGATTGAAGACCAAGTAAATTTAGAATGTAAATGGTCCTTAATGTATAGTCTAGGTCTATGGCACAAAGGAGATTTAAAATCAAACTAATTAGAACTTAATGGGTTTGTGAATGATCATAGTGGTGTCCCAACATTGTTGGACCCTCATGACATTCCATTTCACTTGATAAATTAAAATTCCAAAAGCCCAAACAAAAACAGCAAAAATATAAGAAAATATCTGCTGTCGTAGGCTTCTCAGAACTCCGAGAATATTCTCGGAGCTCCGAGAATTGTTCCAGGTTAAAAAAAATAGACTCGGAGCTCCGAGCCCGGAGTCCGAGAAGACCGTTGGGGAGCGAAAAAATTGTGTATTTTTCTCCCCTCTATATATATGAACCTAGGGACTCTTGGAACTTTACCTAAGGAGTTTACAAAGATTTCAAGAGCACTAAAAGGCATTCATTCTTCTTCTCTTGAAGATCTTCACTCTCCATCTCTCTCTTGTGCCATTTACCTTAGATTATTCTTGAGAGACTTTAGGACCTTCATTTGTTCATCTTGTTCTTGTGAGAGTGGGTGAGCTTTACTTTAAATTAGCCTATCTAGAGGCAAGCAAGCCTTTTCATTTCATCTTCTTTGTATTTGGCACAAAGGGCGCCGTAGAAGACCCTTGGAGCGTGAAGTTCGATTTGTACAAAGCGGAAGGAACGCCGTATTTAAGTTCTTTGGAGAAGATAGTGGAATCCTCAAGGAGAGTAACTTGAGAAGAGTGGAGTAGGTCTTGAGCTAAGACCGAACAACTATAAAAATCCTTGTGTCAAAGCTTCCTTGTCTCTTCACCTCTTCTCTTGTGGTAAGCTTTTTACTATTGCTTTAAATACTATTTTTGATTTCCTATTCAATCTAAAACTAGTGCAATCTAAGTTTTCAAAATTCTTAAAATTTGAAAAGAAACCCAATTCACCCCCTCTTGGGTTGCTAAGTGGAATTTCACTTGGTATCAGAGCATAGGCTCTTACATAGGATTTCTCTTTGAAAACCTACAAGGGAAAGATCCAAATGGCAACCTTTTCTCATAGCAATGAGGGGCAATCCACTATTAGACCTCCCTTTTTCAATGGCTTAAACTATCTATATTGGAAAGCTAGAATGAGAGTGTTTTTAAAATCCTTAGATTTTGATGTTTGGAGAAGTATCCAAAATGGATATAATGAACCTAGTATTGATATTGAACTATGGGATGAAAATGAAAGAAAATAATCCACTATCAATGCAAAAGCAATGAATGCCTTGATTTGTGCCTTATCTCTCGAGGAGTTCAATCGAGTTTCTACTCTTGAAACCGCTAAGGAGATTTGGGATATGTTAGAGATAGCTCATGAAGGGACAAATCAAGTGAAAGAGTCCAAGATGAATCTTCTCTTTAGAGAGTATGAACTATTCATGATGGACCCTAATGAAACCATTGCCAAAATGCATACTAGGTTCACAAACATAACAAATGGGTTGAGATCATTAGGTAAACAATTGTCTAGCAAGGTCTTAGTTACCAAAATACGTAGGTCATTACCTAAAGACTGGGATCCCAAGGTCACCGCCATTGAAGAAGCAAAAGACATATAAAAAATGGGCTTAGAAGACTTAATAGGTTCCTTAATAACTTTTGAAATGGTTTTAAAAGGAAGAGAAACCTTAAACAAACAAAAGGAAGATACAAAAAGGAAAGGAATAGCTTTCAAAGCAAGAGTTGAGAGTGAAGAGGAAGAGAGTGAAGAAGACACACAAGATGATCTTGCTCTCTTCACCAAGAGATTCAAGAAATTTCTCAAGTTCAAGAAAGGAGGCAACTCTAGCCAAGGAAGAAATAGGCCTTCAAGCAAAGAGGAGATGAGATGCTATAAGTGCAACAAGGTTGGTCATATACGACCAAATTGCCCACTCATCAACAACAATGACAAGGATAGGAAGAATAGAAGAAATGGCAAAAAGGCTTTGTGTGCGGCGGCTTGGGATGAAGGGAGTGCTTCATCCGGAAATGAATCCAACGGAAAGGATGAAGATGACCTTTGCTTCATGGGACTCGCCGATGTGACACAAGATATCTCCGTATCCGAGGTAAATGATGTTGATGATATGTCTCATGAATTCTCTAATGATGAACTAATATTTGCTTGTGAAAAACTTCATGAAAATTTGGATTTACAACTTGCCAAAAACAAAACAATGAAAAAATCCTTACAAGATATCACTAGGGAATAAGGGTGTCAATTTTGGCTCGGGCTCGGAAGCTCGCTCGAGCTCGGCTCGAAAAAAGCTCGGCTCGAAAAAAGCTCGGCTCGAGCTCGGCTCGAATCCTTAACGAGCCGAGCCGAGCCGAGCCGGCTTGCTAGGCTCGTTAAGCTTAACGAGCCGAGCCCGAATTAGGCCAGGCTCGCTCGGCTCGGCTCGTTAAAGCTCGTCGAGAAAAAACCCATATAAAAGTATTCTAAATATAATATAAATAGTCGTAAATATAATATAGATATAAGTACAGCCGGAGGTATAATCATTACTTTTTTTCGTAATCATGACTTTTTTCCGTAATTGTCATAAGTTAGTACCTTTTAGTTGTATTTTTTTGGTAATTGTAATAACTCTCTACCATTTTTTGGTAATTTTTCATTTAAAACTTATACATTCAGCTATTATTTTGCTTTTTCCGTAATGATTACTTTGCTTTTTCCTTAATGATTACCTTTTTTTTATTATTTAGCTTTGCTGTGATAATCCAAACCGTCCATTTGATATATATTCCAGAATATAACCCAAGCTTGATAGGCTCGCGAGCGGCTCGCGAGCCTAGCCGACCCTGACCGAGCCGAGCCGAGCCGAGCCTGGTTCGAGCCCGAGCCGAGCCCGAGCCTAGCCTTTGAGCTTAACGAGCCGAGCCGAGCCTGGCCAAGCTCGGCTCGGCTCGGCTCGTTTACACCCCTACTAGGGAATTTGGGCTCTTGAAAAAGAAATTCGATTTGCAAACCAGTACAAGTGAAAAATTAATTTTGGAAAACAAAGCTTTGAATGAAGAAATAGACAAATTAATCCTTGAGAACAAAAGCTTGAAAGAGGAAAATGAGACACTTGTTTTGAAATGCAAAGAACTTGATTTAACATTTAGAAAATTCTCATGTGGCAAAACCAAACTAGATGAAATTCTTGAAAATAAGCTTGTCTCTTTAGAAAAAAATGGTCTTGGTTACCAACTCTTTTCTAAAGGAAAAGCTTCATTCAAAAATAAGTTTATAATAAATTCCTCCCACATCCATGCTAACACTAGTGCCTTTATTCCTACTTGTCACTATTGTGGTAGAATAGGACACTTAAGGTTTGCATGCAATGTTAAGAAATCAAAAGCATCTAAATTTATGTGGGTTAAAAAAGATGAGCTTTATGATGTTGCTAACCTTGAAGGACCCAAGAAAAAGTGGGTACCTAAAACTTCAACATGAGCTTTGATTCTTGTAGGTGTGCTTGAAAGGAAAACCCTCAAAGGACAAGTGGTTCTTGGATAGCGATTGCTCAAGGCACATGACGGGAGATGTAACCAAGTTCGCCTTTGTCACCATGAGTCATCAAGGAAATGTCACCTTTGGAGATGATACAAGAAGCAAAATCATCGGTGAAGGTACCATTAAAATTAAGGACATTAAGGTTGATCATGTTTTGCTCGTTGACGGTCTTTCATTTAATTTAACAAGCATTAGTCAACTATGTGATCTTGGTCACAAAGTTCTTTTTGAAAAAGATAGTTATAAGATTTTGAATGCTAAGAATAATGAAATTGAATTTGTTGCATATAGAGATGGCAATATGTATTCATTAGCATTAGAAGACCTTGAAAATCAAAACATCCAATGTCTTTCCGCCATGGATGATAACCCTTGCTTATGGCATAGGAGACTTGGTCATGCTCATATGGATTTGATTTCAAGATTATCTTCTAAGAATCTTGTGAGAGAGTTACTTAAACTCAAATACATTAGAGATAAAGTTTGTAATGCTTGCATTCATGGAAAACATGCTAAAGACTCTTTTAAGGCTCTTAAAAATCAAAATGAAGAAAATGGTGATTTAAGTGATGATGAGTTAGATGGTTTTGTGCCTCCTAATTATGAAGATCTTGTGAATAACTATGTTAAACTTAATGATCAATTTGAACTACAAACCACAAAGAATCAATCACTTAAAAAATCTCTCAAATCAATTTCAAATGAACTTGAAAATCTTCAAAATGAATATGTAAATTTACAAAATGAAGAAAAGAAATTAATTGAATATAACATTGAACTTGAAAAGAAAAATCTTAATTTATTGGAAAAACTTAAAGTTATCAATGAAGAAGAAGATAGAAGTAGAGTTTTCTCATCTCTTGAATCAATAAACTTAAAAAGGGAAATAACTGATTTGAAAACCGAGAATGAGAAACTTGAGTTGGAAAACTTTTGTCTACAAGAAGAAAAAGCTAAACATAATTGTCACCATATGCATTCTTGTAGTTCATCATGTTCATCTAGTCCTTTTACTTATTCTTCCATGTCTTGTGATTATTGTGGTAGATTAGGACATTACAAATCTAGATGTAGATTTAGATTTGTAAAAAACTCTAAGTTTGTGTGGGTTAGAAAAGACTCATTACATCACACAAACTTAGTTGGGCCCAACATGGTTTGGGTTCCAAAACCCCCTACTTGAGGCATTCTACATGCTTCGTAGATTTTGGGGTATGTGCTATAACTTGAATATCATTTGAGAAATTTGGTTGAATAGATACAATGTGCTTATTCTTGTTTTGATTCCATGTATCTATACATGCTTGTGCTTAAATGAAAAATCTCTTCTTAGAATTCAAAGTCTATGTGCTTAAACTTATTTACAGTAAGACTTTGACATGCTATATTTAAGTGTAAAATCTATTGGAAAAGGTTCCCTAGATATCCCATTTGATATCTAGTCTATGTTGTTGTTAAATTTTATGAAAACTATGCTTCTAGATACAATATGCTTGATTCCCATGTATTTAGTTAACCTTAAGATTAAATGCTATATCAATTGTGTTTATTTGGATGCTAGATGTCACATTAATATTTTCTTGCATCTAGCCTCATATGTGTTTTAATGATCACATCTTTTTCAAAAGAAACACATATAGATACTATAGACTTATAGTGTTTGATTCTTGTGTATCTATATATACTACTCTAAGTGCACTCACTAAGACTTAGATCCTTTTGCACTTAGCAGTAATCCACATGTAAAATCACAATAGAGCACTTAATGTGAAAACCATGGTTGATCTTACATGAATATCAACCTCTTCATTGCCCATGAGTTCAAGTTAAACCCATAAGAGTACATCTTTCATATTTGAACTATAGTTTGGACAAAATTGACTTTTGCTAGATTATTTGGTACTTAAAGCCATTTATATATCATTTATAGCAAAACTAAGAAATTAAATGCCTTGTCATTACATAAGTGGTTGTGGATGTAGGATGTAGGTGTTTGGACCTTGTATTTTCCTTGTAATGTCTTCTTTGTGTCCAAACCTTGTTGTTTATCCATGGAAGCCTTGATTTTTATCATACCTTCCTCATGAGATACACTCCCACTCATGAGCCATGGATATCTCTTAGACTTGATTCCTTAATGGTCCATTCCTCTATGTCTAAGTTTTATAGATTTGAGCATTGATTGGTATAAATAAGTAATCTATAGTTATCATCCCTTATTTTGTATGGTACCCACATGTATGAGATGTCAAACATTAACCTTAAAAACCACTCAATTGGTACCCTTAGCCTTCTTAGTTCCTAAGATGGAGACGATACCTTCATCTAATTAAAACACTTAATCATATGACCTTATGCCACCATCTCAAACATGGATAGGTATATGTTGTTGTGTGATCTTCCTATCTAGTTTATATGATATATACTTAAGGGAAGCAAAATTTAAAATTGTAGAAATTTGTATCACATTTAGGGGGAGCATGAGCTTAAATTGCAATTCTTTTGTGCTAAGATTGTTTATCATGATGAGCTAGACTATGGCTTTATTTTTATCATGATAAACCGACACTTAAAGTGTAAGTGTGAATTGTTTCCCAATGATTGAGTCTTATTTGGTATCAAAGAAAAATATCCAAAATCTCTTGGAGTCTATGTTAGGACACTGTGGGACATGATCCCGCGAGAGGGGCGTGGGGCGCGAGCCGCCGCGCGCTCTCTCTTTTGGTCTCTCGTTCCCACGCGATTGGCGTGTGCATTTTAATATTGATTTGAATTCGTCTTTCCTGTGGACTTGGGATCACTAAGGCAATCCGAATTCCACACGAAAGAGACTGACAGAGTCGCCACCTAGATGTGGGATCTAGGACCCATAATTAACCAGAAATCTAGACTCGCTACCTGGTTACGAGAATGGAAGGTATGGGGAGTTATCCACCACATGCACCATTCTTGTCCGATAATCGGTCTTCGATTCCAAAAGCTAACTCTTTTAAATTTATTTTAAATGGCTCATTCAACTCTATGTTAATGTGCGAACTAAGTGACATGCATCCTAGAATCTAATTTCAATGTGAATCCTAGATGTGTATCTTGATTTATTAATTTGTCTGGATTCATTCTAAGTGAAAGTTCTCCTAGAATTCTAATTTCATGGAAAATCCTAAGTGATTTGATTAAGCATTTACAAGAAAATTAATATACAAAACACCACAATTTGTTTGTGGTGCCGACTCGCGGGTGGTATGCCATCAGACATCCAAGCTGCCTACGTACCCAAGCCTCACTGGGATCAGAGTCGACGTAGTTCGATGCACCTAAGCTAAGCTACATATGCCTAACTCAACTAGGACACCGACTTAGACGGATTTGACTGTTTCAACAGTTTTAAGAGGAATTATTTAATTCAAGTTGAGGATTTTATTATCTTAGGATTTCATCTAAGATGCTATATGATTCTTATCTGAATGCAAGTTGTCCCTTAGACTAATGCAGGTTTGCCTACATCCTAGTTTACTAGGCTTGTCCTAGGGAAAGATCGGGTGACTAGTGTAACTAGACCTATGGTACGGTTGCTATTCATAGCAAGCGTCCGTGATGAGGCTGGACTCCTAACTCTAGGACTCCCTAAAACCTAGGACACGGCACGACACCAGTGTTCCTAAATTGGGCTCTAATGGTTCTTAGATTGGAAACCATAATCCAATGGTTCCGAAAGACACAAGATAAATCGATTTAAGTTCTCGAGGTTAATGAGTTTCAGATTTTGAAGATTTTCAGTTTCTAGACATTTAAGGATTACCAATGGTTCTAGGGTTCACCAATTTCGGCCTTGAATGGCATCCAAAGGAGGGAATCGTGCGCTCTTTCCTTGTGCAATTTAATACTTAGGTTATAGCATCTTATTGCCTGGCAGAATCTCAGGATTTCCGTGGACACTAACCTCGGAGCCAACAACATGCTATAACTTAAATATTCAAATTGTCAAAGATCAAGTTGCAATTGGGATACGATTATGGATGCACGGGCCATTTTTCCAGGAAAATCTAAAGATCCTAAAATTTCTGTTTCAATGGATTAAGGAGTGAACATGTGACAGAATTTTAAAGTTCTTTAGGAATTTTTATATGATTTTCAATTAATTTCGAATTTTCCATGGATTTTATCAATTTTAAGCATATGAGCGGTTTTACAAGTGAAATTGTTGCAAATAAATTCGAAATGATTTGAAATTTCTACAGTAGCAAGATGAAAATGTATGTAGCTTACAGGATGAGTTTTGCATATTTTTACATTAAATTCACATTTAATCTTGATTAAACCATTAAATGTCCAGATTGCACAATTAACACATAAACTAGTAGAAATATAACTCTAAATTCTATGAAATTTCTACAGAAATACTATATGAATCAAAATAGCATGCAGTGAGATTTTCATGAATTTTAGATATTATTTACTACCAATTTCGGATTTTACAATTTCCAGACCAGATTATAAATTAACACTACATCCCATATTAAAACAGATCCAAATCACACGAAACTTTTACAGTAACAAGTAATATGGAAGATAAGACTACTGTAAAAATTTATGAATTTTAATGATGATCTGATGTTAGTAACAATTCTCCTAAAATCTGATAAGTTTCAAAGAAAATATTAAATAATATACCAAATAAACTCCAAAAATCTTTACAAATTCATGGTAAAATGAATCAGTAACATATTATGTTCCCACGAAATTTCATTAATTTTAGAATCTGTTTGGTATATAATTTAATTTTTCTTCGTCAAAAGATGTTTTTTTGAAGAGTTTTCCATTTTTAAAACACAATTTGCGGAAAAAATCAGAAAAATTCGGAAAAATACAGAAATATTTTGAGAACAATGCACCTACCTGTGGTGAAGATCTCCGCCCAATCCAAAAAAATATAAAAAATCCTGCCGCCGCCGATCCGCTCCGCCGTCTTTCGCTTTCTCTGGAGTGTTTAGAGGGAGTGATTGAGGGAGTGAAGAGATAATGGAAGAAGAATATTAGGGAGAGGGATGGAAGAATATATTGAGGAAAGGGATTGGAGGGAGTGATTAGAAGAGATAATGGAAGAGAAAGAGATAATGGAAGATAAATTTCTCTTTTTTTTTTTTTCTCTTATGGATGGGAAGGGAGATATATATAGGGAGAGAAAGAGAGAGAGAGAGATATGTTGGTGGAGAGCTCATCATGTTGTCCCTCTTAGTGGAGAATCCATCATTATTGTACTTAGTGGAGGGCCCATCATGTTTCTTAGTGGAGAGTCCATCATTATTGCTCTTAGTGGAGGGCCCATCATGTTTCTTAGTGGAGAGTCCATCATTATTGCTCTTAGTGGAGGGCCCATCATGTTTCTTAGTGGAGAGTCCATCATTATTGCTCTTAGTGGAGGGCCCATCATGTTTCTTAGTGGAGAGTCCATCATTATTGCTCTTAGTGGAGGGCCCATCATGTTTCTTAGTGGAGAGCTACCATCATTGCTCTTCATAAGAGGCCTCACAAGAGGCCCCACTGAGGCCCCACAACGCGGGCCCCACAATGTGGGCCCTCGGTTGATTCGATTTTAAACAAATGTTCAATGCGGGCCCACCAAACGAGTCCAAATTTAATCAAAATGCATCATGCGGCCCCACTAAATGGGTCCAACTTTCTCGATCCAAATTTAATCGAAGCACCCAATGCGGGCCCACCAAACGGGTCCCAATTTTCTCTGGTTTAGATTTTTCTGAATAATCCTTCTCAACATTTAGCGGGAAAATACGAAATACGACGGAAACGACCAAAAATATTTAGAAATGTAACAAACGGATGCGGGAAAGAAAGACATTGGAAAACCGACGGAAAACAAACCCTAATTTCTTTATCGATTAAGGTAGAGCAAAATGGGGTGTCTACAGATGCCCCTCTTTGGTAGAGATGACGTAGTCATCGAATACCAAAGTCAAAATGACAGAGCCATTTTGCGTAGCTTTAATCGACAAAAGACTCTACACAAACGGAACTTAGACGCAAACATTTACTACCTAATGCAAGGCCCTAAATGAAATCCTAGAATTAGAACATAATAAGAAATCCTGATGCGGTGCCGTTCACAAACGGGCAACGAGAGAATGAGATACCACTTTCGAATGGATTCCGAACAGAAAGAACAAAGATCGTTCTCAAGCGGTTTTTTTTTTTAAAAAAAAAAGAAAATGAGACATCTTTCACAAGCGGGCTCAAGGAGGATAAGAGACCATTCACAAATGGATTCAGAAAATGAGGTACCGTTCACAAACGGGCTCAAGGAGAAGACGAGACCATTCACAAATGGACTCGAAAATGAGGTACCGTTTACAAACGGGCTTAAAGAGAACACATGACCATTCACAAATGGACTCGAGAAACGAAGCACCGTTCACAAACGGGCTCAAGGAGAACATGAGACCATTCACAAATGGACTCAGAAAATGAGGTACCGTTCACAAACGGGCTCAAGGAGAATAAAAAGACCATTCACAAATGGGCTCAGAAAATGAGGTACCGTTCACCAACGGGCTCAAGGAGAAGACGAGACCATTCACAAATGGATTCGAGAAACGAGGCACCGTTCACAAACGGGCTCAAGGAAAACATGAGACCATTCACAAATAGACTCAGAAAATGAGGTACCGTTCACAAACGGGCTCAAGGAGAAGACGAGACCATTCACAAATGGACTCGAGAAACGAGGCACCGTTCACAAACGGGCTTAAGGAGAAGACGAGACCATTCACAAATGGACTCGAGAAATGAGGCACCGTTCACAAACGGGCTCAAGGAGAATAAGAGACCATTCACAAATGGACTCAGAAAATGATGTACCGTTCACAAACGGGCTCAAGGAGAAGATGAGACCATTCACACATGGACTCGAGAAACGAGGCACCGTTCACAAACGGGCTCAAGGAGAACATGAAACCATTCACAAATAGACTCAGAAAATGAGGTACCGTTCACAAACGGGCTTAAGGAGAAGACAAGACCATTCACAAATGGACTCGAGAAACGAGGCACCGTTCACAAACGGGCTCAAGGAGAACATGAGACCATTCATAAATGGACTCGAGAAATGAGGCACCATTCACAAACGGGTTCAAAGAAACAAGATAGCTTCAACAACGAAGAATTTAGAGATTTTTCATAAACTTGAATTTGACGTAGGATTGGATTTGATGAATTTTTGATTTTTCAGAAATAAGGCACCGTCCACAAACGGGCTCAAGGAGGACATGAGATCATTAACAAATGGACTCAGAAAATGAGGCACCGTTCACAAACGGGCTTGAAGAGGATATGAGACAATTTACAAATGAACTTCAGAAAATGAGACACCGTTCACAAACGGGATGAAGGGGAACATGAGACCATTTACAAATGAACTTCAGAAATGAGGCGCCGTTCACAAACGGGCTCAAGGAGAACACGAGACCATTCACAAATGGACTCAGAAAATGAGGCACCGTTCACAAACGGGCTCAAGGAAACAAGATAGCTTTGATTGATGAATTCAACAATGAAGAATTTAGAGATTTTTCATGAACTTGAATTTGACATAGGATTGGATTTGATGAATTTTTGATTTTTCAGAAATAAGGCAGCGTCCACAAACGGGCTCAAGGAGGACATGAGACCATTCACAAATAGACTCAGAAAATGAAGTACCGTTCACAAACGGGCTTAAAGAGAAGACGTGACCATTTACAAATGGACTCGAGAAATGAGGCACCGTTCACAAACGGGCTCAAAGAAACAAGATAGCTTTGATTGATGAACTCAACAACGAAGAATTTAGAGTTTTTTCATGAACTTGAATTTGACATAGGATTGGATTTGATGAATTTTTGATTTTTCAGAAATAAGGCACCGTCCACAAACGGGCTCAAGGAGGACATGAGACCGTAAATGGACTCAGAAAAATGAGACACCGTTCACAAACGGGTTCAAGGAGAAGACGAGACCATTTACAAATGGACTCGAGAAAAGAGGCACCGTTCACAAACAGGCTCAAAGAAACAAGATAGCTTTGATTGATGAATTCAACAACGAAGAATTTAGAGTTTTTTCATGAACTTGAATTTGACATAGGATTGGATTTGATGAATTTTTGATTTTTCAGAAATAAGGCACCGTCCACAAACGGGCTCAAGGAGGACATGAGACCGTAAATGGACTCAGAAAAATGAGACACCGTTCACAAACGGGTTCAAGGAGAAGACGAGACCATTTACAAATGGACTCGAGAAAAGAGGCACCGTTCACAAACAGGCTCAAAGAAACAAGATAGCTTTGATTGATGAATTCAATAACGAAGAATTTAGAGATTTTTCATGAACTTGAATTTGACATAGGATTGGATTTGATGAATTTTTGATTTTTTTGAACTTAATGAAATCGAGGATGTTATAGATCGTGCCTGACAAAGATATCGGAAACTAGGACTTTGACGAATGATGAAACGGCAAACCGAAGAACCATTACTAACAAGAATGGATTAGAAACACTTTTATGAAACTTCAACAAGATTTTTCTCAAAGAGACTGCTGGTCTTGTCTTTGGGGATTTGGATGACTGAAACCTTGAACAAGACACTTGAAATTGGTAATCTAGAACAACGGCTCTCTTGGATATAATCATGGAAAAGTGGGACTTGCCTCTTGATAGGTGTTTAGATAAACATTTCTTGACCAGGAAAGTATTTAACTAACTGGAAGGAAATTCTGAATTTTAACGGTTCATCTTTCTGAGAAATTGGCTCGACCATCATTGCATCTGAGGCTCTTCCAAGCTTAAGATGCCTTCCTGGGGTATGATCTTTTTACGGAAGCTGGGCTTTCTGATGTTTCTACTTCTGAATTCTTCTGGGTTGATCATCTTTGAAATATAGCTGTTTGACTAGATTCTCGAACTTTTTCAGGTACAATCGCAGGGAGCTGACGAGGCCGGGCCTCCTTCACCGAGACAGTTGCATCATTTGGACATATGGATGACGATTGACTCTTTTTAAATAGAAAACTTAGATAAAAGGCACTACTCAAAGGATTGAGGAGCTCTAAAGGAGTGAACATAGAATAACAACGATTGATTAACTACACTGACAGACACAGTAATGCTTCTGACTTAGTTAACGTTTTATTTGGTAAGTCTATCCTTTCAAGGAATATTTTTTTCAATTGGTAAACACTGGACTTTTTCCTTAAAACAGTAATGCCTCAATGATTTAATTACAACTCCTAGGATTGCTTAGCTCCAATGCCCCCAGTTTTGAGGATGTCACTTGAATTTGTTTGAACTTCAATTGATCTTCAGTCCTGATACCGGCTGTAACCTTCTTATAAATTTGCTTGAACTTCAGTTGATCTTCAGTCTTGATACTGGCTGTAGCCTTCTTATAATGATTCTCTTACCGTGACCAAGTCACCTCTTCAGGGTTTTTAACTTGGCGGACCGTGGTAGCCTTAACTTTTGCCTGAACCGTCTTTCTAGGTTTTCGATTCAGCAGGCTATCCCCTTAGCTTTTGCCTAAGCCGCCCTTTCGGGTTTTCAACTTAACAGGGGAATGATCTTAAATTTTGCCTAAACCGCCCTTTCAGGTTTTCAGTCTAGCAGATCTTCAAACTCCATTTTTTTTTATTCATCATCATTTTTTTTTTGTTTCGGGACCTAGATCATTAGTTCTGAACACCGGAAGGACTTTATAGGTAGGATAGGGCTTTTCAAAGAATGGCTTAAGGTTCAACAAAGATTTCGACCGAACCTGTGAATAGGTTGCCTACATATCCCAAGGTAGGAATCAGGTCGTGTATAGTTCAGGGCGAATGCCCCTAGTTTGAAGATAAATTGTTCGAAAGTTTATTGATTTTTCTTTTTTTTTTTCTTCTTTCTGGAATAATTGACTTCTCTTCTTTAGGAACTTGTCCCCTTTTTTTTTTTCTGAAAGGATTGAATTTCTTTTTTTTTTTTTGGATTGATTGAATTGCTTTTCTTTTTTGAATTGACCGAACTCAGTTTAACCGAGCTGCCTACGTACCCCAGTGTAGGGATCAGGTCTCGCGTAGTTCGGGGCGAATGCCCCTAGTTTGATGGGTTTTTAAGAAAATTTCATTTAGGCTCGAAGGGTTTGCAAACCAGTATTCTTTTGACGTTGGGTTCTGATTTTGGGATTTATTCAGCCAAAGGAGGCCTTCCGATGTTCAGATTGGGAATCGATCTAGGTTACTAGAGTCCCTCTGGTACTGATTATTATTATTTTTTCTTTTTTTTTTCACAGAGCTTGACGGCATTTCCAGGTAAGAGATAATGGATCTTCTTCTTCCAAGATTCTTATGCGTGCTTTCGACTTTCATAGAGCGAAACTTGTTCTTTGACATCCTCCATCTATGGATTCGTACTCTTGATATCTGATGATCACTTTTCAATGCTTGCTCTTGAACTTCTTATCTTGAATTTGTTGGCTTTATGTTATGAATTTGAGAACCAAGGTCATTGATTGGAAATATGAAAGTTGTTTCCACTCTATGCCCCTTGTATAGCATATATCTTCTCACTTTCTTCATTTTCTTTGAGCTTTCCATCTATATCTTGCCCCTGGTATCGGTTGTAGCTTTTCTAGACAATCTTCTTATTCTTGAAATAATTTTATCAATTCTTCACACTCTTTAGAGGGTAATGTATTTTCAATCGGCATTCACTGAATCAAAGTTTCAGTGCCAGTGTTTACCACTTCAATTTCATCTTTGAAAAGCTGGGATTGGCGCTCCTCCTCTTATTCAAGTAATTGCTGTGACTCAAGTGGAGTTTCGTCAATTTTGTCCTCATTTGAGGAGGGAGTCTTACTTTAAGATCAGAAGCAAACTTAAGAAACAGACACAAGTGAATTATTGGACACGACCTATCCTGAACATGCTCAGGATTCACAACTCTAAATAAAAAAGAGAGATGAGTTGCCTGGACTAGGCATTGACCTTGAAATGTAAGACCGGACTCAACAATTGTACTGACCATGATGACTGATTCGCATAGGGGAATGCCCCTAGTTCAAGGATTATGATAGTGAACTCTGAAGGACTTAGCAAAATATTCTTGAAAAAGGTTGCCCTTAGAGTAAGAAAGGACCAAGGGTACAAGTAAGATTGGATCATCTGGACCAGGCATGATCAGATCATGAGATTGCATAATCGAAAGATTGTGAGATTCTGCTCCTGCCAGTTAGGGGATGGCATGAAGATACGATCGAATCGTATGACAGGAGAATGAAAGACGCACGATCAAGAGATTAGATGAGATAGCATAAGATTGCTTTCAACGGATAGATCATGAATGACTAATCCTATGAGATCTTTGGAAATGATGGGATTTATATCCTAACCCCAAAGGGAAAGTTTTTAATCTTCACACATTTTATCAGTGTTACCTGAAGGCATCAACCCTAATCCTAATCTAGCGGAGTGGAGAGAGGATCTCGACTCATGACTTTGTTTGTGTACCTAGGACCGATCGTAGCCATTGGAAGATGGACTACGGCCTAATCTAGACACAAATGGGTAAGATATCCTAAACTAGGCTCACACATGTGGTGCACATGTGTTCGTATACTGCATGCATGTGTGGGTTAATCTAGGGGTAAGGCTAAGAGTCCCCTTAGCGCGAATCCATGTTCGATATACTGTACCAGTGTCCGGCGTATCAGTACGTGAACAAGAGATCCGTTTACGCACCATAAAGGTACTAGGCTAAGGGTGGAATGCTTCTCTAGCACAGAGGCACCAGGTGATGAAATCCCAGTCAACCATGCTAGATAACACTCCGGGTTCCTAAAATAGGACGTGTGTGCATGTGAAATGCAAGGGTTTAGATGCAAGTGATGTAAGTGTGTGCAATAAGTTCGCGCAATCTATGATGCCTTCAGGTTTTGTTAAATTAAGTTCGAGTAAAATGTGATGAGAAAATAAAACGAGACAAACTAATCTAACAAGTATAGAGTTTTTATGAGCCAGTTAAATTAAATTTAAATGAATTATCTTTTGAAATTTTAATGAAGTTAGGTGGTCCCCAGCAGAGTCGCCAGACTGTGGGACATGATCCCGCGAGAGGGGCGTGGGGCGCGAGCCGCCGCGCGCTCTCTCTTTTGGTCTCTCGTTCCCACGCGATTGGCGTGTGCATTTTAATATTGATTTGAATTCGTCTTTCCTGTGGACTTGGGATCACTAAGGCAATCCGAATTCCACACGAAAGAGACTGACAGAGTCGCCACCTAGATGTGGGATCTAGGACCCATAATTAACCAGAAATCTAGACTCGCTACCTGGTTACGAGAATGGAAGGTATGGGGAGTTATCCACCACATGCACCATTCTTGTCCGATAATCGGTCTTCGATTCCAAAAGCTAACTCTTTTAAATTTATTTTAAATGGCTCATTCAACTCTATGTTAATGTGCGAACTAAGTGACATGCATCCTAGAATCTAATTTCAATGTGAATCCTAGATGTGTATCTTGATTTATTAATTTGTCTGGATTCATTCTAAGTGAAAGTTCTCCTAGAATTCTAATTTCATGGAAAATCCTAAGTGATTTGATTAAGCATTTACAAGAAAATTAATATACAAAACACCACAATTTGTTTGTGGTGCCGACTCGCGGGTGGTATGCCATCAGACATCCAAGCTGCCTACGTACCCAAGCCTCACTGGGATCAGAGTCGACGTAGTTCGATGCACCTAAGCTAAGCTACATATGCCTAACTCAACTAGGACACCGACTTAGACGGATTTGACTGTTTCAACAGTTTTAAGAGGAATTATTTAATTCAAGTTGAGGATTTTATTATCTTAGGATTTCATCTAAGATGCTATATGATTCTTATCTGAATGCAAGTTGTCCCTTAGACTAATGCAGGTTTGCCTACATCCTAGTTTACTAGGCTTGTCCTAGGGAAAGATCGGGTGACTAGTGTAACTAGACCTATGGTACGGTTGCTATTCATAGCAAGCGTCCGTGATGAGGCTGGACTCCTAACTCTAGGACTCCCTAAAACCTAGGACACGGCACGACACCAGTGTTCCTAAATTGGGCTCTAATGGTTCTTAGATTGGAAACCATAATCCAATGGTTCCGAAAGACACAAGATAAATCGATTTAAGTTCTCGAGGTTAATGAGTTTCAGATTTTGAAGATTTTCAGTTTCTAGACATTTAAGGATTACCAATGGTTCTAGGGTTCACCAATTTCGGCCTTGAATGGCATCCAAAGGAGGGAATCGTGCGCTCTTTCCTTGTGCAATTTAATACTTAGGTTATAGCATCTTATTGCCTGGCAGAATCTCAGGATTTCCGTGGACACTAACCTCGGAGCCAACAACATGCTATAACTTAAATATTCAAATTGTCAAAGATCAAGTTGCAATTGGGATACGATTATGGATGCACGGGCCATTTTTCCAGGAAAATCTAAAGATCCTAAAATTTCTGTTTCAATGGATTAAGGAGTGAACATGTGACAGAATTTTAAAGTTCTTTAGGAATTTTTATATGATTTTCAATTAATTTCGAATTTTCCATGGATTTTATCAATTTTAAGCATATGAGCGGTTTTACAAGTGAAATTGTTGCAAATAAATTCGAAATGATTTGAAATTTCTACAGTAGCAAGATGAAAATGTATGTAGCTTACAGGATGAGTTTTGCATATTTTTACATTAAATTCACATTTAATCTTGATTAAACCATTAAATGTCCAGATTGCACAATTAACACATAAACTAGTAGAAATATAACTCTAAATTCTATGAAATTTCTACAGAAATACTATATGAATCAAAATAGCATGCAGTGAGATTTTCATGAATTTTAGATATTATTTACTACCAATTTCGGATTTTACAATTTCCAGACCAGATTATAAATTAACACTACATCCCATATTAAAACAGATCCAAATCACACGAAACTTTTACAGTAACAAGTAATATGGAAGATAAGACTACTGTAAAAATTTATGAATTTTAATGATGATCTGATGTTAGTAACAATTCTCCTAAAATCTGATAAGTTTCAAAGAAAATATTAAATAATATACCAAATAAACTCCAAAAATCTTTACAAATTCATGGTAAAATGAATCAGTAACATATTATGTTCCCACGAAATTTCATTAATTTTAGAATCTGTTTGGTATATAATTTAATTTTTCTTCGTCAAAAGATGTTTTTTTGAAGAGTTTTCCATTTTTAAAACACAATTTGCGGAAAAAATCAGAAAAATTCGGAAAAATACAGAAATATTTTGAGAACAATGCACCTACCTGTGGTGAAGATCTCCGCCCAATCCAAAAAAATATAAAAAATCCTGCCGCCGCCGATCCGCTCCGCCGTCTTTCGCTTTCTCTGGAGTGTTTAGAGGGAGTGATTGAGGGAGTGAAGAGATAATGGAAGAAGAATATTAGGGAGAGGGATGGAAGAATATATTGAGGAAAGGGATTGGAGGGAGTGATTAGAAGAGATAATGGAAGAGAAAGAGATAATGGAAGATAAATTTCTCTTTTTTTTTTTTTCTCTTATGGATGGGAAGGGAGATATATATAGGGAGAGAAAGAGAGAGAGAGAGATATGTTGGTGGAGAGCTCATCATGTTGTCCCTCTTAGTGGAGAATCCATCATTATTGTACTTAGTGGAGGGCCCATCATGTTTCTTAGTGGAGAGTCCATCATTATTGCTCTTAGTGGAGGGCCCA
Organism: Tasmannia lanceolata; assembly: GCF_043159265.1. Taxonomy (NCBI): domain Eukaryota; kingdom Viridiplantae; phylum Streptophyta; class Magnoliopsida; order Canellales; family Winteraceae; genus Tasmannia; species Tasmannia lanceolata. Next base: position 48,804,063 of record NW_027518683.1, on the reverse strand, counting down.
TCATGTTTCTTAGTGGAGAGTCCATCATTATTGCTCTTAGTGGAGGGCCCATCATGTTTCTTAGTGGAGAGTCCATCATTATTGCTCTTAGTGGAGGGCCCATCATGTTTCTTAGTGGAGAGTCCATCATTATTGCTCTTAGTGGAGGGCCCATCATGTTTCTTAGTGGAGAGCTACCATCATTGCTCTTCATAAGAGGCCTCACAAGAGGCCCCACTGAGGCCCCACAACGCGGGCCCCACAATGTGGGCCCTCGGTTGATTCGATTTTAAACAAATGTTCAATGCGGGCCCACCAAACGAGTCCAAATTTAATCAAAATGCATCATGCGGCCCCACTAAATGGGTCCAACTTTCTCGATCCAAATTTAATCGAAGCACCCAATGCGGGCCCACCAAACGGGTCCCAATTTTCTCTGGTTTAGATTTTTCTGAATAATCCTTCTCAACATTTAGCGGGAAAATACGAAATACGACGGAAACGACCAAAAATATTTAGAAATGTAACAAACGGATGCGGGAAAGAAAGACATTGGAAAACCGACGGAAAACAAACCCTAATTTCTTTATCGATTAAGGTAGAGCAAAATGGGGTGTCTACAGACACCATTTGGAGTCATACATTGTATGATTCTTTTTCAAAGGGGAGCTTAAAAGTTAGATCTTGTCCCTAGAGGCTTACCATATGAATTCTAATGTGTATATCATCTCTTATATAAAAAGTTCACTTATTTGGAGTATGGTTGCTCCATATGTGTCTTTTGGCATTGTCTTGTGCTTGTATGTGTATTTTGAGTTTAAGACAAGTAAGCCCATAGCCTAGATTTTAAGGTCATAACCATTAGACCTCATACTTACCTTGGATCATCTATTTGATTTCATTTGGTATTAATATGTGGTAATTGTCATTCCAAGGATAAGTTTTCATTCTAGTAGTTGTGGACCCCGATCCGAGAGAGGCGGGGGACAGGCCCCACACGAAGTCTCAGGATCATCCACGTGAATGGAGATCTCTACCAAGGAACTCTCGAAAGAAGTGCCCCTCACAGTATGAGTGGCGATAAAAGGGAAGATACCTCTCGATTCGGGGACTAGCCCAAATTCGAGGCGTACCTTAAACAAAGAAGAGTCGCCATCCAAGGAAGTGGGCCAAGGATCCCATACTATGCTCTGTTGCAACGGATAACCAGAGATATAAAAGAAGGTTCGTGCCTAATTACGAATTTGGAAGGTCGGAAGAGCACCTCATCCGCCCAAGTGCAAGCACCTGGTCTCTTATGCCATTTACTTATTAATTTTGAAGAGTTTGGGCGAAAGTCATGTGAAATGGGAACGAATATCTCCGAGAAGACGTCTAACTAATCATACATGTCTCGGAGGAATAATAAACACACACAAAATAGATGAAAGAAATGTCACCTGAGAATTGTTAGGTTATGAGTGTCATACCTAATTGGTGTCTAAGTTCTGGTGTGCAAACACATGCATGCTACAGCTAAAGGTATAGGATCTGTACATGAAAATAAGAAAACATAGCAAAACATACAACACAATTCAATTCTATACATGACTGGACAAGAAGAATCCTAAAACTCTAATGCAAGACTTGACTCGGACCAAGATGGCCGTCCATCCTAGCTGCTCTACGTATCCCGGCCTTGGGAAGAATCGGAGTCAACGTAGTTCGATGACCTATTCTAACTACGATGCCTAACCATCTAGAACCGCTATCCTAGACTCGATCCACTCGACTGATTTTTAAAGCTTTTTTGTACGATTGCTTAAATTCAGGTGAATTGTAATTTTTAGGACTCTCTATATGCCCTAACTAATGCAAGTTGATTAGCCTTAAGCTAATGCAGGTGGGCCCTACATCCTATGTGTAACTAGGTTGTACATCCTAAAGAAGACCATGTGCTGATTATATGCTTCCTAGTCTAACCATCGGTTCGACTAAATGTCTAACCGATCGACTCGAGGCCTCCTAACTCTAGGGACACTCACACGACATGACACACCATATCAATACAAATCAGGACAGACTCCTAACTCTAGAGGAAGATCTTTTAAAAACAAGATTTTGAAGAAGCTTTGTATTTTTGGAAGGTTTGAAATGTTTATTTTTAAAGGTTTGGCTAGACCTAGGATAAAGATCCCAAGCTGCACTACGTATCTCGTGAAAGAGGATCAAGCCAACGTAGTTCGGAACAGATTTTCCTAACTACTCTTAATGACTCAAGATTTTTGAGATTTTTAGTTTTTCAGATGTTTTTTATGTTTTTGACTCAAGAGGACAGAATCCTAACATCATAAGGGGAGGACAGACTCCTGATATCCCGCAAAGGTTGGACAGCATCTTATGCTTTGTAGGGGAAAAGAACAGAATTACAGCTCTGCAAGGGTTGGACAGCATCCTATACCTTGCAAGGAACTGGATAAAATCATATGACTTGACGAGAGGTTGGACAGACTCCTAACCCCTATGATGATAGGACTGACTCCTGAAAGACTGAAGGACTGATTCTGTCCTAAGGAGAGATTCCTATGCTAAGGACTGACTCCGAAATTAGTAATTCTAAGAAGGAGGTGCTAATGAGACAAAGCCTGTCTCCAAATGATTTGACTTTTTTACTAAGACATAGCTTGTCTCTTTAAAAATGGGTGGGCTCTAGATGACTCTTTCATTGCCCTTGCAATGAATAGGGGAACCTAAGGTCTTAGGGGATATACATCTAAAAGACTTGGGCAAGTCTTTTAAATGAGAGAGGGGAGTGGCAAATCCCCTAATGATGGGCTTGGGCTAGCGTCTTCATCGCCCTTGCAATGAGAGGGACCTAAGGTTTAAGGAATGTACATCTAAAAGACTTGGGCAAGTCTTTTACATAAGAGATGAGAGTGCTACTTGGACTGAGCAAATCTCCAATTCCATGTTTCACATTGATGAAGAAAATTTCAGCATTTGTTCGGTATGAAGCCAAGTAAAATCCCATTAATATCAAGGTCATCATCATAAAAAAAATTCACTGACCATAACCCTACTCATTGTTTAAGGGAATCAATAAATTCATGAATGGGCTAAAGCCACAAGAAAAAAGGACATCACATCATTTGGCAGTTTCAAAGGAGCAATCAGAACAGATGAACAAAAAATTACTGACATTACAAGAAATGAATATTGACAGCAAGTGATGCCTAATACATGCAGTGAATGTAATATGCTTCAATGAACTCAAAATTCACGAAACAGGGCCAGCCTTTCAACTTTTAAACAAGAAAATCATAGTCCCAAAATTAATATCTTGTGCAGGTTTCACATAGAAAATTCTCAAAGAAGGCCTCTATTAACTAATGGCAAGGACACTACCACGTTTTAGTAACTGCACCAAAGCATATTTCAGTTTTAGAGAATCATGGTAAAATTTGATAAAAGACAAGATAGCTGGTGCAATTATAAAACAGGGTAAAGCCAATGTCATTGCCCTCTCTTTCAAGATATTGGGGATGCAGGCTATACATGACAGAATTACATTGAATCTCAGATTAGCAAGGCAATCTTGTTTTAAATTCAACCCATGAATCAAATAATGAACAAAAAATTACCTGAATTGCTTGGTATCAAACCTGATTGGGGGCTACAATTCTAAACTAATTAGTGCCGAACCTGATGGATGCCAAAATTCTGAATGGATTGGTGTTGAACCTGATGGATGCCACAATTCTGAACTGCTTGGTATTAAACCTTGAACTTAGTAAATAAGACACATGATATTCAACTGCCAATACATCAGGCTTCCATCGTTTGATGACCTTGACTTGAGCCAGTTCTCTTCTTCTTTTTCTTCTGTTCTTCATAATCAGCATCATCAGTATCCAACTCAAATCGGCAAATCAGACAAGAATTCCTCGAATCCAACCACGGAATTATACAATCCTCATGATATATATGTTCACAAGGAAGCTTCTTCAATAATCCACCATCGGATACTAATTCCTTACAAACAGCACAGATCAAACCCTCTCCTTCCAATATCTGATTAATCTCAACCGTCGGTAACCCTAACACCACAGATCTAGCCGCAGGAGGTGCTCCTATCCTCATTCCTCCCTCATTCTCTAAGAAATCCTGCAACAAAACCTCATATCCCTCCGCATCAACATAATCCTCAGGATTTCCAACAAAATCCTCTAGGTTTCTGTTCGGAATCTCGACGCGTAATTCAATCGTGTTCTCTTCTAAACCCTGGAGAATCTCAGACCATCGGATCCGTAATAAACGAAGCAGATCACGTTGATGTGTCTCTCTGTCATCTTCTTCTCCTTCATTAATCTCAGATCTGAATTGATCTTCTTCGTATCCTTCGAATAAACCTTCTTCTTCTTCATTTTCTTCTTGCAAAACAATGAAACCTACAGAGAAATCTCTGAATTTTAAAGATGAATCAGATCTGGTCAATGAAGAACAAGTTCTAAGTTACAAGGAAAGAAGAAACACAAATCCACAGTTTTTTTATCAAGGAAATTAAATCCAGGGCCCTGTTGGAATGAATCTAGGGTTTAAGGTGCTTGAATTAGGGTTTTAAAACGAGAATAACGGAGAAAAGAGCTGAACCAAGATGGAAAATGAGGATCTATATAAAAAAAAGAAAAAAAACAGCAAGTATATAAAAAAAAAGGAAAATCTGGTCAGAGCTTGGCCGGAGCTCCAACGATCGTGCCGGAGATGAAGATCGAAGTTAAAACTCTAATTTTTCCCTTTTCTCTAAATCTCTCTCTTCTCTCTTCTCACGGATCTCATTCTCTGCTATTCTCCTAGCAGATCTCTCCTCTCTTCATTTCTTGCTTTGGAGCTCCGATCGGATCCACGGAGAAGATGAGCTTTGACCGGAGAAGGAGTCATGGCCTGGGTTTACCGGAGCTTTTGCAGATCTAGCCGGAGAAGATGCAAATGAACTAGGGTTTGGGTTAGGGTTTAACGAGATTTCTCTCTCTCTCTCTCTCTCTCTCTTTCTCAGAATTTTGGGGAAAATGAAACCCTCGAAATTTTTTTTTCTCCCCCTCCTCTCTCTGCAAATCTGGTTTTTTTTCTTTTTTTCCCGATGGATTCTTTTTATAATGAAGTGATAATTCGACCTCTTTTTCTTATTTGGACAACCACCTTTTGGATAATCCACCCCCTATATGAACTTGCACTTCGACTTTGCTCGACTCGTTCGCTAGGCAAACGCGCTCGAATTTCGATGAAATTTTGTGGGACCTCAGTGAGACCCTCAGCTAGCCTAGGGTGAAATTTGGAACCCTAGTTGATTGATTTGATTGGGTTTTGCACAAAATTGGAAGATTTAGGGCACGGTCAAAATGGGGTGTCTACACATGCCCCTCTTTGGCAGAGCGCTGGTTGTCGCGCGAATGTCAAAGCTGAACAGACAACACATTTTGACTGGCCCAAAATTAATTGGAAAGAAAGAAGGATGAAGGAAATGATTTTACAAAGACTGAACTCTTTGGAGGGAACAGATGCCTCATGGTCTTTATACAGAATGGATGCCTCAGGGGTCTTCATTTGGAAAGGTTTTGGTATTTCTCAGATTTCTACGCTCAGGGCGGATGCTCTCAAAGAGAAAAAAATGATTTTTTGCTTGGAGCGAAAACTTTCAAGAAGAAATTGACTTTACGCTTGGAGCGAATGCTCTCAGGGAGAATTTTGGTTTTACGCTTGGAGCGAAAGCTTTTAAAGATACAAAATGATTTTATGCTTGGAGCGAAAGCTTTTAAAGATACAAAATGATTTTATGCTTGGAGCGAAAGCTTTTAGGAAGAATTTGGATTTTACGCTTGGAGCGAATGCTTTCAGGAAGAATTGATTTTACGCTTGGAGCGAATGTTTTTAGAGAAAATTGTTATTTCACTCAGGGCGGATGCTTTCTGGGATAATTCGGTTTCTTCACTCGGGGTGGATGCTCTCAGGGAGAATATGGTTCTTCACTCAGGGTGGATGCTCTCAGGGAGAATATGGTTCTTCACTCAGGGTGGATGCTTTCAGGGAGAAATTTTGGTATTTTCACTCGGGGTGGATGCTCTCAGGGATAATTCGGTTTCTTCACTTGGGGTGGATGCTCTCAGGGAGAATATGGTTCTTCACTCAGGGTGGATGCTCTCAGGGAGAAAATTTGGTATTTTCACTCGGGGTGGATGCTCTCAGGGAGAATTTGGTTTCTTCACTCGGGGTGGATGCTCTCAGGGAGAAAATTTGGTTTCTTCACTCAGGGTGGATGCTCTCAGGGAGAAGATTTGGTTTCTTCACTCGGGGTGGATGCTCTCAGGGAGAATTTGATTTTTTTAAAAATGATATTCACAAAGTAAATGGGTGAAATAGCTTTGCACCGGACTCGGACTCTGCAAACGCTGGTGAGATAGCCTCTCTCCAACTCTTAACTCAGTACATATTGACGAGATAGCCTCTCTTGCAAAACATTAAAGGATAGATTTGATTGTGAATGATCTTGAAATTTGAAGATAAAATGAATCTGGATGCCGTGTGAAAACGGTCTTGAATGCCGCGTGGAAACAGACTTAGAATGACTTGAATGCCGTGTGAAAAAGGGCTTTGAATGACTTGAATGCCGTGTGAAAACGAACTTAGAATGACTTGAATGCCGTGTGAAAATGGACTTAGAATGTCATGTGAAAATGAACTTAAATGCCATGTGAAAATGGACTTAAATGCCACGAATGCCGTGTGAAAACGGACTTAGAATGCTATGTAAAAATGGACTTGGAATGCCGTGTGAAAACGGACTTGAATGACTTGAATGCCGTGTGAAAACGGACTTAGAATGCCATGTGAAAATGGACTTGGAATGCAGTGTGAAAACGGACTTGAATGACTTGAATGCCGTGTGAAAACAGACTTAGAATGCCGTGTGAAAATGGACTTGGAATGCCGTGTGAAAACAGACTTGAATGCCATGTGAAAATGGACTTGGAATGCCATGTGAAAATGGATTTGACTGCGAATGAGTCGGAAGGTTAGAAATTTGCTTGGTTGCGAACGAACCGAAAAGCAAAGGGTTGACTTGACTGCGAAGGAGCCAAAGTCAGGGATACTGGTCTAGTTGCGAATGAACTATGAGACCAGAACAATGACTGCGAATGAGTCGAAAAGTTGGAAATTGGCCTAGTTGCGAATGAACTATCAGACCAGAATAATTGACTTGAGTGCAAAGGAGTCAGAGAATCAGGAATATTATCTTGGTTGCGAACGAACCAGAAGATCAGATAATGGACTTGACTGCGAATGAGTCGGAAGGTCAAAAATTTGCTTGGTTACGAATGAACGGAAAAACAACAAATTGACTTGACTGCAAGGGAGCCAGAATCAGGGATATTGGCCTAGTTTTAAATGAACTATGAGACCAGAATAATGACTTGGTCGCGAATGAACCAGAAAATTAGGAATTTGATTTTAGCTGCAAATGAGCTAAGAATTGGAAGATTGACTCGACTGCGAATGAGTCGGAGTCGGGGAGATTACCTTGATTGCGAATGAATCAAGAAATCAGCGAGAAACTTGGCAGCGGATGAGCCAAAGAGTCTAAGATTTTGGCCTGGTTGCGAATGAAATAAAAAGGCCGGAATTTGATTTTAGCTGCGAATGAGCTAAGAATTGGAAGATTGACTCGACTGCGAATGAGTCGAAGTCAGGGAGATTACCTCGATTGCGAATGAATCAAGAAATCGGCGAGAAACTTGGCAGGGGATGAGCCAAAGAGTTTAAGATTTTGGCTTGGTTGCGAATGAACCAAAAGGCTGGAATGATGACTTGGTTGTGAACGAACCGAAGTCAAAGAGATTAACTTGACTGCGAATGAGTCAAGAAATTTAAAAAAATAGACCTGACTGCAAATGAGCCGAAAAGCCTAAGATTTTGGCCTGGCTGTGAATGAGCCAAAGGCTGAGATTTTGATATGAATTTGACCAGATGTCATTGGGATTTTGATTTGAATAGCTGAGTATTTGTGAACTTTCCTTGACTGCGAATGAGAAGGAGAGTCAGAGATGTTAACCTGAATGTGAATGAATCAGGAGAAAAGTATTGATTTGGTTGCAAATGAACCACAGAGATAATAATCTGACGGAATCAGAAGTTGAAGGATTGACTCGGTTACAGATTAACCAATAGGCTTGACTGCGAAAGAGTAAAAAAGCTCAGAGATCGACTCGGTTACGAATGAACCGAAAGTCGACGATTGACCGGTTGCGAATGAACCGAAAAGGTCGGAACAATGACTTGGTTGCGAATGAACTAGAAATGTAATAGCCTGACAGAATCAGAAGTTAAAGGATTTGACTCGGTTACAGATTAACTGAAAGCTTGACTGCGAAGGAGTCAAAAAGCTCAGAGATCGACTCGGTTACGAGTGAACCGAAAAGGTCGGAACGATGACTTGGTTGCGAATGAACCAAAAAGGTAATAGCTTGACAGAATCAAAAATTGAAGGATTGACTTGGTTACAGATTAACCGATAAGGCAAGAGTAAAAGCTAGACTGCGAATGAGTCAAAGGCTCAAAGGATTGACCCGGTTGCGAATTAACCGAAAGGTAGAGGATATGAGCGAGACTACGAATGAGTCAAAGGCTCAAATGATTGACCCGGTTGCGAATGAACCGAAAGGTCTAGGATACGAGCTAGACTGCGAATGAGTCAGATGCTCAATGAAATAGTGAAACATGCTCTCAATGGAATAGTGAGATAGACTCCCAATGGGATAGTGAGACAGACTCTCAATAGAATAACTATCTCTTGCCGAGAATAATTGGGAGTATGAGTTCTTTATTGAGAACCAGACTCAAATAACTTGCTGGGATTTGGGTATCAACCCTCTTTTTTTTACCAAGAGAATTGTATTCTGCTGGGGATTGAAAACCGTGGGAGCAAATTCTAGACTCCACTGGGGAAACTGATTTTCTTGGGAAGTTGACTCTTCAGGAGAGTGGACTCCTCTAAGGAGTTTAGAGGTTTAGTTTGAGATATACTCGTGCCTCTCTTATCTCAACTTGCTATAGACATTGGCACTTATTGCCTTTTGTGTGCTTGATATCTTTTATGACGCAAGTCATAAAAGATGCCCCTAGTCTGTTGTGATTCCATGGCAAGAGTCTTAAGAAAGCAGAACCAGGATAGGTAAGGAAAATTTGGATTTGTATGGGTTCTTTCTTTGGAATAGGAAGAACAATCTTTACAATGGTTGAATCTGAGAATTCCTTCTGTCGCTGCTCACTGTTTGAGGCCTTGATGTCTCTGGCAGGTCTGAACAAGATGTCTCTTGCCTCTTCTTTGATTCCTATACCAGGATTTACTTTGACTTTTCTTCGCATTTTGGAAGGTGTACTCTCGCTCTTCCAGTGCCAGACAACTTTAGACCTTAAGAGAAAAATGAATAAGAATGAGGAATAGACTTCTAATGACTCGATCAAAGAAGATTTATACGATTCAAGGGACTCGACTCACTTTTGATTCACCTTTAGACCTGATGTGTATTTTTAAATGGTAAGGCTAGCCGCTTTCAGAATAATTTCGAAAACCATGTCAAGAGGCACTAATTTCCTCCATCAGGATTTTTGTCATGGTTATTACCCCCTTTGGATTGCTCAGTTTCAATGCCCCTAGTTTAGAAAGGTGTCAAAGTAAATCTCACTGACACTACTTGGATTCCAAGATCCGGCCTTGTGTAGTGATTGTTTCTCCATCTCTTCGAATTTCCTCTGGTGAGAACTCATGATTATTGCGTTCCAGGTTTCTGGTCTAGCAAACCATTTGCCTCAGCTTTTGCCTGGAATTCTCATACTATTCAAACATAAGAGTTCTTCATAACCGATGAACTCCTTCCATGTCTTATCAGCTCACTTTTTGGGAAGTCTTCGTCTGACTGGATTGCCTCTTCAAGTTTTCAATCCAGTAGACCGCTACCCTCATTTTGCATAAGCCGGCTCCTTTGGTTATCGACTTAGCAAGTACATGACTTTATCTAGGCCGCCCTTTCAGGTTTTCAACCTAGTGGGTCTTCAGACTCTTGTTCTTTTTATTTCTATCTGTTTTTGTTTTCAAATGCCTTGAACCTTTGCTCGTTTCACCAGAAGAACTTTATAGGTAGGCTCGGGTTCAAAAGGGTTAGATATCAAAAGTTCAAACGATTTGGACCGAATCTGGTCTTGCCAGACTACCTACGTACCCCAAAAATGGAGGATCAGGTCTGCGTAGTTCGCTTTGGGGTTTACAAAGAATGGTTTAGCTTTTTAGCTTCAAAATTTTGAAAGGGGGATGATTTAACTTTTGTCCCAAAGGTTGACCGAACCTGAGTTAATCAAGTTGCCTACGTACCCCTGAAGAGGTGGGGATCAAGTCCGCGTAGTTCGGGTGCATAAAATGCCCCTGGTTTATAATGTGGTTGAAAGAATTGTTTGGTTTTAAAATGTTGGCTCAAAGGGCTCACAAAAGGATTTTCTTTTAAACGTTGGGATTTTGGCTATAAAGGCTCAAACGTCCAATGATGGCCTCCTGGTGTTTTGATGTACAAGCTTTTTAGGAATAAGGTTCAACAGCTTCTGAATATTCTTGTCGAGTAGTCTGGCGGTACTCTTGGGCAAGACTTCCATCACGATGCTCCACTTGAATTTGCGCTTCTCGAATATCTTGAATTTATGCTTAAGATTATACAACTCTCGATAGTTTCCAAATGTTGGAGACAATTCTGATATTCCATTTATATCATAAACTCCATCACTTGGGTCTTCGATTTTTCTAAGATATTGTTTTAGGGACACATTCCCTTCTCCTTCTGTCTTTCTTTCATATTCTTTTTTTTAGACATTAGGAATGTCCTTACTCTTGAAGTATTCCACCTCGGAATCTCATTGAAAATATGTAGCTCAAGTGCTCTTTTCGGGCTCAAATTGATGACTTCATTTTCTGAAAGTCTTTGCTAAATTTCTCATCAGCTCCACTGGATGTCTGATGTTCATCTCTCTCTTGGATTTTGCTTTTCGACTGATATCTAAAGCTGATGGAGTCTTGCTTTTCACAACAACAGGGCGTTCACCCTGTTTATCCCTATAGGATCAAGCAAGACTACCTCGAACCCCCTCTAATTAGGTTTATCAATTCTTTACGCTCCTCGGGAGATAAAGTTTTGCCAATCCATTTTTCCCGAGTTTCGGATTTCAATACTACTATCAACAGCTTTGATTTCTTCTTTGAGTGGCTATGCTCGACGCTCTTCCTCTCGTTTGATCATGTTTCAGATCTCGAGGGGAATTTCTCTGCATTCTCTTCCGAGAAAGGTGTCTTTAGTTATTTTAAACATTAGATCCAAGAGTGAATCACAAGAATACTGATAATGCTAGAATCAAATCTTTATTTCAACAGAAATTTCAAGTACATTGATGACTCTTTTTTTTAATGCACCTCAATGGGTTCTACATTGGATTTGACAAAAGACAACACATTGACTTTGAATGAACAAAACTGACAAACATGACACATTTTTTTTTAACAGTGACACAATAAAACTTACCAACTTTGAGAGAAGAAAGTTGGTGTACACTCAACGAAAGACAAACCTAACAAAACAAGACATTTCTTCGTCAGTAATACACTGGCACTGAAAGTTTATGGGTAGCACCCCTTCCTCTATGACGTATGACTGGGGAGTCCAATCCTGGTATAGGTTCTGTTGACCTGGCTGGGTGAAATGAAAGGAAACTGGTTCAACAAATATGTGAAGTCAGTTAGGTCATAAATCCTGTCATGGAAATGACAAACACTAATTTTAGTGTGAGACAATCTTGTTGAATGTTATACACAAGTTAAAACAAGAGATAATACAAACACATCTCTTCCTTGGGTAAGAACCAACAGCATAACAATTGTAAGAATGGTCATGGTAAGATAAACACATGATTTATCAATATCGCTAAAGGATAGAAATCACACTGAAAAATGTGTTGGGTAAAATTTGGCAGCATGACGGCCACACAAAGGGACCCCACAAGTCATCATAAGGGTATATGGATAAACTTGGTAGTATAGGACTCCCAGCAAGGATACTTGCACTCAAATGATGGTGGCAAGATAGGCTCATGAGTGAAAAACAGAATATGGTCATCAGAGGGATGTAATCAAATGAAGGACTGACCATGAACGACGACATTTAGAGATGGGTTGAATTTGCAACCAAAAGATCGAAGGATAGATCGTGACCATAAGAATGATGATTAGAAGCCATCGATCTGATCACAATCTAAAAGAATGAATAGATAGGGATAATTGATTAGATTAGGAATGAAAACCTAACTAAGAGGTAAACCCTAATCTAATAATGTAAATCCACAATGAAAAACATGGATTAATTTTAAAAACAATAGATCACGGGATAGATTATTGATAAAGAGCCAATAATCTAATGATTATCCACATAATGGATAAATAGAAAGAATTGATTAGATTACGAAGGAGGACCCAACTAAGAAGTAAACCCTAACCTAAATATATGGAATACGGATCAATGATACAAGGTATGAATCAGATCTATGATAAAAAAAAATCAGAAAAAAGACCATGGTCATAACGATGACAAGTAGAAGTCACCGACCAAATCTAAATCTCAAAGAATATGACTGATTGGATTAGATAGGAAACATTACAAAGGAGTAAGCCCTAATCTAATAATCAATATATAGATATATACATATATACACCCTAACCAGGGGCACCAGCCCTAAATATGATCCCACAGAGTCAAGACACTTGACTCAAGACAGACATGTGAGTGTACTAGGACCGCGCTGTAGCCACATAAAGGTGAACTACAATAATCTATGGATAGGACATGGTTCCTAAATCTAGGCTTCAACAAGTGTAAGCAACACATGTTCGTCCTTATATGAATGCAATATATACGCATATGCAGATCCTAATTGGGTTTTACTAAGTCAGCAGATATATTCATATACATAATATATTTAAAATAAAAGTAGAGCTCCAAACTCAATATATCGGGTACTATGCTTATGATCCATACTTAAAATGTATAACACAAGTACGCCTAGTGTTATAATAGTATGCTTCATTGCTCATCGGCTGCTGTAAACACAAGTACGCCTAGTGTTTACGGCTGCAGCACCGGCGCATAGCTTGGAAATAGATACAACAATCCCAGTAGGGTAATGACATCCCATCTGGCATGTACTGTATCTATCCCATGGAGCCAATAATAATAAAATCAATAAAAGAAAAATAAAAAATAAAATGATGTATGCTGTGCAGTGTGTGAATCCCTTGTTTTAAACACCTATTTGGTGCCCCTGGATTATAAGCGATTAAATTCCCATTTATAATGATTTTAGCCCAAAATTCTTCAAAGTTAGTAACAAATGGCATTTTAACAGAGTTAGGCAATATCTCGAAAGACTATCCCCAGCAGAGTCGCCAACCTGTGGACCCCGATCCGAGAGAGGCGGGGGACGGGCCCCACACGAAGTCTTAGGATCATCCACGTGAATGGAGAGCTCTACCAAGGAACTCTCGAAAGAAGTGCCCCTCACAGTATGAGTGGCGATAAAAGAAGAGATACCTCTCGATTCGGGGACTAGCCCAGATTCGAGGCATACCTTAAACAAAGAAGAGTCGCCATCCAAGGAAGTGGGCCAAGGATCCCATACTATGCTCTGTTGCAACGGATAACTAGAGATATAAAAGAAGGTTCGTGCCTGATTACGAATTTGAAAGGTCCGAAGAGCACCTCGTCCGCCCAAGTGCAAGCACCTGGTCTCTTATCCCATTTACTTATTGATTTTGAAGAGTTTGGGCAAAAGTCATGTGAAGTGGGAACGAATATCTCCGAGAAGACGTCTATCTAATCATGCATGTCTCGGAGGAATAATAAATACACACAAAATAGATGAAAGAAATGTCACCTGAGAATTGTTAGGTTATGAGTGTCATACCTAATTGGGGTCTAAGTTCTGGTATGCAAACACATGCATGCTACAGCTAAAGGTATAGGATCTGTACATGAAAATAAGAAAACATAGCAAAACATACAACACAATTCAAATTTATACATGACTGGACAAGAAGAATCCTAAAACTCTAATGCAAGACTTGACTCGGACCAAGATGGCCGTCCATCCCAGCTGCTTTACGTATCCCGGCCTCGGGAAGAATCGGAGTCAACGTAGTTCGATGACCTATTCTAACTACGATGCATAACCATCTAGAACCGTTATCCTAGACTCGATCCACTAGACTCGACTGATTTTTAAAGCTTTTTTGTACGATTGCTTAAATTCAGGTGAATTGTAATTTTTAGGACTCTCTATATGCCCCAACTAATGCAAGTTGATTAGCCCTAAGCTAATGCAGGTGGGCCCTACATCCTATGTGTAACTAGGCTGTGCATCCTAAAGAAAACCCTGGGCTGATTATATGCTTCCTAGTCTAGCCATCGGTTCGACTAAATGTCTAACCGATCGACTCGAGGCCTCCTAACTCTAGGGACACTCACACGACAGGACACACCATATCAATACAAATCAGGACAGACTCCTAACTCTAAAACACCTCGAATATTTAGGACAGACTCCTAACTCCAGAGGAAGATCTTTTGAAAACAAGGTTTTGAAGAAGCTTTGTATTTTTGGAAGGTTTGAAATATTTATTTTTAAAGGTTTGGCTGGACCTAGGATAAAGATCCCAAGCTGCACTACGTACCTCGTGAAAGAGGATCAAGCCAACGTAGTTCGGAACAGATTTTCCTAACTACTCTTAATGACTCAAGATTTTTGGTTTTTCAGATGTTTTTTATGTTTTTGACTCAAGAGGACAGAATCCTAACATCATAAGGGGAGGACAGACTCCTGATATCCCGCAAAGGTTGGACAACATCCTATGTTTTGCAGGGGAAAAGATCAGAATTACAGCTCTGCAAGGGTTGGACAGCATCCTATACCTTGCAAGGAACTGGATAAAATCATATGACTTGACGAGAGGTTGGACAGACTCCTAACCCCTATGATGATAGGACTGACTCCTGAAAGACTGAAGGACTGACTTCTGTGCTAAGGAGAGATTCCTATGCTAAGGACTGACTATGAAATTAGTAATTCTAAGAAGGAGGTGCTAATGAGACAAAGCCTGTCTCCAAATGATTTGACTTTTTTACTAATACATAGCTTGTCTCTTTAAAAATGGGTGGGCTCTAGATGACTCTTTCATTGCCCTTGCAATGAATAGGGGAACCTAAGGTCTTAGGGGATATACATCTAAAAGACTTGGGCAAGTCTTTTAAATGAGAGAGGGGAGTGCTACTTGGACTGAGCAAATCCCCTAATGATGGGCTTGGGCTAGCGCCTTCATCACCCTTGCAATGAGAGGGACCTAAGGTTTAAGGAATGTACATCTAAAAGACTTGGGCAAGTCTTTTACATAAGAGAGGAGAGTGCTACTTGGACTGAGCAAATCTCCAATTCCATGTTTAACATTGATGAAGAAAAATTTCAGCATTTGTTCGGTATGAAGCCAAGTAAAATCCCATTAATATCAAGGTCATCATCATAAAAAAAATTCACTGACCATAACCCTACTCATTGTTTAAGGGAATCAATAAATTCATGAATGGGCTAAAGCCACAAGAAAAAAGGACATCACATCATTTGGCAGTTTCAAACGAGCAATCAGAACAGATGAACAAAAAATTACTGACATTACAAGAAATGAATATTGACAGCAAGTGATGCCTAATACATGCAGTGAATGTAATATGTTTCAATGAACTCAACATTCATGAAACAGGACAAGCCTTTCAACTTTTAAACAAGAAAATCATAGTCCCAAAATTAACATCTTGTGCAGGTTTCACCTAGAAAATTCTCAAAGAAGGCCTCTATTAACTAATGGCAAGGACACTACCAGGTTTTAGTAACTGCACCAAAGCATATTTCAGTTTTAGAGAATCATGGTAAAATTTGATAAAAGACAAGATAGCTGGTGCAATTATAAAACAGGGTAAAGCCAATGTCATTGCCCTCTCCTTCAAGATATTGGGGATGCAGACTATACATGACATAATTACATTGAATCTCATATTAGCAAGGCAATCTTGTTTTAAATTCAAGCCATGAATCAAATAATGAACAGAAAATTACCTGAATTGCTTGGTATCAAACCTGATTGGGGGCTACAATTCTGAACTAATTAGTGCTGAACCTGATGGATGCCAAAATTCTGAATGGATTGGTGTTGAACCTGATGGATGCCACAATTCTGAACTGCTTGGTATTAAACCTTGAACTTAGTAAATAAGACACATGATATTCAACTGCCAATACATCAGGCTTCCATCGTTTGATGACCTTGACTTGAGCCAGTTCTCTTCTTCTTTTTCTTTTGTTCTTCATAATCAGCATCATCAGCATCCAACTCAAATCGGCAAATCGGACAAGAATTCCTCGAATCCAACCACGGAATTATACAATCCTCATGATATATATGTTCACAAGGAAGCTTCTTCAATAATCCACCATCAGATACTAATTCCTTACAAACAGCACAGATCAAACCCTCTCCTTTCAAGATCTGATTAATCTCAACCGTTGGTAACCCTAACACCACAGATCTAGTCGCAGGAGGTGCTCCTCTCCTCATTCCTCCCTCATTCTCCAAGAAATCCTGCAACAAAACCTCATATCCCTCTGCATCAACATAATCCTTAGGATTTCCAACAAAATCCTCTAGGTTTCCGTTCGGAATCTCGATGCGTAATTCAATCGTGTTGTCTTCTAAACCCTGGAGAATCTCAAACCATCGGATCCGTAATAAACGAAGCAGATCACGTTGTTGTTTCTCTCTCTCATCTTCTTCTCCTTCATTAATCTCAGATCTGAATTGATCTTCTTCGTATCCTTCGAATAAACCTTCTTCTTCATTTTCTTCTTGCAAAACAATGAAACCTACAGAGAAATCTCTGAATTTCAAAGATGAATCAGATCTGGTCAATGAAGAACAAGTTCTAAGTTACAAGGAAAGAAGAAACACAAATCCACGGTTTTTTTTATAAAGAAAATTAAATCCAGGGCCCTGTTGGAATGAATCTAGGGTTTAAGGTGCTTAAATTAGGGTTTTAAAACGAGAATAACAGAGAAAAGAGCTGAAACAAGATGGAAAATGAGGATCTATATAAAAAAAAGAAAAAAACATGAAGTATATGAAAAAAAGGAAAATTTGGTCAGAGCTTGGCCGGAGCTCCGACGATCGTGCCGGAGAAGAAGATCGAAGTTAAAACTCTAATTTTTCCCTTTTCTCTAAATCTCTCTCTTCTCTCTTCTCACGGATCTCATTCTTTGCTATTCTCCTAGCAGATCTCTCCTCTCTTCATTTCTTGCTTTGGAGCTCCGATCGGATCCACGGAGAAGATGAGCTTTGACCGGAGAAGGAGTCATGGCCGGGGTTTACCGGAGCTTTTGCAGATCTAGCCGGAGAAGATGCAAATGAACTAGGGTTTGGGTTAGGGTTTAACGAGATTTCTCTCTCTCTCTCTCTTTCTCAGAATGTTGGGGAAAATGAAACCCTCGAAAATTTTTTTTTCTCCCCCTCCTCTCTGTGCAAATCTGGTTTTTTTTTTCTTTTTTTCCCGATGGATTCTTTTTATAATGAAGTGATAAATTCGACCTCTTTTTCTTATTTGGACAACCACCTTTCGGATAATCCACCCCCTTATATGAACTTGCACTACGACTTTGCTCGACTCGTTCGCTAGGCAAACACGCTCGAATTTTGATGAAATTTTACGGGGACCTCAGTGAGACCCTCAGCTAGCCTAGAGTGAAATTTGGGACCCTAGTTGATTGATTTGATTGGGTTTTGCACAAAATTGGAAGATTTAGGGCACGGTCAAAATGGGGTGTCTACAGTAGTCTACATTGTGTATTCTCTAGAATCCTT
This sequence comes from Tasmannia lanceolata, assembly GCF_043159265.1. Lineage (NCBI taxonomy): Eukaryota > Viridiplantae > Streptophyta > Magnoliopsida > Canellales > Winteraceae > Tasmannia > Tasmannia lanceolata. The sequence continues at coordinate 48,786,068 of NW_027518683.1, read as the reverse complement.
TCATAGGATCTTTCTTACAGTTGTTTATATTATTTTCTATAATTAGACATCCTTATCATGCGTTTCTAAAGTTATTTAGTATATATAATCATGATAAGTTTCTTTGTTGGCCATATATTCACTTTCATACCTTTAGCCTATTGTGGCATGTCATGCCTTGTCATATAGGTTTCACCTAAGGCCAATGACAAAGACAAAGGGGGAAGCTTACTAGTGTTATATTTAGAATCGTATGTACTATAATAACTTGTGTGGATTGTCCATTTTGATATTCCCCACATATTTGTGCTTTAACTTGCATATCTTTAACAAAAAAAAGAGGATTTCATGATCAACTTTTTGAATTTTGTGCTAAAACCTTAATATCACTATTGATTCTCATTCATAGAAGTATATTACACTTGCTCATCCTAATTTCTATGAAGTTGAATGGTTATCATATGTGTTTTTAATTTTTCACTCATATACCCATGATATACCTCACTATCTTGTCATGAAATGTGCTAAAAGTTAACCATATGCATGACAATTCAAAAATGGGGAGTTCTTAATTTTCATTATACCTATTCTTGCTTATCATAGGTTTTACTTGATATAATAACTACACATCACTTCATGATAAGATTCTAATAGGAATTCAAACAAATTGGGGGCTTATCATGCTAAACTTTAAACTTGCTTGTTTTCTTTCATGATAAGTAAAATATAATCTTTAACTTGCTAATCTATTAATGTATTATGGGTCATAGGGTAGATTTATATTGGTTTTATTCATATACTATGATATACCCTAAAAATTTAAGCTAAAATTAGAATGTCTCTTTGTTTTTCTAACATAGGCTTGATTTGTTTTGTGTTATTCCTTTCCTACATTGGTTGTCTCTTATCATGCCATATATACATTGATTTTATTGGCTAATGATGATAAGAAGCTAGGGGAGCATCTAGTCTCACTAAATATCTTTGATGTTTTTTGTATTATGCTCAAATGTTTAATCCTTCCTTTTTGCTAATGCCAAAAGGGGGAGAATTTGTGTAATTGATTAGATCCATAATCATATGCATTCTTGTACTATAATTTGTTAAATATAACCCATGCATATGTTGAAGGGGAGTAGTTATGCTTACATTGTTTATCTAATCCTCATAAGAGGATCCTCCCACCTCTCTAATCAATTTGGTTTGTCATCATAAAAAATGGGGAGATTGTTAGCCCAAGGGTTCCCCATGGGTTCATTCAGTCACCTTGTTTTGATGATTAACAAACACAAATTGATTAGTCTTTTATAGACTAATTGTTTGCCTTGAGTGTTGTGCTATACACAGGGAATTCATATGTCAATCCACGCTAGCACACACCATTGATAGCCTATGCTTGAAGATGAACCAAACAAATGACAAAGGAGCTAGAGCATATTTGGACAAACCATACCTTGGAGGATCAACCAAGGAGAAGTTCCACACAACCATCTCAAAGCATTGAACAAACAAAGGAAGATCAATGAAGGCCAAAGCTTGTGGATCAACAACTTGCAAAGGAGCTTGAACCAAATGGTGGCATCATCCTTTGAAGGTGTCAAGCAAAGAAGCTCAACCTTGAAGATCCCAAAGCAAGCCAAGCACACCATTGAAGATCAAATGAAGATTGGCTCAAGAGAACAAGGGAGTACTTAGAATGGTAGTATGTATCACCTTTCTCTCTTGTATTTTTTCTTGATCAAGGCACACCTTAAAATCCCCTAAAAATATATTTTTCAAAGAGACTAACACACCCTTTAAGGACTTAAATGGATAAGTGAATGGCCATGGTGGTGCACCAACATGTTGGGTCCCATATGGCATTCAACACAACATTGAACAAAACAGAGTTCCAAGTGAACAACCTGGACCAGAAACTAAATCCTATTATAACTTATCTAACACATTTTCAAATATTTTTGAAAATATTTTTAACAGATAGCTCTCATTGTTCTCATATCCGTAGAGTATAAAAACGTCGAAATCCGACGAGAAACGAAGGAGATATGAATTTTTGAAGTTGGACACTGATTCTTGGAAATCCAGTCTCGGAACTCCGAGAAAATTCTCGGAGCTCCGAGAAATGCTCCAGGCTCTTAAAATTAAATCTCTGTTTGGTTTCTCGGAACTCCGAGAATACCCTTGGAGCTCCGAGAATACCATCGGAACTCCGAGCAGTGTATTTGTTCAAAAAAATATAGTCGTTGGAGAGCCAACGGCTAGTTGACTATTTGACCCAGTTTTGACTGTTTTGCCCCCCAAACGGTCACATGGAGTTGGGACTTCATATATACCCATTCAAAGGGTCCAAAACACCATATGAATATGCTCCAACTCTAAAGAACCCTAGAAAACTACTTGAAACTATTTTTGGGTTAATTTTCTCTCACTAACCTCTTGTGCCTTGATTTGAGAAAATCATTTGAGATTGGTTTAGGCATTACTTGTAATCATCTTTGAGAGTGCATTGTGAGCTTTACTTTGTATTAGCCTATCTAGAGGCAAGTGAGTAACATCTTCTTCTCTTCATTGTATTTGGCAACAAAGGGCGTCGTATTTAAGACCCTTAGAGCTTGGACTCTCGGATTGTACAAGGCGAAAGGAACGCCGTATTTAAGTTCCTTGGAAGATAGTGGATACCTCAAGGAGAGCAAACTTGAGAAGAGTGGAATAGGTCTTGGGTTTAAGACCGAACCACTATAAAAGTCATTGTGTCAAAGCCTCTTGTCTCTCTACCTCCTCTTGATTGGTGATTGGTACACATCTCTCTTACTCTCTCTTGTAGGTGCTTTAATATTCATATCCTTGCTTGAGTGAGTGATTCGCACTTAAGTTGAAATTGCATATTCATCTCTTGCTAATTAAGCCTCTCATAATTCTAATCAAGTTATAAAATCAACTAGGGAATAAAGTTTACATCATTACTATTAAGCTTAATTAATCAAACTAACTAAATTGAGAAAAGTTAAAACTAGGATAATTTTGGTAAAGAGTTTTTAAAGAGAATAAGTTTTTTAAAGAAACCCAATTCACCCCCCTCTTGGGTTGCCTAGTGGGATTTCAATTTTTTTTCCATAGAATATCAGTTTACCAAGTGGTTAGAGAAGGGCGGGGAGATTGGGAGAGGAAGAGAACTGAGAAGGCAGAAGTGAGAAGATAGTCCAAAGTGGCTGAAAAAGAAAAGAAATGAACAAAGAACTCTATTTTGAGTACAGTTTTTCTCCCAAGTTTTTCAACCACTTACGCTCTCCTCACTCATACCATCTCAATTCTCTCCCCCATTCCATGGAACTAAAAGCACAAATCAAAGAAATTTGGACAGAGCCAACAAATTTGACGGAGCCATTAAGTTGGGTGAAATATAGGTCTTGTAATCAACAGCAGCATAGGGATGTTGAAGCAGGGTGGTTTTTCACAACATATCTAAATCTCCAATAGGAGGTTGATTCTCCCAAACCTATCCATTTTAATTGAGAGGACAGACTTGACTTAATGGGGGAAGATCTTCAACCAACAGCCCCTTCTTCTTAGTTCACACATTGGAACTTGTCACATTTCAAATTAATGAGATGGAAATATAGATTTCATTAGCTGAAAAATGAGAAGGAAATATAGATTTCAGACATGAATAAAAAAGAAAAAATCAGGGACAAATTAATGAAAATGGAGATGATAGAATGGTGGAGAACAATACCTTATGGTTGAGAAAGAAATATGATCTTGTTTTTTGCAACCAACTTCTTCCTCTTCTATTCCTTATTAAAACCTAATCACTCTCCTCTCCAAAGACCCTAAATGCTCCTCCTCTCATCTTCTTCTCTTCTAGCACCTTCTGAAATTCTCCAAACCCTCTTTACTTTTTTTCCTCGAAACCCTAATGGGGCCCTCCTTTTCCACAGATCAAAGAAAGAGGGAGAACTGAGATGAGGAGAAGAGAAAGAGAGGGTGGTGGTGGCCGTGGATTTCGATGGTGGGATTTGATGGAGGCATGAGGTCGAGATGGTGTGGTGTCGGCCGAGCCTTCTCCTTCTCCTTCTCCCAAACTTTGAAACCCTAAACAGAAAAAATGGGTTTTCAAGAGGGTTTCTGAAAAAATGGGTTTTCACGAGGGAAATTTTAGAAAGCTCGGGTCGGGAAACGTAGGGCGCCTGATTTAGTCTTTTTCGATTCACCGATGTTCCCAAAAAAAAGCCGGTGATTGTTATCTCCAGCGACCCTCATGATCGTCGCTTACTATCAACGCAATACACAATTAATTGCCGACGTTTTACATTGCAAACGTCGGAAAATACAAACATTTAGTGACTTTTTTAAAACGTCGGTGAATAAATGCGCGGTAATAGCCACTCACTCTCGTTCTATTTTACGAACGTCGGTGCATATATAGTATTAGGAACGTTTTTACAAAACGTCGGTAAGCAAACGTCGGTAATAACTGTTTTTCTTGTAGTCAACTCAAGCTCTAATATTAGATGATGTAGCCTGGCTCGATCTAATACCAGATGATGTAATCACCTATCGTGAAAGCATGAAAATTGATCTCAAAGATGAAATTCATAGAATTACGAGTGCTAATAGAGAGAAAACAAGAAAAACTCTAACTAGCCGTTTGGAAGCATGGTTTTTATAATCTAGGATTTTTAAATCCTTTACAAACTAAAACCTAGATTTCACAAGCTAAAACCCGGATTTTTAAATTAAAAACTGTATTTTACAATCCTGAAAATGTATAATCCAAGTTTTAGCTTAGAAAATTCAGGATTTTACAATCCTAGATTATAAAATCTATGTATCCAAACGGCCAGTACGAGTTCGGCGTTTTCTCTTTCTAGTTCATTAATTTAATAATCAAAACAAAATTGCCTTACACATGAATCGTTCTCCTTTATAATTAGGATAGAGTCTAAATAAGAGGCAAAAATTAATCTATGAAATAAAAGGCAACAATTAATCAATAAAAATTGATTCATACTAAAAGCAAGCCTAAAGGAAAGAGCTAATAAAAGCAACAATTAAATCAAAAGCATATCATGCCTAAAGATAAGTCAATTCCAAGGGTTGCCATATTCAACCATGGACGGGACTGGACTGGAAAACGATCAATAGAGGGTACCCGCAGAGATGGTCGAATAATCAACGACCACTTTGAAAGAATGCAGACATGCAATCTACTCGTGGACCTGCTTGGGCGTCGTTGGTTTGGACCCTCAGGTTGCTTTTGGACTGACAGAATCAGGAACAGAATCGGCATCCTATTTCAATTCTTATTCTAGTTATCCTAGATATGGAATGAAAAAAATTAAAGGAAAAAAGTAATTAAAATTTTAACAAAGCAGAATTAGAATAAAGGGTGGGATACAGAATCCAGCATTAAGGGGTAAGATACAGAATCCGGCTTTTTTCCCGGTGTCGTTTTTGCCCTTCTTATTTCTCTTGTGGTTCCTTCTCTGCACTCTAAGGATTTTTTGACGTCCCTTTGAAAGAAAGACGACAAGCTAATTTCGCCACATATAAAAACAGTGGAGTGATAAAATCATTTCCCATTTTTTTTCTCATTAAAAAAAGCTAGGCTCAAAAATAAAATAAAAATAAAAGTTTTTCGGTAAGTGATATATCCACCCCTTTTGATTACTTGGGACCAAGGTTTTAAATTTTGGTTCAGGAGGTAATTACGGTCCAATTCGAAACCGAAATTTTAGCCGAAATTCGGTAACGGGCGCTCGAAATGGCGCCAAAATTTCTGTAATTTCAGCTGAAATTATGTAAAGGAATAAAAAAGAATATTTTATCTTAAATTTCGACCGAAATTTACCAAATTTCGGCAATTTCGATTTCCAAACATTTCGGTTTCAGTCTTCACTGAAATTTCGGATTTCGGCTGAAATTTAAAACCTTGCTTGGGACACCCAGCAGCAGTATATCAATGACTGCAGAGGGGCTGATGTACTTCACATCGGAAGGATATTCAATGGGACTAACTGCCATGTACATTGCTGCCGGGTGTCCCAAGTAATCACAAGGGGCGGATAAATCACTACCCGAGTGTTTTTTATCATCTTATTATCAGGCTGTAAATGGACGTGAAATTGTATGGTGCCTGCGCGTTGATGCACGTAGTGGGAGTATGACAAAGGTACCACCCTTGATATTTGATCCAACAACAGCTTATGTAAAATCAGGTGCGGTTGGATTAGATATTATTTGTTTATATTAATAAACTGGTACGGGTCCCCAAACTCCAATTTTGTTGGGATATTTTCAAAAATCATTTTAAAGTTAATAATATTGCTTGATTTCACATGAAAAGAAATTTGGGTATATTTGAAGTATTTTGATTTTTATATTAAAGGTCATGGGTTCAAGTCTCAAGAGCATTTATTTTTGTATTATAAGTCTCCTCTTATATGGGACGATCTCAACCATTGATTTGTGTTATAAGTCTCATCTTATATGGGACGATCTCAACCATTGATGAGAAGACTCATCTATGGTGGAGAATGAGTTTTCCAATAACTACCAACTACCTCTTCTTTCAAAATTTGAAAAGAAGAGACACGTGAGACACACCACAAAAAGGTAAGTGTAGAGAGAAACAAGGTAGTTGGTGATTTGTAGTTTTTAATTATGGCCTAAAAGATACATCCATGAAAAGGTACCTATGAAAAGGTACCTATGGAATTGGTAGGGGTGGAAGCCTCTCAACTCTTATAAATAGACTAGGGGGTAAATCATTAAAAAAGTGAAAAAAAATATTTAAAAAAGAGAGTGTTCTTTCCAATATTACACTGACTTTGAAATAGTGCTCTCTCTATCTTTTTCTAATTATCACCCTATTAAGTGCTCTTGTTGCTCTTGTTGACTTAATCCTTATCAATATTATTTGTTTTTCTTGTTATTATTGGGCGATTGATTTAATGTGAATCAACAGATTGCAGCAGTTGATTTTACAAGAGAGTGTCGAGCATTGTATCCTAGGGGCAGAGATTCCTAGAGCAACTGCAATTTATTTTGGATATTATTCTATTGTGGAGAATCTACTGACAATACCTTAAGTAGTGCGCCTTGCCCTTAGTTTGATTATTATCATAATTAATATTCCTCCTATCAATTTTTATTTCTTCCGTTATTTTCAAATTCGTTCATCGCTTTAGCTTATATTCCCAACAAATTTACCAACCAAAAAAAGGGTGGTCTGATTACGTTGTTTAGCCCAGACACCATATAAAAACTTGTAAACAGACAATTATAAGTAAAATATGGAGTCTACATTTAAGGTGAAATACGATGTTTCTTTTTATTTACGTTGAAAGAAACATTACTTAATTAATTAATACAGTGTGTCAGTGCAGTTTTTTCCCGCTAAGTTCCATGAGACGACCAAACTTATTTGCTAAGATCACTATGCATGCATCAACCATGACCTAACTGTTGACAAGCAGCCATGGCTGCCCTGGACTACCAAATGTTTAATAAAAAGAAGAAGAAAGAAAGGGAGAGGGTAAAAAGTCATCTACTCAACAAGAGAAAACCTACATTCCAGTATTAATTAAGTATCAATAATACATAAAATTAACATAGAATTTTTCTTCCAAGAATATTATATATCTTAAGTTAGGTACCCACATATTCTATAGTAGGAGGAATTTTGAAAAAGATTAATGAAATGGGATTTGGTTAAAAGCAAGGTGGCATCAACCTTGTGTTTAACACACTGTCATAACGCGCATTCTCTTATTTTTCTAACAAAGAAAACTGAGAAAGAGAGAAAAGAATAAGAAGAAATAAAAAATGTCATCAAGAGTAGAAGTCTAGAAGAAGCATTCACTTTGAGAGCGAAAAGGAAAGGCAAAAACAAAAGAGAGTCAAACACTGAGCTGTACTCTTCAACTATGAGATTGCAGTCTAAGTGGGAAACTATGGTACTGAAAGCAGAGCCGGATGTTTGCCGCGTGGACCACCTCGGCCACACGGCATTAAACCCCACCACCTAAAATTTCTATGTAAGGCTGCCGAAAAATATTAAGCTTGGTGCATGACAAATAATGTCTTTTGACTAATGTCAATGTTCCCTCGAGATACCGGCTGTGTGAACGATGTAAAGACCGGTACCGATCGAGCTTTAATTAGGCCCAAGTAACAGTGACACTGCATTAATTAAGCCAACAATAAATGGCTAGATCAGTCATTCTGTGTTAAAGACCAATTTTCTCATCTCACACGATGATACGTACGTGCAATTGAGAACGTTCAGACTACAAGAGCCGGATTTTAGAATCTTGGATTTTAATTTAAAAGTAGAGTAAAATTTTGGGTTTTACAATGGAAGTAGGTTGCACATGTTGAGGAAGTAGGTTGCAGATGAAGGATTTAAGTAAGAAATTCAGGTTTTAGAAATCTCTCCTATCCTGAGATATATAAAACCTGGGAACATGGGATCATCTCTTAGCTATTCTCTTGCTGACGGAAAGGACGAGAAATCAGAAAACAACGGCTTGTCTCCTTCTCTCGTCTCCCATCCACGATTTTGAGGAAATCCAAGATTCTAAAATCAACGTATTCAAATGGCCCCTGAAGGAATAGAGATTGCCTTGGTATAGGTCCATTTCTGTATAGGAATAGAGATAGCCTTGGTATCGGTATTTCCCGAACCAAGTGACTTGTATCAAACCATTGTGCTGAGGTCGCTAGCAAAATAGATCTAAAATCTAATGCAGACATTTTGGAGATTTTGTACGATGTAAGCCCTTATAATACCGTATTTTTCAAAAAGTACTATACGGACCATATCATAGTATGATCCAAACCGTCCATGTGATGGGCCACAACTTAAATATGTGCCCTAGAAATCATTTCCATTGGATGATGGTAGCCATAATATTCAGTTTCCTTTATAGATCGGAGGTTGGGATCATCCTATGGAAATGATTTTTGGGGCACAACCTATTTACGTTGTGGCATCACATGGATGGTTTGGATCATCCTATAGTATGTTCCGTAGACTACGTTTTAAAAACATTATGGGACTATAAGGGCTGACACCATATAAAAACTCGATATTTTGTAGATCAAAAATCTACTGTAGATATTTTTTAGATCTAAAAATCTAATGGAGGGACCCCTGTTAGTATTTGTCCTCTGTGGCAGTTGATGAAATTTAACCCTTAACCAAGGTTATTTTGGTCACTTTGTGTGGTTGTTCTTATTTCAAAGAAGAAAGTCCCATTTTCGTACAGTGTTCATGATCATCAAAGACTAGTCATGATGGGATTGCAGGAAGCCAAGGAAGAGATCGGCATTCATCAGACATTTTCATTTGATTTTCTGTCCACATTCTCTTGGCTATGGCTTCTTGAGGGGAGGAGTAACATACGCTTAATATTCCTCGGAAAATTACTCAGAAAAACGTTCAGAAGGTTCTAGATGATTAGCTTGCCCAAGACTCTACTTAAAATCTATTGCATTGGAACCTTCATACTTAAGTCTATTAATTCAGAATGTATTGTTGACTTCTTATCTCCTGAACCGTCTTCTGGTTCACTTGAGATGACTGACTTTATTGCAAACTTCTAGCCACGAACTGAGTCGCAATACGATTCACAAATTATGTACTAAAACTAGAGAATTACAAACTAACGGCCATGTTTGTCAACCGTGCATGAATGTTTTTTTTCCATGGAATATTAACCTACTGTGGATAGAAGGGTAGGGAGTAGGGTTGCAACTTGGGTAGGGTTTTACCCGACCCGACCCGACCCGACCCTTAAGTAACATGGGTCAGGTTTAGAAATCATGGGTCTTGGGTTAGGTAGGGTTTTAGCTTAAAAACTCAATCCAATCTTGAGTCAGGTAGGCTTTAAAGAAAGAAAAAAAAAAACCGAAACTCGACCTGACTCTTTATAGGTTTACTGGAGCTTTCTTAAATATCTCTTGAATCGAATGACAAATTATTTTCCAACATATTGAAATAATTCTTTCACTGAGGTGATCATATTTGCGATGTGTAAAAATAGATTCCTTCTTAGATTTAGGCACTTTATGGACTTTTTTTTTAATGGTGAATCTTTATTACTAAAAGGCAAACATGACTAAAGTCACTAAACTCCTATGTATATTTTATTTGGGATTTGCTAGTCAATTTTGGGGAAAGCCGTTGAGCGGCTCACTTTTGCACGAGAGAACAACCACCTCAGATGAATTATATAAATAAGACGAAATCTGCTAAAAGGTGAGCAATTAGAGTAAATGAAACCCATGAATCAAGATGTCTATTATGTTAGATTAGGCTTCTTATGATACATTAGGTGTTAGATTAGGCTTCTTATGATAAATAGGTAACTAGGTTAGATTAGAATAGGTAACTAGGTTAGATTGGGTATTTAGGTTTAGATCAAGATTATCTTTTACTAATCTTATATCTTACCATAATTATCTCCTAAGTGCATTAGTCATATGACAACGTCGTATACCTGCAAAGTAACCTTTACGAGTATAAAAAGCTAAGCAAAACAATCTCAATCTATGGCAATTAAATTTTGTAATAAAATGTCATACAATAATTAATCTTAAATCCACTTTCTAACACATCTCTCGCTCTCCACGCAACTACAATAGAAATATAGTAGTTCTTTAACAAAGTTCAAATCAAATAATCACTCACTGTCAATCATATCAAAAGAAACTGATTAAATTACTTGAAGAATCCTAAGCTTCCACTCCCTCGTCGACCCCGTGAGGATCAAAATCCAAAATATGAAATGTTAAATCCACAGTCCGCCAAAGCCCAATACATAATAACGGATTACCTCAGCGGCATCTAAGCATGCCAAGGAAAAAGGGTCAATCAATAAAGTGTCATGAAAGCAAGACGAAGTACATGTGACTCTTATCATACGAATATCATGAGTTCATATAAGTAGTTCACATATAATGGCTGAATCAAGGATTAGCATGGTCAACATGAAATCTCAATCAAGGTTTAGTCTTTCAAATTAAGGAATGTAAAATGCAATGAGAAGCATGGTAAAAAAACCATAAGGGTTCGTTTGGATTTTGGGAATGAGGAATCGGAGTCGGTATCACATTCCATTCCGATACCGACTCCAACGGCAAAGGGAATCTTAATTACAATTCTAGTGTTTGGTTGAGAATTGGAATTCACGACTACAATCAAAAGGCAGGTAAGAGAGGGGTTTCATCACCGGAAGAAGAAAATTAGAAAAATAATAATTTCTGAAAGGAGTTTTCTGCTACATCCATATCAATAAATTTCATCATTTTTCCAATTAGGAAATTCGAATTGCTTTAGGCAAAATAAAAGAGATATACTAGAACATTCAAATACAACCTAGTTGACCCAAGTTTCTCGATCACCTCATCAAGGAACTCAAGTTAATGCCACCTTCAAACAGTGATATTATTGGCAGTCCAACAACACATTTTATAGGGCATTTCGCTAGCATAAAGGGTGCCCTTGCAAGAACCTGGAAAATTTTCAATTTATATTTCTTGAAAAAAAATTACCACCGTTTTGTTTACATCGTTTAATTTTTTGGAATTTGTTATTCTATCATGAAAAAATTATATAGAGGAATGATAGTAAAGGGTGCCCTTGCAAGAACCCAATAACAAGGTCACCCCATTAGATCCATATTACTCACTGCAATCTGAGCAACTCTACCTCAAAAAAAATTACCAAAGTACAAATCTCATAAAAAAAAGGGCGCAGATATCTCCCCCCCCCCCCCACACTCTTGTAGGCTATTTTACCTCCCCTTGACGGCTGGCTAACGTTAAACGTTAGGATTTAACGTATATGTCACTTTCCCACCATTCGACCGGTCTCTCTCTGTCTCTCTCTCTCTCTCTCTCCACATACAACAGGAACATTTGGTGGGCCCAACAAAAATCGTTGGTGGAATGGTGGGCCCATCTTTGAACAACGTAGGCCCCGCCCATACCACACCATAGGATAATCCAAACCTTCCATTTGATGGGCCATAAACGTAAATAGGTTGCGTCCCAAAATATCATTTCCATAGGCTGATCCTAACCCTCCGATCTGAATAGAAACTACATCTTATGCAACCTCTATAGATTGTAGGGTTGTGATCATCCTATGGAGATGATTTTTGGGGCACAACCTATTTACATTATGGCCCATCAAATGAATGGTTTGGATCATTCCATGGAGTTGGTCGTAAAGTAACATTAAGGCCCGTCCACAACATAGGACGATCCAAGCCGTCCATGGTTTGGATAATGGAGTTGGTCGTACACTAACATTAAGGCCTAATTGTAGGCCCCACCGATATTTTTCAAATTGAAGTATACCGTCCACAACATAGGATGATCCAAGCCGTCCATGGTTTGGATCATCCTATGGTGTGGTTCGTACCAATTTAGGCCCCACCCATATTTTTGAAAATGAAGTGTACAGTCCAGACCATAGGATGATCCGAGCCGTCCATTTGATGGGCCACAATGTAAATAGGTTGTGCCCCAAAAATCATTTCCGTAGGATGATCACAACCCTACAATCTATAGAGGTTGCATAAGATGTAGTTCAAAGATGGGCCCACCATTCCACCAACGGTTTCTGTTGGGCCAACCAACTGTCCCTGTTGTGCGTGTGTGTAGAGAGAGAGAGAGAGAGAGAGAGAGAGAGAGAGACCGGTCAAATGGTGGGAAAACGTTAGCCAGCCCAAAAAAAATTGTCAAATGCACAAAATAGTACTGATCCCGGGTAAATAAAAGATGAGGGTATTTTGGTCATTTTCATTAGCTAGTATTGTGGTTATTTTCTATGAGATAGGCCTATTATGGGTAATTTTCCACGAGATGAGGGCATTATGGTAATTTGGTTATTTTTATAAGATATGGGCTTTTAGTTAGATTTTATGTGATTGGAGTACTCTGGTAATTTTATATGAAAAAATAGCTATTTTGGTCATTGCTGATGAGATAGGGACATTTTTTATTTTCTATGACATATGGGTATTGAAAGGATATTTTGGGCATTTCAAAAGATAGTAGTCTTCTGGTCATTTTAATGTGATAGTATTTTGGTCATTTTTTATGAAATTAGTCTACTTTGGTCATTTTCTTTGAGATAGCTTAGTTATTTTGTTTGGTGAAAATGAATTAACCAAACAGTAGAAAACTCATTTTCCAAGTAAATAATAGTTTCCAAGGAAATACTAGTATCTATTTAATTCCCCCTCTTCTCCTTCTCCCTCTCTTCCATCTTCAACTGTCCACACACGCAAAAGACTCAAATGTCTACGAGATTAAGAATCTTCTCAAAAATCCGATTTTAAAACACGACCGACTCTACTACGTACACCAGTCACCACGCCAAGGAGAGTCTTTTCTTCTCAAGAGAAGAAAACGGGGTTCATGAACAGATAGAAAGAGAGAGAAAGAGAGAGTTTCACATGGGCAACGAGGAGGAGGAGACGAGCTTCTCACCCAACACGGGCCCACATGGCCCATATGGGTCCGTGTAGACTTGAGTCGGTGTCTAAAGATCACCACCTTGCTCAAAATAGATAGGAAGATTCGGTTGTTTGGAGGGTGGTAATAGCTAATTCACTGCCCCCCAAAGTACTTGTGACCCACGAGTGCTCTTTTTTAAATACTTTTTCTTCGTACAAAATCCAATCCCCCACCGTACACATAGACACTCTTTTGTTTAGATCGTGTGTGGGGGCTGAGATCATGCTTCTCATTCTCGTCTGATGGTAACCAAATCTCATAGTATCATCCCCTTTTTTTTCTCTTGTGTGCTACATACCATCCAAGAGAATGAGATAGACTTAGGCTTGGGTTTGGTAACTTGCCCAACCAACTAAATACGGGTTGGGACCTAATCTCCAAGTGTACGGATAGAAGCTTACCAACTGTCCGGCCCCACATGGATGAGGCACAAAAACTGCACGTGTACAAGGATCCACACTTTGAAGAATATTGTAATCTTATACCTGCTTAAGTAGATCATGGGCAGCGAATTGATCCTACATTCAGAATTCAAGATCAGTTCAGTAGTTAGAACTCGAGATCGCTTTCAGTGGTGTGATTTCAGCTCATCAAACAAGCCTACCCAGCCAACGGTTCGAATCGCCCGATTGGGTGCCGGCCCATTAATTGGGGTGGTGAAGTGGGCTATCTTTCCTTTTCACATTATAGAAGGCTGGTCGTCTTGCATTTCAAAGCTGACGAAATTTTTTCCCTACGATAACGTCATGGACCTCCTTTCAAACCTATATATATTCTACATTGCTTCATTAACTTTAGCATCCAAAATTAGAACTCTAATATTCATTCCTTCACCCTTTTTCAAAACCTCTCCTTAATTTCTCTCTAAAATGGAGGGTAGCGACACTCTAACAACAACCACCTCTTCTTTTTCTCCTCCTCCTTTTTCTACTTCTCCTTCTTCTCCTTCATCTTCACACCCTCTCGCCGGCCAAACTCCTCCTCCTCCTCCGGTGGTGGTCAGCCCTTGTGCCGCGTGCAAAATTCTCAGGCGGAGATGCGTCGATAAATGCGTTCTTGCACCTTACTTTCCCCCTACTGAACCCCTCAAGTTCACCACAGCTCATAGAGTGTTTGGTGCAAGCAACATCAACAAGTTCTTGCAGGTATTATTTGCATTAATTTCTAAACCATACTTCAAAAACTAAATAACTAGTCTCGACTTGACTCGACTCAAACTTCTGAGTCGATTCAACTCGAATGAGTCAATGCTGACTTCATAAAAACTCGAGCGCATTTTACTATAACATATAGAGTAAAAAAAAACCATGGGTCGGTTTCAAAACTTGGGCCGGGTCGAGTTTGACATTTAAAAACTTGAATTATTCTTGGGTTAGTTTGCATTTAATGGTAAGAAACCTGACCCGACTTTGTTTTAGTTTTTTATTATATCTTTATAGTAAATTAAATGTTGCAGTTCGAATCTTCTAGTGGCTCTTTTTCAATTTTCAAACCTGACGAGTTCTAGGCAAGTCAACTCATTTACTGGAGATCCAAGTCGACTCAGACGAGTCTAGAGTTGTCTCGAATTGTTTAATTACTGTGTTCCACACAACACACTAAAAAAATGTTACATTTAAATCCTTTCACATGATCTCTTACTTATAGAGAACCACATGGGTTTTCAGTGAACTAATACTAAATTGGTATTAATATTGGTTAAATTCTTTGGATTTCAGGAACTTCCAGAGTCTCAGAGGGCCGACGCGGTGAGCAGTATGGTGTACGAGGCAAATGCTAGGATCCGAGACCCGGTTTACGGATGCGCCGGAGCAATATGTCACCTTCAAACACAAGTGACTGAACTCCAGACCCAACTCGCCAAGGCGCAAGCCGAGCTTATTAACATGCAGAGCCAACAAGCCAACCTTGTGGCCCTCATTTGTATGGAGATGGCAAACTCTCAACCAGTCTCATCTCCACCTCTCATGGACAACTACTTTCCAACAAATCCTAACAACTTTTTTCAGGTTAACAATACCGGATTTCTTGACGAGAGTAATAATTTAGGACCGGCGTGGGAACCCCTATGGACATGACCGGTTTTATATATGAGCAATTGGATCAAGTGATGTTCCTAAGTTTTACGATTAATTAATCAAAGGAGAAGTTGATTGAATAAAAGGATTAGTTCCTAAGTTGTTGATCTTCCAACAATTTCTACTAGTGAGATTGATGAATAATTTGTATACAAGTCTAATATTAGTGTATCTCAAACAATTTTCAATCGAAGTATATCAAATCCATCTCAAACTCATATGGGTTCCTTGTCAAACCACCCTTCTATTGAAATGGGATTCCAAATAAGCAGGAAGAACATGGCATTATCAGAAAAGAACAGCAGAAATGCACATGTGTTCTATTTCTTGGAATTGTTTTAAACAACATGGAAAAAATGTCATGAATTTCTTTTCACGGTTAGAGGATGGGACAAATGGGACAGATGCACACGGGTACGCACGTTACTTCATGTGGGTTCTAGTCATCTTCATTGACCGTGTTTCCTAAATGCAGTTTTGCTTTTGGGAAATGATATTTCCACTCCCTTTTGCTGATTAGTCTCTACGAACAAAACTTCGCTCCAGGACGGTTGCTATCCTAAGAAATAGGGGTTAAGGGTATTTTAGTAAATCCTGGTAGACGAGTACGTTTTTTTCAAAGTACTGATGGAACTTCCTCCTAACATACTGGAGAGAAGTTTTTTTCAGTCCCACATGACAAAATAATTGCTTATTAGTCCCTAAGAAAATCATATTAGCTAAACAGTCGTACTTTTAGAAAATATTTTCTAAAAGATCCCTAAAACTCATGAAATTCAATTTTCTCCGTTAAAAATTTTAAAATAGCAAATTTACCCCCGAACCCATTAAATCAGTTATAGCTTTTTATTTATTTCCCTTCCAATATTTTTGGAAAAAAACCAGGAAATAAGCAACAATATTACCTCTTCCAATATTCTCCTAAAAAAACCTTCAACAAAAAAATCATTTTAGGAATTAAATAAATTGAAAATCCCTCTAAAATAAATTAAATAGGGTCGGTTTGAGTTTTCTAAATTTTAGGAATATTTTATCATTTCTAACTTTTCTAAGAAATTCCTATATCGGCTGGATTGTAAGAAAATATCTCTGATGGAAAATTATTTCTATGAATTTTTTTTTGGTTGAGGAATTATGTTTGATTAATTTAGAGGGAGAATGTGAAAGGGAAAGTCAATATTGGAAGAGATAATATTGTTGCTTGTTTCCTAGTTTTTTCCGAAAATATTGGAAGGGAAACAAAAAAAATGCATTAAATGCACTGTGGGGGGTGTAAATTTGCCATTTTAAATTTTTTAATGGAGGAAAATGAAGTTCGTGAATTTTATGGACCTTTTAGCAAATATTTTCTAAAAGTAAGATTGTTCAGCTAATATGCTTTTCAGAGGGACTAATAAGCAATTATTTTGCCATTTAGGGACTAATCACCAAAAATCCCTTTCATAAAAATGACTGCATTTATTCTCACCCCTCTTTTCTTCATCTCTTCCTGGAAGTTAGTATTTAGAAAAGACAAAGATGATGGAAATGCTGGAAAAAGTGGTGGAAATATCATTTCGTTTCCTTTTTTTCTCCTTTATATGTAAACAGGGTTTCTTCTTTACATGTATGGAGATTGTTTACTATTTAGTTCAAAGCATGTGGGCCCTACTTGACCCATCACTCCTTAGGAGTAAAGCAAGTGTGCCCAGCTTCTTAAATCTTGATGTTCACATCCATAGAGGAACTTTTGCCAAACTAACGACCCAGTGTGAAAGACAACACCCTTAAGGAGTTTCACTATGTACTTATGTACTACTATCACACGTCTTTCATTAAGACAGTTCAATGCAAGTGAGCCCAGCTTCTAAAATCATGGCACTCACTGATGAAGGAACCTTTTGAAATGATTGCGCATGGGCCATCAACGGATCCTTGGATCCGGCTATGTCTTGGTCACAACCATTGTTTTAAATTCCGGACCGAAATTTCAGATTTCGGTGGAGACCAAAACCGAAATTTGCCGAAATCCTGAATTTCGAGAATTTCAGTCCGAAATTTCAAGAAAATGTAATTTTTTTAAAAGAAAAGAAATGTTAGCAAAATTTCGGTGGGGTCCGAAATCGGTACCGAAAATGAAATTTAAAACCTTGGTCCCAACACGCTCTCCCTATCAGTTCGCTCGGTTTTTAGTACTTTTCGGATCCTACTTTGAGTCCGGTCACGATCCATTTCGAATTGGCCTGTACATCAAAGTGTCTTAGCTCTTTCTTAAGTTGTACACAATTAGAGCTTAGGGTTAAAGGGAGGGAAGAGGAAAGAAATGGGAGAAAAATTAGAATGAAAATTGGAAAAAATGTTATTTGTCATATTAATACATGAACAGAACGGAAATGATATCTCCCCCCCCCCCCCCCCTAACGGTTTTTGTGAGAATGGTTCACTGCTTGAGGATAAATTCATGCCGTTTAACGTTTTTCTTTGCCTTTAAAACTTAACGAATAACATTAAAGGGGGGATTTTATTCCTCAGAGTGGGGGGGGGGATATCATTCCCCGAACAAAAATATGAAGGGCATTTTTATACATTATGTCCTCTATTCGGATCTAGGATGCTCCATCGGATTTTGTGGCTACATCTA
Organism: Tasmannia lanceolata; assembly: GCF_043159265.1. Classification (NCBI taxonomy): domain Eukaryota; kingdom Viridiplantae; phylum Streptophyta; class Magnoliopsida; order Canellales; family Winteraceae; genus Tasmannia; species Tasmannia lanceolata. The sequence continues at coordinate 48,767,858 of NW_027518683.1, read as the reverse complement.
GGTTATGATCCAAAATAATTTTGGACCATAGGATTTGGATCTAATGAACAAGTTCTCATCCAGGAGTCTCTTCCGCCCAAATATATCTTGTCCATTAATGTTGGAATCCTTTGGATCCATCCGACTGCCTGGGTCCATTGACACCCCTAATTGGGTATGGTGTGAAACATATATAGTAAAGTTTTCCTACGTGCAAATCCTCTATAGGTAGTCAAATCAAGTGCGTCATCCTTGATCCCACCCCCCCACCAAGGGGAATAAGTGCAAGTGGGTGCAACTTCTTCTTTATACTTATCCGTAAGAATATTTTCCAAACGAACAGTACTGTTTGCATCAAGGAAAAGTAAAAATTTCTTAATTTTTTTTCTCCTTGATAGAAACATTCCAGGGTCCACATAAATGATTTTTTCTAGAAAATAAGAAAACTTTAGGATTCTAGGAAAAAAAACCATATAAAATGAGTTCGCCAAACACTAGAGTAAGAAAAAAAAGTCATTAAAATATTTCCCCCAGATCGAAACAGCGCAATGTGAAACATCCACAGCAAAGCTTCATGATGAGGAACCATCTGAATAGGAAGGTAGAAAGTAGAAAGTAGAAAGCATAAAAGAAGATTGCAGGTCTAACAAGTTAGAGAAATGGCATACGTGGGCACACTTGCCGCAAAGTAAATAGCGTTGAGAACACACTTGCTGAAGCGACTTGGACATTCCGTACCATATTCACTCGTAGAACCCATGGACCTTTCCAAACATATCTACCATATTTTGATAATGGCTGTGAAATCCCACATCGGAAGAGGAGGGAAAGATTCTGGATTATATACGTAGAATCCCTCTTCCTGTGTATGCGTTTTTAGCATCTCCAAGGGGCGGGTCCTGTAGATCGGGTCGGGCACGGTTAGTGCTCCTGGAAAACAAAACCAGAGAGGGTGAAAGATCCAGCTGGAAAACAAAACCGGCGAGGGTGGAAGATCCAGAACCGGACAGTATTTAGTAAAACTAATTAAAAAACTTATAAAACAAAGTGAGTAGTGCCATTATCAACATATAGTAGTGAGGATATCAGTCCTAGATCCCCTCCCATCATCAGGTGGGTCCAACTTGTTCCCACCAGCCACTAAGTTAGTTGAAAGATAGTGGTCCCTACTCTTTGCATTCCAGTATTAAGCCATTAAAATTCAAAGACAATGAAAAGAAAAGAAAGTGGCTATTACGCGTTCTATCCATTCAGCTATTTCTCGAGTACGTCTGGCGACCACTTGTCCGAAAAATTGCCAATGAGAACACCTTGATTTGATAATCCGAGTTCGGATGGGAAAAGCCTAACATTTGATCTGTGTAATATTTTTTCTTACCCATCAATATGTCTGCTTGTCACGGAACCATGCGGATTACCTCATGATGTTTTTCATGATCAATGGTCTCGTTGCACATGCACAGATCTCCCCCCCAGTGAGACCCCAAAATTAGTTGTTAGCATTAATTCCAGTGTTGAAATATAAATGATTAACTAACACCAACTCTAACGGCTTAAGCTTTTGGAGTAATGGGTTGTTTCACATGGTGACACATCTATTGTGCCTCACGACAGGTCTTGGGTTCAAAACTCAACAACTCCTTATTAAAAATCCACTTGTACAGACCAACCTCAAAGAGGGGCTACATGTGCCGCATGTATGGCCAACCCAAAACAGAGGGGCCACATGTGAGGGGGAGTGTTAAAGTATAAATGATTAATTAAATAACACCAACTCTAGCTGCTTAAAAGCATTTGCAGTAATTGGCTGTTTCTTGGGGTGATCCTCGGGTCGGGTCGAGGCCAACCCAACCCGACCCGAGGAACCCTTTTTTCCAACCCGAACCCGACCCGACCCGATTTCCAACCCGACAAAGTCCATCCTGACCCAACCCGAGGAACCCTTTTTTCGAACCAGAACCCGTCCCGACTCGAGTTTGACCCGACCCAACCCGAGTTTTTAAGATTACAAAAAAAAAAAAAAAAAAAAAAAAAAAAAAAAAAAATGATAAAAAAGGTCGGGTTTCACTCGGGTTTGGTTGCCCAAACCCTCAAACCTGCACCTGAATTCAACAAGGGTTGGGAAAACTCATCCCGAACCCGAACACGACCCGAACTTTACCCCAACCGACTTTTTTTTTCAGGTTGAACGCGACCCGAATTGCACCCCTAGCTGCTTCACACCTAGAATCCCAATAATAATTGTCCATCATTCCCAAACACCCATAAAGAAAACTCTTCCAAATTTATGTTCCACACAAGACCACAACAGTTTTGGAATGATCAAACAGCTCTGATCAACCGAACACAGGGCCCACTGAGCTTCAAACCCTGCTCTAGCATCCTCCACACATTGCAATATGGAAAAAATGTTTCAAACTGCGGCCAAAGCAAATCCAAGTCAACTTGATATGGCTACTCAGTTGATAAGGTCATAACTTGGGTGTGGACTTTTTAGAACAAAATGATGACTCATACTAGAACTCGGCCCAGGTAAAGGAGAGTCAACTCGGATGAATCAGAAATCACGCGGGAGTTTTGAAACTATGGTGAAAAGGGTGTCCTCCTACTTCTCAACGGCCTATTACCTACCTGTCACGTGTACCCCCCATGCCAAAATGTTACCACTTATTGGCAAGTACTAATATATGGATTGTGTTTGGCTACCTCAAATACCACATAAATTCCACATGTAATCCAATGCCTTTCATATCTCACCCAACAAAGCTTCAGTTTTTCTACTCTCAAACTCGACTTTTGTTTGACTAAAAGGGAGTTCCCTCCCACTTAATCCCGTTCACCAAACGCGAGTTTAAAAAATCTCGTTCTGCAAGTCAATGCAAATGACTATGTTTTTTCACGATAAGACAAACCTGGTTAGTGATATTCTACACATTGTATGAAAGAAACAGAGAACAGGTTTACGTTAGTCGTTGTTCTCTTTCTTTCATTTTGAAAAAAAAACACACTTGCATGAAAAATAACCATACTTTACTAGTCAATGTAGTCATAATGTAGCAAAAAATTATTTAAAGAATAATTAAATAAATTTAGTGAGCTTAAACTATATGAAAAATACAAAGGCTGGGGGGGACCCAACCCGCCTTGAAAGATTAGTAGGTCAGTTTGCTCTTTCCACTACCCTTTTCAATGAAAGCCGCATTTGTCAACTTCCATTTTCGCTTTCGATGATAGTGCGTCGACTTTTTTTTTTTTTTTCTTAAAAAGAATTAAGCTCCTAAAATGGCATCTTGGGAGACATAATTCTAATGAGGGTATCATACCTAATTTTAATAAGACGTATCTTAGACGCCTCGTGGTTGGCTCATTGCTAGGGCCCTCCTATCCACTTCTACAATAGGGCATTAATTATAACAGGTTTTATTTTTTTAATAGAAAAATGAAGTTGTTGGTGTTACCGTAGTTTTTTTTATCACTAATCCCATAAAAGAAAAAAAGGGAGGTTTGTGATGATTTTGAAATCTTTTCTGCGTACTTATCTTCGCTGGAAAAAAAAGAAGAAATAGCAAAATCTCATATATGATCTTCTGATTCTTAGGGTATGTTTGGCAAACATGAAAAAAATAAAATCCAATGAATACCTAGTGAGGACAAGTTGTGAGAGGTGTGTTGAAGTATAAATGGTTAAATAACTAAAACCGCTTAAGCTTTTGGAGTTACTGGTTGTTTAATATGGTATCGGAGCAATTGGCTCAATGGCAGGTCTTGGGTTCAAAGCCCAACAATTCTTTGAAATTAAAAATCTATGTGTACGGCCAACCCAAAAATGTTTCACAAGACAGGCTGAGAGAATGAGACTTGACAGCGTACGAGTGAGGGACCATGAAAAGCCCCCAAAATATAAGAGGGAAACTCCAATTCGAAGTGAGTATTTTTTGTTCACTATTTTTAGTGATTTCTTATATTCAGGCCTTCTCAGGTCTCTCCTGCACCCTTCTTCTCAATACCTTTTTCACAATTGGACCGACCAATATTCCATGGACTAATTTTTTCATTGTAGCCTACCTTGCCCTTAAAAAAACAATATATTAGTCCTGTAAAAATGTGAGTATTTTATATTTAAATGGCTTAGGATTTTTATATCAATGTGCAACTATTAAGTCAATAAGCAGCTTAAAATTGGTTGACAATAGGTATCATTTAAAAGATTTCTACAAGATTTTCAAGGATGTTGGCTTCATCAGTGATTAAAAAATATAATTAATTAACTATGGAATATTTATATCATTAATTTGTCTCATATTAAATAACATGGCTAGGGTCTCACTCGGGTTGGGACATAGATCAAGGTCGTTGATCTTGATGACCCTATGTGCAATCAAGAATGTATGTACAATCAAGACTGTTGATCTGGTAGAACATCATGAAATGACACACATGATCTTGGTTCAATGTTGAGCAGGGGTCTGTGCTTAAGATAGACTAGAAAATCAACGCTTAGCTTGAACCTTAAAAGAGGTTTCATGAATCAAGGGCTTAGATAGTCCGATCAAGGTGTTCTCAATGGCATATGGCCGCCTTCGTGGCACATACAAGGCTCAGAAAGATGCATAATGTATGTTATGAAGAAGGTAACCACCGTCTTTTTTTAACATTTTTTCCAATATTAAATGATAAAAACACACTTGAATTTTATGGGAAAAGACATTGAAAAAGAATATCTGTTCTAAAAATAAAAATGAATAAAATATATACCCTTAGGCTTTTATTAACAGCAGGAAATCTAACCTTTGATCGAACTTGAGAAGGCTCGATCCAACCATGGTTGAACCATGATGCCATTGCGAGATTGCTTTTAATTATAGAAAATAAACATAAGAAAAATTTAAAAAGCGGAAACATATGTAAAATAAAATAAAATAAAGGAACATACTGATGATCGTATAGAAAATCCTTAAAGTGTAAAATGAGTAGTCATAAATACAGTAGAGTGGGGTGGGAAGAAAGGGGGGACACCATATCACTTCCCTGTGAAACAACCAGTGACTCTAGTAACTCCAAAAGCTTAAGATGTTGGAGAAAGGCATTTTTAATCTTTTATACTTTAACACTCCCCCTCACGTATGGCCCCTCTCTCTCGGGTTGGCCTACACGTGGCACATGTGGCCCCTCTTTTGGGTTTGGCCACTGCATGTGAAATTTTGCTATCTGGGAGGTTTGAACTCAAGACCTTTGCTTTGATACCATGTGAAACAACCAGTGACTTTGTGCATTGTTTATTTTCCATGATTTAAATAACCAAGGTTCTTAGAATTCAAAAGGAGTCATTTATAATCTACTAATTATGTTTGCGATGAGCAATTAAGTTGGGGAATGTTTATGAAAGGGATCCAACATTATGATTAAGTATGAACACGTAGAAAGTTTGTAAAGTACAGCAATTTATGTAGAGTCAAGTTGTAACTAATCACGAGATTGTCAAGTACAGCCAATATACGCATACAATGATAATGCTTTGACATGTTTCAAATCTTAACAAAATGGTCATTTTACAAGCTTACTTTTATAAATGAGATTCGTGTATTAATACTAAATCGTGCCATGTGCCTAGTGGTGACTCCGAGCAAGTGTCTAGATGGTCAAGGTCATGCGAGACTACAGGAATGTGTTGATGCTTCAAGTCATGGGTTCCTTATCCCTCATTGGCTAACATCATCTTCAAATTAAGTTGTCATCTAGGTCGATTGACAATGGATCAAAAGGCCTATCATGGGAATCACACACACATACACAAACACACGCGAGCACGCGCACATACATTGATAATGACACTAATCACTTAGCCTTTTCACGATTGTTGCAGTATCAATATGCTATCAACATCCAATCAGAAAAAAGTGTTAAACAAACTTGAGGTCGCAGGTTCGATGCCAGCTTACCTACAGAAAAAATGTTTAAAACAAAGTGAGAAGTGCCATCATCAAACCATGGTAGTGCCACTACCATGGTTTGATAATGGCACTACTCACTTATGCCCTATTTGTTTAAGATTCTTGTAATCAACGGTGACTCCAAACCTGATTACTTCATTCCTTCATTTTTGAGTCCAATAATCAGTATTGGAGTCACAATTGGTTCTGAATCTTAAACGAGCAGGGCCTTAATTAGCCCTTCACGATTGTCATTATCAATTCAAAAAGTCTAAAACAAAGTGAGCAATGCCATTATCAAAATATGGTGGTGGGGATGTCTGTCTCTTATTTCATATAATTAATGCATGCATACATATGAGAAACTATATGTTGTTGCATCAAATATCAAGTGCGGGATGATGAATACAAGCATGTCCGCTCGTTCAACACACACATGTAAGCATAGTGTTTATACGTGTGTTTATAATCAAAATATCTTTGTGCGCTTTTCTTCACTGTTGTGTTGTCTTTGAGTGAGTAATGAAAAACCAAGTGCAAGCAATAGAAAGGATAGTCGCTCGCGCGAACTACTAGAAAATGGTTAGATCATTAGTGAAAGAAGGTGCAATACCGTGTATTTAAAAACATGAGACAAGAAATTTGAATGAACCTCAGTTGATCCTATGCTAATGACTACAGCTTGTGTCCTTTTAGAGAGAGAGAGAGAGAGGAGAACTTTATACCGTATCACGCGGTTTGACAACTAAAAATGGGAACGAAGAGTGTTTTTCTATGAACAAGTCTATGCTATTTATTTCTCTTCTATTATGGTGTGGGACTACCTTAACCTTTTGATTTTTCATCATCTACCTTTATCACAAAGGAGGGAGTCTGCTTTCTCCTGTTTTGCTTTTAGAGAACCTTTTTGGATGAGGTTCAATTAATATCTGTGCAGTCTTTCATTTGTTTCATTTGCCATAGATTTCTTCTTTTCTCACTTCAAGCAAAGAAGGAAGCTGTTATATAGCACAGAATGTAGACACCCTTTTTAATATTAGGTGTGACATTCATTTCAATATGTCTTTTATGTGAAAAGGTAGGAAGTCACTTTCATGATCAATGATAAAAAACAACTTTTGGGTGTGAATGGAGGGCAAATAAGTGAAATCAAGACCGTTGATCTTGTAGAACATCATGAGCTCACCCACATGGTTTTGGTCCCATCCCCAACAAAAAAAATAAAATCAATGGTTTAGTTTTCAAGGCTTGATGGATCAAGGGTCTAGGATCATATGATCGACTTAATTATGGATGCCATTCGGATCAACGGATTAGATCACGAACACCGGACAGAAGCGGGGACAATATAGGTGTCTTCTAGGAACGAGCATGAAGGTGACTTTCTTTTTAGCAGTTTCCACAGAAAAAGTGACTTGGTGCAAATTGCCTTTACATATGGTTGTCAATCCGATTCCCAACTAAGAGACTGATTACCCAATTAGTGCAATAGCGGGCATTTTAAAATGGTGTTTTTGTAAGGAAGTCCCCATGAAGCTCCAATGTTGTAACAACACATCCTTCTAAGCTTCGAAATTATAACTAAGCCCTTGCTATTTATATAATATCCGAAAATCTCTTACCTAAGAAATATATGAAACTTTAGGGTACATTTCGCTGCTCGGAATTGTTATTCATGATAAATTGACATCTCCAAGTGGAGATGTCGGTGAAGTCGGCTAAAAATCAGGAAACAAAATTCGGAAACTAGTGTCTCCGGTTGCTAAAATTCCGGAAACAAAAAACTCTGGGGACACTAGTTTATGGATTTTAATTCCTGGTTTTTAGCCGACTTCACCCCATCTCCACTTGGAGACGCCGATTTATCATGAAAACAAAAAAATTCCTGCCAGCCAAACATGCCCTTAGGGTTTCTTTGGATACCACCAAAATATGTCCCTATTTGTAAATAAGATTTATGTAAGTTAATCATATTTGTGAAACGAACATTAAGGCGACTTGGAAAGAGAATAATGAAGACGAACATAAAACTTTTTTAACCGATTTTTTGCATTAAAAATTATGTGTAAATAAGAAATGCATGCATAAATAATTTTTAAGGGTATGCAAAGAGGCTCTTAAAAATATTTAAATTGCAAAAAGAAAATGAATTTTGAAGGGTATTATGGTCATTTTGTAAACGTGGTGGAATGGGATTATCAACTTTTAAAGTCATTTTGTGAAAAGGTTCTTGAGGATAATTTTGCAACTGTGAAAGAACGAAGATAATAGTAACTAAATATAAGGATAATTTTGGATTAGTTTGAAAAGAGGGGCTTAATTATCAATAAAGGTAGGCGTGTCCATGAAATTAAGTCTGATTTTTCTTCCTTATTTTCCTGTAAGACCTTCGAGTAGATCAACTGAGGATAAAAAGAGAAAGATTGCAATCTTCTTTTCTATAACCCAACGCCGACCTCTAGAAGAATCACAATGGGAAAAAAATAGATGGGTAAACCAGCTGGAGTCAAAACACTACGTTATAATACATTCACTGAGAATTAAGGTAACTTTTTGGGTGATCTATCTTTTATGTATGCTTAAGTAACTATATAATATTAAAGAATAATGATTTGATGCCTTATATATGTGTAACATTTTTAATGTTACCGTGTAACATTTTTAATGTTACCCAAGAGAAACCCAAGTTCTTCCCTTGCTTTCTTGAAGACGTTTTCACGCTCCTCTCTCTCTGTTTCGGAAGTTCCCACCAATAACCATTTTTTTGTGTTATTTTTATTATTTTGTGTCGAGCCGTATGCAACAACCCCAAAACGTCCAATCGGTTTTATGTATGCTTTAGTAACTATATAATATTAAAGAATAATGATTTGATGCCTTATATATGTGTAACATTTTAATGTTACCGTGTAACATTTTTAATGTTACCCAAAATAATGGGATACCACATATTTAGGGTGCATTTTAAAGTAATCAAACTATTAAGATCCCCTCTTAGTTTCTTAATCTTTCCCCTTCATCTCCTTTGTTTATCATACTTGCTGACCTCGCAACTCTGCGTGACTTCTGATATCCCAACCATGGGGGAATTGTGGTCGTGGTGGTCACGCAAAGAGGAGTGGGGGAGGGAGGGAGGGAGGGAGAGAGAGAGCATGATTATCAATGTCATAATTCGCATCTGTCGAATGCCTTATCTATGTTCTACTTGTTCATGTGCATAATTAACGGTTCAGGTGAATTGTTAACGTCTGATATTTTTATAAATTTATTTATTTTAAAATATAAAAAATATGAAAAGGTATTTTGATTCAAAAGTGTTGAAGTATAATTAATTAAATAACACCATCTCTAACAACTTAAGCTTTTGGAGTAAATTGGTTGTTTCAGTGCAGGTCTGGGTTAAAAACACAACACAACCGCTCCTTGATATTAAAAATCCAAAATAAGAGCCATATGTGAGGGGGAGTGTTGAAGTATAAATGATTAAATAACAACAACTCTTGCCATTAAAAAAAATAAAATAAATAACACCGACTCTTTAAAAAAATACTTATTTTAAATGAGGGGGTATTTTTATGTGAACGGTTGCCTTCATTTCTTTTTATTTTCTATAAAAGAAGGCTTACGGTCTCATTTCAAAACATTCTTAAGAATAGTCTATGAGTCCAATTTTGTGTTCTCCATTGTTCCTTTTCGGTCCACTTAAGTGGGGGCATATTGGTTCGCTATTGAACTTGTAGTACAGTCCTTTGTCGATCCATAGTTTTGGGCAATGTATCATCGGGACTTATTTTCATGGGGAAATAAAAGTCTTTAAGATGACACCTGAATTGTCTTGCCTTGCCCAATTCCTTGTTTTTATACTTCATTATATATTCGTCACTTTTTTCCTGCTTTGATCTTTTGCATCTCTATAATTTGATTTTACATCATATCAATTTGGTCCCAACACTTAATAAGAGCAAATTGGGAACCCTCCTCCGTATATTATGGATGTTTGAAATATGGTCTTTGATATTATCACTAATCCATGCAAACAAAGCCTCATTTTGCCAGAAACCTGCATATTATGGATGTTTGTGTTATGGAATTAGGGCTCAAATCAGCCCTCCACGGTGACCCATTAACAATCCGAACACGAAAGTATATTTCTGGATTTACTTGTTAACAAATACGCAGCGTTGTCGAAGTAGATTTGCAAGAACAAATAAATAAAAGTGCAAGACAAACAAAAAATAAAGCACACAAGAACACCAAGATTTAACGTGGTTCACCACACGATGTGTGTGGCTACGTCCACGGGAGAAGACTTCAAAAGATTTCACTATGTGGAAAATAAGTTGGTTACAAGAAGCACTCACCGGATTACAAAAGCCCAAGCTTTCTCCGGATTATAAAGAATAATCTCTACGTAATCTAGGATCCAAGCGCCTTCGCTCCCTAGAGCAGCCTTGTTTCTTCTTCCTCAAGCCCAAGAGAATCCAATGAACTATGTCCTTCACAACCCAAGAGAAACCCAAGTTCTTCCCTTGCTTTCTTGAAGACGTTTTCACGCTCCTCTCTCTCTCTGTTTCGGAAGTTCCCACCAATAACCATTTTTTTGTGTTATTTTTATTATTTTGTGTCGAGCCGTATGCAACAACCCCAAAATGTCCAATCGGTTTTGGTTTCCTTGGAACTTATCTCCAAAATAGAAAGGACTTTCTATTTCCAAAATCTCACTTGGCAGTAATAAAGAAAGTTAAAAAACTATCTTACGTAAGCCAATGGCTTACAGATTCAAGGCAAACACAACATTCTCCACCGTGGCTTGAATTTGATTCATCCACCACTTGTAAATATCTTTCATCACAAAGTCTTCTCCACTACATCCCGAAGGGCGCTAATTCGACCCAACTTGTCGAATATTAATTAAGTCCAAGCAATGCTTGAACTTATTCGTCTTCACAGGCTTAGTCAGCATATCCGCGGCATTGTTCTTTGTATCGACCTTTTTCAAAGAAATTTCATCTCCGTCAATGACCTCTCGAATGAAATGGTACCTCACGTCTATGTGTTTTGTCCTCGCGTAAAAAACCTGATTCCTTGCCAAGTCTAATGCACTCTGGCTGTCGCAATACACACAAGTGTTTCCTTGCTCTACCCCAAGTTCACTTACGAGTCCTCTCAGCCATATAGCTTTTGTCACTGCTGCTGCTGCTGCCATATACTCTGCCTCCTTAGTAGACGAAGCTATAGTCGTCTGTAAAGTTGACCTCCAACTGACAGGTCCCCCAGCAAGCATTAAAGCATACATGTAGTGGACCTTCTCTTGTCCAAATCTCCAGCATAATCAGAATCCACATAGCCCATGACATTTCCTTTTCCAACACTGCTCCTGTCAAACAAAATCCCAAGGGACGACGTACCCTTCAAATACCGAAGTATCCATTTGACTGCTTGCAAGTGTTCTTTTCCTGGGTCTGTCATGTACCTACTAACAACACCCACTGCATGTGCAATATCTGGTCTAGTACAGACCATAGCATACATCATGCTGCCAATAGCATTCGCATATGGAACTCGAGGCATGTACGTTCTTTCCTCATCTGTAGTAGGTGACAACTTAGAAGAAAGTTTAAAATGAGCTCCAAGAGGGGTAGCTACCGGCTTTGCTTGATCCATCTCATACCTTCAGAGCATCTTCTCAATATACTTCTTTTGAGAAAGCTATAACTTTCCCTTTTCCCTGTCTCGACGAATCTCCATACCCAAAATCTTCCTTGCAGTGCCAAGGTCCTTCATTTCAAACTCCTTGCTCAACTTGGCTTTCAACTTATTGATTTTCAACATACTTTTAGCAGCTATAAGCATGTCATCAACATATAAAATCAAAATAATGATAGAGCCATTACCAAGGTTTTTGAAATAAACACATGAGTCATACTCACTTCTATATAAACCTTGCCCAATCATGAAAGTATCAAACCTCTCGTACCTGCCTAGGAGATTGCTTCAAGCCATACAACGACTTTTTCAACTTGCAAACGTGGTCTTCTTTTCCTTCTACCTTAAAACCTTCTAGTTGATGCATGTGGATTTCATCTTCTAGATTCCCGTGCAAAAATGTTGTTTTCACTCCAAGTTGCTCAAGCTCAAGATCAAATAGTGCTGTGATGGCAAGTAATACTCTGATCGAAGTGTGCTTCACCATTGGTGAAAATATCTCATTGTAGTCCATGCCTTCCTTCTGAGCATATCCCTTTGCCACCAAACGTGCTTTGTATTTTTCTCCACTATTTTCTGAGCTTCCCTCCTTCCTATAAAGCCACTTGCATCCAATCGTCCTTTGGTAACTCCACCAAATCCCAAGTCTGGTTCTTTTGAAGAGATTCCATTTCCTCACCCATTGCATCCTCCCAATACTTAGATTTTTAGCGGGCAACTGCTTCTTGAAATGTTGCCGGATCTCCACTTTTCGTTACCAATGCAAAAGCCAACATATCCTCATAGCCATATCGTACAGGTGGCTTATGAGTTCTTTGAGTTTTTCTAACTTGTAATTCTGACTGGTGCATCTGCTGATCAAGTAATCTTGCTTCAGGAAATTCAACTTGAATATTTTCTTTCTGCACTTCTCTTGGAGTATCAACCTCCACCTCAATGGTATCACCCGTGTCCTGTTTTCCTTCTTCACCAATCTGCTTATGTGACTTAACATAGAAGATTCATCGAAAATAACATCTCGACTAATGGTTAGCTTGTTAGAAGAAGGATCCCACACTTTAAATCCCTTGACCCCACTTGCATATCCAAGAAAGATACACTTTTTGGATTTTAGGTCAAGTTTAGAGCGGTGATCATTTTTAACATGAATATAAGCAGGACAACCAAATATTCTCAAAATAGAATAATCACTAGGTTTAGCAGACCATACCTGAGTCTTGCAAGAAATTGCTGTTGAAGGTGACCTGTTGACCAAGTAACATGTTGTATTGACCGCTTCTACCCAGAAGTCTTTCTCTAGTCTAGCATTGCTCAACATACTGTGAGCCCTCTCTAAAAGAGTCATGTTAAGCCGTTCTGCAACTCCATTCTTCTGTGGAGTTTCCGGTGTAGTAAAGTGGCGAACTATGCCTTCGCCCTTGCAGAACTCGATAAATTCAGAAGACTTGTATTCTCCTCCGTTGTCTGTCCTCAGACACTTTACCTTCTTGCCAGTTTGCTTCTCAATCATCGGTTTCCATTGCTTGAATGTAGAAAACACCTCAGATTTTCTCCGTAGAAAGTAAACCCATACTTTTTTTAAGTAATCATCAACGAACGTCACAAAATAGAGAGAACCGTCCTTTGAAGCAACTGGGGTAGGTCCCCACACATCTGAGTGCACATAGTCTAACTTGCCATTGCTTTGATGAACTGAAGTTTTAATACTCTCCCTGCACTGCTTTCCGAATATGCAATGTTCACAGAAGTCCAACTTGCAACTTTTAACACCCTTGAGTAGATTCTTTTTACTAAGCTCTCTCAAACCTTGTTGACTCATATGCCCCAACCGCATATGCCAAAGCTGTGTCAAATCAGTCACAACATCTTCTTCTGTAGAAACGGCTGCTCCACCTACCATTGTATTTCCCATCAACTCGTAGAGATGATTTTTAACCATCTTTGCCTTCATGACCACAAGAGAACCCTTTACAACCTTCAGAGTTCCACCATCTCCAGCAAACCGACATCCACTGGTGTCTAAAGCACCCAAAGAAATCAAATTTTTGTTTAGCTCTGGAATATGTCTAACTCCTGTCAAAGTTCTAATGGTTCCATCATACATCTTAATATTCATAGTACCCATCCCAACTGTCTTGCAAGAATTGTTATTCCCCATCAAAACCGAGCCACTATTCAATTGCTCATAGGTAGAGAACCAATGTCTATGTGGGCACATATGAAATGAACATCCTGTATCAAGTTTCCATGCGTCATGATAACGATCAATACCTAATGATGCGGTGAGCACCTTGCCGTAGTCTTCATATGAGTTTTCCTCTACCACACTTTTCTGTTCAGAAGACTCCCCACACTTCTTCTCCAGATCTTCCTTGTGTTTTCGGCAGTATTTCTTTATATGTCTAATTTTATAGCAATGAAAACACTTTATCTTACCTTTTCCTGTTTTGGATTTTGACCTAGACCTGCCTCGATTATTCCTATTCTCCTTTTCCAGTGGGCTACCTTTGGCAACCAAACCTTCTGCTTGCTTCTCACCCGTAAGCCTCTTTCTCATCTCATTAGAAAGTAGAATAGCAGTAACCTCCTCTAATTCCATGGTATCCTTACCATACAGTAGTGTTGTAACCAAATGTTCATAAGATGGAGGTAGAGAAGTCAACAAAATCAAGGCCTTATCTTCATCATCAATTTCCACATCAATATTCGATAATTGACAAATTATCTTATTATAGGCATTCAAGTGATTCATCACTTCAGTCCCTTCCTTCATCTTCAAGGTGTAAAGTTGTTGTTTCAAATACAACCTGGTTGTGAGAGACTTTGTCATGTACAAACTCTCAAGTTTCAACCACATCTCTGCCGTAGATTTCTCATACATAACATGGTATTTGACATTGTTTCCCAACGACAAGCGAATAGACCTCATAGCCTTCAAATCCATGTCATCCCAATCACCATATGACATATCTGCAGGTTTCTTAGCCTTCCCTAATAGTGCTTTATGTAATTATTGTTGAACCAACAAATCACGAACATTGACTTGCCACAAATTAAAATTGTTCTTTCCGTCAAATCTTTCCATTTCAAACTTTGCACTAGAAACCGTCACCGCCATTATAAAACCCATGCTTTGATACCACTTGTTGCGGAATTGGGGCTCAAATCAGCCCTTCGCAGTGACCCGTTAACAATCGGAACACAAAAGTGTATTTCCGGACGTGTTAACAAATACGCAACGTTGTCGAAGTAGATTTGCAAGAACAAATAAATAAAAGTGCAAGACAAACCAAAAATAAAGTACACACGAACACCAAGATTTAACGTGGTTCACCACACGATTTGTGTGGCTATGTCCACGGGAGAAGACTTTAAAAGATTTCACTATGTGGAAAATAAGTTGGTTACAAGAAGCAGTCACCTGATTACAAAAACCTAAGCTTTCTCCGGATTATAAAAGAATAATCTCTACGTAATCTAGGATCCAAGCGCCTTCACTCCCTAGAGTAGCCTTGCTTCTTCTTCCTCAAGCCCAAGAGAATCCAATGAACTATGTCCTTCATAACCCAAGAGAAACCCAAGTTCTTCCCTTGCTTTCTTGAAGACATTTTCACGCTCCTCTCTCTATCTGTTTCGGAAGTTCCCACTAATAACCTTTTTTTCGGTGTTATTTTTATTATTTTGTGTCGAGCCGTATGCAACAACCCCAAAACGTCCAATCGGTTTTGGTTTCCTTGGAACTTATCTCATCAGGAGATAACACAAGAGTCCAGAATAGAAAGGACTTTCTATTTCCTAAATCTCACTTGGCACTAATAAAGAAAGTTAAAAACTATCATTGGCTTACCGATTCAAGGCAAACACAACAGTTTGAAATATGGTCTTTGGTGTTATCACTAATACCAACAAAGAAAAACTCACCTTCCAAGATGCTAACTTCTATGCCAAATCTTTCCTTGAATTATTAGAAGATTTGCATCAAATAGGCCGCACTTTCAGTGTCAATTGATGAAAATAGCATATAGTCAGAAGAAAAAAGGTGATGAGAAATGTTGAAGACACCGTTGAAATATGGAGTTCTGATATGGCAATCATCAGTACTTTTGTCAAGAAGAATGGTAAGCATCCCAATGAAAATATGCAAGACACACGGTTATAAGGAATCACCTTAATTTATAGATTCACAAGTGCTCTTAAATTGTGCAATACCCTTAGAATGAGGGATTGAGGGGTTATTTATAGAGAGAGAATAAAAATTCATCGGCCAATTCATAAGGACTAATCATGATCGTCTGATTGGATCTAGCTTAAGAAAATAAGGGGACATGATCATCTCATAGTGAAATTAGGGTTTAAAATGTGTTGGCTTCTTATTGGAAGAGAGAATGTAAAGGAGGTGGAAATGTGATGATCAGAGGTGGGGTGAAAAATAAGAAATAAGGAAGAGGGATAAAGGTTATTTGTGAGGAGAGTGAAGTGTATGTGGGCATGAATTTTTTTAGCAAGGAGATAGTTTGCATAAAGGTACTGATTGAGTGTGGAAACAATGTAGATATTGATGTTGTTAGATCGCATCGGATCAATGTGAAAGCATGTAATCAAGGCTCTTTTAAGGCATAACCTTCATCACCCTGCTAAAGAAAACCTATACAGTCTAGCCATTTTGTCAGCTTCTCAAGTTGTCTTCTCAATTCCATGATTTCTTCATCCAATGTACAACCATGGAGTTCTTATGATTGTTCTATCCATCAAGAAGAGTTGAAATTGCACAAATCCTATTGTTTGAAAATACGATGCAACGATTATGCCAGTGGGTGCATCCTAATCGTGATGGACAACATACGCTTTGGCCCATGTAATATTGGTATTATACTCATAAGATTTTATGTTGAAACCTCATGAGCTACAAAGGTGATCTTCCATCCAAATTGTTAGACATCAGTGTGGTTTTTCAATCAATGCTACATCCAGGGGCAGAGAATGGTTGTTATAGCATGTTGGGGCGGCCACACTTTTACACTTCCTGTTTTGATAAGATTTCGCTCCAAGCACAGCCTCTTGTTATAGCGTTTTGGGGCCCACCATGATGATCCAAACTGTTCATTTGTTGGGTTACAAATAAATAAGTTGCAACGCATTAATCATCTCCATAGGATGATCATAATCGTCCATCTATAAGGGGCAATCCCATCGTAGACCAGGCAGTTAGGATCATCCTATGGAGATGATTTAGGTGATGCAACCTATTTACATTGTGGCCCAGCAAATGAATAGTTTGGATCATCATATGAAGTGGGTCCAATTTTTTCTTTTAAGATGCTAGACTTCACGTGTACGTTATAAAATCGTCAAATGTGCATTTCTTTGAGCCCTGTTTAGATTGCATGAAAAACATTTCCGACAGTAATAGGGATTATTCTTTTCTTTTCACGATTTAGAGGGAAATGTTACGGTTATTGTTAACTTAGATGGATATCATCATAAATTGAAGGTCCCTCTAAGTAAAAATTGAATAGGATCCGTTCAAGTTATATCTTTTCGTGTGTAAAACAAGTAAGATATTTTAGACAAAATTTCCATTCCAAACTTTTCCAGAAAATTCTGGCAATCCAAACACGGTCTTAGCCCAAATATAGAAACTTTAGTGTGTGAAAGAGTACTCTCAGCCACATCAAGGATGATCATAACCGTCCGATCATTGCAAAATTTCCCGGTTTAGCATAAAAAATCCAGATTTTTGCTTTGCAAAAATTTGGGATTTTAACAATCCTAGATAATAAAATCCATGTATCCAAACGGCCCTTGTAGTGAAGAGAGAGAGAGAGAGGGGGGATGATCATGATGATGATGATGATGTGGAGCATGCATGCCCCATTAGCATAACACGAAAGAAAGTAAAAATAAAAAATAAAAATGTTTTGCATTAATTATTGACACATACAGTAGGGTGGGGGACACTGGTTACATGGATATGTTGAATACATGTTGATTTATGCAAAATGATATATCGATAGAGTAACCATCTACTCGCACAGCAGACTAACAAGGAAAAGATTAATTACACGAAGGACATAAGCTGCGATGATTCCTCTGAAAATCAGTATGAACATATGCTTCTTCATATCAGATAACCCAACTCGATGAGGAGGACTTATCGTAAGTCATAAAATTAGACCACAAACGATACACCTAGCTAGTTTGGGATTTGGTTTAATCTTTCTTGAATGACACATGGTGTGTGTATCATACCATATTTCTTAAAAACTATTAGCTACAAGCGTAAGATTTATCTATATTACTATTACCGTACAAGAAGTTAGGCTTGTAGGTGATCCTTGTGCCCTCAGCAACTCTGCATTTTGTTAGGAGGTTGATATTTGACTATTGCTACTTTGGCATATTTACCAAAGGTCATGAATGTGGTTGGCAAGGAGCCTAGGATATTGTAGGGAAAGCAGCTAGACTAATACAGGATAATCTATGTTTGATGTATTTCATGCATGTCTAAGGCAAGCTAGGTGGAGTTTGGAAGAGGTTGTAATACTTAGATGGAGATTTGGAATGATGCTCTCAATATTGAGAAGATGCCTAACCCCAAATATCTCATTTGTTTAGGCCTTAATAATAAAGATCATATTAGATATTATATTGGGAACGATCTAGGGTTAGATTGATGTCATCTGATTAAACACTTAATAGGAAGCAATATAATATTTTAAATATTAAAGAGGATAATTGTATGAGAAAACGGTTTCTACACACGTGTAGATAAGTTATCTACACACTAGCTTAAAATACAAGGGAGGGCATATTGTTTGGGTGATCCAAACCATTCATTTGATTGGCTCTCACATAGATAGGGTGATCACAAAAAATCAGCTCCATAGGATCATCCCAACCCTACGATTTGTGGATGTAAAATGGACGTGTATAAACCTTCACAAATCTGTCCATTTTCTGCCTCCACGTTCAAAGGGTTAGGATGATCCTATGGAGCTGATTTTTTGTGGACACCCTATCTATGTGAGGGCCAATCAAATGAATGGTTTGGATCACCCAAACAATGTGGGCCAATCAAATGAATAGTCTAGACGTATCTTAGACTTAATTCTAATGAGGGTATCATACCTAATTTTAATAAGACGTATCTTAGACGCCTCGTGGTTGGCTCATTGCTAGGGCCCTCCTATCCACTTCTACAATAGGGCATTAATTATAACAAGTTTTATTTTTTTAATAAAAAAAATGAAGTTGTTGGTGTTACCGTAGTTTTTTTTATCACTAATCCCATAAAAGAAAAAAGGGAGGTTTGTGATGATTTTGAAATCTTTTCTGCGTACTTATCTTCCCTGGAAGAAAAAGAAGAAATAGGAAAATCTCATATATGATCTTTTGATTCTTAGGGTATGTTTGGCAAACATGAAAAAAAATAAAATCCAATGAATACCTAGTGAGGACAAGTTGTGAGAGGTGTGTTGAAGTATAAATGATTAAATACACCAACTCAAACCACTTAAGCTTTTGGAGTAATTGGTTGTTTAACATGGTATCGGAGCAATTGGCTCAACGGCAGGTCCTGGGTTCAAAACTGTGTTCAAAACCCAACAATTCTTGGAAATTAAAAATCTATGTGTACGGCCAACCCAAAAATGTTTCACAAGACAGGCTGAGAGAATGAGACTTGACAGGGTAGGAGTGAGGGACCATGAAAAGCCCCCAAAATATAAGAGGGAAACTCCAATTCGAAGTGGGTATTTTTTGTTCACTATTTTTAGTGATTTCTTATACTCTCTTCCTCAGGCCTTCTCAGGTCTCTCCTGCACCCCTCTTCTCAACACCTTTTTCACAATTGGACCGACCAATATTCCATGGAATAATTTTTCATTGTTGCCTACCTTGCCCTTAAAAAAACAATATATTAGTCCTGTAAAAATGTGAGTATTTTATATTTAAATGGCTTATGTTTGCGATGAGCAATTAAGTTGGGGAATGTTTATGAAAGGGATCCAACATTATGATTAAGTATGAACACGTAGAAAGTTTGTAAAGTACAGCAATTTATGTAGAGTCAAGTTGTAACTAATCACGAGATTGTCAAGTACAGCCAATATACGCATACAATGATAATGCTTTGACATGTTTCAAATCTTAACAAAATGGTCATTTTACAAGCTTACTTTTATAAATGAGATTCGTGTATTAATACTAAATCGTGCCATGTGCCTAGTGGTGACTCCGAGCAAGTGTCTAGATGGTCAAGGTCATGCGAGACTACAGGAATGTGTTGATGCTTCAAGTCATGGGTTCCTTATCCCTCATTGGCTAACATCATCTTCAAATTAAGTTGTCATCTAGGTCGATTGACAATGGATCAAAAGGCCTATCATGGGAATCACACACACATACACAAACACACGCGAGCACGCGCACATACATTGATAATGACACTAATCACTTAGCCTTTTCACGATTGTTGCAGTATCAATATGCTATCAACATCCAATCAGAAAAAAGTGTTAAACAAACTTGAGGTCGCAGGTTTGATGCCAGCTTACCTACAAAATTTTTTTTTAAAACAAAGTGAGAAGTGCCATTATCAAACCATGGTAGTGCCACTACCATGGTTTGATAATGGCACTACTCACTTATGCCCTGTTTGTTTAAGATTCTTGTAATCAATGGTGACTCCAAACCTGATTACTTCATTCCTTCATTTTTGAGTCCAATAATCAGTATTGGAGTCACAATTGGTTATCTGAATCTTAAACGAGCAGGGCCTTAATTAGCCCTTCACGATTGTCATTATCAATTCGAAAAGTCTAAAACAAAGTGAGCAATGCCATTATCAAAATATGGTGGTGGGGATGTCTGTCTCTTATTTCATATAATTAATGCATGCATACATATGAGAAACTATATGTTGTTGCATCAAATATCAAGTGCGGGATGATGAATACGAGCATGTCCGCTCGTTCAACACACACATATAAGCATAGTGTTTATACGTGTGTTTATAATCAAAATATCTTTGTGCGCTTTTCTTCACTGTTACGTTGTCTTTGAGTGAGTAATGAAAAACCAAGTGCAAGCAATAGAAAGGACAGTCGCTCGTGCGAACAACTAGAAAATGGTTAGATCATTAGTGAAAGAAGGTGCAATACCGTGTATTTAAAAACATGAGACAAGAAATTTGAATCAACCTCAGTTGATCCTATGCTAATGACTACAGCTTGTGTCCTTTTAGAGAGAGAGAGAGAGAGAGAGAGGAGCACTTTATCCTTTTGGATTAGGGTGAAAGCCCACCTAACATCGTTCTTTTAGTGAAGTGGAATCCCTCCACTTATACCACATCACGCGGTTTGACAACTAAAAATGGGAAAGAAGAGTGTTTTTCTATGAACAAGTCTATGCTATTTATTTCTCTTCTATCTGTGCAGTCTTTCATTTGTTTTCATTTGCCTAGATTTCTTCTTTTCTCACTTCAAGCAAAGAAGGATAATGAACTGCTGTTATATAGTACAGAATGTAGACACCCTTTTTAATATTAGGTGTGACATTCATTTCAATATGTCTTTTATGTGGAAAGGTAGGAAGTCACTTTCATGATCAATGATAAAAAACAACTTTTGGGTGTGAATGGAGGGCAAATAAGTGAAATCAAGACCGTTGATCTTGTAGAACATCATGAGCTCACCCACATGGTTTTGGTCCCATCCCCAGCAAAAAAAATAAAATCAATGGTTTAGTTTTCAAGGCTTGATGGATCAAGGGTCTAGGATCATCTGATCGACTTAATTATGGATGCCATTCGGATCAACTGATTATATCACGAACACTGGACAGAAAAAGGTGACTTTCTTTTTAGCAGTTTCCACAGAAAAAGTGACTTGGTGCAAATTGCCTTAACATATGGTTGTCAATCCGATTCCCAACTAAGAGACTGATTACCCAATTAGTGCAATAGCAGGCATTTTAAAATGGTGTTTTTGTAAGGAAGTCCCCATGAAGCTCCAATGTTGTAACAACACATCCTTCTAAGCTTCGAAATTATAACTAAGCCCTTGCTATTTATATAATATCCGAAAAGCTCTTACCTAAGAAATATATGAAACTTTAGGGTACATTTCGCTGCTCGGAATTGTTATTCATGATAAATTGACATCTCCAAGTGGAGATGTCGGTGAAGTCGGCTAAAATCAGGAAACAAAATCTGGAAACTAGTGTCTCCGGTTGCTAAAATTCCGGAAACAAAAAACTCTGGCGACACTAGTTTATGGATTTTAATTCCTGGTTTTTAGCCGACTTCACCCCATCTCCACTTGGAGACGCCGATTTATCATGAAAACAAAAAAATTCCTGCCAGCCAAACGTGCCCTTAGGGTTTCTTTGGATACCACCAAAATATGTCCCTATTTGTAAATAAGATTTATGTAAGTTAATCATATTTGTGAAACAAACATTAAGGCGACTTGGAAAGAGAATAATGAAGACGAACATAAAACTTTTTTAACCGATTTTTTGCATAAAAAATTATGTGTAAATAAGAAATGCATGCATAAATAATTTTTAAGGGTATGCAAAGAGGCTCTTAAAAATATTTAAATTGCAAAAAGAAAATGAATTTTGAAGGGTATTATGGTCATTTTGTAAACGTGGTGGAATGGGATTATCAACTTTTACAGTCATTTTGTGAAAAGGTTCGTGAGGACTTCCTTACAAAGAATGAAGGCAACCTTGCAAGTGTGAAAGAACGAAGATATAATAAGTAAATATAAGGATAATTTTGGATTAGTTTGAAAAGAGGGGCTTAATTATCAATAAAGGTAGGCGTGTCCATGAAATTTAGTCTGATTTTTCTTCCTTATTTTCCTGTAAGACCTTCGAGTAGATCAACTGAGGATAAAAAGAGAAAGATTGCAATCTTCTTTTCTATAACCCAACGCCGACCTCTAGAAGAATCACAATGGGAAACAAATAGATGGGTCAACCAGCTGGAGCCAAAACACTATGTTATAATACATTCACTGAGAATTAAAGAATAATGATTTGATGCCTTATATATGTGTAACATTTTTAATGTTACCGTGTAACATTTTTAATGTTACCCAAAATAATGGGATACCACATATTTAGGGTGCATTTTAAAGTAATCAAACTATTAAGATCCCCTCTTAGTTTCTTAATCTTTCCCCTTCATCTCCATTGTTTATCATACTTGCTGACCTCGCAACTCTGCGTGTCTTCTGATATCCCAACCATGGGAGGAATTGTGGTTGTGTCATAATTCGCATCTGTCGAATGCCTTATCTATGTTCAGGTGAATTGTTAACGTCTGATATTTTTATAAATTTATTTATTTTAAAATATAAAAAATATGAAAAGGTATTTTGATTCAAAAGTGTTGAAGTATAATTAATTAAATAACACCATCTCTAACAGCTTAAGCTTTTGGAGTAAATTGGTTGTTTCAGTGCAGGTCCTGGGTTAAAAACACAACCGCTCCTTGATATTAAAAATCCACGTGTAAGACCAACCCAAAATAAGAGCCACATGTGAGGGGGAGTGTTGAAGTATAAATGATTAAATAACAACAACTCTTGCCATTAAAAAAATAAAATAAATAACACCGACTCTTTTAAATGAGGGGATATTTTTATGTGAACGGTTGCCTTTATTTCTTTTTATTTTCTATAAAAGAAGGCTTACGGTCTCATTTCAAAACATTCTTAAGAATAGTCTATGAGTCCAATTTTGTGTTCTCCATTGTTCCTTTTCGGTCCACTTAAGTGGGGGCATATTGGTTCGCTATTGAACTTGTAGTACAGTCTTGAAAGAAATTGCTGTTGAAGGTGACCTGTTGACCAAGTAACATGTTGTATTGACCGCTTCTACCCAGAAGTCTTTCTCTAGTCTAGCATTGCTCAACATACTGTGAGCCCTCTCTAAAAGAGTCATGTTAAGCCGTTCTGCAACTCCATTCTTATGTGGAGTTTCCGGTGTAGTAAAGTGGCGAACTATGCCTTCGCCCTTGCAGAACTCGATAAATTCAGAAGACTTGTATTCTCCTCCGTTGTCTGTCCTCAGACACTTTACCTTCTTGCCAGTTTGCTTCTCAATCATCGTTTTCCATTGCTTGAATGTAGAAAACACCTCAGATTTTCTCCGTAGAAAGTAAACCCATACTTTTTTAGAGTAATCATCCACGAAAGTCACAAAATAGAGAGAACCGTCCTTTGAAGCAACTGGGATTGGTCCCCACACATCTGAGTGCACATAGTCTAACTTGCCCTTGCTTCGATGAATTGAAGTTTTAAAACTCACCCTGCACTGCTTTCCGAATATGCAATGCTCATAGAAGTCCAACTTGTAACTTTTAACACCCTTGAGTAGATTCTTTTTACTAAGCTCTCTCAAACCTTGTTGACTCATATGCCCCAACCGCATATGCGAAAGTTGTGTCAAATCAGTCACAACACCTTCTTCTGTAGAAACGGCTGCTCCACCTACCATTCTATTTCCCATCAACTCGTAGAGATGATTTTTAACCATCTTTGCCTTCATGTCCACAAGAGAACCCTTTACAACCTTCAGAGTTCCACCATCTCCAGCAAACCGACATCCACTAGTGTCTAAAGCACCCAAAGAAATCAAATTTTTCTTTAGCTCTGGAATATGTCTAACTCCTGTCAAAGTTCTAATGGTTCCATCATACATCTTAATATTCATAGTACCCATCCCAACTGTCTTGCAAGAATTGTCATTCCCCATAAAAACCGAGCCACTATTCAATTGCTCATAGGTAGAGAACCAATGTCTATGTGGGCACATATGAAATGAACATCCTGTATCAAGTTTCCATGCGTCATGATAACGATCAATACCTAATGATGCGGTGAGCACCTTGCCGTAGTCTTCATATGAGTTTTCCTCTACCACACTTTTCTGTTCAAAAGACTCCTCACACTTCTTCTCCAGATCTTCCTTGTGTTTTCGGCAGTATTTCTTTATATGTCTAATTTTATAGCAATGAAAACACTCTATCTTACCTTTTCCTGTTTTGGATTTTAATCTAGACCTGCCTCGATTATTCCTATTCTCCTTTTCCAGTGGTCTACCTTTGGCAACCAAACCTTCTGCTTGCTTCTCACCCGTAGGCCTCTTTCTCATCTCATTAGAAAGTAGAGTAGCAGTAACCTCCTCTAATTCCATGGTATCCTTACCATACAGTAGTGTTGTAACCAAATGTTCATAAGATGGAGGTAGAGAAGTCAACAAAATCAAGGCCTTATCTTCATCATCAATTTCCACATCAATATTCGATAATTGACAAATTATCTTATTATAGGCATTCAAGTGATTCATCACTTCAGTCCCTTCCTTCATCTTCAAGGTGTAAAGTTGTTGTTTCAAATACAACCTGGTTGTGAGAGACTTCGTCATGTACAAACTCTCAAGTTTCAACCACATCTCTGCCGCAGATTTCTCAGACATAACATGGTATTTGACATCGTTTCCCAACGACAAGCGAATAGACCTCATAGCCTTCAAATCCATGTCATCCCAATCACCATCTGACATATCTGCAGGTTTCTTAGCCTTCCCTAATAGTGCTTTATGTAATTATTGTTGAACCAACAAATCACGAACATTGACTTGCCACAAATTAAAATTGCTCTTTCTGTCAAATCTTTCCATTTCAAACTTTGCGCTAGAAACCGTCACCGCCATTATAAAACCTGTGCTTTGATACCACTTGTTGCGGAATTGGGGCTCAAATCAGCCCTTCGCGGTGACCCGTTAACAATCTAAACACAAAAGTGTATTTACGGATTTACGTATTAACAAATACGCAGCGTTGTCGAAGTAGATTTACAAGAACAAATAAATAAAAGTGCAAGACAAACCAAAAATAAAGTACACACGAACACCAAGATTTAACGTGGTTCACCACACGATTTGTGTGGCTATGTCCACGGGAGAAGACTTCAAAAGATTTCACTATGTGGAAAATAAGTTGGTTACAAGAAGCACTCACCTGATTACGAAAGCCCAAGCTTTCTCCGGATTATAAAAGAATAATCTCTGCGTAATCTAGGATCCAAGCGCCTTCGCTCCCTAGAGTAGCCTTGCTTCTTCTTCGTCAAGCCCAAGAGAATCCAATGAACTATGTCCTTCACAACCCAAGAGAAACCCAAGTTCTTCCCTTGCTTTCTTGAAGATGTTTTCACGCTCCTCTCTCTGTGTTTCAGAAGTTCCCACCAATAACCTTTTTTGTGTTATTTTTATTATTTTGTGTCGAGCCGTATGCAACAACCCCAAAACGTCCAATCGGTTTTGGTTTCCTTGGAACTTATCTCATCAGGAGATAACACAAGAGTCCAAAATAGAAAGGACTTTCTATTTCCTAAATCTCACTTGGCACTAATAAAGAAAGTTAAAAAACTATCATTGGCTTACCGATTCAAGGCAAACACAACAGTTTGAAATATGGTCTTTGGTGTTATCACTAATACCAACAAAGAAAAACTCACCTTCCAAGATGCTAACTTCTATGCCGAATCTTTCCTTGAATTATTAGAAGATTTGCATCAAATATGCCGCACTTTCAGTGTCAATTGATGAAAATAGAATATAGTCAGAAGAAAAAAGGTGATGAGAAATGTTGAAGACACCTTTGAAATGTGGAGTTCTGATATGGCAATCATCAGTACTTTTGTCAAGAAGAATGGTAAGCATCCCAATGAAAATATGCAAGACACACGGTTAGAAGGAATCACCTTAATTCATAGATTCACAAGTGCTCTTAAATTGTGCAATTCCCTTAGAATGAGGGATTGAGGGGTTATTTATAGAGAGAGAATAAAAATTCATCGGGCCAATTCATAACGACTAATCATGATCGTCTGATCGGATCTAGCTTAAGAAAATAAGGGGACATGATCATCTCATAGTGAAATTAGGGTTTAAAATGTGTTGGCTTCTTATTGGAAGAGAGAATGTAAAGGAGGTGGAAATGTGATGACCAGAGGTGGGGTAAAAAATACGTAATAAGGAAGAGGGATAAAGGTTATTTGTGAGGAGAGTGAAGTGTATGTGGGCATGATTTTTTTTAGCAAGGAGATAGTTTGCATAAAGGTACTGATTGAGTGTGGAAACAATGTAGATATTGATGTTGCTAGATCGCATCGGATCAATGTGAAAGCATGTAATCAAGGCTCTTTTAAGGCATAACCTTCATCACCCTGCTAAAGAAAACCTATACAGTCTAGCCATTTTGTCAGCTTCTCAAGTTGTCTTCTCAATTCCATGATTTCTTCATCCAATGTACAACCATGGAGTTCTTACGATTGTTCTATCCATCAAGAAGAGTTGAAATTGCACAAATCCTATTGTTTGAAAATACGATGCAACGATTATGCCAGTGGGTGCATCCTAAGCGTGATGGACAACATATGCTTTGGCCCATGTAATATTGGTATTATAATCATAAGATTTTATGTTGAAACCTCATGAGCTACAAAGGTGATCTTCCATCCAAATTGTTAGACATTAGTGTGGTTTTTCAATCAATGCTACATCCAGGGGCAGAGAATGGTTGTTATAGCATGTTGGGGCGGCCACACTTTTACACTTCCTGTTTTGATTAGATTTCGCTCCAAGCACAGCCTCTTGTTATAGCATTTTGGGGCCCACCATGATGATCCAAACTGTTCATTTGTTGGGTTACAAATAAATAGGTTGCAACGCATTAATCATCTCCATCGGATGATCATAATCGTCCATCTATAAGGGGCAATCCCATCGTAGACCAGGCAGTTAGGATCATCCTATGGAGATGATTTAGGTGATGCAACCTATTTACATTGTGGCCCAGCAAATGAATAGTTTGGATCATCATATGAAGTGGGTCCAATTTTTTTTTTTAAGATGCTAGACTTCACGTGTACGTTATAAAATCGTCAAATGTGCATTTCTTTGAGCCCTGTTTAGATTGCAAGAAAAACATTTCCGACAGTAATAGGGATTATTCTTTTCTTTTCACGATTTAGAGGGAAATGCTACGGTTATTGTTAACTTAGACGGATATCATCATAAATTGAAGGTCCCTCTAAGTAAAAATTGAATAGGATCCATTCAAGTTATATCTTTTCGTGTGTAAAACAAGTAAGATATTTTAGACAAAATTTCCATTCCAAACTTTTCTTGAAAATTCTGGCAATCCAACCACGGCCTTAGCCCGTATATAGAAACTTTAGTGTGTGAAAGAGTACTCTCAGCCACATCAAGGATGATCATAACCGTCCGATCATTGCAAAATTTCCTGGTTTAGCATAAAAAATCCAGATTTTTGCAAAGCAAAAATCTAGGATTTTACAATCCTAGATAATAAAATCCATGTATCCAAACGGCCCTTTGTAGTGAAGAGAGAGAGAGAGGGGGGGGGATGATCATGATGATGATGATGATGTGGAGCATGCATGCCCCATTAGCATAACACGAAGGAAAGTAAAAATAAAAAATAAAATCGTTTTGCATTAATTATTGACACATACAGTAGGGTGGGGGACACTGGTTACACGGATATGTTGAATACATGTTGATTTATTCAAAATGATATATCGATAGAGTAACCATCTACTCGCACAGCAGACTAACAAGGAAAAGATTAATTACACGAAGGACATAAGCTGCGATGATTCCTCTGAAAATCAGTATGAACATATGCTTCTTCATATCAGATAACCCAACTCGATGAGGAGGACTTATCGTAAGTCATAAAATTAGACCACAAACGATACACCCAGCTAGTTTGGGATTTGGTTTAATCTTTCTTGAATGACACATGGTGTGTGTATCATACCATATTTCTTAAAAATTATTAGCTACAAGCGTAAGATTTATCTATATTACTATTACCGTACAAGAAGTTAGGCTTGTAGGTGATCCTTGTGCCCTCAGCAACTCTGCATTTTGTTAGGAGGTTGATATTTGACTATTGCTACTTTGGCATATTTATCAAAGGTCATGAATGTGGTTGGCAAGGAGCCTAGGATATTGTAGGGAAAGCAGCTAGACTAATACAGGATAATCTATGTTTGATGTATTTCATGCAGGTCTAAGGCAAGCTAGGTGGAGTTTGGAAGAGGTTGTAATACTTAGATGGAGATTTGGAATGATGCTCTCAATATTGAGAAGATGCCTAACCCCAAATATCTCATTTGTTTAGGCCTTAATAATAAAGATCATATTAGATATTATATTGCGAACGATCTAGGGTTAGATTGATGTCATCTGATTAAACACTTAATAGGAAGCAATATAATATTTTAAGTATTAAAGAGGATAATTGTATGAGAAAACGGTTTCTACACACGTGTAGATAAGTTATCTACACACTAGCTTAAAATACAAGGGAGGGCATATTGTTTGGGTGATCCAAACCATTCATTTGATTGGCTCTCACATAGATAGGGTGATCACAAAAAATCAGCTCCATAGGATCATCCCAACCCTACGATTTGTGGATGTAAAATGGACGTGTATAAACCTTCACAAATCTGTCCATTTTCTGCCTCCACGGTTCAAAGGGTTAGGATGATCCTATGGAGCTGATTTTTTGTGGACACCCTATCTATGTGAGGGCCAATTAAATGAATGGTTTGGATCACCCGAACAATGTGGGCCAATCAAATGAATAGTCTAGACGTATCTTAGACGTAATTCTAATGAGGGTATCATACCTAATTTTAATAAGACGTATCTTAGACGCCTCGTGGTTGGCTCATTGCTAGGGCCCTCCTATCCACTTCTACAATAGGGCATTAATTATAACAGGTTTTATTTTTTTAATAGAAAAATGAAGTTGTTGGTGTTACCGTAGTTTTTTTTATCACTAATCCCATAAAAGAAAAAAAGGGAGGTTTGTGATGATTTTGAAATCTTTTCTGCGTACTTATCTTCGCTGGAAAAAAAAAGAAGAAATAGCAAAATCTCATATATGATCTTCTGATTCTTAGGGTGTGTTTGGTAAACATGAAAAAAATAAATTCCAATGAATACCTAGTGAGGACAAGTTGTGAGAGGTGTGTTGAAGTATAAATGGTTAAATACACCAACTAAAACCGCTTAAGCTTTTGGAGTTACTGGTTGTTTAACATGGTATCAGAGCAATTGGCTCAACGGTAGGTCCTGGGTTCAAAACCCAACAATTCTTGGAAATTAAAAATCTATGTGTACGGCCAACCTAAAAATGTTTCACAAGACAGGCTGAGAGAATGAGACTTGACAGGGTAGGAGTGAGGGACCATGAAAAGCCCCCAAAATATAAGAGGGAAACTCCAATTCGAAGTGGGTATTTTTTGTTCACTATTTTTAGTGATTTCTTATACTCTCTTCCTCAGGCCTTCTCAGGTCTCTCCTGCACCCCTCTTCTCAACACCTTTTTCACAATTGGACCGACCAATATTCCATGGAATAATTTTTCATTGTTGCCTACCTTGCCCTTAAAAAAAAAATATATTAGTCCTGTAAAAATGTGAGCATTTTATATTTAAATGGCTTAGGATTTTTATATCAATGTGCAAATATTAAGTCAATAAGCAGCTTAAAATTGGTTGACAATAGGTATCATTTAAAAGATTTCTACAAGATTTTCAAGGATGTTGGCTTCATCAGTGATTAAAAAATATAATTAATTAACTATGGAATATTTATATCATTAATTTGTCTCATATTAAAGAACATGGCTAGGGTCTCACTCGGGTTGGGACATAGATCAAGGTCGTTGATCTTGATGACCCTATGTGCAATCAAGAATGTATGTACAATCAAGACCGTTGATCTGGCAGAACATCATGAAATGACACACATGATCTTGGTTCAATGTTGAGCAGGCGTCTGTGCATAAACATATGTAAAATAAAATAAAATAAAGGAACATACTGATGATCTATGTAAAATAAAATAAAATAAAGTGTAAAATGAGAAGTCATAAATACAGTAGAGTGGGGTGGGAAGAATGGGGGGACACTATATCACTTCCCTGTGAAACAACCAGTAACTCTAGTAACTCCAAAAGCTTAAGATGTTGGAGAAAGGCATTTTTAATCTTTTATACTTTAACACTCCCCCTCACGTATGGCCCCTCTCTCTCTCGGGCTGGCCTACACGTGGCACATGTGTCCCTTCTTTTGGGTTTGGCCACTGCATGTGGAATTTTACTATCAGGGAGGTTTGAACTCAGGACCTTTGCTTTGATACCATGTGAAACAACCAGTGACTTTGTGCATTGTTTATTTTCCATGATTTAAATAACCAAGGTTCTTAGAATTCTAAAGGAGTCATTTATAATCTACTAATTATGTTTGCGATGGGCAATTAAGTTGGGGAATGTTTATGAAAGGGATCCAACATTATGATTAAGTATGAACACGTAGAAAGTTTGTAAAGTACAGCAATTTATTTAGAGTCAAGTTGTAACTAGTCACAAGATTGTCAATTTACAGCCAATATAAGCATACAATCATAATGCTTTGACATGTTTCAAATCTTAACAAAATGTCATTTTACAAGCTTACTTTTATAAATGAGATTCGTGTATTAATACTAAATCGTGCCATGTGCCTAGTAGTGACTCCGAGCAAGTGTCTAGATGGTCAAGGTCATGCGAGACTACAGGAATGTGTTGATGCTTCAAGTCATGGGTTCCTTATCCCTCATTGGCTAACATTATCTTCAAAGTTGTCATCTAGGTGGATTGACAATGGATCAAAAGGCCTATCATGGGAATCACACACACATACACACATACACAAACACACACGAGCACGCGCACGCACACCTATATTGATAATGACACTATTCACTTAGCCTTTTCACGATTGTTGCAGTATCAATATGCTATCAACATCCTATCAGAAAAAAGTGTAAAACAAACTTGAGGTCGCAGGTTCGATGCCAGCTTAATTACCTACAAAAAAAGGTTTAAAACAAAGTGAGAAGTGCCATTATCAAACCATGGTAGTGCCACAACCATAGGTTGATAATGGCACTACTCACTTATGCCCTGTTTGTTTAAGATTCTTGTAATCAATGGTGACTCCAAACCTGATTACTTAATTTTGAGTCCAATAATCAGTATTTGGAGTCACAATTGGTTATCAGAATCTTAAACGAGCAGGGCCTTCGTTAGCCCTTCACGATTGTTGTAGCATCAATATGCTATCAACATCCAATTCAAAATGTCTAAAACAAAGTGAGCAATGCCATTATCAAAATATGGTAGTGGGGATGTCTGTCTCTTATTTCATATAATTCACGCATGCATACATATGAGAAATGTGCGGGATGATGAATACGAGCATGTCCGCTCATTCAACACACACATATAAGCATAGTGTTTATACGTGTGTTTATAATCAAAATATCTTTGTGCGCTTTTCTTCACTGTTGCGTTGTCTTTGAGTGAGTAATGAAAAACCAAGTGCAAGCAATAGAAAGGACAGTCGATCGTGCGAACTACTAGAAAATGGTTAGATCATTAGTGAAAGAAGGTGCAATACCGTGTATTTAAAAACATGAGACAAGAAATTTGAATCAACCTCAGTTGATCCTATGCTAATGACTACAGCTTGTGTCCTTTTAGAGAGAGAGAGAGAGAGAGAGAGAGAGAGAGAGAGAGAGAGAGATCCCAGCTAACATCCTTCTTTTCGTGAAATCGGCCTCCTCTTATACCATATCACGCGGTTTGACAACTAAAAATGGGAACGAAGAGTGTTTTTCTATGAGCAAGTCTATGCTATTTATTTCTCTTCTATTATGGTGTGGGACTTCCTTAACCTTTTGATTTTTCATCATCTACCTTTATCACAAAGGAGGGAGCCTGCTTTCTCCTGTTTTGCTTTTAGAGAACCTTTTTGGATGAGGTTCAATTAATATCTATGCAGTCTTTCATTTGTTTTCATTTGCCATAGATTTCTTCTTTTCTCACTTCAAGCAAAGAAGGATAATAATATGCACCCATAAACAAGTGATAATCTAGAAGGGAGCTGTTATATAGTACAGAATGTAGACACCCTTTTTAATATTAGGTGTGACATTCATTTCAATATGTCTTTTATGTGGAAAGGTAGGAAGTCACTTTCATGATCAATGATAAAAAACAACTTTTGGGTGTGAATGGAGGGCAAATAAGTGAAATCAAGACCGTTGATCTTGTAGAACATCATGAGGTCACCCACATGGTTTTGGTCCCATCCCCAACAAAAAAAAATCAATGGTTTAGTTTTCAAGGCTTGATGGATCAAGGGTCTAGGATCATCTGATCGACTTAATTATGGATGCCATTCGGATCAACGGATTATATCACGAACACTGGACAGAAAAATGTGACTTTCTTTTTAGCAGTTTCCACAGAAAAAGTGACTTGGTGCAAATTGCCTTAGCATATGGTTGTCAATCCGATTCCCAACTAAGAGACTGATTACCCAATTAGTGCAATAGCGTGCATTTTAAAATGGTGTTTTTGTAAGGAAGTCCCCATGAAGCTCCAATGTTGTAACAACACATCCTTCTAAGCTTCGAAATTATAACTAAGCCCTTGCTATTTATATAATATCCGAAAAGCTCTTACCTAAGAAATATATGAAACTTTAGGGTACATTTCGCTGCTCGGAATTGTTATTCATGATAAATTGACATCTCCAAGTGGAGATGTCGGTGAAGTCGGCTAAAAATCAGGAAACAAAATCCGGAAACTAGTGTCTCCGGTTGCTAAAATTCCGGAAACAAAAAACTCTGGGGACACTAGTTTATGGATTTTAATTCCTGGTTTTTAGCCGACTTCACCCCATCTCCACTTGGAGACACTGACCTCGCAACTCTGCGTGTCTTCTGATATCCCAACCATGGGGGGATTGTGGTCGTCGTGGTCACGCAAAGGGGGGGTGGAGAGAGAGAGAGAGAGCATGATTATCATTGTCATAACGGTTCAGGTGAATTGTTAACGTTTGATATTTTTATAAATTTATTTATTTTAAAATATAAAAAATATGAAAAGGTATTTTGATTCAAAGGTGTTGAAGTATAATTAATTAAATAACACCATCTCTAACAGCTTTAGCTTTTGAGTAAATTGGTTGTTCTAGTGCAGGTCTTGGGTTAAAAACACAACTGCTCCTTGATATTGAAAATCCACGTGTAACACCAACCCAAAATAGGAGCCACATGTGAGAGGGAGTGTTGAAGTATAAATGATTAAATAACAACAACTTTTGCCATTAAAAAAATAAAATAAATAACACCGACTCTTTAAAAAAATACTTACTTTAAATGAGGGGGTATTTTTATGTGAACGGTTGCCTTCATTTCTTTTTATTTTCTATAAAAGAAGGCTTACGGTCTCATTTCAAAACATTCTTAAGAATAGTCTATGAGTCCAATTTTGTGTTCTCCATTGTTCCTTTTCGGTCCACTTAAGTGGGGGCACATTGGTTCGCTATTGTAGTAGAGTCCTTTGTCAATCCATAGTTTTGGGCAATGTATCCATTTGCATGTAGCCATTTGCATTAGTGGGGAAATAAAAGTCTTTAAGATGACACCCTTGCCCAATTCCTTGTTTTTATACCTCATTATATATTCGTCACGTGTTTCCTGCTTTGATCTTTTGCATCTCGATTTTACATCATATCAATTTGGTCCCAACAGTAAATAAGAGGAGTAATCTTCTTCAGATGGTATTGATGAAAACAATGGCAGCCCTAAGTAGCAAATTGGGAACCCTCAATTTGGTCCCAACAGTAAATAAGAGAAGAGTAATCTTCTTTAGATGGTATTGATGAAAACAATGGCAGCCCTAAGTAGCAAATTGGGAACCCTTCTCCGTATATTATGGATGTTCGAAATATGGTCTTTGATATTATCACTAATCCATGCAAACAAAACCTCATTTTGCCAGAACCCTGCATATTATGGATGTTTGTGTTACGGAATTAGGGCTCAAATCAGCCCTCCGTGGTGACCCGTTAACAATCCGAACACGAAAGTGTATTTCCATATTTACGTGTTAACAAATACACAGCGTTGTCGAAGTAGATTTACAAGAACAAATTAATAAAAGTGTAAGACAAACCAAAAATAAAGCACACAAGAACACCAAGATTTAACGTGGTTCACCACACGATGTGTGTGGCTACGTCCACGGGAGAAGACTTCAAAAGATTTCACTATGTGGAAAATAAGTGGGTTACAAGAAGCACTCACCGGATTACAAAAGCCCAAGCTTTCTCCGGATTATAAAAGAATAATCTAAGTAATCTAGGATCCAAGCGCCTTCGCTCCCTAGAGTAGCCTTGCTTCTTCTTCCTCAAGCCCAAGAGAATCCAATGAACTATGTCCTTCACAACCCAAGAGAAACCCAAGTTCTTCCCTTGCTTTCTTGAAGATGTTTTCACGCTCCTCTCTCTCTGTTTCGGAAGTTCCCACCAATAACCTTTTTTTTGTGTTATTTTTATTATTTTGTGTCGAGCCGTATGCAACAACCCCAAAACGTCCAATCGGTTTTGGTTTCCCTGGAACTTATCTCATCAGGAGATTACACAAGAGTCCAAATTAGAAAGGACTTTCTATTTCCAAAATCTCACTTGGCACTAATAAAGGAAGTTAAAAAACTATCTTACGTAAGCCAATGGCTTACCGATTCAAGGCAAACACAACATTCTCCACCTTGGCTTCAAGTTGATTCATCCACCACTTGTAAATATCTTTCATCACAAAGTCTTCTTCACCACACCCTGAAGGGTGCTAATTCAACCCAACTTGTCGAATGTTAATTAAGTCCAAGCAATGCTTGAACTTATCCGTCGTCACAGGCTTAGTCAACATATCCGTGACATTGTTCTTTGTATCGACCTTTTCCAAAGAAATTTCATCTCCGTCAATGACCTCTCGAATGAAATGGTACCTCACGTCTATGTGTTTTATCTTCGCGTGAAAAACTTGATTCCTTGAAAAGTCTAATGCACTCTGGCTGTCGCAATACACACAAGTGTTTCCGTGCTCTACCCCAAGTCCACTTACGAGTCCTCTCAGCCATATAGCTTCTTTCACTGCTTCTGTTGCTGCCATATACTCTGTCTCCTTAGTAGACAAAGCTATAGTCGTCTGTAAAGTGGACCTTCAACTGACAGGTCCCCCAACAATCATAAAAGCATAACATGTAGTGGACCTTCTCTTGTCCAAATCTCTAGCATAATCAGAATCCAAATAGCCCATGACATTTCCTTTTCCAACACTGCTCCTGTCAAACAAAATCCCTAGGGATGACATACCCTTCAAATACCAAAGTATCCATTTGACTGCTTGCCAGTGTTCTTTTCCTGGGTCTGCCATGTACCTACTAACAACACCCACTGCATGTGTACAGACCATAGCATACATCATGCTGCCAACAACATTCACATATGGAACTCGAGACATGTACCTTCTTTCTTCATCTGTAGTAGGTGACAACTTAGAGGAAAGTTTAAAATGAGCTCCAAGAGGGGTAGCTACCGACTTTGCTTTATCCATCTCATACCTTGAGAGCATCTTCTCAATATACTTCTTTTGAGATAGCCATAACTTTCCCTTTTCCCTGTCTCGACGAATCTCCATACCCAAAATCTTCCTTGCAGTGCCAAGGTCCTTCATTTCAAACTCCTTGCTCAACCTGGCTTTCAACTTATTGATTTCCAACATACTTTAAGCAGCTATAAGCATGTTATCAACATATAAAATCAAAATAATGATAGAGCCATTACCAAGGTTTTTGAAATAAACACATGAGTCACACTCACTTATGTAGAAACCTTGTCCAATCATGGAAGTATCAAACCTCTTGTACCACTGCCTAGAAGATTGCTTCAAGCCATAAAATGACTTTTTCAACTTGCAAACATGGTCTTCTTTTCTTTCTACCTTAAAACCTTCTGGTTGATGCATGTAGATTTTCTCTTTTAGATTCCCGTGCAAAAACGCCGTTTTCACATCAAGTTGCTCAAGCTCAAGATCAAATAGTGTTGTCATAGCAAGTAATACTCTGATCGAAGTGTGCTTCACCATTGGTGAAAATATCTCATTGTAGTCCAGTCCTTCCTTCTGAGCATATCCCTTTGCCACCAAACGTGCTTTATATTTTTCTCCACTATTTTCGAGCTTCCCTCCTTCTTCCTATAAAGCCAGTAGCATCCAATCGCCCTTTTGCCCTTTGGTAACTCCACCAAATCCCAAGTCTGGTTCTTTTGAAGAGATCCCATTTCCTCACCCATTGTATCCTCCCAATACTTAGAGTTTTCGCATGCAACTGCTTCTTGAAATGTTGTCGGATCTCCACTTTCCGTTACCAATGCAAAAGTCAATATATCCTCATAGCCATATCGTACAGGTGGCTTATGAGTTCTTTGAGATTTTCTAACCTGTAATTCTGACTGGTGCATCTGCTGATCAGGTAATCTTGCTTCAGGAAATTCAACTTGAATATTTTCTTTCTGTACTTCTCTTGGAGTATCAACCTTTACCTCAATGGTCTCACATGTGTCATATTTTCCTTCTTCACCAATCTGCTTATGTGACTTTAACATAGAAGATTCATCGAAAATAACATCTCGACTAATGGTTAGCTTGTTAGAAGAAGGATACCACACTCTAAATCCCTTGACCCCACTTGCATATCCAAGAAAGATACAATTTTTTGGATTTTAGGTCAAGCTTAGAACGTTGATCATTTTTAACATGAATATAAGCAGGACAACCAAATATTCTTAAAATAGAATAATCACTAGGTTTACCAGACCATACCTCTTCTGGAGTCTTGCAAGAAACTACTGTTGAAGGTGACATATTGACCAAGTAACATGATGTATTGACCCCTTTTGCCCAGAAGTCTTTCTCTAATCCAGCATTGCTCAACATACTGCGAGCCTCTCTAGAAGAGTTATGTTAAGCCGTTCTGCAACTCCATTCTGCAACTCCATTCTGTTGTGGAGTTTCCGGTGTAGTAAAGTGGCGAACTATGCCTTCGCCCTTGCAGAACTCGATAAATTCAGAAGACTTGTATTCTCCTCCATTGTCTGTCCTCAGACACTTTTCCTTCTTGACAGGTTGCTTCTCAATCATGGTATTCCATTGCTTGAATGTAGAAAACACCTAAAATTTTCTCCGTAGAAAGTAAACCCATACTTTTTTTAAGTAATCATCAACGAACGTCACAAAATAGAGAGAACCGTCCTTTGAAGCAACTGGGGCTGGTCCCCACACATCTGAGTGCACATAGTCTAACTTGCCCTTGCTTCGATGAACTGAAGTTTTAAAACTCTCCCTGCACTGCTTTCCGAATATGCAATGTTCACTGAAGTCCAACTTGCAACTTTTAACACCCTTGAGTAGATTCCTTTTACTGAGCTCTCTCAAACCTTGTTGACTCATATGCCCCAACCGCATATGCCAAAGCTGTGTCAAATCAGTCACAACATCTTTTTCTGTAGAAACGGCTGCTCCACCTACCACTGTATTTCCCATCAACTCGTAGAGATGATTTTTAACCATCTTTTCCTTCATGACCACAAGAGAACCCTTTACAACCTTCAGAGTTCCACCATTTCTAGCAAACCGACATCCACTGGTGTCTAAAACACCCAAAGAAATTAAATTTTTCTTTAGCTCTGGAACATGTCTAACTCCTGTAAAGGTTCTAATGGTTCCATCATACATCTTAATATTCACAGTACCCATCCCAATTGTCTTGCAAGAATTGTCATTCCCCATCAAAACCGAGCAACCATTCAATTGCTCATAGGTAGAGAACCAATGTCTATGTGGCACATATGAAATGAACATCCTATATCAAATATCCATGCGTCATGATAACGATCAATGCCTGATGATGCGGTGAGCACATTGCTATAGTCTTCATATGACTTTTCCTCTGCCACACTTGCTTGTTCAGAAGCCTCTCCACACTTCTTCTCCAGATCTTCCTTGTGTTTTCGACAGTCTTTCTTTATATGCCTAATTTTATAGCAATGAAAACACTTTATCTTACCTTTTCCTGTTTTGAATTTTGACCTAGACCTGTCTCGATTATTCCCATTCTCTTTTTCCAGTAGTCTACCTCTGGCAACCAAACTTTCTGCTTGCTTCTCACCCGTAGGCCTCTTTCTCATCTCATTAGAAAGTAGAGTAGCAGTAACCTCCTCTAATACTATGGTATCCTTACCATACAGTAGTGTTGTAACCAAATGTTCATAAGATGGAGGTAGAGAAGTCAACAAAATCAAGGCCTTATCTTCATCATCAATTTCCACATCAATATTCGATAATTGACAAATTATCTTATTATATGCATTCAAGTGACCCATCACTTCAGTCCCTTCATCTTCAAGGTGTAAAGTTGTTGTTTCAAATACAACCTGGTTGTGAGAGACTTTGTCATGTATAAACTCTCAAGTTTCAACCACATCTCTGCAACAAATTTCTCATACATAACATGGGATTTGACATCGTTTCCCAACGACAAGCGAATAGAGCTCATAGCCTTCAAATCCATGTCATCCCAATCACCATCTGACATATCTGCAGGTTTCTTAGCCTTCCCGAATAGTGCTTTATGTAATCCTTGTTGAACCAACAAATCACGAACATTGACTTGCCACAAATTAAAACTGTTCTTTCTGTCAAATCTTTCCACTTCAAACTTTGCGCTAGAAACCGTCACCGCCATTATAAAACCTATGCTTTGATACCACTTGTTGCGGAATTGGGGCTCAAATCAGCCCTCCGCGGTGACCCGTTGACAATCCGAACACGAAAGTGTATTTCCGGATTTACGTGTTAACAAATACGCAGCGTTGTTGAAGTAGATTTGCAAGAACAAATTAATAAAAGTGCAAGACAAACCAAAAATAAAGCACACAAGAACACCAAGATTTAACGTGATTCACTACACGATGTGTGTGGCTACGTCCACGAGAGAAGACTTCAAAAGATTTCACTATGTGGAAAATAAGTGGGTTACAAGAAGCACTCACCGGATTACAAAAGCCCAAGCTTTTTCCGGATTATAAAAGAATAATCTTTACGTAATCTAGGATCCAAGCACCTTTGCTCCCTAGAGTAGCCTTGCTTCTTCTTCCTCAAGCCCAAGAGAATCCAATGAACTATGTCCTTCACAACCCAAGAGAAACCCAAGTTCTTCCCTTGCTTTCTTGAAGACGTTTTTGAAATCAAAGTAGAGACTTGGTTTGGCAACCTAGAGGGGGGGGGGTGAATAGGATGTTTGTAAAACTTTTACCTTTTGAAAACTTTTACTAATTTCAC
Organism: Tasmannia lanceolata; assembly: GCF_043159265.1. Taxonomy (NCBI): domain Eukaryota; kingdom Viridiplantae; phylum Streptophyta; class Magnoliopsida; order Canellales; family Winteraceae; genus Tasmannia; species Tasmannia lanceolata. The sequence goes on along the minus strand of NW_027518683.1, from coordinate 48,727,893 downwards.
CATAGTTTTATCGCTTGGTTAATTAAGTTGAATTAGTTAAGCTTAACCAATTTTCACAAATGTATATAAGCTTAAAAACCCTTGTTTCAACAACCAACTTAATTATGAGATTTAGTGGGTTAATTAGCAATGGAAAGATATTCACGTTGGATGGCAATGCTAACTCACTCAATTCTAAATAATAAGACAAGTACAAATAAGAGAGTGATAGAGAGAGAGTGAGAAATCGAGAAATACCAACGCAAGCGACACAAGGATTTATAGTGGTTTGGCCAATGGCCTACTCCACTCTACTCAAGGTCGCACTTGAGGATTTCCACTATTGAGACCTCCACGACGCCCGTCTCTAAGGCTTTTACACTCCAAGGGAATTAAATGAGGATGCCCTTCCACCTTTACAATGACTCTCCTTCTCCGCCGAGTTCTAAGCGCTTCACCCAAGGGAATTAAAAACAACGGATGCCCTTGCCACCAATTGAATTAAGAAGAAGAAGTATTAGCCTCTTACTAGGCTTGATTACAAGTTGCAACTCCAAGGATGCTCTCAAAGATAAACAAGTTTAAACCTAACCAATCTCAAGTGGATTTTCCCAAAGTCAAGGCACAATGAAGGATTAGTGAGAGATTAACCCAAAAATGATTCACAAATGAATTCCTAGGGTTTATTAGAGTTGGACAATGTTCTTCATGTGTTTTGGACCCTTTGAATGGGTATATATGAAGTCTCAACTCCATGTGACCTTTTGGGGGGCAAAACAGTCAAAACTGGGTCAAATAGTCAACTAGCCATTGCACCACAACGGTTATATTTTTTTGAACAAAAACACTTCTCGGAGTTTCGAGCAAAATTCTCGGAGTTCCGAGAATAATTCTCAGAATTTCGAGACTGGTTTTCCAGCATTTAGTGTCTAACTTGTAAAATTCATATCTCTCTCATTTCTCGTCGGATTTTGACATTCCTGTACTCTACAGATATGAGAAAAATGAGAGCTATCTATTAAAAATATTTTCAAAAATATTTGAAAATGTTTTAAACAAGTTTTGATAGTATTTAGTTGCTGGTCCAGGTTGTTGCTTCGGAACTCTGTTTTGTTCATTCTTGTCCTGAATGTCATATGGGTCCCAACATGTTGGTACACCACCATGGCCATTCACTTATCCATTTAAGTCCTTAAATGGTGTGTTAGTCTCTTTGAAAAATATATTTTTAGGGGTTTTAAGATGTGCCTTGATAAGAGAAAACACAAGAGAGAAAGGTGATACATACTACCATTCTAAGTACTCTCTTGTTCTCTTGAGCCAATCTTCATTTGATCTTCAATGGTGTGCTTAGCTTGCTTTGGGATCTTCAAGGTTGAGCTTCTTTGCTTGACACCTTCAAAGGATGATGCCACCATTTGGTTCAAGCTCCTTTGCAAGTTGTTGATCCACAAGCTTTGGCCTTCATTGATCTTCCTTTGTTTGTTCAATGCTTTGAGATGGTTGTGTGGAACTTCTCCTTGGTTGATCCTCCAAGGTTTGTCCAAATATGCTCTAGCTCATTTGTCCTTTGTTTGGTTCATCTTCAAGCATAGGCCAGCAATGGTGTGTGCTAGCATGGATTGACATGTGAATTCCCTGTGTATAGCACAACACTCAAGGCAAACAATTAATCCATAAAAGACTAATCAATTTGTGTTTGTTAATCATCAAAACAAGGTGATTGAATGAACCCATGGGGAACCATTGGGCTAACAGTTTTCACGCTCCTTTCTCTCTCTCTCTCTCTCTGTTTCGGAAGTTCCCACCAATAACCTTTTTTTTTGTGTTATTTTTATTATTTTGTGTCGAGCCGTATGCAACAACCCCAAAACGTCGTTTTGGTTTCCTTGGAACTTATCTCATCAGGAGATAACACAAGAGTCCAAAATAGAAAGGACTTTCTATTTCCAAAATCTCATTTGGCACTAATAAAGAAAGTTTTGGTTTTTCAATCAATGCTACATCCAGGGGCAGAGAATGGTTGTTATATAGCATGTTGGGGGCGGCCACACTTTTACACTTCCTGTTTTGATAGATTTCGCTCCAAGCACAGCCTCTTGTTATAGTTGAGGCCCACCATGATGATCCAAACTGTTCATTTGTTGGGTTACAAATAAATAGGTTGCAACGCATTAATCATCTCCATAGGATGATCATAACCATCTGTAGGGGTCCACACCATCCTGTTGGGAAAATCCGCCAGACAATCCGATCCGATCGTGCACAAATTAAACGAAAAAGTAAAATAAACAAACAAGCCACAAGATGAACACCGATATTTTACGTGGTTCGGCCAAGCCTACTCCATGGGCGAGAAATACAAGGATGGATTAATCGAAAACCCACAAACCCGTAACCCTTTCCTTGCTTTTCAAACCCAAGACTGTACACAAGAGATAATGCGAGAGATAAACCCGAAAAAAGAACCCAAGAAAAAGCCCCGAGATGAAAAACCTCTTCTCCCTTTCCCTCTTTTTTTCTTCTCTCTCTTTTGGCAACCGACACACCAAAGACGTCTTGCTTCGCCGCAACCCAAGAGTACAACACTTCTCTTTTTATAGTTTAGTTTTCCCCAAAAGCTAAAAATAGAAATCTCTATTTTTGCCTTTGCCTTCCCACCCAAGCAACTACCGTGGGTGTGAAATAAGGAAACTTTCCCAACAATCTCCACCTTGGCTTATTTCCCAGCCACCTGAAGATTTTCCGTTGATGTCGCCACCGGTCCGCTATCTCAGCAAACCACCATTGGCCTTCCGAAGTACCAGCTACACACCCTCGATTCACCTTGGTTCCGACTCCTCCCGATTCGATCAACATGGCCAATGCACATTTGTAGCTGCCAACCCGTTGTCTCACCTAGTCAACCTTGGAGAGGGATCTCGATCCATCCTCCCCAACGCAGGTATCGTCATCCTCTCACGCTTGCCATCCTTTGCCTTCAACGATTTAGCCAAGCCCTGTTGAACTAGGATGTCCTTCACCCTCATCTGCCATAGCGTGAAATTGTCCTTTCCATCAAATATGTCGATGTTGAACTGAGTAGAACTTGATTTTACCGCCATCTCAGATGACTCATCTCTTCACGGTGTAGCGCTCCACCTCGAACGAGAATCTTTCTACTCCCAAAAATTGCTCTAACCGCGATCCAACCACAACACTCACAATCACTCCACTCGGCCTCGACGATCGCTCCACCTGAGCTCTGATACCACTTGTTGGGAAAATACGCCAAGCAATCCGATCCGATCGTGCACAAATTAAACGAAAAAGTAAAATAAACAAACAAGCCACAAGATGAACACCGATATGCTACGTGGTTCGGCCAAACCTACTCCACGGGCGAGAAACACGATCTTCCACTCTGAGAAAAACAATATACAAGGATTACAATGGATAAATAACCCACAAATCCGCATCCCTTTCCTTACTTCTCAAAACCAAGACTGTACACATGAGATAATGCGAGAGATAAACCAAAAAAAAGAACCCAAGAGAAAACCCCGAGATGAAAAACCTATTTTCCCTTTCTCTCTCTTTTTCTTCTCTTTCCTTTAGCAGCCAACACACCAAAGACATCTTGCTTCGCCGCAACCCAAGAGAACAACACTTCTCTTTTTATAGTTTAGTTTTCCCCAAAAGCTAAAAATAGAGATCTCTATTTTTGCCTTTGCCTTCCCACCCAAGTTACCACCGTGGGTGGGAAATAAGGCAACTTTCCCAACACATCCGATCTATAAGGGGCAATCCCATCGTAGACCAGATAGTTAGGATCATCCTATGGAGATGATTTAGGTGATGCAACCTACTTACATTGTGGCCCAACAAATGAATAGTTTGGATCATCATATGAAATGGGTCCAATTTTTTTAAAAATCCTAGACTTCATGTGTACGCAATGTATAAAATCTTCAAATGTGCATTTCTTTGAGCCCTGTTTAGATTGCAAGAAAAACATTTCCGACTGTAATAGGGATATATTTTTCTTTTCTTTTCATGATTTAGAGGGAAATGCTATGATTATTGTCAACTTAGACGGATACCATCATAAATTGAAGGTCCCTCTAAGTAAAAATTGAATAGGATCCGTTCAAGTTATTTCTTCTTTTTGTGTGTAAAACAAGTAAGATATTTTAGAAAAAATTTCCATTCCAAACTTTTCCAGAAAATTCTGGCAATCCAAGCACGGCCTTAGACCTTATATAGAAACTTTAGTGTGTGAGAGAGTACTCTCAGCCACATTAAGGATGATCATAACCGTCTGATCAATGCCAATTTTCCCGTAAAAAATCTAGATTTTTGCTTTGCAAAATTTGGGATTTTAAAATCCTAGATTATAAAATCTAGGATTTTACAATCCTGGATAATAAAATCCATGTATCCAAACGGACCTTTGTAGTGAAGAGAGAGAGAGAGAGAGAGAGAGAAGAAGATGATGATGATGTGGAGCGGGCATGTCCCATTAGCATAACACGAAAGAAAGTAAAAAAAAAAAAAAATCGTTTTGCATTAATTATTGACACATACAGGAGTAGACCTGGCAAAAGTGACCTGTGCCCAATGGTCGACCTGACCCACCCGCAAATTTGCGGGCACGGGTCTGAGTTTTAGTGACCCATCAAAACTAACCCGCGGGTGACACAACCCGCAAAAACACGGGTCGGGTCGGGTCGGGTCAACCCGCGGGCACCCGCAAGTCACTTGGCTTTTTAAAGGGTGGTGATTTTGTTATGCTAATCTAGTTAGATGGCTTTTTTTTTCTAATGCAAAGGATGGTGATTTTGTCATGCTAATCTATTTTTTAAGGGTTTGATGCCTAAATAGGTTATGGCTGGCACCATAGAATATAAATAGGTTGTGGCTAGCACCATAGGTTGATCCCAACCCTCCGATTTGAATGTTAGAGGGTTGATCACTTGATACTAACCCTCTATAGATCGGAGGGTTAGGATCAACCTATTGAAATGATTTTTGGGGCACAACCTATTTAGGCTGTGGGCCATCTAATGGACGGTTTGGATCATCCCACGGTGCCGGCCATACCCCCCTCATCAAAATCCAGTGATAATATTTTCCAAAATAAACTACTGTTTGAATTTACGGGTGACCCGCGGGTTGACCCGGCCCACCCACGGGCCGCGCGGGTCACCAAAATTCTGACCCGCAAAAATGCGGGTCATCTCCTGACTCGACCCGTGTGACCCGCACCCGCGGGTTGACCCCTGCCCGACCCACCCGTTTGCCAGGTCTATACAGGAGGTGATTAAGGACAGTAGGGTCGGGGACCCCACCTGGCTCCGCCACTGGTTACATGGATATGTTGAATACATGTTGATTTATGCAAAATGATATATCGATAGAGTAACCCTCTACTCGCACAGCAGACTAACAAGGAAAAGATTAATTACACGAAGGACATAAGCTGCGATGATCCCTCTGGAAATCAGTATGAACATATGCTTCTTCATATCAGATAACCCAACTCGATGAGGACTTATCGTAAGTCATAAAATTAGACCACAAACGATACACCTAGCTAGTTTGGGATTTGCTTTAATCTTTCTTGAATGACACATGGTGTGTGTATCATACCATATTTCTTAAAAATTATTAGCTACAAGCGTAAGATTTATCTATATTACTATTACCGTACAAGAAGTTAGGCTTGTAGGTGATCCTTGTGCCCTCAGCAACTCTGTATTTTGTTAGGTGGTTGATATTTGACTATTGCTACTTTGGCATATTTACCAAAGGTCATGAATGTGGTTGGCAAGGAGCCTAGGATATTGTAGGGAAAGCAGCTAGACTAATACGGGATAATCTATGTTTGATGTATTTCATGCAGGTCAAAGGCAAGCTAGATGGAGTTTGGAAGACGTCGTAATACTTAGATGGAGATTTGGAATGATGCTCTCAATATTGAGAAGATGCCTAACCCCAAATATCTCATTTGTTTAGGCCTTAATAATAAAGATCATATTAGATATTATATTGGGAACGATCTAGGGTTAGATTGATGTCATCTGATTAAGCACTTAATGGGAAGCAATATAATATTAATATTTTAAGTATTAAAGAGGATAATTGTATTATTATAACTACTTTGAATATTATATTAATTTATTCATTACTATGGTTAGATCATTTATCCAACAATTTAGAATGTGTTGAGAATTTAGAGGCTTTTATGAATGAAATTTAGTTCTAATTAAATTTGAATTATATAGAGTGTATGCTCTCTAATCTCATACTTTAATGTGAATTAGAACACCTGGATCTGGTTTATAGAAATTCATCTGGTTCAAAAATATTTGTGTATCAGAATTCCAAAACCAGATGATTTTGTTTTCCCCCCTATGAGCTCACATCTTGCATCTCCCTTTGATCTTGAACACCCCTCTCCGCTCAACCTCAAATCTAGCAAGTGTAATTTTGTGAATAATCATGAGGTGCAAGTACAATACTCCTCCAATGTGCCGATTGTTTTTCAATCCATCTAACCATAGTTTGACATATGTGTGATTAAGAGCTTGGTTCAAAGATCCAAGAAGAAATTTTTAAAAAATATGGTTCTACCTAACAACCACGAATAGAAGTAGAGAAGAAGAATCCTCCAGACTCTGATAATGAAGTGGATAGGGAATGAGAGGCAAAGTTAAACCAACTAAGGTCTCAAAAGCCCATAAAAACTACATTTAAGAAAGCTGCAGAAAGTGAAGAAGAGCTCCCCCAACAAAACAAAATAGAAGAATCCCCAAAGGTTCAAAAGTTCAGGAAGAGCTAGAGAATACGGAAATTTAGCTAGAAGAGATAGACCCCATGGATCACAATAAACATTGCTTCGCCTAGTATGGGGACCAGCCCAAGGGATCATGTGCCTCCTAAGCCCCACCAATTTGCTCAAATCCAGCTCGTGTATTTCCTTTTCTCTTGCTTGTTTTGGGTTTGTCTTCAAGTACCCTTGGTTGTTCAGCCCTTTTCCTTAGACAATGCTCTAAGGATTGGGCAGTGGTCTTATTCCTGCTATTGTATCGTCTTTCTTTATTTAATATACTGGTAGGGGTCCGCCTAACCCCAGCTTACTCATAAAAAAAACCAAGAAAATAATGAGTAGAAGGAGAGATTTTAGATGAAAATATGTCTTGAAATGATAAGTTACATTGGAAAAACAAAGAAGTTTCAAAAATTTTAACGTACGATATTGATACCATAGGTGTAATCAATTCATACTTTGCATCATATTAGTTTATCCTATTCGATTTTCATGTGTAAGACAAAATGACAACTAAGTTAGCAATGTGTCATATTTTATGGATAATTCGCATTTTAAATGGCATTGTCATTTTATTTAAAAAGCAATTCACTAACGGATTAGCCGAAAAAAATAGTTCAACGACAGCGACGGAGCCAAACATCGCCTCAGTTTACCATCCTTAAATTTGTACTTTGTACCCTAATAGTTTTTCTTATTTTACTAGTTTTTATTTTTTTACGTATGGGAGAAAATGAGAACTAAGTTAGCAATGCATCATATTTTATGGAGATTTCACTTTTTAAATAGCATTATCATTTTATTTAAAAACTATGAAAAATTGTGCTTAACATATGAGAGAGAGAGAGAGAGAGAGAGAGAGAAGGGTTCATGCGCTCGAGTGCAAATAGACCATTAACCTTTATCCTAGGAAAATTAGTCCAAAATAACTTTAAATATTTTTAAAAATATTTTTAACAGATAGATCTCATTCTTCTAATGTCCATAGAGTACAATAACGTCAAAATCCGATAAGAAACGAGAGAGAGAGAGAGAGAGAGAGAGAGAGAGAGAGAGAGAGATGAATTTTAAAAGTTAACCTTGAAAATCTGAAAATCTGTCTTAGGGCACCCAAAGCACTGTTCGGGCATCCGAAGTTGGGCATGTGAGGAAAGCTTTCGGGCGTCCGAACATGTTAAAAAAAGTTACCCGAGGAGGTCAAAATCTCATAGGCGCTTGAAGCCTTGTTCGGGCACCCGAGTCGGGAGTCCAAAGACCCCATCGGGCTTCCGAACACTGTGTTGCCAGTTTTGTCTTTTCCTAATGGCTAGTTGGTCATTCGTCCAAAAGGCTTCCGAGATGGCCGTTGGAAAGTGTATAACTGCTAGTTTTGAAAAGTTGCCTCTACATATGGGTTCTAAACTTCTCTAAACCTAATTCTAACACTCCTAAGCTATCTTGGAACATATTAAGAGTGACTTAAACTTATTTATGCCTCTATAATCTTGGATTAAGGATTTGGATCATAGGCTTCAAATTGTATATCTTCTTCAACATTGTAACCCTTTGAAAAGGTATTTTATTTTTCCTTCTTTCTACATTTAAGAAGTGTATTTGGCGAGTGTTGGTGGAGACGCAGAGCGAGTGTGAGAGACGTGAAGCTTTCTCTGGAAGTTGTAATTAGGTTGATTCCCCTCCGTCAAGGGAATCCCATTTTAGTGAAGCCATCAAGAGTCTTGGTGGAGTGGAGTAGGTCCTAGGCTTGGATCGAACCACTTAAAATTCCCAGTGCATACTTTCTATCTCTCTTCTCTACTCTTTTTGTGTGCAGTTGATTTTTACTTTCATTTGTGCTTAAGGGTTAGTTTTCCCATTTGTTTTTAATTTCGCACTTTTTGGAAAAAGTTTTTGAAATCCAATTCACCCCCTCTTGGGTTGCCATCACCCCTCGATTTCATTTGATATCAGAGCCTTAGTGATGCAATGTCGGAAGCGTGGGTGGTGGGGATCGATGGAGATGGCCCTGTAGGAAGTAATAAGCAAGGACTTCTAGTTGTTTAAGCTGGACTTGAAAATTCTGTCTACTTTAGACTATGCCGAGAGTCAATATTAGAATGCTTTGAAATTGGAATTCATTCCTCAGAATTATAATCAGAGGACTCGATTACTTTTCTCTGGACTATCTTGTCACAGAAAGTCCTTCTTTCGTAACCTGAAATTGTGAAGATCTTTGCATGTTTTTATTGCATTTTGGTCCTCCATCCTTGCTTATTACTCCCTACAGGACCATCTCCATCGATCCCCACCGCGCACGCTTCCGCCGTTGCATCAAAAGTGGTATCAGAGCATCACTAGCAGCTCATTCCATTGAGCTCAAGCCCGGACATTAACAAGCAATTTGAATGGCTCCTAGAAGGGGTGCAGAAACTGATCCAACAGATTCCGGAGAGGAAACCTCGGGGAACGGTGACCATGTTAGGTTGATTGACTTGTTAGTGCAAAGTGCAAAGAGACAAGAAGAATTCTTAGGGTGTGTTTGGCGTACCGTTTGAAATAGCGTTTAAAACGTCGTCTTGCAAAACGGTGTTTTGCCAAACGGCGTTTTCATGTTTGGTTGGCCAGATCAAAACGGCTTATTAAACGACAAACGGAGGTATTGTGTGTTTGGTTGCAAATGCCCCAAAACAGAGTTTTAGTGGTAAAATGACCAAAAAGGGCATTGTTTGGTTGGCCTCAATGTAACTCAACTACTCTCTCATTAGGCCCAATATTAAAAGGTCATTAGGATCTCATTCAAACACTACTAAAATTAAACATCATTGCCAAAAAAAAAATGGCTATACCTTTGGGGTTCTTCTCCTTCTTCTTCTTAACGGCTGGATTTGCCGGATTTGACGGACGAGTTGAGGCGCTGAGGCAGTGAGGCGTGAGAAGGTTTGCAACTTTGTAAAGTAGATGAAGAAAGTAAGAAACTAGGGTTTCTTTTAATTCTTTTGTCTTTAAAAAATCAAAATTAAGTGATCATATAATGATATCAGCAGCCACCTGTTTTGAATTAAATATTAACAATTTAACAAATTTGTGTCCTCAAGAATGATATTAACACCCCCACTTTTTTGGTATTTGACGTAACGCATAAAATCGCAAGCATATACATAAAAAGTGGTTTTGGTGAGGGCAAACACGTAAAAACTCACAGCCCAAAAACTTCGTTCAAAACGGCATTTTGCAAACGGACCTCCCCCCCCCCCCCCCCCCCCGCCGTTTGCAAAACGCCGTTTTGAGAGTTCAAAACGGTGTTTCAAACGGCGTTTCAAACGGTGGTTGCGCACCCAAACGGCCATTTGGCCCCAAAACGGTGTTTCAAATGCCAAACGGTGTTTTAAACGGTATGCCAAACACGCACTTAATGCAGAGTACAAAGTGACAAGATGACCTTATGGCTGAAATCCAGAATATTGGGCAGAAAATGGAAAGAGTGATGTGGCATGATCATAGTTCAAGGACTACGACTGAAACAGACTTCCAAGATGGGGAGATTGAAGAGCTTGAGGTGCGGATGCCGAGAAGGCCAGCTCCTAGGTAATATTATCTACATCAAGAAGCAGCTGATAGGCACTATTATCCACGGCAAGAACCTGCTCCGAGGCAATATTATCCGCATGAACCAGCCCCTAGACAATATTACATACAACATGAGGATCGGAAGTGGGAATCCGGTATAAAAGTTGAGATTCCAGAATTTCATGGAAGTATGGTTGCTGAAGAAGTTTTGGACTGGTTTGATGTTGTAGATAGAGTTGTTTGAATTCATGGATGTGCCTTTCCACAAGCAAGTACAGCTTGTAACCCTCCGATTCAAAGGACGGGCTGCCGGTTGGTGGCAAGCTACTAAGCACCGAAGAAGAGAGCTAGAGGAACCTCCCATTAGCTCTTGGGCTGAACTCAAAAAGGAAATGAAGCGAGAGTCTCTCCCTTTTAACTACCAATAAGATTTTTATCATAGGCTTCAAAAATTGGTGCAAGGAAATATGACCGTTCTTCAATATACGGATGAGTTCCACAAGTTGGTGGCTCGGAATTGTGGACCCCGATCCGAGAGAGGCGGGGGGACGAGCCCTCAGAAAGTCTCTAGATCGTCCACGCGAAGGAGAGCTCCACCAAGGAACTCTCGAAAGAGTATCCCTCACAGCATGAGTGGCGATGTAAACTGAGATACCTCTTGATTCGGGGACTAGCCTAGATTCGAGATGCACCTTAAATAAATAAAGAGTCGCCATCCAAGGAAGTAGGCCCTGGATCCCATACTATGCTTTGTCGCAACAGATAACCAGAGATACAAAAGGTCCGTGCCTGATGACGAATGGGGAAGGGGTTGGGCGCCCCCAATTTGCCCAAGTGCAAGCACCTGGTCTCTTATGCCATTTATTATTAACCTTGAAGAGTTTTGGGCGAAAATCATGCGAAATGGGAACGAATATCCCCGAGATAACGTCTATCTAATCATGCATGTCTCGGAGATGAATAATAAGCACACACAAAATGAATCAAAGACATGCCACCTATGAATAGCTAGGTTATGAGTGTCATGCCTAATTGGTGTCTAAGTTCTGATGGGCAAACACATGTATGCTAAAGCTAAAGGTATAGGGTCTGTACATGAAAGTAAGAAAATACAGCAAAACACACAACACAACACGACTCGACACGACAAACCCTAGACTCTAATGTGATACTTAACTCGCCATCCATCCCGGCTGCTCTACGTATCCCGGCCTCTGGAAGAATCAGAGTCGACGTAGTTCGGCGGCCTATTCTAAACTACGATGCCTAACCCTCAAGGACCGCTATCGTAGACTCGATCAACTAGACTCGACTAGTTTTTAAAGCTTCTTGCTATTACTTAAGTTCGAGTGAATTGTAATTTTTAGGACTCCCTATATGTCCTAACTAATACAAGCTTTGCCTTAAATTAATGCAGGTGGGCCCTACATCCTATGTGTGACTAGGCTGTACGTCCTAAAGAAAATCATGGGCTAACTAAGCGCATTCTAGTCTAGCCATCGGCTCGACTAAGTGTCTAACCGACCACGACTTGAGGCCTTCTAACTCTAGGGACACTCACACGACAAGACACAGCATATCAATACAAATAGGACAAATTCCTAACTCTAAGATACCCCAAACGTCTAGGACAGACTCCTAACTCTATGGGAAGATCTTTTTGAAAATGGTTTGTAAGGTTATTTTCAAAGAATTTTTGTATTTTTGGAAGGTTTGAAAGGTTTTGAAGTTATGGAAGTTTTCGAAGTTGTGACTGAACTCAGGATGCCAGCTGCAATCCTGAGCTCCCTACATACCCCTCAGCTAAGCATCAAGCCATCAGTAGTTCGAAACCTTTCTAAACTACAAAACCTAGGAACATGTAAAGACTGACTCTGAAAGATGGAAGGACGGAATCCTAAACTCTATGAAAGTTGGACAGACTCCTATATTCTATAGAGGTAGGACATACTCATAAACTTTAAAAGGGTAGGACAGACTCCTAAACTTTAAAAGGGTAGGACAGACTCCTAAACTCCACAAGGGTAGGACAGACTCCTAAACTCTAAAATGGTAAGACAGACTCCTAAACTCTCTATGACAGACTCTAAAGAGGAAGAAATTCCTTAACCTGCGAAAACTCTAAGGCAGGAAGGGAAGGGGTTATTGACTTGAAAAGGCTGATTCCTAAACTAGTGGACAAATTCCTAAGGCTCTATGACGAAAGGACATTTCTGAAGGTTGGAAAACCCCTAAAGACATGACAGATTCCTAACTTTAGGGGTGGTACAGACTCCCAGGGCGAGACCTTTAAAGATAGGACATATTCCTAACTCTAGAGGTAGGGGTGACTTCCAAAAGGTAGGATGGTTTCCTAAGGGTTAGGGCCGACTCCCTAAAAGGGTTAGGACTGACTCCCTAAACCATAAGAAGGCGAGGTAAACAAGCAAAGGACCAAGACTCAATGATAACCAAGACAAAGATACAAGACGATCATAACTTATCATCAAAGGATTAGTACTGACAATGGTTATAAGACTCAAGAGACTGGACTAGTGCAATCTTCTCAAATATATAAATGCAGCGGCACATACACATTTATTCATGATTTCATAGCTTAAAATTTAGCAATGACAACACACAGAGTCATCCTGAACATAACTACTGACCCTAAATATGTGATAAAAATAGTATTAAGCTCATTCATCTAAGGATCCGACTCATCTATTACCTCTCATTCTAAAATTCCTACAGCTATGTGATATAAAGTCAACTGATTATATGCAATTGTGAAGAATTTTGAATTCAACAAATTATATTCAATCAGCTACGATTCCAAAATCAACAAATTGTATATAACTTACAAAGAGGCTCCAAATCTAACGGGTTATGTTCAATTTTTGAATCATGGCTATTATGAATCATGGCATCTCTACAGAACATTGTGATTTTATAAATCAAGGTAAAACTACAAAGCATGAATGATTCAATTGACACAGGAAATAAGTTCTGACATTTTTTTCTACAAAGCTCACACAAGGGATATCCAATTTACAATCAAATTGAGCACAATGAGCTAAATTTACAAAACTCTAATATTTCAATGAAGCTATTTGAGAATAGAAATCATATTCCGAGAGGTGTTTGGGAACGAAAACTAAATTCCCATGGGCTATTTGAGAATGGAAATCATATTCCGAGATGTCTTTGGGAATGAAAACTAAATTCCCATGGGCCATTTGAGAATGTAAGTCATATTCCGAGGGGTGTGTGGGAATGAAAGCTAAATTACCATGGGCTATTTGAGAATGAAAATCATATTCCGAGAGGTGTTTGGGAACGAAAATTAAATTCCAATGGGCCATTTGAGAATGGAAATGATATTCCGAGAGGTGTTTTGGAACGAAAACTAAATTCCCATGGGCTATTTGAGAATGGAAATCATATTCCGAGAGGTATTTGGGAACGAAAATTAAATTCCCATTGGCTATTTGAGAATGGAAATGATATTCCGAGAGGTGTTTGGGAATGAAAATTAAATTCCCATGGGCCATTTGAGAATGGAAATGATATTCCGAGAGGTGTTTGGGAACGAAAATTAAATTCCCATGGGCCATTTGAGAATGGAAATGATATTCCGAGAGGTGTTTGGGAACGAAAACTAAATTCCCATGGGCTATTTGAGAATGGAAATGATATTCCGAGAGGTGTTTGGGAAGGAAAATTAAATTCCCATGGGCTATTTGAGAATGGAAATCATATTCCGAGGTGTGTTTGGGAATGAAAATTAAATTCCCATGGGCCATTTGAGAGTGGAAATCATATTCTGAGAGGTGTTTGGGAACGAAAACTAAATTCCCATGGGCTATTTGAGAATGGAAATCATATTCCGAAGAGGTGTTTGGGAACGAAAACTAAATTACCATGGGCCATTTGAGAATGGAAATCATATTCCGAGAGGTGTTTGGGAATGAAAACTAAATTCCCATGGGCCATTTGAGAATGGAAATCATATTCCGAGAGGTGTTTGGGAACGAAAATTAAATTCCCATGGGCCATTTGAGAATGGAAATGATATTCCGAGAGGTGTTTGGGAACGAAAATTAAATTCCCACGGGCTATTTGAGAATGGAAATCATATTCCGAGAGGTGTTTGGGAATGAAAATTAAATTCCCATGGGCCATTTGAGAATGGAAATGATATTCCAATGGGCTGAAACTAAGGAGCATTCTTTAGGTGAGAAAAGAAGTCAACAGGTTACACATCCAATGAGCAAATTAACACACCAAATGAGCATGGACACATGGATATCCTTCTACAAATCATTCCCTCTACCCAATTAAGTCAAGGGTTTCAAGTCACCCCAACACTACTTATGCTCGATGACTACAATGGCGTGCATAATTAAAACTTAGAGTATACCTTGATGGCTATGAATCCTGAAATGTCAATTCGATTATGATCCACAACACATAAACACCCACCAATAACTACTATGCTCAAGTGATCAATAAGGAAGAATGACAATTTGCTACAAGCCTTACCCATGGTTAAACATGAGCATAGTTATCAATTATACGAAGGAGGTAACCCAAACAAAAGCGCAACCATTTACCATCAAATGATCATTCAGGGGAATATTGAAGGGAGGAATGAAACTAGAATATGAGGGAATTACTCGAATTCTAGTGGAAATGATAACCTCATCAAAGAATGCATATAAAATGAAATACTCATAGACCCTATGTAAATTACCACAAATTATGAAAGATCAAGTACCGATTCAAAACAGAGCACAACCACATATGGTCAAATGTTAATCAAAGGTTTAAGTATTTACAGGCCCTGTAATTACTACCATGAATCCAAGCAAGATTGTAACCACACACTATCGAGTGATCACCAAGAGAAAATTGCCGTAAATTTCAAACAAAAGCCAAACCATACATCGCTTTTCAAAGAGCAATCATCTTACCACGCAATTAGAATATGAGATTCAAATTGTAACACAAAGAAAAAGAGAAATTACCTTCTTCTTCAAGGGGCTTGGAGGGAGGATCAACTCACAATTATCAGAGATGACAGTAGTCTCGGCCAAATAGAGGTACAGGCAGTGGCGGAGCCAGGATTTATACATAAGGGGGGCAAAAAAAGATAATATATTTAATCCAAAAAAAAAATTACGTTGTTAATGAAAAACTCACTACAGTTGTCCTCGACGAGTCGATCATGTTCTGAAAGCAATGCATGATTGTTTCATTATCAATGCTACAAAATATATCATTTTCAATGTAAGTAATCAAACTATCAGTCATCCATTGATCTACCATCCAATTCCGTAAATTTCTAGGGTTTTATCATAAATATCTAGGGTAAATCTCATCAATCAAATGCTTTAGTCTTCAGAAATACAAAAAATTAAAGGAAAAAGAAAAAAAATCTGCCCTTACCTCCTCCTCCTCCTCCTTATTCTTCTTCTTTACTTCTTAGATGAGAGTAGGAGGGGCGAAGTTGAATCGAACGGCTTGAGAGTTGCCGAGTTGGGACGGTGGGACCATGGGAGTGGGAGGGGAGAGTAGTTTCTAGAGAAAGGAAAAAAGAACTCTATTTTTTAGTGTGAATTTCAAGTTAGGGTTTATTTTAGGGCAGTGATATTTTCCCAATTTCCCCCTTGATGGATAAAATCACCCCCCTTGAGTCCTTGACATTTTCCTTTAAGTTTCAAAGGTAAAGGAAAACGTCAAAAGTGGAGAATTTATCCTCATGCAGTGAACCAATCTCATGATCCACTAAAAGTATCATTGTCCTACATTATTTTTATATTTTGCGAGTTTTCAACTGTTGTTTTCTAGAAAACCATAGAAAAACTTTTCCAAAACTTTTAAAACATCTACTTTATTTAGTTTTTTTTTTCAACTCATGGGGGGCAGCTGCCCCCCTTATTACATACGTGGCTCCGCAATTTGTGGGAGATAGTGAGAAGGGTTTAGAAAATCTAAAATGGTTATGGGGAATGGTGGTGGTGGATTTGGAGGTGGGTGGCCGGATTCCGATGATAACCGCCGGAGAAGATGAATGGTTTGGTTGTTGAAATGGGTTTTGAGGTGGATTTTTAGGAACAAGCTTAGAGAAAAATGATGTGGGTTGGACGGGGGAGGTGGAGTTTGGATGAGGTGGTCAGAGATGGTAATCGGAAAAGAGGAAAATGGGTTTGGGTCTTGTGGTAGGGACGGTGGCTTAGCCAGAATCCGGCAAGCTTGCCGGAGGAGGAGACCGGAGCATCTCTCTCTCTCTCTCTCTCTCTCTCTCTCTCTCTCTCTCTCTGTTTTCTCTTGCTAATGAGAAAACCTCTCTGTATGCTTGGAACGAAAATGAGAGGCGCCTCTTCTCTCTTGATTTTTTTTTATTCTCTTCCCAATGAGAATGTGAGAGCCCTCCCTAAAACCCTAATTAAACGACATTTTATAACCGGGATGCGGTTTTCTTGGCAAAAAAGAAATCATATTTTCACAATCCTTTCTTTCCCCGAAAAGCCCCCTCTAATGTAATTTGTGTCTATTCCTTACACACAACAGGGGGCTCGGGTAAAAAGGGGTAGCATTAATTTCTGGTCTCTTTTTTTTTTTTTTTGCATATGAAATTATTATTGGCACTCCCTTTCTTGTATGACACACCCCCTTTATACCAAATATCTTAAGCTGATGTCAGCATAATTGTGTTGGTTAGAGCATCGTTCCTACCAAATGGGTTAAATCACTTCCCTTCCGCAAATGGCACTAACCCAAACTTGCCTCAGCTTATTTGGCAATTTTTATCGGTTTTGCTCGCAATTTTACGGGAAAATTAGCCATATCCTGGGAACTTCAACCTTGTCGATAAGCACAACAAGATGACAAAATTTCGGATTTCCTTCGCATTTGGGTCTAAATCTTCGGGAATTTCTTCGACTTCAAGACTTCGACTCTACTTTGGGGACTTTAGGGCCTGGTCAAAATGGGGTGTTTACAGGAATAAACTTAGGGAAACACAAGAGCAACTGGTGACAAGGTATTTGGAAGGTTTATGACCTTCTATATATGAATCTCTAAAAATCCATGAGTTTGCTACGGTTCCTTCCGCCATGTCTAAGGCAATATTGATGGAAGAATCACAAAAGAAGGCATCATATCGAACCGGAACAAAAGACACGGGTTATAGAGCTACTACACGGCCTATGGGTCAAGGAGCTTCTTCGTCTCACGCTCCTCCCAAGCCACAAAACACAGTCCCTACTGCTGCTCTATATCCAAATAGGCCGGTCACTCGCTCTCAACAAGCTACACAAGGAGCACAAGGTCAAATTTCCATCTCTAGGCCACCCGTGAGAGGCCATGGTTTTGGTACACCTGGACACTACCTTAGGGGCTGTCCAAAACAAAAACAGCAGATGTATGTTCATGAGGATACAGCTATGGATGATGAATGTGAAGATCCACAAGAGCAAGAAGGGTATGAAGAAGCAGATGAGATATATATTTCGGAAGAGGATAGTATTGGCCAATGTTTGGTGTCTCGACGACTTTATTTGACTCCTAAGCTCAAGGAAGAAGATTGGCTCCGTCACAACATATTTTCCACCCGATGTACCATTAATGGACTACTTTGCGAGGTCATTATAGATTTGGGAAGTTGTGAGAATGTTGTAGCAAGTAATGCAGTCCAACATCTAGGATTGCAAGAAGCCTCCCATCCTCACCCATACAAGTTAGCTTGGCTCAACAATTCAAACGAGGTGAAGGTTTCTACCCGTTGTTTGGTTGCTTTTTTAGTTGGGAATGCCTACAAAGATGAAGTTTGGTGTGATGTTGTTAGAATGGACGCTTGTCATCTCCTATTGGGCCTACCTTGGCAATACGATAGGAAAGCCATGCATAACAGGTTCTCTAACACCTATACCTTCTTTATAAAGAAGAAGAAGTTTGTGTTGCTGCCATCTAAGTGTGAAAAGAAGAAAGAAGAGAGGAAGCAAGATGAGAAAAAGAAAGGCATACTTACTTTGTCAAGAATTGGGCTAGAAGAAGAACTCCAAGAAGGCACCGATGATGTAGTATTTGCATTGGTTGCTAGAGGACTGATTTGTGATGAAGTAAAAGAGGTTCCACAAGCTGTCAAGCCTCTTTTAAAGGAGTTTTCAGTTGTATTTATAGATGAGCTTCCTAACCAATTGTCTCCTATGAGAAAGGTTCAACATGAAATTGAGTTGCAACCGGGTTCTATTTTACCCAACCGGCCACATTACTGTATGAGTCACAAAGAACATGAAGAATTGCGTCGTAAAGTGGAGGAATTGCTTGACAAAGGTTTCATTAGAGAGAGCACCAGCCCATGCGTTGTTCCGGCACTCTTTCTCCCAAAGAAAGATGGCACTTGGCTCATGTGCATCGATAGTAGAGCTATCAATCGCATAACGGTAAAGTACCGATTTCCGATTCCAAGGCTAGATGATATGCTCGATCAACTAAGTGGTGCAAATGTGTTCTCTAAAGTGGATCTAAAGAGTGGTTATCACCAAATTAGAATAAGGCCCGGTGATGAATGGAAAACCGCGTTCAAGACGCGAGAAGGCATCTTTGAGTTGCTAGTTATGCCATTCGGCTTGACGAATGCACCTAGTACTTTTATGAGGATCATGAATGAGGTTCTTAGACCATTTATTGGTGGTTTTGTGGTGGTATACTTCGATGATATATTGATTTACAGCAGAGATGTGGACAACCACTTGTTTCTGATGTAGGATCTTACAAAGAAAAGCTCTGATACCAAATTGATGCAACACCGTGAAGAAAAATTGAGGAAAGGGGAGAGAAATAGACGAAAGGGGATAGAATTAGAAGAATAGGGGAAGAAGAGATGAAAATAACCAGAAGAAAATATGAATTTAGGGAGAGAAGAGAAGAAATCAGAAGAGAAGAAGAAAACCAGAAGTAGAGGGAGAAGAATCTTTATTCAATATCAATAATCATCAAAAGTTTTTTTAAAAGCTGTAAAGAAGCCTATATATAGGCAAATAAACAACCTAAAAGATAGAAACCTACTAAAATAAGAATTCCTAAAATAACATGGAAAATAAAATCCTAGAAACTAATAACATGAAAATAAAAATACTAGAAACTAAATAATGAAGAAATAAATCCTAATATCTGCATCATTCTCCCCTGCTTGAAAAGAACTCTCCCTCGAGTTCTAGTCTGCCTGGATCAAATATGTAGATGAGCAACTCGAGCAATAGCAGTAATAACACATCAAACTCTCTCATGTATAATGCGCATGATAATCGTGAAATGCCGATGGAATGAGAGTGAAGAAATCACCCATGTAGAATCATAATAACGCAACTCACGCTGAAGAAGCAAACTGGCTGGAAATATATCAACGTACTCCTCCTGGATCGGTGGGATCGGCATAATAGCTATGGGCAGTACCAATCCATGACTAGCCTCAATAAGGTCATGATCCGCTGGTATCACATCTGGCGCAATAGAATCAACAATAAAGTCCTCTCCTAGAATCGTATCTGGCATAATGATATCAAGCGGGCAATCCTCCTGATCAATCTGAGTAACAAGCTCCTCTGTGTCAGCACAAATCTCGACAATCTTTTCAACTGGCTCAAAGATAGTGCAATCCTCAACAATATGCTCTCGAATATCCATCTCAAGTAATGGCTCATCAAACAAGGCACTCACCGCTGAATCATGACGGTGCTCGGTGTAGACACCTTATTTTGATCGAACCCTAAGTAGCCGAGTTCTAATAAAAAACCCCGTCAAACTAATGTTTTAAAGCCCCAAATTACATCTTAAGGTAGGTCAGGGTCCCAGTTAAGTCCCTGCAAAATTTCGTCGAAATCGGATGAAAAATGCCAAATAAGACGAGTGTAATTAGAAGCATAGTGTAAACAGGGGAGTGTATTAGTCATTAACCAGGTAGCTTTTACACTAGAATGAAAAGGGGGGTGATTTAGTTAATTACACTAAGAAAACTTAGCTTAGGATGTAAGCTACCTTTAAAGGGGGGTGAATGATCTCACTCTAATTTTTTACCCAGTTTCTTCCCGAGACCACCCATTTTCAACAAAATCAAATGTAAAACGCATTGGAGGGGTGTCTTAGGGTAATAGAAGGGGAAAACATTATGTTAATTTTTTACTTAAATTTTTCTCCCTAGACTACCATTTTCCAACCAAAACCAAAGCAAAATTTTTGAAAAGGGGTTGTCCATAAACTAATGGGGGACAAAAATTAAGGAAAAACTCTATAAATAGAGCCTTTTGAGCTCTCATTTGAAAAAAAATTAGGGCTCTTAATTTAATTTTAGAGAGAGGGAGAGAGAGCTTTCTAGAGAGAGAAAGAAAGAGATTTAGAGAGAGAATTCTAGAAAAAAATATGAGATCGAGAGAGAGAAAGAAGGAGATCTAGAGAGATAAAGAAGGATGAGAAAAAGCTTTCAAGGAGAGATCCAAGAGACGAGCACAAGGTTAGTAGATTTTGAGTTTCCTTTGAAAATCTAACATAAAATGGGAAATTTATGTGGAAAATGCCTAAGAGACCTAGTGTTTACAGTCGGGCGAATTGGGGGCGCCTAACACCTTCCCCATTCGTCATCAGGCACAAACTTTTGTATCTCTGGTTATCCATTGCGACAGAGAGAGAATTCTTGCGAAAGAAGAAGATCTAAAGAGAGAAAGAAGGAGGATAAGAAGCTTTCAAGGAGAGATCTAAGAGAAGAGCACAAGGTTAGTAGATTTTGAGTTTTCTTTAAAAATCTAACCTAAATTGGAAATTCTATGTGGAAAATGCCTAAAAATGGTTAGATCTAGCAACCTAGGGCTAAAATATATCAAAATATGTCTCATATAAAGATCTAAAGCAATTCACCTCAGATTTTGAGTTATAGTTGAATTTCAATGTGAAAATATAAAAACTAGGTGCTGTCCAGCCTCATTTTTACCATTTTCATCCATTTTTTATAATTCATCTAAATTTCTCATGTAAAGGTGTAGAGCTCGTTGAGATCTTCGATTTGGCGTATAATGGCCCAAAATCAGCCAAGAAACGAAGAAGTTATGCCAATTTTAAGATCTCAGCTCAAAATTCGATGCAAAATGGTAAATCTATGTGTGTTTTTGTGAAAATCGGTGGAAGATTTAAAATCTGATGATAAAATTGGTAGATATAGGTTTAAATAACATGTTTCATCATAAAGTTGAATGAAATTCCCATAGATCTAATGTTCGGATGCCTTTTAATGTGAGATTTCATGAAAAAGCTTGAAAAATGGTGAATCTATGCATTTTTTGTGAGAATTTCTTAAAGATCTTCAAAACTGAAACTAACATGGTTAGATTTAAGCTTAATCAGCATGTATTATCATATATTTGTGTCAAATTCCCATAGATCTTGTGTTTGAATGAAGTTTTGATGTGAAATGTCATGAAATTGCGTTGATTACATGTTGTCCAGATTTTATTTTAAAATTTTCACTAAAATCTGGTTAGATCTAGCAAAAGTGATACACACGGAAGTTGTAGATTTTTCCGAGATCTTTGATTTGACATCCTCGTAACGATGAAAAATAAAAAATTTATGCTACTTTTAAGATGTCAGTAAAAAACACTACATTTTCAGATTTGGACTTGATCGGAAATGGTTGTTTTTCGGCCACTTCCAGCAAGACCCAGCCAAAATTGTCAACGGAGAAAATTTTATTTGATCAATTTTCTAAAACTTTGTAGTTGAATACTTTTCTTGAAAATGTATTTTTGATCCTCAGTTTTGCAAAATCAAATCAGAACTTTTGATAAGCAAAACTGCAGAATTGAAATCTCAAATTTGCCCTGAGATGGTCATTTTTCGGCCCCTTCCGGCCAGAACTAGAAAAAGTAAATAACTAATCAAATGTTTCCTGATGTGTCCCCTACAACTTTGATGTGTATCACTTATACTAATTTTGTCATTTGGATAGTGTAATTTTAAATACAAATTTTCAGCTTTCATGTAGAATGCAAATGCGTGCTTTTGATGCTTGATTCTTGCTTAGCCTAGTGGGAGATGAAGGCGTTAGTCCAAGCCCATCCTTAGGGGGCTTGTTTAGTTTGAGTAGCTCTCTCCTCTCTCATTTAGAAGACTTGTTAAGTTTTTTAGACTTGTTTAAACCATAGAATCCTTCCTTCATTGCAAAGAGCGATGAAGGTGTTAGCCCAAGCCCATCCTTAGGGGACTTGTTTAGTCCGAGTAGCTCTCCCCTCTCTCATTTAGAAGACTTGTGAAGTCTTTTAGACGTGTTTAAACCATAGAATCTTTCATTCATTATACAGAGCGATGAAGGTGTTAGCCCAAGCCCATCCTTAGGGGACTTGCTCGGTCCAAGTAGCTCTCGCCTCTTTTTGTTATAAAACTAACCCAGTCTTTTAGACAAGAACCTTGAAACCATTAGTTCTCCTCATTGCAAGGTCAATGAAAGAGTCATCTAGAGCCCCCTATTAGGAGACAGGATATGTCTCATGAAGAAAAGGTCATACCCTTTTGAATACAGGTTTTGTCTCATTAATGAGTCTACCCTTTAGAAGACTATCCAAGTCTCACAAGTTGCACTCCTTTTTAGTTGAAGACCAAATTGGTCTGTTAGTTGCCCTATCCCTACTTATCATCGCAAGGGTGATGATAATGTTACTTGGAGCCCTTCATAGGAGACAGGCACTGTCTCATTAGTGATAATGCTTTCTTCTCTTCCTAGAAGACATGTTTTGTCCTATTAGCACTTCCCTTAGGGTTATACATTAGGAGTCAGCCCCTTAGTTTAGGAGTCAGTCCATTAGTATAGGAGTCTGTCCTTAGCCAGAGAGCCAGTCTTTCAGGAATCTGTCCTATCGTCATAGGGAGCTAGGATTCTGTACAACCTTTCATCAAGTCATGGGATTCTGTCCAACCCTTGCAAAGTATAGGATTCTGTCCAACCTTTGCAAATCTTCTGAGTCTGTCCTGCCCTTATATATGTTAGGAATCTATCCATTTTTTATGAGTCTGTCTTTATGTAGGAGTTCCCTTTTTAACTGTAGGGATTCAGCCCTTAGCACTGACACTCTTCCATGCTGTGGATCACGGGGTGCAGACATATGGGTTCCCTTTGGCTAAAAAGGTGAAAACTCTTTAAAAATTCAAAAAATATTGGAAAACTTTAAAGAAACAAAAATATTGAAACATTTCAAAACAATAAAAACACTTGATAGATATGAGAATAAAAAAATTAGAAAAATTCAAAACATTTAAAAAGTCATGAGTCGTTAGGAGAATAGTTAGGAGAGTCTGTTTCCGAACTACGTTAGCTTGATCATCTTCCACGAGGTATGTAGGCAGCTTGGGATCCTTATCCCAGGTCTAGTCAAACCTTTCAAAATAAACATGTTCAAATTATTCAAAAATAAAAAAATTCTTCAAACAAATCTTTTACACTGGTTTTCGAAAAGATCTTCCCCTAGAGTTAGGAGTCTGTCCTAGATATTTGGGGTGTCTTAGAGTTAAGAGTCTGTCCTGGTTATGTTGATACTTTGTGTGTCTTGTCGTGTGAGTGTCCCTAGAGTTAAGAGGCCACGAGTCGTGGTCGGTTAGACACTCAGTCAAGCCGATGGCTAGATTATGATGCACTTAGTTAGCCCATTGTTTTTCTTAGGACATCAGCCTAGTTGTACATAGGATGCAGGGCCCACCTGCATTAATTTAGGGCTAACTTGCATTAGTTAGGGCATATAGGGAGTCCTAAAAAGTTACAATTCACTTGAACTTAAATAATTGCACAAAAAGCTTTAAAAACCAGTCGGGTCTAGTTGATCGAGTCTAGGATAACGGTCTTAGATGGTTAGATATCGTAGTTTAGAATAGGTCACCGAACTACGTTGTCTCTGATTCTTCCCGAGGCAGGGTTACGTAGAGCAGCCGGGATGGCCATCCTAGTCCGAGTCAAACTTCACATTAAGTCTTAGGATTTATTGTCCTAAAGTCATTGGGATTTGTAGTCTAGTATTGGATTGTATGTTTTAGTGTTTTCTCCCTTTTGATATATCCTTTGTGTGATTTTGGTTGTGTGGCTTGTTACTCATTATATAGGGACATGTTAGTGTGCTTCTCTCTGACATGTTGAGTGACACTTTCTTTACATGATTCATATGCTTAGTTGTAGCTCTCATATGCATAGTTGTAGCTCTCACATGCTTAGCTGTAGCTCTTACATGCTTAGTTGTAGCTCTTACATGTTTAGCTGTAGTTCTCACATGCTTAGCAATAGTTCTTTATTATTGTTGATTACTACTTTTGCTATCATCTAGTGACGTTTGTTCACTGTGCAGGTTTGTCTCTTTAGGTATACACGTGCATGTGTATGTTTACAGCTTTCTTAGATGCGTTGTGTTAGGATTAGATATGATTGATAGAGATTGGTAACATGGTTATTTGTTATCGGATCGATACTAGTTTTCTACGCCTCTTTATGAGACAGCGGATTCTAGTGTTCATTCTAAAGACAGATGATACTGGTATCAACTCTCTTTAGGCATTGATGTTTGACATGATGTATGGAGTTAGGTAGCAGGGTTATCTTATATTTAATAAGCATTAGTCTTCTACTCCTCTCTAAGAGACGTTGGATTCTAGTGTTCATTCCAATGACATATGACATTGATATCAACTCTTCTTAGGACCTAAATGTTTATTTTTCTTTTGCCTATCCCCGAGACATGCATGCTTAGGTAGACGTCTTCTCGAGGATATCCGTTCTTATTTCATATGATTTTTGCCCAAAATTCTTCAAAGTTAATAAATAAATGGCATAAGAGACCGAGTGTTTACACTTGGGCGAATTGGGGGCGCCTAACGCCTTCCCCATTCATCATCAGGCACAGACTTTTGTATCTCTGGTTATCCGTTGTAACAGAGTATAGTATGGGATCCAGGGCCTACTTCCTTGGATGACAACTCTTCTTTATTTTAAGTACATCTTGAATCTGGGCCAGTCCCCGAATCAAGATGTATCTCATTTTACATCGTCACTCATGCTGTGAGGGCACTCTTTCGAGAGTTCCTTGGTAGAGGTCTCTTTCATGTGTGTAGATCTTAGAGGATTGACGTGGATCTGGTATTCTCGCCAACTTCCTCAGGATCGGAGTCCACATTCAGTCAAATCTGTCAGTGGAACAACCTCACATGGATCTGCCACAATATGAACCTCAGAAGAGTGAAGCTCACTCTCTAGATGATCGGCAATCGGTGCAGCATAAATCTCAGAATCATCAATGAAACGATGTTGATATCAGCAATCAACTGAGTTTCTAACTCTGGATCGTCCATCTCAGAGTCTGAATGTGATGGAGTCAAAGGCTCAACATCAATGATCTCATCAATACTAGCATCTGGACCCGTAAGAATATCAGCAACGGGTAAGAAGGATGAAGTAGTAGAGCGGCTCTGCAAATCTGACTCATGCATGCGACGCTCTAAATTCTCAGTGTCAATTTTAGCTTCGCGTGCACGATGGGTTGCAGCTTTTCTCTCACTGCGGGTGTGGACCCCGATCCGAGAGAGGCGGGGGATGAGCCCCCACACTACGAAGTATCTCTCTACAGATCATCCACTTGAATGGAGAGCTCTACCAAGGAACTCTCAAAAGGAATGCCTCTCACAGCATGAGTGGCGATATAAGGTGAGATACCTCTCGATTCGGGAACTAGCCGTGATTCGAGGCGTACCTTAAACAAAGAAGAGTCGCCATCCAAGGAAGTGGGCCCTGGATCCCATACTATGCTCTGTTGCAACGGGTAATCAGAGATATAAAAGAAGGTTCGTGCCTGGTTACGAATTTTGAAGGTCCGAAGAGCACCTCATCCGCCCAAGTGTAAACACCTGGTCTCTTATGCCATTTACTTATTGATTTTGAAGAGTTTTGGGCGAAAGTCATATGAAATGGGAACGAATATCTCCGAGAAGACGTCTACCTAATCATGCATGTCTCAGAGATGATTAATAAGTACACACAAAATAGATGAAAGTAGTGTTGCCTAAGAATAGCTAGGTTATGAATGTCATACCTAATTGGTGTCTAAGTTTTGGTGTGCAAGCACATGCATGCTACAGCTAAAGGTATAGGGTCTGTACATGGAAGTAAGAAAACACAGCAAAACACACAACACAATTCAATTCTATACACGACTCGACAAGACGAATCCTAAAACTCTAATGCAATACTTGACTCGGACCAAGATGGCCGTCCACCCCAGCTACTCTACGTATTCCGGCCTCGGGAAGAATCAGAATCAACGTAGTTCAATGACCTATTCTAACTACGATGCCTAACCATCTAGAACCGCTATCCTAGACTCGATCCACTAGACTCGACTGATTTTTAAGGTTTTTTGTTCGATTGCTTAAATTCAAGTAAATTGTAATTTTTAGGACTCTCTATATGCCCTAACTAATGCAAGTTGATTAGCCTTAAGCTAATGCAGGTGGGCCCTACATCCTATATGTAACTAGGCTGTGCGTCATAAAGAAAACCATGGGCTGACTATATGCTTCCTAGTCTAGCCATCGATTCTATTAAATGTCTAACCGACCAGGACTCGAGGCCTCCTAACTCTAGGGACACTCACATGACAAGACACAGCATATCAACACAAACAGGACAGACTCCTAACTCTCAAACACCCCAAACGGCTAGGACAGACTCCTAACTCTAGGAGAAGATCTTTTTGAAAAGGTTTTGAAGAATTTTGTATTTTTGGAGATTTTGAAATGTTTATTTTTAAGGGTTTGGCTGGATTTGGGATATGAATCCCAAGCTGCACTACGTACCCCGTGGAAAGGGATCAAGCCAACGTAGTTCGGAAACAGACTTTCCTAACTACTCCTAATGACTAAAGACTTTTGAGATTTTTTTGGATTTTGAAATGTTTTGACTTTTTTGAAATTTTTGAATGTTTTTTTGAGTTTTTGACACAAGAGGACAGAATTCTATCATCATAAGGGTAGGATAGACTCCTGATATCCCGCAAAGGTTGGACAGCATCCTATGCTTTGCGGGGAGGGCTGGATGGAATCACATCTCTACAAGGGTTGGACAGCATCCTATACCTTGCAGGAGTGAATAAAAAATCACATGACTTGATGAGAGGCTGGACAAACTCCTAACCCCTATGATGATAGGACAGACTCCTGGAAGACTGACTCTCTGGCTAAAGACAGACTCCTATGTTAAAAGACTGGTTCTGAAACTAGTAACTCTAAGAGATGTGCTAACGAGACATGGCATGTCTCCTAGGGATGGATTCACTAATGAGACAAAGCTTGTCTCTAAAGGATATAACTTTCTTTGCATGAGACATAGCCCGTCTCCCTGAGGGTAAGCTTTTCTACGAGACAAAGCATGTCTCTCTAAAAGAGTGTGAATTTCTATGAGACAAAGCATGTCTCCTAACAGGGTAAGACATTTCATGCTGAGACATAGCTTGTCTCCCTAAAAAGGCTCTAGATAACTCTTTCATTGCCTTTGTAATGAAGAACTAAAGGTTTCAGGGTATCTAAAAGACTGAGGATTCCTTACCTAAATAAGAGGAAAGAAGAGGGGAGAGGGTACTATCATGATCTAATAAATCCCTCTAAGGATGGGCTTGGGTTATCGCCTTCATCGCCCTTGCGATTAATGGAAGGATCTAGGAAGGATCTAAGGACTTGAGGCTGTCTTTATAAAAGACAAAAGAAAGAGGGATACTACACGGACCAAGTAGGTCTCCCTAAAAGATGGGCTTGGGATAACTCCTCCATCGCCCTTGCGATGACAGAAAAATAATATCACACTTAAGTCACAATACTTATGAAACCATTCTTTTAAAACACAAAGCCCATAGATAATTCCTAAAAAAAATGCAAGATAATCATAAAATCGCAGGATTAATAAGATTATTCAGATAATGACACTTATCTAGTACAGATCATTCATGAAATGACTAAAACGATTATCAAGTAAGTAGAGTTAATGAATTAATTCAATTATGCAATATTAAATATGCGATTGTGCATTCCATAAGGTTCACTCAAGCGTACAAAAACATACGTCACAATTCATTAATCACACATCATATGTATTCGAATGAACATTCTTTCATACTATCAAGTTTAATATAAAGAAATATAATAAATTCAATTTTTCAGAAAGACAGGACATTTAATCCGTGTTATACTAAGGGTACATGGGTGAACTCAAAATCCAAGACAAAGATAACATCATACTCTTAAGCTATGGAAGATGCACCAAACAATAGTGACTACTATTTAAATTTAAGAAGCATAAAGAACATAATTCAAAAACTCATAGAGTCAACTAATAAAAATGAACTATACAAATAGAGAAGGAAAAGCACATTTTCTTATGGGTTCTCGCTGTTTTACTTATCTTTTGGCCTCACAAATGTCTCTTTAAGAATAAAAAGAAATTTCTAAAATCAATTACAAAAAATATACCACGATCATAGAAAGAGTGCCATTAGTAAGATGAAAGAAATCGAGATGTCAGCCATTACTATATGATTAAAATAATGATCTTCAGAACAGTTCATTATATATGCTCAATAGATAGCCGATGGTAGAGATGTGACATATACAGGGAACTGAACTTCAGAAAATCACGAAAATGAAGTTTGGATGTGTAGACCTTAGATAGGTTAAACAAGTTATAGGGGGCATTGAAGTTTTTTCAATTAGAACTATGTTGTTTTCAATCAATATATGAGAGTATAAGGCTGCTAGAAATCAATTCTAAAAGGAAACTACTCATGCTCTGATCTCATCGATATATAGAACAGATTACAATCTGAAATGGAATTCTTCTTCTAACCATTTTAATCATGCTCTCATGTGAAATTACCTTGAAGGTTATTTATTAAAAAAAAAAGTAAATAATGCTATTCTCATAACGAAATAATGCCAATTCCTGAACATCATGAGATTCACGACACACATATGTACATATATACGTATATATAAATGAGTCTCATCATATATGAATTGAAATCCAAAGACAACTACAATCCATCTGTCTTATCTCTAACAAGTTTGTGCATGATAGTATCTATTCCCAATGAGTCTCGTATAGGGAAACCAATTTTGATACCCCCTTGCTTTGATTATTTCATTAGCACTAAACTGGCCTTACTACTGTGTCATGTGGTTTAAATTCCAAGAGATCCGAAAAAAATTGTCTTATAAAGAAGGTTTGCTGAGAGTGCTCTATCTTGATTTGAGACAAAGAAATAAATGGCTTGGATTACTTCAATGACGTACATATGTCTTGTTAACATGCTCTATAAAAAGATGCGATAACAAAGGAATTATAATATACCTTAACTTATTCAAACCATGAACTGACGAGGAAGTATAATTAATAAATCTTCTCACTACCTAGCATTGGAATGAACATCTAATATTCAAAACAATTCCCAAAACTTGCTTGAGTTACAGAGCCATCACAAAATGCAACTACAAAAAAAAAAATTTTAATAAATAAAATAATGAAAGTCAGTTGAGATAAGTAAAACAAGTTCAGCTGGTGCTTTCTCTTCTTCTTCTTCTTGTTTTTTAAATAAAATAAAATAAAATGAACTGAAACAAAAGAAGCAAATTACATTCAGCGAAGAGAAAGCATAGAAAGAATGCCACATTGAAAACATTATACTAGACCCTTTTAATCTAATTCTGCACTTTTCATGGCTCCAAATAATCAATTGACAATAGTAATGGAATCATAATTAATAACCATGGTGAACACTTTAACTTATGAAATTACTACAAATCAAGGTACAAATGAGACTGAACTTCTTCTTCTTCTTTTTTTATTGGTCATCAACAACTAAAACATATTCCAAAGATCAAACATTAAAATGTCTCTCAAAAGCAAGTTGATGAGAAAATCTGTTTGTGAGAAAAATGTTATGATTAAAAAAAAAACAGGGTAACTCTTTCACATATAATGAAAATATGAGCTAAGATAGAATAAGTATGTCAACATAGCTAATGCTAAAATTACAGATGTTAGATAACTCATTCATAGTTGCTGCTGATTTCAACCATAAAGTTGCTGAAGCATAGATAATTAAGAGCAACAACCAGATTTAATTGGCTGCTACTGTATTGAATTCTACTAGTTCTGTGTAGCTACCAGTTCACTAACTTGCTGGCAAGAACAACTCAAGTTTTAAATACTACAGGACATGATGCAAGTTTAAACACTGTTTATTCAAATTATGGACTAAATGAATGAAAATCCTATCATATCTCTAAACTTAAACCTCTATTCATCATCAAATTAGCGAAACAATCAAACAATTTTCATTTATTCCTTCTAATAAAAATAAAATAAAAAATTCAAAAATTTATATCTCCACAATAATCTAAAAAAATCAAAATCATAAACAATAAAGTGATGAGAAGAAGAATACCTCTGTTTTTATAATCCTAATCTGATTGATACTTTTGTTCTTCTCCTATGCTCTTGCTTGATATGAATCTTTGTTTCCAATGATTCAAGATGCTCATTGATTGAAATTAAAGTAGCAATGACTAGATCGAAGATTAAGGCCAATGGATCTAAGATTTGATCTGAAGAACTAAAGCAGATCCAGGATTTATAAAAAACGGATTTAAGATTTTTTAAACACAAATCCAAGATTTCACAGGACAATCGGATAGAGAAATGCTTTGCCGAAGAAGAAAAAGAGGAATAGGCTATTGTTAGGGTTTTTATATAGAAAAACTGCAAATCTGAGGCTTATAAGGTCTACAATAGGGAAAGATAAAAAACCTAAACAAAGAACAAAAGAAGAGTTGAGAAAATGAAGTAATTTTCAACCGGACAAGATTACAGTGCTTGCCGGAACTCATGCGAGATCGATCGAAGAAGAAGAGGTATAGAGCTAGGGTTTGGGTTTTAGAGGATTTAGAACAACAATAGCAAATCGGCAACTTGCAATAAGAGGAAAACAATGAAAAGCTCTCAGTCAGAACTCCACCAGTCTCGTCGGAGAAGGTGACCGGTGAGGAAAATTAGGGTTTGGGAAATGAGATCTATTTTCTCTCTCAAGCTTTCTCTCTCTTTCTCTCTCAAACGAATTTTTCTTTTTTTCTTTCTTTTAAAATGAGATTAAGTTGTTATTTATAAGGGATTTTGGTGATGATATTGGCACTACCATTTTTTATAAGCGCGCGGTTGTGCAAACTTCTTATGATCGTGCGGAGAAATCGTGTCTTATTCAATCCATGCTCTGCACCAATCAGGATAAATCACCCCCCTTATAAGTATTTTTCCTACGACCTTGCTTGACTCGTTCGCTATGCAAACGCACTCGGATATCGACGAAATTTTGCAGGGATCTTGTTGAGACCCTAATCTAGCTAAGGGTGAAGTTTGGGACCCTAACTCATTGATTTGATGGGGTTTTGCACAAAATTGGAAGATTTATGGCACGGTCAAAATGGGGTGTCTACAGTGGGCTGCGGCTTCTTGTTCACGTCGAGCTGCTTCTTCTCGTCGAGTAGCTTCATGCATCAATTGTCTTTCATACCGATATGCCCTTATTGCATAAATACCCATAAACTCACCATGGACATCCTCCCATCGACAGAATAGAGAACTGCATGACGGTCCATGATGCGACTTATCCATAACCTCTCGGCTTGTCGTCGTACAGTTTCTCTGGATCGGTAGATGGTCGCTCGGTGATCATAGCAGTAGTACTCATGATATGCATCCAGAGCATTGAGCCACATTGATACCAAATTGATCATAGCCATAGTACTCATAGCCGCCGTACATCTGATACCAAATTGATGTAGGATCTTACAAAGAAAAGCTCTGATACAAAATTGATGCAGCACTGTGAAGAAAAATTGAGAAATGGGAGAGAAATAGACGAAAGGGGATAGAATTAGAAGAATAGGGGAAGAAGAGACAAAAATAACCTGAAGAATAGACGAAAATAACCAAAAGAATAGACGAATTTAGAGAGAGAAGAGAATAAATCAGAAGAGAGAAGAAGAAAACTAGAAGTAGAGGGAGAAGAATCTTTATTCAATATCAATAATCATCAAAAGTTTTTTTTTAAGCTGTAAAGAGGCCTATATATAAGCAAATAAACAACCTAAAAGATAGAAACTTACTAAAATAAGAATTCCTAAAATAACATGGAAAATAAAATCCTAGAAACTAATAACATGAAAATAAAAATACTAGAAACTAAATAATGAAGAAATAATTCCTAATATCTGCATCAGTTTCACTTGCGACAAGTGTTCAACACCTTGAGAAGCAATCACTTGTTTGCCAACATGAAGAAGTGTGACTTTTGTACCAACCATTTAATTTTTTTGGGGTATGAAGTATCAAATGAAGGTCCGAAACCTGACTTATCTAAGGTGCAAGCCGTCATGGAGTGGCCAACTCCAACAACTATCAGGGATGTCAGAGCTTTTCATGGTCTAGCTAGCTTCTACCGGCGACTTGTGAAAGATTTTAGCTCACTAACTGCACCTATGACTGATTGCATGAAAAAAGGAGATTTTAAATGGACCAAAGCAGCACAAACAAGTTTTGAAGCCGTTAAAAAAGCTTTGACAACAGCCCCTATACTTGTTCTACCAAATTTTGACTTGTTGTTTCAACTTGTGTGTGATGCAAGCAAAGTCGGAATTGGGGCGGTTTCAAGCCAAGAAAAGAAGCCCGTGGGATTCTTTAGTGAGAAGATTGATGGGGCACGACGGAATTACAACACCTATGACCTTGAACTTTATGCCATTATGAGGTCTTTACATCATTGGAGACACTACTTGGTGCAACGTGAATTCGTCCTC
Organism: Tasmannia lanceolata; assembly: GCF_043159265.1. NCBI lineage: Eukaryota > Viridiplantae > Streptophyta > Magnoliopsida > Canellales > Winteraceae > Tasmannia > Tasmannia lanceolata. Next base: position 48,694,658 of record NW_027518683.1, on the reverse strand, counting down.
TTCTCCAATCATGAAGCCTTAAAGTATCTTAATATGCAACAAAAGCTTTCTCCAAGGCATGCTAAGTGGGTAAATTGCCTTCAAGAGTTTACTTTTATTCTCAAGCACAAATCCGGAGTCCAAAACAAGGTTGCCGATGCTTTGAGTAGAAGGTATGCTCTCTTGAATGTTATGCAAGTTCAAGTGCTTGGCTTCGATTTGTTGAAGAATGATTTGAGTAGTGAACCCTATTTTGGCAAAATTATCATGGAAGATGAAAAGGGGGTGTGGACCCCGATCCGAGATAGATGTGAGGGAATGAGCCCCTAACACCCTCTCTGGATCATCCACGTGTGAAGGAGAGCTCTACCAAGGAACTCTCAAAACGGATGCCACCCTCATAGCATAGCACGAGTGGCGATGTAAAAAGAAAGAGATATGCCTTGATCCGGAACCAAGGTTCGAAACCGAGACATACCTAAAATAAACTCAGAGTCGCCATCCATGGATATGCCATGGAACCCTAAAATCAAATCCTCTGTGCAATGGATAACCAGAAATATATATGGGTGTGGGACCCGATCCCGCGAGAGGGGTGGGGCGCGAGCCGCCACGCCTCCTCTTGGTCTCTCGTACCCACGCGATTGGCGTGTGCTTTTTATTATTGATTTTAATTCATCTTTTATGTGAACTTGGGATCACTAAGGCAATCCGAATTCCACACAAAAGAGACTGACAGAGTCGCCACCTAGATGTGGGATCTAGGACCCATAATTAACCAAAAATCTAGACTCGTTACCTGGTTACAAGAATGGAAGGTATGGGGAGTTATCCACCACATGCACCATTCCTGCCCGATAATCGGTCTTCGATTCCAAAAGTTAGCTCTTTTGAATTTATTTTAAATGGCTCATTCAACTCTTTGTTAGTGTGCTATCTATGTGACATGTATCCTATGATCTAATTTCAATGTAGATCCTAAGTGTGTATCTTGATTTCTTTATTTGTTTGAATTCAATCTAAGTGAAAGTTCTCCTAAAATTCTAATTTCATGGAAAATCCTAAGTGATTTAATTAAGCATTTACTAGAAAATTAATATACAAAACACCACAATTTATTGTAGTGCCGACTCGCGGTTGGTATGCCATCAGACATCCAAGCTGCCTACGTACCCAAGCCTCACTGGGATCAGAGTCGACGTAGTTCGGTGCACCTAAGCCAAGCTACTTATGCCTAACTCAACTAAGACACCGACCTAGACGGGATTGACTGTTTCAACAGTTTTAAGAGAAGTTATTTTAATTCAAGTTGAGGATTTTATTATCCTAGGATTTCATCTAAGATTCTATATGATTCTTATCTAAATGCAAGTTGTTCCTTAGACTAATGCAGGTTAGCCTGCATCCTAGTTTACTAGGCTTGTCTAAGGAAAAGTGAGGTGACTAGTGTAACTAGACCTATGGCACGGTTACTATACATAGCAAACGTCCGTGATCAGGCTGGACTCCTAACTCTAGGACTCCCTAAACCTAAGACTCCCTAAAACCTAGGACACGACCTGACACCAGTGTTCCTAAATTGGGCTCTAATGGTTCTTATGACGGAAACCGTAATCCAACGGTTCCGAGAGACACGAGATGAATCGGTTCAATTTCTTGAAGTTAATGAATTTCAAATTTCAAGGATTTTCAGTTTCTGGACATTTAAGGATTACCAATGGTTCTAGGGTTCACCAATTTCGGCCCAGAATAACATCCAAGGAAGGGAATCGTGCGCTCTTTCCTTGTGCAATTTAATACTTAGGTTATAGCACCTTATTGCCTGGCATATCTCAGGATTTCCGTGGACAGTAACCTCGGAGCCAACAACGTGATATAGCTTAAATATTCAAATTGTCAAAGATCAAGTCAATAGGGATACAATTATGGACGCACTGGCCATTTTTCCAAGGAAATCTAAAGATCCTAAGATTTCTGTTTCAATGGATTAAGGAATTATATGTGACAAAATTTTAAGGTTCTTCAGAAACTTGGTGATGATTTTTAATTAATTTCGGATTTTCAATGAATTTTATCAGTCTTATACCATAAGAGTGATTCTACAAGTGAAATTGTTACAAACGAATTCGAAATGAATTGAAACTTCAGCAGCAACAAGATATAATGGGATGTAAATTTTTGAAAGAGTTTTACAGATTTTTACATTAAGCTCATATTTAATTTTGATTTAACAATAATAAGACCAGATTGCAAAAATAACACAGAAACTACTAGAAATAGAAATCTAAATTCATTAAAATTTCTACAGTAAAGAGATATAAGTAAACATAGCATGATGTAAGATTTTCATGAATTTTAAAGACTATTTACTACTAGTTTCAAATTTTTCAATTTTAAGACCAGATTATGAACTTATACTACAACCAATAGGAAACAAGATCAAAATCAGTTAATAATTTTACAGCAGCAAGAAATATGAAATATAAGACTACTGTAAAAATGTTGTGAATTTTAATGGTGATCTGATGTCAGTAAAAATTCTCACAAAATCTGATAATTTTCAAAGAAAGCATTACATAATATATCAAACAGAATCCAAAAATCTTTAAAAATTCATGGTAGAATGTATTAGTACCATATTATTTTTCCACGAAATTTCATTAATTTTGGAATCTATTTAATATATATTTTATTTTTCTTCGTCAAAAATATTTTTTTGAATAGTTTTCTATTTTTAAAACACGATTTTCGAGAAAATTACGACTCCGGAAAATGTCCTCCAACCTTGTTCTAATGTGATGAATACAAGAAAATTTTAAAATTCCAAAAAATAGATCATCCTGAGATGGCTATTTTTTCGAATTTCGTAATTTCTCAGCCATTATTTTAAATAAAATTCCACTCTTCACTTAAATTCTAAAAAACCTTTGATCCAATGTCCGATCCGATCCGATAGTTATTTTAATCTATTTAAGTAGACCATTGTATTAAATTTCGGGAAAGAATGGAATTGAAACAGTCATGCAGATCATGATTTTGAGCACACATATTTAATATTGAATTAAATTCATTTAAATGCTTAAAAATCATGCAAAAATCTAAAAAAATACCAAATAATTCTGAAAAAATGTGAGAACAGTGCACCTACTTGCGATAGAGTTCCTTGTCGAATCTAAAAGCCGAAAATTCCGAGAAAATCTCGCCGACGTGCAATCCGCTCCGCTTTTATTCTTTCTTTCTTTGTTTTTTTTCTTTTATTTTCTCACTGCTGATGGGGAGAATATGAGTGATTGAGAGAGAGAGATATAGAGAGAGTGTGAGTAAGAGAGAGTGATAGGGAGAGATGATGAGAGATATAGAGAGAGTGTGAGTTGAGAGTGACAATCCGAGAGAGATAGAGAGAGACAATTCGAGAGAGGTAGAGATAGCAATGGAAACAGAGGGTGATGAGAGGGGATGGGTGAGAGTGTAGAGTATGAGAAGGGAGGGAAAAAAATAGAGGATGGTGTGAGAGAGCCGATGCTCTGTTTTAGAGGGGAGATGAATAAGAGATATAGAGAGATGGCTGAGGGTGTGCTCTGTTTCTTTAGAAAAACGTGAGTGTGAAACAAGAGATGAAGAGATAGAGGGAGAGACGATGGGGAATACGCAGAGCTGGGGAGAGCTTGAGGGAGATGCCGTGTGGGGAAGATGAAGAAGAAACAGAGGGTGAGTAGGGATTTCAAGAAAAAACAGAGCCGATCCTCTCCCTTTTTCTTTTCTTGGTTTTTCTTTCTCCTCCCCTCTAACTATCTATCTTCTTCTTTTTTTTCATCGCCCCAACCTGTATATGAGGCATTACACCAATACAGTAACTTCGTATAGTTGCCTTTTTCCGTTTAAAATTTTGCTTGCCATGCTGCCATTTTGATCAACTCAACAAGAAAAATAAATAGCAACTACCTCACAAAAACAGAGTTTGCGTTATTTACCTCCAAAGATAGCATGAGTTGCTGCTTTTATTGAGTGATATCCAATGAGGATGGCGCTGCTTTTGATTACCTAACACAATTTCCCTTTAGAATTTTCTAAATGTCTTTGCAGACCTTTTGGCACGTTTCTTGTTTTAGCTTTTCAAGAATGGCAGCTTGCCATTTCAAAAGAAAAATTATTCACTTGCCTCTTTCATCTAATTCACACTAACAGGATAATCTGGAACGTCCAATAGATGGGCTACACATAATTGTGTTGTGCTCCCCAAGATCATTTCCGTAGTATGATCTGAGCCATCCAACCGACGGGCCAAGATATAAATTAGTTGCATTTCAACAATCTCCTCCATGAGATGATAGTGATTGTCCATTTGAAAGGCAGCAATATATATGGGATGTGCCCCTCCAAATCAATTTCGCGGGATGATCCATGCCATTTAATTTATAAAGTTGTGCCTAAAAATCATTTCCAAGGATTATCTGAATGGCTCAACTTGATGGACATTGATATAAATGACTTCCTGATATTTCGATTGTTCCCTTAACGGGCATCTTTACGCATTGGATCGAAGCAGGTTCAAAACTCATTTTTTCATTTAAAACAATGCGGGCTCCCCGTTTGATCCAAATCTAAACAAATATTCAATGCGGGCCCATCAAACAGGTCCAAATTCCCTCTTGCTCAGATTTTTCTGAAAAACTCTTCTCCACACTTGGCGAAAAGAAAGATACAGAACATTGCGGAAATGATCGGGAAGATTGAGAAAACATAAGAAGCAGACACAGGAATGGGAAATACTGAAAAAGACCAACAGAGAAACGCTAACTTCTTTGTCGATTAAGGCGGAGCAAAATGGGGTGTCTACAATGGGTTCGTGCCTGGTTATGAATGGAGAAGGTCTGAGAGCACCCCCAATTCGTCTGAGTGCAAGCACTTGGTCTCTTATGCCATTTTCATTAACTCCAAAGAAGTTTGGGTAAAAATCATGTGAAATGGGAACAATCCTCAGGAGTCGTCTACCTAAGCATGCATTTTCTGAGAATACAAATAATAAACACACATAAAATAAAATGAAAGATGTGTCACTTAAGCATAGCTAAGTTATGAGTGACATGCGGAATGGGTGTCTAAGTTCTGATGAACAAACACATACATGCTACAGCTAAAGGTATAAGGATCAGTATAAGAAAGTAAGAAAACACATCAAAAAAATACAATAACTACACAACAAATCCTAAGACTCTAAATGATTAGCCCGAGTCTTCGGATGGTCTGGTATTCATCCAAAGAAGCCTACGTATCCCCGCCTCCGCAAGAATCAGAGCCACGTAGTTCTTCGCGCCTATTCTAAGCTAGAATGCCTAAGACACCTAGACCTCTATCCTAGATTCGATCTAAAAGACAGGACCAGTTATTAAAGTTTCTTGTATGATTATTTAAATTTCAGTGAATTGTGGATTTTAGGACACCCTATATGCCCTAACTAAATGTATATTAGCCCTAAGCTAATGCAGGTGGTTCCTACAACCTATGTGTAACTAGGCTGTGTTTCCTAAAGAAAATAAAGGGTGGACTAACGTATCCTACTCTAGTCATCACTCGGCGATGTGGATCGCCGACTGACCGAACGGAGGCGTTCCTATAACTCTAGGACAGACCCCTAACTCTAAAACAAGCACACAACAAACAAACAAGCAAGCAACCTATCAAAAGAAACTCCTAACTCTAAAACTCTCTATCTAGGAGAAACTCCTAACTCTAGAGGAAGATCTTTTGAAAACAGGGTTTTAAAGGTTGCTTATTCAAAAAGATTTAAAATGCTATTTACAAAAGTTTGGCTGGACTTGGGATATAAATCCCAAGCTGCACTACGTACCTCGGAAGAAGATCAAGCCAACGTAGTTCGAAATGAACTCTCCTAACCACTACTTCTAAAACACCCAACACTTTAGATTTTTTTAAGGTTTTTCAAATGTTTTTGACGTTTTAAATTTCTAATGTTTTTGAATTTTAAAATATTCAATGTTTTTGGATTTTAAAGCTTTTCAAATGTTTTTGAGTTTTAAATGTATTCAACGTTTTTGGGTTTTAACGCTTTTCAAATGTTTTTGAGTTTTGAATGTATTCAATGTTTTTGGGTTTTAACGCTTTTCAAATGTTTTTTGAGTTTTAAATGTATTCAATGTTTTTGGGTTTTAACGCTTTTCAAATATTTTTGAGTTTTAAATGTATTCCATGTTTTTGGGTTTTAACGCTTTTCAAATGTTTTTGAGTTTTAAATGATTTTCACCCTTTTGGTCAAAGACCTAAGGGAAAATACAAAGCAAAACCCTAGGGCCAAACCCTAGGGCTAACAGGGGAAACTCCTAAACCAAGGTAAGCTAACTATCAAGGATGACGAAATGATCTAAGACCCAAAAGGCAAAGCTCTAATGAGACTGGACAAGTCTCTAGCAAATAAAAGCGACGACAACACTAAGGGGAAGCTCCTAAAAACAATTAAAGGAATGGGGAAATGAGTCAAAGACTCTCTAATACCGCTATCAAAAGACGAGCGAGTCAATGACTCTTTAATAATACAACTTAAAGAAAACAATGGAGTCTAAGACTCCCTAATAACGACAAATGAGTCAAAGACTCTCTAATAATACCAACTAAAAGCTGAATGAGTCAAAGTCTCTCTAATAAAATCACCTGAAAGGAGAGTGCTAACGAGGCTAAGTAAATCTCCTAAGAAAGGCTCCCAAAACTTCCATCATTGTCCTGACAATAATTAAAGACAAAGGCAATTAACAGACCAAGTTGGTCTCCAACTAGCAAGGGTACAAGTTGGGACACAACTTGGAAAAGAATTCTATAAATGAGGTAAGGCATGCCTCCTATGGGTACACTATCTATCAAGATCAAGGTGATCTCCCCTAGGGTAGGCTCTAAATGAGGCTTGTCTCCGAAGAAAAAAAGGCCTAATGAGACATAGCATCTCTCCTAGTATGGGTCTAATTTCTATGATCTCATAACACCAACCCATATCGGTAGAGAAAAACAAAAGATGCTACTTATGCTAATTAACTCTTAACGGCCCTTCCAGTGAAATTAAACATAATACGATAGTACTGACATCATTTCTCAAATAAATGTTTAACTATAAACAAGAACACCTGCAAAGTTACCATCAACAAATCAATTTCCAGATTTCTACCCGAAATTGCCTAATAGATTCTCATGTATTCAAATATCAGTTGAGGACAATGAGATCAATAAGAAATATAGCCGATGATAGAATGACTATTATATTCAGGTTACTGCTCAATCAATAAGGAAAATGTATACATATAGAAATAGTAGCACAGCAGATTAATGTAGAAACATTTATCAAAACAGTAGCAGAACATAACTGGACTGATATAATCATGTAATTTTATTTATGATCTCCACATGAACCATTTACAAACAAGTATGTAATTGAAGGACTTGAATAATATGAACATCTAATTGTAGACACCCCATTTTGCTCTACCTTAATCGATAAAGAAATTAGGGTTTGTTTTCCGTCGGTTTTCCAATGTCTTTCTTTCCCGCATCCGTTTGTTACATTTCTAAATATTTTTGGTCATTTCCGTCGTGTTTCGCATTTTCCCGCTAAATGTTGAGAAGGATTATTCAGAAAAATCTAAACTAGGGAGAATTTGTACCCGCTGGTGTGGGACCTGCTAGTGTGGGACCTGCTAGTGTGGGACCCGTTTGTGTGGGACCCGCTGGTGTGGGACCTGCTAGTGTGGGACCTGCTAGTGTGGGACCCGTTTGTGTGGGACCCGCTGATGTGGGACCCGTTTGTGTGGGACCCGCTGATGTGGGACCCGCTTGTGTAGGGCCCGCTGATGTGGGACCCGCTTGTGCGGAACCCGCTGATGTGGGACTCACCATTAGCATGACTTAACTTTCTCTACCATTTCCACTAACTTCATTTTTCCCTTTAAAATAACACCATTATCTCCATTACCATTATATATTCCATTATCCCCACCACCATTCCCACCATTACCATTATATATTCCATTATCCCCACCACCATTCCCACCATTACCATTATATATTCCATTATTCCCACCACCATTCCCACCATTACCATTATATATTCCATTATCCCCACCACCATTCCCACCATTACCATTATATATTCCATTATTCCCACCACCATTCCCACCATTACCATTATATATTCCATTATTCCCACCACCATTCCCACAATTACCATTGTTTATTTCCATTATTCTCCACCACACCCACCATTCACATTATATATTCCATTATTCCCCACCACAATTCCCACCATTACCATTATATATTCCATTATTCTCCACCACACCCACCATTCTCATTGTTTATTTCCATTATTCTCCACCACACCCACCATTCTCATTGTTTATTTCCACCTCTCCACTAAGTTTTTCACTATATAAAGAGAGGTGATGAGAGGAAGAAAAAAAAAAAAAACAACACATTGTTTTTGGATAGTTTTCTCTTTCTCTCCCTCAATATCTCTCACTCTCTCACTCTCACACTATCATTATCTACTTTCTCTCCTTATTTGTTTCTCCCCATCTCTCTCCCTTGTTCCATATAAAAAAAAATATAAAAGAAAATAAAACAAAGAAAAAGAGAAAGAAAGCGGAAGCGGATCAAGCGGCGGTGCGATTTTCGAATTTTTCGGCTCTCGGATTCGGCGAGGATTTCGATCACAGGTAGGTACTTAATTTTTAGATTTTTCTAGAATTATTTGGTATATTTGCATGATTTTTAGTATTTAATTGGATTTAGTTGAAAATTAAATATGTATGCTCAAAATCATGATCTCCATGAGTGTTTCAAAAATAAAATATATACTAAATGAATTCCAAAATTAATGAAATTTCGTGGGAAACTAATATGATACCAGTACATTCTACCATGAAATTTTGAGAATTTTGAGAATTTGTTTGGTATATTATTTTATGCTTTCTTTGAAATTTACCAGCTTTTGGAGGAATTGTTACTGACATCAGATCACAACTAAAATTCTTAAACTTTTTACAGTAGTCTTCAATCTCACATTTCTAGTTACTGTAAAAGTTTCAAGTGATTTAGATCTGTTTTCATATGGGATGTAGGGTTAATTCATAATCTGGTCTGAAAATTAAAAAATCTGAAACTGATAGTAAATGGTTTCCAAAATTCATGAAAATTTCTCAGTATGTTATTTTTACTTATATCTTATTAATGTAGAAATTTCATTGAATTTAGATTCATATTTCTAGTGGTTTCTGTGTTATTTGTGCAATCTGGTCAATCAATTGTTAAATCGAAATTAAATATGAGCTTAATGTAAAAATCTGTAAAACTCTTTCCGTAAGCTACATTTCATCATATCTTGCTGCTGTAGAAATTTCAACTCATTTCGAATTCGTTTGCTACAATTTCACTTGTAAAATCACTCATATGTTTAAAATTGATAAAATTCATTGAAAATCCGAAATTAATTGAAAATCATCTGAATATTTCTAAAGAACCTTAAATCTCTGTCACACATTAACTCCTTAATCCATTGAAACAGAAATCTTAGGATCATTAGAATTCCCTGGAAAAATGGTCAGTGCATCCATAATCGTATCCCAATTGCAACCGATCTTTGACAATTTGAATACTTAAGCTATAGCATGTTGTTGGCTCCGAGGTTACTGTCCACGGAAATCCTGAGATATGCCAGGCAATAAGATGTTATAACCTAAGTATTAAATTGCGCAAGGAAAGAACGCACGATTCCCTTCCTTGGATGCTATTCTGGGCCGAAATTGGTGAACCCTAGAACCATTGGTAATCCTCAAGTGTCCATAAATCGAAAATCCATGAAATCTGAAATTAATTAACTTCAAGAATTTGAATTGATTTGTCTCGAGTCTTCCGGAACCATTGGATTATGGTTTCCAATCTAAGAACCATTAGAGCCCAATTTAGGAACACTAGTGTTGTGTCGTGTCCTAAGTTTTAGGGAGTCATAGAGTTAGGAGTCCAGCCTCATCACGGACGTTTGTTATGTATAACAACCGTGCCATAGGTCTAGTCACACTAGTCACCCAATCTTTCCTTAAGACGAGCCTAGTAACCTAGGATGTAGGCAAACCTGCATTAGTCTAAGGAACAATTTGCATTTAGATAAGAATCATATAGCATCTCAGATGAAATCCTAAGATAATAAAATCCTCAACTTGAATTAAATAACTTCTCTCAAAACTGTTGAAACAGTCAATTCTGTCTAGGTCGGTGTCCTAGTTGAGTTAGGCATAAGTAGCTTGGCTTAGGTGCACCGAACTACGTCGACTCTGATCCCAGTGAGGCTTGGGTACGTAGGCAGCTTGGATGTCAGATGGCATACCAACCGCGAGTCGGCACCACAACAAATTGTGGTGTTTTGTATTTTAATTTTATTGTAAATTCTTAATTAAATCACTTAGGATCTTCCATGAGATTAGAATCTTAGGAGAACTTGCACTTAGATTGAATCCAGACAAATCAAGAAATCAAAATACACATTTAGGATTCACATTGAAATTAAATCATAGGATGCATGTCCCGTAGATAACATATTAACATAGAGTTGAATGAGCCATTTAAAATAAATTTAAAAGAGTTAGCTTTTGGAATCGAAGACCGATTATCGGGCAGGAATGGTGCATGTGGTGGATAAATCCCCATACCTTCCATTCTTGTAACCAGGTAGCGAGTCTAGATTTCTGGTTAATTACGGGTCCTAGATCCCACATCTAGGTGGCGACTCTGTCAGTCTTTTTTATGTGGAATTCGGATTGCCTTAGTGATCCCAAGTTCACATAAAAGACGAATCTAAATCAACACTAAGAAGCACACGCCAATCGCGTGGGTACTAGAGACCAAGAGAGTGCATGGCGGCTCGCTCCCCACCCCTCTCGCGGGATCGTGTCCCACAGTCTGGCGACTCTGCTGGGGACCACCTAACTTCATTAAAATTTCAAAAGATAATTCATTTGAATTTAATTTAACTGGCTCATAAAAACTCTATACTTGTTAGATTAGTTTGTCTCGTTTTATTTTCTCATCACATTTTACTCGAACTTAATTTAACAAAACCTGAAGGCATCATAGATTGCGCGAACTTATTGCACACACTTACATCACTTGCATCTAAACCCTTGCATTTCACATGCACACACGTCCTATTTTAGGAACCCGGAGTGTTATCTAGCATGGTTGACTGGGATTTCATCACCTGGTGCCTCTGTGCTAGAGAAGCATTCCACCCTTAGCCTAGTACCTTTATGGTGCGTAAACGGATCTCTTGTTCACGTACTGATACGCCGGACACTGGTACAGTATATCGAACATGGATTCGCGCTAAGGGGACTCTTGGCCTTACCCCTAGATTAACCCACACATGCATGCAGTATACGAACACATGTGCACCACATGTGTGAGCCTAGTTTAGGATATCTTACCCATTTGTGTCTAGATTAGGCCATAGTCCATCTTCCAATGGCTACGATCGGTCCTAGGTACACAAACAAAGTCATGAGTCGAGATCCTCTCTCCACTCCGCTAGATTAGAATTAGGGTTGATGCCTTCAGGTAACACTGTTAAAATGTGCGAAGACTAAAAACTTTTCCTTTGGGGTTAGGATATAAATCCCATCATTTCCAAAGATCTCATAGGATTAGTTATTCTTGATCTACCCGTTGAAAGTAATCCTATGCAATCTCACATTTTGATCATGTGTCTATCATTCGTCTCTTGTGGGATTCGATTGTGTCTTCATTGGCGGAAATTGTGTCTCAATCATTTGATCGTGCAATCTTGATGATCCAATCTTGCCTGTACCCTTTATCTCTTCCTCCTCTAGGGGCTACCTTTTTCAAGAATATTTCTGCTAAATCCTTCAGAGTTTACTCTCATAATCCTTGAACTAAGGGCATTCCCCTCATCATTTGGATTCATTCTATTGTCCCAATTACTTGCTTAAATGTGTAATATTTTTCAGTCATTGAGAAGAAACACTCCATGAATGTCAAGCTCATATACCTCGTGTTCATTATTTCCATGACAGGGCACTAAACACCATAGCTAACCCTACTATTCCTTGGGTTCGGATCTCTTCTCGATTGCAGAGGAAATCTGTCTCCCCGTCACCTTCTCTGAGGACCCCAGCATCTCCTTCTTTCCCATCCTCATCCTCCCCAATGGCAGAAAACCAGAACAGTAGTCTTCCACCCGCTGCTATTACCGATACTCTCACCTTGATTCTCCGGCAGCTTCAAGAACTCAAAGAAGAGAACCAAGTTATCAAGGCCCAGCTTTCTGAAAAGTTGGGGCCATCGTTGTCCAAAGATAAAGGGTCCATGCACCATACAGTTACTTCAGCCGCACCTGCCCAGCCAGTGTTCATTCCTATCCCTGACAAAACTGAAGAAGATTTTGAAAAAGAGCAGTACAGCGAAGATCGCAGCAGGCCTTCTCAGTCCATGGTTGATAAAGTAGTTATGGAGAAATTAGAAAGTCTTACCAGGAAGGTTCAGGACATTCAGTTTCAGGACCAGGGTGGTTTCAATCCAAGTGACCTCACACTGTTCCCGAAATCCGTCTCCCTGCCAATTTTCAAATGCCAGATTTCGACAAATATGATGGTGTGGGTTGTCCAATCACTCATTTGCAGATGTTCACCATCATGTGTCAGCCTCAAGGCTTATCTCCTGAGCAAATGGCTCAATTGTTCCCGGTTTCCCTAACCAAGGTTGCTAGGAGATGGTTCATGGTCCTAGACAAGACTCGTTATAGGACATGGAGGGATATCGGTGAACAATTCATCAGGCAATTCACATATGATGATGGGACAGAAATCACCAGAAAGGATTTAGAAAGAACCAAGCAAGATTCAAGGGAATCTTTTCTGATTTTTGTGAAAAGATGGAGGAGAATAGCAGCTCAGATGATGGAGCGCCCTTCTGAGGAAGAGCAGGTCCAAATAATCATGAAAAATATTTCCCCCCAGCTCCAGTATCACATGTCGTTGCAGTATTATCCGGACTTCAAACACTTTATCGTGGCAGGCACCCAAATAGAGGAGGCTATGGCTCAAGGTGTGTTCAACCGAAGTAACCCGAATACCAAAGAATTCAGGAAGCCTCCATCAGCTGAAATTAATAACCTTTCCCGCTCCAAGCCTCAGCCTTCAAAACCTCAGAACCCCATGGTGATGGATTATACCCAACCTGCTGTCGCACCTCGGCCACAGGCCCAGACAGAATTTACCCCTCTCCCTCTTCCACCATCTGTGATACTCAAGGAGTGTCTAGCCTCAGGTCGCATAATCCTGCCCGACATTAGGGCTCTTCCTAATCCTTTACCAGCAAATTGGCAAACAGATCAACACTGCGAATACCATAGAAATTCTGGCCATCTCACTGATAATTGCATTGCCCTAAAATTCAGAATCCAGAGGTTGCTCGACAATAAAAGCCTTGTGTTTGAGCCAAGTCCCGTTGCTACCAATAACCCATTATCAAATCATGCAGTACTGCCGCCAGCCGTTCGCAATGCTTAAATAACTGAAGGTTCAAAGGGGCACAGGTCCGGTTGCAATGAAAAGAATCAGAAGTTGAAAGTACCATTTATGAGCCAGCTTTCGCCGAGCCTCCGAAGCTAGACAGTTGCGGCAGTTAAAGTTTTAGTCGTTTATTATTTTATTTTGAGTCAGCCATCATGGTCAGTACAATTGTTGAGTCCGGTTCTACAGTTCAAGGTTAATGCCTAGTCCAGGCAAGTTATCTTTTGCTTTTCTTTTAGAGTTGTGAATCCTGAACATATTCAGGATAGGTTGTGAGATGTAGTATTTTTTTCTTTAAATAAAATTTCAGTTCCAATAGTTCACTTGTGTCTATTTCTTAAGTGTGCTTCTGATCTTAAAATAAGACTCCCTCCTCAAATGAGGACAAAATTGACGAAACTCCACTTGAGTCACAACGATTACTTGAACAAGAGGAGGAGCGCCAATCTCAGCCTTTCAAAGATGAAATTAAAGTGGTAAACACTGGCACTGAAACCTTGATCCAGTAAATGCCGATTGAAAATACATTACCCTCTGAAAAGTGTGAAGAATTGGTAAACCCATTTTGAGGATAAAAAGATGGTCCGGTAAGTGTTACCATTAATGCCAAGAGAAAGACCCAGATAGAAGGTTCAAGAAAGAATGAAGTGAATATCATATGTTATGCAAGGGGCATGGAGTGGAAACAACTTTCATATTTCCAATCAATGACCTTGGTTCTCAAATTCATAACATGAAGCCATCAAATTCGAGATAAGAAGTTCAAGAGCAAGTATTGAAAAGTGGTCATCAGATATCAAGAGTTACAAATCCATAAATGGACGATGTCAAAGAACAAGTTTCGCTCTATGAAAGTCGAAAGCACGTATTAGAATCTTGAAAGAAGAAGATCCATTATCTCTTACCTGGAAATGCCGTCAAACTCCGAAAAAAAAAAATGAAAAAAAAAAATAATAATCAGTACCAGAGGGACTCTAGTAACCTAGATCGATTCCCAATCTGAACATCGGAAGGCCTCCTTTGGCTGAATAAATCCCAAAATCAGAACCCAACGTCAAAAGAATACTGGTTTGCAAACCCTTCGAGCCTAAATGAAATTTTCTTGAAAACCCATCAAACTAGGGGCATTCGCCCCGAACTACGCGAGACCTGATCCCTACACTGGGGTACGTAGGCAGCTCGGTTAAACTGAGTTCGGTCGATTCAAAAAAGAAAAGCAATTCAATCAATCCAAAAAAAAAAAGAAAAAAAAAAGAAATTCAATCCTTTCAGAAAAAAGAGGGACAAGTTCCTAAAGAAGAGAAGTCAATTATTCCAGAAAGAAGAGAAAAAAAAAGAAAAATTAATAAACCTTCGAACAATTTATCTTCAAACTAGGGGCATTCGCCCTGAACTACACACGACCTGATTCCTACCTTGGGATATGTAGGCAACCTGTTCACAGGTTCGGTCGAAATCTTTGTTGAACCTTAAGCCATTCTTTGAAAAGCCCTATCCTACCTATAAAGTCCTTCCGATGTTCAGAACTAATGATCTAGGTCCCGAAAAAAAAAAAAAATGATGATGAATAAAAAAAAATGGAGTTTGAAGATCTGCTAGACTGAAAACCTGAAAGGGCGGTTTAGGCAAAATTTAAGATCATTCCCTGCTAAGTTGAAAACGCGAAAGGGCGGCTTAGGAAAAAGCTAAGGGGATAGCCTGCTGAATCGAAAACCTAGAAGGGCGGTTCAGGCAAAAGCTAAGGGGATAGCCTGCTGAATCGAAAACCTAGAAGGGCGGTTCAGGCAAAAGTTAAGGCTACCACGGTCCGCCAAGTTAAAAACCCTGAAGATGTGACTTGGTCATGGTAAGAGAATCATTGTAAGAAGGCTACAGCCGGTATCAGGACTGAAGATCAACTGAAGTTCAAGCAAATTCAAGTGACATCCTCAAAACTGGGGGCATTGGAGCTAAGCAATCCTAGGAGTTGTAATTAAATCATTGAGGCATTACTATTTTAAGGAAAAAGTCCAGTGTTTACCAATTGAAAAAAATATTCCTTGAAAGGATAGACTTACCAAATAAAACGTTAACTAAGTCAGAAGCATTACTGTGTCTGTCAGTGTAGTTAATCAATCGTTGTTATTCTATGTTCATTCCTTCAGAGCTCCTCAATCCTTTGAGTAGTGTCTTTTATCTAAGTTTTCTCTTTAAAAAGAGTCAATCGTCGTCCTTGTGTCCAAAATGATGCAACTGTCTCGGTGAAGGAGGCCCGGCTTCGTCAGCTCCCTGCGATTGTACCTGAAAGAGCTTGAGAATCCAGTCAAACAGCTTCATTTCAAAGATGATCAACTCAGAAGAGTTCAGAAGTAGAAACATCAGAAAGCCCAGCTTCCGTAAAAAGATCATACCTCAAAAAGGCATCTTAAGCTTGGAAGAGCCTCAGATGCAATGATGGTCGAGCCAATTTCTCAGAAAGATGAACCGTTAAAATTCAGAATTGCCTTCCAGTTAGTTAAATACTATCCTGGTCAAGAAATGTTTATCTAAACACCTATCAAGAGGCAAGTCCCACTTTTCCATGATTATATCCAAGAGAGCCGTTGTTCTAGATTACCAATATTAAGTGTCTTGTTCAAGGTTTCAGTTATCCAAATCCCCAAAGACAAGACCAGCAGTCTCTTTGAGAAAAATCTTGTTGAAGTTTAATAAAAGTGTTTCTAATCCATTCTTGTTAGTAATGGTTCTTCGGTTTGCCGTTTCATCATTCGTCACGGTTTGCCGTTTCATCATTCGTCAAAGTCCTAGTTTCCGATATCTTTGTCAAGCACGATCTGTAACATCCCCGATTTCATTAAGTTCAAAAAATCAAAAATTCATCAAATCCAATCCTATGTCAAATTCAAGTTCATGAAAAATCTCTAAATTCTTCATTGTTGAATTCATCAATCAAAGCTATCTTGTTTCCTTGAGCCCGTTTGTGAACGGTGCCTCATTTTCTGAGTCCATTTGTGAATGGTCTCGTGTTCTCCTTGAGCCCGTTTGTGAACGGCGCCTCATTTCTGAAGTTCATTTGTAAATGGTCTCATGTTCCCCTTCATCCCGTTTGTGAACGGTGTCTCATTTTCTGAAGTTCATTTGTAAATTGTCTCATATCCTCTTCAAGCCCGTTTGTGAACGGTGCCTCATTTTCTGAGTCCATTTGTTTATGGTCTCATGTCCTCCTTGAGCCCGGTTGTGGACGGTGCCTTATTTCTGAAAAATCAAAAATTCATCAAATCCAATCCTATGTCAAATTCAAGTTCATAAAAAAAAACTCTAAATTCTTCGTTGTTGAATTCATCAATCAAAGCTATCTTGTTTCTTTGAGCCCGTTTGTGAACGGTCCTCTTTTCTCGAGTCCATTTGTAAATGGTCTCGTCTTCTCCTTGAACCCGTTTGTGAACGGTATCTCATTTTTCTGAGTCCATTTGTGAATGATCTCATGTCCTCCTTGAGCCCGTTTGTGGACGGTGCCTTATTTCTGAAAAATCAAAAATTCATCAAATCCAATCCTACGTCAAATTCAAGTTTATGAAAAATCTCTAAATTCTTCGTTGTTGAAGCTATCTTGTTTCTTTGAACCCGTTTGTGAACGGTGCCTCATTTCTCGAGTCCATTTATGAATGGTCTCATGTTCTCCTTGAGCCCGTTTGTGAACGGTGCCTCGTTTCTCGAGTCCATTTGTGAATGGTCTCGTCTTCTCCTTAAGCCCGTTTGTGAACGGTACCTCATTTTCTGAGTCTATTTGTGAATGGTCTCATGTTCTCCTTGAGCACGTTTGTGAACGGTGCCTCGTTTCTCGAGTCCATTTGTGAATGGTCTCATCTTCTCCTTGAGCCCGTTTGTGAACGGTACCTCATTTTCTGAGTCCATTTGTGAATGGTCTCGTCTTCTCCTTAAGCCCGTTTGTGAACGGTACCTCATTTTCTGAGTCTATTTGTGAATGGTCTCATGTTCTCCTTGAGCACGTTTGTGAACGGTGCCTCGTTTCTCGAGTCCATTTGTGAATGGTCTCATCTTCTCCTTGAGCCCGTTTGTGAACGGTACCTCATTTTCTGAGTCCATTTGTGAATGGTCTCGTCTTCTCCTTAAGCCCGTTTGTGAACGGTACCTCATTTTCTGAGTCTATTTGTGAATGGTCTCATGTTCTCCTTGAGCACGTTTGTGAACGGTGCCTCGTTTCTCGAGTCCATTTGTGAATGGTCTCATCTTCTCCTTGAGCCCGTTTGTGAACGGTACCTCATTTTCTGAGTCCATTTGTGAATGGTCTCGTCCTCTCCTTAAGCCCGTTTGTGAACGGTACCTCATTTTCTGAGTCCATTTGTGAATGGTCTCATCTTCTTCTTAAGCCCGTTTGTGAACGGTACCTCATTTTCTGAGTCCATTTGTGAATGGTCTCATATCCTCCTTGAGGCCGTTTGTGAATGGTACCTCATTGTCTGAGTCCATTTGTGAATGGTCTCTTATCCTCCTTGAGCCCGCTTGTGAAAGATGTCTCATTTTCTTTTCTTTTTTTAAAAAAAAAAAAAAAAAAAAAACCGCTTGAGAACGATCTTTGTTCTTTCTGTTCGGAATCCATTCGAAAGTGGTATCTCATTCTCTCGTTGCTCGTTTGTAAACGGCACCGCATCAGGATTTCTTATTATGTTCTAATTCTAGGATTTCATTTAGGGCCTTGCATTAGGTAGTAAATGTTTGCGTCTAAGTTCCGTTTTGTGTAGAGTCTTTTGTCGATTAAAGCTACGCAAAATGGCTCTGTCATTTTGACTTTGGTATTCGATGACTACGTCATCTCTACCAAAGAGGGGCATCTGTAGACACCCCATTTTGCTCTACCTTAATCGATAAAGAAATTAGGGTTTGTTTTCCGTCGGTTTTCCAATGTCTTTCTTTCCCGCATCCGTTTGTTACATTTCTAAATATTTTTGGTCATTTCCGTCGTGTTTCGCATTTTCCCGCTAAATGTTGAGAAGGATTATTCAGAAAAATCTAAACTAGGGAGAATTTGTACCCGCTGGTGTGGGACCTGCTAGTGTGGGACCTGCTAGTGTGGGACCCGTTTGTGTGGGACCCGCTGGTGTGGGACCTGCTAGTGTGGGACCTGCTAGTGTGGGACCCGTTTGTGTGGGACCCGCTGATGTGGGACCCGTTTGTGTGGGACCCGCTGATGTGGGACCCGCTTGTGTAGGGCCCGCTGATGTGGGACCCGCTTGTGCGGAACCCGCTGATGTGGGACTCACCATTAGCATGACTTAACTTTCTCTACCATTTCCACTAACTTCATTTTTCCCTTTAAAATAACACCATTATCTCCATTACCATTATATATTCCATTATCCCCACCACCATTCCCACCATTACCATTATATATTCCATTATCCCCACCACCATTCCCACCATTACCATTATATATTCCATTATTCCCACCACCATTCCCACCATTACCATTATATATTCCATTATCCCCACCACCATTCCCACCATTACCATTATATATTCCATTATTCCCACCACCATTCCCACCATTACCATTATATATTCCATTATTCCCACCACCATTCCCACAATTACCATTGTTTATTTCCATTATTCTCCACCACACCCACCATTCACATTATATATTCCATTATTCCCCACCACAATTCCCACCATTACCATTATATATTCCATTATTCTCCACCACACCCACCATTCTCATTGTTTATTTCCATTATTCTCCACCACACCCACCATTCTCATTGTTTATTTCCACCTCTCCACTAAGTTTTTCACTATATAAAGAGAGGTGATGAGAGGAAGAAAAAAAAAAAAAACAACACATTGTTTTTGGATAGTTTTCTCTTTCTCTCCCTCAATATCTCTCACTCTCTCACTCTCACACTATCATTATCTACTTTCTCTCCTTATTTGTTTCTCCCCATCTCTCTCCCTTGTTCCATATAAAAAAAAATATAAAAGAAAATAAAACAAAGAAAAAGAGAAAGAAAGCGGAAGCGGATCAAGCGGCGGTGCGATTTTCGAATTTTTCGGCTCTCGGATTCGGCGAGGATTTCGATCACAGGTAGGTACTTAATTTTTAGATTTTTCTAGAATTATTTGGTATATTTGCATGATTTTTAGTATTTAATTGGATTTAGTTGAAAATTAAATATGTATGCTCAAAATCATGATCTCCATGAGTGTTTCAAAAATAAAATATATACTAAATGAATTCCAAAATTAATGAAATTTCGTGGGAAACTAATATGATACCAGTACATTCTACCATGAAATTTTGAGAATTTTGAGAATTTGTTTGGTATATTATTTTATGCTTTCTTTGAAATTTACCAGCTTTTGGAGGAATTGTTACTGACATCAGATCACAACTAAAATTCTTAAACTTTTTACAGTAGTCTTCAATCTCACATTTCTAGTTACTGTAAAAGTTTCAAGTGATTTAGATCTGTTTTCATATGGGATGTAGGGTTAATTCATAATCTGGTCTGAAAATTAAAAAATCTGAAACTGATAGTAAATGGTTTCCAAAATTCATGAAAATTTCTCAGTATGTTATTTTTACTTATATCTTATTAATGTAGAAATTTCATTGAATTTAGATTCATATTTCTAGTGGTTTCTGTGTTATTTGTGCAATCTGGTCAATCAATTGTTAAATCGAAATTAAATATGAGCTTAATGTAAAAATCTGTAAAACTCTTTCCGTAAGCTACATTTCATCATATCTTGCTGCTGTAGAAATTTCAACTCATTTCGAATTCGTTTGCTACAATTTCACTTGTAAAATCACTCATATGTTTAAAATTGATAAAATTCATTGAAAATCCGAAATTAATTGAAAATCATCTGAATATTTCTAAAGAACCTTAAATCTCTGTCACACATTAACTCCTTAATTCATTGAAACAGAAATCTTAGGATCATTAGAATTCCCTGGAAAAATGGTCAGTGCATCCATAATCGTATCCCAATTGCAACCGATCTTTGACAATTTGAATACTTAAGCTATAGCATGTTGTTGGCTCCGAGGTTACTGTCCACGGAAATCCTGAGATATGCCAGGCAATAAGATGTTATAACCTAAGTATTAAATTGCGCAAGGAAAGAACGCACGATTCCCTTCCTTGGATGCTATTCTGGGCCGAAATTGGTGAACCCTAGAACCATTGGTAATCCTCAAGTGTCCATAAATCGAAAATCCATGAAATCTGAAATTAATTAACTTCAAGAATTTGAATTGATTTGTCTCGAGTCTTCCGGAACCATTGGATTATGGTTTCCAATCTAAGAACCATTAGAGCCCAATTTAGGAACACTAGTGTTGTGTCGTGTCCTAAGTTTTAGGGAGTCATAGAGTTAGGAGTCCAGCCTCATCACGGACGTTTGTTATGTATAACAACCGTGCCATAGGTCTAGTCACACTAGTCACCCAATCTTTCCTTAAGACGAGCCTAGTAACCTAGGATGTAGGCAAACCTGCATTAGTCTAAGGAACAATTTGCATTTAGATAAGAATCATATAGCATCTCAGATGAAATCCTAAGATAATAAAATCCTCAACTTGAATTAAATAACTTCTCTCAAAACTGTTGAAACAGTCAATTCTGTCTAGGTCGGTGTCCTAGTTGAGTTAGGCATAAGTAGCTTGGCTTAGGTGCACCGAACTACGTCGACTCTGATCCCAGTGAGGCTTGGGTACGTAGGCAGCTTGGATGTCAGATGGCATACCAACCGCGAGTCGGCACCACAACAAATTGTGGTGTTTTGTATTTTAATTTTATTGTAAATTCTTAATTAAATCACTTAGGATCTTCCATGAGATTAGAATCTTAGGAGAACTTGCACTTAGATTGAATCCAGACAAATCAAGAAATCAAAATACACATTTAGGATTCACATTGAAATTAAATCATAGGATGCATGTCCCGTAGATAACATATTAACATAGAGTTGAATGAGCCATTTAAAATAAATTTAAAAGAGTTAGCTTTTGGAATCGAAGACCGATTATCGGGCAGGAATGGTGCATGTGGTGGATAAATCCCCATACCTTCCATTCTTGTAACCAGGTAGCGAGTCTAGATTTCTGGTTAATTACGGGTCCTAGATCCCACATCTAGGTGGCGACTCTGTCAGTCTTTTTTATGTGGAATTCGGATTGCCTTAGTGATCCCAAGTTCACATAAAAGACGAATCTAAATCAACACTAAGAAGCACACGCCAATCGCGTGGGTACTAGAGACCAAGAGAGTGCATGGCGGCTCGCTCCCCACCCCTCTCGCGGGATCGTGTCCCACACTAATATAAGTCCATCACAGATTTATCATAAGATATAATATCACTGCGGATTGAATTTATTACGAACATTGAAGAAAGACTTTTAAAAACTGTCCTAACTTACAGAATTGTAGAGACTGATATGAACACCATCTAACCCTATCATTAATGAGCCGTGTAAGCTTAATATGAAGTGCGGATGTAAAACATTAACATATTCAATAAATCCTTAAAAACTTATGTAATTCCCTTTGCTCAAAACATGGATCCTATAATCAATTTAGAATGAAACATGTTTCTGTTACAAAACTCTAATTCTCAAAACCCACTCAAACACAATGACTACCTTTATTAATTTAAATGAAGAAAACAAGAATAAATCCTCATGAGACAAATGTAGATATATGGGTGTTAATATATGGTTATGCTAACATATAAAGAAAGCTGGTTCAAATATAGTGCTAAATTCACTTATTTAAACTATGCATGTACAACATCTGATTCATGTCCATACCTTTTCCTGATATAAAATTATAGAAGAGTATATTCAGATGAAAGTCCCTAATCAGTGAACAGGATGGTAGCAAAAGCTAGAAATAATATCTATTCATGAACTCACACCATCAGTTTCAACAATACCATTATGCACACAATCACTGATCTCTAAGCAAGAATGATAAAGGATAACTGCCATTTGCTATGAAAGTTTATACCTTGATCCCTCTGTTAAAATTGGTTTCAGCTTTTTATGTGATTAGCCATGTTATCTCTTCTCCATAAAATGAACATAAGGTGATTTAAAACGGGTTTAACACAATAAGAAAATAAACCACTGGTTTTGATTTCAGGTTTTGGCTCCTGGTTTCAAGTCCTTGCCTAGTGTAGTCCAAGCCTACTATTTAAACTCTGTACTTTTACCACAAGTAAATAGATGTTCCGAAAGATGCAAGTAAATTGAACACCCACAGACGCTCGATTGGTTGGGACCACTCATCCTAGCCTCACACATCCTTTTAAACTATCATCGAATAAAGCTACTCACAGACATATTTGAGGTAGCATCAGTCATGATACCTCCTCACTCATATTCTCATTTACATCTACCTACAGATGTATACACTCATACACATTGCCATACCCATTCATTGGCATATATATTTATACACACAGCTATGGCTGAGCTGAAAATAAAAATAAAAAATGGATTAACTGGTTTTGGTTCATTTTAACCTCTTTCCTTGCCAAGGATAAACTAGGTATATGTGCGTACTTGAAACAGGATTAAGAATATTAAGACCTTACAAAATAAAGAGTAAATCTTCTACACCAGTAGCAGAATTTAAGGATGGGTAGAATCTATGAATGAACATTACCCATAATCTCTTACCATCTAAACAGAATAACCATTAACCGGTTAGCATCATTCGAAATCAACAGGTATGCTAATATCCACTCATATGGGTCACAAAATCATAGCATTTTATCAATAGTTCAGTTCTGATCACACTCCTTCAACTAAAAAAAAAATTAGTATGCCACTTGACAGAGTTAGTGAGCACAAAGTACAAAATAAACATGGGATTATATTGACAATGCAGTAAATCATTACTACTAACACCCATTCAATGAACTTTCCAAGTATTAAAGATTTCCAACAATATATTCAACAATTAGAAATCCAGGGCCATCAAACTATGCTGTTATTACTGTAGGATGACATCAATAATAATTTTTCCCAGTTGCTATAAATCAATAATGACTTTCATCAAATATTCTTGTGCGTGCGAGACAGAACATCCAAAAATTATACCATATTTACAATAAAACAGTGTAAATATCATCTTATTGACAAGATTTGCAACCATATTTGTAGCAAAATATGCTCCCCTGTTTCCCAGATAATCAGTTTTCAACTTCAAAATCATGCTATGACTCAATTCTAGGGAACATAGCTAGTTTACGAATCAATTTATTCTTATTAAAGAGAACCATTATACAACTCACACGACAATAAACCTCAATTATGCTCTTCCATAAACACATAAAAAATAAAAAATAAAAATAAATACAAAATGCATCTTAACTATAATTCGACAGACATATCACAGCTAATACACAAGACAGTATCCATATTCTACATCTATCACTTCATGACCAACCATAAGCAATAAAAATAAGGCACATAGTGAACTCTCCCTAAAACAGGTGAGTTAAATGGGTAGAACAGAATCTGCTGAGAAGTGAGCCTTTGTGGCTGTTCTCTCATACAAAAATCAGCCACAAAATTCCCTAACAAATCCCTAATAATAAAAATGATAATATTTTAGGAGGTCTGCATAAGTTCAAACTGGAATTTTATTTTCACAATGCCTTGATAAGGTAAGAATAACACTAGTCTACACTCATGCCTAAAATCCAAGGTCCACAGATCTTTCACAGGCATTTCAACATACACACAACATGCGATTTCAAAATTTACACTACATTACTCTAATGACCTTAATATTCACGACACAAACAAATATCTAGCAATCTTTCACACAAATGACTCTTTCATAATTTCCTAAATATTTGAGATCCTGCAAGCACTCAGGTTCTCAACATAAACACAGAGCCTTGAAATCAAGGCCAACACAACAAGTTCCAAATCAATTAACATATTATTATTCTAAAAAATAAAATAAAGTTAAAACTACCCTAACCTTGGATGATCGAAGTTGTATATTGATGAGACCTTCTTATTTCCCTTTCTTCTATAGATCCAAGCAAAATTGCTTGCAAAGGAATGTAAAATGCCTTAAGAACTCATCAAATATATCAGATCTGAGAAATTTGAAAGGACAAAGGAGGATGAAATGAAGTCAAAGCTCGGATCTGAGCAGAGGAGGAAATGGTCGGAATCCAGCAAGATCTTAGCCGGAGGAGACGAGAAAATATGAAACCCTAGCTGTCCCTCCCTATTTCTTTTCAAAAATCTCTTAATGAAAAATGAGATCTCACTATTCTTTCATAGATCTCTTAATTTCTTTGTATATCTCCTTCAATTTTCAAACGAAAATAGAAATTAGGGTTTGATCTAAAATGTATGAAATAAAGGTGAAGGAAAACACAGATCTGATGTTTAGAAGAAAAATACTCTTCAAAAGATCAAAGAATCGGCCGGAATCTCAATCGGAACTTGCCGGAGATCAGCCGGAAAAAATGAAGAAGAAAATTTTCAATCGGAGAAGAAAGGAAAAGAAGTAGGACTTTAAGATCTAAGAAATTATTACAAACAGAAATTTGAGATTAAAATGAAATAGAGGAAGAGAAGAAAAACAGAGAAATTGATCGGAGAGGTTCAGATCAGATGGACGGAGCTCCGGTGACCGGAAGTTGCAGGGGAAAATGATCGGATTTTACCGGGGAAGAAGAAAAAGGTTTCCAAGGTTTGATGGAGATGAGAAGCTTTGGAATATCGCCGGAGAAGAAGATCTGATCGAAGAAAAAAAGAAAATGGGTTAGGATTCGGGGAAATCTAAGTTTTCTCTCTCAGCTCTCTCTCTCTCAGAATTTTCTCAACGAAAAATGAACAGTTCTCTCCCTTTTTTTCTTTTTCGTTGATTTTTCATATATACTAAAAACTGGGCTGCTGATATTGGCACTCCTATATCTGATAAGCGCACAGAATCTGATGGGCGCGCCAATATTTGATGAGCACGCGAAATTGGCTCGAGTCCGGACGGGATTATGCACCCCCCCTTTTATATGAAAATGATATATTTGCCTCCTTTTTCTCACGGACAACCCCCTTTTTAGATGTATTCACTCCCCTTTTAGGTCTGTACTGCGCACATTCTCTCGGCTCGTTCACTGAGCAAACGCGCTCGGATCTTGATGAAATTTTACGGAGACCTATGGGAGACCTTAAGCTACCCCAGGGTTCAATTTGGGACCCCAGCTCACTGATTTGACAAGGCTTCGCACAAGCAACGCGAACCTGGGTCCAGTCAAAATGGGGTGTCTACAGATGCTGCTCTTTAGCAAAGCGTGCTTGTCACGCGAATGGCAAAGCTGAACAGAAGACACATTTTGACTGACCCGAAAGCAAAGCAAATTTTTGGATTTTTGGTTCTAAGAACAGCATTTACAAAGGTAAGATTCTACTAACAATAGGGAGATAGCCTCTCACTGACTCTTAACTCGGCAACTAAGACATCTCAAAAAGATAGTCTCTCCCTAATACTCATGACTCAACTATCTAAACTAGTTAACAAAGATGAACGAACGATTATAAAACACAAACACATTATTTTATTTTATTTTTTTTCAGGCTAAACCAAAGTAAACATAACAATTGCTCAAAGAGCACCAACCAAACAAACAAATTAATCACTTCAATCACTCAAAGAGTTTCCATTTTATTTTTATTTTTTATCATGCCGATCAGTCTAAAACTTGACCAATTATTAAGGTACTCGAATATTTGAGCTAAACTCAAACATCTAATACCAAGGCGAAACTAAGTCTCAAGCCTGACAATAGATATACAGATCATTGCTGAAAATAAATATGTTTAACTATCCGAGTAACTCTGACTCCTCTCTTTCAAGGTAGCGAATCACTCCGGATCACGCCGTTCTGTTAAACAGTTCCACATAAACCCAAATTCGTATGTCCTGCTAAACAGTCTCATACAAACCTCTTCGCAGATACGCACGACTCCTAACTCGTTAGGAAGCTGCACATTGCGGAACGATGATTAGGCAAGTCACTATTCGACATTGCACTACTAATCATCAGGGTACTAAATACCCGGGCGAAGGAAGAAAAGATCAATCCGCGTAACGCTGGATCGGAAATATTTTTCTTATTGCAACCCTCAAAATGATCGAAGAAAATTCCAAACCGTGTAACACAGGTTCGATAATTTTCCCCTTTTAAAACGAACGAAGAAAACAACGAACCACATAACACAGGTTCAACGAGTTCTTCTATTAAAACCTTTCAAAAAGACCAAATCGTGTAACACAGGTTCGGTAACTCCATCTTTATTAAAATCTTTCAAAAAAAGGACCAAACCGTGTAACACAGGTTCGGTAATTTTCATTTCTGTTAAAAATCTTTCAAAAAAAACCAAACCGTGTAACACAGGTTCGGTAATTTCTATCTCTATTAAAATCTTTCAAAAAGGCCAAACCGTGTAACACAGGTTCGGTAATTTCTATCTCTTAAAATACTCGAAAGGACCAAACCGTGTAACACAAGTTCGGTGATTTTTCCTTTTTTAAAAACTCCTCAAAAAGACCAAACCGTGTAACACAGGTTTGGCAATTTCTCTTTGTAAAACATTTTCAAAAACAGATTAAAGGAACAACCAGATAGTGCAACATTAAATCCGATAATTTTTTATTCTATTATAACACTCTTCAAAACACTTTGAAGAAAAGACCAGACCGTGTAACACATATTCTGGTAATCTCTATCTTTATTAAGAAGATCTTCAGAACAACAGAAGAAAGACCAGATCGTGGAACACGGAATCTGTTAATTTCTATCTTTATTAAAATCCTTCAAAACAACAGGAAACTGAGAAACTCATAATGACTGAAAGAAGAGATCAACTCTTAATGATTTCTTTAAAGAACCAGTCATCTCTTCGCAAAGAGTAACTAAGATGCATGATTTTGATCAAAGACCGGACTTAAGTAACTTGAAAGAATTTTTGAAGGTCAAACCTTTTTCAAAGACGCAAAGCATTCTACTGAAGTTTAAAATTGCTGGAGTAAATTCTAAACTCCTTTGGGATAAAAAATTTTCAAAGAAATTCAACTCCAAAGGAGAAAAACTTGACTAAAAAGCTCAATACAAAGAGTGTTCGAATTTCTCTAGTCTTTATTTTACGAAAATATCTATCTCAAGCATCAATGATTACTTGACATCTTTTATGACATAAGTCATAAAAGATGCCCCTAGTATGATTACTTCCATGACAAAATTCATTAGAGAGCAATAAAAAGGGAATGGGCCAAAGGCTTTTATTACTGAACATTTGAGATTACAACAAATTTTTCTGATGAACACTTGGGTTTACAAGGCTTTTCAAAGGTACAAGAAACTTGCTTCGCTCAAAATTTTCTCATCTCTGCCATCTGCTGATACCGGAACTGAGCTGAAAGCTTGCCGATGTCTGCACACTGCTCTGCTTTACATTATCCACAGGAATCACAAATTCTCTACTTCTCTGAATCTCTGAGTTTTTATCACCCCGGCTTTGGGAGGAATACTGACTAAACAGGACTCTGAAAATTGACTTTGACTCGACAACAGACTGACTTTGATAGACAATGACCAAAGACTTGACGAGTTTTAAACAAGACTCCAAAAGAGACTGAATCTGCTTCTTAAACTGATAAACATTTTAAAATTGTTAAAGGTCTACCACTCTTAGAGTCTTTTAAATACCATGTTTAAAGATGTTTTAACCTCTTTTCAAAATCTCCGTTATGGTTATTATCCCTTCAGATTGCTTAGTTTCAATCTACCTAACTCAAAGAGTAACAAAAGAAGCTCTGATGGCACTTACTTAGACATTAGAGAAGAGCCGAAGAGAAAATAAAAGTTCAACTGGCTTCTAAAAAGCTCTGTCCTTCATGAAGTCCTGCCATGACCAAATCGCCCTTTTGGGTTTTCGATTTAGCGGACCGCATGTCTTAATTTTTGCCTGGACTGTCTGCCCTTGCAGATTTTCCATCCAGCAGGCTCAATGCCCTGATTTTTGCCTAAACTACCCTTTCGGGTTTTCAGCTTAGCGGGTCTAAGACTCCATCATTTTTTTTCTTTTTCTGTTTCTCTATAAACCTGGGCCTAAATACACCATAAGGACTTTCAGGTAGGCTTAGGTTCCAAAAAGGCTAAACCCTAATGTGTTTGAATGTAATTGGACCGAATCTGGACCCTCCAGACTACCTACGTATCCCTGAAGAAAATCAGGTCTACGTAGTTCACCCCATTTGGACTTGCAAAAGACGTGACCGAACCCGAATTGATCAGGCTACCTACGTACCCTTAAAAAGGGATCAGGTCATAACGTAGTTCAAACTACTTTTCTTTTTTCTTTTTATATATATATATATAAAATGCCCCTAGTTTGGGTTTATTAAAGAAACAAATTGTTTTATAGGCCCAAAGGGTTTGCAAAACGGATTAAAACATTTAGGATGTTGGCTCAAAGCTCAGGTCAATCAAAGACGGCCTCTTGGTGTACTTAAGCATAATACTTTTGTAATTGATCCAGGTTTGTAGATTCATTTAATTTTTCTCCATTTTCATTGAGAAGTCTTACGGCTTTTCCAAGCAGGACTTCATCTACGATGTAAGGACTAGACCAGTTGGGCCTGAATTTACCTCTCGGATCAAATACCGGCGCCCTATAGGACTTCAAAACAAGATCTCCGGGCTTCAAATCACGGACATGGACTTTCTTGTTGAAAGCTCTCTCAATCCGTCTCTGTTATCCCTGGATATGGTACAAGGCTCTCAACCTTTTCTCATCTATCATCTGCAGCTCATCATACCTGGCTCTAGCCCAATCAGACTCTGGCAGGTCAGCTTCCATCATCACTCTCAAAGAGGGAATTCTTAGCTCAACAGGGAGGACTGCCTCCATTCCGTACACCAAAGAATACGGAGTTACACCTGTTGAAGATCTGATCGATGTCCGATAAGCCCATAAGGCATATGGAAGCTTATTCGACCAATCTTTATAAGTCTCAGTCATCTTTCTAATAATGACTTTAACATTCTTATTTGCCGCCTCTACAGCCCCGTTTGTTTGAGGTCTGTAAGGAGATGACTTGTGATGTCTTATTTTAAATTCTTCACACAGGTGTAACACCTCTTTCTTGAAATGCGACCCATTATCTAAAATCAGCTCGTGAGGCACTCCATATCTGTAAATAATGTTGGTACGGATGAACTTCGCAACGGTGTTCGAAGTTATGGAAGCATACGAAGCGGCTTCAATCCATTTCGTAAAATAATCAATTGTGACTAGAATGTACTCATGCCCGCTCGAGGACCTCGGATAAACCTTTCCAATTATATCAATTCCCCATACTGAAAACGGCCATGGAGAAGTCATAGAGTGCAACTCCGAAGGAGGAACATGAATAAGATTTGCATAGACTTGACACTTATGGCATTTTTTCACAAATGCGAACCAGTCTACGTCCATTGTGGGCCAATAGAATCCGAGTCTCAAAATCTTTCTAGACAACATTTTTCCATTCATATGAGGTCCACAAACTCCCTCATGAGTCTGCTCAATAAGCTCTGCGGCTTTGTCTTCTTCTACACACAGGAGTTGTATGCCATCAAATGACCTTCTGTACAGCTCTTTCCCGCAAATAATAAAGTTGGCAGCCAACTTCTGAAGCGTCTTTCTTTCTTTACTCGAAGCTTCTGGAGGATGTCTGTATACCAAGGCTTCCCATCCGAACATCTGGCCAAAATCTCTATTGCGTTCACATGTGAAGGGGCCCACTGAAGTCTGACAACTAGCGGCTGAACCTCCATTGATACAGAAATGTCTAACATCGAGGCCAAAGTAGCCAAAGCGTCAGCAAAATGATTTATGGTCCTTGACAAGTGAGTGAACGTAATGTTCTTGAACTTTCTGACCAAAGATTCCAAATAAGTGTTAAAAGGGATCAATTTATCTTCTCGAGTTTTCCATTGCCCATTAATCTGACAAATGATCAAGATAGAATCCCCAAACACATCAATATCCTGAATCTCTAAAGCTGAGGCTGCCTCTAACCCGGTGATGCAAGCTTCATACTCAGCCATATTGTTGGTGCACTCAAACTGCAACTTGATAGAAACAGGAATATACTCCTTCCGAGGGGATATAAGCACAGCTCCTACTCCTTGTCCTCGATTGTTGACAGCTCCATCAAAGTACATAAGCCACTTAGCACTCGAAGCTTCTTCTTCAATATCCATGATCTCTTCATCGGGAAATTCTACCTTCAGAAAAGTATTCTCTTCAACAGGTGCATCAACCAACTGTTCAGCAACGACACGCCCTTTAATTGATTTCTGAGTGACATAGGTGATGTCAAACTCAGACAATAATAACAACCACCTTGTGGTTCTTCCTGTAAGGGCGGGCTTCTCAAACAAGTATTTTAGCGGATCCATCCGCGAAAGCAAAAGGATCTTGCTTGAAAGCAAATAATGTCTGAGCCTCTGGGTAGCCCAAACTAATGCTAGACATGTCTTTTCCAAAACTGTGTACTTTAACTCGTACTCTAGCATCTTCTTACTCATATAGTAAATGGGCTTCTCCCTTTTAGACTTTGAATCTTGCTGAGCAAGCACGCAACCCATCGCTGTATCTGTGATAGACAAGTACAACAATAATGGCTGGCCTGGAATAACTGGCGATAGAACAGGAGGTAAAGATTAGCACTGCTTAACCTTTTCAAATGCCTCCTGACACTCTTCATTCCACTTCTTCGAGGAATTCCTCTTCAGAAGCTTGAAAATGGGTTCACACGTCATCGTCAGATGCGATATGAACCGTCTCAGATACTGAGCTTTGCCAAGGAAACCTCGGATCTGCCTTTCTGTCTTCGGCGGCTGCATTTCTTGAATCGCCTTGATCTTTTACGGGTCTACTTTGATCCCTCTTTCGCTGACCATAAACCCTAAGAGCTTTCCTGATGTAACACCAAAGACACACTTACTCGGGTTTAGGCGAAGCTGATACTTCTTGATTCGTTCAAAGAATTTTCTTAATGCAATTATATGCTCAGGTCGAGTCTTGCCTTTTACAATCATGTCATCGACATATACCTCGACCTCTTTATGGATCATATCATGTAAAAGAGTTGTAGCAGCCCTCTGATATGTAGCACCATCATTTTTCAAACCAAACGGCATCACCCTGTAGCAGTAAGTACCCCATTGAGTAATGAACGCTGTTTTCATCATGTCCTCTGGCGCCATCTTAATCTGATTGTAGCCTGAGAATCCATCCATAAAAGATAGAAGAGCATGACCAGCTGTATTGTCAACCAGGAGATCAATGTTTGGAAGAGGAAAATCATCCTTAGGACTTGCCTTGTTCAGGTCTCGAAAATCGACACACATTCGAACTTTCCCGTCCTTTTTGGGCACCGGTACAATGTTTGCAAGCCATTCTGGGTATTCAACCACTTGAATGAATTTTACCTCTAACAGCTTCTTAACTTCTTCATAAACTTTTAACTCCCATTCAGTTTTGAGTTTTCGGAGTTTTTGCTTCTTTGGCTTAATACCAGGGATTAAGGGTAAGCGATGCTGCACAATTTCTTCGCTTAATCCTGGCATGTCATCGTATGACCAAGCAAAAACTTCCTTGAACTCTTTGAGGAGGGTGATTAATTCCTCACGTTCTTCAGGAGATAAAATTTTGCCAATTCGAATCTCCTGAATCAAGGTTTCATCACCTATATTCACAGTTTCAATTTCCTCTTCGAGTGGTTTTACTCGGCGACTCTCATCCTGTTGAATCATGTATTTGATTTCAGGGGGAGTGTCGTCGGCATCCTCATCAGAGGGGGAGTCTTGATTGTTATTATTAAGATTATCAGATTCTGAAGCAGAAATATTAGAAATAAAAGTAGAGACAGGAATGTACTCAGAAGAAGAATGCTTTATTTCATTGAATGTTGAATCAAGTACATCAAATGAAGAATTACCCACATCGGGCTTTACAATAGACTCTTGAAACAAATTTACAGACTCAACGAATATATTGACATTTGTGCCAATTGACTCTGAACTATGTATTGAAAGAATATCTGACTCAGCATCTGACTCAATCCCGTTAGAAGAAGAAGAATCACCATCGACCTCAGGAGACTCGATCTTTAAAGTACCTGCATCAAAAGAATTGTTAGAATAAACAGACTCTGAATCAGACTCAGAGACTGACGCATACGTACGGACAACCGACTCTTTTGAAAGGACACGACTGTATAGGAAAGTAACCTGAGGTATGACCTGAAAGGTCCAGTTAGTCAATGGTTCCTCCGCCGGGGTGATTAAATGAGTAGGATTCAAAATCACGACCCTCCGATCAATCACGGCAATAGTCTGCGAGTCTTGAAGAAACAATGAATTCAGAAGGCTTGGCTCTACATGGTCTGCCCAATCAGCTTCTAACACAGCTTCTGCGATCTGCATACCTGTCTGCTTATCTTCTAATTCCAGATCAAAGAAGATTTCAAAGCCCGCACCTCTGTCCCGAACTCTCGTCTAGCCAAGTTTCGGCAAAGCCAAAGAAAGGGAAATCTGCACCCTCTCTTCGGAAACGGCCATTCATCGTCAAATTAATTGGCGCCATCGGTAATTCTAACCATCTTCGGCGACATTCTGCCCATTTCATCATTAGCTGCTTCATTTCTTTAATCTCTTTCTTCGCGGGTTTGTACCCCCAGCCCAAATAGACCATTGAATGCTTTGAACTCAGGGAACTCAGTCAGACCCTGGTGATATTTACCCAACCCGGCGCCTGGTATATACCCTTGTCGGCGAATCATCTTGACGACATTTGAGTTTGTGCTGGTCAGGAAATAAATTTCCTCATTCATAGCTTCCTTGAAGGTGATGACAGTCACCTCTAGTGAGAACCCAGTCAAACTAATATCCTCAGTCTTCTCCACATTCAGATCCTGTGTAATCAACCCTACTTCAAGGTCTGGGTCTCCCTTTACAGTTATGACTCCGTTTTTATGAAGAAACTTCAGATTTTGATGAAGAGAAGATGGGACAACCCCGAACTTGTGCAACCAAGGGCGGCCAAGCAATAGCAGAAATGAAGCTTTGATGTCCAGAACCTGGAACTCTATTTCGATGTCTTCCCCTCCGATCTGTATTTCAGTTACCAGGGTTCCGATCACATCCCTGCAAGTGCCATCGTATGCCAAAATACCCTGTTCAAATGGGATGAAATCCGCAGGACCAAATCCAAGGGTCGTCGCAGTACTCAATGGGCAGACATTCAAAGCAGAGCCGTTGTCAACCAACACCTCTGGTACTCTCTTCTTGTTACAGACAACTGTGATCTTCAGAGATTTTGGGTGGTCTCGGCCCTCAGAAGGCAGATCATCATCGGTGAAAGACAGGGTCTTAGACACTCTTGTCATGGCAACCAAGCTCACCAATTCATCAGGAGTAGTGTCAACTGAAACCTGTGCTAAGTTAAGTTCTCGG
This sequence comes from Tasmannia lanceolata, assembly GCF_043159265.1. NCBI lineage: Eukaryota > Viridiplantae > Streptophyta > Magnoliopsida > Canellales > Winteraceae > Tasmannia > Tasmannia lanceolata. The sequence goes on along the minus strand of NW_027518683.1, from coordinate 48,660,558 downwards.
AGAAGTAACTTCCTATGCTTGGATGAAGCCATGAGTAAGCCCCACACAGAGATGTTAGCCTGAGTCTTTTTCAATTGCTTCAACAAGCTCTCTTCTTCTTCATCTGCGCTGACCTTACTGACCTTATTCTGTCTCTAATTTTTAGTGTTTCGCGCAACCTCTGCCGGATTTTCTACACTCAGCTCTAGAGGTTTGAATACACGCCCACCTCGGGTCATGTGACGCATCTCGTCACAATGGTCGTCTAACAACAACAGTTCATCTTCATCCATGCGGACAACATACGGCTCTCTACCGTCTATTTCTTCAAAGTCCTCAGCCCTTAGGACATACTGAGCTCTTTTCGTATTTCCTGCACTGTCAGTCTGAAATACACAAGACTGAGATGATGACGATTCAGCCAATTCATCGTGATCAAAGGAAATCACGTAACGCTCTCTCCTTTCTGCCGCTTCCAGTTCCCTATCATCAAACTTCATGACATAGGCTTTTTCTGTGGTAATGGCACAAATAAGGGTTGATGGATCAAGCAGAGGCTCACTAGAAAAAATTGCATTGGTAGTAGGAGGAGGCATGGCATGATGGTTAGGAAGTGGGTTCTGAGTGACGTTTGGTCTCTCAAATGCCAATTCATTTTTGTCAATCATATTTTGAACGGCATGCTTCAAGGCCAAACAATTCTCAGTCAAATGCCCTGGACCTCTGTGATATTCACAGTACTGATCCATCTTCCAGAATGCGGGTAAGGGATTTGGTGGAGGTTTGATATCCGGGAGCCGGATCTTCCTGTCTTTCATAAGCCTCTTGAATATCATTATTATAGGATATGGAAGAGGATCAAACTTTCTGTCAAAGGTACCTCTCCTTGGTGCCCTGGCAGCTTCTGTAACAACTCTGGCCACAGGCCTGGTGTAACTGACAGCATGAACTTCCTTGGGCTGGACCATAGGTCTTTTCCCTTCTCGGATCTCTGTAGAAACTTTTGCTCTCAGACCCTTTGCTATGGCATCTTCCGTCTGAGTACCCGTCTTGATTAAGTGGTCAAAGCTCGGATAATGCTGAGGAGCAAGAAAATAAAAGTACTGAGGAGACAAACTTTTCAAAACCAGCTTTATCTGCTCTGATGCAGACATTCTCTGGCTTAGCTGGGCAGATTTGCGTCTCCAGCGCCTGATAAAGAAAGTAAAGGTCTCTTGAGGACCTTGCTTCAGCTGTTTTAGGTCTCTCTTCGTTACCTCAATACCTTCCTCCATTGAGAACTGCTCTATCAGCTTCTCAGAAATATCTTCCAAGGTTCTCACCTCTTCTGGCTTCAGCCTCAAGAACCACTTCTTGGCGATTCCTGTCAGAGAGATCGGGAACAACTGGGCCATCTGCTCACGGCTCAAACCGTACTGCTGGGATAGAATGACAAACCATCTCATATGATTACGCGGACATCCGGTTCCGTCATATTTATCATAATCCGGGGCTTTAAAATTTGGCGGCAAAGATACTGTCGAAGACAGTATTAATTCAGAGACGTCGAACTTTTAGGCCCCTGGACCTTCATTTGTTCCATCTCTTGGGCCATCCTGCTAAACTTTTCAGACATTTCTTTTTCAAACTTTTCAAACTTCTCACTTTCTCTATCAACCCTTGGAGCGCAATACTCCTCAGCGTACTGATCATCATCTAAATCAACCTCGAAAGGCTGGATAACGGGTCTATGCGACTCCGGAGCTGGAACATGAGAAGGCTGAAGTACGGGTCTAGATGTGGAAGTCTTATCACTTATCTGGGTCTTCATGTTGGCCATCTCCTCTTTCATCCCCGCCATGTCTCGGGTGAGATTTTTCATCATCTCTTGCATATTGAGCAGAAGGTCAGTTGGGTCGGCCATTTGGTTTACTTCAAAGGAATTTGAAGACTCTGGTGAAGAAGGTAAATGTATTGTGGATGACACAGGGGAATTAAAGTGACGAACGAGTCTAGACACTGAAGTAGGTCTAGACCAGGTAGGTTTGAACTGGTTATCTTTTGATGGAGCGATGGTTGCTCTCTTTCAGAATCCTGATTGGAAGTTAGCATATTAGATTAAATGAATGATGAGTGAGATAAGACATTCTGAGCAAATAAAGGTAAGAGAAAACAAATACACTTTCATTGATAAAACTTGATTCGATTACAAAGATAAACTGGTAAAATGAAGGATAGCATGATCATAATATTGAAATTTTGAACTACAAGATGCTCAAGACATAAGATAAATGAAGATTCTCAATCATCTTTTTCTTCCAATCTAGCCCTCTTAGGCTTACGATTTTCGATGCCCTCCAATAACCACTGATAATACCCTTCGGATACTCCACAATATGTCTTGCCTCACAAACTCCACGATGATCGCATTATTTTATGATCCCAATCTCTACAGATTTCTTCGGCAATATGACAATTGAATTGTAACAATCAGGTACCGGGAGATAAAACTCAGTTCGAAAATCTCCATGCGAACATTCAGTTTGAAGTCCTCCGAACTGACGGAAGATACGGTCCGGGATATAGAATGAGGTTTTCTCTAGACCAAGAAATTGAACAATTCTATTAGCCCGGATCTGGGTTACAAACTGATGATAAACAGGGAACCACCACGCAATTTGTTCAGCTTGACGGGAAGCTAACCACTCAATCCATTCATCCTTAGTATAGGAAAAGGTTTTGTGTTCCCATTGGTCAAACTTGGACAAGGTAAAGTCTTTGTTTTGCAATACATAAATTTCAAGTTTTAAACAGAGCCAAATGTACAGAAGGATTGGGGATCCAGCAAAAGTGGTACGGACTCCATTGACAATGTCATCCAATCCATTTAGGGTTTCTGCAAGCATGGTGGGGATTGGATTACTCCCTTTGGAAATTTGATACACCAAGTCTAAAAGTTTAGGGGAAGCATAATGGATATCTTGGGAAAGTAACCATTTGGAGTAGACACATAAAACCAAGGCATGACTACGGCTGGTTTGGAATTCTTTGGTTAGCTTACCGGCTGGGCAAAAAATTTGACCAATTGCTTAATGGACACACCCTTCTCCCCTAAGATGGATTTAACTGGAACAACTTGAGCGGAGATAAGTTGCTCAAAGACATGATTATAACCTAACTTTGTATCAATTTTGACCAAGGGGCCAGAGCGATCGCGGTCCATCAAATAACACCATTCGTCAAAAATGGGGCAGACCTCTTGCATGCCGAATCGAAACACATGGACATCAGGTTGCCAAAAGGTGGCGGCTGCCTTAAGGAGGTTCCAATCAATCTTATGGGTAGCAAGACTGTAGAAGTGGGAAAAGTCATGACCAAAGAAGCTAAGGCGACCATCTCTACGATCAGAAATCCACTCTTTTAACACCTCATTAGACATGATAAATCACCTGATAATCAAGGAAGGTAAATAAGATGAGAATAAGGTCAACTCTGAATATTGAATTACAAAAGTAAAGGTATTGACAATAAATCATATACTCAAAGGATACAGGTAGGATATAAGCGGGATCAAACTTTTCCATCAATGATCTCGATATGATCCAAGGGTAAAGAGATAAATGATAAACATGGATCAAATGGATAGTCATTGGATGATAGATCATGGCCATAAGAATGACAAAGTAGGGTCAAGGACCAGATCCAAAATCTGCACGATGGATGGATATATTTGATCAACTTAGACAAGAAATTCCTACTAAGAAATAGATCCTGGTCTAAGAATCAAGAAATACCAAGATTGAATTTATCATCAATGAAACAAGATGGAGACCATGGCCATAATAGTGTCAAAAATAAAATCCACTGACCAGGTCCAAATCGGAAAGATGAACTGATACCAATGATAGACTTAGACAAGGAAACCTCACAAGATGAGTAGGCCCGAGTCTATAAGGATCGACTTTACCATGAATGAATCAAAAGATAGACCATAGCCACAAGGGCGACAAGGAAAGAGCCACATGGCTAGGTCTAAATCTGAAAAATTGATTGATATGATTGATTGGATTAAATAAGGAACCTCACTAAATAAGTAGGCCCTAATCTAATAATCAATAAATATAGGTATATAAACATATAAAAACCCTAACCAGGGACACCATCTTTAGTCTAATTTAGCAGAGTCAAGAAAATCTTGACTCTTGACAGACTGATGAGTGTACTAGGACTGCGTCTGTAGCCACATGAAGTGAGCTACCCTAATCTATAGATAGGATAAGGCCCCTAACTTTAGGCTCCACAAGTGTAAGTAACACATGTTCGTCCTTATATGCAAATAAGAGGACAATGCAATATATAGAAGGGGTACCGTTGTGAGGTCCACCTGGCCGGGTGCATAGTTACTTGTACACTGTGACATAGAGTCCAGTGTACGAACTATGTTCGTTTTACACATGAAGTGTCCAGGTGCTGAGTATACTACTGGTGCGGTGGCACTAGAAGGCGGGTATAGCCCTCACGGCTCCTACTCATAGTATCTCGAATAGGTCATCTGATAGTATATCCACAGCAAACTATAACAGAAAGTAACCACAAAATAGATAATATATGCATGGATGAAAGTGGTGTGTGAACCCTTGTTTTATTTATGCACTTATTTGGTGCCCCTGGATTCTAACGATAGAATTCCCATTTAAAATGATTTTACCTCAAAATTCTCCAAAGTTAGTAAAAATGGCATTTTTATAGAGTTGGGCAATGTTTCAAGAACTCCCCAGCAGAGTCGCCAGCCTGTGGACCCCAATCCGAGATAGATCTTGTGGACCCCGATCCGAGTGAGGGAGCGGTGAGGGACGTGCCCCCACGCGAGTCAGTCTCACTGGATCATCCACGTGAATGGAGAGCTCTACCCAGGAACTCTCGAAAGAAGAATGCCTCTCACAGCATGAGTGGCGATATAAAAGGTGAGATACCTCTCGATTCGGGGACTAGCCCAGATTCGAGGCGTATCTTAAACAAAAGAAGAGTCGCCATCCAAGGAAGTGGGCCAAGGATCCCATACTATGCTCTGTTGCAACGGATAACCAGAGATTATAAAAAGAGGGTTCGTGCCTGGTTACGAATTCGGAAGGTCTAAAGAGCACCTCGTCCGCCCAAGTGCAAACACCTGGTCTCTTATGCCATTTATTTAATGATTTTGAAGAGTTTTGAGCAAAAGTCATATGAAATGAGAATCAATATCTCCGAGAAGACGTCTATCTAATCATGCATGTCTCGGAGATGAATTATAATCACACATAAAAGAAATGAAATAAGTGTCGCCTAAGCAAAACTAGGTTATAAGTGACATGCCTAATGGGTGTCTAAGTTCTGGAGAACAAACACATGCATGACACACCCAAAAAGTATAAGGTCTGCGCAATAAAGTAAGAAAACACTGCAAAACATAGAAAATGACTCGATACCATACAACCCTAAAACTCTAATCTATACCTAGGCCCGAGTCTTTAGATGATCTGATGTTCATCCAAAGAAGCCGACGTACTCCACGAGAATCAAGGCAACGTAGTTCTTCGCACCTATTCTAAGCTATGATGCCTAAGACATCTAGACCTCTATCCTGCCTCGATCTAAAAGACCAGACTAGCTCTTAAAGCTTCTTGTGTGATTATTTAAATTCCAATGAATTGTAGATTTTAGGACACCCTATATGCCCTAACTAAATGCAGGTTAGCCCTAAGCTAATGCAGGTGGTTCCTATAATCTATGTGTAGCTAGGCTGTATATCCTAAGGAAAACAGTAGGATCTATCGCATCTTAGACCTAGTCATCAATTGGCGATGTGGATCGCCAACTGACCGGACGGAGGCGTAAAACTCCTAGCTAGGACTCACTCCTAACTCTAACACAAACAAATAAAACACACAACAAACAAACAAATGAACGAGGGAGCAACTCCCGACTCAAAAACTCTCTAACTAGGACAAGCTCCTAACTCTAGAGGAAGATCCTTTCGAAGAAAACAATATTTTGAAAGATTTTTATAATTTTAAAAGATTTAAAATGCTTATTTTTAAAGGTTTGGCTGGACTTGGGATGTGGATCCCAAGCTGCACTACGTACCCTGTTGAAAGGGATCAAGCCAACGTAGTTCGAAACAGATTTCCTAATTACTCCTAATGACTCAAGATTTTTGAGATTTTTGGTTTTTCAGATGTTTTTGTTGTTTTTAAATGTTTTTGACTCAAGGGGGACAAATCCTATCATCATAAGGGGAGGACAGACTCCTGATATCCCGCAAAGGTTGGACATCATCCTATGCTTTGCGGGGGAAAAGAACAGAAACACAGCTCTGCAAGGGTTGGACAGCATCCTATACCTTGCAAGAGTGGATAAAAACATGATACGATGAGAGGTAGAATAGAATCCTAACCCCTATGATGATAGAATTTGATTCCTGAACAAGAGGATTGACTCTCTAGACTAAGGACGGATTCCTGTGCTAGTGGACTAATCAAACTAAGATAAAGCTCAACAAGTAATAAGGAAAGACCTTGTGCATATTTGGCAAAGGTAAAACATCCAGCCGGGCCGGACAGCTACCTAGCCCTAGGGTGCAACAAATGTGCAACCCAATACCCATAGGGTAAGGGGTATGATGCCAAGCCGAGTAGGATGTTCTCCCAAAACCAAATGATGCACAAAGAGGAAGATGCTAATAGAATGAGACTAGGCAAGTCTCTTAGACATATAGGTAGGATAGAGAAAAAAATGCGAACAAGGAAGAAGAGACCTTGTGCATATTTGGTTTAAGTAAAACACCCAGCCGGGCCGGACAGCTACCTAGCCCTAGGGTGCAACAAATGTGCAACCCAATACCCATAGGGTAAGGGGTATGATGCCAAGCCGAGCAAGGTGTTCTTCCAAAAAACCAAGAGACGCACAAAGATGAGGTTTAGAAAGAAAAATGAGATTGTGTGAGACTCCTAAACAAAAAGATAAGCTCTAAGAGAGGTGCTGACGAGACACGGCATGTCTCCTAAGGATGGACTCACTAACGAGACAAAGCTTGTCTCTAAAGGATACAACTTTCTCTGTCTGAGACATAGCCTGTCTCCCTGAGAGGACTCTAGAGAACTCTTTCATTGCCCTTGCAATGAATGGATTTCTAATTTCTAGGGGATACACACCATAAAGACTTGGACAAGTCTTTAAATAAATGAGATGAGTGCTACTTGGACTAAGCGAGTCCCCTAAGGATGGGCTTAGGCTAACGCCTTCATCGCCCTTGCAACGAGAGGGAATTCTAATATCTAAAGAATTTAACAAAATCTAAAAGACTGTGTTAGTCTATCAAAAAGAGAAGAAAATGCTACCAGATAATCGCAAATTTTATTCTAAAAATAAATCAAGTGTTAAGCAAAAAAGAATATACAATTTAATAACAATCATAAAATGATAAATAACATTAATTAGTCCAGACCAGCCGCTGGATAGCCTAATAAAGTAAAAACAATATCAAACACTTCAAAACCAACCACAAACCCCAATACGGGGACTCCAATGAAATCAGATGATGCCAAAGTAATCATCTGATATCAAATACACATGATAATATTTCTAATCCCGCTTTGAGATCAGACAGTACTCATGTCGATAATATCGAATAGAGTAGTCATCTGATCTCCTTCTTCCTATTAACAATTTATTTAAATAAAAAGGAATGAGTATAATGAACTTTGATATAATCTCACCTGAACAATCTATTTATTTTCAGAATCTAACTCAAAATTAAATAAGAGGAAAGAAGAGAGGAGAGAGTATTATCATAATCCAATAAATCTCTCTAAGGGTGGGCTTAGGCTATCGCCTTCATCGCCCCATGCAATGAATGGAAAAATTCTAAGAGCTTTTAAAGACTATGCAAGTTTATAGAGAGAGAAGAAGAAAGGAGAGGCATTACCACGACCGGGTAAGTTCTTCCAAAGATTTAAAATGAAATATCTTCTTCTTCTTTTTTTTTTAGAGTCCTTTAATTAAATCTTTTCCAATAGAAATAGAAATTCTTCTTAAGTTCATGAATCCAAAAAATCCCTTATGGCCTACATTCCTGTAATTTAAATCACTTTGACGAAATAAAAATAAAAAATAAATAAAGGTGTAGCAACACCCAGCCAACCAAGAAAGAAAAGTACTCCAACTTTTTCTTTTGAACCATTTTTTTTTTAAAGAAATTTTTGGCTACAAAGGTTTCAGCCCGTAAGAGATTACTCCTAGTAAAACTCAACCATCAAGATCAGTTTGCCCAAAGATTTTAATTAAAAAGCTCTCTATCCAAAAAAAAAAAAAAAAAAAAAAAATTTAAGGAAGAAAGAATGTCCGGCTGGATGAGATGAGGGAGTTGAAAAAGAAAGTAAAAAAAAAAAAAAAAAAAATCTATTGATTTGGAGATGAAAGAGAATCATGAGACTCAAAACACACCTATCTTAAGCACAATATACCACTGTGCCATTTAATGACATGCACACATTTGATCAGATCATACATATATTAAGAATTTTGGTATTAAGTCTGGATTGATGCAAAAGGCCAAATTTCTAACATAATGCTACTCAAACACCCAGCTTGATATAGAAGGTCACGTTGAAACTAGGATTGGAATAGGACCAAAGAAAAACATTTAATAAAACTGAGATCTTATGACCTGCATAGCATGATTGGGCTGATATCATAATTTGAATAATTGCCTCAACAAAGGTTGTTCTCTCTGCCCATGAGTTGTTTGGGTTACTCTTTATGACTCGATTTAGACAACAATTTCCTAGATTAAAAGCGATTGAAGCTACAAGAGAAAGTAATAAAACCTATCATATAAGAAGTCACTTCCCAAAACCATAACAATGAAATAACCTGAAGCCTTTGTCATGGTCATTAAATCTTACACATAGCAACAAAATTCTAAGCCCAAAAACTAGCATTTCCTTGATAGCAAAAATGTAAAACCAAGTAAAATATAAATTCAAGGAATCTCTATATCTCCAAACACCATGAAAAATGGAACCACTAATGAATCCCAAAATAAATTGAAACCATTTAGCATGTCCAGTAGATAAATTGTGAGTTGCTATATGGGAAGGTGATTCGGATGCAACTTCGAATCAAACCTTATGCCTATGATAAATCAAATCAACAATGTTTTGTCATTAAATCTATGGTCAGGCTTACTTCATTTCTGATTTAATATTAAACACACAATGATCAATGACCTAAATGACAACTGTATCCAAATAACATACTTCAACCATTGGATTCCATGCAAATCAACTGAAATAAGACAAGCTGGGCTTATACTGTTCGAAGAAAATAAAAATAAAAAAAAATGAAACCTGGCCCCTCAGTAAAAAATTAAAAAAAAATCCTATGATAACTAAAGTCTCAATACTTCTTTTTTTTATTCAATTTTCAAAATAGAAACAGATTTTCCCTTTTTACTACTGATTTCACAGGGCCAATCCAAATGAAATTCTGAGAGTGAGGATTCGAAGACACTAATCACAAACATCATAGCAATTAACAACATAAATAAGAAATGAGAGTAAAATAAAAGATAGAATTAGGAGATCTTACCGTTAAAACTGAAATTCTAAAGAGATTCAGATCGAATGAAACAGAATTGAATAGCAGAGACCTTTGAACTCCTTTGAGCTAATGACACCATCAATGGATAGCAAGCTTCCTGCCGATGAAATCTTCACTTAGATCAGCTGGAATAGATCTTTTTTTTCTCACAAATCTGAAGTAACTTCACTCTTTTCTCTTAGAAATTTGATTCAAATTACCAAAACCTAGGTCAAGATGAGCTAGATCAAAACGAGGCCGGAGCTCCGGCAACCTCGTCGGAGAAGATGATCGGAAGAGAAGAGAAAAGGGATCTAGGAAAAAAAAACGAAAATGAAATCTGGTTTTTCCTTTTCTCTCTGCGAAGAAGAGATTTTTATTTTTTTTAAGGTTGAGTTTCAATCTTATACTTCCAGAGTCAAAAATTATCGGAAGATCGATCAGAGAAGGAGCAAATGATCGGAAAAATGGATGATCTTAAGGACTGGCCAGAGCTTGATCAAAATTTGACCGGAATATGACCGGAGCAAACCGAAAAAAAAAAAAATGAGTAGATCTAGGGTTTGTAATCACAGATCTAAAGTCTAAGATAGAAATTGAGCAAATGAGATCTAAAATTTGAAATTACAAAGAACAGATCTAAGGTTATATATGAGTTAGGGTTTCGGTTTAGTTTTCTCTAGGTTTTGAGATCATGAGGAGAAGAAATAGAGAAATCAAAAAATTAACAATGGAAGAGAAAAAATCGTGGCTGAAGATTTTGCCGGAATGTGAACGGAGAAGGTAATCGGAAGTAAGAAGAAGAAGAAAATCCCTCGCTCTCTCTCTGCGAAAATATCTCTCCCCTTTTCTTTTTTTTCTTTTTTTCTAAAAATGAGAAGAAACACGTATTTATAGAAATTTGGGCAGTTGATATCGGCACTCCCATTTGATAAGCGCACACATGCGCGACCCCAGCTGGCTAATGCACCCTCCCCACGCTTGATAACTGCACTAACTCCACTTGTCTTTTTCGAATTTCTTCGTCGGAATTTTCTGGAATTTTGCCGGGACATTTCTAGGGCTTTAAGGCTTCTAAAAAAGTATTCATGGGCACCTAGGGTCTTTGGATGAATAGAATTTTCCTTCAAATACTCGGATTTTTGGAGAAAATGAAAAACCTAGTGGGCCATCCCCTATTTACACTACACACACCCTCTCAGCCCGATTGCTGGGCAAACGAGCTCCAATCTCGATGAAATTTTGCAGGGGCTTAGCTGGGATCCTAAGCTAGCTTGGGGTGAAATTTGGGGTTCTATCTCGTTTATTTGATGAGGCTTTGCTCAAACATGAAGGGATTAGGGCACGGTCAAAATGGGGTGTCTACAGATGCCCCTCTTTGGCAGAGCGTGCTTGTCGCGCGAATGTCAAAGCTGAACTGACAGCACATTTTGACTGGCCCAAGATTAAAGAGTTTAAAATTTTTTATTTTTGATTTTTGAAAATGATATCCACAAGATACATGGTGAAATAGCCTTTCATCAGACTCTGACTCTGCAAACGCTGGTGAGATAGCCTCTCTCCAACTCTTAACTCAGTACATATTGACGAGATAGCCTCTCTTGCAAAACATTAAATGACAGATTTGATTGTAAATGATCTTGAAATTTGGAGAGAAAATGGATTTGAATGCCGTGTAGAAACGGACTTGAATGCCGCTTGGAAACGGACTTTGAATGCCATGTGAAAATGGACTTCAAATGACTTTGGATGCCGTGTGAAAACGGACTTTGAATGACTTTGGATGCCGTGTGAAAACGGACTTTGAATGCCATGTGAAAATGGACTTCAAATGACTTTGGATGCCGTGTGAAAACGGACTTTGAATGCCATGTGAAAATGGACTTGAATGCCATGTGAAAATGGACTTGAATACCTTGAAAACATTTTTTAACTTTTTAAAATCTTTCAAATGGTGAGAGAAATGACAAAACTCCAAATCGCGGAGCCATTGGCAAAAACATCTTTTAAAATCTTTCAAATGGTGAAAGAAATGACCAAACTCCAAATCACGGAGCCAATGGCGAAAACAGCTTTTAAAATCTTTCAACTGGTGAAAGAAGTGACCAAACTCCAAATCGCGGAGCCATTGGCGAAAACAGCTTTTAAAATCTTTCAAATGGTGAAAGAAAAGACCAAACTCCAAATCGCGGAACCATTGGCGAAAACAACTTTTAAAATCTTTCAAATGGTGAAAGAAAAGACCAAACTCCAAATCGCGGAGCCATTGGCGAAAACAACTTTTAAAATCTTTCAAATGATGAAAGAAATGACCAAACTCCAAATCGCGGAGCCATTGACAAAAACAACTTTTAAAATCTTTCAAATGGTGAAAGAAATGACCAAACTCCAAATCACGGAGCCATTGGCGAAAACAGCTTTTAAAATCTTTCAAATGGTGAAAGAAATGACCAAACTCCAAATCGCGGAGCCATTGGCGAAAACAGCTTTTAAAATCTTTCAAATGGTGAAAGAAATAACCAAACTCCAAATCACGGAGCCATTGGCGAAAACAGCTTTTAAAATCTTTCAAATGGTGAAAGAAATGACCAAACTCCAAATCGCGGAGCCATTGGCAAAAACAGCTTTTAAAATTTTTCAAATGGTGAAAGAAAAGACCAAACTCCAAATCACGGAGCCATTGGCGAAAACAGCTTTTAAAATCTTTCAAATGGTGAAAGAAAAGACCAAACTCCAAATCACGGAGCCATTGGCGAAAACAGCTTTTAAAATCTTTCAAATGGTGAAAGAAATAACCAAACTCCAAATCGCGGAGCCAAAGGCAGAAATATATTTTTTTTTAAAATGAAAGGAAAATTCATTGAAATGATTGAAGATATGACCAACTTTGATCAATTTCACAAGGTGAATAAGTCATTCTTTGTCAAGAATGATTGAAAACGAATGATCTTTGCTGAAGATAAAACTCAAGAAACTTGAAGAAAATTTCAGGTATTGACCCTTTTAAAATAAGTGAAAAAAAGCATTTTGCTGAGGGTTTGACGATTGCAGGAGCAAATTCTAGACTCCGCTAGGGATAAGATTTTCTGAAAACTGGACTTCAAAAGAAAAGATTGCACTCAAGCTTCTCTGGTTTTCTTTTGCTGAGAATAGTTATCCCAGTTATCATCACGCTTGATATCTTTTATGACGTAAGTCATAAAAGATGCCCCTAGTATGAAATACTTCCATAACAGATTCGTAAGAGAGCAAAACACAGGAAATGGTTAAAAATTTTCATTTCAATGAATACTTGAGGTTACAAAGCCTTCAGGTTACAAAGCCATTTCATATGGGCTTGAAAGACTGCCATATGGACTTGAGAATCAATCATCTTCTGAACTTCACTCTGCTGCGCATCACTCTTGAGGGGATACAAATTCATCATTTTTTTTTATCACCCCAGCCTTGGGAGGAATATTAACCACACAGGACTCTGGAATTTGACCTTGACTCGACATAGAAAAAGACTTGGACAACCAGCAAATGAGAACTTCGACGGGCACAATGACTTAAACTCTAAGAGAGACTGAATCTGCTTCTTAGTCTGATAAGTATTTTTAAAATGGTACAGTCTACCACTCTTAAAATCTTTTGAAAACCGTATTTAAAGATGTTTCATTCCTTTTTCCGGTATTTCTATCATGGTTATTATTCCCTTGGATTGCTTAGTCTTAACCCCCTTAGCCTTGAGAGTGTCAGAAGAATTTCTGTCGGTGCTTATTCAGACTTTGAAGTAGTGCCACCGAAGAAATGAAAGTCTTGCTGGCTTTCTGAGGTTCTGTCCTTTATGAAGTCATTGCCATGACCAAATCGCCTATTCAGGTTTTCTATTTGGCGGACCGCATGCCTTAATTTTTGCCTAAGCCGCCCTTTCAGGTTTTCAGCTTAGCGGGCGAATGACCCTAACTTTTGCCTAGACCGCCCTTGCGGGTTTTCAATCTAGCGGGTCTTAGACTCCATCATTTTTATTTTCTTTCTGTTTCTCTACAAACCTGGGCTTAAGTACACCAGAAGGACTTTTAGGTAGGCTCTGGGTTCAAAGAGGTTAACATTTGGTAAGTTTTCATGTATTTGACCGAATCTGGCCCTCCAGACTGCCTACGTATCCTGTAGAGAGGGATCAGATCATGATGTAGTTCAGGCTATTATCTTTTATGACGCAAGTCATAAAAGATGCCCCTGGTTTGAGTTTATCAAAGAATGAAAGTTTTTTTTTTTTATTTAGGCCCAAAGTGTTTGCAAATAGTTTTTGACTTTGAGGTTGTTGGCTTTTGAGCTCTGATCGATCAAAGACGGCCTCCTGGTGTATCTAAGCATAGTACTTTTTTAGTTGGTCCAGGTTTGTAGGTTCTGTTAATTTTTCTCCATTTTCATTGAAGAGTCTCACGGCTTTTCCAGGCAGGACTTCATCAACAATGTAAAGACCAGACCAATTTGGTCTGAACTTCCCTCTGGGATCAAACACCGGTGCCCGGTAAGACTTCAAGACGAGATCTCCTGGTTTCAGGTCTCGGATCTTGACTTTCTTGTTAAAGGCTCTTTCAATTCTTCTCTGATACCCTTGGATGTGATACAAGGCTCTCAGCCTCTTTTCATCAATCATCTGCAATTCCTGATGTCTGGCTTTGGCCCACTCAGACTCTGGCAGATTCGCTTCCATCATAACTCTTAGGGACGGGATTCTCACTTCAACAGGGAGGACTGCTTCCATTCCATACACTAGAGAGTATGGAGTTACACCTGTAGAGGACCTGATCGATGTCCTGTAAGCCCATAAAGCAAAAGGAAGCTTGTTCGACCAGTCCTTATAAGTCTCGGTCATCTTACTGATTATGACCTTGATGTTCTTATTAGCTGCCTCTACAGCCCCGTTGGTCTGCGGTCTGTAAGGAGATGACTTATGATGCTTGATTTTAAACTCTTCGCACAGGTGCATGTGGACCCCGATCCGAGATAGGCGGTGAGGGAACTGGTCCCTAACACCATCCTCTGGATCATCCACGTGTGTGGAGAGCTCTACCAAGGAACTCTCAAAACGGATGTCACCCTCATAGCATAGCACGAGTGGCGATATAAAAGAAAGAGATATGTCTCGATCCGGAGCCAAGGCTCGAAACCAAGACATACCTGAAATAAACTCAGAGTCGCCATCCATGGATATGCCATGGAACCCTAAAATCAAATCCTCTGTGCAATGGATAACCAGAAATATATATGGGTTCGTGCCTGGTTACGAATGGGGAAGGTCTGAGAGCACCCCCGATTCGTCCGAGTGCAAGCACTTGGTCTCTTATGCCATTTATTATTAACTCCAAGAAGTTTGGGTAAAAATCATCTGAAATGGGAACAATCCTCAAGAATCGTCTACCTAAGCATGCATTTCCTGAGGATAAAGATAATAAACACATATAAAATAAAATGAAAGATGTGCCACCTAAGCATAGCTAGGTTATGAGTGACAAACCTAATGGGTGTTTAAGTTTTGATGTGCAAACACATGCAAGCTACAGCAAAAGGTATAGGATCAGTACGAGAAAGTAAGAAAACACATCAAAACATATAATAACAACATAATAAATCCTAAGACTCTAAATTATTAGCCCGAGTCCTCGGATGGTCTGGTATTCATCCAAAGAAGCCTACGTATCCCCGCCTCCACGAGAATCAAGGCAACGTAGTTCTTCGCGCCTATTCTAAGCTATGATGCCTAAGACACCTAGCCCTCTATCCTAAACTCGATCTAAAAGACCGGACCAATTATTAAAGTTTATTGTACGATTATTTAAATTCCAGTGAATTGTGAATTTTAGGACACCCTATATGCCCTAACTAAATGCAGATTAGCCCTAGGCTAATGCAGGTAGTTCCTACAACCTATGTGTAACTAGGCTGTATTTCCTAAGAAAAACTAAAGGTGGACTACCGCATCCTATTCTAGTCATCACTCGGCGATGTGGATCGCCGACTGACCGGACGGAGGCGCTCCTATAACTCTAGGACAGACCCCTAACTCTAAAACAAGCACACAACAAACAATCAATCAAACAACCTATCAAAAGAAAAACCTAACTCTAAAACTCTCTATCTAGGAGAAACTACTAACTCTAGAGGAAGATCTTTTGAAAATGAGGTTTTAAAAGGTTTTACTTATTCAAAAAGATTTAAAATGTTATTTACAAAAGTTTGGCTGGACTTGGGATATGGATCCCAAGCTGCACTACGTACCTCGGAAGAGGATCAAGCCAACGTAGTTCGAAACGAACTCTCTACCTATCAAACACATACAACAAATCAACCACTTTTTATGTTTTAAGTTTCTAATGTTTTTGAGATTTTTAATGATTTCAATGTTTATGGATTTTAAAATTTCTGATGTTTTCACCCTTTTGGTCAAAGACCGGAGGGAATATACGAAACAACACCCTAGGGACAAACCCTAGAATAAATAGGGGAAACCCCTAAACAAGGCAAACTAAGCTATCGATGACAACAAAAAGATCTATTATCTCAAAAGGCAAAAGCTATAATGAGACTCGGCTAGTCTCCAAGAAGAAGGAATGACAACAAGACTAAGGAGAAACCCCTTACTAACTGAATCAAAGAAGACAAATGAGCCACAGACTCTCTAATACTACAACTTAGAGGAGGAATGAGTCAAAGACTCCCAAATAACGCCAACGGAAGAACCAACGAGTCAAAGACTCCCTAGTAATACTACAAAAGAACGAATGAGTCAAAGACTCTCTAAAAGAAACGGAGCGCGAGTCAAAGACTCCAAAACAACCAACTAAAGGATAAATGAGTCCAAGACTCTCTAAAAGAAATGGAAACATGAGTCAAAGACTCCAATAACACCAACTAAAGGATAAACGAATCAAAGACTCTCTAGAAGAGAAAGGAACACGAGTCAAAGACTCCACTAATGCTAATTAAAGGATAAATGAGTCAAAGACTCTCTAATAACACTACATTAAAGACAAATGAGTCAAAAACTCTCCTATAACACCACCTAAAAGGCAAATGAGTCAAAGACTCTCTAATAACACCATCTAAAGGATGAATGAGTCAAAGACTCTCTAATCAAGGGCTAACTCTTATGCGAATGAACTATCGAATAAGGAGAAGCTTACAAGCAAAAGGAATAAGAGACCTTGTGCATATTTGGCAAAGGTAAAAACACCCAGCCGGGCCGGACAGCTACCTAGCCCCAGGGTGCAACAAATGTGCAACCCAATACCCATAAGGGTAGGGGTATGAAGCCAAGCCGAGTAGGGTGTTCTCCCAAAATCAAAAAGCACACAAAGAGGATTAACGAGAGAATGAGACCGGGCGGGTCTCCCAAACACACACAAAGATGGGCTCTAAACAACCTTATCATTGCCCCCAAAGGGTAAGCAAGGCTAAGACAACTAATTGACCAAATTGGTCTCTAATTAACAGAGGAACAAACTGAGGTGCAACCTCAGAGAGGATTCTACAAATGAGGCCAAGCAGGCCTTCTAAAGGCTAATCATTTATCAGAATTAAAGCAACCTCCCTGAGGTTAAGCTAAAGAAGAGGCTTGCCTCCAAAGGAGGATCGCCTAACGAGACAAAGTATGTCTTCTAGTAAAGGTTCTAGTATCTAAAGAAGTCTAAAAGAAATCTAGGAGACTGTGTTAGTCTAATCAAAATAGAGAAGAAAAAGGCTACCAGGTAATCTCAAATTTCCATTCAATTATTATAAAAACAAATCAAGTATTAGCAAAGTATGATTTACAACTAAAGAGTGCACAATCTGTAAGAATAGCAATCATAAAATGATAAACAACATTAATTAGTCCAGACCAGCCGCTGGATAGCCTAATAAAGTAAAACAATATCAAACACTTCAAAGCCAACCACAAACCCCAATACGGGGACTCCAATGAAATCAGATGATGCCAAAGTAATCATCTGATTTCCTACACAATAATATTTCTACAAACCGCCTTGAAATCAGACGATATTCGTGTCAAGGACATCGAATAGTGCAAATCATCTTATTTCCTTCTTCAATTAAACAATTTATAAAATTAATTAGCCCAGACCAGCCGCTGGGTAGCCTAATGAAATAAAAGAAAGTATGATAAGGTTTCAAGATAGTCTCACCTGAATAATCCATTCATCACCATCTTCAAAACCTAACTCAAAGCTTAGTATAAGAAGAGTATTAGATTTTCAACAGATTATACGAATATATCAAATGATATTCCCAATTTATAAAAATTTTAGTGTATAACAGGGGGCATCAACTTGTGCAGATTCAAGTGCAAAAAAACGGTGAGCCACAAAACACAAAGACGGGCTCCAAGTAACCTTATCATTGCCCAGAGAAGGGTTCTTTTAAAAAAAAAAAAAATGGTTAAAAGAAATCCAAAAGGTTTGGTAGGCCTACTAAACAAAAGAGGGGAGCGCTACTTGGATTGAGCGAGTCCCCTAAGGATGGGCTTGTACAACATTTCGATATAAAAGCTCACATTATCAGAGAATTAGACCTTGCCTTTTCATTTAAATGGGTGTTTACACATTCAAGACATTTATTTCTACTGATATCAAGCTGCAACGATATGAGACTAATGATTGATTCTTTTAAGAAGTTCAAGGTCAGTTATTGAATCGACTACACTATTCATTCACTTATGAACTGCTCTCTTCTTATGACAATTCAAATCTTCCAGATTAGCACTTTCCAGTTCCACAAATTATTTCAAACAATTATCACACCCTTTTCTTTTTCTAATTAGCTCTTTGGTTCACACCATCACATCCATTAAATTTATGCAATGTTTTCAATACCCAAAACGAATTACTTTCAATCATAATGATTTCACAGAAGGTCAATAATCCAAATCATCCAAGTATCATGCTTTAATCGTCTACTGTACGATTTTAGATGACACAATTCACGCCCATCTTCAATTGATCCTTAAGGGATGTTATCTGTAACATAACTCATGGACAATATAACGCACATACACAGGAACATTACACATCGATCTACAGTTGTAACATGCATCGTGGAAATCACAGCAATATTTATGAGAAATAAGCCTTCAATCTACTCAAATACAACAATTCACAACATAACCAAATTATTACCTGTTCACATCCAGTCCTTTAAATAAGCATCTCAAGAGTATAAATGAGTATTCGAGAGGAAGTACTTACCTGCACTTTGAATTGAAGAAAATCTGAAAAGGCTCATTCAATAACACCGAGAAACACACCAAATCTTTACAGATAAAAGATCAAACATAGAATTTCTAGAGTAACGAGATATCGATCTGCTAAATCCAAGATTCTTCAAGTTAGATCGGAGTACCGATTGACTCGTCGGGGGAAGAAGATAGCTTAGGGTTTGAGAAAAATCTCTCTCTCTGCAATTTTTCTTTCTCTTTTTTTTATGGATTTAAGGTGATAAGATTGCTGGATCTCCAGCAGAAATGATCCGAATGGAAGAAGATCGGGACATGGCCGGAGCTCCGATCGAGCACATCAGAAATCTCTCCTTCTCCCTCTCTCTCTCTACAGGCCGGAGCCTAAGTCGGAGAAGCTAGCCGGAGGTGAGCCGGATCTCTCCCTCTGCGAAGAAAAAATGAGATCTAGGGTTTGGAATCGGGACACGATCGGAGCTCCGTTCTAACATATCGGGGAAGAAGATAAGAAATCTCTCCCTCTCTCTCTCTGATTCTTTTCCTTAGATCCACTTCTTCTCCCACCAGACCTTTCTTTTTATCTTCAGATCTAATTCTCGCTCTCTCTGAGATTGAACCATGATGACCGGAAATCGGATCTGCCAGAGAATCAATCGGAATTCTACCGGAGAAGAAAAACCTGTTTGGATCTCAGATTTGGGTTTGGATCTGGGATTTGAGGTGGAAAATGGATTTGTGAGGAGAGAATATGGTTGAAAATTAGATAAAGGGAGAGGGTTATAGCTTCGACATCTGCTGCTCGGAAGCCAAATCCAAATTCCGGCCCGATCCTGATAGAATCTTGCCGGAGAAGACGACCGGAGAGGAGAATCTCTCTCTCCCTTTTCTCCCTTTCTCTCTTCTCTTTTCTCTCTTCTCTTTTCTCAGATCAGAGCGTGATCGGAGCTCCGGCACCGTTGCCGGAGAGGAAAACCCTCCCTCTCTCGCCTCTCTGGAAAAATCCCCTCGAATCCCTCCTTTTTCTCCTCCTCTTCCTCTCTGGAAATTTTCTCCACGAAAATGAATTCCTCTCCCTTCTTTCCTTCGGTCGGTTGGGTTTTGATGAGATGTATGATAAATTCGACCTTCCCATTTCAACTGGACACCCCCCCTTATGCAGATAGTTCAACCCCCCTTTTCGGATTGCGTTGTCCGCACTGCTCGGCTCGCTGGGTGAATGGGTTCAAATCTCGACGAAATTTTGTGAGGATTTGGACGGGACCCTAATCTACGCTGGGGTTAAATTCGGGGCACCTACTCACTCATTGGACAGGTTTTTACAAATCAATACGAATTTGGGTCTGGTCAAAATGGGGTGTCTACAGTGCACTACTTCTTTCTTGAAATGAGATCCATTATCAGAAATCAGTTCATGAGGTACTCCATATCTGCAGATGATATTCGCACGAATGAACTTTGCAACTGTATTGGAAGTTATGGAAGCATATGAAGCATCTTCTATCCATTTTGTGAAATAGTCAATGGCCACCAAGATGTACTCGTGTCCACTTGACGATTTAGGATAGACTTTTCCGATGATATCAATTCCCCATACTGAGAATGGCCATGGCGAGGTCAAAGAATGCAGCTCTGACGGAGGCACATGAATAAGATTCGCATAGACTTGACATTTATGACATTTCTTCACGAATGCGAAACAATCTGTTTCCATTGAGGGCCAATAGAAACCAAGTCTAAGGATTTTCCTTGATAGCATTTTACCATTCATGTGAGGACCACAAACACCTTCATGTGTTTGTTCTATGAGCTCTGCAGCCTGATCTTCATCAACACACAGAAGCTGAATACCGTCAAATGACCTTCTGTACAACTCTTCACCACAAATGATGAAGTTGGCAGCAAACTTCTGAAGAGTCTTCCTCTCTTTGCTGGAAGCTTCAGGCGGATGCCCCTTGCCTGAAATGAAATTTCTGATATCTGTATACCATGGCTTTCCATCTGGACACCTGGCAGATATTTCAATGGCATTCACATGTGCTGGAGCCCATTGCAATCTTACAGCTAAAGGTTGAACCTCCATTGTAGCAGAAATGTCCAACATTGATGCCAGAGTAGCCAGAGCATCAGCAAAGTGATTTCTTGTCCTCGACAGATGAGTGAAGGTGACATTCCTGAACTTTTTGACCAGAGATTCGAGATAAGTGTGATATAAGATCAACCTCGCCTCTTTTGTCTTCCAATCCCCATTTATTTGACAAATGATCAGGATTGAATCTCCAAATACATCGATGTCTTGAATTCGCAAAGCCAAAGCTGCCTCAAGTCCTGCGATGCATGCTTCATATTCTGCCATGTTATTGGTGCACTCAAATTGCAACTTGATGGATAATGGAATGTACTCCTTCTTTGGAGATACCAAAACAGCCCATATTCCTTGACCATGATTATTGATAGCTCCGTCAAAGTACATAAGCCACTTGGAACTCAGAGTCTCTTCTTCAATGTCCATGATCTCCTCATCAGGAAAATCAGCCTTTAGAAAAGCATTCTCCTCAACAGGAGCATCAGCCAACTGCTCAGCGATGACCCGTCCCTTAATTGATTTCTGAGTGACATAAGTGATGTCAAACTCAGACAGTAATAGCAACCATCTGGCTGTTCTTCCAGTAAGAGCGGGTTTTTCGAACAAATACTTCAACGGATCCATCCGTGAGAGCAAAAATATCTTGTTCGACAGAAGATAATGTCTAAGCCTTTGAGTCGCCCAGACCAATGCTAAACATGTCTTTTCCAAGACAGTGTACTTGATTTCATACTCCAACATTTTCTTACTGATGTAGTAAATGGGCTTTTCTTTCTTAGACCCTGCCTCCTGCTGAGCAAGCATACAACCCATTGCTGTATCTGTGATGGACAAATACATCAACAACGGTTGACCAGGAATGACTGGAGATAAGACAGGAGGCAAAGACAAGCACTGCTTGACCTTTTCAAACGCTTCCTGACATTCTTCATTCCATTTCTTGGAGGAATTCTTTTTCAATAACTTGAAGATGGGTTCACATGTCATAGTTAAATGAGATATGAATCTCCTCAAGTATTGCACTTTGCCAAGAAATCCACGAATCTGCTTTTCTGTTTTTGGTGGTTGCATTTCTTGGATAGCCTTGATCTTCTGAGGGTCCACTTCGATTCCTCTTTCACTGACCATGAATCCAAGCAACTTCCCTGACGTGACCCCAAATACACATTTATTAGGGTTCAAGCGAAGCTGAAACTTTCGGATTCGCTCGAAGAACTTTCTCAAAGCGATTGTATGCTCTGGCCGAGTCCTGCCTTTGACAATCATGTCATCTACATAGACCTCGACTTCTTTGTGAATCATGTCATGAAGAAGAGTAGTCGCAGCTCTCTGATAGGTGGCACCAGCATTCTTGAGACCAAATGGCATCACTCTGTAGCAATACGTCCCCCACTGAGTAATGAATGCCGTCTTCATCATATCCTCAGGCGCCATTTTGATTTGATTATACCCTGAGAATCCATCCATAAAGGATAAGAGTGCATGTCCAGCGGTATTGTCAACCAAGAGATCAATGTTCGGAAGCGGAAAATCATCTTTCGGACTGGCCTTGTTCAGATCTCTGAAATCGACACACATCCTGACTTTCCCATCCTTCTTGGGTACCGGTACAATATTTGCAAGCCATTCAGGGTACTCAACTACTTCGATGAATTTCACTTCTAGTAGTTTCTTAACCTCATCATGAACTTTCAACTCCCATTCTGTTTTAAGTTTTCGGAGTTTTTGCTTCTTCGGCTTGATGCCCGGGATTAGAGGTAATTTGTGTTGGACAATGTCCTCACTCAATCCTGGCATGTCATCGTAAGACCAAGCAAAAACCTCCTTAAACTCTTTTAGCAAGGTGATTAATTCTTCACGCTCCTCAGGAGATAAAATTTTGCCAATTCGTATTTCCCGAATTAAGGTTTCATCACCTATATTTACGGTTTCAATTTCCTCTTCAAGTTGTTTAGCGCGGCGACTCTCCTCTTGTTGAATCATATGCTTGATTTCAAGGGGAGTTTCATCGGCTTCCTCATTAGAGGGGGAGTCTTGATTGTTATTATTAGTTACTTGATCAAGTTTAGAAGCAGAATCAGCAGAAGAAACAAGTATAGGAATATAAGAAAAAGAGTCTTTTATTTCATCAGAATCAATGATTACATCAGATGACTCGCCTACATCAGGCGTTACAGACTCCGAAACAGAATGAAAAAATAAGTCGACATCAGTATCGACACAATGAGAAATATGTACAGACGAGGAATCAATGAATATATCCTCAGACTCGGACTCAAAGCCACCAGGAACAGACTCGTCACCCACTCCAGAGGTAGACCCGACCTCTACAGTACCTGCATCAAAAGAAAAGTTAGAAATGACAGACTCTGGGACGGACTCAGAAACTGACACATACTTTGAAACAACTGACTCTTTTGAAGGGACTGGAATATACTGAAGGACTACATGGGGTATAACCTGTGAGGTCCAGTTATCCAGAGGTCCCTCGGCTGGGGTGATATAGTCCTCTGGGTTCAGAAAAGGTGCATCTCTTCCAATCATAGCAATAACTGGTGCCTCAGTCTGAAACAAAGAATTCAGGAGTTCTGGCTCAAAGTTCTCAACCCAGTCTGAGTCTGATTCCTCTGTTACAACTGACTCCGCAATCTGCTTACTGTAAAATTCTGCTGGCAGCTCATCTGCAAAGAAAATCTCAAGACCCGGCAGCTTGGTCCCATTCTCATCATACCATGGCTCTGAGAAACCATAATAAGGGCAATCAGCTCCCTCTTTTCGGAATCTACCATTCATGACTTTGCTTAAAGGTCCCATTGGAAACTCTAAGCCTCTGCGGCGACATTCTGCCCATTTAAACATGTAGGCTCTCATTTCCTGCACCTCCTTGCGAGTCGGCTTGTATCCCAACCCAAACAACCCATCAAATGTTTTCAACTCGGGCCGCTCAGTCGGACCCTGCATATTCTTTCCCAAACCTGCCCCTGGGAGATACCCAAATCGGCGCATCATCTTGACTACCCGAGTATTAGTGCTAGAGAGAAACATAATTTCTTCACTCATAGCCTCTTTCATGGTGATAGCCGAAACTTCTACTGAAAATCCTGTCAGACTGATATCTCTTGTGTTTTCAGTAACAAGCTCTTGAGATATTTGTCCGACTTCTGGCTCGGGATCTCCCTTGACTGTGATCACCCGATTGTTTCGAATGAACTTCAATTTTTGATGAAGCGTGGAAGGGATAACTCCAACCTTGTGCAGCCAAGGTCGACCAAGCAACAGACAAAAAGAAGTCTTGATATCTAACACCTGAAATTCAATGTCAAAGGTTTCTCCTCCAATGACAATCTCAGTAGCCAACGTTCCAATCACATCCCTTCGGGTACCATCATATGCTAGTATACCCTGCTCAGACGGGATAAAATCTTCAGGCCCAAACCCCAGAGTAGTAGCAGTGCTTAAAGGACACACGTTCAAAGCTGACCCATTGTCTACCAGTACTTCTGATACTTTCTTCTGATTGCAAAGCAGGGTAATCTTGAGAGGACGAGTATGATCCTTTCCTTCTGAAGGCAAGTCCTCATCTGAGAAAGATAAGGCTTTTGAAGCCTTGGTCATGGCCACCAAACCGACCAGCTCGTCAGGAGTGATCTCAACTGATACCTGGGACGAGTTCAATTCACGAAGTACACCCTGTCTGTGCTTCGGCGATGCCATCAATAAACCTCAAATGGACACATTAGCTTGTGTCTTCTTGAGCTGATTCAACAAGTTATCTTCTTCTTCCT
Source organism: Tasmannia lanceolata (assembly GCF_043159265.1). Lineage (NCBI taxonomy): Eukaryota > Viridiplantae > Streptophyta > Magnoliopsida > Canellales > Winteraceae > Tasmannia > Tasmannia lanceolata. The sequence goes on along the minus strand of NW_027518683.1, from coordinate 48,635,897 downwards.
CAAGCCTCTGTTTCTGCCTCTGACTATCAACCCCTCTTGCAACTTCAGCGGGATTATCAACTCTGAGCTCAGCTGGTTTGAAGACTCGTCCACCACGTGTGACGTGGCGGAGCTCATCGCATTGATCGTTCAAGAGCAACAGATCTTCATCATCTATCTTAAGGATGTATGGGGTTTTTATCTCTTCTTCCTCATCATCACTCACCCTTAAGACGTACAGAGATTCGGACTCTTTCTCTTCATCCTCACACTGGAAAACATATGACTGGTTTGATGGCCCAGCCACATCAGGGTTGTTCCAAGATAATACATATGGTTTTTCTGACTCTACCCACTGATCTTCTCCTTCAAATTTCCAGACATAGGGTTCTTCGGATTCCACAACACATATGAAGGAAGCAGGATCAATAACAGACTCTTCAGCGCAAATGACATTGACTGAAGATGGAGGCGGCATTGCATGCGTAGGAAGGGGGTTTCTAGTAACATTTGGTAACTCTATTGACAGCTCCTTCCTATCAATCATGTTCTGTATTTGGTGTTTCAAAGCTAAACACCTATCAGTAATATGGCCAGTGTTGCGATGATAATCACAGAACTGATCCTCTCTCCAGGATCTCGGCAATGGGTTGGGAGGAGGCTTAATGTCAGGCAGCTTGATCTTCCTGTCTTTTAACAGCTTCTTCAAAGCTACGGACAAAGAGTATGGAAGGGGATCAAAATGACGAGGAGGTTTCTGCTCCATCGGCGGCCTTCTCACTTCAGTGACTACCCTGGGTGGAGGTCTGACATAATTAACATTATGTACTTCTTTTGGCGCCATCACAGGTCGCTTCCCCTCTCGAACATCAGATGGAATTCTTGATCTCAGGCCTTTAGCCAATGCATCTTCTATCTGGGTCCCAGTCTTAATGAGATGGTTGAAATCGAGGAAATATTGGATAGCCATATGGTGATAATATTGTGGTGACAGATTTTTCACCACAATCTTGATTTGATCCTCATCTGACAAACGATGAGTCATTTGTGCGGCTTTCCTTCTCCATCTGCGGATGAAGGAAGTAAAAGTTTCATTATGGCCTTGCTTCAAAGCCTTCAAATCTCTCTTAGTTACATCGATCCCCTCTTCCATAGAGAATTGTTCGACGAACCTATTTGCAATACTCTCTAGAGTTCGGATCTCCTCTGATTTCAAACTCAGGAACCACTTCTTAGCTGTTCCAACAAGGGATCTAGGGAATAGAAGAGCAACTTGCTCTGGAGATAAACCATGTTGTTGTAGAAGTGGAAGAACTGACATCAAATGGCTCCTAGGACACCCGGTCCCATCGTATTTATCCATGTCCGGAACTTTGAATCTAGGAGGCAATGTGACTCCTGGATACAACATAAAATCGGCCATGTTCAACTTTTTCGGGCCTTGAAATTTTATGTTTTCTACCTCTCGGGCCAACATATCCATTCTGTCCACTATCACTTTGCCCTCATTGGCTCTATCTAGATTAGGATGATAATTCTCTTCTGCATACTGCCCATCTTCGAAATCGTCTTCGACATTCAAAACTGCAGGCCTGGCCATTGCAGGAGGGGGAGGAGGTATAGCTGAAGGGTGCTGAGCTACATGCTCCTTGGAGGTAGATTCTCTATCATTTTTCAGACGGGCTATCTCCTCATTCATGTTATTCATCTGTTGAAGCATAGCCTTCATCATCTCACTCATCTCGGCCAAAGCACTTCCAGAGTCGGCCATCTGTGCGATAGGAAATTGGACGGGCGAAGGGATTTCCTGGAGATTGGAGAAAGGTAATGCAGGGGAGGAAAAAGAAATTGGTGAGGAAGAAAAACGACTCAGCCTGGAATCAGCGGACTGACGGGACCAGGTTGATTTTGAAACAAGGATTTTCTTAGGAGCAATGGTTGCTCAATCAAGAATCCTGAAATGGAAGTATAAGCACTAGATTAAAATTTTGACAATCGAGATAAACTATTTTGATCAAACAATGACAAAAGAAACAAAAACACACTTTCATTAATAAGATTCAAATTGTGATTACAATGGATGAAAAATATTAATCTCTAATCACAACTGGATAAACAGACTGACAAAAATGGGAAATGCAGAAATCGGAATAACAAAACATGATATGGATCTTCAAGGCTCCTCAATCCGAGCTCTCCGGCTTGCGGGCTCTTCCGATATTTCTCCACGTCGGAATTTGCGAGATAGACCTAACCTCCTTTCTATATTTTTGTTTCCCCAAGCAGTCACAATGGATCGGATGAGATCAGGAGTAAGATCTTCACAAAGAGGAGGGACTATGATTCCGGGAGGACATGGAATTCCCGTAATCTGATGGAGAATTCGAATGGGTGCATAAAAGGAAGATTTCTCGGTACCCATGAGGTAAACAAATGAATGCGGGTAAGTGCTAGTAAAAACATGGAAACATGAATGACTTACCCAGCGAAACTGACTCTCCTCTACATGTTGTAACCAATTGTGCCATTCATCGATAGACTGAGGTTGATGGGCTATTGGTTTCCATGTATGGAAATTCTTCAAGGTATATGGACTTTGGTTTTGTCGCTGAAGAATTTGAAGTTTTTCACCAAGCCAGACATACAACAACTTCACACACCCACAGAAATTATCTTTGATATTTTGGGAAGCAATAAGATCTAGTCCCAAAAGGGTCTCTGCTAACATGGTAGGAATGGGATTCCTCCCTTTGTTAATTTGGTCTACCACAGTTAACAAAGTTAACGGAGCAACACGAGGGTTTTTCCGAATGACATATCGCGCAAAGACACTAAAAATCAAAGCATTGCGTCGACAACTCTGAAAACGAGAGTTAGTAGGATCGACGTTTTCAGAAAAAAGGGTGATGAGGTTTTGAACTTGCACACACGTATCCGTTAAGCATGAAAGTGCATCAACGGTTTGATTTTTGAATAGCTTGCAAAAAATGGAATGAGAGGAATCTATGCTCGAAGATTGTATCCACAGTCCATCTGTTGGGAGTTCTAACAAAGCACACCAATCTTCGAATATAGGACAAAGCTCAAAGGATCCAAATCGAAAAACATGAAGATTAGGATCCCAGAATCTAGCGGCTGCTTGGAGAAACTTCCAATTTATATCAGACACACTCAAATGATTGAAGGTACAGATGAACCGATCAGCCACACTCCTGTTCGAAGATTCTAGCGGAAGAGCCCTAATTGTCTCGCTTATCCAGCCTTTCAACACATTATTCGCCATGATTTAACCTAAACACAAAGAATAGGATGGGATAATTAGGGAACGGCGAATAACTTGGAATAAACAAAGAATAAAGATGGACTTAACCAATAATCACAAGAAGGATATAATTGGTGACATCAAATGTTCCATTGATGATCAAAGATGATCAGAAACTCAGGAAAGAGACCACGGTCATAAAATGACAAAAGTAGATCAATAGACCGGATCTAAATCTGAAAGGTGGACGACAAAATGTACGATCAAGAAGATCAATAATGATAGACTATGGTCATAGGGACAGCAGACAAGCTATCAACCATATCTAAGACAGGACGAACAATAATTTGAGTAATACAACAAAAGAATGGATAAATGAGGTTTGAAATTAAAGGATGAAAACAGGTAATACTTAAGGAATAAACCATAGCTATGAGTGTGACAGGTAGAAGCCACTAGCTAGGTTTAGATCTGAGAGATGAATATACACGACTGATTGATTCAAGCTAGGAATCTCTACTAGAAAGTAGGTCCTAATCTTATAATCAAAAGATATATGAACAAAAATCTCAATGAATAGAGCAAAAGATAGGCCACGACCATGAGAGGGCAAGTAAAAGCCACTGGTCGGGTCTAGATCCGAAGAACGGACTAATATGACTAATTTGATTAGATAAGGAAGCCTCACTAATGAGTAGGCTCTAATCTAATAATCAAAATATAGATATATACATATATATCCTAACCAGGGGCACCAGCCCTAAAGATGATCCCATAGAGTCAAGAAGCTTGACTCAAGACAGACTTGTGAGTATACTAGGACAGCGTCTGTAGCCACATAAGGTGAACTACAATAATCTATGGATAGGACATGGCTCCTAAATCTAGGCTCCAACATGTGTAAGCAACACATGTTCGTCCTTATATGAATGCAATATATATATAAGCACATGCAGATCCTAATTGGGTTTTACTAAATCAACAAATATATCCATATACATAATATATGTAAAATGAAAGTAGAGCTCCGGACTCAATATCAGGTACTATGCATATGATCCATACTTTAAGTATATAACACAAGTACACCGAGTGTTATATACAGTATGCTTCATTGCTCACCGGCTGCTGTAAACACAAGTACACCGAGTGTTTACGACTGCAGCACTGGCGCATAGCTTGGTAATAGATACAACAGCACCATCTGGATAGTGATATCCCATGAGGCACGCATTATATCTATCCCGTGGAGCCAATTATAATAAAATTAATAAAAGAAAATAAAGAACAAAATGATGTATGTCTCTGTGCAATGTGTGAATCCCTTGTTTTAAACACCTATCTGGTGCCCCTGGATTCTAAGCGATTTAAATTCCCATTTATAATGTTTTTAGCCCAAAATTCTTCAAAGTTAGTAACAAATGGCATTTTAACAGAGTTAGGCAATATCTCGAAAGAGAAATCCCCAGCAGAGTCGCCAGCCTGTGGACCCCGATCCGAGTGAGGGAGCGGTGAGGGACGTGCCCCCACGCGAGTCAGTCTCACTGGATCATCCACGTGAATGGAGAGCTCTACCCAGGAACTCTCGAAAGAAGAATGCCTCTCACAGCATGAGTGGCGATATAAAAGGTGAGATACCTCTCGATTCGGGGACTAGCCCAGATTCGAGGCGTATCTTAAACAAAAGAAGAGTCGCCATCCAAGGAAGTGGGCCAAGGATCCCATACTATGCTCTGTTGCAACGGATAACCAGAGATTATAAAAAGAGGGTTCGTGCCTGGTTACGAATTCGGAAGGTCTAAAGAGCACCTCGTCCGCCCAAGTGCAAACACCTGGTCTCTTATGCCATTTATTTAATGATTTTGAAGAGTTTTGAGCAAAAGTCATATGAAATGAGAATCAATATCTCCGAGAAGACGTCTATCTAATCATGCATGTCTCGGAGATGAATTATAATCACACATAAAAGAAATGAAATAAGTGTCGCCTAAGCAAAACTAGGTTATAAGTGACATGCCTAATGGGTGTCTAAGTTCTGGTGAACAAACACATGCAAGACACACCAAAAAAGTATAAGGTCTGCGCAATAAAGTAAGAAAACACTGCAAAACATAGAAAATGACTCGATACCATACAACCCTAAAACTCTAATCTATACCTAGGCCCGAGTCTTTAGATGATCTGATGTTCATCCAAAGAAGCCTACGTATCCCCGCCTCCACGAGAATCAAGGCAACGTAGTTCTTCGCACCTATTCTAAGCTATGATGCCTAAGACATCTAGACCTCTATCCTGCCTCGATCTAAAAGACCAGACTAGCTCTTAAAGCTTCTTGTGTGATTATTTAAATTCCAATGAATTGTAGATTTTAGGACACCCTATATGCCCTAACTAAATGCAGGTTAGCCCTAAGCTAATGCAGGTGGTTCCTATAATCTATGTGTAGCTAGGCTGTATATCCTAAGGAAAACAGTAGGATCTATCGCATCTTAGACCTAGTCATCAATTGGCGATGTGGATCGCCAACTGACCGGACGGAGGCGTAAAACTCCTAGCTAGGACTCACTCCTAACTCTAACAGAAACAAATAAAACACACAACAAACAAACAAATGAACGAGGGAGCAACTCCCGACTCAAAAACTCTCTAACTAGGACAAGCTCCTAACTCTAGAGGAAGATCCTTTCGAAGAAAACAATATTTTGAAAGATTTTTGTAATTTTAAAAGATTTAAAATGCTTATTTTTAAAGGTTTGGCTGGACTTGGGATGTGGATCCCAAGCTGCACTACGTACCCTGTTGAAAGGGATCAAGCCAACGTAGTTCGAAACAGATTTCCTAATTACTCCTAATGACTCAAGATTTTTGAGATTTTTGGTTTTTCAGATGTTTTTGTTGTTTTTAAATGTTTTTGACTCAAGGGGGACAAATCCTATCATCATAAGGGGAGGACAGACTCCTGATATCCCGCAAAGGTTGGACATCATCCTATGCTTTGCGGGGGAAAAGAACAGAAACACAGCTCTGCAAGGGTTGGACAGCATCCTATACCTTGCAAGAGTGGATAAAAACATGATACGATGAGAGGTAGAATAGAATCCTAACCCCTATGATGATAGAATTTGATTCCTGAACAAGAGGATTGACTCTCTAGACTAAGGACGGATTCCTGTGCTAGTGGACTAATCAAACTAAGATAAAGCTCAACAAGTAATAAGGAAAGACCTTGTGCATATTTGGCAAAGGTAAAACATCCAGCCGGGCCGGACAGCTACCTAGCCCTAGGGTGCAACAAATGTGCAACCCAATACCCATAGGGTAAGGGGTATGATGCCAAGCCGAGTAGGATGTTCTCCCAAAACCAAATGATGCACAAAGAGGAAGATGCTAATAGAATGAGACTAGGCAAGTCTCTTAGACATATAGGTAGGATAGAGAAAAAAATGCGAACAAGGAAGAAGAGACCTTGTGCATATTTGGTTTAAGTAAAACACCCAGCCGGGCCGGACAGCTACCTAGCCCTAGGGTGCAACAAATTGTGGTACCCGGATCCCACGAGAGGGGCGTGGGGCGCGAGCCGCCGCGCACTCTCTCTTGGTCTCTCGTATCCACGCGATTGGCGTGTGCATTTTAATGTTGATTTGAATTAATCTTTCCTGTGAACTTGGGATCACTAAGGCAATCCGAATTCCACACGAAAGAGAATGACAGAGTCGCCACCTAGATGTGGGATCTAGGACCCATAATTAACCAGAAATCTAGACTCGCTACCTGGTTACGAGAATGGAAGGTATGGGGAGTTATCCGCCACATGCACCATTCCTGCCCGATAATCGGTCTTCGATTCCAAAAGCTAACTCCTTTAAATTTATTTTAAATGGCTCATTCAACTCTATGTTAATGTGCGAACTAAGTGACATGCATCCTATGATCTAATTTCAATGTGAATCCTAAATGTGTATCTTGATTTATTAATTTGTCTGGATTCAATCTAAGTGAAAGTTCTCCTAGAATTCTAATTTCATGAAAAATCCTAAGTGATTTGATTAAGCATTTACAAGAAAATTAATATACAAAACACCACAATTTGTTTGTGGTGCCGACTCGCGGGTGGTATGCCATCAGACATCCAAACTGCCTACGTACCCAAGCCTCACTGGGATCAGAGTCGACGTAGTTCGGTGCACCTAAGCTAAGTTACATATGCCTAACTCAACTAAGACACCGACCTAGACGGGATTGACTGTTTCAACAGCTTTAAGAGAAGTTATTTAATTCAAGTTGAGGATTTTATTATCTTAGGATTTCATCTGAGATGCTATATGATTCTTATCTAAATGCAAATTGTTCCTTAGACTAATGCAGGTTTGCCTACATCCTAGTTTACTAGGCTTGTCTTAAGGAAAGATTGGGTGACTAGTGTGACTAGACCTATGGCACGGTTGTTATACATAACAAACGTTCGTGATGAGGCTGGACTCCTAACTCTAGGACTCCCTAAAACCTAGGACACGACCTGACACCAGGGTTCCTAAATTGGGCTCTAATGGTTCTTAGATCGGAAACCATGATCCAATGGTTCCGAAAGACACAAGATAAATCGATTTGAGTTCTTGAGGTTAACGAATTTCAGATTTTAAGGATTTTCAGTTTTTGGACACTTAAGGAATATCAATGGTTCTAGGGTTCACCAATTTCGGCCCAGAATGGCATCCAAAGGAGGGAATCGTGCGCTCTTTCCTTGTGCAATTTAGTACTTAGGTTATAGCATCTTATTGCCTGGCAAATCTCAGGATTTCCGTGGACAGTAACCTCGGAGCCAATAGCATGTTATAGCTTAAATATTCAAATTGTCAAAGATTGATTGCAATTGGGATACGATTATGGATACACTGGCCATTTTTCCAGGGAAATCTAAAGATCCTAAAATTTCTGTTTCAATGGATTAAGGAGTGAACATGTGACAGAATTTTAAAGTTCTTTGGAAATTTTCACAATGATTTTTAATTAATTTCGAATTTTCAATGGATTTTATCAATTTTAAGCATATGAGTGATTTTACAAGTGAAATTATTGCAAACAAATTCGAAATAAGTTGAACTTTTTACAGCAGCAAGATGGGAATGTATGTAGCTTACTGTATGAGTTTTGCAGATTTTTACATTAATTTCACATTTAATCTTGATTAAACAATTAAATGACCAGATTGCACAATTAACACAGAAACTAGTAGAAATATAAATCTAAATTCTATGAAATTTCTACAGAAATAAGATATGAATATAAATAGCATGCAGTGAGATTTTCATGAATTTTAGAAATTATTTACTACTGACTTCGGATTTTTCAATTTTCAGCCCAGATTATGAATTAACACTACACCACACATGAAACCAGATCCAAATCACTTGAAACTTTTACAGCAGAAAGAAATGTGAAATATAAGACTTCTGTAAAAAGTTTATGAATTTTAATGATGATCTGATGTTAGTACAAATTATCCTAAAATCTGATAGTTTTCAAAGAAAACATTAAATAATATACCAAATAAACTCCAAAAATCTTTACAAATTCATGGTAAAATGAATCAGTAACATATTATTTTCCCACGAAATTTCAGTATTTTTGGAATCTGTTTAGTATATCTTTTAGTTTTCTTCGTTAAAAATCATGTATACCAAATAATTCTGAAAAATTCCGAGAACAGTGTACCTACCTGTGATGAGTTCCTTGCCGAATCCAAAAGCCGAAAAAAACACGAGAATCCCGCCTATGTGCGATCGCTTCCGCTCTTCTTCCTCTTGATCTTTTTTTTTCTTCTTCTTTGTTCTCCTCACTTTGAATGGGGAGAGAGAGAGAGAGAAAGGGTTTTTGTTTTTAAGAGAGGGGTATAGCAACTTTGTTAGAACACATCATAGAAGAGAAATGAGTTGTCTCTTTTACTCTTCCTCATTGAACTATTTATAGCAAAGGAATGGGAGGGTGGTGGCCACCATTGTGGACTTATTCCATGGTAGGTGGCCACCATTGTGGACATATTCCATGGTAGGTGGCCACCATTGTGGACATTGAATTTTGACATGTGTGTGGCCCCATGCATGTTTTTTAAAGTCCTTTTGAGTAGGTAAAAGATAACCCAAGTGGGTCCCATATGTGACCAAATTCCCAATTGTGCATAAAATCATATGCCCCACTCCAAAGTATGATTTGAACAGTTCATTTGATGGGCGACAACGTGATTTAATTTGTGCTCCGCTAATCAATCCTATGGGCTGATCCAAGCCATCCAATAGATCAAAATGTGAATATGTTACCCCATTTTTAAATCACTCCCATTTGATGATCCGAACTGTCCATTTGATGGGCGACAATTGATGATCTTGACCGTTCAAATAGTGGGCTGCGATGTGATTTAATTTGTGCTCCACTAATCAATCCTATGGGCTGATCCAAACCATCCAATAGATCAAAATGTGAATATGTTACCCCATTTTTAAATCACTCCCATTTGATGATCCGAACCGTCCATTTGATGGGCGACAATTGATGATCTTGACCGTTCAAATGGTGGGTCGCAATGTAAATTGGTTGTGCCCCCTCAAATCATTCCTCTATGACGATCCAGACCATCCAATTGATGGGTCCCCTACCTAAGTAGGTTGTGTCCTCCTAAATCATTTCAATGGGCTGACCTGAGTAACTCAACCTGATGATCATTTCAAAATTGGTTGTTAAAACGACTTCTCTGAGATCTTGACCGTTCTCTTGATGATCATCTTTAGGTGTTGGATCGAAGAAGGTTTAACACTTATTTTCATTGAAACAATATGCGGGCCCCTTGATTGATCCAAATTTAAACAAATATCCGATACGGGCCCACCGACGGTCCAAGCTCCAATAAATGTCCAATGCGGGCCCACCGAATGGGTCTGAATTCTCCCCTAGCTTGGATTCTCCTGAATAACCATCCTCAACACTAGCGAAAAGAAAAATGCGGAACATTGCAGAATAGATCGGAAAGATTGAGAAAGCATAAGGGACGAACACGGGAATGGAAAACACTAGAATTCGACAACATCACACTAACTTCTTTGTTGATTAAAACGAATCAAAATGGGGTGTCTACACAAATGTGCAACCCAATACCCATAGGGTAAGGGGTATGATGCCAAGCCGAGCAAGGTGTTCTTCCAAAAAACCAAGAGACGCACAAAGATGAGGTTTAGAAAGAAAAATGAGATTGTGTGAGACTCCTAAACAAAAAGATAAGCTCCAAGAGAGGTGCTGACGAGACACGGCATGTCTCCTAAGGATGGACTCACTAACGAGACAAAGCTTGTCTCTAAAGGATACAACTTTCTCTGTCTGAGACATAGCCTGTCTCCCTGAGAGGACTCTAGAGAACTCTTTCATTGCCCTTGCAATGAATGGATTTCTAATTTCTAGGGGATACACACCATAAAGACTTGGACAAGTCTTTAAATAAATGAGATGAGTGCTACTTGGACTAAGCGAGTCCCCTAAGGATGGGCTTAGGCTAACGCCTTCATCGCCCTTGCAACGAGAGGGAATTCTAATATCTAAAGAATTTAACAAAATCTAAAAGACTGTGTTAGTCTATCAAAAAGAGAAGAAAATGCTACCAGATAATCGCAAATTTTATTCTAAAAATAAATCAAGTGTTAAGCAAAAAAGAATATACAATTTAATAACAATCATAAAATGATAAATAACATTAATTAGTCCAGACCAGCCGCTGGATAGCCTAATAAAGTAAAAACAATATCAAACACTTCAAAACCAACCACAAACCCCAATACGGGGACTCCAATGAAATCAGATGATGCCAAAGTAATCATCTGATATCAAATACACATGATAATATTTCTAATCCCGCCTTGAGATCAGACAGTACTCATGTCGATAATATCGAATAGAGTAGTCATCTGATCTCCTTCTTCCTATTAACAATTTATTTAAATAAAAAGGAATGAGTATAATGAACTTTGATATAATCTCACCTGAACAATCTATTTATTTTCAGAATCTAACTCAAAATTAAATAAGAGGAAAGAAGAGAGGAGAGAGTATTATCATAATCCAATAAATCTCTCTAAGGGTGGGCTTAGGCTATCGCCTTCATCGCCCCATGCAATGAATGGAAAAATTCTAAGAGCTTTTAAAGACTATGCAAGTTTATAGAGAGAGAAGAAGAAAGGAGAGGCATTACCACGACCGGGTAAGTTCTTCCAAAGATTTAAAATGAAATATCTTCTTCTTCTTCTTTTTTTAGAGTCCTTTAATTAAATCTTTTCCAATAGAAATAGAAATTCTTCTTAAGTTCATGAATCCAAAAAATCCCTTATGGCCTACATTCCTGTAATTTAAATCACTTAAACGAAATAAAAATAAAAAATAAATAAAGGTGTAGCAACACCCAGCCAACCAAGAAAGAAAAGTACTCCAACTTTTTCTTTTGAACCATATTTTTTTTTAAAGAAATTTTTGGCTACAAAGGTTTCAGCCCGTAAGAGATTACTCCTAGTAAAACTCAACCATCAAGATCAGTTTGCCCAAAGATTTTAATTAAAAAGCTCTCTATCCAAAAAAAAAAAAAAAAAAAAAAAAAAATTTAACGAAGAAAGAATGTCCGGCTGGATGAGATGAGGGAGTTGAAAAAGAAAGTAAAAAAAAAAAAAAAAATCTATTGATTTGGAGATGAAAGAGAATCATGAGACTCAAAACACACCTATCTTAAGCACAATATACCACTGTGCCATTTAATGACATGCACACATTTGATCAGATCATACATATATTAAGAATTTTGGTATTAAGTCTGGATTGATGCAAAAGGCCAAATTTCTAACATAATGCTACTCAAACACCCAGCTTGATATAGAAGGTCACGTTGAAACTAGGATTGGAATAGGACCAAAGAAAAACATTTAATAAAACTGAGATCTTATGACCTGCATAGCATGATTGGGCTGATATCATAATTTGAATAATTGCCTCAACAAAGCTTGTTCTCTCTGCCCATGAGTTGTTTGGGTTACTCTTTATGACTCGATTTAGACAACAATTTCCTAGATTAAAAGCGATTGAAGCTACAAGAGAAAGTAATAAAACCTATCATATAAGAAGTAACTTCCCAAAACCATAACAATGAAATAACCTGAAGCCTTTGTCATGGTCATTAAATCTTACACATAGCAACAAAATTCTAAGCCCAAAAACTAGCATTTCCTTGATAGCAAAAATGTAAAACCAAGTAAAATATAAATTCAAGGAATCTCTATATCTCCAAACACCATGAAAAATGGAACCACTAATGAATCCCAAAATAAATTGAAACCATTTAGCATGTCCAGTAGATAAATTGTGAGTTGCTATATGGGAAGGTGATTCGGATGCAACTTCGAATCAAACCTTATGCCTATGATAAATCAAATCAACAATGTTTTGTCATTAAATCTATGGTCAGGCTTACTTCATTTCTGATTTAATATTAAACACACAATGATCAATGACCTAAATGACAACTGTATCCAAATAACATACTTCAACCATTGGATTCCATGCAAATCAACTGAAATAAGACAAGCTGGGCTTATACTGTTCGAAGAAAATAAAAATAAAAAAAAATGAAACCTGGCCCCTCAGTAAAAAAAAAAAAAAAACCTATGATAACTAAAGTCTCAATACTTTTTTTTTTTAATCAATTTTCAAAATAGAAACAGATTTTCCCTTTTTACTACTGATTTCACAGGGCCAATCCAAATGAAATTCTGAGAGTGAGGATTTGAAGACACTAATCACAAACATCATAGCAATTAACAACATAAATAAGAAATGAGAGTAAAATAAAAGATAGAATTAGGAGATCTTACCGTTAAAACTGAAATTCTAAAGAGATTCAGATCGAATGAAACAGAATTGAATAGCAGAGACCTTTGAACTCCTTTGAGCTAATGACACCATCAATGGATAGCAAGCTTCCTGCCGATGAAATCTTCACTTAGATCAGCTGGAATAGATCTTTTTTTTCTCACAAATCTGAAGTAACTTCACTCTTTTCTCTTAGAAATTTGATTCAAATTACCAAAACCTAGGTCAAGATGAGCTAGATCAAAACGAGGCCGGAGCTCCGGCAACCTCGTCGGAGAAGATGATCGGAAGAGAAGAGAAAAGGGATCTAGGAAAAAAAATGAAAATGAAATCTGGTTTTTCCTTTTCTCTCTGCGAAGAAGAGATTTTTTTTTTTTTTAAGGTTGAGTTTCAATCTTATACTTCCAGAGTCAAAAATTATCGGAAGATCGATCAGAGAAGGAGCAAATGATCGGAAAAATGGATGATCTTAAGGACTGGCCAGAGCTTGATCAAAATTTGACCGGAATATGACCGGAGCAAACCGAAAAAAAAATGAGTAGATCTAGGGTTTGTAATCACAGATCTAAAGTCTAAGATAGAAATTGAGCAAATGAGATCTAAAATTTGAAATTACAAAGAACAGATCTAAGGTTATATATGAGTTAGGGTTTCGGTTTAGTTTTCTCTAGGTTTTGAGATCATGAGGAGAAGAAATAGAGAAATCAAAAAATTAACAATGGAAGAGAAAAAACCGTGGCTGAAGATTTTGCCGGAATGTGAACGGAGAAGGTAATCGGAAGTAAGAAGAAGAAGAAAATCCCTCGCTCTCTCTCTCTCTCTCTCTCTGCGAAAATATCTCTCCCCTTTTCTTTTTTTTCTTTTTTTCTAAAAATGAGAAGAAACACGTATTTATAGAAATTTGGGCAGTTGATATCGGCACTCCCATTTGATAAGCGCACACATGCGCAACCCCAGCTGGCTAATGCACCCTCCCCACGCTTGATAACTGCACTAACTCCACTTGTCTTTTTCGAATTTCTTCGTCGGAATTTTCTGGAATTTTGCCGGGACATTTCTAGGGCTTTAAGGCTTCTAAAAAAGTATTCATGGGCACCTAGGGTCTTTGGATGAATAGAATTTTCCTTCAAATACTCGGATTTTTGGAGAAAATGAAAAACCTAGTGGGCCATCCCCTATTTACACTACACACACCCTCTCAGCCCGATTGCTGGGCAAACGAGCTCCAATCTCGATGAAATTTTGCAGGGGCTTAGCTGGGATCCTAAGCTAGCTTGGGGTGAAATTTGGGGTTCTATCTCGTTTATTTGATGAGGCTTTGCTCAAACATGAAGGGATTAGGGCACGGTCAAAATGGGGTGTCTACAGATCTGAGGGAACGAGCCCCTAACACCCTCTCTGGATCATCCACGTGTGAAGGAGAGCTCTACCAGGGAACTCTCAAAATGGATGCCACCCTCATAGCATAGCACGAGTGGCGATGTAAAAAGAAAGAGATATGTCTTGATCCGGAACCAAGGTTCGAAACCGAGACATACCTAAAATAAACTCAGAGTCGCCATCCATGGATATGCCATGGAACCCTAAAATCAAATCCTCTGTGCAATGGATAACCAGAAATATATATGGGTTCGTGCCTGGTTACGAATGGAGAAGGTCTGAGAGCACCCCCAATTCGTCCGAGTGCAAGCACTTGGTCTCTTATGCCATTTTCATTAACTCCAAAGAAGTTTGGGTAAAAATCATGTGAAATGGGAACAATCCTCAGGAGTCGTCTACCTAAGCATGCATTTTCTGAGAATACAAATAATAAACACACATAAAATAAAATGAAAGATGTGTCACTTAAGCATAGCTAGGTTATGAGTGACATGCTTAATGGGTGTCTAAGTTCTGATGAACAAACACATACTTGCTACAGCTAAAGGTATAAGGATCAGTACAAGAAAGTAAGAAAACACATCAAAAAAATACAATAACTACACAACAAATCCTAAGACTCTAAATGATTAGCCCGAGTCTTCGGATGGTCTGGTATTCATCCAAAGAAGCCTACGTATCCCCGTCTCCGCAAGAATCAGAGCCACGTAGTTCTTCGCGCCTATTCTAAGCTAGGATGCCTAAGACACCTAGACCTCTATCCTAGACTCGATCTAAAAGACCGGACCAGTTATTAAAGTTTCTTGTATGATTATTTAAATTCCAGTGAATTGTGGATTTTAGGACACCCTATATGCCCTAACTAAATGCAGATTAGCCCTAAGCTAATGCAGGTGGTTCCTACAACCTATGTGTAACTAGGCTGTGTTTCCTAAAGAAAACAAAGGGTGGACTAACGTATCCTACTCTAGTCATCACTCGGCGATGTGGATCGCCGACTGACCGGACGGAGGCGTTCCTATAACTCTAGGACAGACCCCTAACTCTAAAACAAGCACACAACAAACAAACAAGCAAGCAACCTATCAAAAGAAACTCCTAACTCTAAAACTCTCTATCTAGGAGAAACTCCTAACTCTAGAGGAAGATCTTTTGAAAACAGGGTTTTAAAGGTTGCTTATTCAAAAAGATTTAAAATGCTATTTACAAAAGTTTGGCTGGACTTGGGATATAAATCCCAAGCTGCACTACGTACCTCGGAAGAGGATCAAGCCAACGTAGTTCGAAACGAACTCTCCTAACCACTACTTCTAAAACACCCAACACTTTAGATTTTTTTAAGGTTTTTCAAATGTTTTTGACGTTTTAAATTTCTAATGTTTTTGAATTTTAAAATATTCAATGTTTTTGGATTTTAAAGCTTTTCAAATGTTTTTGAGTTTTAAATGTATTCAACGTTTTTGGGTTTTAACGCTTTTCAAATGTTTTTGAGTTTTGAATGTATTCAATGTTTTTGGGTTTTAACGCTTTTCAAATGTTTTTTGAGTTTTAAATGTATTCAATGTTTTTGGGTTTTAACGCTTTTCAAATATTTTTGAGTTTTAAATGTATTCAATGTTTTTGGATTTTAACGCTTTTCAAATGTTTTTGAGTTTTAAATGATTTTCACCGTTTTGGTCAAAGACCTAAGGGAAAATACAAAGCAAAACCCTAGGGCTAACAGGGGAAACTCCTAAACCAGGGTAAGCTAACTATCAAGGATGACGAAATGATCTAAGACCCAAAAGGCAAAGCTCTAATGAGACTGGACAAGTCTCTAGCAAATAAAAGCGACGACAACACTAAGGGGAAGCTCCTAAAAACAATTAAAGGAATGGGAAAATGAGTCAAAGACTCTCTAATACCGCTATCAAAAGACGAGCGAGTCAATGACTCTCTAATAATACAACTTAAAGAAAACAATGGAGTCTAAGACTCCCTAATAACGACAAATGAGTCAAAGACTCTCTAATAATACCAACTAAAAGCTGAATGAGTCAAAGACTCTCTAATAAAATCACCTGAAAGGAGAGTGCTAACGAGGCTAAGTAAATCTCCTAAGAAAGGCTCCCAGAACTTCCATCATTGTCCTGGCAATAATTAAAGACAAAGGCAATTAACAGACCAAGTTGGTCTCCAACTAGCAAGGGTACAAGTTGGGACACAACTTGGAAAAGAATTCTATAAATGAGGTAAGGCATGCCTCCTATGGGTACATTATCTATCAAGATCAAGGTGATCTCCCCTAGGGTAGGCTCTAAATGAGGCTTGTCTCCAAAGAAAAAAAGGCCTAATGAGACATAGCATGTCTCCTAGTATGGGTCTAATTTCTATGATCTCATAACACCAACCCATATCGGTAGAGAAAAACAAAAGATGCTACTGATGCTAATTAACTCTTAACGGCCCTACCAGTGAAATTAAACATAATACGGTAGTACTGACATCATTTCTCAAATAAATGTTTAACTATAAACAAGAACACCTGCAAAGTTACCATCAACAAATCAATTTCCAGATTTCTACCCGAAATTGCCTAATAGATTCTCATGTATTCAAATATCAGTTGAGGACAATGAGATCAATAAGAAATATAGCCGATGATAGAATGACTATTATATTCAGGTTACTGCTCAATCAATAAGGAAAATGTATATATATAGAGATAGTAGCACAGCAGATTAATGTAGAAACATTTATCAAAACAGTAGCAGAACATAACTGGACTGATATAATCATGTAATTTTATTTATGTGTAGACACCCCCATTTTGCTACGCTTTAAAAAGCAAAAGATTCGGTAGTTTGTCAAGTCTCGAGTCTATATTCCGCAATAGATTAGGCATCAATGCATTTTAGGTTAGATTTCATCTCATTTTAGGTGTTTGGAAGTTGATTCGCAATCCTAAAGGTTTCTAGGGTGTTCCAATGGTATCTGGAAAATGAAAGTTCAAGTTTTCAAGCAAGTGAAAAAACCTGCTATTTTTAGAATTTCCAGGGTTTCCCTCATTTTTGCCCATTTTTGCACTTCAGCGGTATTTTGGTCTTTTCCTTTGTTATTCTTTTGATTCTCGAAATGTGACTGAGAGATTATAGATGATTTCATGAATTTTGGAAAACCTGCTAAATTTAGAATTTCTCAGGAGTTTTACTTAACTTGGAAATTTTATGTGCGAATGGCATTTTAGATATTTTCAGGGGGTACCAAATGATCATGTTTGATATTGCCCACCAAAAGAAGTAAACTTAAAAACTTTCTATTTTTAGGTTTGACCATGAAGACTTTCTATTTTTAACTTTCCCCTTTAGGGGCAATCCAATTTAAGGTCATTTTGGTCGCTTTTGGGTGTTTTGATCGAATAAGGGTATTTTGGTCCGAAAAATTATTTTTCTAAAGGGGATGGTTTAACAATATGTCGAGGGTACACCATGAATGTCATATGGGTTGAGTTCATCAATGAAAAAATTTGAATTTAAAGGATTTTATTGAATTTTCATTGAAAAAAACCTGAAATACATGTCATATGGCCCATTGGGCTAAAGCCCATGAGGTGGGGGTCCATGTGGACCCACCCATGTGGGTTGGCCACACAAGTGGGTGCCCCACATGGGGAGGCCACATGCAAAAACGTCCAACATGGGATGAGGTGGTTGGTGACATCATATTTGCTTTAAAAAAATAATAAAGAAAAGAAGAGTTATAATTAGAAAGGGCTAGTAAAGTCAGGTTAGTAAAATTGCCATAACTTTTTATCTTCTCATTCAAAAAATTCGTACTTATACTTGTTTCGAACGTCTCAAAAAGATCTACAACTTTCTAGTTTATCACTTTTCTGAATCAGCTCCTAAATAAGTTGAAAATGAGCTCAAACGTGGACAGCCTTCTTTAGACGAAAATCATTCATAAAAGCTAGTTTCCTATGTGAGAAGGCTTCTAGATTAATCTTGAAGGATCTATATTGTGTAATTTAGCATGTCTTATTTGACAAAAAATTAAGATTAGAATGTAATTAAATTTGGAAACAAGAAAGAAAGGAAGCAAGAAGCACAAATTGGAAACATGCTAAAGAAAGAAGCTCTTACATTGGAAACTACTAATTTTCTCTCAACCCTAATCTTTTCTATAAAAGCAAGCACACACAACCTTTGGCCTTCTTCTTGAAACTTCATCCAACCCTAGGGGAAGATCTGAAAATTCATCCATCTCTCTTGCTCCTTTCTTGGAATTTTGTTCCATTCTTTTGGTGTTCATCTCTTCTACTTGGTTCTTCAAAAAGAATTCTCATATTTCTTCGACATAATCAACATATTGGAGATATTCTTTGGGGGTTTTCTTTGCTAATTGAAAGGGTAAGACAAAGCGTATATCCGAGGATTACTTACCCTAGAGACAAGGAGAGCTAGCAAGGTTGGTATTCCAAAACCCTCTTTCATATATCTTAAACTAGAAGCATGTTAGGATTGAATTTGTGATTTTTTTTTTTAAAGTCATGAATATTAAAGAATTTGAATGTGAAATTTTAAGGAGATTATATCAAGTTTAAGTTATTTCATAATCTGAAATTTTTCCTGGAAAATCTATTTTTTATATTAAAATTGAATTTTCGGAAAGAAAAGGGTTTAAAATCCAATTTACAAAGCAATTATAACAAACCTTTACAAATTTTTGAATTTTTCAATCTCTGAGTGTTTTGCACATTAAAAAGTGTAGAAATCTGGATTTTCGAAGAATTTTGACTTCGTTTTGACCACGATTTGACCTTTTGAACTTTACCCTCAAAGGGGTAAAATTCTAAAGATTGAATTTAAACAGATGTCAAAACAGATCCAAAATCAATGAAAATTTAAAAATAACATAATTTTAAGATTTTGAAATAGTACGAATTTTTTGATGAATTCTTGATTTAATTTAAATGGTTTAAAAATTCATTTAACTCTAGGGGTATTTTTTGGAAAAAACCAATTTTCGAAAAATCTATAAGGTTTTCAAAAGTGAAATTTGGATGAGAAGCAAATTAAATCTAATCTAATCTCCTGTGAAGTTTTCAAGATTTTTAGTTGCTGTTGGATATTTGTTTATGATTTTTTATGTCAAATCATGCATGCTGTATTAAATCTGAGAAAAATAGTAAATTGCAATGAAAACTTCTGAAAATATTTGTTTGATAATTATTACTGGAATTGCATTTTTTCATAAAGTTTAAACTGATTTGGATTTGATTTACTATGTGTTTCTTTGTTAATTCATAATCTGGATAGATATTTGTAAAATCGTAAATTAATAGTAAATCATTCTTAAAATTTATGAAACGTTTACAGTAATCCTTTCTGATTGTAATAAAGTTATTGTAGAAATTTCATATTTTTTTGAATTGATTTGCTATACGTTACTGTGTTAATTTATAATCTAGACAGAAACTTTCAACATTGAAAAACTAATAGTAAAACACATTTAAAATCTATGACATTTTTATAGTAATCTTATCTAATTAAGGAGAAGTTACTGTAAAAATTTCATCTTGTTCTGAAAAGATTTGCTATATGTTGATGTGTAAATCTACAATCTGAATTGAAACCTTTTAAAATCCTTAAGTAAATCAAATTAAAATCAAATTGTTTTAAAAATTTCCAGATGATCATAATATTCCATCACATATTCAATCATTAAATTATCAAAATAGAAACCTTAGGAATCACTTATTTCCTTTGTAAAATCCTGATGCTGTGATAGTTTAATGGCTGAAATCGCATTCATAATCGTATACTAATTGTGATCAATCCTTGACAATTTGAGCATGTAAATTATAGTACGATATTGGCTCCGAGGTCTACTGTCCACAGAAATCCTGAGAAACATGCCAGGCAATAACGTACTATAACTTAGATGTTAAATTGTGCGAGGTGAGAGCGCACGATTCCCTTTCATGAATGCGATCTAAGCATGAATTTTATCAAGCCTTAGAGCCTTTGGTATTCCTTAGATGTTAGGAATCAGAAACCTTTTAAAGAACTGAAAATCTTTCATTTCAACAAACTGAATTGATTTAATCCATGTCTTTGGAACCATTGGATTGCGGTCTCCCATCGTAGGATCCTTTAGAGCCCCTTAGGAACACTCACGTCACGTTGTGTTCTAAGTTTTAGGAGTCCTAGAGTTAGGAGTTCAGCCTCATCACGGACGCTTGCAATGGATAGCAACCGTTCCATAGGTCTAGTTACACTAGTCACCCAATCTTTCCCTAGGACAAGCCTAGTAAACTAGGATGTAGGCTGAAAATCCGATATAGGGGGTCCCAAGTTATAATAGAAATGGCAACTATGAGGAGGGAGAATGCGGTTGTTTAAGAAAACTAGAATTTACCAATTTGAAAAACTTAAACCGATTAAGGGATCAAAAACAATATTTTAAGCATACAAGTTAAATCTAATGGTGCAATGCAAATGAAAGAGCAAAGAGATAGAAAGAGTGCACCCGAGATTTAAAGTGGTTCGGTCCTCAAACCCGAGGCCTACTCCACTCCACCAACCAAACCCGTTGATGGCTTCACTATTTGATCTTCTTAACCTTGGCGAAGATCGGTGCCAATTACAATTGCTTTAACCTTGGTGGCAATCCTCACCACGGAGAAAAAGGGCTCCGCTTCTCCGAATACTCGCCCGAATACAAATCTTGAAAGATGAAAGAAAGAACTAAAAAATCCCTTCACAAGGGTTACAAAAGATGTACAATTGAGAGCCTATGATCCAAATCCTAGAGTTGGTGATGAGAGGCACAATTGAAGCTTGATTCACTCTTGGGTATTCAAATGAAGTTTAAGAGTGTTAGGATTGATAGTTTGTATGTTTAGAACACCCATATTTATAGGAAATCCAAAATATGACCGTTCAATGGCATTGAGGTAATTCCAGCAAAAATTCCAAACGGCTCTTTTTCAGACCGTTGGAGTGTTCTCGGAGTTCCGAGAATAATTCTCGGAGTTCCGAGAATTCTCGGAGTTCCGAGAAAAAATCTCGGAGTTCCGAGAAGCCACACAGAAATTGGAAAAAGTCTACTGGACCATTTCTCGGAGTTCCGAGAATAATTCTCGGAGTTCCGAGAATTCTCGGAGTTCCGAGAAAAACTCTCGGAGTTCCGAGAAGCCTATGCAGAGCAGATTTTCAATTCTGTTTTGGGCTTCCAATTCTCAACCAAGATGGGATTGCTATGAGGGTTCCAAGGTGTTGGAACTCCACAAATACAATCACTTGTTTATTTAGGGTGTGTGAGATTAACTTAATTATGCCTTTAAAAATCTAATCTAGGTTTGGATCAAATACATTCTAAAAGACAAAAAATGGTCTTCAATATGAATTTCTTCATGTCTTCAAGTCTTCATGACTTCTTGCTTGATCACTTAGGCCTTCCAATTAGTGGTCTAATGTGGGCTTCTTGGCCTACAATCCAAGCATCCTTGATCTTACTTTATCAAGATCTACAACTTAGACAAACAAACACATTAGTGATAAATGATCACTTGTGTATTGGAATCATCAAAACAAGATGGGAATGCCAAGGTAAAAACCATTGGGCTTACAATCTCCCCCTTTTTGATGATGACAAGCACAAGAGATTTTACAAATCAAGGCATATACTCTTTTCATATTTTTCTTACACTAGAGACTTTACTCTAGATTCTTCTCCCCCTTTGTCATCAACAAAAAGAAGGGGTAAGAAAAACAAGGGTTTAAAATATACAATTTTAAAGCTCCCCCTTTTTCAAAGAAAAATTCAATTTTAACTCCCCCTAGTTAAAATAATTTTACAATTACAAGAGGGGTTAAAAAAAATATACAAATGAAATATATTCAATTTTAGGTTTAAAAACCCCTAATCTACACAATATGAATATCATCATATGGGGGTTTTGGGAACCCAAGATTTCTTGGTCCCACATCTAGCCCTACTCTTGGATGCACATTGGAATTGGTAATGACCATTCATTCCACAAAAATGGCATCTAACAAGAGGGTTAGATACACTAGTTCTATCATGATAAGCATGTTGAGGTCTAAGACTAGTTTTACTTAGGATTATGTCAATAATTTTATTTCCATTTAGAAATCCATGTAAACATAATCTAAGTCTTTCATTTTCATTATGAAGATGGGATGTTTGAACTAAAAGCTCATTTCTTTCATCTTCATAAGAATTGGAGGAGCTTGCCATATTTTGAAATTTTAAAAGTTGGCAAGTTTTCTCATCCAAACTACCCTTAAGGGTATTAATCTCAAGTTTATGATTTTCAAGTGTAACTTGTTCTTGAGATATGGAAGAAGATAAATCACTTTTCAAAAATTCAAGTTCTTTTTCTAACTTTAAAATGAATTTTTTAAGAACTTTGTTTTTGGAAATTTGGGTATGCAAGGTTTCACATAATTCATCATAAGGTATGCTATCACTTTTACTACTAGATGAAGAATATGAGGGGTTAGAGTTTACCTCAACTTCATGGGTGAATGTCATGAAGCAAATATCATCTTTTTTATTTTCTTCCCCTTCACTCGAGCTTTTGCCCGATGTGCTTAACGCATCCCAACCGGCGGCAAGAGCCTTATGCTTCTTCCAATCCTTCTTACCCTTGTACTTAGAGGAAGTTGATTTTAGAAGTGGACAATCCGGTCTTTTGTGTCCTATCTTCTTGCAATTGAAGCATCTTAAGGCTCCATCAACATCACTTTCTTCTTTCTTTTTCTTATCTTTCTTATGCTTCTTTCTCCACAAGCTCTTGAATCTTCGTAAAGCTTCTTCTTCGTCACTATCCGCTTCACTTGATGAGTCTTCCTTGGAAGCCTTGAGTGCTAGGGATCTAAATTCCCTCTCCTTCTCCTTTGGCTTCTTTTCCTCTTGTCGGCTAGTAAGGAGCATCTCATGGGTGATGAGAGATCCTACAAGCTCCTCTATGGTTAGCGTCTTGAGATTTTTTGACTCTTGAATCGCGGTCACCTTTGGATCCCAATGGGGAGGAAGAGACCTAAGTAACTTACTCACAAGCTCATCGTTAGGATAAGATTTACCAAGATTAGCTAGTTCGTTAGAAATAATAGAAAAACGAGTATACATTTCCGAAATACTCTCGTTTGGACTCATTCTAAACATTTCATACTTGCTCTTTAACAAGTTTATTTTGGAATCCTTGACTTGTGATGTTCCCTCATGGGTAGTTGCAAGGGTATCCCAAATAGTCTTGGCGGAATCAAAAAGAGCAACTCTATTAAACTCCTCGGTAGCTAAGGCACAAAACAAGGAATTTATTGCTTTGTAGTTCAAATTAGCTTGCCTTTTCTCTACCACATTCCATTCTTCAAAAGGTATGGAAGGTACATTGTATCCATTTTCAACAATGTACCAAAGTTCCACATCTATCGAAAGAAGATAGATGCGCATCCTTGTTTTCCAATGTCCATAGTTTGACCCATTGAAGAAAGGAGGTCTAGTTGTGGAATGGCCTTCCGGAAGTCCGGTTCCAATTTGGTGTGTCATTTCACAATTAGAAGTTGCCAAATAAAATCTTTCCCTAGTTAGATTTTGAAATAACTTTCACAAAAATTTTAAAATCTTTTAAGAGCCAAGGCTCTGATACCAAGTGAAAATCCGATATAGGGGGTCCCAAGTTATAATAGAAATGGCAACTATGAGGAGGGAGAATGCGGTTGTTTAAGAAAACTAGAATTTACCAATTTGAAAAACTTAAACCGATTAAAGGATCAAAAACAATATTTTAAGCATACAAGTTAAATCTAATGGTGCAATGCAAATGAAAGAGCAAAGAGATAGAAAGAGTGCACCCGAGATTTAAAGTGGTTCGGTCCTCAAACCCGAGGCCTACTCCACTCCACCAACCAAACCCGTTGATGGCTTCACTATTTGATCTTCTTAACCTTGGCGAAGATCGGTGCCAATTACAATTGCTTTAACCTTGGTGGCAATCCTCACCACGGAGAAAAAGGGCTCCGCTTCTCCGAATACTCGCCCGAATACAAATCTTGAAAGATGAAAGAAAGAACTAAAAAATCCCTTCACAAGGGTTACAAAAGATGTACAATTGAGAGCCTATGATCCAAATCCTAGAGTTGGTGATGAGAGGCACAATTGAAGCTTGATTCACTCTTGGGTATTCAAATGAAGTTTAAGAGTGTTAGGATTGATAGTTTGTATGTTTAGAACACCCATATTTATAGGAAATCCAAAATATGACCGTTCAATGGCATTGAGGTAATTCCAGCAAAAATTCCAAACGGCTCTTTTTCAGACCGTTGGAGTGTTCTCGGAGTTCCGAGAATAATTCTCGGAGTTCCGAGAAAAAATCTCGGAGTTCCGAGAAGCCACACAGAAATTGGAAAAAGTCTACTGGACCATTTCTCGGAGTTCCGAGAATAATTCTCGGAGTTCCGAGAAAAACTCTCGGAGTTCCGAGAAGCCTATGCAGAGCAGATTTTCAATTCTGTTTTGGGCTTCCAATTCTCAACCAAGATGGGATTGCTATGAGGGTTCCAAGGTGTTGGAACTCCACAAATACAATCACTTGTTTATTTAGGGTGTGTGAGATTAACTTAATTATGCCTCTAAAAACCTAATCTAGGTTTGGATCAAATACATTCTAAAAGACAAAAAATGGTCTTCAATATGAATTTCTTCATGTCTTCAAGTCTTCATGACTTCTTGCTTGATGACTTAGGCCTTCCAATTAGTGGTCCAATGTGGGCTTCTTGGCCTACAATCCAAGCATCCTTGATCTTACTTTATCAAGATCTACAACTTAGACAAACAAACACATTAGTGATAAATGATCACTTGTGTATTGGAATCATCAAAACAAGATGGGAATGCCAAGGTAAAAACCATTAGGCTTACATAGGCTAACCTGCATTAGTCTAAGAAACAACTTGCATTTAGGTAAGAATCATATAGAATCTTAGATGAAATCCTAGGATAATAAAATCCTCAACTTGAATTAAATAACTCCTCTTAAAACTGTTAAAACAGTCAAATCAGTCTAGATCGGTGTCTTAGTTAAGTTAGGCATAAGTAGCTTAGCTTAGGTGCACCGAACTACTTCGACTCTGATCCCAGTGAGGCTTAGGTACGTAGGCAGCTTGGATGTCTGATGGCATACCAACCGCGAGTCGGCTCCACAACAAATTGTGGGGTTTTGTATATTAATTTTCTTGTAAATACTTAATTAAATCACTTAGGATTTTTCCATGAAATTAGAATTTTAGGAGAACTTTCACTTAGATTGAATCCAGACAAATTAATAAATCAAGATACACATTTAGGATTGACATTGAAATTAGATCATAGGATGCATGTCACTTAGTTCGCACATTAACATAGAGTTGAATGAGCCATTTAAAAGAAATTCAAAAGAGTTAACTTTTGGAATCGAAGACCGATTATCGGACAGGAATGGTGCATGTGGTGGATAACTCCCCATACCTTCCATTTTTGTAACCAGGTAGCGAGTCTAGATTTCTGGTTAATTATGGGTCATAGATCCCACATATAGGTGGCGACTCTGTCAGTCTCTTTTGTGTGGAATTCGGATTGCCTTAGTGATTCCAAGTTCACATAAAAGACGAATTAAAATCAATAATAAAAGAGCACACGCCAATCGCGTGGGTACGAGAGACCAAGAGAGAAGGCGTGGCGGCTCGCGCCCCACACCCCTCTCGCGGGATCGGGTCCCACATTATGATCTCCACATGAACCATTTACAAACAAGTATGTAATTGAAGGACTTGAATAATATGAACCGGTAATCTAAGTCCATCACAGATTTATCATAAGATATAATAGCACTGCGGATTGAATTTATTACGACACTTGAAGAAAGACTTTTAAAAACTGTCCTAACTTACAGAATTGTAGAGACTGATATGAACACCATCTAACCCTATCATTAATGACCCGTGTAAGCTTAATATGAAGTGCGGATGTAAAACATTAACGTATTCAATAAATCCTTAGAAACTTATGCAATTCCCTTTGCTCAAAACATGGATCCTATAATCAATTTAGCATGAAACATGTTTCTGTTACAAAACTCTAATTCTCAAAACCCACTCAAACACAATGACTACCTTTATTAATTTAAATGAAGAAAACAAGAATAAATCCTCATGACACAAATGTAGATATATGCGTGTTAATATATGGTTATGCTAACATATAAAGAAAGCTGGTTCAAATATAGTGCTAAATTCACTTATTTAAACTATGCATGTACAACATCTGATTCATGTCCATACCTTTTCCTGATATAAAATTATAGAAGAGTATATTCAGATGAAAGTCCCTAATCAGTGAACATGATGGTAGCAAAAGCTAGAACTAATATCTATTCATGAACTCACACCATCAGTTTCAACAATACCATCATGCACACAATCACTGATCTCTAAGCAAGAATGATAAAGCATAACTGCCATTTGCTCTGAAAGTTTATACCTTGATCCCTCTGTTAAAATTGGTTTCAGCTTTTTATGTGATTAGCCATGTTATCTCTTCTCCATATAATGAACATAAGGTGATTTAAAACGGGTTTAACACAATAAGAAAATAAACCACTGGTTTTGATTTCAGGTTTTGGCTCCTGGTTTCAAGTCCTTGCCTAGTGTAGTCCAAGCCTACTATTTAAACTCTGTACTTTTACCACAAGTAAATAGATGTTCCGAAAGATGCAAGTAAATTGAACACCCACAGACGCTCGATCGGTTAGGACCACTCATCCTAGCCTCACACATCCTTTTAAACTATCATCGAATAAAGCTACTCACAGACATATTTGAGGTAGCATCAGTCATGATACCTCCTCACTCATATTCTCATTTACATCTACCTACAGATGTATACACTCATACACATTGCCATACCCATTCATTGGCATATATATTTATACACACAGCTATGGCTGAGCTAAAAAATAAAAATACAAAATGGATTAACTGGTTTTGGTTCATTTTAACCTCGTTCCTTGCAAGGATAAACTAGGTATATGTGCGTACTTGAAACAGGATTAAGAATATTAAGACCTTACAAAAATAAAGAGTAAATCTTCTACACCAGTAGCAGAATTTAAGGATGGGTAGAATCTATGAATGAACATTACCCATAATCACTTACCATCTAAACAGAATAACCATTAACCGGTTAGCATCATTCGAAATCAACAGGTATGCTAATATCCACTCATATGGGTCACAAAATCATAGCATTTTATCAATAGTTCAGTTCTGATCACACTCCTTCAACTAAAAAAAAAATTAGTATGCCACTTGACAGAGTTAGTGAGCACAAAGTACAAAATAAACATGGGATTATATTGACAATGCAGTAAATCATTACTACTAACACCCATTCAATGAACTTTCCAAGTATTAAAGATTTCCAACAATATATTCAACAATTAGAAATCCAGGGCCATCAAACTATGCTGTTATTACTGTAGGATGACATCAATAATAATTTTTCCCAGCTGCTATAAATCAATAATGACTTTCATCAAATATTCTTGTGCGTGCGAGACAGAACATCCAAAAATTATACCATATTTACAATAAAACAGTGTAAATATCATCTTATTGACAAGATTTGCAACCATATTTGTAGCAAAATATGCTCCCCTGTTTCCCAGATAATCAGTTTTCAACTTCAAAATCATGCTATGACTCAATTCTAGGGAACATAGCTAGTTTACGAATCAATTTATTCTTATTAAAGAGAACCATTATACAACTCACACGACAATAAACCTCAATTATGCTCTTCCATAAACACATAAAAAATAAAAAATAAAAATAAATACAAAATGCATCTTAACTATAATTCGACAGACATATCACAGCTAATACACAAGACAGTAGCCATATTCTACATCTATCACTTCATGACCAACCATAAGCAATAAAAATAAGGCACATAGTGAACTCTCCCTAAAACAGGTGAGTTAAATGGGTAGAACAGAATCTGCTGAGAAGTGAGCCTTTGTGGCTGTTCTCTCATACAAAAATCAGCCACAAAATTCCCTAACAAATCCCTAATAATAAAAATGATAATATTTTAGGAGGTCTGCATAAGTTCAAACTGGAATTTTATTTTCACAATGCCTTGATAAGGTAAGAATAACACTAGTCTACACTCATGCCTAAAATCCAAGGTCCACAGATCTTTCACAGGCATTTCAACATACACACAACATGCGATTTCAAAATTTACACTACATTACTCTAATGACCTTAATATTCACGACACAAACAAATATCTAGCAATCTTTCACACAAATGACTCTTTAATAATTTCCTAAATATTTGAGATCCTGCAAGCACTCAGGTTCTCAACATAAACACAGAGCCTTGAAATCAAGGCCAACACAACAAGTTCCAAATCAATTAACATATTATTATTCTAAAAAATAAAATAAAGTTAAAACTACCCTAACCTTAGATGATCGAAGTTGTATATTGATGAGACCTTCTTATTTCCCTTTTCTTCTATAGATCCAAGCAAAATTGCTTGCAAAGGAATGTAAAATGCCTTAAGAACTCATCAAATATATCGGATCTGAGAAATTTGAAAGGACAAAGGAGGATGAAATGAAGTCAAAGCTCGGATCTGAGCAGAGGAGGAAATGGTCGGAACCCAGCAAGATCTTAGCCAGATGAGACGAGAAAATCCGAAACCCTAGCTGTCCCTCCCTATTTCTTTTCAAAAATCTCTTAATGAAAAATGAGATCTCACTATTCTTTCATAGATCTCTTAATTTCTTTGTATATCTCCTTCAATTTTCAAACGAAAATAGAAATTAGGGTTTGATCTAAAATGTATGAAATAAACGTGAAAGGAAACACAGATCTGATGTTTAGAAGAAAAATACTCTTCAAAAGATCAAATAATCGGCCGGAATCTCAATCGGAACTTGCCGAAGATCAGCCGGAAAAAATGAAGAAGAAAATTTTCAATTGGAGAAGAAAGGAAAATAATTAGGGCTTTAAGATCTAAGAAATTATTACAAACAGAAATTTGAGATTAAAATGAAATAGGGGAAGAGAAGAAAAACAGAGAAATTGATCGGAGAGGTTCAGATCAGATGGACTGAGCTCCGGTGACCGGAAGTTGCAGGGGAAAATGATCGGATTTTACCGGGGAAGAAGAAAAAGGTTTCCAAGGTTTGATGGAGATGAGAAGCTCTGGAATATCGCCGGAGAAGAAGATCTGATCGAAGAAAAAAAGAAAATGGGTTAGGATTTGGGGAAATCTGAGTTTTCTCTCTCAGCTCTCTCTCTCAGAATTTTCTCAACGAGAAATGAACAGTTCTCTCCCTTTTTTTCTTTTTCGTTGATTTTTCATATATACTAAAAACTGGGCTGCTGATATTGGCACTCCTATATCTGATAAGCGCACAGAATCTGATGGGCGCGCCAATATTTGATGAGCGCGCGAAATTGGCTCGAGTCCGGACGGGATTATACACCCCCCCTTTTATATGAAAATGATATATTTGCCTCCTTTTTCTCGCGGACAACCCCCTTTTTAGATGTATTCACTCCCCTTTTAGGTCTGTACTGCGCACATTCTCTCGGCTCGTTCACTGAGCAAACGCGCTCGGATCTTGATGAAATTTTACGGAGACCTATGGGAGACCTTAAGCTACCCCAGGGTTCAATTTGGGACCCCAGCTCACTAATTTGACAAGGCTTCGCACAAGCAACGCGAACCTGGGTCCAGTCAAAATGGGGTGTCTACAGGGGAAAGGCCGGAATTTGTATTGCAAGGTGGGTATCTTGTTAAAGGAAATCCTCTTTGTTTGCCGGATACTTCTCTACGGTTGGAAGTGTTGACGGAAACTCATGAAGCGGGACATATTGGCAAGGATAAGACACTAGACGCCTTGAAAGAGCGTTTTTTTTGGCCCGCCGTGGACAAATATGTTGATCGCTTTGTGAACCGTTGTTGGAAGTGCCAAAGTAACAAGGGCTACACTTCCAATGCCGGTTTGTATCAACCCCTTCCTATTCCTATGGCTCCGTGGGAGGATATCTCTATGGATTTTGTTTTGGGACTACCTAAAACACCAAGGGGATGGGATAGCATTTATGTTGTGGTTGACCGGTTTTCTAAGATGGAGCACTTCATTCCTTGTAAGACAACTTTGGATGCTACAAGGGTGGCTGATTTGTTCTTCAAAGAGGTAGTAAGATATCATGGTCTTCCACACTCTATAATCTCCGACCGTGATTCAAAATTTATAAGCCATTTTTGGCGTTGCTTATGGAACCGGCTTGGCACTAGCTTGAAGTTTTCAAGTCCATATCACCAACAAAGTGATGGCCAAACAGAAGTGGTGAATCGTTCACTCAGAAACATGCTTAGAACCACAGTGAAATGCTTTGGGAATTGGGATTTAGTGCTGCTCAAAATTGAATTTGAGTTTAATAGCTCCATTAATCGAAGTACCGGGTTCTCTCCATTTCAAGTATTGTTGGGGAAGAATCCTAAGAGTCCATTGGATCTAATTCCTCTTCCAAATATGGCTGATCACACTCCTAAAAAGGTTGAAGATATGTTAGAAAAGTTGCAGCTCATTCATGCAAAGGAGAAGGAAAACTTACTCAAAAACACTGCTAAGTACAAACCCAGGACGGATTTGAAGCGGAAAGAGTTGAACTTTGAGGTGGGTGACGAAGTTTGGGTTTACATCACTCCGGAAAGGTTTCCGGCAGGTCTCTATAGCAAGTTACAGTGCAAAAAGTTTGCTTTGGAAATCCTAGAGAAGATTGGAAGCAATGCTTACCGAGTATCATTGTCGGATGATTGGAACATTGATAATCTTTTCAATGTTAGTCATATTTTTCCATTCTATGAAGATGAAGGAGACAACTCGAGGTCGAGTTCACTTCAAGATGAGGAGAGTGATGCCGGAGCATCAGCTGATGATGATGCGGCGGAAATAATAGCCGATGATGTGCACCGACGGATTGACCGTCCAAAAGAGATTCGACGATCCAAAAGGATCAAAAGGCTGCATGGGTAATGTGTGCATTGACACAAATAATAGCTGAAGGGTATTTTGGTCATTCCAAATTCCTTTTAATTCAATGTAATAAGGCTTACCTATAAAAGGCCAATGACACTTCGTTGTTTTTAGATTTTAGAGGTCATTTTTTCATTTTGGGGAATTTGAATGGGACGAAGAACAGATCTGAGATCTGGAAAATAACAGCTTTTGGAGAGTTACTTAGAGCTTGATCTGCAAGCTTTTTTATTAAAATTTCAGTTGTAATCCTTGTTTGCAAGGAATCTTTTACAGTCTCATTGTTTTATGCATCTCCATGCCAAGGCACTTGTTGATTTTTTTTACTGGAAAATTTGACAGAGTATGCTCCCACAAGTGAGAGAAGTGAGTGGTCGGCCGCTCAAAAGAAGAGAGCTGCATTGAATGTTAAAGGAGTGAACACAATGTCTTGTGCTCTGTCACCCGAGGAATTCAATCGGGTTTCCACTTGTAAAATGGCTAAGAAAATTTGGACAACCCTTGAAACCACTCATGAGGGGACCTCCCAAGTCAAAAAGTCCAAAGTAAACATGCTAGGCAGTGACTTTTAGGCTTTCACCATGCATGATTGTGAATCTATTTCCGACATGTTTATTCGCTTTACTAACATTGTTAATGAACTTGAAGGACCAGGTAAAACATATACGGGTCTAGAGTTGGTGAATAAGCTACTTAGATCTCTTCTACTGAGTTGGGATGCCAAAGTTGAAGCTTGAAGAGTTGGTTGGCTCTCTCATCGCCCTTGAGATGAAAATGAAGAAAAGGGAAGAAAAGTTGAAGCTCTTGGAAAAGGAGAAAAACAAAGGAAAATCCATTGCCTTCAAAGCCAAGGAATCATCTTCCTCATCATCCTCATGTACCGGTAGTGAAGAGAAGAAGGCCTTCAAAAGATTCAAGAACATGTGGAGGAAGAAAGAAAAGAAAAAAAAGAAAGAAAAAAAGAGGAGGATCCAATAAGATGTTCTGAATGTCGTAAGCCCGGACACATAAGGCTGGAATGCCCTCTCCTCAAGAACAAAAAGAAGAAAAATGGGCAGAAGAAGCATACATCACACAATGCAAATTGGACGGGCTTAGTGTGAGCTCTAAGTCATCATCAAGTGAGAACTCAAATGAAGAAAGATAAAACATTTGCATCTTGGCCCAGAAAAAAGACCCCAATGTATGCTTCATGGCAAATACTGAAGAAAATGAGGTACGTTCACATCACTCTTCTAGTTCAAATTCAAATTCTAGTGGTGATAGTGAAAATGAAATGTCTTATGATGAAGTGTGCGATACTTTAAATTTGCAAATGGCTAAAAGAATGGATTTAAAGAAAAAATTCAAAACTGGAAAATGATTTTGAGATTTCAAAATTAGAATATTCTTCCTTTTCTCAAGCTAAAGCTCAATTGGAAAAGAATCTTGAAGATTCAAACATTTATATTGAAACCCTTAAGGGTCACTTGAGTGAACTTGAATCCCAAAATTTGAGATTTCAAATGTTCATCCAAGTCATTTGAAGTTGAAAGGAATGATTTTTTAAATCAATTAAGTCATCTTCAAAATGATAATGAGAGGTTTAGGATTTGTCTATATGGCTTTATGAATTGAGATAAAATTGTAGACATTATCCTTAGAAAGGGTAGTTCTAATCCTAGAAATGTATATCATAGTGGAACTAGTTCTGCTAACCCCTTAGTTAGATGTCATTATTGTGGCCTTCATGGGCATTATCAATTTCAATGTGCATCTAAGTTAAGTAAGGATAGCTATGGGACCAAGAAAGCTTGGATTCCCAAAGCCCCAACTTGATTTCATTTTGAAATTGGCTTAGATTAGGGGCTTGTGCTAAGCCTTGAATATCTTTTGGTGTTTTTAAATTCCAAGGTTCTAAGTTAATGTTTACATTCATCTACCTTGGCATTTATAGTGTTTGATTCACCCCTCATATGTTAAAATTGGTATTTTGATTGGGGGAGGATTTTTTGTCTAAGAGGGAGCATATGGTATACCCTCTTGTTTTTAAAACCCTCTTGTTTTGATTTTCTATTTTTGATAGGGGAGTTTGTATTTCCAAAGGGAGAGATTTAAAACTTGTTTTGTTTATTAAAAACCCAATTTTTAACTAAACCCTCCTTAATTGAATTTGATAATTAAAAAGGGGGAGTTGTAATTTGCATAATTTCCTTCATTTAGGGGGAGATTAATAATTGAAAATTTTATTCTCTTTAATTGTCCCATGGCTCAACTTTTTGTTGATGCAAAAGGGCTTGTGAACATTATCAAAAAGAGGGAGAATGTAAGCCCAATGATTCTCACCCCTGGCATTTCCTTCTTGTTTTGATGATTCCAAACGCAAGTGATTCTTAGTCACTAATGTGTGACTATCTTTAGTTGTAGATCTCAATAGTATGCATTCAAGGAAGCTTGGATCGAGGCCAAGAAGCTCTAATTGGACCATATTTGAAGTGCCAAAGTCATTGGAGATCCAAGGAGCATGGTGGACTTGAAGAGAAAAATTCAAGAGAATATCAAGTGTTTTTTAGTCCATTTTAGAATGTATAAGATCCATCCTTAGATTAGGTTTATTGAGGCATAAACAATTCACTAATAAAGTCCCAAATAATACAAAAGAGTAAAGTAAAATAAATAGATCAAAAGCCCAAACAGTAAGCAAAAGACAAGTATCAAATTGGAACATACTTAGTTGACCATTAACCTTAATCCTAGTAAAATTAGTCCAAAAAAATTTAAATATTTTTAGAAATATTTCTAATGGATAGATATCGTTCTTCTAATATCCTTAGAGCACAAGAACGTCAAAATTCGATTAGAAATAAGAGATATATGAATTTTAGAAGTTAACCTTGAAAATCTAGAAATATGTCTTCAGACATTCGATGTGAGAACCTGGAATTTTAATTATGATTTAGCATGCATTAATTACGATACTTATAGATACTTTTAATTATATTAGAATAAGTATTTTGTGATTACTTTTAATTAAGTATAAGTTAAAATTATGGATAATTCATTTATGATGAAATATCCTAACTTGAATGGTATACCTTATATCATACTATGTGTAATATCATTGTATATATTTTTGTAACTCTTAGAGTGTTTAGAAACTTAATAAATGATTGGATTATGGGATGGTTGGAAGTAAAAAAGATAGATTAGAACCCTTATTAGGACTCTTAATTACACTACATTTGGAAATTGTATTGGACATAGTTTTGATGGATACCCACAAGGCCAAGACTCTAACCTATTAGCCACAGATTAGAGATTGACTTAAAATTTAAATGAAGCTAGTAATATAATTTACAAGTTATGAAAATTTTAATTAAAGCAAGGACAAAATAGACTTTGCTATGTGTAATGGCAAAGTTGTAATATTGTGAGTAAAATGTAGGGCAAAAGTCTAATTAATGGTCTCTTTTACACATGTCCATGGAACATGAGCCTCATCTATGCAAGAATAGGTGTCCATACCAAGAGAATCCCAGCACACTTGGGTTAACTCAAAGCACAACACCTCACCATTATTAATACTAATGAGCTTCATTAGTTAATATTAACAACCACTAATGTAAACTAATGAAAATAATAGAATTAATGAGAAGACACTAGAATAAACAAGAATATAATAGAAAGTGAGAGATAATAGAAGCAAGTTTCGTTCAAGATGTTGCTGTAATGAAAAGAAAAGAGAGCAAAATAATAGAAATGAAAGGAAGAGAAAATAAGAGAGGAAGAGAAGTAAAAAAAGGAACATAAGAGGAAAAGGGAGAAGAAATATTAGGGAATTAAGGTAGATTCCTTACTTACTCTAAAATTTTAGTATAGGTTTGAATTGGTGTGAAATTTTGGTATGATTTTAGTTTTAAAATCCTATTATTTTCCTCACAAGAAATCTTGTTTACAAAGATTCAGATTTTACCCGGTCTTATTAAATAATGGAAAAATTATTTTAGTTTGAATTTTACTCTCAAATTTTTATGAGATTATATTATATGAGTTTTTGGTATGTGGTTGGATCAAAGGATTTTTCTTTAGAATTTTTGTTGTGATCGATCATCAGAATTCATTGAAATCATACATCTGTGTAGTATTTCTATTATAGTAAATTCTATGATTGTCAAATTGAAATCATGTCTGTTAGCCCATGGGTTCACTCAATCACCTTGTTTTGATGATTAACAAACGCAAATTGATTAGTCATTTATGGACTAATTATTTGCCTGGAGTGTTGTGCTATAGACAGGTAATTCACAGGTCAATCCATGCTAGCACACACACAGATGGCCTAAGCTTGAAGATGAACCAAACAAAGGACAAATGAACTAGAGCATACTTGGACAAACCATACCTTGGAGGATCAACCAAGGAGAAGTTCCACACAACCATCTCAAAGCATTGAACAAACAAAGGAAGATCAATGAAGGCCAAAGCTTGTGGATCAACAACTTTCAAAAGAGCTTGAACCAAATGGTGGCATCATCCTTGGAAGGTGTCAAGCAAAGAAGCTCAACCTTGAAGATCCCAAAGCAAGCCATGAACTCAAAGAGAAGATCAAGCAATGGCTACCTCAAGAGTTTATTCAAGAGAGTGGTAAAAATGGTAGATTGTATCACCTATCTCTCTTGGGTTTTCTCTTATCAAGGCACATCTTAAAACCCCTAAAAATATATTTTTTAAAGAGACTAACACACCCTTTAAGGACTTAAATGGATAAGTGAATGGCCATGGTGGTGTACCAACATGTTGGGACCCATATGGCATTCAGCACAAGAATGAACAAAACAGAGTTCCGAAGCAACGATCTGGACCAGCAACTAAATCCTATCAAAAATTATTTAAAATATTTTCAAATATTTTTGAAAATATTTTTAACAGATAGCTCTCATTTTTCTCATATCCGTAGAGTATAAGAACATCAAAATCCGATGAGAAACGAAGGAGATATGAATTTTCCAAATGAGACACTGTTTGCTGGAAATCCAGTCTCGGAACTCCGAGAATTATTTTCGGAGCTCCGAGAAATGATCCAGGTTCTAAAATTAAAAGCTCTGTTTGAATTCTCGGAACTCCGAGAATTTGCTCGGAACTCCGAGAAATTTCTCAGAACTCCGAGAAATGTTTTTGTTCAAAAAAATATAGCCGTTGTGGTCCAACGGCTAGTTGACTGTTTGACCCGAAAATAACTGTTTTGCTCCTGAAACGATCATATTGAGTTGGGACACTATATATACCCATCTAATGGGTCTAAAACACAAGATGAACATTGTCCAACTCTAATAAACCCTAGAAATTCATTTGTGAATCATTTTTGGGTTAATCTCTCACCAATCCTTCATTGTGCCTTGACTTTGGAAAAATCCACTTGAGATTGGTTAGGTTTAAACTTGTTTATCTTTGAGAGCATCCTTGGAGCTACAACTTGTAATCAAGCCTAGTAAGAGGCTAATACTTCTTCTTTATTCGATCGGTGGCAAGGGCATCCGTTGTTTTTAATTCCCTTGGGTGAAGCGCTTAGAACTCGGCGGAGAAGGAGAGTCATTGTAAAGGTGGATGGGCATCCTCATTTAATTCCCTTGGAGTGTAAAAGCCTTGGAGCCGAGCGTCGTGGAGGTCTCAATAGTGGAAATCCTCAAGTGCGACCTTGAGTAGAGTGGAGTAGGCCGTTTGCCGAACCACTATAAATCTTTGTGTCACTTGTGTTGATATTTCTCTATCTCTCTCTCCCTCTCACTCTCTTATTTATTTGTGCTTGCATTTTTACATATTTGGAATTGAGTGAGTAGTTAGCATTTTGGTTTTGATTGAATATTTGTACCTTGCTAACTAGGCTATAAATCACCTAATTAAGTTTGCTAATCAACAAGGGTTTTTGAACTAATATTAATTTGTAATATTGTTTAAAGTTCAAATATTTCAAACTTAATTAAGCAAGGGATAAGTCTTGGGTGAAATTTTAGAAAAAGTTTCTAAAAGACAAAAGTTTTATAAACATCCTATTCACCCCCCCCCCCTCTCTAGGTTGCCAAACCAAGTCACTCCTTGGATTTCAATTGGTATCAAAGCTTGGGCTCTTGATTAAGACCCTAACCGGTTAAGAGTTAAAAGATCAATTTTTTTGGCAACTTAAAAGATGGGATCTAGACTACCTATTTTGGATGGTTCGGATTATGGATCGTGGTTGATCCATATGAAGACATATTTAAAAGGTCTAGATAAAGATATGGTAAAGATAATTGAAAATGGATTTATTTTAAATGCTAAATCTAAAGGATTAAATGAATATAATAAAAAATTATCTTTACTAAATACAAAAGCCCTAATTGCAACATGTTGTGCATTACCACCACATATTTATGAGAAGGTATCCTCATGTACTAATGCTAAAGAGATTTTAAACAAACTTGAAAAATCTAGTCAAAGTGAAATCCTATGCTTAAATGGAATAATTGAGAAGTCTAATGAAAATGCATTGAAAAATATTGATTTCACATTTGAAGAACTACATTGTGCTTTTCAAGATTTGAATAAGAAACTTGAGGATCAACTAGCTAAGAATTCAAACTTGAAAAATAATTTAGCTAGTATTAATAAGGAGTTTAGGGAAGTAGAAAAAGATCATGCACATCTTAGTGAAGAAAATGAAATGCTTAAAAATAATTTTATTGAATTAAGTGAAACTATTGTATCACTAAGAGAAGAAAACCAACTCTTTAAAGAAGAAGAAGAAAAGATAAAAATGTTTTCATCTCTTGAATCAATCAACTACAAAATGAAAATCAATGATTTGATAATCAAGAATGAAACATTAAGGTTGGAAAATCATAAGTTACAAGAGAATGTAAAATTCAATTACCATCATGATCACTCTTGTAATTCATCATTTTCATCCCGTCCATCTACCTACTCTTATGCATCTTGTGACTATTGTGGTAGATTTGGACATTACAAGTTTAAATGTACATTTAAACTTGTAAGAAGTAGTAAGTTTGTTTGGGTTAAAAATGACTTATCACCTAGGACAAACTTGCTTGGAACCAAGATGGTTTGGGTTCCAAAACCCCCAACATGATCTGTATTGTGTTTATCTTAGATTAGGGGATGTGCTTTAATTTTATATCATATGAAAATTTGTTTGGATACAATATACTTGTCTTGCTTGAATGCCATGTATCCATATTTTGTGCTTCAAATGATTATCTTTTGAAAATCCAAAGTCTTTATGCTTGAAGCTTGATTTTTATAAGACTTTGATATCTTGCACTCAATTGTCATATCTTTTGGAAAAGGTTCCCTAGATATCATTTGATGTCTAGTATTTATTTTATGCTTCAATGTGAGAATCTTTTGAGAATATATTTGTATAGATATCATGTGATTACTTTTATTCACATGCATCTATGCATGTTGTGCTTAATGATCACATCTTTGTAAAGAAATAAAATATAGATACACTAGACTTATCATGTTTGATCCTTAGGTATCTATGATTGGCTATTCATACCATATGTGACATGAGACACTAGGATTGTCTAATTTGTTATCCCATGTCATTGTGCCTAGTAGAAGTACACTATCCTCTTTGGTATGAATAGATATTTGGCTAAGTGCACACACTATGACTTAGATCTTATTGCACTTAGTATCCATCCACATAACATGCCACACTTGAACTTAATGTGAAAACCATAATTGATCCTTATAGAATATTCAACCACAACTCTTGCCCATGTGTTCAAATTAAAACTTCAAGTACAT
Source organism: Tasmannia lanceolata (assembly GCF_043159265.1). Taxonomy (NCBI): domain Eukaryota; kingdom Viridiplantae; phylum Streptophyta; class Magnoliopsida; order Canellales; family Winteraceae; genus Tasmannia; species Tasmannia lanceolata. Next base: position 48,596,490 of record NW_027518683.1, on the reverse strand, counting down.
CTTTAAAATTTGAACCCTCTTTGGTAGTTGATAAGAGTTAGGTTAATTGATCACATCATTCTAGCAAAACCAAAAGAAAAGAAACCCATAGGTTTAAAGACTTGAACTTAAATGGAAATTTTTTGGCAATCAAATAGTATTTGAGTGAAAGTTGTGAATATGCCAAAATATTATTCTTTAAACTCTATTTTCCTTGGATCTTTCCCTAGAAACACAAAATGATATAATATGTAGGAAAGTTGAAACGTGAATCTAGATTCAATGTATGACTTGATATGAAAATATCATAGGAATCTAGAATCATATTTGGGCAGTTACTCACTTGAGTAAAATTAAAATTCACTATGGTGGTTGTATACATTAGATTGTGATGGGAACATGTGCCTCCCACACATTTTTGGTTTTTCAATAGGGCTTATGCACCTTGTGCCTAATGCCTTGTCATTTTACATGTGGTTGTGGATGTAGATGTAATGTTTGGACCATGCACATTATGTGTCATGCCCTTTGTGTCCAAACATGGTAGATTATCCATGGAAATCTTGATGATCATATCTTCTCATAAGGTATACTCTCACCTTCATGAATCATGGATGTCTCTCTAAGACATGGTATTTTATTTACCATTCTCACTATGTCTTAGTCCTATATAATTGAACTCAAATTGGTATATACATATTCTATAGTTATCACCCCTTGTTTGATAATATCTACGTATATGAGATGTTAAACCTTTGAAATCCAAGTAGAGACTTGGTTTGGCAACCTAGAGGGGGGTGAATAGGATGTTTATAAAACTTTTACCTTTTGAAAACTTTTACTAATTTCACCCTAGTTTTATCCCTTGGTTAATTAAGTTGAATTAGTTAAGCTTAACCAATTTCCACAAATGTATATAAGCTTAAAAACCCTTGTTAAACAACCAATTTAATTAGGAGATTTAGTGGGCTAATTAGCAATGTAAAGATATTCACGTTGGATGGCAATGCTAACTCACTCAATTCTAAATAATAAAACAAGCACAAATAAGAGAGTGATAGAGGGAGTGAGAAATCGAGAAATACCAACGCAAGCGACACAAGGATTTATAGTGGTTCGGCCAACAGCCTACTCCACTCTACTCAAGGTCGCACTTGAGGATTTCCACTATTGAGACCTCCACGACGCCCGGCTCTAAGGATTTTACACTCCAAGGGAATTAAATGAGGATGCCCTTCCACCTTTACAATGACTCTCCTTCTCCGTCGAGTTCTAAGCGCTTCACCCAAGGGAATTAAAAACAACGGATGCCCTTGCCACCGATTGAATAAAGAAGAAGAAGAAGTATTAGCCTCTTACTATGCTTGATTACAAGTTGTAGGTCCAAGGATGCTCTCAAAGATAAATAAGTTTAAACCTAACCAATCTCAAGTGGATTTTCCCAAAGTCAAGGCACAATGAAGGATTGGTGAGAGATTAACCCAAAAAATGATTCACAAATGGATTTCTAGGGTTTACTAGAGTTGGACAACGTTCCTCATGTATTTTGGACCCTTGAATGGGTATATATAAAGTCCCAACTCCATGTGACCGTTTGAGGGGCTGGGTCAAAAATTCAACTAGCCGTTGCACCACAACAACTATATTTTTTTGAAGAAAAACATTTCTCAGAGTTCCGAGAAATTTCTCGGAGTTCCGAGCAAATTCTCGGAGTTCCGAGAATTCAAACAGAGCTTTTAATTTTAGAATCTGGACCATTTCTCAGAGCTCCGAGAATGTTCTCGGAGTTCCGAGAGTGGATTTCCAGCAAACACTGTTTCATTTGAAAAATTCATATCTCCCTCATTTCTCATTGGATTTCGATGTTCTTATACTCTACGGATATGAGAAAAATGAGAGATATCTGTTAAAAATATTTTCAAAAATATTTGAAAATGTTTTAAATAAGTTTTGATAGGATTTAGTTGCTGGTCCAGGTTGTTGCTTCGGAACTCTGTTTTGTTCATTCTTGTGTTGAATGCCATATGGGTCCCAACATGTTGGTACACCACCATGGCCATTCATTTATCCATTTAAGTCCTTAAAGGGTGTGTTAATCTCTTTGAAAAATATGTTTTTAGGGGTTTAAACAATGTGCCTTGACAAGAAAATATGCAAGAGAGATAGGAATACATTCTACCCTTTTTATCACTCTCTTGAACTCTTCTTTTGAGCTGGGATCTTCTATGGTTGAGCTTCCATGCTTGACATCTTCAAGTTGTGGTACAAGCTCATTGGTCCTTTGCATTAGGTTCTTGATCCTCCAGCTTTGGCCTTCATGAACTTCTCTGTATGTTCAATGCTTGATATGGATGATGTTGAGCTTCTCCTTGGTGGATCCTCCAAGGTGTGATTTGTCCAAGAATGTTTTAGCTCCTTTGTCCATTGGTTGGTTCATCTTCAAGCATAGGCCAACAAGGTGTGTGCTAGTATGATTTGACTTGTGTAGGACCTGTCTAAAGCACAACACTCAAGGCAGATGATTAGTCCATAAACGACTAATCAATTTGCGTTTGTTAATCATCAAAACAAGGTGATTGAATGAACCCATGGGGAACCCTTGGGCTTACAATCTCCCCCTTTTTTATGATGACAAACCAAATTGATTAGATAGGTGGGAGGAACCTCTTATGAGGATTAGATAGACAATTTAATCATTACTACTCCCCCTCAACATATGCATGAATTATATTTAACAAGTTATAATACAAGAATGCATATGACAATGGATCTAATCAATTATACAAATTCTCCCCCTTTTGGCATTAGCAAAAGGGAAGGATTAAGCGTTTAAGCACAATTACATAAAGCATAAAAGATATTCAATGAGAATATGATGCTCCCCCTAACAACTTATCATGAGTTACCAATTAAAATCAAAGTATAATCCAAAGTTGTAAGCCCAAGGGTCTACTCTCCAATCTTGTTTTGATGATTCTAAACATAATTGATTGTGTTTTTGAATACTAATCAATTTGTTTTCGAGTGTTGTGTTTAAGATAGGATTGATCATTGAAGAAACCAACACACAACAGAGTCATGCTTGAAGATGTACCCAACAAAAGTCAAAGGAGTTAAGTGGAGCTCACATCATCACTCAAGCAAGCATACAAAGATGGAAGATCAATTGGAGACCAAAGCTAAAGAGGAATTGAAGGTTGCATAGGTATCATTGTATATCCCTTCTCTTTAGATTTTCAAGTCAAGGCAAAACGTTTTCAAAGTGTTTTTCAAAATTATTTTCACACAACACTTAAAGAACTTCAACGGTTTAGTGAATGATTATGTGGTGGACCAACATTTTGGGACCCTCATAAACATTCCATAATTATCATAGGAGTTGAGTTTCAAAAGCCAAAAATCAAACAAGAAATAAAATCTCAAAATATACAGATTTTTAGGCTTCTCGGAACTCCGAGATTTTTCTCGGAGCTCCGAGCTCGGAACTCCGAGAGTTCTCTCGAAACTCCGAGAAATTTTCTCGGAACTCCGAGAAATGGTCCAGTAGAACATTTTGTTCTTCTGGCCGTTTTCTCGGAACTCCGAGAATTTCTCGGAGCTCCGAGAATGGTTCTCGGAACTCCGAGAACCTTGCGACAGCTCAAAAAAGAGCCGTTGGGATTTGAATTAATTTGTGGTTTTTGTTATTTCCACCCCCAAACGGTCATATTTTGAGGAGAGACTATTTATACAACATCTAGAGGATTATTTCCTCTCTCTTGATCATTTGAAAAACTCCCTTAAGCATTCAAGCAAACTTGCAACCCTTTCAAGCTTAAGATTTTGATTTTTCCAAACTTGCCTTGCATTTGCAAATCTATTGAGTTTGGATTTAGAGCTATCACTTGCTACCATCATTGAAGAGCAATCAAGGGACTACAAAGAGCATCAAGCTTTCAAGAAGAAGCCAAACTATCTCTCTTCTAATTCTTGTAAAGGTGTAAGGGCATCCTATCTTAATTCCCTAGAGAGCAATCGCTTAGAACTCGGCGAAGAAGGAGAGTCATTGTAAAGGTGTAAGGGCATCCTCATTTAATATCCCTTGGAAGTGTAACCGCCTCGGAGCCGGGCATCGTGGAGGTCTCGCATAGTGGAAATCCTTAAGGACGATCTTAAGAAGAGTGGAGTAGGGCTTTGCCCGAACCACTATACATCGGTGTGTCTCTCTCTCATTTTTGTACTTTCATTCTTGTTTTTGGTTTGGTATATCTTTTGTTTTCAATCTTACTTGCACTAACCAAAAAACCTAATTTAAAGAAGAAAAATTATAACTAGGTTCACAAGTAATTTTAAAAAGGGTTAATTAAGTGTTAAAATCAATTCACCCCCCCTCTTGTTTATTTCAATTGGTATCAGAGCCTCGTCTCTAATTTTTAAAAACCCTAACCGGTCTAGAGTAAAGATTCTAAAAAATGGCAAATCACCCTCAACACCATGAAGGTTACTCAAACACTAGGCCACCCTATTTTGATGGTACAAACTATGGTTTTTGGAAAACTAAAATGAAAATCTTTTTAACCCAAGATTATCAAATGTGGAGAGCAATTAATAATGAATACACATTACCCACAAGAAATCTAAATGATTGGACCGAAGCCGAACAACAAGCTTCGAATTATAATGCCAAAGCCATGAATTCCCTTATTTGTGCTCTATCTCCCGGAGAATTCAATAGAGTATCAAATTTGAATTCGGCTAAGGAAATTTGGAACACTTTGGAAGTCACCCATGAGGGAACCAATCAAGTCAAAGAATCTAAAATGAACCATCTATTTCGGCAATATGAACTCTTTTAAATGACACCCGATGAAACAATTGCCGACATGTACACTAGATTCACTAACCTTGTTAATGGACTAAGGGGACTTGGAAAATAATTTTCTAATAGAGATTTAGTGACCAAAATCCTTAGGTCCCTACCCTTGTCATGGGAATCCAAAACCTCCGCAATCACCGAAGCCAAGGACATGAATACATTGAACTTAGATGAACTAATAGGATCCTTGATCACCTATGAGATGATCTTCAAAACAAAAGCACCCGAAATTGAAACTAAAATTGAAAAAGGAAAAGGAATTGCTTTTGCTTGTAATGTAGGTGAAAATGAAGATGCAAAAGAAGACATGGAAGATGAAGTTGCCCTCCTAACAAGAAGGATCAAATTCTTGCAAAGGAACATGGGAGGCATGAAAAATAGAAGGACCAATCCTCCATTCAAGAAGAAAGAAGAGCTTGGTGATGGATCGTCGCAACCCAGATGCTATGGATGCAAGAAGCTTGGACATATTCGCCCGGATTGTCCACTCAACAATGAGCCTTCTTCAAACAACCGTTTCAAGAGAAGAGAAGGCAAGAAAGGAATGACCGCCACATGGGATGAAGAAATTGAAAGCGAAGGCGAACAAAATGATGGCGAAGATTGCCTCATAGCAAGAAACGTTTACTTCATGGCCTCAACAAACGACAACAAAGAGGTAAACACTTTAAATGATGTCATTGTCTTAAAAGAAGTTCTAGATTCCCTGCAAAATTCACATGATGAACTTGAGATTGAATTAGATAAAAATGCATCACTTGAAAACTCTCTTGCTAACATGACAAAAGAATTTGGTTGGCTAAAGAAAGACCATGAGTTTTTAGATGATGAAAATGAAAAGTATAAAGTTGAAATTCATGATTTAAATGCTTCTGTCAAAATCTTAACTGAAAATCGTCAAGAGCTTTCTATTGAAAACAACAAGCTAAAACATGAAAATAGCAAACTATCTTTTGAATATGATGAACTAAAGAAACTATTTGAAAATTTTGAACATAGTTCGTTAAAATTGGATAGACTTGTTAACATTCAACGAATGCCACATGACAAAAGTGGACTTGGACATAAATGGAATACTACAATATCTAACTATAAAAACAAACTTGAAAAGACTTCTTCTAGTAGTACCAAGATTTGTTTTTATTATGGTCTAGAAGGTCATTACAAGGTTTCTTGCTTGCATGCTAAATAGGATAAAATCAAACTGAACTCTAAAGTGAAAATAAATGAACATAGCAAGATTAGGAAGATTTGGGTACCTAAGGGATCTCACTTGCCTATTCATATGTAGGTATGCCTTAAAAGCCATAACAAGAAGAACATATGGTACCTTGATAGTGGATGCTCTAGACACATGACAGGAGACCTTACTCAATTCGCATCCCTATCACTCAAGGATGGTGGAGACGTTACCTTTGGAGATGATAAGAAAGGAAAAGTCAAAGGTGAAGGCACCATAGGTAACTCTACATCTCTCATACATGATGTACTCTTTGTTGATGGCTTGTCCCATAATCTTATTAGCATTAGTCAATTATGTGATAATGGTTTTGAAGTTGTCTTCAATCCCGATAAATGCATTGTTAAAAATAAGATAGATGGAGAAGTAAAATTCATAGGTTCTAGAGACAATAACATTTACACAATTGGACTAAATGATCTTAGACTCCAAAATGTGACTTGTCTTAATGCCATTAGTGAGGATTATTGGCTATGGCATAGGAGGTTGGGTCATGCCGGAATGGATCTCATTTCGACCCTCTCCTCAAAAGAAATCGTTAGAGGATTGCCTAAGTTCAAATACACCAAAGATCACATTTGTAGAACTTGTCAATTAGGAAAACAATTAAAGAGCTCATTTGCACCTAAAAATATGATTTCAACTTCCTACCCCTTGGAGCTACTTCATATGGATCTTTTTGGACCAATGAAGACTAGTAGCCTAGGTGGAAAGAGGTTTGTGTTTGTAGTTGTGGATGACTACTCACAATTTACTTGGGTCATATTTCTAGCACACAAAGATGAAACTTGTGAAAACTTCCTTATATTGTGCAATCAAATACACAAATAAAAGCACAAGACGAGCCCGAACACCCATATGGAGCAATCATGCTCCAAATGAGTGAACTTATCATATGTGAGGTGATAACCACATTAAGAATCATATGATAAGTAACTAAGGACAAATTTACCTTTAAGCTCCCCATTTGAAAATGAATCATGCAATGCATGAATCCAAAGGGATGTCCTTGCATAGACTCCAAAGGTTTTTGGATATATTTTCCAAAAGATGACATGTTAGACTCAACCATTGGGCTACAATGACACTTACTCTCCAAGTGTCGGTTTATCATGATAAAATGATAGCCATAGTTTAGCTCATCATGATAAACATGCATAGCACAAAAGATTTTCAATCTTTGGCTCATGCTCCCCCTAAATGTGATATCATATTTTCAAATTCACGCTTTACTTCCCTAAGTATGTAACATACATAACTAGCTAGGGAGATCACATATAAATGTATACCTATTCATGTTTGAGATGTTGGCACAAGGCCAATTTGTTAGATATTTTAATTAAGGTGAATATACCATCTCCCTCTTAGAATCTAAGAAGGCTAAGGGCACCAATTGAGTAACTTTTAAGATTAAGGTTTAACATCTCATACGTGTAGATATTATCAAACAAGGGGTGATAACTATAGAATATATATATACCAATTTGAGTTCAATTCTATAGGACTAAGACATAGTGAGAATGGTCAATAAAAAAACAATGTCTTAGAGAGACATCCATGATTCATGAAGGTGAGAGTCTACCTTATGAGAAAGATATGATCATCAAGGTTTTCATGGATAATCTACCATGTTTGGACACAAAGGGCATGACACATAATGTGCATGGTCCAAACATTACATCTACATCCACAACCACATGTAAAATGACAAGGCATTAGGCACAAGGTGCATAAGCCCTATTGAAAAATCAAAAATGTGTGGGAGACACATGTTCTCATCACAATCTAATGTATACAACCACCTTAGTGAATTTTAATTTTACTCATGATTCTACATTCCTATGATATTTTCATTTCAAGTCATACATTGAATCTAGATTCATGTTTCAACTTCCCTACATATTATATCATTTTGTGTTTCTAGAGAAAGATCCAAGAAAAATAGAGTTTAAAGAATAATATTTTGGCATATTCACAACTTTCACTCAAAAACTATTTGAATGCCAAAAAATTTCAATTTAAGTTCAACTCTTTAAACCTATGGGTTTCTTTTCTTTTGGTTTTTCTAAAATGATGTGATCAATTAACCTAACTCATAGTAACTACCAAAACAGGTTCAAATTTTAAAGATGTACTTGAAGCTTTAATTTGAACACATGGGCAAGAGATGTTGTTGTATAATCTATAAGGATCAATTTATGATTTTCGCATTGAATGCTCTATTGTAGTTGTCATGTGGATGAATGATATATTCTAAGTGCGATAAGATTTAAGTCATAGTATGTGCACTTAGCAAAACTACATATAGATACATACAAGTCAAATAATATAAGTATATTGTATCTATAGGTTGTTTCGTCACAAATGATATGATCATGAAGCACATATCAACTAGATATCAAAAATAAAATATCTAGGGAACCTTTTCCAATAGGTATAACATTTTAGTGCAAGATATCAAAGCCTTGAAAAAACTAAGTTTCAAGCATAAAGACTTTGAATTATAACAAAATAATTTCTCATTAAAGCACAAACATGGATACATGTGAATCAAACAAGAATAGCATATGGTATCCAAAGAACATTTTAAAATGATCTAACGTTTAAGCACATCTCCTAATCTACTAATCATATGATGTGATTTAAGTAGGGGATTTTGGAACCCAAACCATGTTGGTTCGAAGCAAGTTTGTTCTAGTTGATGTATCTTTTCTAACCCAAACAAACTTATTATTTGTTACAAATCTAAACATGCATTTAGATTTATAATGTCCAAATCTATCACAAAAATCACAAGACATATATGAGTAGGTAGATGGACGGGATGGACATGATGATCTACAAGAATGGTCATGATGGCAATTATGTTTTACACTTTCTTGTAGTTTGTAATTTTCCAACTCAAGTTTCTCATTCTTGATTTTCAAATCATTGATTTTCATTTTGAAGTTATTTATTTCAAGAGATGAGGAATTCTTGATTTTATCTTCTTCTTCTTTAAGGAGTTGATTTTCTTCTCTTAGTGATGTAATGGTTTCACTTAGTTTGATAAAATTATTTTTAAACATTTTATTTTCTTCACTAAGATGTGCATGGTCTATTTCTAGTGACCTAAACTCCTTGTGAATACTCGCTAAATTATTTTTCAAGTTTGAATTCTTAGCTAGTTGATCCTCAAGTTTCTTATTCAAATCTTGAAAAGCACAATGTAGTTCTTCAAATGTGAAATTAATATTTTTCAAAGCATTTTCATTAGATTTCTCAATTATTCCACTTAAGCATAGGATTTCACTTTGACAAGATTTTTCAAGTGTGTTTAAAATCTCTTTAGCATTAGTACATGAGGATACCTTCTCATAAATGTGTGGTGGTAATGCACAACATATTGCAATTAGGGATTTTGTATTTAGTAAAGATATTTTTTTATTATATTCATTTAATCCTTTAGATTTAGCATTTAAAATAAATTCATTTTCAATTATCTTTACCATATCTTTATCTAGACCTTTTAAGTATGTCTTCATATGGATCAACCATGATCCATAATCCGAACCATCTAAAATAGGTAGTCTAGATCCCATCTTTTAAGTTGCCAAAAAAATTTGATCTTTTTAACTCTTAACCGGTTAGGGTCTTAATCAAGAGCCCAAGCTCTGATGCCAATTGAAATCCAAGTAGAGACTTGGTTTGGCAACCTAGAGGGGGGGTGAATAGGATGTTTATAAAACTTTTACCTTTTGAAAACTTTTACTAATTTCACCCTAGTTTTATCCCTTGGTTAATTAAGTTGAATTAGTTAAGCTTAACCAATTTCCACAAATGTATATAAGCTTAAAAACCCTTGTTTAAACAACCAGCTTAATTAGGAGATTTAGTGGGTTAATTAGCAATGTAAAGATATTCACGTTGGATGGCAATGCTAACTCACTCAATTCTAAATAATAAGACAAGCACAAATAAGAGAGTGATAGAGGGAGTGAGAAATCGAGAAATACCAACGCAAGCGACACAAGGATTTATAGTGGTTCGGCCAACGGCCTACTCCACTCTACTCAAGGTCGCAGTTGAGGATTTTCACTATTGAGACCTCCACGACGCCCGGCTCTAAGGCTTTTACACTTCAATGGAATTAAATGAGGATGCCCTTCCACCTTTACAATGACTACCTTAATCTTAAAAGTCACTCAATTGGTGCCCTTAGCCTTCTTAGATTCTAAGAGGGAGATGGTACATTCACATTAATTACAATATCTAACAAATTGGCCTTGTGCCAACATCTCAAACATGAATAGGTATACATTTATATGTGATCTCCCTAGCTAGTCATGTATATTACATACTTAGGGAAGTAAAGCGTGAATTTGAAAAATATTAAATCACATTTAGGGGGAGCATGAGCCAAAGATTGAAAAAAATTTGTGCTATGCTTGTTTATCTTGATGAGCTAGACTCTGGCTATCATTTTATCATGATAAACTGACACTTGGAGAGCAAGTGTCATTGTAGCCCAAGGGTTGAGTTTAACTTGGTATCTTTTGAAAAATATATCCAAAAACCTTTGGAGTCTATGCAAGGACATCCCTTTGGATTCATGCATTGTATGATTCATTTTCAAAGGGGGAGCTTAAAGGTAACTTTGTCCTTAGTTACTTATCATATGATTCCTAATGTGGTTATCACCTCACATATGATAAGTACACTCATTTGGAGCATGATTGCTCCACATGGGTTGTTCGGGCTTATCTTGTGCTTTTATGTGTGTTTTAGAGTTTGAGACAAGAAGCCCATAGCCTAGGTCTTAGTGACATATTCTTCAAGGTTTTTTGACTTATCTTGGATGATCTAATATGATGTCATCTATTCCGATAATAAGTTTTGGTGGCCAAGTATTCCATTGTCATATATTTGGCCTATTATGTCATGTCATGCCTTAAATCTTAAGTTTATCTAAGGCCAATAACAAATACTAAGGGGGAGAGCTAATCTTTGCTATTTTTATGTTCACATGGATCATTGTGAGATGCTCACATTGTCCATTCAAATATATCCCAACTAATAGTGCTAAAAATTGCATATCCTTCTAGATATACATTCATATGAGTAAACTAAAATTGCTAATCTTAGTTTCTATGAATTTGAGTGCTTATCATGTGTATTTCTACTTGGCTATCCTTGTGTCCATGATAGAGCTAGCCGTCATGCCATATATCCTAATAGTTAACCATATTATGATCAAATGTCAATTTATATGCATGACAATTTAAGAAAATATTTTTAACTTGAAAATATATATTCTTGCTTATCATGATGAGTCTATAACTCCACATCATCTCATGATAAGATTCTAATAGGAATTTCAAAAACAAAAGGGGGCTTATCATGCTAAACTATACACTTGCTTGTTTTCTTTCATTATAAGTAAAATATAAGCTTTAACTTGCTAATCTATTATTATATTACGGGTCATAGGATAGATTTATATTGGATTTATATATATATATATATATATATATATATATATACTAAGATACACCCAAAAAATTTGTGCTAAAATTGAAATGTCTCTTTGTTTTGCCAACATAGGCTTGATTTATTTTGTGATTATTCATTTCCTATGTTGATTGTCTCTTATCATGCCATATATACTTTGGATTATACTTTGATTTTAATTGGTAACTCATGATAAGAAGTTAGGGGGGCATCATATTCTCATTGAATATCTTTGATGTTTTATGTAATTGTGCTTAAATGCTTAATCCTTCCTTTTTACTAATGCCAAAAGGGGGAGAATTTGTGTAATTGATTAGATCCATAATCATATGCATTCTTGTACAATAATTTGTTAAATATAACTTATGCATATGTTGAGGGGGAGTAGTCGCAATCATCTTGCTTATCTAATCCTCATAAGAGGATCCTCCCACCTCTCTAATCAATTTGGTTTGTCATCATCAAAAAGGGGGAGATTGTCAGCCCAAGGGTTCCCCATGGGTTCACTCAATCACCTTGTTTTGATGATTAACAAACGCAAATTGCTTAGTCATTTATGGACTAATTATTTGCCTGGAGTGTTGTACTATAGACAGGTAATTCACAGGTCAATCCATGCTAGCACACACACAGATGGCCTAAGCTTGAAGATGAACCAAACAAAGGACAAATGAGCTACAGCATACTTGGACAAACCATACCTTGGAGGATCAACCAAGGAGAAGTTCCACACAATCATCTCAAAGCATTGAACAAACAAAGGAAGATCAATGAAGGCCAAAGCTTGTGGATCAACAACTTTCAAAGGAGCTTGAACCAAATGGTGGCATCATCTTTGGAAGGTGTCAAGCAAAGAAGCTCAACCTTGAAGATCCCAAAGCAAGTCATGCACTCAAAGAGAAGATCAAGCAATGGCTACCTCAAGAGTTCATTCAAGAGAGTGGTAAAAATGGTAGATTGTATCACCTATCTCTCTTGTGTTTTCTCTTATCAAGGCACATCTTAAAACCCCAATAATATGTTTTTCAAAGAGACTAACACACCCTTTAAGGACTTAAATTGATAAGTGAATGGCCATGGTGGTGTACCAACATGTTGGGACCCATATGGCATTCAGCACAAGAATGAACAAAACAGAGTTCTGAAGCAACGACCTGGACCAGCAACTAAATCCTATCAAAACTTATTTAAAAGATTTTCAAATATTTTTGAAAATATTTTTAACAGATAGCACTCATTTTTCTCATATCCGTAGAGTATAAGAGATTGAAATCTGATGAGAAACGAAGGAGATATGAATTTTTCAAATGAGACACTGTTTGCTGAAAATTCAGTCTCGGAACTCCGAGAAATGATCCAGGTTCTAAAATTAAAAGCTCTGTTTGAATTCTTGGAACTTCGAGAATTTGCTCGGAACTCCGAGAAATGTTTTTGTTCAAAAAAAATATAGCCGTTGTGGTCCAACGCTAATTGACTATTTGACCCGAAAATAACCGTTTTGCCCCTGAAACGGTCATATTGAGTTGGGACACTATATATACCCATCTAATGGGTCTAAAACACAAGATGAACATTGTCCAACTCAAATAAACCCTAGAAATTCATTTGTGAATCATTTTTGGGTTAATCTCTCACCAATCCTTCATTGTGCCTTGACTTTGAGAAAATCCACTTGAGATTGGTTAGGTTTAAACTTGTTTATCTTTGAGAGCATCCTTGGAGCTACAACTTGTAATCAAGCCTAGTAAGAGGCTAATACTTCTTCTTCTTTATTCGATCGGTGGCAAGGGCATCCGTTGTTTTTAATTTCCTTGGGTGAAGCGCTTAGAATCGGCGGAGAAGGAGAGTCATTGTAAAGGTGGAAGGGCATCCTCATTTAATTCCCTTGGAGCCGGGCGTCGTGGATGTCTCAATAGTGGAAATCCTCAAGTACGACCTTGAGTAGAGTGGAGTAGGCCGTTTGCCGAACCACTATAAATCTTTGTGTCACTTGTGTTGGTATTTCTCTATCTCTCTCTCACTCTCACTCTCTTATTTATTTGTGCTTGCATTTTTACATATTTGGAATTGAGTGAGTAGTTAGCATTTTGGTTTTGATTGAATATTTGTACCTTGCTAACTAGGCTATAAATCACCTAATTAAGTTTGCTAATCAACAAGGGTTTTTGAACTAATATTAATTTGTAATATTGTTTAAAGTTCAAATATTTCAAACTTAATTAAATAAGGGATAAGTCTTGGGTGAAATTTTAGAAAAAGTTTCTAAAAGACAAAAGTTTTATAAACATCCTATTCACCCTCCCTCTAGGTTGCCAAACCAAGTCACTCCTTGGATTTCAATGTCCCCACAACATTTTTAGTATATGAAAATATCTTTGGAAGGGCACAAATTTTATGAGTTTTGGACACCATTTGCTATAGTTTTGGCTCAAGCAAGTTTAAGGATAGAATCTGTTTTACTGTCCAGTGCTAAAATCTGGTCCATATTCATTGAATTTCTGGGATCATCGTACAATGAATTTGAATACCAAATTTGTATGTTTATTATCAATATGTAATCTACATGTGATTAAAATTTGAGTGCATTTGGACTTCCAAATTTTTCTGAATAATTTCGGATGTAGCTAATGGTCAGAAAATCCCTGTGCTGAGCTTGAATTTGACCTTCGTATAGTTCTACCCTTATTAATACTTATGTAATTATTATCTGAGAATGATGTCTTCATATATTTTAATGTACACTCAATTATCCTTCATATGAGCCTGGTTTCATAGATTTTGAATGTCATTTACTATATATTTGATTAGAGTCAAGTGTAGTGATGAAATCTATTTTACTGTTCCCTCTTGAAATTGGAATGTATGGAATTAGTGTTTATTGGATTTGAAATGTTGTGATTTCTCTTGAAACTGGATTGTATGGAATTAAAGTGTATTGTATTGAAATGTTGAGATTTGAATGATTGTATGATATTAAAGTGTTTATTGAAGTGCTTATTGTAGTGATAGACTCTTCTCGATCCCAGGCTTCTTTTGAACTTGATAGTGGGGGTCGTAGATAGGGTTGTGCATTCTGTTATACCCAAACTGATTTTGCCGAAATGAACCTAACCGAAAAATTTCGGTTATCTAAAAAAGGAAACCGAAACCGAAATATTCATTAACTGAACCGAACAGAAACCGAAAAATAAATTCGGTTGTTCGGTTAGTTCAGTTAGAACCGAATAACGACCAAGATTCACGCAAAAAACCCTAATGAGTGTTGAATGAAGGGGGGGAAAAGAAAAAAATGATGGAATATGAAGAAAGAAGAGCAAACTAAAGTTACTAAATCACTAACCTTATTCATCGACTTCTTCTTCATCTTCTTCTTGATCTCCAAATCCTAGCAAAGGCCAGCGTTGGAGACGAGGCCGGAATCGGAGACGAGGGCCATGAGGCAAAGGCGCGTGGAGGTTGAGCCATGAAGTCTTCTTCACTCTTCATAATTTTCAAGCTTTTTTGCAAACAAAAAGGGGTGGAGATATCATTTTTCCATGAATTTAAAAGTAATAAACAGTCAATCAGTCATTAATGTGATGTAACTCCTTGAATTAAAAAGCTGGAAATTATATGTTCGCCCCTTTTTCTACTTGGTACAACCCCTTGAGTGTAAAGAAATAGAAATATTAAATACATTAGAGGGGCTGTTTGAGTTATTGTATCACTTCCACATCACACCACCACCCACTTGTCTCTTTCTCCTTCCCCGCAAAATCCGCATCCCCATCAAAACACCTCATCATCTACTCATCTAATGGCTCCAGTTGTCTCTTTCTCTATCTGTATGCTGACGTCGCTTCGCACCATCCATCTGTCACATGTAGCCTTTAATATTCAGCACCATAGAGACTCGTAGTGAGAGTCTGAGGCTTTTGTATGGGAAAAAAAGAAGTTAACATCAAGACAGCTTTCTTAAATACTAATTTCTTATATACCCTTGCTTCTAGAAACCGTGGATGAATCATTGGTCTTATAAGAAAAGGGTATTATTGTATATTTATTCTATAAGTAGTGCTCGATAAGCCAAATGACACGCTTTCCAAAGAGTCTTGAAAAGTAAAAAATGCAGTCGGCTTTTCAAATGGTACCCATTCCAAGGAACGATACTGAAAGCGAAACAACTGTAGAACTTCGGTTTTCGCTCAAACCGAAACCGAAACCGAAAACCGGGTTTTATAAAATTTGACAACCGAAACCGAACCGATTAACCTAATGACCGAACCGAAATGACTGAACTGAAATGACCGAACTATTTCGATTCGGTCGGTTAATTCGGTTTTAACCGAATAATGCTCACCCCTAATCGTAGATGAGTGTTCCCTTCCTTGATCCCGGGTTTCTTTTGAACTTGATAGTGGGGATCCTGGTTGAGGAATCTTGATTGCTTTGAGTGTTGGTTGGCGGGTGTGTAGGAGGATAAAAATATTGAAGTGCTTACTATTGAAGTGTTTATTGATATTGAAGTGTTTATCGGGCTTTGCCCTATTGCTTGGAGTGTTGGCTGGCGGGTGTTTAGGAGGATAAAAGTATTGAGGTGCTTATTATTGAAGTATTTATTGATATTGAAGTGTTTATCGGGCTTTGCCCTATTGCTTGGAGTGTTGGCTGGCGGGTGTGTAGGAGGATAAAATATTGCGGGTTTGTAGGAGGATAATTATATTGAAGTGTTTACTGGAGCGTTGGTTGGCGGGTGTATAAGAGGATAAAAATATTGAAGTGCTTATTATAAAGTGTTGCAAGTTTATGTATGGGAAAAGGGCTTTGCCCAATTGCTTGAAGTGTTGACTCGCGGGTGTGTAGGAGGATATAAATATTGAAGTGTTTATTGGTTTAGTGTTTATTGTCTACCATCTTGATATTGATCTCTTGATAGCTATCTTTTCCTCAATTTATTCAATGATTTTGATTGAATGAGTATTGATTGCGATTATTTGTTATATGCAATTCTTGTTACTTAGCATGCATTCTTTCTTAGCGTAAGTATATCATTGCTTAGGGAATTATCGCTCATTGAATATCAAACAGAAGATATAAATATTGAAGTGTGTATTGGTGTGTTGGATGTACTAAAATATGAAACTGTTAAACCCTTTGAATTGTACTCGTTGTATATTGTCTTGTTATTCGAAAGTTAATCACTGACTTTAATTGCTAAGTGAATTGCTTAAAATGCTTCTGCTTATTGTCATTAATATCATGTAGTACTCATTGCCTAGCATCTTGTTATTGAACCTCTAGATTGCTATTGATATATTGACTCAATGCTTTCGATGGAGTTAAAAGTGATTGTCATTGCTTACTGTATACAACTCTTGTTATTTGATATGCATTCACCATCGTATATGTATGTTATTGCATAAGGAACTATGGCTTATTAAATATTAAATATGGATAGTAGAATACTGATTTTTCACTCAATCTCAAAGGTGTACTACAATCTTTGAGTAAGTTGAGTATCTATTGAGTTGTGTCGCTCATCCTACGTCTTATGACAATTTTTCATATCAGTGATCTTGAGGAGCATCACACGTGAGAGCCATTTTGGGTGATTTACGGGGACGAGTTAGGCTTCTTGCGCTCTCTTAGTTTTAGTAGTTTTATTTCTTTCATATGTCCTTATGTTTAAGGACTCCTGTATAAAGTTAATGAACAAGACTCGTATGGGTGTAAATGTTTGACTTGTATAGAGTTTGTTTTTTTATACAAACCCATTTCATTTTGGAATAATGCTTGTATTGTTTTAGACATGTTTTGTATGTAATGAAAAATGTTTTGATTTGGCCTATCTTATGTTATTTTAAGGGATGCTTCGATCGGTTAAATATGAAATCTGGTTAATGTACTTGGAATGACATCGGGGATGTCATATCCAAAGCCCTGTTCGAGCATCCAAAATAGGGCGTCTGAGGAAAGTGTTCGGACGTCCGAACATGTTAAAAAAAGTTACCTGAGGAGCTCAAAATCTCAGAGGCACCCGAAGACTTGTTCGGGCACCCAAGTCGGGCGTCCGAAGACCCCATCCTGCTTCTGAACATTGTTTTGCCAATTTTGTCTTTTCCCAATGGCTAGTTGGTCAGGCGTCCGAAAGGCTATTAAGTGGCTTCCGAGATGACCGTTGGAAAATATATAAAGGCTAGTTTTGATGAGTTGTCTATATATATATATATATATATATATATGTGATAAAAGTGTAGCTACACATACGTGTAGCTAACTTAGCTACACCGACGGCTTAAAATACAGTGGGCCCCACATTGTTTGGGTGATGCAAACCATTCATTTGATGGGCCCTCACATAGATAGGGTGTTCCCAAAAAATCAGCTCCATAGGATCATCCCAACCCTACGATTTGTAGAGGCAAAAATGGACGTGTAAAAACCTTCACAAATCTGTCCATTTTTGCCTCCACAGTTTGAAGGGTTGGGATCTGTAGACACCCCTATTTTGCTATACTTTAAACAGTAAAAGATTTGGTAGTTTGTCAAGTTTTGAGTCTGTATTCCACCTACGATTAAGCATCTGTGCATTTTAGGGTAGATATTGCCTCGTTGAAGGAATTCTAAAGTTGATTCGCGATCCTAAAGGTTTCTAGGGTATTCCAATGGTATCTAGAAGATGAAAATTCAAGTTTCCAACCAACTGAAAAAATCCTATTATTTTTAGAATTTTTGGGGTTTCCCTCATTTTTGCCCATTTTTACACTACAAGGGTATTTTGGTCATTCTCGATGTGTCTCGTTTGACCCCGACTTATATTTGAGAATCTTGAGTGATTTTACAAATTTTGAAAAAGCTGCTATTTTTAGAAACTCATGGGACTTCCACATTTTCATCATCTTATGGATATTTCAATCATTTCTCATATTTCCAAAACCATCTCGAGGGTATGGCTGATGGATTAGGAGTAATTTCGTAAGATTTGAAAAACCTGTTAAATTTAGATCTCTCAAGATTTTCTCTTAGTCTTGCACTTCGAGGGTATTTTAGACATTTCCAACATATCATATTTGGTCCCTAAGTTGTGTCTAAGAAATCTTGAGTCCGTTTATAAATTTTCAAAAATCTGTAATTTTTGGAATTTCTCAGGGTTTTCCCTAGTCTCGCCAAATTCTAGCACCTCGGGGTAATTTGGTCTTTTCCTGTGTAATTCTTTTGATCCCCGAAATATGTCTGAGAGATTATGAATGATTTTTTGAATTTTGGAAAACCTGCTAAATTTAGAATTTCTCAGGGGTTTCTCTTAATTTGGAAATTCTAAGTGTTGAGGGCATTTTGGGTATTTTCAGGGGATACCAAATGATCCTGTTTAATATTGCTCACTGAAATGACCCAATTTTAAAAGTTTCTATTTTTGAAGTTTGACCACAAAGACTTTTCATTTTTAATTTTTCCCTTTAGGGGTGAACCAATCTGAGGGTATTTTGGTCGCATTTGGATGTCTAACAGTCAAATAGGGGCATTTTGGTCCGAAAAGTTATTTTTCAAAAAAGATGGTTCGATCATGTGTGAGGGATGCACCATAAATGTCAAATGGGTTGGGTCCATATATAGAATGTTGAATTTAGAAAGATTTTATTAAATTTTTACGAAAAAACCCGAAACCCGTATGAAATGACTCATTAGGCTAAAGCCCGCAAAGATGGAGCTCATGTGGGTTCACCCATATGGGTCAACCACCATGGTGGGCACCCCAAATGGCTAACCTACATGAGTTGAGAACCCAACCTTGATGATGTCACAATGGTGACATCATATTTGTTAAAAAAAATAAAAAGAATAAAAAAAGAAAAGAAGGAAAGAAAGAAAAGATGAATGATTGCTTAAAAATGTTTTCTTCCAAAGAAGCAATATGGAATGAGAATAGCATGTCTTGATTGACAAGAAATTAAGATTGGAATCAAATCCAATTTGGAAACAAGAAAGAAAGAAAGCAAGAGGGGAAAATTGGAAACAAGCCAAAACTGGGAGCTCTCACATTGGAAACTATTATTTCTCTCTTCACCCTAGCTTTTTTGTATAAAAATCAAAGCAAACAATCTTATGAAGGATCCAAAAAAAATCCAAATTCGTCCTTTTTCTCTCTCCTCCCAAAAAAAAGAAAAAAATATTTTCTCTCTTGAAGTGTGTTCATCTCTCAAGGGTTCTTCACAAAAGAGATTCTTGAATTTCCTTTTCTTCTTCAACAAATCACACATCAAGGATCTTTGGGGTGTTCTTTGAGACTTCTTCATAATATAAAAGGGATCTCCGCACCCCACAGAAAAGGAGAGCGATCAACGGTAGGATCTTTATCTTTGTAATATCAAAAGTAGAAAAGCATGCTAGGGTTTTACTTTTGATAGATCAAAATCAATAAATTTTTCCTTCAAATTCCAGTATGTTATAATATAGATTATAAGTTTTAAAAATCTAAAATTTCACCAAAAAATTAATTTTTCTCCATTTAATAATGATTTTCTTTCGTTTTTTATAAAATATGGATTTAAATCGGATTATCAAAGCAAGTGTTTGAAAACGTGGGTTTCTTTAAAAACTGATCTTTTTTAGGATTTCTATAAAATAAAATACAACTGGAAACTTAATTTTCAATCGCGGTTTGGCCGTTTTAATTTTCATTCTATTTTTCAAAAAATAACCCCGAAAGGGGTTATTTCTTGATGAACAAAGCCAAAAGTATATCAAACCATGTCCAAAATTTATGAAATCTTGTTTCCAAACCAATTTTTTTATTTCCAGACTACCCAAAAGTTTTCGGATTTGTTTGAATTTTTTTAATCCAATTTTAAATTACTTTAAATTTAGGTCATTTTTAATAAATATCAAAAGGTTTTAAAAATTAATGAAACTCTCCAGAATTAATGTTCAATAATAAATTGAATTTCTCATGAAATTTGTTTTTCGAAAAAAGGTTTTTTTATTTGTTTTCTAATCGCCTCTTCGTTTTATGTGTCGTAATTCTCTTTTATATTAAATTAATGAAACTTTGAATATGTCTCTGACAAACCAGTAGTTTAGGCCATTAGAAGGTTAGTGAAAAATTTTCAAAAGATTTTACAAAGGTTTAATATGATTTCACAATTTTCTTTTAAAAAAATGGATTTTAATTCCTAGGAAACGAAATCCCCTTTTTATTCAAAAATCAATTTTATAGATGAGCATTAATTATTAGAGGAAAGTGTTTCTAGTCCGGCCGACTAGAGATCATTCTCTAGTCCGCCACCCAAAAACACATAGGTCCCACATATTTTGTGGTGATCTAAAGCATTCATTTGATAGGTCTCATCATAGATAGGATATCCACAAAAATTCAGCTTCATAGGATCTTCTTAACCCTTCGATTTGTGGAGTTAAAAAATGGACAGATTTGTGGCGGTTTATAGCCGTCCATTTTAAGCTCCACAAATCATAGGGTTGGGATGATCCTATGAAGCTAATTTCTTGTGGACACCGTCTCTATGTCAGGCCCCATCAAATGAATGCTTTGCATCACCCAAATATGTGGGACCCATGTGTTTTTGGGTGGCGGACTAGAGAATGATCTCTAGTCGGCCGGACTAGAAACACTTTCCTCTAATTATTAGGTCTTGAAATTTTGACAGTAAATCATATAACCTATTTTATATCTACTGAAATGTTTACATGATTTTAGGATACCATTTAATCTACTTTTTTAAATTGATTCATTGATTTTCTCTGAATTTTGTGTGAATTTTAATTGGCATCAAATCTTGATAAACACCATTGAAATTTTTACAGTAGTCTAATACCATGATTATATCTATACTATAATAGTTTTACTTAATTTGAGATTCGTATGCTATGAGTTGATTTGTTAATTTGCAATCTGACCTAAATTTTGGAAATTCAGAAATTGATAGTAAAACTTATTCCAAATTCATAAAACTCTTCCAGTAGTCTAAACTCATTCATATCTTGTTACTGAAAAATTTGAAATGAATTTAGAGTTCGATTGCTTAGGGTTACTGTGTAATCCTAGCAATCTGGTCGTAATGTTAATAAATCACAACTTAATAGCAAATCAACACAAAAGTCAGTGAAAACTTCCAGAAAACCCTAATTTTTCATCATATATTTATCTTAAAATTGTTTGAAACAAAACCCTAGAGGTTACCCTTTGTAAATTGACTATGCTGTGACGGTTTAACTGCCGAGATCGCATTCATAATCGTATACTAATTGTGATCGTTCCTGCATAATTTGAGCATGTAAATTATAGTATGTTGTTGGCTCCGAGGTCCACTGTCCACGGAAATCCTGAGAATCGTGCCAGGCAATAATATACTATAATTTATGTGTTAAATTATACAAGGATTGAGAGCACGATGCCCTTCCATGGATTCAACTCAAGGCTGAAATTTGCCAACCATATAGCCTTTGGTATTCCTTAGATGTTAGGAATCGAAAATCTTTGAAAAATTGAAAATTATTTACTTAATAAATTAAGATCATTTGATCAATGCTTTTGAAACCGTTGGATAATGGTATCTCTTCGTAAGGACCTTTAGAACCAATTAGGAACACTTACCTCGCGTTGTGTCCTAGGTTTTAGGGTGTCCTAGAGTTAGGGAGTTCAGCCTCATCACAACTGATTGTTATTATTAGCAATTGAGTCATAGATCTAGTTACACTAATTACCCATTTTTCCCATAAGACAAGCCTAGTTACCTAGGATGTAGGTTCACCTGCATTAGTCTAAGGGATGTCTTGCACTTAGATAGGACCATATAGCATCTTAGATGGAGTCCTAGGATAATAAAATCTACTCAACTTGAACTAAATAATTTCTCTTAAACTGTTAAAACAGTCAATCCAATCTAGATCGGTGTCTTAGATGAGTTAGGCATAAGTAGCTTAGTTCAGGTGTACTGAACTACGATCAACTCTGATTTCAGTGAGGCTGGTATACGTAGGCAACTTGGATACTTGAGTGGCATACAAAGCCTGAGTCGGCTCCACACATAAGTGGTGGGGTTTTGTATATTAATCCTTAAATTAAAAGTAATTAAATCACTTAGGGCTTTCCATGAAATTAGAATTTTAGGAGAACTTTCACTTAGATTGAATTCAAACAAATTAAGAAAATCAAGATACACATTTAGGAATTGCATTAAAATTAAATCTTAGGATGCATGTCATGTAGTTCGCACATAAATATAGAGTTAAATGAGCCATTTAAAAAAAAATTAAAAGAGTTAACTTTTGGAATTGAAGACAGATTATCGAGTAGGAATGGTGCATGTGGTGGTAACTCCCCATACCTTCCATTCTCGTAACCAGGTAACGAATCTAGATTTCTGGTCAATTATGGGTCCTAGATCCCTCATCTAGGTGGCGACTCTGTCACTCTCGTTTGCGTGGAATTCGGATGGCCTTAGTAATCTCAAGTTCACAGAAAAGATGAATTAAATCACACCTTGCTAGGCTCAACGGCTTACCCCTGCCCTTATGGGTACTGGGTTGTACGTTTGTTTTTACCCTATGGCTTGGTTGCTGCCTGCTTGGTTGGGTAATTAAAATCAATAATAAAAAGCACACGCCAATCGCGTGGGTACGAGATATTAAGAGAGAGGAAGGCGGCTCGCTCCCCACCCCTCTCACGGGATCGGGTCCCACAGGATCATCCAATGGAGCTATTTTTTTTGGCACACCCTATCAATGTGAGGGCCTATCAAATGAATGGTTTGAATCACCCAAACAATGTGGGCCCACTGTATTTTAAGCCGTCGGTGTAGCTAAGTTAGCTACGCGTATGTGTAGCTTCACTTAACTCTCTCTCTCTCTCTCTCTCTCTCTCTCTCTCTCTCTCTCTCTATATATATATATATATATATATATATATATATATATATATATATATATAGGTTCTAAACTTCTCTAAACCTAATTCTAACACTCCTAAGCTATCTTGGAATTTATTAAGAGTGACTTAAACTTGTTTATGCCTCTCTAATCTTGGATTAAGGATTTGGATCATAGGCTTCGAATTGTATATCTTCTTCAATGTTGTAACCCTTTGAAAGGTATTTTATTTTTCCTTTTTTCTACATTCAAGAAGTGTATTTGGCGAGTGTTGGTGGAGACGTAGAGCCATCTTCGCAGAGCGAGGGTGGTAGACATGGAGCTTTCTCTGGAAGTTGTAATTGGGTTGATTCCCCTCCGTTAAGGGAATCTGTTTTTAGTGAAGCCATCAAGAGTCTTGGTGGAGTGGAGTAGGTCCTAGGCTTGGACTGAACCACTTAAAAATCATGGTGCACACTTTCTATCTTTCTTCTCTACTCTTTTTGTATGCATTTGATTTTTATTTTCATTTGTGCTTAAGGGTTAGTTTTCCTATTGTTTTTAATTCCGCACTTTTTGGGAAAAGTATTTGAAACCCAATTCACCCCCCTTCTTAGGTTGCCATTAGGGGTGCAACTTGGGTCGGGTTTTGAAGAACCCTACCCTTCCCGTGAAATATCTCGGGTCGAGTTGGGTTGGGTTTTTTCCGGAAAACCTACGATTCCCAAACCCGGCCCTACCCATGATAATTCTCAGGTCCCGGGTCGGGTTTTTTCACGTTCATGGTTGTAGGATAAAAAACCAATCTTCACACCATAAACCTCTAAATTTATGTAATCAAGTGTACAAATTTAGGAAAGGAAACTATATTTCCACATCACAAACATGATCACCTCATTGAAAACAATTATATCAATATGTCAAAAAATAATTTGCTATGTTATTCAAGAGATAATTAAAAATGTCATGGTACACCTACATAAGTCAGGTCGAGTTTCCCGTTTCGATTTTTTTTTCTTTCGATTTTTTTTTCTTTAAACCCGACCTACCAAAGATTGAGCCAGGTTTTTAAACTAAAACCCAACCCTACCCAAGACCCATGATTTCTAAACCCGACCCATGCTATTTTTGGGTCGGGTCGAGTAAAACCCGACCCAATTTGCACCCCTAGTTGCCATCACCCCTAGGATTTCCTTGTTGACAAGTTTGTGCTAAGGTTGGATTTACTTTTAGGTCACAAGGTTTTTGAGAGTTCCTCTGTTTTCTTTGCCTATAAAGGGACAAATGGTCAATTCGTTCAAGAAGGCAAAGCCTTTGAGGGTTATCATTGGAGTCATCATTGCGGCAACCTATCGTTAGTGTGATCTTGGAAAAATGGGGTGTCTAATGGGCACCTCATGATAATTTATCAGACGAACGATCTCAAAGTATACACAAATATCCTCACGGGTGACACAATGTTGATCAATAGGAGTGTTGAAGTATAAATGATTAAATATCACCAACTCTAATAGCTTAAGCTTTTGGAGTAATTGGTAGCTTCACATGGAATCAGAGCTATTGCCAACCCAAACGAGGGATCACACGTGAGGGGTAGCTTTGAAGTAATTGGTAGTTTCACAAGGATGAATCCTAACATTTATCTTCTGCCTAGCTAGTTAAACTCATGAGAGAGAGATATATATATTAAAGACTATGTGGTTGATAACTGTTGAGATCAAAAGCAAATAAATTTTGGGTCCCTACATACATTCAATGATGGAGCATCATCAAATGACCCACATGGTCGTAGTTCCACACAAACATTTTATCCGTAAGAAAAATGCTGATAAAAAATAGAGATTTTACATAGGAACAATTACCAATGGGGAACAAAAATTAGGCGGGATTATCAACAAGACCCATGCTTTTCAGAAATTATCAATGGGGGACAAAAGAGGTCTTGTCATTAAAAGCTGGACGAAAATGCCCTTTTCTTAAGCAACACGTTTTGCTTTTCCACTTTTCCCTCTTCTCTCTTCTTTCTCTCTTTTTTTTACTTTTTCATTTTGAACTTTATTTTTTTTACCTTACCAGTCATCTTCTTCATCATTTAGTCACCATTGGAGGCAGAAAAGCTCGAAAACTTGAAACGTGAGTTCATTCCCATCTATCTCTCTATATCTAGGTTTTGTTTTTCATTTGTTATAGGGTTTTGCATTTCTCTTTCTCCCTTTCAATGGAGGATGAGGAAGATGAATCGTAGGGTAGAAAGAAAAAAAACGGTGAAAATGAATGAGTGAAAAAAGACAGGAAGTAAAAACATGTTCATAAGGGACTTGATAAGCCCATCCGGAATTTGGTAACCCCATTTTGATACTGGATAACCCCAACCCAAGAGACTTGAAAACCCCCCTCCAAAACTCTAGTACCCTCGGCCAATTTTAAGGGACTTGATAAGCCCATTCGTAAATTGGTAACCCCATTTTGATACTAGATAACCCCAATCCCAAATACTTGAAAACCCCCTTCCAAAACTCTAGTACCCTCGGGCAATCTTTAGGGACTTGATAAGCCCATTCGGAAATTGGTAAACCTAATTTTGATATTTGATAACCCCAATCCCAGACACTTGAAAACCCCCTTCCAAAACTCCAGTACCCTCGGCCAATTTTCAAGGACTTGATAAGCCCATTCGGAAATTGGTAACCCCATTTTTTATACTAGATAACCCCAATCCCAGAGACTTGAAAACCCCCTTCCAAAACTCCAGTACCCTTGGCCAATTTCCAGGGACTTGATCACCCCATTCGGAAATTGGTAACCCCATTTTTTATACTAGATAACCCAATCCTAGAGACTTGAAAACCCCCTTCCAAAACTCCAGTACCCTCGGCCAATTTTCAAGCACTTGATAAGCTCATTCGAAAATTGGTAACCCTACTTTTGAGAGTTACTAACCCCCTTCCAGAGAGTTGATAAACCCCTTCTGCTACAAAACCCCCTACCTATAGCAACTCTTCTAATGGCATTACAATTCTGCTCATGATAGAAATAACAAAAGAAATGGACGTTGTTTTCATTAAATGTGCTTCATGTATTACATCAACTTTTTCTTATACAACCACTTGTCTTCCAAAAAAGTGAGTGAAGCCATCCATGCATTATCTCCAGAACACACCCTAAAATACAACCGCTTAAACCCTAAACAAGATAAATCAGAAACGAAGGAATGAAAAATAGTGCAAACCCCTAAAAAAAAAGAAAAACAAAACTAAGATATAGAGAGATAGATGGTAAGAACTCAGCATTCAAGTTTTCAAGATTTGCTAGCAACAATGGTGGCTGAACAAGGAGGAAGATGACTAGTAGGGTAAAAAATCAAAAAGGTGATGATGGAAAAGTAAAAGAAGAGGGAAGAAGGAAAAAACAAGGTCAAAGCGTGTTGTAAATGCCAAAGGGCATTTTCGTCCAGCTTGTACTGACAAGACATCTTTTGTCCCTCGTTGATAATTTTTGAAAAGCATGGGTCCTGTTGATAATTTCGCCTAACGTTTGTCCCCCATTAGTAATTGTTCCTTTTACATATAAGGTGTCACTGTCTAGCCGTGTCGATCAGTGTTTTTCAAAAAGTATAGTACAGCCTAGCTCATAGGATTATCCAAACAGTTCATTTGCTGGGTTACAATGGAGAGGAACCGAAATCTCTCATCTAGAGGGGTTTCCATGATGTGCAGTCCCTCTACAGATTGGAGGGTTAGGATCATTCTATGAAAATTATTTTTCGGGCATAAGGTATTTAAGTTGTAGCCCCACTGTGAGGTGGGATGTACAATACTTTATGAAAAATACATTCTGGACTACACACCCAAAAAAATCACTAAAAAACAAGTTATCGATTTCTCGGCAGAGTCCTAAACATGTCTCAATTGATCAAAGGGCTAGGAACATCCAATCAAGGTGGGTTTCTAAAAATTGCTTGCACTTGTGGTTTTGGTTGGTGAAAAAGGATCCCATCACGTTCTCATGCTAGACTTGGGGCTTGATAAATGTCTAACACCAGTTAAGTATTGAAATCGGAGGATTGTTTGGTTCATCTTCAAGCATAGGCCAACAAGGTGTGTGCTAGTATGATTTAACTTGTGTAGGACCTGTCTAAAACACAACACTCAAGGCAAATGATCAGTCCATAAACGACTAATCAATTTGTGTTTGTTAATCATCAAAACAAGGTGATTGAATGAACCCATGGAGAACCCTTGGGCTTATAAGTAGAAAATCACTTTTATGATAAATGGTAAAAAGGCACCTCCGATCTATAGTGGTTGTATAATGTGCAGTCTCCCTACGAATTGGAGGGCTAAGATCACCTAACAAATGAACGGTTAGGATCATCCTATGAAGTGGGCCCCACTGTATTTTTTTGAAAAATATTGGAGGTGAGGGGCGAGAAGTAGGAAGTTATTAGAGATTTTATAAGTCATGTGCCCGTGAAGTCCGATATTTTTCAAAGAGTACAGTAGGGTCCACTTCATAAGATGATCCAAATCATTTATTTGTTAGGACACAACGCTAAATAGGATGTACCGCATAAATCATTTCCATAAGATGATCCGAACACTCCGATTTATAGTGGTTCTATATAATATGCAGTCCCCCTACAGATCAAAGGACTAAGATCACCCTGTGGAGATGATTTTGGGGATACAGCCCATTTATGTAGTGGCCCAACAAATGAACGGTTAGGATCATCCTATGAAGTGGCAACTTTACGCCCACACAGGGTATAGAATCTCTAAAAAGCTTAAGTGGGAAGTATACTGCTACAAGACACGACGTGTGAGGGAGCTTCCTAATTTATATGACAAAAACACCCTCATATTATCATTGTTAAAAGGGATTTGCTAGTGTTCTTCGCCTTACGCGTTTCGCCACATGGGTTCACTTTTTTAGCAGATTTTGTCTTCATTCATGAGGTGGCTGCTCTCACATGCAACAGACCATCTGGGAAATGCCTTATGTGATGGACGCTAGCAAATCCCTTGTTAAAATAAAAAGGGAAGTAATATATCGGCCCCTTTTCATTACTTGGGAAACCCAGCTGCAGTGTGTATCTATGACTGCCGAGGCACATGGAAAGGCTTCAACGGATTTGATTGCCACATACACTCCAATTGGCTGCCCCGAGTAATGAAAAGGGGTGGATATATCACTTCCCAATCACAAATATACCGTGTGTGTGTGTGTGTATATATATATATATATATATATATATATATATATATATATATATATATATATATACACTAGTAAAAAACCCGTGCGATGCACGGGCCGACGAAGAACTGGCTGACATCATCGATTGATCCAAACCGTCGATGTGATGGAACACAACATGAAGAGGTTGTGCCCGTAAAATGATTTCCATAGGCTGATCCTAGGCGTCCAATCTGTAGAGGTTTCCATCATAGGTTGATCCAAACCATCCATGTGATGGAACACAACATCAATATGTGGTGCCCGTAAAATCATTTCCATAGGCTGATCCTAGCCGTCCAATCTCTAGAGGTTTCCATAATATGGTGTTCCTCTTCAGGTGCCCGGAGTTCGTCAATATTTTGCAAGGTGCGCCGGAGTCGTAATATCTCCAAAAAATCATAAGGAAAAGCAGTTTGTCTGTAATTGTCATATTTCGATACATCCTCTCCGTAGTTTTTTTCGTAATTGTCATATATAGGCACCCGTGGTCCGTAATTTCCCTACAAAACTTTAATACGTAATGATTATTATCGGTGAGTAGTTATTATTGCTAGCCACCTTTCCAGACATAGAATTTCTGTGAGGTTTTTCAACACGGCTAATAAGACAAATCTCTGAACACATACAATCGCAAAAGACGGGCGAGACGTAGCCTTCGGAGAAGGTGGCTAGCAGATCGGAAAAACTTTTCCAAAAAATTTTTCCTGGAAAAGACGAATGACATTTTGGAAAGTTAGTTGCATTGTGTATATATACATAAACCTCGTGAAGACAAAGAACGGTATGGACCACATCATAAGCTGATCCAAACCGTCCATTTGATGGAACACAACATCAATAGGTTGTGCCAGTAAAATCATTTCCATAGGCTGATCCTAGCCCTCCAATCTATAGAGGTTTCCATAATTAAAAAGCATAAAGGAGGGGAGTAGGATTGAAATTATGTGGCTTTAATAGGTGCCTTTGTTAAAAAGCATAAAGGAGGGGTAGGATTGAAAATATGTGGGTTGAATGGGTGCCTTTGTTAAAAAAAGTGATGTGTAATTCTCGTAGAATTTTGGGAGAAATTCAAATAATTCTCTAATTTTCTCTTCTACTATATATATATACTAGTGGGACCATCCGTGCGATGCATGGGGCTAGAAAAAATGATTTTTATGTGGTGTATACCTGCACAGAGAAATTATATGATGGGTGGCCGTGCGAAAACGTGAAGTTTAAAATGTACCATACGGCCCACTCCATGTGATTATCCAAACCGTCCGTATTAATTCTAACGCTATCTCACATACAATAAACCGATGGATCCATATCTTAGTGGACACAATTAGGAAGAAAAATGAAAATGACCAAATGACCATGACTTGCACTTGTAGAAGCAAAAAATATAGTGGTAAGAGAAATTTTCAATTATCAAATCTCTTCCCTCTTAATAAAAAAGTGAACAAAAAAAAAACGCAAGAGAAATTTTCAATTATCTCTTCCCTCTTAATTGGAACAAAAAAATATATACATGACCTAAGAAAGAGTGGACACTTAGTCCAACTTATCAAATCACTTCCCTCTTAATTGTGGGAAAAAAAAAATCGCAAGAGATTTTTCATGCTTACATCAGTTTTATAGTTATTCCAAAAGTGACCAGCATCGAAAATTCAGAGCATCTGCTCCGACGAACTTTTGGGGTGCTAATGCATAACCCCTTGGATTTCATGAGGAATTGATCCACCTGACACATCGCAAAACAATGAAAAAATAATGTTAATAAGGAAATAAAGGTTGTATGTTTGGAAACGAAGAGGCGTGTTGAATTCTAAACAACAGAGAAATTTAATGCCTAGATAATGACGTTTGGAATAATGGGCGAAAGTTCTTTACACTTTTCATATGTCACGTATGAAATTGGAAAGGATTTAACTGCAAATAGAAATAGCAAGCAGGGTAACAAAGTGTTGGCGTTTGGGGAATAGCAGGAGATGAATCGTTTGGAAACGAATCAAATCTACTTGGTATTAGAATTCTTAAAACAGGTATATCTCTTTCTCTCAACATGACAACATCCAATCTCTTTAGAATCCTTATTATTAGGAATTAAGAGTTAAAAATATACATGATTTCCAAATGCTGAGAGAGTATTTTGAGAGAGATTTTCTTTTGGTGGAGGAATATTTTTGGAGGATTTGTAGGGATTTTGAAAACGAATGGGTGTGATAATGTAGGATTTTCTACTAAAACTGAGGAGATTTTTTAGGAAAACTACTTTTGGGAGAGAAGTAATAAAAATACTCATGCCACGTAGAATGTTATTAGTGGGGAGAGCGGATGGAGGCAGGGAAATGGTGAGGAAAATAAGGTAAAATGGACGCTAAATATGAAAGTTTTGGAGGATGAGGCGTTTCGGAAAGTGTAAGACGAATAGTCGCAATGGATTATGAGGGATATTTTGATTTTTACAGACTATTAAAAACCCATAGTAATGTTTCAAGCTGTAAAGAGATTTTATTGGGTGAAATATGCGGGATATTTTGATGGATCCCATTGTGGTGACGCCGTGACGGTTGGTGCGTCAAACCGCGTAAGGAGAAAATGCAAATTTTCTAAATTCCAAGTTGGAGAATAATTGCCACGTAGATTCGAGGGAGGAGAGGAGGGCTGTCACCTCAGCGGTGAACAGTAAACCCCCCTTCCTCTTTATTATATATAGACACTAGTAAAAAAACTGTGATATGCATGGGCCCGACAAAAAAACTATACGGACCACATCATAGGTTGATCCAAACCGTCCATGTGATGGAACACAACATCAATAGGTTGTGCCCGTAAAATCATTTCCATAGGTTGATCCTAGCCCTCCAATCTATAGAGGTTTCCATAATTAAAAAAACATAAAGGAGGGGGGGTAGGATTGAAATTATGTGGCTTTAATAGGTGCCTTTGTTAAAAAGCATAAAGGAGAGGGTAGGATTGAAAATATGTGGGTTGAATGGATGCCTTTGTTAAAAAAAAGTCAAAAAAAGTGATGTGTAATTCTATTAGAATTTTGGGAGAAATTCAAATAATTCTCTCATTTTCTCTTATGCTATATAGTATATTCTTCCAAAATTCTAATAGAATTACACATCACTTTTTTTAACTTTTTTTAACAAAGGCACCCATTCAACCCACATATTTTCAATCCTAGCCCCTCCTTTATGCTTTTTAACAAAAGGCACCCATTAAAGCCACATAATTTCAATCCTACCCCCTCCTTTATGCTTTTGTAATAAAAAAAGTGGACAAAATCAATATAAGGACGTTTTTTCTTTGCAAAATTACAGATTGGGTACATATGTTACATAATACTATGGATTTTTCTGAACATATTTCGGATTCAGGACGGCTTTCAAAATATTGACGAATTCCGGGCACCTTAAGAGGCACAACATATTATGGAACCTCTATAGATTGGAGGGCCAGGATCAGCCTATGGAAATGATTTTACGGGCACAACCTATTTCTGTTGTGTTCCATCACATGGACGATTTGGATCAACCTATGATGTGGTCCGTACAGTTCTTTGTCGGCCCGTGCATCGCACACACACACACACACACACACACACACAAATATATATATATATATATATATATATATATATAGAGGAATGGAAACTAAGGGAATTATTTCAATTTCTGCCAAAAATCTGTGGGAATTACACATAAATTTTTTTAACTTTTTTTAACAAAGGCACCCATTCAACCCACATATTTACAATCCTTCCCCCTCCTTTATGCTTTCTATTAAAGGCACCCATTAAAGCCACTTAATTTCAATCCTACCCCCTCCTTTATGCTTTTTAACAAAGGCACCCATGAAAGCCACATAATTTCAATCTTACCCCCCTCCTTTATGCTTTTGTAATAAAAAATCTATAGGGTGATCTTAACCGTCCGATGTAAAAGGAACAGCATATTATGGAAACCTCTATCGATTGGACGGCTAGGATCAACGTATGGAAATGATTTCTGGGGCACAACCTGTTGATGTTGTGTTCCATCACATGGACGGTTTGGATCAACCTGTGATGTGGTTCATACAGTTCTTGGGCCGAGTACGGGTCCAAGATTCGTGACCCGTAAATTTCCCCGGGTCATTTTGACTTGGCCCGTGTAACCCGGACCCTTACGGGTCGGGTCAAACCCTCCCATATTTTTCAAAATCTTTTTGATGGGCCCAGAAATTAATTTCTTCAAATCTTTGAATTGGTCTATCCCCCACAGTTGGTGGGCCCAAAAAAATAATTTATTCAAATCTTTGAACGAGGTAGGCCCCACCTGTATTTTTCAAAGTGCATTGTACGCACCGCCCCATGATCCAAACCCTCCATTTGATAATCATAGCCCTCC
Organism: Tasmannia lanceolata; assembly: GCF_043159265.1. Classification (NCBI taxonomy): domain Eukaryota; kingdom Viridiplantae; phylum Streptophyta; class Magnoliopsida; order Canellales; family Winteraceae; genus Tasmannia; species Tasmannia lanceolata. Next base: position 48,563,465 of record NW_027518683.1, on the reverse strand, counting down.
GATCTAAAGAAAAACTGCATATTACAGAAACCTCTATAGATTGGAGAGTTGTGATCATCCAATGGAAATGATTTTTGGGGCACGACCTATTTACATTCTAGCCCATCAAATGAATGGTTTCGATCATCCTATGGTGTGGGTCGTGCATTAACATTAAGGCCAAATTGTAGGCCCCACCCAGATTTTTCAAATGAAGTTTGCGATCAACGCCATAGGATGATCCAAGCCGTCCATTTGATGGGCCGGGACGCAAATAGGTTGTGCCCCCAAAATCATTTCGATGAGATGATCGCAACCCTCCGATCTATAAGGTTTTTTCGTAATATGCAGTTTCTCTATTGTCTATCATGAGAATCTAAATATAATGTTTTCCCACTCCCCGCGCATCGCACGAGGTGTCCCACTAGTATAAATAAATAAATAAATATATATATATAGAGGAAAGTGTTTCTAGTCCGGCCGACTAGAGATCATTCTCTAGTCCGCCACCCAAGAACACTTGGGTCCCACATATTTGGGTGATGCAAAGCATTCATTTGATGGGCACTGACATAGAGACGGTGTCCACAAGAAATTAGCTTCATAGGATCATCCCAACCCTATGATTTGTGGAGCTTAAAATGGACGGCTATAAACCGCCACAAATCTGTCCATTTTTTAACTCCACAAATCGAAGGGTTAAGAAGATCCTATGAAGCTGAATTTTGTGGACATCATATCTATGATGAGGCCTATCAAATGAATGCTTTAGATCACCACAAAATATGTGGGACCCATAAGTTTTTGGGTGGCGGACTAGAGAATGATCTCTAGTCGGCCGGACTAGAAACACTTTCCTCATATATATATATATATATATATATAGAGGAAAGTGTCTCTAGTCTCTCCCCTAGATAAGCTTATCTACTCCTCCCTTTAAAAAAACACAGTGGGCCCACGCTGTTTGGATGATCCAAAGCATTCATTTGATAGGTCCTAACATAGATAGGGTGTGCCCAAACAATCAGCACCAAAGGGTCATCCTAGAACTTCGTTTTGTGGTGCCTTGTGGTTGACGATCCTTCTCGATCAGTTCGTTCGGCAGAGCGATCAAATGAGGGCAAACAATTAATTACTATTCATTCATCAATGAAAGTGAATTTCTTCTTTTAGGCAGGACCCAAGGGAAGATCGCATTATCTCCTTTCCATAGTCAATCAATATGCTAGACCTTCCTCCGACATCCTATAAAGAGTATGCTAGGCCCTGTCCAAATTCGAATTGGTTCCTGGTCCTGGTCAGAGACCACTGTGTTCGCGCCGGCGGTCCAATAAAGAGGCGAAGTAGTGGTATCTTTCTTTCCATTATGAAAGACACGCTTCGCCTGCTCCCTCTCTATGCCATAGAAGCTTACGAAGACCCATTCGGAAAAGGCAAAGTCACCCACCGTGCGGAACAAGTATCCTATCCCCTTGATTGCCGACCTGTTTGATCAATTGGGAGGGGCGAGGTACTCAGGCTATCGAATCATAAAGGGTTCTAGAATAGTCAAGGCTACCCGATAAAGGATGGCTGGCATTCATCAGTAGGTGGATCCGCCGTAGGGGTTGGTTCAGCCACTCGACGACCGGCACTTGCCATTGAAAAACCAATTGTAGTGCTTTATGCAGCGGGATACCGCGATCGAATGCCACCGGAACGCCCCGATATGAGAAAGCCATTTCGGGTTAGAATGGACACATATAAACGTCCACGTTTATATGCGTCCATTTTGGACATGGTGTGCCCAACAAAATGAAGTTCTAGGATGACCCTTTGGTGCTGATTTTTTGGGCACACCCTATCTATGTTAGGACCTATCAAATGAATGCTTTGGATCATCCAAACAGCGTGGGCCCACTGTGTTTTTTTAAAGGGAGGAGTAGATAAGCTTATCTAGGGGAGAGACTAGAGACACTTTCCTCATATATATATATATATATATATATATATATATACACACACACACACACACACACACACACACTTGATATACCGTGTATATGCACACTTGGCAATATTGGAGGGGTATTTTGCAGATTTTGTCCTATTCACTTGATTCATTTAAGTTTATTTTAGGTGGTTGTTCTCTTGTTCAAAAGTCAGCTACAAAATGGCTTTATGCAAAATTGCCTAGCAAATCTTGGGAGGGAACTATCATCCACTAGTTATAACCTAAGGTTTTAAATTTCGGTTCGGATTTCGGTGAGGAATGAAATCGAAATTACCGAAATTTACCAAATTTAGATTGAAGTTTCCGAAATTTCGGTCGAAGTCTCTGAAATTCGATCGAAGTTTGGAAATTTCGGCGAAATATTTCATAAAATATTAATTTTTTATTCCTTTACAAAATTTCAGCAGAAATTACCGACCGAAATTTTGGGAAAAAACATCTGGCATTTCAATATCTTCTACCGAATTTCAACCGAAATGTCGGATTTAGCTGAATTTTCGGTTTCAGTGAAGACCAAAATTATAGCCAAAAACAAGGGTTAAAACCCTTACCTCTCCAACAATGGTGAAAACCCCACCAATACCCTCTTCTTACAAATCAAGCAAAAATACAACTCCTTTACAATGTCTTCACAAACCCAAAAACACCATAAAAGGAACCCCAATAACCTTGGATTAAAGCCCTTGCAAGAGAAGAAGAAGAAGAAACCCTTGGAGAGAGAAAACCCTTTTCTTGTAGAGAAAGGCCCCAAAATCCCTTCTTTAGAAGAATCACCCAACTAAAGATAAAACCCTCTTTAGTAGACATAATAAACACATTCCAAGAATGCCCCTCTAAAAGAAAATATTACCAAATAATTTTATATCACTTTTCCAACAATCTCCACCTTGATAGAAAACCACCACTTGCCATTGCCAACACCACCAAACTCACCTTGGCATAATACCGAGAGAAGTCAAGCTCCACTCCAACTTCTCTCCTTGAACCACCTTGGTAAGCATATCCGCTACATTCTCTTTGGTTCCCACTTTCAACAATCGGACTCTTCTGTCTTCAATGACTTCCCGAATGTAGTGATATTGGACGAATATATGTTTGGTCCTTTTGTGATTAACCAGATTCTTAGCCAAATAAATAGCACTCATGTTATCACAAAACAAATCCATGGGTTTTGACTTAATGCCAATCTCACCCATCAAACCTTGAAGCCAATCCGCTTCCTTGCAAGCTTCCGTTGCCGCCATGTACTCGGCCTCGGTAGTTGATAATGCCACCGTTGTTTGAAGTTTAGACATCCAACTTATCGGCCTATTAGCAAATCGGAAAACATAACCCAAAGTAGATCTCGCTCTATCACAGTCATCGGCATAACTTGCATCAACAAACCCTTGAATTGATGCCGAACTTTTGTTAAAAGTAATGGAATAATCACTTGTGCCTCTCAAATACCGAAGCACCCATTTTGCCGCTTGCCAATGCATCTTTCCGGGATTAGCCATGAACCTACTTAATACACCAACCGAATGAGCAATATCCGGTCTAGTACACACCATTAGAAACATCAAACTCCCAACAACACTTGCATAAGAAAACCCAGCCATGAGCTCCCTTTCTTCTTTTGTCTTTGGACTATCATCGGAAGACAACTTGAAATGTGATGCCAATGGGGTTTTAACCGCCTTTGCTCTTTCTCCACAATCCCCTTTGTGAAAGTGACAAGGTTCCATGCCTTATATCTCTCTGAATCTCAATACCAAGTATTTGCTTGGCCGGACCAAGATCCTTCATTTCAAACTTCTTGCTCAAACACCCCTTGAGCTCTTCAATCTTAGTCTTGTCCTTGGACACCAAGAGCCCATCCACATACAAAACTAAGATAATGAATGTACCATCATCAAGGAATTTCATATACATACAATGATCATAGTCACTTCTTTGATAACCAAGACCCAACATGAAAGAATCAAATGTCTTATACCATTGTCTTGAAGCTTGTTTTAGTCCATATAAGGACTTTTTCAACTTGCATACAAGCTCCACCGTGCCTTTTTTAACAAAACCTTCCGGTTGCCGCATGTGCACCTCTTCTTGAAGATTACCATGTAAGAACGCCGTCTTTACATCCAATTGCTCAAGCTCGAAGTCATGCTTTGCAACAAGCCCAAGCACCAACCGAATAGTGACAAACTTTACTACCAGAGCAAATATTTTAAAGAAATCAATGCCTTCCTTTTGTGCAAAGCCTTGGGCAACAAGCCTTGCACTATACCTTTCCACTTTGCCATCTACCCCTTTCTTAAGTTTGTACACCCACTTGCAACCAATTGCTTTTCTACCTTTCGGCAACTCTACCAAGTCCCATGTCTTGTTCTTTTGGAGTGCTTGCATTTCTTCTTCCATAGCCTCTTTCCAACTTTGAGCATGATTTCTATTAATGGCATCTTGAAATGAGCTTGGCTCTTCATCCAAGGCTATCAAAGCTCTAAGAGTACCCGGGTCAATATAATCTTTGAACCGTTCCGGTAAACGACTTTCTCTTGAAGACCTTCTTTGAGTAGATTCCACTACTTCCTCTTCATCATCAACCGGTTCTTCATCTTGATTTTCCGTTCTATACCTTGATCACTAAAATCCATGGGAACATCTTCATTAGGAACACCCTCATTTGAAGAAGAACTTGAAGATTGAATTTGGAATTCACGGGTATCTTCGACAATAGACTTTCCTTTCTCAAGCCTCTTTTCCAATCCCCTCATCAACACGGAAGATTCATCAAAGTGCACATCACGACTTATGATGATCTTGCAAGAATTTGGATCCCACAACTGATACCCTTTTACATTCTTCCCATATCCCACAAAAAAACATTTCTTTGATTTTGGATCAAGTTTAGTTCTATGACAACTTGGAATTAAAGCATATGCATCACAACCAAATACTTTCAAATTGGAACAATCACAAGGAGTTCCAAACCATACCTCATTTGGTGTCTTCTCATCCAATGCCATTGAAGGAGACCTATTCACAAGATAGCATACCGTTGATACTGCTTCAGCCCACAATCCTTGCTCTAAGCTAGCATTGCTCAACATAGCCCGAGCCCTCTCCATCAATGTTCAATTCATTCGTTCCGCTACGCCATTTTGTTGAGGAGTATACACCGTTGTGTAATGCCGAACAATTCCTTCACCCTTGCAAAATTTAACAAACTCATTGGAGGCATATTTCGCCCCGTTGTCCGTCCTTAATACCTTGATGCATTTGCCCGTTGTCTTTTCCACCTCGGCCTTGAAGTTCTTGAAAGCCATAAACACATCACCCTTGGACTTAAGCATTGTCACCCATACTTTCCTTGAGAAATTGTCAATGAAAGTAACAAAATACTTGGCACCACCATAAGACACCTCCAAGGGACCACATACATCGGAATGTATGTGATCAGAAATACCTTTCCTGGTATGACTTGATGCCTTGAAAACCCGTCTATGTTGTTTCCCATAGACACAATGCTCACAAAATTCCTTTTCACCAATGCTAATCTCAGGGATAAGACCACTTTTCATCAAAATTTTCATGCCCCTTTCACTCATGTGACCCAACCGTCTATGCCATAACCGAGCCGAAAATTCATCATTTTCCGCCACCATGTGTGCATCATCAACCACCGTGCTTCCAAGCAACTTGTACAAGTTTCCAACCCGGATGCCTTTCATAACAACCAAGGCACCCTTAGAAATTTTAAGGACCTCATCTTGCCAGGTAAATTTGTAGTCACTTGAATCCAAATCTGAAAGTGAAATCAAACTTTTCTTCAATTCCGGCACATGCCTCACATTCTCAAGTGTTCTCATCATCCCATCAAACATCCTTAATCGCACCGTACCAACTCCCACTGTCTTGCTTGTAGAGTTATTCCTCATCAAAATCGAACTACCGTCACATGGCTCATATTTAGCAAACCATGACCTATGAGGACACATGTGGTGAGTGGCACCACTATCAAGGATCCAATTTTGGTAAAAAATGGGATTGCTATTAGCCATGAACACTTCATCTTCAATGAACCCGGATGTAGACTCTTCAACTTAATTGGCTTCATTCTTGACTTCAACATTTTGCTTTTCTTTACCCTCTTGGAAACCTTTCTTGACCGGCAATCTTTCTTTTGGCGACCTTTCTTTCCACAATTCCAACAAGCATCTTTGTCATATCGCCTCTTGATTTTGATCGATACTTGGACTTTTCTTGAAGTCCCTTTTGATGAGCTACTACGCTCACTTGATCTCCCTCTTATCAGAGGAACTTCATATTCAACTTGACTCAAACTCTCAAATGATACCTTTCTCCGGAGTTCATCGGCAAGCAATGCACTACACACATCATCCAAGCTAAGAGAATCATCCTTGGAATAACTCAAAGTTGTGACCAAATTTTCATAACTATCCGGCAATGTACACAAAAATATAACCGCCTTATCTTCATCATCCATCCGCCTTATCTTCATCATCCATCTTTACACCAACACTTTCAAGTTGGCAAATGATGTTGTTGAACGTATTCAAATGCTCGGATATGTTTGTGCCTTATTTCATTCTCAAAGAGTATAACTTTCTCTTCAAGAAAATACGATTGGTGAGAAACTTTCTTTGGTACAAGCTTTCTAACTTTGCCCATAAATCGGTGGCCGTCTTTTCTCCCTCTATGTTGAATAAAACTCCATTCGCTAAACACAAGCGAATAGTAAACCTTGCCTTCAAGTCCAATTCCTCCCAATAATCACTAGACATAGCTTCCAGTTTCTTATCTTTTTCAAGCAATGCCTTATGTTGCCCATTTTGAATCAACAAGTCATGAGTTTTCATCTTCCACTACTCAAAATTATTTTTCCCATCAAACTTCTCCACCTCAAACCGAAGACTCCCCATCTTCTCAAACTTTGCCTCTCACAAACAATTCCACAAACACCTTGTGTGCAAAACCCGGATGCTTTGATATCACTTGTTGCGGCAAGACCCTGCCGCTAGAAATCCTGTTATCGGAGACTACTCGAACCAATCAACAACAAATAGCCTCCGGCAACCCACAGAATTAGCCTAAACGAGTATGTGCACAAATCAAGAGTGTGTGGAAATAAAGAAAGAAAAAACAAGAGAGCAAGAGACACAAGAGATTTACGTGGTTCGGCACTTTGGCCTACTCCACGGGCAATCCGGCAAGTAAACTTCACTATCAACTATGGGAAATTACAAACAAGGATTAAAACCCTTACCTCTCCAACAATGGAGAAAACCCCACCAACACCCTCTTCTTATAAATCAAGCAAAAATACAACTCCTTCTTTACAATGTCTTCACAAACCCAAAAACACCATAAAAGGAACCCCAATAACCTTGGATTAAAGCCCTTGCAAGAGAAGAAGAAGAAGAAACCCTTGGAGAGAGAAAACCCTTTTCTTGTAGAGAAAAGCCCCAAAATCCCTTTTTTAGAAGAATCACCCAACTAAAGATAAAACCATCTTTAGTAGACATAATAAACACATTCCAAGAATGCCCATCTAAAAGAAAATATTACCAAGTGATTTTATATCACTTTTCCAACACCTTTGACGTGATTTGACGTCAAAAAGCTCCGTTTGGATACGCGGATTTTAGAATCCAGGTTTTTAGTTTGAAAACAGTGTAAACAGGGTTCATGATCATGCTGATGCTGCTGTACTGGCAACGTTTCTTGGATTTTAAGTAAGAAAACTAGGTTTTAGAAATCTATCTTGCATCCTGAGATTTCTAAAACGTGGAAAAATGGGAGGATCTGCTACTCTCTTGCTGTCGGAAAGAAGGGCGAGAAGTAAAAAATGAGTCAAAAACGACGGCAGATCCGCATCTTCTCTTGTCTCTTAGCTACAATTTTGAAGAAACCTTGGATTCTAAAATCCGCGTATCCAAACGGCCCCCGAGCTCTGCCCACTATTCATGTTAAAATGGGGCGCATTATCCTATAGAGGGGGCGAAAAAATCGTCTCCCAAATACTGATAGGCTCCTATGTATCCCCTTGTTTTGATATCAGCACCCTAAATATACATTTTTATTAACACGACATCTAAAAGGCCATGTCTTCCCTTCACCGTATCAAATGGACGACGACTTCCAAATCCTAGTCTCTGAACAACAACGAGAACTCATGGCGGCCAAAGAACTCGAATCCGATCTCGATTTCGCTTTCCAAATCCAAATGCAAGAAGCCATGGAAGCCTCCCTCTCTATGAACCCTCACGAGCCTTCCTCCTCTTCCTTCGAAATCGAAATCGAAGACGACCTAATCCAAGTCATGAAACTCCAAACCCTAGAACTCGAAAAATTCCAACTAGAGAAAAAAGATAGAGATCTTTGCGAATCCGAGATGAAAAGAATTTCCTACAATCTCAAATGCCAAATCCACGACGGGAATCTCGCCCGCCAAATCCACCAGATGCCCGACGAGGAGTGGGAGGAAACCGGGGATTATTATGAGAAGCCCTTTGGCGAGGCGAGTTCTTCATCGGGTCCGGTCATTGATGAACCTTTTAGGTTGTATTTTAAGGGTTTGGTTACAACTGAGAATGTTAAGGGTGAGATGGTGAAATTAGCGGGGATTGGAATCGCGGTCTGTGATCCGCGGGATAATTTGATTTTACAGTTACAGAAGCCTTTGGTAGGTGGGGGAATGTCTCATGGGATTGTTGAGACTAAGGCCTTGATTGAAGGGCTTAATGCCGCGCTCTCTTTGGATATTAATATTAAGAGGATTGATGTGTTCTTCGAATACGTGCCTCTGTATAATCATGTGAGTTCTCTAGTCTACAAATCTATGCATATCTTGGATTTGTTTCATTGTCTCTTTTATGCATTACTTGTCAACATATATTATGGGTCACTAGCCAGTGGTTGAAAACAAAAATAGTAAAGAATTACGTAAACCCGGATTGAATATAAGAATGAATAGTTTCTTGTTGTTTGGATTGTGCTTGGTAATGGAATGTATTAAAAAATCCATATAATTCTTGTGATTTGATCAATTAGTATTGCTATAAAACAAGTTCGTATTTTATCTTTGTTTCCTTTTCTTAATACCGAGAAACAATTTGAAAGAACAGAGTCGACCCCTAGAACTACTGGTCCTAAAACCAAAAATAAATAGGTCTACTCCTCAATTGAATCAAAACTTTGATTGGAACTCAAACTCAGAATGATGTTTTGTTTGAAAAAGCTGAGAGATTTTATTGTCGTATCGTGAGAAAAAATAAGAATGAATGGGAAGAAAAATCCTTTTTTTTTTATTGAAATGTGTTCATTAGTGTTTATAAAAAAAACATTGAAATGTGTTCGTTCATTCCTACTACTTATCATATTCATTTCTTCTCTACCTTCCCATAGTTCTTTCTCCAGGGGACTCCATTTTTATCATTTCGGTGAATTATTTCCAGTCCGCCCAATCCATCGCGGTATCACTTGGCTTCGTGCTCCGATGATCTGGACCATACTCAAACAAAACCGAAACGACTTCTGATAGACTTGTACTAGGAACTAGTAGTGAACAACAGATCGCTTCACCCCGTCCCTCCAACATGAACCTCACCTCCTAAAGAAATGGGAATTGAAACTGGGATGGGATCAAGCGGTGATAGAACCAGAATCACCCACTGGTTGGTTAGTTGATTTTCACATACATTCTGGTCACATCAATTAAGAGAATCGATGTCTTCTGCCATTATGTGCCTCTATACAGTCATGTGAGCTCCCATCAGTTCTTCCTCGTCTGCAAATCTTTGCATATGTTGGCTTTCTCTCCTCGTTTCGTTTCATGCATTACTTCAGAACACACATACATTCAGGGTAACTAGTCAGCGCTTAAAAACAAAATTCCTAGAGAATTGTAAACTTTCTTGAATAGTCTCCTTGCATCGGAATGTGCTTGGTAATGGAATGTATTAAACAACACGCATAATTCTTGTGATTCGATTAATTACTATTGCTATAAAACGGCCTTGTATTTTACTTTCGTTTACCTTGTCTTAATAATGAGAAACAGAAAGAACCGAGTCGGCCCCTAGGATTGCTGGTCCTAAAACTAGAAATAAATAGGTCTACTCCCCAATTGAATCAAAGCTCTAATTGGAATTCTAACTCTGATTGAGGTTTTATTCGAAAAAGCCGAGAGATTTGATTATCGCACCGTGAGAAAGAAAAAAAAAGAATGATAGGGGAAGATTTTTTATTTTTTTTTGAAATGTGTTTGTTCATTCCTACTATTCATATTCATTTCTACTCTACCTTCCTGAAGTTCATTCTCTTGGAAACTTTATTTAAATCATTTCGAGGAATTCGTTCCAGTCTGTTCAATCAATTGCAGTATCACCTGGCTTTGGGCTCCGACGATCTGGACCTTACCTAAACAAAACTGCCCAAACAAAACCTAAACCACTTTTGATAGACTTGTACTAGAAACTAGTGGTGAACAACATAGTGCTCCGCCCCGTCCCTCCAACCCGAACCTCACCCCCTAAAGAAAAGGGAATTGAAACTGGGATCAAGCGGAGATAGAACTAGAATCACCCACGGTCCGGTTTGTTGATTTTCACATGCATTCCGGTCCCATCAGTCAAGAGGATCGATGTCTTCTACAATTACATGCCTTTGTACAATCATGTGTGTTCCCATCGGTTCTTCGTTGTCTGTAAATCTTTGCATATCTTGGCTTTCTATCTTTGTTTCGTTTTATGCATTAATTCTGAACATACATGGTTACTAGTCAGCACTTTTTTTTGAACGGCAATAGAATTCATTTAAAAAAGACCGAGATGGTCAAATACAAAGGGCGGCCCAGTGCACGAGGCTCCCGCCATGTGGGGTCTGGGAAGGGCTAGATGTACGCAGCCTTGCCCCTGCTTTGCAGAGAGGCTGTTTCCGTGACTCGAACCCGTGACCACCAGGTCACAATGGAGCAACCTTACCGTTGCGCCAAGGCTCGCCCTCTTCTTTGGCTAGCCTATTAGCCATTCCATTAGCATAACGACACACATGCTTGAAAAACAATGGATGAATCCCCTTCCCAATCTTGAATTTCATCGAAGAACTTGGCAAATCTCCACGGACAAGGGTGGAGTCCTTTAAGCCAACGGATCACGTTCATAGAATCTCCTTCGATAATCACTTTATCATGGCAACTCTTATCAATCAATTTAAAACCTAGATGAACCACCCGAACCTCAACTTCATTTGAATCTGCAATACCAATGGGACCGGCAAAAGCCCAAATCACTTTCCTAGATCCATCAAAATTGAATTTCAATAAGCCGTGAGATGGAGGCTCCTACTCCTGAACATACTTCGCCCGCTCCTCCACGCTGCAACACACCTCCCTCCATCCATTCCACAGGTCATAAATAGACACAAATCTAGAGCTTGTCAGACTTAATCAAGGTTACTAGCCGGCGCTTAAAAAGCAACAATCCTAAAGAGTTACGTAAACCTGAATGGAATATCATTCTTGAACAGTCTCTCAGTGTCAGATTTTGCTTGGTTATAGAATGTATTAAAAAACCCACATACTTCTTGTGATTCATTCGCTGAAAATCTTTTAAATAATTACATAAATCTTTAAAGATGTAATGGAATGCAAATGCGTCATGCATATAATGGGTTTCTTTGATAGAAGCCGCATTTCAGTCAGATGCTATTGGCATGTCGAAGTTGGTTGTAACAACCCCTCACGTAGACTTAGGGATTGTCAAGTTCTGATTTGATTAGTTAGTTTGATTAGCAAAATCCTCATGGAAGCTGGTGTAATTTTTTTAAGAAGGTAAAATATATTAATAAGAGCCAAAAAAGTGGCAAGGATGAGGAGTCCCCAAAGACACACTGAAGCAAACAAAAATACTGAGCATATAAGCTACATTCAACTAAGGAATTGGGAAGACGTTAGGAACAATTAGACGGTCCCTGTTAGATCAAGATTTTGCAAGGCGGGGGATAAGGACAAATTTGATATCCATATTGATGTGAGTGTTGTAACTTTACGTAGTTTCCTAAGAAATGGCATTAGAAGAATGGTGTAACTTGTAAGTTTCCTAGTTAAAAATATTAGATAGATATTAAGGAGAGATAAGAAAATAAGATATAAGATATATATTATTTTCAAAAACAAAAGATATAAGATAGATTTTGAGGACAGGTAAGAGGAAAGTATATTATATATATATTAGGAAGTTATAAGAAGATAAGATATTAGATTTATATTAAGGAGAGATAAAAAGAAATTAGATTAGAGAAAGTTGTTGAAAGAGAAGGGTATGTAGGTAAGAGAAGGATTGGCATTGGGTTTATTTAAAGATTAGGGGCTGGGTTTCCCTCAACTATGTTCCATTTTTTTTTTTGGAATGGTAAAATATCATTGAAAGAAGGGAAGAGACCGAGATGGTCCACCCAAAAGAAGTATAGAATAGGAAAGGAGTACAAGAGGAATTTAAGAGAGAAAATGAAAATAGGAAAGCAATACAAGAGGAGTGGTTAAACAAATGGCATTGTAGTCTCAATGCAGTGGGCTAAATTTGGCCAAAAGCTAATACAATTGCAAGTGCCCATCAACCCTCTTGGTGTAAGAAGGGTGGCATAAGCCTCAGAGGAAAATAATGCTATGGGAGGCTGCTTGGTGCAACTAGGGTTCGCGAGTCATTCTTTGTGAACTTTAGTACCATAGATAGGTTCTAACTTCAATAAAACAGCAGCATACATTCTCATAACAAAATTAAGGGCTAGTAATCAAATTACAGCTAGGTTTTCACACAGATTCAAAGCCTTGGAATTATTTCACCCATAGAAATCAAATTACCCAAGCTAGTTCCATACAATAAGTTACAAATAAGGGTAATCAGGTTAGTGATCAAGAAAAGCCGATCTCTAATCATATCTATAAAAGAAACTATCTAACTATGGTTAATTGAAACTAGGATGGATTGTGGGCTAATGGCAAGGGATAGGGATAATGAATAACAGAAGGTTATGGCAAATGTAGTTCGGTGGGTAGAAGGGTTAAAATGGTGATGTAGGTAGGCTAATGAAAAAAATATGATGGATCCATACTTATGATGTACCAGGCGTCGAGCGTTGTCATGTTGCATGTGGTCTCCAAGAGGGGGAAGAGAGCTAGAATGGAAATGAAGTGGGTTCATCTCAGCCAAGAAATTTAGTGCTAAAAGGAAGAATGATCAAGAGCAAAATCAAGAAAAGATCAATATTGTTAACTTACCAACTTCTCCAAAACCTTAAGCTGTTGGAGAAAGGCGTTATTTATCTTTTATACTTTAACACTCCCCCGGACGTGTGGCTCACTTGGCAAATGCGTGGCACATGTGGTCCCACTTTGGGCCGACCATCGCATGTGGATTTTTGCTATCCGGGAGGTTTGAACTCGAGACCTTTGGCTCTGATACCATGTTAACTTACCAACTTCTCCAAAAGCTTAAGCTGTTGGAGAAAGGTGTTATTTATCTTTTATACTTTAACAAATATCAATATCAAGAAATGATCACGATCAAGAACAATCAAGAAAGATGCCAATTTGATGTACCGATTTAGTGAAAACCTAGGGTTCGCGAGTCATTTTCAGAGAACTTTAGGAGTGTGGATAGGTTCTAACTTCAATAAAATTGCACTATACATTTTCATAATGAAATAAACAGCAACTGTTAATTAAATGACAGCTAGGTTTTCACAAAGTTTCAAATCCTTGGAATTATTTCAACAATAGAAATCAAATTAACCAAGCGAGTTCCATACAAGAATTTATAAATCAGGAAAATTGGGTTAGTTTGCAAGAAAATCAGATCTCTTATCAGATCTATAAAAGAAACTATCTAACTATGGCCAAACAAGACTATGATGGATTGTGGGCTAGTGCAAGGGTGAGTGTGAAGCATGAATTATGAATAATGAATAGGGGAAGGTTGGGGCAAATTAAGTCGTAGTTAGGTGGGTAGAAGGCCTAAAAGTAAAAGGGTGATATAGGTTGGCTAATAAAAGAAATATGATGGAAGAACTCTTTCCACAATTGTTTGTGTTGGCATCATCTAAGGATGTGATGGTTGAGGAGTGGTTTCGCCGCTTAGACAGCAAGGTGATTTGGACTCCTTTCAGGAGGATTTTTTTTAACTGGGAGCTTGAAGCAATGGACAAGTTGATGCAGACGTTGGAGAGTTATTATATCAATTCGGAAGGGGTTGATAAGAGAGTATGGCTCTGGAACTCAGATGTGAAATTCTCTGCTAAATCATTCAACCACCATCTCCTACCTTGCCTTGATACCTCCAGAGTAGCCTTAGTGTGGAACATCCCAGCTCCGTCGAGAGTTCGCATGTTTGGTTGGGCCACTTGTTGGGAAAGGATCCAGACTATTAAATTCCTAAAGGAAAGAAAGATGTGGCTCATTGATTATTGTGCATTATGCATCGATTCCAGGGAGTCGGTGGCTCACCTCTTAGTACATTGCATGATGGCTAGAGAGGTCTGGGGCAAGTTGCTATCTAGATTTGGGCTAGCTTGGGTATTTCCTGCGAATTTCTTGGAGCTCCTTGAATGTTGGGAATTAGTGCTGTGGAAAAAGAAAGGCAAAATTCTCTGGAAGGTTTCCTTTTTGGCTACTATTTGGGTTCTTTGGAAGGAGCGGAATGCGAGAATATTTAAGGGTTGCTCTAAAGGAGCCCAATTCCTCTTTAATAAGGTGATTGCATTGACTATATCTTGGGTAAAACCCTAGAAAGTTTCAGATTTGTCTCAGCCTTCGAGCTGTGGCAAGGTTGGAGAGTGATTTGTTGGGGCTCTAGCATCGAACCCGAGAGAATTCAAGAATGGACTCCTCCGACACCTGGAACCTAAAGTTGAACTTCAACGGTTCCAGCTTTGGTAATCCTGGCCCCTCGGGTATTGGAGGTCTGCTTAGGGATGAAACAGAGGGGTTATTTGGGCATTCAGTGGCCCGATTTGCCTTTCAAAATATGAGGAGATATTAGCTTTAATTCATTTTGCACATAGTGGTGCCCATACTTGGTGGATCAGGGCTTAAAAATCAAAACGGATCATCACAGTGTAAAGTAAGTCCTGCACAACATAAATGGCTCGTAAAATTGCTTAGCTATTATTTTGCAACTGCCTACAAAAAGGGAGTCTAGAACTCAACCGATGCACTCTCTTGTAGCCATGAAGAGACTTCCTTAGCAGCTATGTCAAGATTGCTCTCCACTTGGATGGAGGAACTCCTTGAGGCAACTATCTTCAACCCAAAGTTGATTGCAATTACTAAAAGATACAGGAGGAATCAGGTTCAATCTAATATTACACCTTAACTGCTTATCAGCTGCACTATAATCATGGTTTTACATTTCCATCGAAATCGACACAAAATGACCGAAATACTTCCATTTTCATCTCCACTGAAATGATGCAGAAACCGAAATGCACATTGAAATCAAAGTAATAAGTGCAGTAGTGGTATACTATATGTGTTACATAATTATATTTATATGAAGAGGAATGCTAAACTGAAGGGCGCCCCATTGGTTGAACGATACCAAATTGCATTTATAATATGTAAAAGTCAAAGAACATTAATTGTACTTTGGTATCGTTCAAGTATTCAACCAATGGGTGCCCCCTTTCACCCAATTTCTGCAAGGGCACCCCTGAGTTTTAGCATTCCTCTTATATGAATTGCATGTGAAATGGAGTGTATGTACTGTGTATACATATTTATATGAATTACATGTGAAATGTTTTATGTACTAAATTATTAAACATACTCGACCATGCATGTCGCTGGGTGTTTGATGTTATTAAACCATTAATGATGGTTGTCTTGCTCATGTGATGGTTTCTAAGTGTGTATTTGTGTTTAATCTAGCATTTTTTGAAGTTTCATCTTAAAATTCTATCATTTGCAAATATTTCCATGATTTTACAGGATTTCTGCAGAATTTCCAACCGAAATCGAAATGTATCCGTTTCCGTTGTGTCTGAACCTGAAACCGAAATTTAAAACCTTGACTATAAGGGCCGTGTGATAATTGATAAATTCTCAATTTGGAACAAGGGAATTTTATGATTCTGATATATTCAAAGTCCTGAAAACACATTTCCTCAATGTTCTTTTGGCTTGGAAAAAAAAGAAATTAAACAACAAATTGTGGCATGTGATGCATGCCAAAGGACTAAGAGTTAATCAATATTGTCGCTAGGGCTTTCCAACTACTACCTATTCATGAATCATGATTGACTATGGAATGACCTTTTCTTGGATTTCATCGACCTACCAACATTACATGGGAAAAATATCATCTTAGTTGTAATGGGTCAGATAATTTTATGCCTCTTGAGCACCCATGGATGGTTGCTCAAGTAGCTAAGGTATTTGTGGTGAACATATTTAAAACTCATGGCATGCCAAACTTTATAGTTAGTGTCTGAGATGCAGTTTTTATTAGTGCCCTTTGGTAGGAGTTCTTTCTATTGCAGGGAATCAAGTTACAGATGTCCTTGTCCTACCGTCCACAATCAGAGCGACAAATGAGACCAGTAAATCATTGTTTGGAAACTTCTGTTGATGCTTTTAAAGCCAACAACATTCAAGAGTTTTTATATGGTGTCTGGGCATTCATGCGCGTAATAGGGGTGCCGACCTTGGTATTTGATCTAGTGACAACCGACTGTCATTGGATCAAATATCAAGGGCCCGACACCTATGTCGTACCCTCCATTACACGCATGAATTTGCAAACACCTATAAAGATGGCAACATGCAATAGGTCAATTGGCTTCTATGGGTTGAATGGGGGTACAACATCTATCATGAGTCAACACACATGACACCATATGATATGAGGTGCTATATGGACAAGCTCCTCCCTTGATTTCCACATACATGCTAGACACGACCTAAGTACATCAGGTTGATGGGATTCTAAAAAACTTTGACCATACTAATGTGCAGCCCAAGATTGACAGAAATATTTGGCCGACCAAGGTAGAACGAAACACAACATTGAGGTTGGGAACATGGTTTCCTCTGATTACAGCTGTGTAGATAGATGTCAATTTAGGGGTTCTCTTAAGCTTTCTTGCCAATTCTTTGGACCATTTTGTCTATTGGAAAAGATTGGAATTGTTGCTTATTGTCTTGTGGTGCCAACAACTGCTAAAATACTTCTCGTCTGTCATTTATCATCCCTGAAGAAGAAAGTGGGCTAGTGTCACGAGGATGCAGTTTGGGACCTTCTCGGTCTTGGTCTTAATGAGTCAATTTTACCATTAAAAAAAGATAGAAATATGATGGATTCGTACCTATGATGTCGTATCGGACCTCGAGCGTCAGCTTGCTATAGGTTGTCTCCAAGTGGGGGAAGAGAGATTGCTAGAGTAGAGTTGAAAGGGGCTGATGTAAGCCAAGAAAATGATAGATAACAGAAAGAAACATCAAGATCTTGAAAAGATTAAGATAAAGAAATATCAAGGTTAAGAGAGGGAAAGATTGGAGCATACCAGGGGAGGGGGGTTTATATGCCCAACCGAGGGGAACAATTTACGAACCCGACCGAGGGAGGTGAAAAGGGATGTGGAAAAAGAGATATAGGGACGTAAGAGGAGGAAAGGAGGGGAAAAGAAACAAAGAAAAGAGACAAAAGCAAGAGAGGGAGACGTGGAGGGGGAGGGATGAATGTAAGAAGTGAGGATGATGATAGATGGATGGTGGAAGGTGAGGGGAGGAGGGAGAAAGTGTAGTAGAAGGGAGGAGAGAAGAAAAAAGAGGGGAAAGAGAAGGGAGGAAAGAAAAGAAAAGAGGGGAATGATGGGGTGGAGTTTCTTTACGTTTTCCAAAATAATCGTTTTTTAGATGGGCATTTAGGATATCTATATGAAGGGATTTAGTATTTAAGTGGTTGGTCCCTATATTTGATTAATAGGTTGAGAGGAAAGACATTAAAGGGGCTTAAATTAGGTTTTTAAGAGTTTAGCCAATAGGAAATAAGAACTAAGTAGGCAAGGGTTAAAAGGTTATAAAAGATGTGTTTTAAAATGATAAGTTGGCCATGAAAACTAGGATTGAGGCTCTAGTTCAGTGGTCAAGGCATTTTTCTTTAACCTCGAGGTCGGAGGTTCAACCCTAGCTTACCTACTAAAAAAGTTGGCCATGAAAAAGGCAGTATGGGGTTGCCATAGGCTGATGTGGGCATCCCCCACATCTAGTGTAAAAAAAATGCTAATAATCCAAATAAAATGCTTATAAAAGAAAAATAACACATGTCCAGTAGTCCAACAGAATAGAAAAACTCCAATGGCTATGATGATGGCTGGATCACATCACTTCTTCTACTTATATAAGTTATGTAGTGTGTGATAGTAGGCAATGACATATTATTGTCTGCAAGATGGAGAAGCTCAAGGCTCTTTATATGGGTTCTCATCAAGCTGAGTACACATGCATGCTCACACTTCGTCACTTTTATTGCCTTCTCAATGATCTTAGCATGCACCTTGTGCTTAGCTATGCTTTTTAAGATCAAGTCAATGCAATGAGCAGTGCAAAAAGTCCCATACAATCTATCCCTCTTCTCGATTAACTTCTTCCCTGTATATGCGTAGCTAGAGAGTTATCAGTGATAACCTACACCACTTTATATACTCTGCAATCTCCTCAATTGTGTATCATCAATAAGACGAAATATCAAATTTCTGTCCCTGATGGAACTAGAAGAAACCATGTCCTTGCTAGACTATTAACAAGAAAATTAATTTAAATATCTACTTTCCCATATGTTCATCCATCTGACATGATACTACACCTATACTTAACACGTGCCTTATTGTGGTCTTCCATTACGCCATTAATATTTCTAACATCTTCCTTGAGGATCGATGTCTTCATATCATGCATGGTGTAGAGGGTATTAGGCCAGGCTCATATGCTTCTATCACCCAAACTATAGCCGCAGAACATGGGCTATTTACAATATTAAAAGGGAGGACATTTGCATAGACAAATCACCCGATCTTCTTGAACATTTCTACAATTTCTTCCTTCTTCCACCTAGAGTTTAGGATAGTTTGTCTTAGAAAAAAAGGATCAATGAGACTTTGGCCTAGGTGGCTGAGAAGAACCACCACTAACCGCCTAACCGGAATCCCACTAATTGGAGTTCCCCTGTCACTTGACTTGAGCTATCTTCTCTCCCAAAACTCCTAATGTCTGCAAGTTCATTTCTTCTTTCTTTATCACTTTTATAATTTTTTAAAGCATTTAAACATTCGTGAGTAACTTTTGATGGACAATTTGTGCACAATTTTATTCCATAATGTGTCCCCGCTAAATGATTATTTATGCGGCTAATACCCTTCATGCACCTTTGGTCACACAATAAACATTTGGCATATCCTCTTTTCCCCACGCCCTCAATTTCCTGTGCATATTTCCATGCAAAATTCTTCTTATCACCCATGTTTATAAATAAAAAGAAGTAAAATGCACTCCAAAAACCACCAAATATTTGAAAATAATAGCTATGAATGGATATATCAGGGATTTTCAGTCACCATATGGAGTGCACAATAACAAATTTTTCACCACCACAATCTTTGTTTTGTTGATAGAAATCCACCAGGGATTTTGATTCCATTAAATGGTTGGAGAGAAATCACAAAACAAGGTTCAGTAAAAAAGAAGTTACCAAAACTCATGTAAATATATCAAATAATCCTTGTTCTTCTTCAAATTGATCTTAATTCTTAATAGAGCATACATAAGTTTTAACTATTAAACATAGATTAGTGGATGATTTTTTTTTAAAGGGTGAAATGGGAAAATGGGGGATTCAGGCCATAAAAACGACGCCTGACTATGAAATACCTGTGACTCGTGAACTGGAGGCGAACTAGTTATTTCATGGTTGATAAATGATACTGGCAAGAATTCGAAAATAACCTTATGCTTCTGTCTACTCCCAATTACGTATCAAATGAACCACTTTCCCAAAATCATATCAAATCAATCAAGGAATTGCTATACATGAAAACATTAAAGGAAGATCCATGGCTGTATATTCTCCTTTTCATTAATAAGATTCTCTTTTTCTCTTTCAAGAAAAAGGAAATGAGACTAGAAAATTCTTTTGGCATGATTTTGTGGGAGACATATCAGGTGGGTGCATGGGTTTCTAAAGGAGTCTGTGTCTCAAGTCTTTAACTGATTGTGTAGGTCATGCTCTGTCCTTGCAATCTGCTGTACTGTAACTGTTTTAAATTTCCACTAAATTGCAATTGCTATTTGAACTAGTAATTAACACAGGTCATGCTCTGTCCTTGCAATCTGCTGTACTGTAACTGTTTTAAATTTGCACTAAATTGCTATTTGAACTAGTAATTAACACTCAAAGAAATTCAATTATCATAAATGAACTATAAAGAATCCCGGCCTCATCAATTGAATGTGCTTATCAATACTGGATCACCTACAAGTATGTACACCACTTCTCCGTACTCCCAAAGCTTGTATAATATGCACATGGATATATTCTTTTGATTTGGAACCTCTAGTTGCTTGGAAATGAATAGATCTTTTGGTTCTCTTCTCATTTATTGGAAATATGCATCCATGTATGATATATCATTTATCCATGTGAGGAAGAATGCCTTTTGATAGTCTTGCATTTTGCTGAATTTCTCAAAATTACTTGCTAAATTCTGCCGTGACTTGTAAGCTTCTGATCTAAGTTTTTTTGGAATCAACTTTTCATGTTCTAAGGGAGTTTGGCAATCGTTTTCTTCTAATGCAGGTTATGGGGAGATGGGCGGTGAAGCAGCGTAAGCTTGAAAATTTAGTGAGTCAGGTGAATCCGCTACAAAGAAAATTTGAGGCATGCCGTATTTATTTGCTTCCACGATGTCATATTAAGTTTGCATTCAAACTTGCAAGGGATGCAATAGATTCTCAAATTACAAAGGCCGTCGAACCCACAGTCGATAAAAATCTGAAACATACTTGCACAATCTGCTTGGAGGACACGGATGCTTCTCAAATGTTTTCTGTTGATGGTTGCTTGCATAGCTATTGCTTTTCTTGTATGAAACAACACGTGGAAGTCAAGCTACTTCAAGGGATAGTGCCCGGATGCCCTCATGACGGCTGTAATATTAAGTTGAAAGTAGATAGTTGCAGGAAATTTTTAACCCCCAAGTTAATTGACATCATGACTCAACGTATAAATGAGGCATTGATTCCTGAAACTGATAAACTTTACTGCCCATACCCAAAGTGCTCTGCCTTGATGTCAAAAAAAGAAATGATACTTCCTCAGCAGGATTCTTCTTCTCTACGTCTCGCTGGTGACCAACATTGGCAAAGAAAATGTATCAAATGCAAGGCTTTTTTCTGTCTCAATTGCAAGGTTCCATGGCATGCTAATATGTCTTGCACTGACTATAAAAGGTTTAATCCTTATCCTCGTGCGGAAGATGTTAAGTTACAGACTCTGGCTATGCAAAAGTTGTGGCGTCAGTGTGTCAAGTGCAGCCATATGATTGAACTGGCCGAAGGTTGCTATCATATGACTTGCAGGTATCATTTTCTCGTTCTTTCAGTTTCTATCTGTCTAATTGAAGTGATCTTCAACAGATGGTCGTGCTCCGTAGATTTCCAATTTAACAGATAGAACACTAAAGCTTTTTTGCTTTTTTCCTCTTTTAATTTCAAAACCTAATTTTTGGTGTTGCCAAGCATACATCATTAATTACCATTGAACAAAAAAAAGCATACATTATTAATTTGTGTTCCTAATATGCAATGATGTCTAGCAAGAAGAGAGCACAACTTAGAACATGCAAAATTTGAAATTCAAATTCAAATATAGGGCGGTAACTGAAAGTGAACAATGAAAAACATTTCTTTCCCTTTTTTTCAGATGATTAAGTAACCTATGATGCTTGCTTTTGTTCGTAGCATGACTTTTACGGTGATAATGGAAAGTGAATCTCAAAGTGGAATGTGCTTCCAACATTCTTTTTTTTGCTTCATATTCAATCTGTTATTCTCAACTTTTTCTCTATGTATTTGGATATATAGTCACTTGGAGCCTTTTTTCTGTCATTTGTACTTCTGATTATTGTCTATAGAAACAATTCTATTCATGAATTGCTGCAGCTGATTTTTGGTAAATTCAATTTTTTTCGAGGAATTTTGTGTGCTTCTCTAGATCTTAATGTATTTGTTTTGCCTACTAAGAAAGAGATCAAATGGACTTGAAAAATCAAAACTTCACTTTGCTGCTTGACATTCTCAAAAGTTAATTTTGGTATGTTCTCATTAATATGCATGTGAAGTCTTCAAGAGCATGATGCTCAGAAAAAAGACAACTTCTTTACATGCTTCCATGCAACACTGAATTGTTGACTAGCGAGGATACACGGCACTAGGAGTTTCATCCTCGGAAAAGACAACTGCTTTCCATGCTTTCATGCAACGCTGAATTGTTGACTAGCGAGGATACATGGCACTAGGAGTTCCTTTGATTTAATAGTGTTCAATGGAAGAAATGCTTTCTAGGTTTGACTCCTAATTTATCTAACGGCACAACGTCACACGGATCTATATAAATATGATGAAACAATATTAAATGGTTAGATCAAGGTCAATCTCCTGCTGATGATTCTGCTGAGATGGAAGATTCATTCGTTAAGTTAGCTACTCAAGTCTTTCAACAGGGACTCCGTGTCAAATTTTTGCTCAGCTATTGGTTACTTTCCCAGGGCTATCTTCTTAGACAAAAGCGTCTCTTATTATTAGATAGGTGCAACTGAAAAAGGATAAGAAAACCTTTTTAAACATTCACTGAGCAAACTTTTTACATTGACAAAACACCCTTAAACTTTAACATATGTACAAATACAAGTATGATATACACTAAAGACTACAACATGTTCTTGCTCCCACGTGCTGAAAGCTTAGATAGCCTTCATATCCTTCGAAAAGAATTCCATGAATCCATTAAAAAAAACAAGAATTTCATACAGCCAACCTTTTCCTTAGTAATGTATTAACAACCTGCTGGAAAACAACCACCTCCTTTTCTACTCCCAACACAATTTGCAATCTCCCTTGATATGCTTGGTTCTTTCATGAGAAGGTGAAAATCTAGATTTGAGGATATATGAAGTATTGTTTGATTATCAAAATAGAGTTCTAAAGGAACTCTTAACTCCCACTTCCATGAAGCCGTTCCAAAAAAAAGAATTCCATGAAGCCAACCTCTTCCTCAGTAATGTATTAACAACCTGCTGGAAAACCACCTCCTCCTTTTCTACTCCCAACACAATTTGCAATCTACCTTGATATGCTTGGTTCTTTCATGAGAAGATGAAAATTTAGATTTGAGGATATATGAAGTATTGTTTGATTATCACAATAGAGATCTAAAAGAACTCTTAATTCCCACCTCCAATAAAAGAATCTTGAGCTATTGCTTTATACTACCCGGCCTTGATTCTCTCGATATAGCAACCACTTATTGTTTCTTGCTTTTAGGTGACTAAATTAGCTGTAACATATTAGACCCAAGGTCACCTGAAACGCGGTTCGTTGCTGTATGGGAATGGGTACAGGGTACGATGAGGGTAGGGCCTATTTCAGGTCGCTGGTCAGTTTAGAGCGCTAATCCGAGTCACTCTGGTACTCTATATATATAATTTCATATATTTTTACAAGAATATCATTCTATAGTCCATACCATAGTTGCCGGAAACTCCTTGGGCGAGTGGGAAACCCGTTTCCCCTAAAACGTGTTTCTCACGGTTTGGAAACTCGTTTCCCCTAAAATGAAGGAATTCCAAAATATGATACAAAATTGGAGAAATGTTTCTAAAACACATGAGAAACATATGGAAAACTTATGTAAATAATGTGTAAACGCATGATAAAAGTATGCAACACTCGTAGAAAATGCATATGAAATGTGTAGGAAACATGTGTGGAGCTTACGAAAATCATTTTGGAAAAAACACATAATTTCCTAAGACGTTTCGCATACGATTTTCTATTATTTCTCGTTTCTCGTTTCCCCTGTATTTTTTTCACGCGTTTCCCGTTTCCGTTTCACGTTTCATTTCCCGAATTCGTTTCCCACCTTGGTAACTATGGTCCATACTATATACATTTAAAAAAAAGGGCGGCCCAGTGCACGAGGCTCCCGCCATTGCCATTCATATATATTCAAAATAAAAATTCCAGTTCCAATCCAATCCATAATATATAAAATTTGAAGATCTCCAAATGCCACTAAATTAAATACCAATGTATGTTGCATTCTCAATCTTAAATGAAAGCAAAGAGAAATAGCCACTCGTTTTATTAGGCGAATTTTAATGCCATCACATGCAAGTGCATAAATGGCCACCATGATGAGTAGTTGTAGTGATGGCTCACTTTCTTTTTTCCTTTTCAGCAAGCAAAGAAAATAAAAGAAAAGTTGAAGGTAGAAAGAAGTTCAACTTTTCTTTTCAAAACTCATTCTATTAATATATTTTCCTTATGCCAAATGTTGTATCAATCACATTGCAAGCAGTATAGGGCTTTGCTTGCTAGAGTGGGCTTATTATTTCTCTTACAAAAAAAAACACAATATTCTTTGAGAATGCAGGCACAGGTAAAATACCTTTTGTTGCTCTTAAGAGTGGCACTAGTATTTCACTAGTAAATAACTTTGACATCTCTTTAAAAAAGAGGTGCCAATATCAATAGGCTTGTGGTCGATTTATGGTTTTTAAGTGGTTTATTCTCCCTTCATGGTTTCTCTTCTCCTTCATCTCTTATGCCTTTTACAAACTCTCTCTCTCTCTAATAGCAAGGAAATTGGGAAGGATGATTTCCAATACTACATGGATTGTATGTCAAGCGGTGATCTTCAATGGAAGTTTATGTTTGAACTAGGGTTGGCAACGGGGCGGGGCGGGGCTGGATATTGCATTTCTCGTCCCCCTCCTCGCCGAGAGTGAAATTCCCTGCCCCTGCCCCGTCTCCGCTTCGGGATAGCAGGGAATCCCCATTCCCGGTTTGCAGGGAATGTCTACCCCCCGTCCCCGCCCCGCACGCAACGGGGACAAATTCCCCGCCCCATTGCTCTCTCTGTTCTTTTTTCCTGTGTTTTTTTTATTCATTGTTTCTTGAGGGGACATTAATAGAGGACTTGGAAAGGACTCTGTCCAAGGTTCACTGATAGGGCTGGCAACGGGGCAGGGCCGGATGTTGCATTACCCGTCCCCGTCCCCGTCTAGAGTGAAATTCCCCGTCCCCGCCCCGCTTCGTGGTTCGATAATGACAAATTCAAAGAAAAGTGTCATTCATACTGAAACGATCTCACATTAGGCTTGGATTATAGGTTCTCCTCAAATATACCTGAATTCTTTGAATGAGTGCAACAATCAAACATGAGATGTTACATATCTAATGCCTTCAATACTGTCCAAAACAGAGTATTGACCATCACTTGGAGAATTCAAAGTCTGAGTACTGTTTGGTGCTTAAACTCTTTAAGCCTTGGAAAAAAAAGGTAAGATGATGATCTAAAGCATGGAGAATTCACACAAACAAGCTAAGATGATGATCTAAAGCAGAATCACAAGGAAACCTGCCAAAGCTTGGATCTAAACTCTTATGTCCAATGAAACGAAACTGTTAGAACTGAGAATTATCCTTCAAATAAGGAAATTCTTACCAAAATAAGAACAGATGAGTGATTGTGCAGAAATTCCTTGAAACTCAACCTGTAGAAATAAAATTCCAAACTATTAATTAAGAAAATGAGTAAAGAAAAAGAAATTGGAAACAAGAAAAGATGAATGGAAGATATCAATGGATAAATATATACCTGAGTTTGTCCAAAAAGAACACCCATTGTCCAAAAAGATATAAACAATAGCATAAATATATCAATATGATAGAAGTGACAAAAAAAGAATTGTAGTTGTCCAAAAAGAATAGCATAAAGATATAAAACACCACCACATTGTCCAAAAAGAACACCACATTGTCCAAAAAGAACACCCATTGTCCAAAAAAAAAAACACCACATTGTCCCAAAACAACACCACATTTCCATAACTTTCCTTTCCACATTGTCCAATCTATACATGGCAAAACAAAACAAAAAATTAGTTTATATAACAATAAGCTATTAATATGACAAAAATAACACTCTAGTTGTTATGTATACTATAATACCTCATCATCAACATCATTATCATCAAAAATTGTGCAACACTGTGGATCATTTGCCGAACAAGAACCTTGACCTAACACAAACAAATAAATTAAAGACTAATATAACTTCAATAAATAATTAAGTAAATATTTGATTTGATTACCTTGTATCCTAGCCCATAAACAATTTTGAGAACACATTAATGCCTCCAATGTTTCAGGATGAAGGCTATTGCGACGTGGACTAACTGCCTCCCACCAGTGCTAAAATCAGACTTGGAAGCAACTATAGAAACAGGGATAGCAAGAATATCTCTAGCAATCATCTGTAAGGTGGGATATTTAGGTCCATTTGATTTCCACCAAGCCAACACATCAAAGTCAGCAGTTCTGGGCAAAACTTTTTGCTCTAGGTAATGGTCAAACTCTGTACTTCCTCTTCCATAAATATGTCGTATTCCTCAAGAAAATCTGAAGTGTTGCGAACATTAGGTTGAGAAGAAGATGAACTATAAGAGGGTTGATGATGTCCTTCCTTAGATTGATACTCCAAAAGCAAATCATAACATATTTTCCGAATTCTCTCGACTTCAACTTGAGCATCATCTCCATAGATCTTAGGAAAGAAATTTTTTAATAATCCCATCTTATATCTCGGATCTAAAACAATCACCACTCCCATAATACCGTGAATCACACTCCAATACTTCTCAAATTTATCCGACATTTTTTTTGCCATCATCTCTATAACCTCATTTCCACATATGACCCACTTAGACAACTCTGTTTTTTAACTTACAAATTATTAAAAAATAAATATTTGCCGTGGGATAATTTGTTCCAAAGAATAAATCGGTTCGTAACGTGATTCGATCTTCTTAGAGGGAAGATCAACCTCTTGATCCACTTCGACGGAAGGATCAGTCCTCCTTTGTACACAAGACACTTTCTCAAACAATTTTCTTCATTGATGAAATAGAAGATTACAACTTATATATAACCCATAGATCCTATTCAACTTTCCTACTTAATAAGAATCCTACCCAAATCTACTTCCTAATTAAATAATAGCTTTCTATTCTAAGAGTAGCCAATATGCTAAGAGTTATATCAAATCTCCATATCCTACTAAATATAAATAAGTACTAAAAATATTGCTAGCAGCCACATTAATATTAAAAGCCAATTTAGATATTGCTAAATCCTAATTTATTCAACTCTAAGTGGGACCCATCTATCTAGGCACGTATCATAACATTTATCCTATCAATACCTTTAAGTTGAGCGGCAGACGTGCAGCAAAAAAAAAAAGAACTAATGATCCAAGTTTCAAAATCAAAGTTTCCTACACGTAGTCAACATGTAACTTGGAGCATAAGAGATGGAGAGAAAAGATAACTTTGACAACCAACCAATGCAAAAACCTCCATAAAAATAGCATTTATTCACTGTTTACATATTGTTTATAATACCCTTCCACCCCACTCTCTCCCCCCCCCCACAAAAAAAAAAAAAAAGCATCCTATAAAACCCTCTTCTCTTTATATATATATATATATGGACTTTAAGCTAAATTAGAATCCCACCCTCCAATCACTAATCTTGACACTTTCCTAACTATAATCAGATCCATAGATCTACTTACATCTACACTCCTAAACTTGAACCTAGAAATCAACTTCGAAAGGTATTAATGTTTCCAGAACAAACCAAAAATTTGTAGGCCCCCAATTCCGGCGTCGTCTTAGCAGCATAATAGTGGTCATGTTCGACCCCCCCCGCCTCCTCCGCAAACACACCCACGCACCACCCACCCACAAGCCACTTCGAAAGGCTTTTCCTTTTGAAGAAACTCCATCAGTTGACGAAGATAATTAATATGTTATTCCGGACTTTGGCTATAAACAAGCATTTCATCAAAGTAAGCAACCAATTTACTAATACAGGATGAGTACTTGTGTCATCATTCTAATGAGTATACCTGTCCTGTTGGATAGCTTAAGTGGCATGACAACTCGTACAAGTTGATTTTGGTGTAGAATCAAGAACCGTCTTCCTTTATCTTGAATATCGCCTTTTTTCTATTATTTTATGATACCCACTTCTCAAGTTGATTTTGGAAGAGACTTGAAAACCATCTAGAAAAGGTCTGTCATATCATTGAAATAAGAAATTGAAAATTTGTACTCGTCAATATCACGATTATCGATAGGCATACACCATGATCCATCCTCTAGAATAAGAAGCGATGGGACTTAAATAGCACGACCAGATGGAAGGTTGTAGAAACTAAGATGGAAGGTTCTCATCAAAATTGTATGAGTTACGTTTCGGCTAAAATTTTAGGCCCCCGATGGATGTTCCCTCCCTCTCGTGTTAAGCTCAGGGTTTTAGATCAGACCTATACCATTGGGGTTGAGCTCTCGAAGGATAACCTTTCTTCGCCGGCGGATAGTGCTCCGGTAGCTGACAGGTTTCCCCCTTCTGATCCAATGGGTCCCATTCGATTGGCGAATGGGGCTTCTTTGCTTGGCGTGCCGTTGAACCCCGTAGAGTTTTCAAATTTCAAATCTTCATATGCAAAAGTTTCTCGGCGGGGCCCAGGTTTCGTATTTGAAGTCCAAATCTCATAATCAGCTGTCTATTCGAAGTGGAGTCTTGACTTCAGGGGGGCGTCACGGACAAGCTTCCAAAAGGTTCCGAAAAGCAAATCCAAAAGCATATAAATTGCTGGGGAACCTTTTGTGTTGTTTTTTGGGCCAAAATTTTAACCCACAGATTTCTTCTTCAAAGTTTGGTCTGTTCCGGACGTGTCAATTTCTGCAGCATCTGTTGGGTCGTCAGGCTTGGAGAAAAGCCCTCTCTCCCCTTTAGGTGTAGTCTTTCTGGGTCAAAAATAAATCATAGGTAGTATAGGGCTCTAAATCGGGTTTTTGGGATGTGTGTTCGATGTAAAGAATAAGTACTACCTCGATTTTTGCTACAATTGGCTTTTTCACTTCCGTATTAATTGCAGGCGGTGGCTTCTCTCTTAAAGCTTAAGATTTCTGACATGAATCTTGCTCGGTATGTTCCTTCCTTTAAGGAATTGTTAAATGGAAATTGTAAGGAAGCCTCCTGTTTTTTAGGTTAATACAGTTTGAGCTCAGAAGAGTCGTTTCAATGGATCGTAATACTCTGGAAACTCAAGTTATTAGACGAAGCAGGATGAAATCGGTAGATTGCTCTCTTTGGATTCACACTTTGGATGAGGTAAGACGGCTTGCGTATAATGAGATTAGAGCATCCATTGAAGATCTTACCCCAAGTGAGCTTGCAAAACGGGAACTTAAGAGGCAATGGAAGTAACTTAAAGAGGACGCACAACAAAATGTGGAGTTATTTTCTTTGACTCGCACTCAAAATATCAAGAACATATGTGTACCGGTTTATAAGCTTCAGCTTTTCAAGGACAAGCTGAATTTTGAAGATAGTACGCGTCGAGTTGGGTGGGAGGTGGACTGAAATCTCTGTATCAGTAAGCTGGAGGAACTAATTGCTACTTTGGAGGATCCAATGGAGGAAGTCCCTACACCGGAGTTTGCGATCGTTTTTTCCTCTAAGGATAAGAGGCTGCAGAATAGCGTAGATTTCTTCCTTGGCAAATTAAGGAAGTGCTCCCTGTTTTGATTGGTTGGTGCATGGAAGTTTTAGTTTTTTGGGGGAATCGTAGTTTTGGAGTTTGAACAAATCGGGACTTTTTGGGTTTTTCGGATTTTGGATTCGAGTGTTAAACTTGTAGTACTTACAAAGTAATGCTTTAGCTTGTCAATAGTTTTTAACACAGTACTGTAGATAGGTCGGTGAAATAGCGGGAGGAACTAGCCCCTATAAAGCCAAATTTCAAGGTACTAAAGGTACGAAGTTGATTCCTGATAGCTTGAGAGACCACGGTCTTTCGCTTAAGGAGTACTTGTTGCGATACGACCAAAGGATGGAGGATGTGATGGCCTGGAAATATAGGCGTCGGATGTAAGGAGGAGCAGCGGCAATTTAGGATTCAAGAAAGATAATCGATGTAAGGGGGAGTAGCGGCAATACAGGTTAAAATCTTGGGTGTGATTGGGGAAAATCTTTGTCGGATAGTCTGTAGGGTAAGATCTGCCCATGGAATGAATAGGAAGTAAAGGTCTACATGGTTCTTTAGTTTGTGGTTCAGGGTATACCCCGAATAGCTTTAATTGATACTTTGTAATGACTCCTGGTCCCCAATGTAAATTTCATAGTATCAATGAAAATATGTCATCTTTCAAAAAAGAAAAAAAATAGCACGACCATCTGCACTCATATGCCATCAACTATTCTTTGAAGTAATTAAGTGGTGGGACTCTGCAAGGGCTAAAACATTTGCAAATAAATCCTTTGACAACAATTCATCAACCTATCTCCTTAATTCTCCATGGTGTGTCAGGCTCATAGGTTAGGCTGCTTGATTTGGAATTGTCCCCGCATATGTTATCAATATTGTGTTTATCTACCCATCAAAAAAAAAAATATTGTGTTTATCTTTCATTGGTGGGAGCTCACAAGGTAATTCATCTAGAATAAGGTCTTCAAATTGATGTAATTGACTTCGGACCTCTTGTAGAAGCTCGTCTCGCATGGATCTGTTGATTAGTCAAGAGATTAGAGGTATCTGCCCTTATAGGTTTAGGAGAACTACTTTCAATGGATACAAGGTAAAGTTTTTCCCATCCTTCTAAAAAGTGTAAGCATTTTGTTCTCCATGATTGGTTGATTTTCTGATCGAAAATCCATGGCCTAATCAAGAGTGTATAACATGTATCGATGGGTACCACGTTGCACTACACTAAATTCTTATAATCTTTGCTGATAGAAAAACTATCAAGCAACTTGTAAGGTTTTAAATTTCGGTTTTGATTTCTGTCACCACATAAGGGTTTCGGTGGAAATCCTATAAAATCATGGAAACATAAGCAAATGATAGAATTCTGAGATGAAACTTCAAGAAATACTAAACACAAATACACACTGAGAAACCATCAGTTAAGCAAGACAACCATCCATAATGGTTTATTAACATCGAACACTTATTGACATGTATTGTCACACATCTGATAATTCAATACATACCACACATCACATGAAATTCATATAAATATTTATTTATACATAATACGTACACCATATTTCGCATGCAAATCATATAGATATAATTATGTAAAATATACTGATATAGTAAGCCGGCCCCAACTAGTCTGGGACAAAGGCTTAGTTGAGTTGAGTTGAGATACTGATATAGTATACTGCTAATACACTTACTATTTTGGTTTCGGTATGCATTTCGATTTTCGGTGTAGATGGAAAAGGAAACATATCAGTTGTTTCGTGTCGGTTTCGGTGGAAATTTAAAACCATCACCATGTTTCAATTAGAACTTTGTTGCCTTTGTTGAACCCCACCACTTTGTACCATCTTCCTAACCACCATATTCTCTCTTGGCTCACCGTTAGTGATCATAGTGCCTACTTTTGTCTCCAAAAAATGCTCGTGTCTGAAATATATTTTTTCAACACTAATCCATGTCTGGCTCGCTCTTAAGTGGGATCATCGTTCTCTAGTTCACTAGCAACACTCTAATCTAAGTGAAGATTCTGTTTATGGGATCCATCTTCATTTTCGTGTTCTTCTTGCTAATGAAATTTTCCCGTCATTTAGGACCCTCAAAGGACAAATGCCCAACTCCTCCGTACTTGGAATGGACTTGTCCTTCCATATATTAGAACCTTCTGTACGTTTTACGGATAAACCTCCCCTTGATGGTTTGGTTTGGAAACCGTATGGGGCAGAAATGTTGGTCAATTGATCACTTTTAATGCTTTGAGAGGCATTAAAAGTCCTTCCCCCGTTAGTTGAATCAATGCCCTGATATCTAAGTTGTTTGTCTTCAACTGTAAGGGCTAATTGATAACCTTCTTCAGCAGACCAAATAGACCAAATTTGTCGGGCCATTAGTTCATTCTGAAATGATATCCGAATTGTGAACCTTGCCAGCATTAAATGCAGCAAGTTGTGAACATTGCCAACATAACAGAGTAAGTAGTTGTGCGTTTCAACCATACCGGACATTGTCTCTAGTTCGAAGAATTCATTTGTACACTCTTCTCTCTCTATTGCAAATTATGGTACCCATTGAAGAGAGGCTGGGCATAGTTGGTCCGTAGAAACCTTCTCCTAAGCTTCTCTTTCATCAAATTTCCATTGTCAAATTTTGTTGAAGTTTATTGTATCTTGTATTTGTCAACAATAAATTGACTTCACGTTCCAATCCTTTGTCATATCACTCAAATTAAATAAATTGCCAGCACTTGTGAGCCGATCTAGGAAAGTTTCAGGTGAACTCTTCCACATAAATTAGCTACACATAAAGCTTAATTGACCTATCTCCTCCATCTTAGAAGAATCGATCTTCCGACCCACCATATTGACCCATGAATTCATATCCGATAGCATGTTGGTTGAATTCAAGTTCTTCCTCATCAAAGGTGTCATCATCCACTTTAGCTTGATGTGTTTGGTTCCCCAAACCGCTCCATGTGTATTTCTTCCTAGTCTGACTTTTTTCCAGCTCTTGGTTGGATTGGGGTTTGAATTCCACCTAGGAGACCTTCTGGTTATTTGGTGGAAATTTTTAAAGGATCAGCTCCATTAACTTGGCCAATCCTCGATGTAAGAGTTGATTCCCGTGCATAACTAGATCAATTTGTCTTGTTAAGGTATCTACTTGCCTTTTCAGGGCATTAATAGCTTCAAAAGACCAATTGATATTCCCTCGGAGAGAAGATAGCATAAAAGGTAACCTCCATAGAATTACTGTTCACTTGATTTTCATAGACCCCAAATACCTATAATTCATCTCCTCTTTTCTTTATGATGCATACATCAGTCCTAATTAGAATCACACTTAATCCTAATCAATAATCTAGGACTTTTCTTTAAAAGGAAAAAAAAAAGATCAAAGGTCACCTACTTACACTGAAACTCTTGCTAAAGTTTAAAGTAGAATCAATCTTCGAAAGGGTATTATTGTTTCCAGACCAAATAAAAAATGTGGCCCCCATGCTAACTCTAGCAAGGTGCTATGTTGACGTTGTAATCGAAGTACAATATGGTTCAACTTTGACCCTTTTTCTTGTTTCTTTCTTGGTTGGGAGTTGGGACCCCTCCTCTTGTGTATCAGGTTGGACCACGCATACACCAATAGCGAGACCTTTAATATTTACTTTAGTGAAAGTGACTTTCCCCTATCACAACTTGTCATCAAAGATCTCCTTCCCTTCACCATCGTCTATCTTTATGCCCATATCTAAAGGTGGAGATCGGATGTAGGTACATCCCTTGGATTTTCCACATTGGCCTTTATATCTCCTTAGGGCAGTTTTGCTTTTGCTTCATATAGTGGCATGTTTGTAAATTTGCTCTTTCTTTTGTCTTTAGTAGTCTTTGCCATTAGTAGGGATAGTTTGGTTATTTTGTGTTTTACTTGTCCGTTTTGGTCTTTTAGGCTACTAAGGGTAGGTTAGTCTTTTTACATGCATGGGCTGCCTATAAAACGGCCATTTTTCTTGTAATAGTTTTGAATTTAAATTGAAATTTGAAAAGGGAATCTCAGCTTTGGGAAATTGGAGGAAAATTTCTCCTTGTAAGGAGAAGGTTTCTTGCCAGCCCCAACTAGTTTGGGACAAAGGCTTAGTTGAGTTGAGTTGAGAAGGAGGAGGTTTTCTTGTGTATCTCATGGAATTGAAGGTTTGAAGCTGGAATTTTCATCTACGTCTTATCCTGCTCATTTCTTCCTTGTTAATCATGGAAATTTCAATTTTCTTGAAGATCTTGCATTCCCGTGCAAGTATCCTATAGCAATTTGAGAAGAGAAAAAAAAAAGACGAAGAACTTGTCGGCACTTTCATCCCTAGGCAATCGGAAAAAAGTTCTTCAAAATCGGCGGCAAATTCACTTCGGCGGCCACTTGCATCAAGATCCCACTCTAACCTTTTTGTTCTTTTTTCTCATTACTCAATCTTGTATAATATTTATTGTGTTGTATATGTTGGGAAATGTAGAAAATCTATTAAGATCTGGCTGTCTGTTTTACCCTAAACATGACATCAGAATCAGCTGACATCTAGAAAGAAGTTTCATTTCATATCTAACTAGACGACCAGATCTCTATTTGATCCCATGGAATTCCATTTGTCTTAGATTTCTATGTTGTCAAATTTACAGAGTATAAGAAAACGAAATTCATTGGAGTGACTCATGTAAACCTCAAGTTACTGCAAATGTATCATCCATGTCTTTGCAGAGAATGCTGACAATAAATTGTTCCTTTCTCGTTTATGTCATTTGAATGATTAGAGAATGACTAAATTTGCTCGCTTAATTCCAGCTTGTTAAATATATTGAACCAAGCTTTGCTGCTTTCAGTGATGTATCCATGTCATAGCATCTAGATATTTTTATATGGATATTCTAACCCCCATTCCCAATGTGCATAGCCTTCACAAGAAACATAGAAACCATGCAAACTATTTTTGCAGCAAGTTTCCCAGCAGGGAAATCATTTTTCATTCTCAACAAATATCACCAAACAGGATTTATCTATTGGAGGTAGTCTTGGCAATATGAGCCAAAGTCCCCAAACCATGCTCATGCATGTGTGCCATTCTGGTGTAGGAAATGCTTCTGGTGTAGGAAATGCTTAGTCTATATTAATCCTTCCGATTTTTTCATAATGTTTGACCTTATTTTGCTAAATCCAGGGTAAATTGATAAGAAAAACATAGTTGTTATCCTCTTTATTTAGTCCAATCATGTACAAAAGTTATGACCTCGCTTTTTTTCAGACAGCCTACGGCAATCAATCCGTGTTTTTAATTGTCACTGTAAACATCTCTGTTGACTTTACATTTATTCAAGCAAATGAAACCGCGTGACTTGTTCTGCAGGTGCGGATACGAGTTTTGCTACACCTGTGGAGCTGAATGGAAAGACAAGAAAGCAACATGTTCTTGCCCGCTCTGGGACGAACATCGTATCATGTATGATCAGGATGAAGATGAAGAACATGAAGATGAGTTCTATGACGACGATGACTATTATGACGATGAAGAAGACTACGAGTCTGATGATTATGCGTATTACCCAAGGGATCATCAAGGTGGACATATAATTTACTAGGGGTGCAACTAGGTTGATTTTTTCTGAATTCGGGTTGAGCTTTTATTGATTGCTATTCATTTTTTACCAAAAGCTTATCCCGACCCGACCCGACCCAAGTTGCGCCACTAGTATTTTCCCTTCCGACTTTATAAATATGCTGCTACTTATCAGATATTTTCACTGGACCAACCAAGTTAATAAAGGTTTATTCTGCCTCATGGTTTCTCTGTTGACGTTAGTATGTTTAGACGAGATCCAGATATTTTCATGGAAGTCTACTGAAAGTGCTTTTTGTTGGTTATAAACTTTTATTGGGTTGGTTATTTAATTGCCAGGACTTCTGAAACAAAGACTTGTCGAAAGTATATATTGAACAGTTAGCAGATTAAGGAGCATTACCATGCCAAATATAAGGCCTTGTTTTTTCCTTTGACTAGATTACTGACTTGCATTATCTTGGTGTGCAGAACCAATCCTGTCTCTCAAATCCTGTCAGTTTCTCTCTCTTATCTCTGTCCTTGCTCCATCCTATGAGGGAATGGTTGGCAACCATGAAAAATTATTCCATGGAATATTTGTGTCTCCAATTGTGAAAGAGGAGCTGAGGGGAGGAGAGAGACTTGAGAGGGCTCGAGTGGAGAGGAGAAAGAGCATGAGAAATTCCTAAAAACTAGTGACAAAAAAAGTACTATACATCGCATTGAGTTTTTTCCCCTGTTTTGCAGGAGGCTTTTCTCCCAAGTCTTTTAACTCCACCAATTTCTCGAAACTAGCCTCACTAATATTCTGTGGAATATGTTTTCATGGTTACCAAACATGCTCTAAGGCAATGTTTGTCAATCATGAGAAATTATTTCATGGAATATTCACGACCCAATTGTGTGAGAGGGGTTGAGAAGTGAGGAGACTGGGAGAATTGAGTGGGGGGAGTGGAGGTATCATAAAAAAAATCCCTGAAAAATTAGAAATTGTTAGGCAACTATGAAAACATATTCCATGGAATATTAGTGGGCCCAGTGGTGTGAAAGGGGCTGAGAAGGAAGGAGAGGGAGAGAATTGAGCAGAGGTAGCATAAAAGTTCCCTAAAAACTAGTGAAATGAAAATTTCTATTTAGAATTAGTTTTTGTTTTCCTGGTTTTTAGGGGATTTTCTTGCTTTCCTCACTCCGATCCTCTCAAGCCTCCATCTCCTGTCACCTCTCAGCAGCGGCCCCATGGAATATTTTTCATGGTGGCCAAAAATGGCCTAAATCTATCCCTCATCTTGAAGCATTTCTTCCCTTATCAAACTCTTTCAGCTTATAATTACTTGAAGGAAATTGATGATTGGGACCGTTAAACTGACTGGCAACCACAACCTAACCTAGGCTCATTACCATTAACCTCGCCTTGGATGATCCTAGCCTCTGGATCCTTCAAGTAATATTCTGCCAAAAAAGCCTAGACCAGTGATTTTATCTTATTTTGCTAGGTTTTTTTATTGGGTCGGATGAATGTTTAGGATGATTGAAATGCAGCTCTCTCTCTCTCTCATATATAATCAAGGCCCACTCCATAAGATTATCCAAACCGCTCATTTGTTGGGACACTATAAATGTGCTATACCTCAGGGTGGCAAACATGCTGTGCCAGCCATGGCACACCCGGCCCTGCACGACATGGGCTGTGCCAGCACAGCCCAAATTGATACAGTGACGTGGGCCGTGCCAGCACGGCATGAAGGGGTGGGGCATGCCATGCCATGCCGTGGCATGACTAAGTGGTCTACGGGCCACATGCCCTACCTAACCTCAAGCTTATTCGTGCCGTGCCCTCGGGCCACGTGGGCCAAGAACTATTGTATCGGGCCGGCCAGCATGGCCCCTTTGCCACCTTGAGTTATACCCCTAAAATCATTTGCATAGGATGATCCTAACCCTCCGATCTGGAGGTTTCCATATCAACTCTCTTCAAGATTTGTGGCTATGAAGTCCACTATTTTACAAAAAAAAGTACCGGGGGCCCCTTCATAGGATGACCCAAACTGCTCATTTGTGGGACACAACAATCCTTATCCCCCAATCTATTGAGGTTTTCATATGGTGCAGCCGCTGTACAAATTCGGAGAGCATACAGGATACAGCCTGTTTATGTTGGAAACATCAAAAGATCCGAGGGCTAGGATCATCCTATGAAGTGGTCCCACAGCACTTTTTGAAAAATCCTGGAATTTGGGGCCACCACACCATATAAAATCTCCTCTGAAGAAATGAGAGAAGTCATCTTGCCAATATTTTTTTTTTCCTGCACTGCTGAGAAATGTTCAGATGAATGGTTGCAAGGAGCAGTGAGTAAGCTCCCATCCTAAGCACATACCCAAAAAAAAATATGTAACGGGCATTGGACGTCGTTGAACTTTTATGTACAGAAACAAAACAAAAAAAAAGGATTTGTGATATGTGGTACTTATCAGCTTCAAAACTCGAATTACTGGAAAATCCAAAGTCTAAAACAAGCTCTCTCGGAGACCGAGAGAGAGGAGATATCGACAGATAATCGTTAAAGCAAGTGCTGCTGTTGAGCCGGAAAAAACCTAATAGTTGCAGCAACGCTTCTAATGTTATTTATAAACAAAAAAGGGATAGTTACCCAGAATTGGCAAGCCTCTTTTGTGGTAACTGGTCACTGGTTGGATCCTTGGTCTTCCTGTCCATCGCTTTCCTGGCTAGCTCGTAACCAGCAAAGTTCATGGCACCAAGAGGAGCAATCCAAAAGAATCTGGGAACTGCTCCCTTGAATAGGCCGAGGGGTCCCTCTTGACGAAGAATGGAGAAGGCTACCATTGACATTGACACGGGCAAGCCCTGCGGTGCAGTCATCATCCTCGTCTTCATAACGTCAAAGGGAGTGGTGACTACAGAAGCAAGTCCTCCGGATAATGCGCCCACCAAGATAGTCTCCCAAGGCTCCAGGTCTCGCCTCAAAAGTTGCTGAGCAGCCTTAAAACACATAAGAAAGCACAAATTGAGAATGACTGCTTGATAGAAAACATTGATCTCCTCCATTTACAATTATTGAGATTGCTTCATACAAAATAAAGAATCGTGAAATTTTGTTTGTTCAACTTTGCATTTATTTTGAGCTATCGTGATGCAGTTACTCGAAGAAATTAGGATTCATGGAGATGGGGAGCAGTGGTGAAATGTTAATCCATGATCACTGAGGCTTCAGAATCACTCTGTTCATGTTTTAGGCCAACTGGCAGGTATTTTGTATGGCTTGACATGTCTTACCTAACCAGAAGAATATATGACAACTGAAAGAGATTAGCGTGACCGAAGGCAATACTTCTCCTTTTCCACTAAAATGCATGAAATTTATATGCCCGACAAACCCCAGCTAATCCAAACGTGGAAAGTTTTAGACTGAAATAAATTCTTTTTATCTTTATAGGCAACAAAGTCTAGGTTGTAGTTGGTTGAATGACTCAGCTAGAACCAAGGTTTAAAATTTCGGTTTCGGTATCGGACATGGCTGAAATTTCAGCAAAAATTTTGGATTTATGTACTTTCGGTATTTCAGCCAAAATTTAAAACCATGGTCAGAACCCAAGATTGTTCACAAATTCCAACACAAAACTAGCCACTGCAACAAATGGATTGGC
Organism: Tasmannia lanceolata; assembly: GCF_043159265.1. Lineage (NCBI taxonomy): Eukaryota > Viridiplantae > Streptophyta > Magnoliopsida > Canellales > Winteraceae > Tasmannia > Tasmannia lanceolata. The sequence continues at coordinate 48,524,369 of NW_027518683.1, read as the reverse complement.
AAACCTGAAAATTCACATGGAATTATTAAAGACATGCCATCTTAAGCACAAGACAAGCTAATGCCCTACAAATAGATACACAGGACAATCTTCATACCTTTTTGGCTTCTTCATATAGTCCCATGCCAGCAACATAGAAAGGAACTTCGCGACAAAGTGTTGCACCAGTCCCACGAAAGAAACCTCTGAAGCCATCTTGACGGAGAGTACCCACAATTGCCTCACCCACATTGTCGAAGATGCCAGCCTGGCACCGTTGCTTTAATACCTCACACGGAATCCGCACAGCTGTTCCCAGGACCGTGCTACAGAAGGACGCCAAAGATCGAACCTGAAATAACATGCCACTTCAGTTTAAGTTTTTCAGTCCTTGGACCCTATCACAACCTGCAAGTGCATCTATATGATTTTTCTTTGTTTTTCTTTTCTTTCTTTTTTTCTTTTTTGTTTTTGCATTATTTAGATACTGGTACGCAGTAAATAAACTGGAACTAGAAGGAAATGGGATGAGATGAGAAACATCTCAATGAAATGAGGGAGAAGATAGAAGATTAAGCGGCTCTAAACAATGAAACAAGCTACGATTTGTGGACATGGACACGAGTGTCGGGTGTCAACACAGACACGTAGTGTCGGACACGGCAAACTCCCAAAATTCAGAAGTGGGGACACGCCTAAAATAGAAAGTAAATATAATCATGATTTGTAGAGATGGATTCGTGTGCCGAGTTTTGACAAGGATATGAGGTTTCTAACATGGCAACCCCTAAAAATCTAAAAATAGTCACATTCAAACACATACATACATATAAAGTTATTGTCACTTCTAGTAAAAGTGTTTAAAAGAGTGTCGACACGTGTGGACATGGGTGTCGCATGTATGTCGGCAATAAAATCGAAGTGTCGGCCAAAACATAAGAAAAAAAGGACTTAAAGATTTCAAAAACACAATCTGAAAAAGAACCCAAATAAACAAGCAGTAAGTGCAATAAGCCCAATTGAGTATTACCTGAATTTCTGGGATTGTCGGGGAAATATTTATCAATACAAGCTTGCTTGCTTCATATATTCCAGTCCGCAATCCGTGACTGTCAATAAAGCGCACAACAAGCAAACCAAAGTCACAAAAAATTCTCAAAAGGTGCAAAACAAAGCTGACAAGGCTAACCTTGAAAATTGTCCAAGAATGGCTGGGATGGAACCCCTGTATAACCCTTGAAGTCCAATTTGTGGAAGCTTTGAAACCAGTTCTGGGAATGAGAGTGATGATGCTTGTACTTGAGTCTGATAAACAGAGAAAGTTACAACGAAGTGGCCAATCAACGAGAAAAACAAGATGCCCAAAATGATGTAATAAAGCATAGACAAAATCAATATTGGCCTTCCCTAGCTTAGATGGAAATGAATCATTATAAATTCCACTATGCAGTAGACATCTTTGTGCAATTTTGATTTTGCTATTGTTAAGAGCGCATCACGTATAACCCCTGAAAGCAATTCCCACCCCATCTAAAACTAATTGTGTTCAGGCAAGTACAGCAGTTAAAAATCTGTACCCTAGCCATCACAGAATAGCAAAGAAAAGGAGTTTAGAGATTATAAAACTAGAGGATACGACACAATAAATTAAGTTGCTTCTTTCCCATACAGTATGTCTGAGACAGCAATAAAAACCCGAATAAGTATGGTCAACTGTTACAGCTTGTACTAAAAAATGTGAACAAGCCAATAGGTTATGGTCAGCAATAAGCATATAATATACTGGCTAATGACTAGAGAACAATGATACTCGATTCAATATGAAAAGAAAATAAGAGAATGTTGGGGTAAGGATCATATGATCGGTTGATCACATTGCGTATGTTTTTTCCATGGTAACACCGTGCGTATGTTATAAGCACATACTTTTTTAAAAGATTTTTCTTGATCTTTCCCGCGTCATATCATTCTTTACCGATGGATAAGTGTTCTACCATAGTTATCAATTCCATTCAACCCAGTGTTCCATTTCCCTTCTAGAACAGGGCTTAGGCGCTCCGTTGGGTGTTCTGTTTTCTTCTAGAAAGGAACAGTTCAATGTTCACCCATACCGGAGTTCATTTGAAAAGAAAAAAAAAAAGATACAAAAAATATTTTGATAAATGAAAAGTTAAAACAATTAAAGAAAACAAGTTAACAGTGAAGCACCCGCCTGACATTCCGTTTTATAGGATAACCAGTTGAACCTCACCATCGGTCCTACCAAACATACAAGTCAGAGATAAGATGTTCATCATTCTTTATTTTATTTTCTAAAAGATGGTGAGGATTTTATTTAAAAAGCAAGAAAAAACAGTAAATGAACATGATGGTCACAGACAGAAAAGAACAGAAGGGAAAAAAAAGACACCGACAAGCTACACCGTATTACAATAAAGGCACAACCACAACCTCCTTATCACCAGCCTCTAGCAAAGCTATCCCCGATCGTATTTGCACTCTGGCGAATGTCGTGACGCAGATTGGTAAGATTCTAGAAAGGTCTCTAACCTGTGACAAAAGATTGGCAAGGCACCACCGACCAGAGCATTTATTGGCAGCCCAAGCAATGGTATTTGTGGAATTCCCATTGACTCACAAGAAACAATTCTAGAGGGATTTGAACACCTTGAATCCTTCAAGGATGGAGCTATAGTTATAGAGTTGTTCTCATCTTTAGGAACTCAGTAAATTCCAGTCTAGTTCAAGTTTAATGAGTTTGGTTCAGGCGGCACCACCCCAAGCATTTGTTGGAAGCACAAGGAATGTAATTTGCGGAATCCTTCGACCCAAGAGAAACAGTCCTAGAGGCGATTTGAACACCTTCAAGACTTGATTTTAGCTTCACTAGAATCTGCCACAATTGGATTGGACCAGAGAAAGCCATAATAACAGAATTGTTGTCATCTCAAAAAATTCCAATTCCTCCATGACCAGGGTTACCTCGAGAGCTACCGTCAAAATTCAATTTCAATGCTATTGGTGCAGGTGCCACCCATTCAATGAGATAGGGTGCTCACCATAGTATAGCATGTGTAATCATTCCGACATGTTCAATGGACCATGATGCACAAATATTGAGACCCTCTGACAAATATTGTGGCGATTGGAACCTCGGCACAAAATGATTGTTGATAATAAGATACTTGTAAAACGACCAATTACTCCAAAAGCTTAAGCTGTTGGAGAAGGCGTAATTTAATCTGTTATACTTTAACACTCCCACTCACATGTGGCGCCTCTTTTTAGGGTTGGCCTACAAGTGGCACATGTGGCCCCATTTTTTTTGGGTTAACCATTGCATGTGGATTTTTAATATCAGGGAGGTTCGAACTCAGGACTTTTTGCTCTGATACTATGTAAAACAACCAACTCCTCCAAAAGCTTAAGCAGTTGGAGAAGGCATTATTTAATCTTTTATACTTTAACAAAACCCAAATCACCACACGATGGGAGTAGCAGTACACATTAGATCATCTAAGAATGGTGGGTCAACTCGGCAAAGTTGATGATTCTCTCAAACAACTTTCATCTCCAATTGAGTAGATTGGTCCAAGGCAGATCTGGAGTCCATCGCTCCAAGAAGAATTCTCAAGAAAAGCCCTAGACAAGTTGATGATTCACTTCAAAAAGTTGGAAGACATTTTAGTCGCTCCTATTGGATAGAAAAATCCCATAGAACAACCACCAGAGAACCTTCCATGGGGAGATTTCAACCCTCTCTTGAAGCTATAGTATTTATGTGGGTAAATCTAAGATATTTCGAGTAGTTCTATGATGGTCTCAGTCTCGACATCAGAATTGGTAGATGGCACCTTTATCTGAGCTTATTCCCAAGCGAAATGGAGCAGAGAGATAGCCAGGTTTCAGGCCAATTAGCTTGGTGGGTAGCATCTACAGGGTGCTTGCAGAAGTTGCTGTTGATTGGTTACATGTAGTGCTTGGGAAACTTACCTCACGCCTCAAAGTGCTTTCATTCACGATCGTCAAATTCTTGACGGAGTGATTATCACTAATGAGTGTGTTGACTTCTATAATAAAGCGGGAGGAATGGCATCCCCTTAAAAATTCATATGGAGAAGACATATAATAAGATGGAATGGAGCTGCTAAGACTAGTTGATGGGTTGGATGGGATTTGGAAGTAGATGGAGGGATTAGATGCATTGTTGTGTTTCCTATGCTAGGTGTTCAATTTTGGTGAACAACTCACTTGGGCTGCTAGTCCTCCCGCTTTTTTTATATTAGTGAACACACTCATTAGCGAAAATCACTCCAAGAATTTGATGATAGTGAATGGAGGTATACGATAGGATGGAGTGGAGCTCCTTAGACTGCTTTTTAGACCGGATGGGATTAGGAAGTAGATGAAGTGATTGGATGCATCATTGTGTGTCCTCTGCTTGGTGTTCAATCATAGTGAATGACTCGCTTGGGCCTTAGGCACAAACTCTATCCCCCTTTCTCTTCGCCATAGTTGCAAAGTCACTTATTCGATGGATCGGCAAATCGAGTGTCAATGACCTCATCAAGGGTTTCTGGATGGTTTCTCCATGTGTGGAGATCACTCATTTGCAGTTTGTGGATGATACTCTTCTTTCCAGCAGTGGAAGAGAAAGTGCTTCACTGCACGGTTGTGATGAGGTATTATAAGGTGTTTTCAAGGTCCGGTGGGTATTTGTGATGCGAATGAAGCGAAAGCAAGGGTGTTGCTTTGGGGACTAAGATGGTTTGCAAATCATCGATTAGGCCCTCTTATCATTGAAGGGGATTTTACTAATGCTTTGTCTTGGGGTTAATAAAAAGTAAAGGACCTTGGAAGCTAGAAGACATCACTGTTGAGATTAGGGATTTGGTACGCATTATTGGTCCACAGTTCCAGCATATGAGAAGATCTGCTAACAGAAATGTAAATCGTTGGCAAAGGAAGGGGTGGCAAAAGCGAGGATTGAAGTGGTGTTAGGCAATACTCAAGATGGCATTGAATAAGCGTCCAAGCGGATGATTGCGCACTAGGACTTCCTGGTGCTAGATTGATTCGCTCTGCCTGTCACTGCTATTTTCTTTTCTCTGTTTTTCATATTTTGTGTCTTGATTGGTTGTTTGTTATTGGCCCAAATTAGATGGGTAAGGGAAGCTGCTACTGGGGACCGCTTGTCCCCCTCTTGTACCTTTCTTTTTCATGGAATGAATTATGTTATCTTTCAAAAAAAAGGTGGTCTCAGGGCAAAAGAATCAATTTTGCCAAGTCATCCATGACAAATAATTAGACAATGGTGATGCAAGATGGCTCCAGTCCCAAATTCCTATGTGGGCTATCCATTGTGTCTCGGTTGCCTGCCTTTCGGACCCAGTTATCAGGGTTTTAAATTTCCACCAAAACCAACACGAAACGACCAAAATGATTCCAATTCCATCCCCCCCGAAACCGAAATGAACGAAGAGCCTTCGTTCTTTTCTTAGGGGCAGGAGAAGATCACTCTTATCAAACAATTTTAGTGAATATGCCCCAGTACTTTTTATCACTAATCCATTGTTTGAAGTGTCATTAAAAGGCTAGACTAGCTTCAAATTCCTTTGGAACAACAAAAAAGCATGAGATACCATTTTAGTTCGCTGGGAAGAGGTCTGTAGATCAAAATCAGAGAAGGGGAGGGGGGGGGGATCGGCATTTGTAGCCTCAGGTGGATGAACAAGACTCTTCTTGGGAAGTGGCTTTGGAGATTCGAGGAGCTAAATCAGCTTCGGAGGGATGTGATTGTCGGGAAGTATGGCTTTAGTTTTGGTGGTTGGGAGTCCGAGGATGCCTTTAAATATCAAGGAGTTACGGTGTGGATATATATATTGAGATTCAGGGTCTCCTTCCATGACAGTATCAAATTTAGGGTACGCTTTGGTTCTCGTATTTACTTTTGGCATGATCTATTGTATGGAAACTGCCCATTAATGGTCAACTTTTCTAGCCTATTCACCGTTGCATCATACCACTAGTCCGGTATTATGAAGAATATCATCTTTCAGGAGGGTAGGATAGAGTGGAAGGTTCCATTATGATGGAAAATTTTCAATTGAGAGCTCGATTTGGTAGACTTCTTTATGGTGGTTAGATTCAATCAACTAGGAGAGGATGAGTGTACTGGACTTGGAACACGAATGGTTCTTTCTTTGTTAGATCTTTCCAACAATTAGTCTCTCCTGATACCCCTTGCCAACAAAGAGGGCTTGGATGTCCTCGACTCAGCATCGGGCCTGTGCTTTCTTTTGGACTGCTTACCTGGATCACATTCGATCATTAGCACAGTCGGCAAAGGGTTATTGTTAGCAGATGCAGCATGCGTAGAGAAACGGACGAAAGAAACATTGCTCATCTCATTATTTATTGTAGCTTCATGAGGCACATTTGGGCATTCATATTTCATCTCTTCGGGGTGGTATGGGTTTTGCCTATGCATACTGAGATGATCTCTTTGAGGCTAGGGCTTTTACGCCATGCCCATCTAGATGGTGGAAGCTCCTGACTCTATATAGTTTTATGAATGGTATGGAAGGAGCCAAATTGAGGGATCAAGGAGGCTAAAATTAGGTAGTGAGGTATTCAACAACAGCTTCTTTTTTCGACAGTGGTCTATTAGGAGATGGCTCTTCCTGACTTTAGGGGTATCTCGGAGTCAACCATTCGCTGGTCCTCAGACGATATAAGATTGGGCATGATTACCGATGATAGGCTTCACAGATATCACCCTCATTCCAGTTTTTTCTAAGCTCAACTTTGATGGTTCTTCTAGCTTAGGAACCCAAGCACTACGGGCACTAGTGGGCTTCTTCATGGTGCAGAGTGCAGACAACAATGTTTGATGGGCTTTCACTGGTCCTATCAGGGTGGCTGACTTTAATAAGGGTGATGTCCGTGCGCTCTTGCAAGGTATGCGACTTGTGGACCCGCCCATTCTTGATCATCTGGTGGTCGAGGGTCTCTCTTGATGTCATCTGCTAGCTTAAGGAGGGGAAACGTTTTCCTTGGAATTTTGCCGCTCAATTGAGAAGATTCTCGACATCAGTGAAGGACAGGAGACATCATTCGAGCACGTTTCTAGCTCTGCTATTGACGAAGCTGATTTGCTTACCCATAATGGCATTGGGACGATTACCCTGGTGGTGTTTGATCATCTCCCCTCTTGAGGGTTTATTTATGCCTTTGCTGCATTTTGATCGTACTCCTTGACCATCTCGGTTTGGTTGTTTCTTTTCCCCTTTTCTTATTAATAAAAGCTTTATCATTCAAAATAAATACACAAACAACATTGTAATTGTTCAGGTCTAATGGTGTTGCGCTATGGGGAGATTTTAGAGCATGTGAACAATCATTTCCTATTTATTTGGGGCATTTGGAAGAGAAGAAACAATTCAAATTCTTATGAAAGTCTTGGAAACTTAACCCAAGGTAGTCCTTGAAGTTTCTAAATGCTCTCTCATGCATTACTGTTTTAAAGTGATTTAATGATTGGCTGGCGGAGTGTAATGACTACAAGGAAAACTGCAGGCACATAGAGGATTGGTCATACTCTGATTGTAGGATGGCAAAAGTTGACTTTTGACAGTAGAAAGGGATAGAGTTCGTGTTACAGGTTGCAGTCGAAAATTACTTTTGACAGAAGTCAGTCATGTATGGAATTGGTTTAAGGGTTAGGGAGGATTTGCTCAAAAGAAGATCTAGATTGACGGCAACTTGGCTCTAGGCATATCATGGTTAAAGGAGTCCCCTCGTGTCATACCATAATGTTCAAAGAGCTGCATTTTACATTGAAGTCATGTAACAAAATGTATAGTTCTCACATCCATCACAAAGGCAACACAAAACCTGATCGATCAGCATATTTGGGAGTAAACTAATCCAAGTTTTTGTAATGTCATAATATGGAAATACTTGAAATACTTGAGTTTTTGTACTGTCATTAATAAAATAAGATTTTTAACTTATGCGAGAGTATCCAGAGGCCTAGTAAAAGGGCTCCATTTCTAATATTGCAAAATATAAGAAAGCATTTCTTTGGAAGGAGTTTCTAAGGCTTTGACAGTTCTTAACCCAAGAGTGGAAACCTCTGGCGCCAAGATTACTAAAGCTGAACTTTGACAGTTCTAGTATGGGGAATCCGGACCCTGCGGGGATAGGAGGAGTATTAAAGGATGAGAGTGGATCCTCGATTTGGGCTTTTTCGGGCCCCATTGGTGTAGCGAATTCAAATTAGGCGGAGGTAAGGGCTGTTCTCCAGGGCTTAAGTCTGCTTGATCCTGACATGAGAGACAAAGTAATAGTTGAAGGGACTCGCTCAATGTAATTAAATGGCTTATGGGACGTCTTCCCGTAGCGTGCAGGTTCACCCATTGGTTTGACGAAATTAAGGATCAAATAGAAGACTCCGCGGTTTCTTTCAATCATGTTAAAAGACTCCATGAGCAGTTGAGTGTCATTGTGGTAGCCTTGGCCGGTTTCTTCATATTTGAACTCTTATCTTGTGCTTGTTCTAGAACTTCTTGACCGTGGATTCGTCCGCTATCCTTTTTTCATTAATACAAGTTTGCCATTCAAAAAAAAAAAGAAGATTTTAACTGTTCAAGATAAAGGTTTATACTGCTTTCATGCTCTTTTAATTCATTTATCCGTAGCAATACAAATGTGTGTTGGTAAAGCCATTAAAATCACATGGCAGAATAAAGCCAGAAACATGTAGCTCACTATAAAATCAAATAATCAAGTATTATCAGAGTGAAACAATTTACCTTCATTGTATCGACAGGATGCATTAGGGAAGTAGAAAGCGCACAAGCAAGTCCCCCTGCCAAAGCAGATTTCAGGACACTTTCAGCAGGTATTTCCACAGGCGGGGCAACAGCAACAACAGTAGCAGCTTCAAACCAGATACTCCTGTAAGTATTAAAAAGCATGTGAATAACAAACTGAAACCAGCAAAGCAATATGATATAGGTACCCTAGAATGGCTAGGAACAAAAGATTGTACACAAAACTAAACACATATCACTTTATTTTTGAATTTTTTTTAATTAATATAATACAGGAAACCATCATGTGAATAAATAGGTAAGAAATTACAGAAAGTTAAAGAGAATGTGGCTAACTGCTTTAGTTGAATAATTTGATTTCAGTAAAGCAAGTCAACTCAACTCAACTCGACTAAGCCTTTGTCCGAAACTAGTTGGGGTCGGCTAATGAATCCTTTAGAAGATTTTCATGAAGAAGGTGAAAGAATCTACCTGGCTCAAATTGACTATGTCTAATCCTGACACTAGTTGGGTCCGTCTACATGGATCATTTTCTTCCATTCTCTCCCATAAGGTCACGTTCTCTGTTATGTTCCTAGCCTTCAAGTCTTTCCTCATTGTTTCTACCCAAGTTGTTTTTGGTCTGCCCTTACCTCTTTTTACTCCATCAACTTGGCACGAGTCACTTCTTCTCACCGGAGCATCCAAAGGCCTACGTTGGATATGTCCAAACCATCTTAAGCGTGCTCTCATCTTCTCCTCAATTGGTGCCACCCCCACGTTTTTACGGATGTCTTCATTTTTAATTCTATCTAACCTTGTGTGGTTGCACATCCATCTAAGCATTTGAATCTCTGCTACACTCATCTTATGCACATGCTGCTTCTTGGTGGCCCAACATTCTGGCTTGCCTCACAACTGTCTTATAAAACTTTCCCTTCAACTTGGTAGGCATTTTACAGTCGCACAGAACTCATGAAGCATGCTTCCACTTCAACCAACCTGCTCTTATTCTGTAGTTAGCATCCTCTTCAATCTCTCCTTCCTTATGTAGGATTGAACCAAGATAGCGAAAGATATCCCTCTTAGGTACCTCCTGTCCAGTCATATTTACTACATCCTCGCCCTGCCTCCTTACATTACTAAAGTTGACTCCATATACTCTATCTTAGTCCTACTCAATCTAAAACCTTTGGCTTCCAAAGTAGTTCTCCATAACTCTAACTTAGCATTAACTCCTGCTTTGGTTTCATCAATTAATACTATGACATCTTGAAATAACATGATTTCAGTAAAGCAAGTCATTCCCGTATTTTCTCTTTTTCTAAAAAAAAGAAGTTAATACATGTCAATGATAAATACGAATCATGTTGACATTAGACGAAGATAACAAATAGCAAAATCAGAATCTTTAAGGTGATAAAAATGATTCAATCCAATTTGGTAGATCATCCACATCAGATGAACGAAGGTTCAAGATCAACATTGGATTGAAGACACGACGAGCCGATACCGCAAAAGAGGTCGTAGACCTTCCAAGTCATGGAGGAATAAGACAGCTAGCGTCCAAAGAATATAAATTTGCACTCAAATATCCAATTATGAATCCGACAAATACATTAGAAAGCTCTTTTCATGGTCTACAACAGTTATCTTATGTTTGTCATGATTCTGATGTTTTGGGCATTAAAATAGTGTTGCAAATCCCCTAAAGATGCAAAGTAGCCCCTCCATGTTCCTTTCTATAAACTTACGTGAATAAAACCAAAGACAAAACCTCCCTACTATATAAATCAAGAACATGTGTCATAAGCACTTATATGTGTGTGTGTGTGTGTGTATGAACTTGGCATTCCTATACTGTTAATCAAGAATTTATTCTACTAGTGCACTATAATTCCCAGAGTTATGTACTTTTTCTTGCATGATAGCATGAATATGAAACAATGCTCATAGCTCACTTCAAAATTCAAATTAATGATAAGTATTTTCATTGTTTAACAGAAAATTTTCACACAAATCAATAGAGGTTCATATAAAAAATGATTCAACTAGTTAAACAACTGACTTTATCAGACATTTGATAACTAAGCAGGAGCAAACTAGATCTATGAACAGCTTCAAAATAATTTGGTGGAACTCTGGCGCTAATTTCAGACATTATCTATAAGAACTTCTGAATATGACTTTGTTGACATGAATAATTTAAATTCATCTTACCGAGGATCATCTTCAAGGCGCTCAGAAGGAAGCAAAAGCATAAAATTTCGAAAATGGCCATAAGAAATAGACCCTTCAGTGTCTGCATTCAGAAACCGCATCATAGCCACAGCACTATCATCACTGGCTGGAAGGCCTGCACTTTTAAGGGATGTCAAGATTTGACTTTTTTGCAATGTTCCAGATTTGCTCAAACATAGAGTCGTATACGCTCGAAGAATGGTTGGCTCCTTCTGTTCCATCAACGATAAAAATTGCTTCCACCCAAAAGATTTTGAAAATAAGTTACTTCTGGTACGGCGCAAAAAATCCCGGGCATATCTCCGTGGTAATCTTCTCTTTCCCATTGCAATTTCAAGGTCTTCGAGTGTTACCTGACCATCACCATCTCTATCCAACTCCTCAAAAAAACGCCTTCCTGTGACCACATATAGCTGGTTTCAAATGATGAATAATTATTGAAGAAATCATATATGGAAAGAGTCCACAAGATAGTTAATTACCCGAACAGCTAAAGGTACAAGCTGAAGGAGTAAATGAACAAATACAACATCGCCAAATATTTATACCTTCTACATTTCTTAAAAGTTAAAACATGGTAGTACCATGGGCAGCTAAAAATACACGATCCCTGAATAACAGATATAAGGCATTCTTAGATATCACTTAGAGTGGCTGGAAATCATTTGAGAAAGAGGCACCTTTATATCATCAAATATATCATATTAAACTCTGGTTCCTATTCTTTGTCTAAAAAATGATAAACCCAACTATGTAATGCCAAAGAGATCTCCCTCATTTGATACTGTTCCTCAAAGATATTAAAGCACTAGTAATATAAGAAAAATGATAAGTAACTACAGAGCATTTTAACAAAATCCTTAATGACTGGAGTTGGTCTAGTAAAGAAGAGCACAAAATACATTGCTGCGGATGAAAATCATAAAGATTGTTCCAGTCGTTAGCGATGAACAAGTTTTAATATTTTAACTACTATTTTCGTCATTTTATTTGCAGTATATTTTTAGGGCATCAAATGTTGTTCTTTTGGGCTGATTTTGGTATTTTTAGAAAGGTTTTTCGATTACCTATCTAAAGAGCCCAAGATTAAGCGATTTGGACTTGATTTGGCTAAGTTATAGGCAGTTTTAGAATATGGTAAGTGTCTATTACGGGATTTACTATTTTAGGTAAGTTTTAGTCAAGGTTTTATTTATGTTACTTTAGATGGAAGGCTATGATTAGTTGCTTGGGTATTAAGTTAGTTTTTAGGATTTCTTTTCTTATAAATATATCCTATCAAAGCAATGTAAAGAGACTTTTGAATATTGAATAGAATTGAGATTTTCTTTTGTGAGAGCTATTGTGGCTTGGACTTCTTCTTCTCTTCTCCTCTAGGTGGTTTGGAACCATCTTCTCTCATCTCCTCTCCTCTATTATCTTCTATTTCTTCAATCAAATCAGCACAAAGAAGGTTAGTAAATCAAATTTTCTTTTTTTCTTTGTTCTTGAACCCTAAAATACAAAAACCCAAAATCCATAGATCTCTCTCGTACTTTAAGATCTTGTTTCGAGACTTTGAAGGATTGTTTTTATGATTAAACCTCAGCCTAAACATCCAAGAACCATAGCTCTAAATCCCTTTTGCAGCCAATTGAAAATTCGCACCATTTTCAAGCCCGGAAACCCTTTTTGAACATCCCTAGCCTAAACTTACCATCAAATCAGAGCCTAAACCCTAGATTAACCTTTCTTTTACCTTCTAAACCTTAACCTAAAATTTAAACCAAAATCTCAGATCTGCCAAATTACCAAAATACCCCTACAACCCAAAACTGGACCGTTTTGGGCCTTTTACTGCTGCTGGACATTTTTTCCGTTTTTCTTCATTGGATATTATTATTTTCATGCTTGTGTGACATCTATTTCATTGGTACTTGCATTAGCTTTTAGTTCTTTTAATTGGTTGCTTACGTAGGCTTAGTTTCAGACTAATCTTTCTATTATCAATTCATCTAACGAATCTTTATCGCTTTGATTGATTTGTATAAGGTTTAGTTCATGCTTAATTACAATCTTTACAACTATTTATGCTATTTAAGTCTCATTATTGCTGCTGCCCATAGATTAATTAGGAGTTAATTCGGCCCTAGGTAAGTTGTTAAGTGTTCTTTTAATTTTCCGCGTAAGCCCTAAATTATCCTAAAGCCTTAATCCCATTAGGAGTGTAGGATTTTTCCTAAATTAGGTATTGTCCTGCATCAACTTAGTATCAGAGCCTAGAGTTAGTTGTAGGAAACCTTTTAGGATGTTAGTCTCCAGATTAGTGTCTAGTTTTCCTTTGCATGCCCACAAGGAGTGGCAAGGATTACCACACAATGACATCCGGTAACCAAATATCAAATGAGGAGTTGGCCCAACTTATTAGAGACAGCCGCGAAGAGATACGGCTTAGTAGAAAGCATCGTGAAGCCTGCAATGGAGACCGTGAAGCCCGCATTCGAAAGCTACAAACCGTTAGCCATGAGATTCCATGGTACCGATGTTACCAACCGACGTTATTCAATGTTACCACAGTTGAGAGCTATAATCCCACAACCGATGTTACCCACTCCCACGACATGCCAGACGCAATTGATGCTAGTGATGGGTCGAATGTTCTTGGTGAAGAGTGCGCCACTGATGACAGAGTTGCTGGGTATACTGAGTCTGAGCCTATTGTAGAGATTGTAGGCATCGAGGCCATGACGAGCATTGTGACTAAGGATGCCGATTCTATAGTGCATGAGCACCATGACAGTATTGACTCTACAGTCGATGCTCCGATCGAGATGATTGTGGAGGTTGAGACCGACGATATCAGTGAACATGATGATCATCAGGAGGTTTATCAGTCTGCCATTACTGAGCCAGATACAGTTATTACATGAGCACCATAACGAATCTTTATCGCTTTGATTGATTTGTATAAGGTTTAGTTCATGCTTAATTACAATCTTTACAACTATTTATGCTATTTAAGTCTCATTATTACTGCTGCCAATAGATTAATTAGGAGCTAATTCGGCCCTAGGTAAGTTGTTAAGTGTTCTTTTAATTTTCTGCATGAGCCCTAAATTGTCCTAAAGCCTTAATCCCAATAGGAGTGTAGGATTTTTCCTAAATTAGGTATTGTCCTGCATCATACATCTAATTGTGTGATCATATTTGGAGTTGTTCACTGTAGTTTGTCTACAAATGCTAAATTCAAAGCCATTGGAAATAAAGAACCCCAGTTTGACACAAAGTACGTTAAGTATTATTTGGGCAGATAAAATTCAAGTTACAAGCAACAAAGATGCATATATATTGCATGTTTTAAATAGAAACCAGTTTGGTATCCATTCTTTCTCTTCATCTTCTTTCATTCTTTCACTCTCTTTTATGCCTGCATGTATTTGTATCCATGCATTTTTGTATGGAAAGTTGTTCCAGTGGTCTCCGAAAAGTACCACTAGCGGCATTCTACTCACTTGAGGAATTCAGTGCACTCTTGGTTCTCTTGGGAAATGAGATTTAGCTACCGAACAAGCAAGGGAAGCAAGCTAGTAGAATCGTAACCTTAGAATACGACCTTAATCGAAATGCATAGATGGCGGAACTAGACAAATAATATATGTAAGAGGAAGATGCAAAACACCACACCCTAAGAGTGAAGAGCTCGCTGACAGACAAAGAACTCCAAGCAAAGGAGCATCCCAGCCCATAATTGGCTATCTTTACATCGGCATACTTATTTTTCTTATTGACTGAAAGAAAATGTTTATTGAAAGAGGAAGATACAATGGGGGATCCTACCCAAATCATAACTCATAAGAGACATAATTTTCTCCAAATTTTGCAAATTTATCAGGCTAAGTTTATTGCTTCACAATAGATTTGCACACTATCAGGTTGTATGGCTTCACATCACAGCAAGAATGGTTATCGTTCAAAACCCAAAAAAAAGGGAAGTGCATAACATTTGCACTGTAAGAGGGAACAAGTGTGGGCGTCTCTACAGGCTTACAACGAGCACTCCTCTAAATTGACTGTCTCTACAGGCTTACAACGAGCACTCCTCTAAATTGACTACAAGAGTACAAAAGGAAACCAGTCCATGACACCGCCGCTATTAAAAAAAGGCGAAAGATGGGACTATTAATCAACGTGCACCTCTCAAAAGGCCTGTGTATAGAAAGTTGTTCCAGCGCTCTCCGAAAGTACCAGGTGTTCTACTTGCTTGACGAATTCAGTGTACTCTTGTTTCTCTTGGGAAGTCGGCTTTATCTACTGATCAAGCAAGGGAAGTAAGCTGATAGAATCGTAACCATAGAATACGATCCTAATAGAAATGAATATATTTGTCTCAAAAAATGCCCTTGGACTGTTGTTGCATATTCAGCTCCAGTTGCAGCTGCTACTGCTGTTTTCTTGATCTACCCTATCGGTAAAGGACACTTAGGAGATCATAATAGGGAAGAAGTGTGAGTCTCTCTACAGCCTTGTGATGAGCCAATGAGAGCTCCTCTAGGAAATCAGCCCCCCTTCTTAAAAAAAGGTGAAAGATGGGACTTTTAATCAACTTGCACCTCTCAAAAGGCTGGTGAAGGAGAAGAACCTTTCAATAGGAACATATCATTTTCCCTTGTAGTTGTCATAGTTCAAAATCATTTTAGCTTGACAACTGCTGTTGCTTGGGTGAAGTCAAACAAGAAAAGTGCAGCATCAAACTAATTGCGCCACAAAGATTACCACATAGATTCCTAAAGAAGATGCAGGTGTGAAAGTCGAGTACTTAAGGCCTATCAGCTTGGCAAGAAGCATTTACAAGATTCTGGCTAAGGTTCTTTCGTCAAGGATGAGGAAGATTTTGAGAGGATTGTCTTGAGCTATGACATCTCAAGGCGCATTTACAAGATTTTGAGGAAGATTTGGCATTCATAAATGGATGTCAAATTTTGGATGGTTCTCTAGTGGCCATTGAATGTATTGGCTCGAGAAAAGGTAGCTAGGGCTTACATGCAACCTAGATATGGAAAAGGCCTATGCTTATGTTGATTGGAAATTTATAGACTACCTAATGAATATGATGGGTTTGGGGAGAAAGTGGAGGGCATGGTTTAGTATATGAGCTTGTGTTGGTCCTCCATCATTATTAATGGCCCAGGAAAAGGTTTCATCAAAAGCTCTGAGGCATATGCTACTGCTATCTGTTTTCATTCTCTTGTTCACACTAGTGGCAGATTCCTAAGCAGACTAGTTAAGAGGGACACTAAAATGGGGCTTATTGATGGCTTTAGAGTAAATAAACTGGCTTCAAGTCATGCATTTACAATTCGCAAATGTTACTCTTAATGTTTTGTGATGCTTCAGTTCGAACAAGCATTTCATCTAAAAGATTTCATTTGTTGTTTTGAGGTAACTTCTGGGTAGCAAAAGAATGTATTGAAATCGATGGTCATGAGAATGAAGATGGATGAGACTTGGGGAAGCTAAATCAAGCGGTCCTGAAGTGCAGACGGGGCTCTCTCCCATCATCATATCTTGGTCTTCCTCTTTGTGCCTAGAGGATGGGATCTGGTGATGGAAAGAGACAATAAGAATTTCTTTGACCAGAAAAAAAATGTTATCAATCCTTGGACAGCAGGATTATATTGATCAAGATGGTGCTTTCTAATATTCACACATACTTCCCTTTTACATTTTCCCAATTAACATGGTGGTGCGGATCAAACGGCTCTAGAGAGATTTCCTATGGATTGATACTAATGACAGCAAAAGATAGCATTCAGTTAATTGGAAGTGTCTTATCCGAAAAATATTCATGTAAAAGTTAAAAGTGCATTTACCACACAAAGGTATGCCCATTATTGCATATACAATCTTTCTTCAGTGTGTGTGTGTGTGAGTGAGGGGGGGGGGGGGGGGGGGTTGCAAATATAATCATGCATATGTACAAGTAAAATAACATAGCAGATGATGAAGGTTCTTTATCTTCTTTTTTAGAGTTTTACTTTCACAATTGATTGAGGGTAAAATGAAGTTAAAAAATATAAAAAAATAATAATAACAGCCCTTGTTCAAATAGTTATTCCAATAACCCTAAGAGTCCTTATACACACAATATTGACATGCTGAGTCCAAAGTGTATCAACTCACAAGTCACAAACACGTTAGTTCAGTTTCAAAGGGGCAGGCCATGCTAAAATTGAAAACAAAACCTATAGAGACATTGTCTTAATATGCTGAAAAATAGGAACAGTAGTGGCATTCAAGAGAAGCATAGGTTCTGTCTGCAATAGTTGAAAGATATGAGTTTAAGACCATATATGGCTCAAATCTGGCATGTAAAAAGCTATGATACTATATATGGCTCAAATCTGGCAAGTAAAAAGCTATGATACCAGATACTTCAAATGTACATTTATATGCACCATATCCATGTATCATACTCCAACAACAGCTGTAAAATCTGTGTAAGTTAACAATGTGGTGTCCATAAAGTATCCGCATACTATCTATAGGTTAAAATTCAATGTGAAAGCTAGAAGAACAAAAACCATAGTTGCTGGTGCTGGGCACTGTTGATAAACCTAACTTCATCACAGAAAGCTAACTAGTTTCCAACAGTGTAATGTCATGAATTTCATGAATGCAAGGTAAAACTAGTTATTTCGATTCCTAAAACTTATAAATAAGAACCAGCTAATTAGTCAATGGAAGGCAGAACCATGAACAGAGGTACTTAAGAGTACAAGGTCACCCCTTACCTTCAGACTCCGTGTACCTAAAGAAATCCTGAACAGAAAACAGCTTCTTCTTATCAGGATAGTCTTTAGAGGACCGCCCTAACTGAGGGATAAGCTCAATCAATTCTGTCAACGAAACAGTCGAGAGCGAGGACCGTAAGCGCTCTACATTCGATAGTGGAATATTTAGCAATGCATTTCCAAGCTTATGGGTTGAACTGCTCTCCACTTCTTCCCTACTGTCAGTGGACCCACAAGCCTCACCCTCATCTTTTACAGCAGAATTTGCCCCCACCAGACTCGGCGGCACTCCCCCTACTCTCGCAAATCTTAGATTTGTTAAAAGACCATTCACATCTGCTTTTCTTCCTTTCAAAAAACCCCCAATCATACCCAAGTGGTCAGGACCCAAACTACTGATTTCTTGGCTAATCTGATCAATTTTTTGAAGATTTTGACCTAGATGATCGAACAAAAACCCTAATAATTGTTCCAAAGACAAAATTTCCCCTTCCTTAAGTACAGTCTCCTTAGCCTGAAATTCTACTGCGAGCAAACGACTGGATACCTTCTGATTAGGTTTAACAGAAACCCTAGAAGATTCTGCGCATGAATCAGAACAAACTTCATCTTGAACACACTGTTTCTGAAAACATTTTTTCATCGATTTGAACGGGCTCGGTAATGACTGAACAAAACCATTAATCAACAAAGACCAACTCATAGCAAAATTCAAGCAATTCGCGCACAAACTCGTGTCCTCACGAACAAAATCCCTCTCAATAGATCCCTTCTTAGAAGACTCCGTCTTCCTGCCATTGCTTTGAAAAATCGTTCCCAAAAAGGTTTTCATCGGAACCCTAATGGAAGATCCTTTCTTTCTCTCATCAACCAAAACCACGTCTTGACAGTGTTTCTTCCTCAATGGGAAGCTTTGAATCCCATTCAATTGAGGGAAAAATTCGAGATTTTTGGCTGAATTTTTAGGGAGTTGCCAACAAGATTCGAGATCTTTCACAGCTCGTCTGAATCCAGATTCAAGAGGCGAGAGCGCATCTTTGACGGAGTGAAGAGTTTTATGAAAAGATTCAACCGGATCATGTCCTGTCACCATTACTGAGAAAAAATAGAGAACAAAAACAAACTTAGATTACAGAGCTCTAGAGATCATATCTATACAGATCGAATTTAGAAATGTCGGCTAGTGCAAATCTGTAAAAAAAAAAGAAAAAGAAATCTAATGGAATTTGAGATGATTGATAAAGGTAGTCGAGAGATTGCAGAAACCTAACCCTAAGGGTTGAGATTTGGGAGAAGACATGAAAGCTCTGAAGATGAAGAGGGAGAGTGAGGTTTTTTTTTTTTTAAAAAAAAAATTTCTATTGGTTTTTTTATGACGAGGAATAAATTAATAATGGCTTTGGATAATCCAGAGACAGGGGTGACGGAGGAGCCTACTAGGAAGGAAATAGAGGATAGACATGAGATGAGATATGAGTTGGGCTTTAAAGGCCCATTAACTTCGGCCTTTGATTAAATTTAAACGGAACTCAAAGTCAAAACTAGTGATTTTGGGTTTGGATTTACTTGGGTTTATAATTTAAACCAGGTGGGGTCCACTATCTGCTTCTACGGTAAACGTGGCATGCATGATCACCAAGATCATTAATTAGGTAGACCAAGATGGCAAGATGTAGGGCTGCAACTCGGGTCGGGCAGATCGGGTTTTGAAGAACCCAACCCTACCCGAGAAATATCTCGGGTCGGGTTTTTTCTCGGAAAACCCACGATTCTCAAACCCGGCCCTACCCATGATAAATCTTGGGTCGGGTCGGGATTTTTTACGCTGACTCAATTTTTTAAGAAAACTCTTGTTTGGCAGGGCAACTCAACTCATAGAAGTAGAAAAACTCAATCATAGCAAACTCTTTAGTGCATTAACTAATAACTAGTCTAAAGAGAGCAAATTGATGCATTACCAAATAAAAATGATTATACTCATATGAGATAAACAACAAACTATTTAGTGCATTAATTATTTAGTTGAAATTTGAAACCCTAGAGCAAAGGGGGGAAACAAATAGAAGATGGAAAGATTCCCTGTGATTGCATGCGTGCGTGCGTGAGTTTTACTTTTTAGTTTTCACTTTTAAAGTAACAAAGTTTTAGAAAAAAAAAAACATACTACAACTTAAGTAAGTCATTTCGGGTTGGGCCGGGCGCTTCAAACCCGGCTCGACCCGAGATTCATGTGGGCTTTTGGATCATAGACCCGGCTCGACCCGAAACCCAAGAAACATGAACCTAGCCCAAGCTATTTTCGGGTCGGGTCGATGCGGGTCGGGTAAAACCCAACCCAAGTTGCAGCCCTAGCGAGATGTACTCTCTCTCTCTCTCTCTCTCTCTCTCTCTCTCTCTCAAATATATTTGGCTGGACCAATAATCTATTTCCTAAGTATAAAGAAACTGGATGATCTAAACCATTCATTTGTTGGTCCCCACAACGGATAGGTCTATAGTATACCATAAGATTATCACAAGTTCATAACCCTCTATCGCTTGTATTTTCCTAGACCAATAATAATTTTTAAGTAGAAAAAGAAAAATTGAATGATCTAAACCATTCATTTGTTGGTCCTGCTATGGATAGGTGTGCTCCAAAAAACCCTTCTTTGAACGATCACAATCATCCTCTCTCTCTCTCTCTCTCAGACCAATTTTATATTTCTTAGACCAATTTTATATTTTCTTAGCAGGTAAGCTTGGATTGAACTGCAAACCTGTAGGTCAGTGAACAAAGCCTTACCATTGAGTTAGAGGCTCAATCCCAGACCAATAATATATTTCGTTAACTAAAAAAGTAAATTTAGAAGATGTAAACCATTCATTTGTTGGTCCAAACCCAGCTTACCTATACAGACGTAAACCTATATGGGTCTCCCCTAAACTATTGTCTGCCCTAACCCTTCGATTTATTTGGTGTAAAATGGATGGCTGAGCATGTTCAAAAATTAATATATAGAAACCTTCACAAATCAAAGGGTTAGAATCATCTTATTGAGAGATTTTTTACTCACGGTCCAAACCAATAATTGAAAAGTTTACATAGAAATGAAGTGAAAGAACACTCCCATGTATCATAGTGTCAAAAAGAACTGGCCTTTTAACATGCATGTTTGGCAACCATGGAAAGGGTGGTGGATGAAGAGACCTGAGATCTTATGACTCAAGAGAGGGTAAGATGTGGATAAAAAGCAAGGAAAATATAAATTGTGATTTGATTAGAGTTTTTATTTTCTTTGGTTGGGTATATATTAATTTGTGTCATATGTTCCAGTAAGGTTAAGCACTAGCCAACTACAGCACATTGGGTTCCAACTCTGACTGATCTGAACCGTCCATCTTATAGTTGTTGCTTTGGATCTCCTATAGCCCAACTTTGGCTGATATGAACCGTCCATCACAATTACGAAAGCCCCCTTAAACTTCATTAAAGACTATACATAACAAAAATACATGTACATCCTTACCCTTTTCCACACCTATCATTTTAGTTCTCCCCTGTGTAAGTCGCTAAATCCGATTTTCTAATTCTAAAACTGCCCTCTTTTTTTAAGGCACGGTTCGTTTCTGATTGTGACAGCCGATGGTGAGGGCCCCGACTGATTATTGGCCTAAAAAGAAAAATATTAGGGCTCGTTTGGATGCAGAGACGATTTTGATTTGGATTTCTCACTTTTGCAGCTCTTTTTGCATGTAATTTGGATCCGGATTAAATTCTTGGATTTCCAATTCAGCAACTGACTGAAAAAAAAACCAGATTCCCAAATACCTTGTGCAAATAAGAAATTGGAAATTCACAGATCTGGCAGTTTCCTTCGCCCTCTTTGCTCCTCAACCTCTCCGCTCCACTAGGAAGTATATCTCTCTCTCTCTCAACATGAGCTGCCGTATCTATTCATTTTGTATTCAAAACTCAATTCCAAATCCAAATACAATATATGAGGTATCCAAACGGGCCCTTGTTGACATTCTTCTTAATCGTTCTCCTTGAGATATCTTGAGTGATTATGAGAAACGTAATGAAGTAGAAAAGCATTTTTTACCTGTTTAAAATTTGTGATGAATGAACTATGAAAATTTTATGTCTCATTTTACGGTGCCCAGAGAAACAATGATAAATTTTTCTGAAAATTTTTACCTCTGTAATCGGAAGAAACAGAGCCTGGTGTAAGTTTTGTTTTATGTCTATTTTATGTCAAACGAAACGAGAGCCATAATGAATTGTCAAGATGACGTTGACGTTGCATGGGAGCACTAACACTCACATCAAAACAATTAGGCCCTTGTTTAGGCTTCATTAATTTTAGATTGTGACAACCGAATGTGAACCCCAACCCGATTATCAGACTCAAAATTAAACGTAATTTTGAGTCCAATAAATGGTTTGGTGCTCAAAATCGGTTGTCACTATCTAAAACGAACATGGCTTTAGGATTTTGAGAAATGATTGTGTCCCCATAACTAATTATTGGTCTCAAAATTAACATAATTTTTTGTTTTGGATTTTGGGAACCATTTGTGAGTCCAAAACTGATTATTTAACTCAAATTTTCACATCAAAACATTTAGGCCCTATTCGTTTTAGATTATGACAATCGATTGTCAGCCCTAAACTTATTATTGGACTCAATTTAAAATGTAATTTTGAGTTCAATAATAGGTTTTGGGCTTACAATCGGTTGTCATAATCTGAAACGAACAGGGCTTAGGCCTGTTTGTTTTAGATTTTGAGAACCGATTGTGAGTCCCAAACTGATTATTGGGCTCAAAATCAACATAATTATTTGTTTTGAATTTTAGGAGCCGATTGTGAGTCCAAAACTGATTATTTGACTCAAAATTAGTTTTGGTTTCCAAAATTCCAAAACTCGCATGGCTTTAGTAGCCTTACACCATTAATTTTAATGGGTCCCACATTGACAAAGAGACGACCGGGGTTCGTCAAAACTAAAAAGAACCAGCGAGGACTACTCAAATTAGTGATCCTCAATGAGTGTTGAAATCGAGTGTCTGCCAAAATAGGTAGGTTTAAGGGGATTTTTTTTTGTCAATCAAGTGTTGAAAATGGACGAATAGGATTGATTGAGATGGGCGGAGACAGGATAAATGGAAATTAAGGAACCCAACAAGAATTTAAATGGAAATTCACCCAACAAGAATTTGATAAACGTCTATGCTTTTCAAAACACCGCATAAAGGGAACTGATATATCCGCCTCTTTTGATCACCAGGAACACCCCTTGTCAGTGTATCAATGACTAAAGAGGGGCTGTTGTACTTATGTCGGAAGAATTCAATGCCCTTGACTGCCACAAAATACTGAAAATGGGTGTTCCGTGATCAAAAGGGGCGGACGTATCACTTCCCCGCATAAATATAAATCTTTCTCTATTAAGTCCCTATGGTATTTAAAAATCTATGAATGTATGAATGTAAGTTTCTCTCTATTAAATCCGTAGGTTATTTTAAATCAGAACAGGGTATGTTTGGCAACCACGAAAAAAATTTCATTGAATTCTGATTTACATGGTGTAAGAGAGTGGCAAAGAGGCATGGGAATGGGGGAGAGACTTGATTGGACAGGGAGATGAGAGCATGTGATGGACCGGAAAACAGTGAAAAAAAAAACTATTTAAAACAAGGGAATTGCTAGCGTCCTTGGTCTGTTGCATCTGACAGCAGCCACTTCGTAAATGAACACAAAATCTGCTGAAAAGTGGGCCTCGCCTTCTGCGATGGACACTAGCAAATCCCTTAAAACAATATTTTTTCCTTGATTTTTAGCTCCATTTCTCTTGCTCTCCTTACTCATCCCCTCTCAAATCTATCTCTCAACAGCCTTCCATGCCCCTCTCTTACACTGGTTAACGAAATATTCCGTGTAACTTTTTTGTGTGGCTGCCAAGCATACCCTTGGCCTTGGGTATATATGGCAGCCATGAAAAAACTCATAGAGAGAGAGAGAGAGATGTGGTGGGTGAGGAGAGCTGAGGAGAGCATGGGATGATGTGGTGGGTGCGGAGAGCATGGGATGAGGTTGGGAAATGGGGAAAACTTATTTAAATATGGAATTTTTTTTCTTTATTTAGCAACCCTAGCACTTACTCTCCCCGCTCATAGCCCTCTCAAGTCTCCCTCATGGCCCTTCTAACCTTCTCTCACACGGTGAAAACAATTATTCTAGAAATACTTTTTTCATGATTGCCAAACATGCCTTTAATGACTCTCTTTACGTACTAAATATATATATATATATAACGATGTTATTTAAATCATATACATGTAAAAATGTCGTTGATATGAAATACCTTGCACAACCAACATTTAAATTAAGCTCTGTTTATTTCAATGTAAAAAATGAAAGTAAAATTTGTTTTATGTTATAAAAATGAACATAAAACAAATTGTACGTCCCTACATTGAAAGAAACGGAGCCTTAGGCACGTTTGGATACATCATGCTTTTGTATTTGGATTTGGATTTGAGTTTTGGATACAAATTACATCAATCATCATGATGCTGATGTTAGAGAGAGAGAGAGAGGCTGCAGCAGCAACATGGTCGAGGAGCAACGAAGGTGGAGGTAATTGCCACACATATTGATTTCCAAATATTGTCTTGCAAAACAGATTTGAAAAATCGGATTATTTTTCACTGTTGTAGCTGATTTGGAAATCTAAGGATCTGATCCATTTCCAAATCTCAACTGCATATGTGAGAAATCCACATCTAAATCTTGTGGGTATCCAAGGAAATCAAAATACTATTAAAAATCATATTAGATGTCATTTAAATATCCGGAAAGAAAAAAAGGAAGGTAGCTCTAGTCTATGCATACCTCATACGTGTAAATAATTAGATGGGAGATGATATCTCTTAAACGGTTTTCGTGAGAATGGTTCACTGCTGGAGGATAAATTCACCCCCCTGTAACGCTTTTCTTTACCTTTAAAACCTAGTGAATAACGTTGGGGGTATCATCTCCCAATTAGATTGTTTAAAACCTGAAGAATGCTAAACGGAAGGGTGCTCTTACAAAAACCAGCAACGAGGGCCCTTTGGTGACGTGGACCAATCTGGTTTTTGCAAGGGTGCCTTTCACTCTAGCATTCCTCTTAAAAACCTTTATCCATTTAAAGTTCCCCTTAACTATTAAATTCTTATAAATATTCACTTCTTTATTGCTATTAAATACCTCGTAAAAATAGAAAATAATGTTCGTGCAGCACGTGCCGTTTACTTTCATGGATAAATGATATTTTAGGAATTAAAAAAATAGAATTTAAACTCGTATTAAAAAATCAAGCAAAAGGGGCAAGATACAAAGAGAAGGCCCGGTAATGCCAGATATAGACGAAGGGATATGTTTGGTATTTAATTAAAAGAGAAGGATACGTTTATCATGAAAGTACATTAGTAGAAAGATGGCCAAATAAGAAGGGCAGTTAGGGACAACCCTAACACAAACGTGTTTTCATTAGTCCATGCTATCCCAAAATAAGCCAAAAGCCAAAGTCCAAACCTCAAAAAAATCATGAGATAATTTGATCCCATGACAAACGGATAATCCCATGAAAAATATAAAGTACTAAGAAAAATCAACGGTGTAGATTACGTATACGTGGCACAAGCACGTCCAGAGAGTGACCGTTACAAAACGTGCGTAACAGCCACCGTCACGTTCGCATTTACCCAAAAACATTCTACTCTCACATGCGTCTCTCTCTCTCTCTCTCTTCCGCAAATCACTCCATGTAGACGAAAAAGAAATCATATCGTACAAACCAACCGGCAAAAGTCGGTAACGTCCGTTACCAAATTACCACCACCTGCTGCGTAACCGGTAGACGGCAGTTAATTGCGTGACAGAGCGGTTGATCCACGTGGAAGATTTTAAACCGTCGATCTTATATCTCAATCCGACAACTGGTTTTGGTAGTTTTCCTTCTATCACCAACACCTAACCTTCAAAAAAGCTAAAAAAAAAAAAAACGGAGCTCCAAAAAAAGCTATTAATGGCGGCTAAAGTACTTTCATTTTTTATCAGTTCTCAGCAAAGATTTTCGTATCTGCATTTCTTTCAGAATAAAAGTGACAGATGATTCGCCTTTTTAGCCTTTTTTAATCTTTTTACCTTTTAAAGAGATCTCGTCCGTTCCATCACATTAAATTGTCGGTTAGGATTTCTGTTATTAGGAGATGGAGAGTCAGCTTATAGAATACGCTAATGGAGTTTTGAGTTCGTTCTGTTTGCCTAGGGTTTTGTGAATTTCTTAGCTGCGCAAAGCAAGATTAGGTTTTTTTCTCTCTTCGTTTTGGCTTTTGATAATTAGAATGTCGGATGTTACAGGATCTAAGTCGTGAAGGATTTTGTCAATTTATGCTGAGAGCGAGATTGATCGGGTGAGTTTTGCTCAATTTTTTTCCTTTATTGAGTTTTTTTTTTAATTGCTTTGACTTTGATTGGATCGGAATGTTGAGTGTTATAGGATCTAGAAAGTGGAGGATTTTGTTAGTTTTTGCTGAAATCAAGATTGATCGGCTGCATTTTAAACAGTTTTTTGTTTTTCCTTCTTTGAGTTCTATTTAAAACGGTTTTTCTTCCTCTTTGAATTGGATTGGAGTGTTGGATGGAAGTTACAGGCTCTAGGTCGTGTAGTTTTTTTTTTTTTTTTGTCAATTGTACGCGTGCTGAATGCGAGATTGATCAGCTGAGTTTGTAATAATTTTTTTGTTTGTTTTGGTTTTAGTTGGATCTGAATGTCGGAGGTTAAAGGATCTAGATCTTGGAGAGAGGAGCTTGCTAGTATAGTTGAAGATACGGGGATTAGGTATACTGAAGATGGAATCGGAGTGGTGGAAGGGGTGGAGGAGAATAAATCAGATGTTTTTAATGAGGGATTTGGAGGTGTTGATATTGTTGAAGCAGATGAGAGTTTTAAAGATCAGATGAAAGGGTTTCTCAAGGCATCTGGTGAGATGCTTTTGGAATTGGGAAGAGGTTGTAGGGATATTGTGATGCAGAGTCTTGGAAATGAGGATTCTTTCATTGTGAGGAAACTAGGCCCGCCTTGTAAGGTGCTTTCTAGTAGGTTGAGTTTCTTGAATGAGTATTTGCCAGAGGATCGGGATCCGGTATATGCTTGGCCCATCGTGCTCTTTGTTTTCTTCCTTGCTTTGGCAGGTATGGTGTTTCTTGATTGATTTGTCAAAGAAAAGTTAGGGCAATTATATTAAAGTGTACTATATTTTGTTGTGGATCCACTACTTCATGCGATTTGCCTTGGGGTTCATCGATTTGTTGTGTGCAATTTTCTAACCATATCAAATTTGCTTTCTTCAAGTTCATCTCAATTCCTTTTTTCAAAATTTTATCGTCTGTTTCTTCATGCTTTGTTATGCAAGAAAATATAATATTTGATTGTAGAGCTTCAGTCATTGTGAATGTGAGCCCAGTCTGCATAGGTAAATACTTTTACCAGCATTTGATTCAAGTAATGGTAAGTGGCCTGGCATGATTTGGCCCTTTGGTATGCTATTTGGATCTTATCAGACAAGAATAAGGATCTGAAGAACCTCCGGCTGCTTTAAGTTGAGTATGCATAGGAGAATTCGAATAATGCAGCAGTACATGAAAGATATTAAACTAAACATTCCAACTCATTTGTGTCTGGGTGATCTTACTTTGATCACATAGTATAGCAAATGTTTGAATACCACCAAAATACTCATTGTAGGATTGAAATATACCTTCCAGAAGTCTTTGAATTTCAATTCATCGGATTTCATAGGGTTTATTATTTCCATTTTTATGTTTCCTGTCATTTTTTTTTTCTTTTCGAAAAGGGATTTTAATAGACTGACATAAAAAGTGGGAAGATATTTATGTGATCATCTGGGATTCTGGGAGGTGTTCATCGTCATTGTTTGTGATCCACACTATCTTCTTTTGTGATGACTCATTTTCTTTGAGAACCATTATCATCTATGTGACAATGATACTCATGGTTCTTTTATATGGGGATGTTTTATAAATGTAAAATTGAATGGGTTGAGAGAACTCCTAGTCCTCATTAGCTAACTAACAGGATTGATGAGATATTAGACTTAGTGGTTGGCTTTGAACTATCTTTCCATCACACTTTGTCTGAGCCCGACAAGGCAATGGACTCTAGCTAGAGGACCATATAGAGTCTATAGACATGATTTATGCATTGGCCAATCTCTGCCGTCATGTGAATTGTTATCCCTTTTCTTTTGCTGGTCTGTAAGGTCATGCATTCTTGTTCATTGCTTTAATCAATAACGTGTTCACCACCCACAAGGGTTTTGGAATACTAAAATTTCCCATTGCATATATCGTGTAGGTTTGAACACAAGCTTTTGATTTCTTTTTTTGGTTTACATTTTTCTGACTTGTGTAAAGATGTGCAGTGCTGAATGTAAATAATGATCCCAAAAGTTCAGTGCCACTTCCAAAGAAAGTGCAAATGCATCCTCCCAGTGCTAGCCGTATCCAACTTCCAGATGGAAGACACTTGGCATATCAGGAGCAAGGTGTTCCAGTTGACATGGCTAGATTCTCCCTGATTGTTCCTCATTCTTTTCTTTCCTCCAGACTTGCAGGTAAAAAAAATGGTTGTGTTGTATTCACTTAATAAAGTGTGGGGTGATTTCTTTTACATACTGGACTTTGAATATTTTTAAGCAGGAATACCTGGCATTAAATCATCATTGTTGGAGGAGTTTGGTGTTCATTTGTTGACATTTGATCTTCCTGGGTTTGGCGAAAGTGATCCTCATCCGGACAGGGACCTTAAGTCGTCAGCGTTGGATATGTCATACATAGCAAATGTCGTGGGTGTTAAGGACAAGTTCTGGGTGGTAAGCTACTCAGGCGGAGGCATGCACGCATTGGCTGCAGTCAGATACATTCCTGATAGACTTGCGGGTATATTTTCTTTTCTCACGGTAACAGAAAAAAAACCCATTATTTCTGTTACCTGTCAGCTGTCAATAGATAGCCAGCTTCTTTTATGAGATAATAAGGGGAGAGGGAAGAGGGCTAGAAAGAGAGATTTTTGTGATCAATCCCATCGTGAAGACCAAGCACAGCACATTACTCAAACATGGCTAAACCTTTCTCCCATTATTCTCTCTTAAAAGGCTCTATGTTGAGTTGATTCACTCACCACAGCGACATCAAGGTTTGTGTTTTCTACAGTAAGAGCCCTATTCATAAGGGTGCTTTTGATCCGATGAGAAAGTGCCCTTAAACTTATGTGAGGGGCATTAATAGGGCTAATGGGGCCCACAATTAGTAGTTCCTTGCCTTGACTCTTTTCATCTCCCTCTTTTCGCTGGCTTCTTTTTTTCGGATGAAATTTCTATTTGATGCAGTCAAAAGTTAAAACTGATCAAAATGATCAAACTATTAAAAATACCCATTGGAATAAAGGAAATCAACATAAAAGTTCTTCGATGGTCATATAAATTGACTGACGATTTGGAAGAACAAGAGGCGGAAAATGAGTAAGAATTGATAAGAAATTACCTTGTAAGTTTTTTGCTTAGAATAATCTAGACACGTCTAATTATTTTAAATCATAATTTCATTTCCATAGACGATCTAGTATCCCTGAAATTTCTGTAGAATTTCAGAAATATCTTCCTTTTGAGGAATGACTTTGTCCATACTTTTTTTACAAGAAGAATAACTATTCTAAGCTGGTAAAAAAGTTTTGTTCATTTCTCATTTGGTATGCAAGTACTACCAAGGATTGTGTCTGAGTTGTTAGTCTCTCTCTCTCTCTCTCTCTCTCTGGGTTTTGTGATGTAGGACCAACAATGGAAAGGATTTTTATAATCGAAAATTGGATGATCTAAACCTAGATGACAACGAGTCGTAGTCGGGGATTTGGGCAAAAAACTTGGTTCAATTGTGCTAGGCTTTACAATATGGCTGAATCTGAACTGGTTGAGGTTAATATGGTCACTTCTAGCAATTTGGAAGCAGTCATGAATTGTCAAATAGATCTAACAATCCAAATCATATATGAAATTCTCAGAACAGTAAAAAGTCTTGTGCATGGTTATCAATAAGAAAGAAACAGAAATTCAGGAATTGAGTTGCTTGTAGGGTTGGAAATTGATCTTAAATGATTCGTAGGGCTGTGAAAGGAAGAAATTGATCATAACAAGAAATATTTAGATCTAATGAAATTGGTCGGGAAGAAAAGAAAAAACCAAGGATCGAAATCGAAGATAAAGAGAATTGAATAAAAAGCAGAACTAATACCTTAGATAGATCAAATGGAAAGAATAGTTACTTGAGTCACACCAACCATGGTTTTCAATTTCGGCTGAAACGAAACGTTTCGGCTCAAATATTTCGGTTTCGGCAGCGACTGAAACGAAATTTATATTAAGTCGTATCCCGAAATTTCGTTTTTAGCCTTTTTTTACAAAATTTCCACCGAAATTTAAAAAAAATCCAGTGAAATGTTATAATTCCCACCGAAATTTATGAAATATTCACCGAAATAGCCAAAAATTCCACTGAAATCGCCGAAATTTCGGTCAAAATTAAAATTAAAAACGAAATCATAGTCATGTTTTTATATGATTTCGGCTGAAATTTCGGCTCGAAACTGAAACGTTTCGGTTTCGGTGGTGACCGAAACCGACACCGAAACCGAAATTTAAAACCTTGACACCAATGGAACCAAATGCATCACACGAGTGGGTTTCTTAGGGCATCACACGAAAGGAGATCAAGATAGTTTGGTTGCAATCACTGCAAAGAGATCTAGGGCATCACACCAAGAGGTTTCAAAGCGAAGAAGAAGTTATGTTAGAATCATTGTAGCAATCCCGAGGCATCATACGAAAAGAACCTTAGGCTTCACACCCTGAAGAGCATACATCACATCCACACAAGGGAGGAAGCTTTTAAATCTTTATTCAATCATCCATTCATTCCAACCATTCAAAAAAAAAAAAAAACCATCCATGCGTTCCATAAAAGAAAAGTGCCATAAGGCTAAATATCTATAAGTAAAAGAAAATAATCTACAAAGTTTTGAAATCCTAAACAAAATTCTAGTACTTTTGGACTAAAATACCCTCTCATGACTTAAAGACTCTCTTCCTGCTTAAAATTTCCGTAGCACACGTGTGGAACCTATTTAAAATGCTCATAGCTCAAAGAACTTATGTGGTTTTGATGGGAAAAGACTCTGTTACTCCCCTATGACTTAAAAAGACTTAATAACACTCTAAAAACTAAATAATATTCTTTTAACATCAGTGATGTCATATTCTTAACTCCTTGATTCTACATGGCATCTTGGATGGTTCCCCCATCGTACCCCATCTCTTGGAAAGAACTCAACCTTGTTGAGTGGGAGAAATCTAATCTATCTTCCACGTAGCCTTGAACAATGGTTCATCTGTTATTTAGAGATAATGCAGCCTTGCATCATAGCTCGAGTTAAATCCCAACTAGAAGAGCATCTCACCAGTCTAGAACTCTAGATAGATTCTCGATGGAGTCCCACCACAAAACTAGAAAAGGGACACACTTCTCTAGAAACAAAAGCTCTAAGTTTTCACCAAAATAGGAATAGAGTTTCACTCCTTTGAACATATGCCATTCTTCCATAAAAATCATAGTCCTTGATTCTCCATGGCATCTTAGATGTTCCCCAATTATTTTGTTTTCCCGAAACCTATTTGAACTCATGCAAATTGCAAGTAGATTACTTTTTCTTTTTTCTTTTTAATTTAAAAAACCTATCATGTCTCCTTGATTCTATATGGCATCTAGGATAATATTTTTATTGGATGAGAAGAATTGGAATCTTCTAATGAGTATTGCTATCATTTTGCATTCATCTTTTGATACAAGTAAATGCTGCTGTTGGTTTTGTAATGAAGTCTTCATGATGTAGGAGAACTTGTAGAGGACTATCAAAAGCCTTAGAAGAAGGCCCTCAAAATAAGTTACAGGATTCAGGTGCTTGTAGGAAATGCTATAACTATTGGGAAATAAATAAGAAGTGTACATAGAACTTAAGGAAACGAAAGGACGAGGTAATTGGTTTTAGGAACACTGAAGGTTATTGACTTATGGAGAAATAGTGAGTACTATTAATAGTAGTAGTAAAAAACACACTAATAAGATGGAAAACCGAATTCAGATTAGATGCATTCATTCAAACTCAATAAGTTTGTAGTTGGGTCGGGAGAAATTCAAAGTGGATAATGATGTGATTGACCGATAAATGGAAACATTGTGGCGTTCTTCAAAATTTCAAATTAAAATCAGTCTTTTACAAACCGGATCTTGTTCACATGCATCGTTGAATCAGGTTGACCTTTCTATTGGTATCTTTGTGGTACATATTTTCATATTGCTAGTGCCATTAAGGCCAATGCACATGGAACCTATAAACTATCTAAGATAAGCAAATTAAAAAGGGGTATTATATGCACATAGACTAAGATGTGCATTCCTTATTTTCAGATATAAAATACTACATAGGTCCAAACCAAAACAAAAGAATACAAAAAAAAAAGAAAAAGGAAAAGAGGGAGTTAGGATTAGCGGAGGAATTCACGTTTGATGTGCATTCCTTATTTTCAGATATAAAATAGAAAAATACTACATAGGTCCAAACCAAAACAAAAGAATACAAAAAAAAGAGGAAAATAGGGAGTTAGGATTAGCGAAGGAATCCACGTTTGATCTCTACGAATCCATGTAGAAGAAAAAGCCCCATGAATCCACCCAAGAAAATGATTGGGAATGCAAAGCTCAAAAAAGTATTGATCTAACATAGTATATATTTGCAATCCAAAGCAACCTTTTTATCTAGCTAAAATAACAAAAGTAATCAATTAGGAATTGGACTTGTAAATTTCAAGTTTCCTAATTGAAAATAACACCCAAAGCTTCCTAATTGAAAATAACACCCAAAGGTTCCTAATAGAAAGTAACAACTAACACCTCCAATTCTTTTTGTACTATTCGGATAATAATAACTTACTTGAATTGCTAAAATCCCTCCCAATTATGTTTAAAATAAAACCGTAACTTGACAACTATACCCCCGCGAATAAAACAAAACCCTAGGGCACCCCTATTGGGTCCCACTATAAACGTTTCCTTTTAATCTCCTTTTTTAGATTTTTTTTCTTCTTTCTCAAATGTTTATCCCCATCAGTTAGCAAATTAAAATACTGTGTACTAAAGTTTAATGAATTTTGGTAGTGGGCTTTATTTAA
The DNA here is from genome assembly GCF_043159265.1 of Tasmannia lanceolata. NCBI lineage: Eukaryota > Viridiplantae > Streptophyta > Magnoliopsida > Canellales > Winteraceae > Tasmannia > Tasmannia lanceolata. The sequence goes on along the minus strand of NW_027518683.1, from coordinate 48,491,233 downwards.
AAAGGCCCAGTACTTGGCAGGGGGACCATCCTTGAAGGACTTGACTAGGAAATGGGGCCATCATTGGTGTTAAGAATCTTCTATTTAGTTTTAGAGTGTTATTTAAGTCGTTTTAAAGTTATAGGAGGTACTTTAGTATTTTTGTTATAAAATCACTCGCCACTTGAGTGAATATTTCATAAAAGTGGGAACCATCAAGTATTACAAAATTTTAGTACTTTTTTTTTCTTATCAGAGTACTGTTGTGAACTTTGCTTCAAGAGTCCAAGCCTTAAGAGTCCATGTAAAGTTATATAAGAGTCCTTGTTATTAAAGAGCCCATGTTTTAGTCAGTTTAGAGACCATGTCTGTCATTTTTCTATGTGGCATGTTATAAGTGTTTTTTATGTTTTAGAGGTAATAGGAATAGAATTCTAATAGTCCACAACCACTTGGTCAATGGGCTTGGAAAATTCTATATGTAAAGCCTTTGCCCCCTTTTTGGTATAGAATATTAAATGAAATTTTAGATGGCTTCAGCCCTTGCAAACTTTTGAGTGTGATACTTCAAGACTAGTCGTGAATGTGATTCCTAGAAATCTTAGAGTGATTCTAGATCTTCTCCTCCTTTCTTCTTTGGTGGATTTACTTTATTTCAGTTCTTGATTCCTCTGCTCCTAATGTATGTTTTTAGTTCATGAATTGAGCACACCATCACCTACAACCCAGCCTATCGCCATCCTTGCCCCCACCTTTCTTTACCAACCTATTTACCTAGGTTTACCTAACCGACAGCCCACCTTGATCCCTTTCGGCCTTTCTTGATCCTGTTCTTGATCTATCCACGAATCCAAGAAATTGTCATAAGTCCTCATTTCTCTTAATCCTAATCCTACTATCCCCTGTCCCTAAAATTTCTTCCAATCTGATGTAGAGGTTTCTACGTTGTACACGTAGGGCTCATCGTATTCCTCCTCTGTTTCTTCTACTTCCGTATCTTCTGTTTCTTCTTTGGTGTCATTTTCCGTCTCTGTGTCATCGTGGGTATCGGAATCGGATTCTGGTGGATTAATCCTGTCTAGCGACCTGCACATTTTTCTGATACGAGGAGTGTTTTGTGTGGCTTGTTCTCTATGAGTGGAGCCAATAGAGTCCCTCTAGGGGCTTCAGTTGGTGTAAGAGGAGCAGTGGGTGTTCGACCTCGGTGGGCTAGTGGGGCCAACTTGACTCCTCTAGGGGAACGGAGGAGTCTTGCAGAAGGAGGAAACTCTGTTGCTACAGGAGCCAATATGATACCGCTTGGCCCTGTATCTGATTTTGGGATGGGAAATAGGACCCAAAGAGATGCTGAGCGGATTGGTTTCCAGTGAAAAGCAAATCTGGGAGAAGAGTTGGAAGTGTTTCCAGAAGAAAAAAGGATGGGGCTCTGGGAGACTGGAGGTGTTGTAAATGTGCTTTTAGAAACTTCAGAAAGAGGGTCAGATGCTGGAAATGCAACAAGTTTTGGTCGAGTTTGGATTTCAATTACCCAGTACAAACAGAAGGGATGGAGAGAATGGTGCCTAGTTCTATTCCAATAGAGGTTGATGTAGGGAGATCTAGAGTGGAGAAAATCCTTCCTGCTACTTCGGAAGGTATAACATTCAGTATCGAAGTGGTTCCTTTGAAGTCTATTAGCAATGCAGATCTAGGCTTGTGGGGAAGATGAGGGAGGGATGGGCCGGAGATTTGGAGGCGATGGAGGCATGGCTTTCTCGAAATAGTAGTTTGGGGTAGAGGTAGTGGTTTATAAAATTGCAAAGTTGGAAATTCAAATCTCCATTCCCTCGGGCATTAACAGATTTCAATTAATTAGGAATTGGAACCTTGCTGTTAATTCTCCTTTTGAAGAACTTTTGTTGTGGGATGCAAAATTTCCTCAGGAAGGGAATCCATATTGGTGGAAGATAGAAGGAGTTCCGCCCGAAGCTTGGTGCGCAGACAACTTTCGTCGAATAGGGGGAAAAATAGGTAAGGTGATGGAGGTAGACTCGTCTTGCTTCGCGGGGAATGGTTATGAGGCGGGGAGAATGCTGATTTTGTCCGATGGTATTCCTGGTAAAGAGCTCTCTATTCAAAGTTCTATTGATGGGGCTCTCAGGTGGATTCTAGCTTCAAGAGAAAGAGATGAAGAAGAAGAGATCGCTATAAAAGACTTTGAAATTTCTGGGGCTGAAAGATTGGGTAGGAATGAAGAGAGGTGGGTCTCCTTTCTATCTGATATTGAAGGGGTTTATGCAGATGAAGCAGGTGAAAATCCATTTAATGTGGATATGGAAGTATTCAATGCCATTCAAGAAGCAACTCCCTCGACGGTTGAGCCGGAGATCACCGAAAGGGAGGTAGGGGAGGTGGAACCGGCGGACATTAGGGATCAAGACTATCGTGCGCTGCATGGGGCGTAGGATAGTGGTGCTACAGCTGGCGGAAGTTTTGAAATTCAAAAATCCGGTTCCCCAAAAGGCTACAGATGGCGGAGTGTGTGTGGTCCTGTCAGTGACGTCTCTTCAGGGGAGGGGCCCACTCTTCTGGTAAACAGCTTTTACGATATTATCTCTGCCTTATCCCCAACGACTAGTCGGGATGCATCTCGAGGCACGGGATTTGAGTTGTCATTAATGGGCCCTCTAGATATTCCTGGAAGCGTAGATATTTCATCAGTAGGCCCTCTAGATATTTCATCTGTGGGCCCTAGAAGCCCAGAGGAGCCTAGGGCCTCTTTTTCTTCGGTCGCTTTCGATGGGCCTTGGGCATGGTCTCATCCGGAGTGTGCAAGTGGGCCTGATATTCTCTCTCCTTTTGCCTTAGAAAAAGGTTCGAGCCCTTCCCAGTCTTTTATTCACGATAGAATCCGGGATTGAACCTATGGATCTCCAGCAGATTATTTGCAGCTTGCAGTATGTGGGGAGGATTTTTCATATGGTTCTCCTTCTTCTTCCTTGAAGGGATCCATGGCTCAGAGGTGTTTTCATGACATAATTCTAGCAGGTCTTTTTTGAACCAGATTGAACTTTGAGATAGAAGAGGCGCTTGAGGGGGAAGGAGCGATGGGGAGTAGTCTGGTGGAGAAAAGATGCGAGATCAGGATTTCAAATTTTATTCTTCCTGTTTGAAGTTCATTCCTTCTTTGCTTTTTGGGTTACAACAAGGTGTTGATTGATTACAGTGGTCTTGGAGGGCTGGTGAATTGTTTCTCTGGCTGCGATAGGGAGCATCCTCTTCGATTTCTAGTAAGGATTTCGCTCTGGCTCTCATAAGGATGTTGTTGATCTGATGGTTGATCACACCTTGCAAATTAGTAATAAACTGGGCTTAGTTTTTACGGGACCTGAAGAGGAGTACAGATCTAGTATCAAGGAGGCTGAGCTCAGGGAGGCTGGGGGTGTTACAAGTTCAAATACCCATTCTGAAGCAAATTTGAAAAGGAAGGAAAGAGAGCTGTTAAGATTAAAATCTAATATCAATTATGATTCAGGGTCGCTCGGTAAGGGCCCTAGCACAAAGAAAAAAGGGAGAGCCTTCGGTGTTAGGGCGGGGAAGATTACCTCTGTTTAAGGCTTTTAATGAAGATCTTATCTTGGAATATTAATGGTTTGGGTTCCCAGGAGAAAAGAATCCAAATTAAAGAATTGCTTAAAATTTGGAGGCCTGAAGTTGTGTGCCTTCAGGAAACCAAGTTGGCGCACATTAGTAGAATAGACATGAGAAGCATGGGGTTAAAAAATGAGTGGGATTTTGCTTTCTTAGCTTCTAAAGGAGCTTCGGGGTAGGGCTGGCAACGGGGCGGGTCGGGGCCGGATGTTGGGGTCCCCTACTCCTTCCCCTCTGCGGGGAATTTTCCCCCTCCCCTTCCCCTCCCCACTGCGGGGATGGTGGGGAATCCCCCTCCCCTCCCCACGGGGAATATCTAATCCCCATCCCCTCCCCTTCCCCGCCCCGCATCCTTCGGGGACAATCACTTTACTTTGTTAAATGTTAGGTTTAAAACTAAAGATTTGCTAGGGACAATCACTTCAGGCATGTTGCGGCTTGGCTGTTGCATGTGAGAGCAGCCACACAACCCACATAGGCTAAGATTTTGTCTTATTCATTTTATTAACCTGGGGACAAAGGTGGTTGCTCTCAGATTCATTTAATTGATCACTAGTCCCTAGCAGATCCCTAATTCCCAATCCCACTTGCCAAAAAGTACTGTACGTGCCACACCATAGGAAGATCCAAACCTTCCATTTGATGGGCACACCATACTACCATAGGCATAGGATGATCCAAACCTTCCACTTGATGGGCACATTGTAGGATGATCCAAACTGTCCATTTGATGGGCCACAATGTAAATAGGTTGTGGCCCAAAAATCATTTCCATAGGATAATCCCAACCCTCTGATCTATAGAGGAATTGCATAATATGGTACCTTCTATAGATCGGAGGGTTGCAATCATCCTATGGAAATGATTTTTGGGCCGCAATCTATTTACTTTGTGGCCCATCAAATGGATGGTTTGGATGATTTATGGTGTGGCCTGTAAAGTACTTTTAAATTGTAGCCTATCAAATGGACGGTTTGGATCATCCTATGGCGTAGCCCATACATTACTTTTTGAAAAATAATGGACTATACGAGCGCACACCATATAAATTCTCATCACTCATCAGAGAGATGTTGCCTTTATTTGGGGGAGGGAGATTTTCAAAGAATTTAATGTTGCCTTAGAGTGATGGTTTGAGGGAGAGATTTTAGGGATTTCTAAGGGTAATATACTAATATAATGAGGGACAATGCCCAATGGATTATGGGTAAAAGAAAACATAAAAAGCTATGTCAGGGACAAAACTGTACTAATGGAAATTATGAAAATTTTGGGAGAATCTTGTAGATATGTTTTGATCCAAGGGGTTTCTAGTAGTTTTCCCAACAAAAAAAAAAAAACACTTAAAAAAATACAAGAAAAAAATGGCATTAATGCGGGGCGGGGCGGGGCCAACTCCATCCCCTTCCCCGCACCGGGGAATTTTTAAAATCCCCTTCCCCTTCCCCACTGAAATCGGGGAATCCCCTCCCCAAGCGGGGCGGGGCGGGGCGGTTCCCCGCTTTTCAGGGTGAAATTGCCAGCCCTACTTCGGGGGGCATTCTGGTGGCTTGGGACAAGGTTAAATGGGTCATTAAGGGTGTATGGTGTGGAGTTTTTTCTCTCTCCGGAAGACGAATGACAATTTGGTTATTCTCTGGAGTCTACGGTCCTACATTATTAGCTGACAAGAGTCTTTTTTGGGAGGAATTGGCAAAGATGAGAGATCTCTGCTCTTACCCATGGTGCATCGAGGGAGATTTCAATGAAATTTTAGAAATAGGGGATAGGTTGGTGTGCCAGCGAGTCAATTCAGGTATGAGGGATTTTTCTGACTTCATTGCGATCAATGAGTTGGTGGATCTGCCGTTGGGCGGTGCATCTTTCACTTGGGCCAGAGGATCGAACAGGAGCAGGCTCGACAGATTCTTACTTTCGGGAGACTGGTTGGCAATAATTCCGGAGGTCTATCAGAAAGCTCTAGCTCATTCAGTTTCTGATCATTACCCTATTCTCTTAGATCCTAAAATGGAGTCATGGGGTCCGGCTCCTTTTAGATTTGGTTAGCATGGTTGGAAGATAACCTTATGGAGGAAAGATTAGTAAGGTGGTGGTCTGAATGTGACTTTGAAGACCAGCTGATGTAATTATTGGCAAACAATTAAGATTCCTTAAGTCAAAATAAAAAAAAGTGGGCTAAGGAGAAGAAAGAGCTTGACCATGGCAGGAAGAGATACTGGAGGAAGAATGCTGGAGCTAAATGCCCTAAAAGAGTGTGGATTGTCGTCGGAAGAAGACTATGAGGAACGAGGAAGGCTAAGCCAAGAACATAAAGGGCCGCTGCTGCATGAAGAAATTTCTTGGCGTAAAAAATCCAGAGTCAAGTGGTTGTCTGAGGGCGACAAAAACACAGCCTACTTCCATGCCATGGCTAGCGCCCGAAGGAGAAGAAATAGAATTGAATCTTTAGTGGTGGAGGGGGTCTGACGGACAAGGAGAAGATTATTGTGGAAATTCTTGATTTTTTCAAGTCTTTGTACTCAACTGATGGGATGCTTCGTCCAATTCCTCAAGAGATTCCGTTTGACAGCTTAAGCTTGGAGGAGTCTGCTAGGCTGGAAATTCCTTTCTTTGAGGAGGAAATTATGAAAGCATTGTTCTCTTTAGCGAAAGATAAAGCTGCTGGACCAGATGGGTTTTGTCTGGCCTTTTTTCAACTATGTTGGGAAGCTGTTAAAACTGACTTACTAAAATTTTTTCATGAATTTTTTTAGGGAGTAGTTCTCGACAAAGGCACAGGCGCTACTTTTATTTCCCTAATTCCAAAGATAGAAGGGGCGTCAAAAGTTTCGGATTTTCGTCCGATTAGTTTGGTGGGTAGCCTGTACAAAGTTCTTGCTAAGGTTTTGGCGGATCGCCTCAAAGTGGTTTTACCATCGATTATTTCGGACTGTCAAAGCGCTTTCATAAGTAACAGACAGATTATTGATTGCTCATTGATTACTAATGAAGCTATCGATTATTACAGAAGGAATGGGGAAGGAGGGATTCTTTGCAAGCTCGATATGGAGAAGGCCTATGACAGGGTGGACTTGGGGAGCTTTAGATTATCTGATGGGTCGAATGGGCTTGGTGATCGATGGAGATGGTGGATCAGAAATTGTTTGGCATCCGCTTGGTTCTCTGTTCTGATCAACGGCTCTGCTAAAGGATTTTTCAAATCGACTAGAGGTTTGAGGCAGGGGGACCCATTGTCTCCTTTTCTTTTTGTGATTGTAGCAGAATCCCTTTGCAGATTGATGAAGAAAGGAAGTGAGTTGGGTCTCTTTGAAGGGTTTCTAATAGGCAACAATAGGGTAGAAGTATCGATTCTTCAATTTGCGGACGACACTCTCCTGTTTTGCTCTCCGGTTGTTTCCCAGATTTTAAATCTTAAAGCAATCTTAAGGTATTATGAGATGGTCTCGGGCCAAAGATCTAATTTTGCGAAATCTAGGCTGTATGCGATCAATGTTTCCGAGTGTGAAGCTTCCTCCTTTGCAGGTATCCTAGGTTGTGCCTTAGATTTTCTACCTGCCTCTTATCTAGGCCTTCCGGTAGGAGTGGGAAGACCGGACAAAAATTTATGGATCCCCATTATTCACAGAATTGAGCGGAGATTGGACACCTGGAAGCGCAATTTGGTATCCAAACACGGTAGGCTGGTTCTTATAAAGGTAGTTTTATCAAATATTCCGATATATTTTCTTTCTCTTTTTAAATGTCCTGTGAGTGTAGCTCAGAGAATTGAGCAAATCCAGAGAAGATTTTTGTGGGGAGGATCGAGTACTTCAAAAGGGATTCCTTTGGTTAAATGGAGTGCGGTGTGTCTCCCTATAAAAAATGGAGGATTGGGTCTTAGGAGGGTAAAAGGTTTTAAGAATGCTCTGTTGGGAAAGTGGCTATGGAGGTTTGGCGAAGAACAGTCTTCTTTGTGGGTTAGAGTTATTGGAAGTAAGTATGGGTTTACGAAAGGAAACTGGTGCTCTGCTGACAATTACAAATTCAAAGGTGTATCGGTGTGGAGGGATATTTCGAAGGTGGAGGTTCTTTTTACGAAAGGCATTCGTTTCAAGGTCTATGTGGGGGATATGATTCGTTTTTGGCTGGATCCTTAATGCTCGGCTGTGCCTCTCAAGGAGCTTTTTCCAGAGTTATTTTTGGTGTCTTCTCAGAAAGGGGCATGGGTCAAGGATTGCTTCGAAAGAGTGAACGCGAAAGTGGTTTGGACTCCCAAGTTTAGAAGAGCCTTTTTTGATAGAGAATTAAATTATCTTCAAGGATTCTTGTCTCTGATAGAAGCTTGCTATATCAAGAAAACGGGAGCAGATACCCGAGTATGGACTTGGTGCCCTTCTGGCTTCTTTTCAGTTAAAACCTTTTACCATCACATGATTTTTAGTGAAGCGGAGCCTCTTTCTTCCTCAATATGGAAGTTCTTTTGTCCGCCGAGAGTTGCTTTCTTCGGGTGGTCTGTTAGCAATGGACGTATTCAGACAATGGACTTTTTGAGGAAGCGTAGAATGTGGCTGGTGGATCACTGTCCTCTCTGCTTATCTGATGGCGAAACAATTGATCACCTTTGCATCCATTGCAAGGTAGCAAGAGACATTTGGGGTCTCATTTTTGCTCGTTTTGTTGGGTTCATCCAAAACTATGACTGACTTCATTAGGAGCCGGGAGTGGAATCCTTGGAGAAAGAAAGCTAGGACTCTCTGGAAGATGTGCCTTGTGGCTACCTGGTGGTTCTTGTGGAAAGAGAGGAATGCGCGAGTTTTTGAAGGAGAGGCTAGGTCACCTTATTGGATTTATGTAAAGCTGACAGCTGCCGTAATATCCTGGGCTAGGAGCCTCCCTTTGTTTCGTTTTGTTTCAGCTTTTGACATTTGGGAAGGATGGGCACGACCATTTGCAAGGAAGGGTTCAGCAAAGAGAAAATCATCCAATCTTGACATCCTCCTTCAGATGGGCTAATGAAGCTTAACTTCGATGGTTCGTCTCTTGGTAATCATGGAGAAGCAGGAATTGGGGGTTTATGTAGAAATGACAAGGGGGAAGTTCTTTGGGCTTACTCGGGGCCTATCGGAGTAGCGGACTCAAATGAAGCAGAGGTAAGAGCTGTTCATAGTGGGATCAAGTATTTGGATAGCTAGGTTTTTGATAAAATCACAGTGGAAGGAGATTCCTTAAATGTAATTCGCTGGCTTTCGGGTGTGGCGATCCCTCCTTGGAGATTTTTGCCTTTTTTCGAGGAGATTGAGGACCTGGTTCAGGGGTCTTCTATTGTGTTTGAACATGTAAGGAGAACTGCCAATGCTGAAGCAGATTCTCTAGCTAGGGGAGGTGTTCTTAGAACAGGTTTAGAGTGGTTTGATTACCTTCCTCCTTGACTTATTGTATTTCCTTTTCTTTCCTCTTTGTATCTCTTTAGGACCATCTCGGTTCTTTTTTTTATATATAATTATGCCATATTCAAAAAAAAAATCATAAAAACCAATCCTTCATCCCAGGGTCCTTTCCTAATGCCAAAATTATCACACTAAAAGTTGTGGTATCATATGGACCTAACATATGTCACATCCCTCTTGACAAAAGATTGAAAGATCCAAACCTTCCTTTTCAGAGTAGAAACAGACGTGGCCCAAACATATAAGAAAAGATCTGCTTAGTCACTCATAGGGACATATCTATCTTCAGTCCATTTATTATTGAATTTTTCTGCTCCTTTAATTGCAAAATGAATTTCCTTCTCAGCAGGCCAGTCATTTTTTTTCATAATCCTTGAACTGCCCACTTGCATAATTGAGTATAGCAAAAGTGAAGGGGGGACCTCCGGTTTTTTCCTATGGCGCTTCTTTCCATGTGTTTAGGGGTTTATGGATCAAGTTATGTCGTTTGTTTCCCTGGCGGATGGACATGAAGTGTCCTAGAAATAGAGCCTTTCCTCACTCTAGAAGCCTTCAAGCCAATTGATTCAAATGGCTTTGTGGTTTAGTTGGTGTTCAATGTACCAAGGCAAAGCCCAAGAAACAATGAACTTGGTTTTTCCTTCTTTTGAAGCTAGGGAGAAAGCAGGCAATGAGGAAAGAATATATGTATAGTGGTTTTCCTACTGGGATGCACGAGTTGAACATCCCGAAGAAGTAACTATAGAACTTGGATCATCTGTTATGGGCTCAATCAATTACTTCTTCGGATTTGGAAAAGGAACAGTGAACTTCCCTATTTTTCATGCTTGAGCCATGATATGAGGGGAGAATGATGAGGACCATCGTTCACAAGAATCAAGGACTTAACTAGGAATATTTGCCCCATCACTGGTGTAATGAGTTTCTTTTTAGTTTTGTGTGTTATTTTAAGTCCTTTTTAAGTATAGGGAGTACTTTAAACTTTGTTGTTATAAGATTTCTTGTCACTTAAGTGAATGCCTCAACAAAGTGGGCCCATCAATTATTACGAAAGTTTAAAGTATTCTTTTTCTTATTAGAGTCCTACTGCTACATGGAGTATATCTTTAAGTCTTAAGTGATTCAGAGTCTATTGCTCAAGTAAATAAGAGTCCATGTTTTAGTCCATTTAGAGTCCACGCCAGTTCTTTGGCCAAGTGGCAAGTTATAAGTGGTTTTTTATGTTTTCGAGGTAGCAGGATTGGAATTCTAATAGTCCACATCCACTTGGTCGATATAGAATATTGAATGAAATTTTCAGATGGTTTCAGGCCTTGCAAACTTTGGAGTGTGATGCATCAAGCCTAGTTATGATTTGTAGGAACTTTGTAGTGATTCTAGGTCTTCTTCTTCCCCTTTCTTCTTTGATTTATTATCTTGATTTCTCTCACCATAACCTGTGTTTGTTGTTCAAGAAATAGTCATAAGTGATAAGTCTCATTTTCTCTTAGTGCCATGCCTCTATACCTGGTCCTTAAAATTTCTACCAACTTCGAAAACCCAATTCACCCATCCCATCGATCACCCCAACTGCCCTACAAGTCCCAGAAAACCCATAAAACCAGCCCCGTTTCCTGATGTTTCATAATCCTCAGAACAGTCTAAATCTTATACCTCCACACATAACAGCCCCCCCAACAAAAAGTCCCAACACCTCCCAATCTTCACATCAGTCCAGACCCCTTCTCACTCCATCAGTCATTATAAATCACCCCCTATGTAACCGATCACGATAAGTCAGTTCATCATAGCCCAAATCCAATCGTAACAGTCCCCAACCCAATGACAACAGTCCCCAGAATTCAGTTTACCACAGCCCCACATCAAGTTTCTGAATTTGTCATTTGTTTTCAAAGTCGACCTTTATCCCTGATGGTAATGAAACAAGTTTATAACACTGATCTCAGGTGTTCAATCTTCATATTTAACATAATGATAGAGTATCTTTGTTTTTGACATTATATATGCAAATTCTCTAGTGTTCATACTAATATTATCTATTTTTACCAACTCGTTGCACAAGTCATTTCATTTATCACTACTGATATTCTTGCCATTATGGAAATGAATAAGACTTGTGGTTGTGCATTCATGGACAAATAGCTAATGGAAAGATAGCAGTGTTTTCTATATTGAAATTTGGCACGTTAGCGGAAGATCTCTTTGTTTGTAACTAATACTGCCAGCTAGATTATCTTTTTAGTTTTCCATCTGAGGATTTGGATTTATTGGTTGAACTTTGAAATATAGGGAGATTTAGTGCATGAAAATTAGAAATGACACACTGTTGGACATAATGATTAATATATAAAAAGATATGGGTATTTCTCTTTTGTTAGAAACGTTACAACATGTTTGCCATTCACTCTAATGGATGGCGACTCTCAAGACTAAACTGTGTTTCCATTAGTGTATCTTATTATAATTTGTCATCTTTTCTGATCCATTTGCATCTAAACTTCCAGGTGCTGCCATGTTTGCTCCAATGAGTAATCCATATGATTCAACAATGACCAAGGAAGAGAAATATAAGACCTGGAAGAAGTGGTCGTCAAGAAGGAAACTGATGTACTTTTTAGCCCGGAGGTTTCCTTCCTTTCTTCCTTACTTCTATCGACGGAGCTTCCTGTCTGGAAAGCATGGCCAGATTGATAAGTGGTTGTCATTGTCATTGGGAAAGAAGGTGAGTTCATTTTTTAGATATATCGTTAGTCCTAGCTACCTATTTGCCCGCAATGGATAAATTAGAGCATTCCACTTTATTCCATTGGATCTGTTTTTCCTAAATGCTTGAAAGACATTCTTCTTCTCAAAAGAAGTGTCCTAATATTAGATCTTTGATGGTGTCTTATGTTTTCCTATTGTATATCAGGTTCGTCTACAAAAGCTATTACTAAGCAAACTACCAGTGCAATGAGTTTATAAAAGTTTATTTGAATTAATTACATGTTTTTTTCTTGAATTGTTATTAGATGTTGGAAAGGGGATTCCTCGAACTAATATGCCCTTTGCTGCAATACGTTTTGTTTTACTTGGTGCAACATTGATCTGGGCATGTTACGAGATAATGTCTTTGGCCTGTGAATGTTGTGGTTGCATTATGTGTTTCTTATTCTTGATGGAGACTTTTGTTCAAATATTTGGTCACTAATGGTAAACTTATAGTGATTCATCTGATTTGATTATTTCTTGTAAGGGTCAATGGTTTTGCTGCTAGAAAACCCTATTTTTATGGTGCTTTTTAAAGGAAACACAAAATAGAGGCACTGATATCATTCTTAGATGGATCAATATTGTAGACTTCTCACATCAAAGGCTGGAACCCATGCCCTTTTCACAACATTGCCAAGTGTTTGCAACAAATTTTTTGCATGAATGAAAATTACCCATATAAAACACTTTGAGATCAAAATTTTCTCTCGCAAGAAGAGGTTTTATTAAAATAGTAGGGACTTGCACTTCTGACTCTAATGGATGTTAATTATATTTCTCAAAGGAAGAAAACGCCTCTAGTTATTCATTTAGGGTTTCCCCAACTAAATATAACCAGAAATTGTTAATAGTTAATATATCTGTTACAAACTCAATTTGTAAAAAGATCCTTTGAGGTGAGGGGCTCCTTTTGAGTTGGAAAGAATCTTATCAACCTTTTCTTTTTTAATCGTTGTAAGAGAATTCCCATGGAGTAAATCTCTTTTCAGCCATATTAACTATTATTTACTCTGTTTTTTAAAGGAATCTTCTTGTAGGAAGAACTCCCTTGAGTCATTTTGATAACTTGTCTATTTTTAGAGTCCTTGTGACAGTGACTCTGTAGTCTATTACTTCCCGAATGAAGCTTCTCTTTTGAATCTCCTATAGGATAATATCTATTGAGAATGTGATTTCTTCTTCTCGGAAAAAGCTTCTCTTCTATGATTTTTGGACATGGACACGAGTGTCGTGTGTCGACACAGCAAACCCCTACAATTTAGAAATGGGGATATGGCTAAAATATAAAGTATATATAATAATAATTTGTAGATAAGGATTCATGTGTCGAGTTTCGACACAGATACAAGTTGTCTGACATGGCAACATCTAAAAATCTAGAAATGTTGACACGTCCATACTTATAAAATTACTGATTACTGTCATAATTTGTAATAATATATGGTATATGGTATTCATTTAACAAACTAATAAATCTTAGAGTTAATCAACTATAATCTAAAAAAAATATGAGATAATCAAATAATAACGAATTAATCAATTTAATCTAGTTCTCGTCTGTCTCCAATATAGAACGAGAAAGGGAGACCAATATGATGCAATGGATATAGTAATGGTTTAGGGTTTTAGGTTTATGGGAGGGGATATAATAGCAAATATTAGTTAAAGAAGAACTAAAAGAAGAGCTTATAATAAAAGAAGAGTTAATAATAAAAGAGGTAAACACAGACGGGAAAAGTGTTTGTGAGCTTGAGCTCATATAAGCTTATATGAGCTAGAGCTCACAAACATGGGGGGGGGGGGGGGGGGGGTGGGCACATTGTTTGGATGATCCAAAGCATTCATTTGATAGGCCCTCATATAGATAGGGTGGGCCCGAAAAATCAGCTCCATAGGATCATCCCAGCCCTACGATTTGTGGAGGTAAAAATGGACGTGTATAAACCTTCACAAATTTGTCCATATTTTGCCTCCGCAGTTGGAAGGGTTAGGATGATCCCATGGAGCTGATTTTTTGGGCACACCCTATTTATATGAGGGCCTATCAAATGAATGCTTTGGATCATCGAAACAATGTGCCCCCCCTATGTTTGTGAGCTCTAGTTCATATAAGCTCATATAAGCTCTAGATCACAAACACTTTTCCCCAAACACAATAATCAATAATAAAACAGAATGTCACATTTGATGCGGTAGAAAAACATGTCCAGACACCCACATTAAGTCTAATAATACTAGCAGTACCTTTAAAAGTGTCCAAAGGAGTGTAGACACACGTGTCGTGTTGAACAAGATAGGATACTTATGTCGGCGATAAATGCTAAGTGTCTGCTAAATCATAGCTTCTCTTTTGGATCTCCAAGAGGATAAAAGAGACGCTTCACGAGGTGATATTCAACTCAGGTCTAACTCTAGGAACAAGCATTAGAGGATACCCTCTCGATTACTTTGTATGGACCCACTTTTCTAGAGTGGATCTTCTTATATTTACCCTTAGGAAATCACACTAGCTCTAGTCTAACCATAACCCTATGTCCAACATGAATTTTGGAAAACTTTGTGTATGTTTGGATCTTCTTTATATTTCTCACTGCTCAATGCCATCTTTCAACAAACATCTTCGTGAATAGCTCGAATTGTTGTGCAAATCCATCATCTTCTTCACTTGCCCAAGAAGAAACCAGTGTTGGAATTAAGTCAATAGGCCATCAAGGATTAGTTTTAGACACAATCTCAAATGGTGAGCTTCCTGTAGTTCGATTAAATGAGCTGTTATAGAAGAACTCCGCATTTGGAAGGATTTGATCCCAAGTAGAAAGCCACTCGTCAACTAGACATGACAACCGATTTCCTAACTACGATTCACAACTTCTTTCTATCCAATATGTCTGAGCATGATATGCACTTAAATATTCCAGTTTCTTGTTTTCTTTCAAGGCATGAAATTTGCCATTTTTTGAAAATATATCTACTACCACAAAGATAGAATCCAAGCCTCTCAAGGTCTTCAAAAGTCCTAGGACAAAGTCCATGCTTAGATCTTTTGAAGGCTTCTGGAAGAGGCAATGACATTTAAAGACTTGTATTCCTTGCCCCTTCGCTAATTGACAAACCTACCATTGTTGTATCATCTTCCCCATGCACTGCTTCAAACGCGGCCAAAAAAACAGGATCTTCAAAAAGAGAAATCATCTTATCTCGACCAAATTGTGCTCCAAGACCTCCATAATGTAATTCCTAGACAACATAATCTCGTAGTGAAGTTTTTGGTAAACATTAACGAGATACAAGGAACAAGTAAGCATTGTATACGACATACCTCTTGTGTGCATCAACTATTCCACATGTCACTTCATCATAGATCTGCCCAAAGTCTTCATCACCAACATAATCTTGCTTAATCTCTTCAAAACCAACAACAGAGACAGACATAATGCCAATAAATGAGTTTTCCGGCTCGAGGATCGGCTGCCTTATTCTCAACTCTGGCACGAGGCTTCATGACAAAAGTCCTGCAAATGCACATGCCACCTAGCATGTCTCGCATTCAACTTCTAGATTTCATATATTTAAGGGCGTCGTGATCTTAATAAAGCACAAACTCATGTCGAATCAAATAATGACGTTATTTCTTTAAATCTTGAACTACGTAAAGTTCTAAGTTACATGTAGAATATTGTTTCTTCACATCATTCAAGTTGTCTCTAAGGTAGGCTACTATATGTCTTTCTAACTTAAAAATCCCCCGATTCCGACATGTGAAGCAATCACATGCAACTTCGGATATGTTAAGTCTGACAGTTGCAAAACTGGAGTTTCTTTCATCTTGACCTTGGTCTCCTCGAATGCCTTGGTTGCAGCTTTGGTCCTCTTAAACATGCATGCTTTAATTGAGATCATTATTATGTCAAAATTTTCGATAAAATGTAGCCAATTCATGAAAAACTTGCTTCATGAATGTTAGAGGTGACCGGCCAATCAAGAATAGCCTTTACTTTCTCAGCGTCAGCCTCAGTCCCTTGTATTTATGCTACAAAACCCAGAAATACCACACTATTGAAAGTACATCTCTTCGAGTTAATATGAATTTTCTCACTTTGAAGTACTCCCATTGTTAAAGATGATCTATGTTTCTTCATGTGATCGACTATATATTAGGATATAATCAAAATAAAAGAAAACGAGTCTACTAATGAATGGTCATAATACCTGAGTCATGACTGTCATGAAGGGACTTCGTGCATTGGTGAATCCAACCGGCATGACTTACCATTCATAAAGCCTGCCTTTTCTCTTGAGCGTCATCTTCCATTCATCTCTAGGTCGTATACAAATCTGGTGATAACCACTTCTCAAATCAATTTTTGAGAATTAGGTTTTCACTGCCATCATGTTGAACCATCAAGTTTCAGAATAAAAAATTGATACTTAATAGTAATTTTATTAATACCTCGCCTGTATGCACATCCTCCTACTCCCATCCTTCTTGGATGTCAATAAGGTACGTATTACATTGACTTCTTGGCGATTACTGCTGAAGAGCTGCAATTGTTATAAAGAAATCCTCTTCTTATCTGCTGCCTGTAAGAACATGACTATTTCTTGTACTTATATCCTTTTTTGCAAGTACATTATGGTGACCTGGTATTGATAAAAAAGCTTTGGTCTTTTTTTTTATTTTTTATTGTAAACTTTTTTTATATTCAGGACAGAGCTTTGATTAAGGACCCACTTTTTAATGAATTTTGGGAAAGGGATGTGGAGGAATCAGTTCGGCAAGGAAACCCGAAACCATTTGTGGAAGAAGCAGTGTTACAGGTTTCAAACTGGGGTTTCAGCCTAGCCGACCTTCAGGTGCAGACGAAGCCCCAGGGAAAAGGCCTCCTTCATTGGCTCAAATACATGTATGGCCACGCTGACCTGGAGCGCGAAGGCTTCCTTGGACCCATACACATCTGGCAGGTCTGTATTCTGCTTTCTTTTTTGTTTGCATTTCTTAGGGCTGCTTTAAATATTGTTGGTAAAGTGAACCTCATAATACCAGTGATTAAAATTTGGCCCAAAAAAACAGAACATACTTTTTTTGAAGTATGAAAATGTCTCCTTCCCTCGTAGGAATGAAACATCTTGGTGAAGATTCTATCTTTCATAGAGTTCTGATTGCATTTCTGCTGGTATAATTCAGAACATATTAGTGCACAGATTTCTTGTTTCGAACTTAAAAACAAACTACTCGCTTCTTTGATAGTCTTTGGGGTTTACTTTATTTCCCAATTAAGCATTTTGAGTATATTATGACATTTACTTAAATGGAACTTTCCACTCCTTGTCAGACCACGGTGCCAACCTCATCATAAACTGATATCACCTTTTGAGCACATTAGATTTTAGCATCCATGTCAGGTTCACTATACAAGTGGTACATGTGTGTGATGTGATTGGAGCCGTAAATTTGGTGGGCCACCACCAGTGAGATTCCATCACCTCGATCAAGGCCTACAGATACAAAGTAGTCAACCTTTTGTGTTTAAAAAAATGCCTTTGGATATTTAATCGTCTGTTTGGAGTGTCTGGTGACAGCATCCTCCATTAATAATTTCAGCTATCCAGATTCCCTAAACCAACACCCTCAATTGCCCATCTTTTAGGATCATAACAAAGAATTTTGCATTTATCCTTTGCAATCTCAGATGGAAATACTGATTCTTTAATTTTGAAAAAACTCAAGTTTTTTACTTTGTGGTTCAGTTTTGATTTACCTTTTTTTTCAAAAAAAAAAAAAGGTTTTGATTTGGACAGACATGTTGAAAGTTGAAACAATCTAATGCATGTCCACTTCTTGTTATCTTAAACTCAAAGCAACATTTCTTAGCCATAATGCTACTGTCGTTAAAATTTTAAAACAAGACTGTTTAGCTATAATTTGCAGTTTATGAAAATTGAAATACTGAACAGGGTACAGATGATCGGGTGGTGCCGTTATCAATGAGTGACTTTGTGCGCCGGGTTGTGGCCGGAGCAGCGGTGCATAGCCTCCCTGGTGAGGGTCACTTCTCTTACTTTTATTTCTGTGATGATTGCCATAGACACATATTCTCTACACTTTTGGGCACACCTCAAGGTCCTCTCAATGTAACTGAGGAGGATCAAACACCATCTCAAGCTGAACTCCAAGAGACTGAACTCCAAGAGACGCCTCTTACCGATGGCGCGCAAGACTGAACATAATTCTCGGATTTCTTAACTGCTTGTTGGGGAAGAAGTATGTATATACCACAGAGGAAAAAGTCCTACACGATTTTTCCAATTCCATTTTTCGGTATTAAGGGGAACTGTGAGAGGGTTCATGCCTTCAGTTGGAGGTTAAAAACTCATAAAAATGGCAAGCATTGATGTGTTCTTTTTCGTTTCTCTCAAAATGATCATCCCATTCCGAGTGCATTGTTTCTGTCTTTAAGCAGCGAGTTCTTCTCTTCTTGACCTTTAGGCTCTGTTCACTTGTGTTCCCTGGAAAGCAAATCTCTGGAAAACAGCTTATTTTTTCCCTGACAAGAACCTTGATAAGACAGAATTCTGGTGTTCGCTTGCTTTCCAGGGAAAATAGAATTACACATGTGAAATATTTGCAAAAAAGCAAACTATGACATGGAAAAGCCCATTTTCCCACCCTTTACGGATTTCATTTCCGACCAAAAACACACGGATTTTGTTTCCCTGGAAAACTAGTGCAAAAAGAAGGGCAAGCGGTTTCCCTGGAAACCTTTTCCAACTCAAGTGAACAGTCTAGAGAAACTTTTTCCTGCACAGATTCCCTGGATTTCTTTTCCTAATGCCACGTCAGATTTCCGGGAAACATTTTCTTTGACTTTCCCGGGAAAACAAGTGAACAGAGCCTGAAAGGCTTCTGCCCTGATTTCTTCCATTCCATAGAATCAACTTCTGAATTCAGAGTCCTGGCCGAGTGGTAAAGGGCATCCCTTCTCAAGTCAGAAAGGTCATGGGGTCATACCCTACTTCTTAGTGGAAGAATGGTAGGGTCTTTTGAAATGGCATGGTGGGACCCAGGAAACGATATGGGTTCCCTTTTGATTACTGATAAAATTGGGTGCTTGTTCCTTCCTATATGAGGACAAGCAGGGCCCAAACAAATAAGAGTACCAAGAGAAATACATGTTGGAGATGATATCTGCACCCCTTGTTTGATAATGGCACCTCTCATTTTGGCATTTAAAGGCTAATTAGAGGTGTAAATAAAGATAGGAGTGCAATTATTAACACATACACAAAGGCGTGTAGATATCAGTTTGGCAACCCTAGTCAATCAAGGTAGGTATGACCGTATGAGTTTTTTGATCAGTTGACCGTATGAGTTATGCACCAAAAAAAGGTTAGTATGAATTGAGTCAGATTTTGTTGCAATCTGATTTCTAGTTTCCCTATTTCTAATATCCCTTTACAATAATACTTAGTAACTTTTCCCTATGAGTCCCACATTTAGCATACATGTTTGGCCACACAAGAGAGCAGATTGTGAGAGTTCGTCGTCGAAATCAACTTCATCCACTTCAGTAATCTGTTCCTCAACCATTCTTGCCAGTGGCTCCCACCCTTGAAGCTCTAGCATTTGAGCCTCGTCAAATAGGCCAAGCATCCAGGACCATGCCATCCTAATTTTTAAACAAGAACATCAGAACAAAATTTCAGGGGTGGGTCCATATTGTTTGGGGATCTAAAGCATTCATTTGGAAGGCCCCTTTCATGGATATGGTGTCCACCAAAAATCAGCTCCATTGGATCATCTTAGAGTGTCCATTTGTGGGGTGAAAAAATGGACAGATAGTGGACAAACAATATTAGTCCATTTTCACCCCCGCAAATGGACACCCTATGGTGATCAAATGAAGCTGATTTTTTGTACATACCCCATCCATGATGGGGCCTTTCAAATAAATGCTTAGGATCACCCCAACAATGTAGCCCCACCCTTGTTTCCTGCACGTGAGCGCAAATAAGCTACGCAGGAACCCTTTTCTACGCAGGAACCCTTTTCTCATATATATATATATATATATATATAGAGAGAGAGAGAGAGAGAGAGAGAGAGAGAGAGAGAGAGAGAGAGAGGAAACTGTTGGTGCGATTAAGCTCACCAAACTTATGGTGAGCTTAAGCGCCCAATCACATGGAGGCCCACTTTGTTAGGATGATCCAAAGCATTCATTTGAAAGTCCCTTACATAGATGGGGGGGTGTACAAAAAATCAGCTCCATAGGATCATCCTAACCCCTCCATTTGTGGAGGACAAAAATGGACAGACACAAATCTGCCCCATTTTTGTCCTCCACAAATGGAGGGGTTAGGATGATCCTATGGAGCTGATTTTGGTACACCCCCTATCTATGATAAGGCCTTGCAAATGAATGGTTTGGATCACTCCCCAAAATGTGGGACCCATGTGATTGGGGAGCTTAAGCGCACCCACCATAAGTTTGGTGCGCTTAAGCTCACCAACAGTTTCCTCTCTCTCTCTCTCTATATATATATATATATAGACACACACACACGAGCAATGATAGATACAAGGGAGGCATAAAGAACCTCAAAAGGGCTCTTCATTGGATCCAAGTCATTTTCAGTTACATTTTAAAATTGGTTGAACAAGTAAAATCAGTTATATTTGATGACGTGGATCCAATCAATAGCCCTTTTTTGGTATGCAAGGGCTCCCTTGTATCTATCATTCTCTCTATATAACCAAGAAGAGAACTCATACCTGAGCTCACACCATTGTTTTGCAATCGTCCAACTCGTTTTCACCTAGCTGGGGACGTGGTTCTTTTGCCATTGTTTTGCCATGACATTCTTCAAATTACACTTCAATTATCTTCATGCGCATCATTTTAAAAACATGTATGTATTCAAGGGAAGCCGGATAGCTTGAGATAGATACCATAACTTTCTCACATATCACATTTGCCAAATCAACATGATGACCATACAGACGTCGCTATAAGTTGTGGCCCTACTATTATACTTTCTCTTTCTACCTTATTCTAATTTATTTTGAACTAAATTTCCTTACTTCATGCCTATGTTCGTCTAGGCTGCCTCATGTCTTCACATGGGGCGCCCAAGAGGTGCATCTCAAAGGAATTCATTTTCAAATTAAAGACCTAAAATTAGGAACCCCATTTTGTACCTCGTAACATAACCACCAGAACACCCATACCTTTTCATGTATTTACAACCCTTACCGCCCTACTTTTAAGTTTAGGAAAACTCAAAAAAATCCTCGAATTTATAATTGTATGCCATTGAACCCTATAATCCGAGATTCCTATCTTTTCAAATGTGTTTCCATCCCTAAAACAGAAACTCTAATTGATTCACCCAAATTAGCAATTTCTCCCTCTTTTTCACCTAAGCATACTCTCTAGACATGAAAATTTCTAGGCAAAAAGCCACACGACAAGCTCTCTCTCTCTTAAGCTTTTACATTTTCTTTAATCTCTTTCTTTATTTTCTGTTTTTCACCAGATTTTGATTCTCGAAACAATTGATTATGGCTTCCATTTAATGGTAAATGAAAGTAGGCAGAATCAAATTATACAATAATCATAGTCATAGATAGGGGCCGAGCCAGAAATCTGTTCCATGGGGCAGAGAATGGTTGTTATTAATAATCAATAAATTATTACCAATGCCCTAATGCCCTTTTCATTTCAGATTATGACAACTTACTGTCAGCCAAAACCTATTATTAGGCCCAAATTTAAATGTAAATTTGAGTCCAATAATAGGTTTTGGGCTGACCATCGGTTGTCATAATTTCAAACCAACAGTGCCTGAGTCAGAATGATCAATAAATTATTAGAAAGACAAAAAATCAAAAGATGGCTCCAATTTCAATTTAATTCTTAAATTAAAAATCATTAATCTTTTTTTCATGCCAATTCTGAGCCCACTATGGTGGGACCCACGACAAGAAATTAGAGATCATCTTAGTCTTTGATATGTTCTAGATCGTTAATCTTTATCATGTGATGATGTTGTTATTATGGGTTGATTTGGTTACAAGGGAAACACAAATAAATAGAGAATGTATGCAAAGAAGAAGAAAAAAAAACACAAATCATGAGCACAAATCATCTCCATGGGAAGATCCTGACCCTCCGATCTGATCTATGGAGGTTTTTTTACGGGCAGTCCCCTATAAATCAGAGGGTTAGGATCATTGCTACGAACCTAAATCCGTCTGCAACAGATTTAATCTTTTTAGAGGGAAGATCAGCCTCTTAATCCACTTCGAAGTAAGGATCAATCCTCCTTTGTGCACAAGACACACACTATCTACCCAAGCCAATCTAGATAACCTCTGTCTGTAAAACTCATATCTATACCAACAATTAGAGATAAAATACTTAAAAATACTAACTAATTTATTCTACCTACAAGTGGGACCCATTTATTTAGTCACGTAACAATCATCCTCCGCTTATATATCGGAGGCATAGAATCATCGTACCCTTATAGATCGGAGGGATACCATCTGCGAAATGCTTTCTGCAATGGATGCTAGCAATTCCCTAATAATAATAATAATAATATAGTAAAGGGTTTCTACGCTCGAGCGCAAAAACAGGGGTGGGCCCACATTGTTGGGGATCCAAAGCATTCATTTGAAAGGCCCTTTCATGGATTGGGTGTCCACCAAAACTCAGCTCCATCGGATCATCTTACGGTGTCCATTTGTGAGGTGAAAAATGGGCAGATTAGTGAACAAAAAGTATCTGTCCATTTTCACCCCCACTAATGGACAGCCTATGACGATCTAATGAAGCTGATTTTTTGTTACACACTCCATCCATGATGAGGCCTTTCAAATGAATGATTAGGATCACCCCATATATGTGGCCCCACCCTTATTTCCTGCACTCGAACTCAGACAAGCTATCTGCGCTCAATGATTAGTGGTCATCAAGTCACAATTTTCTTTTAACCTTATCGAACATTGAAGGCAGAAATAAGGACTTCGACTGGAACCTATATCACGGCCATTCTTATCTACAGGAATCTAAAGACACTGTAACGCAGGTGCGTCCCAGATCTAAAATACCAACTTTCTCTTCTTCTCCAAAGCTACAGGTCAGTCTCTCAACTCTCCCTCTTCTTATTATTATCTCTCTTCAGATTACATTATCTCTGATTTTGATCTTTTTTTAATTCTTTGACAGATTTTTAAGGATAGGGTTTGATCCATTTCTTCTTTTGGATTCTGCTACTACTTCGTTTTCTATATTTTCAATCTCCTTCTAGAGTTTTTCTTTCAGCTATTCAGGTCTTACCATGGATTTTTCTTTGCTTGGGTCTCCATATTTTTTTTTAATTATAACTGATGGATTGCCACTTTTCTTTTTCTTATATTTTATCATGTGATACATATTATCGTGCTCAGCAGTTACTGACAATCTGTACAAATGTTATGTAGAGAACATTATAGATTAGTTTCTACACAGAAAAATGGGAGAAAGATTCAAAGTTGTTGATCTTGTCAGGCCTTTTCGTTCAATATTGCCTGACATTCAGAGTCCAGACGAAGCGTATCTATATGGTGATTTCTCTTTTCATATTTTTTGTATGCAGTCAACTTCCTCTCTATGGGATACATTCAACTACAGGCTCAGATCCTTTCTATTGGATGCGTGCTATTCTCGCATCGAGTAGAGGGACTATCATGGAACTGGGAATTGCTCCTATTGTCACGTCTGGAATGGTGATGAACCTCTTGGTGGGGTCTAGGATCATTGAAGTTGACTAAAACATCCGCGAGGATCGTGCCCTCTTGTAAGTATTTCAATAAAGGATTCTGTCTTCTTCTTCTTCTTTTTCTCATGTACAGGTTATGGTGCTGATTTCCACTCTCCATATTGGCACTTTAATTAACACTTTTGTACAATTCCCAGGCCAATTAGAAAAAAAATTAAAGTTTAAGAGTGCTTGTTTCTGCTAGTTACTGCAATAAGCTATATTAAAATATAGGGATTTGCTAGGCAATTTTGCAGAAATCCATTTCGCGGCTCCCTTTTGTAGTAGAGAACACCCACCTCAGATGCATTAAATGAACAAGACAAAATCTACTAAAAAGTGAGCCTGTGTCTCTGTTCTCACCTGCAAAAGTGAACCACCAAATGACTTTCTGCAGAAGTGCATAGCAAATCCCTTACAATATATACTGAACATGTTTCTTTCCTTCTGTCATTAGTTTTCTTTCCATATAAATTTTTTTCTATGTTGGATTTTCTCTACACCATCTTAAGGGGACCGCCATTTTACCCCCAATTCCACTCAAACCCAAGCATGGGGTTGGGCTACCATTTTTCCACATATTTTGATGGGGTGAGTCCCACGGTCTTCACCCAAGCCATGCATAGGGTGGCCCCCTCCATTTTACACCTCATGTTTTGATGGGGTGGGGCTCATTGTTTTACACCCATGCATAGCATGGGCCAAGAATACTAGTATTATAATATGATTGATATCTCTACTTTCTTTTGTACAGAAATGGGGCACAAAAGTTACTGAGCATCCTGATTGCTATTGGTCACACAGTTGCATATGTTCTTTCTGGGATGTATAGTAGTGTCAATCCGCTTGGAGCAGGGAATGGTATTCTCATCATTCTTCAGCTTTGTTTTGCCGCACTCATCGTCATGTGTTTGGATGAGCTTCTGCAGAAAGGATATGGTCTTGGGTCTGCAATTAATCTATTTATTGCTACCAATATTTGGTGAGTTAATTAGTTTTCTTCCCTTTCTGTTTTCTATCAAATCACTTGCAGACTATGTTACATGGATTCTCCCTAACCTTTTCAATAAAGTATCTGTGTCGTGCACATGTCGGATTCCAATACTTTAAGGTTCACTGTGACACTTTTAGTTATCTTAAATGGGATTCCACATAGGCTTACTTTTCAACTGATTTTGTTTTGTTCATTTAATTTATCTGAGGTGGCTGCGCTCTCATGCTACAGCCGGCCCGTGAAATGCCCTATGCGATGGCCCCTAGCAAATCCCCGGACTCTTTCATATATAATTTTTTTCAAAATACTGTAACAAATTTATAAGGGATTGTGAAATGCCTTCTGCGATGGTCCCTAGCAAATCCCCTCTTTCGTATATTTTTTTTCAAAATAGTGTAACAAATTTATAAGGGATTTTCTAGCGTCAATCCCAGAAGGCATTTCACGGATGGTCTGTTGCATGTGAGAGCAGCCACCTCTTCGATGAAGACAAAATCTACTGAAAAGTGAGCCTGTGTGGATGCTCTCACATGCAACAGACCAGGCGAAATGCCTTTTATGATGAACGCTAGCTTGTAGACAACACCTAACTTAACATTTTGTGATGCCATGGAACGAAAATATAATTTGGAAAGCATTCAGCCCCATGACTATCAACAGCGGCCGAGGAGCCGAATTTGAAGGTTCTGTTGTTGCCTTGTTCCATCTTCTGTTAACTCAAACTGACACGGTTGGGGCTCTTCGTGAGGCTTTCTTCCGACAAAACCTTCCAAATTTGGCAGCTTTGCTTGCTACAGTTTTTATGTTCCTTAATGTGATTTACTTACAAGGATTCCGAGTTGATTTGCCCGTAACTTCAAAGAACACCCGTGGTCACCAAGGCTCCTACCCAATCAAATTGTTCTACACTGGGAACATGCCTGTCATTCTACATTCTGCACTGGTTTCTCAATTTTATTTCATTTCTCAGGTATAGGAGCATTGTATAAGTAGATGAAAGTTAGAATCATATTTATTTGGTTTCACTTACTGAAAATTCTAATCTTATTCATATCTGGCACAGTTTTTGTACAGAATGTGAGGTGGTAATTTCCGTGTAAATATTTTGGGTACATGGAAGGAATCTGAATATTCAAGTCAGTTCATTCCTGTCGGTGGCATATCGTATTACAGTACAGCCCCATCAAGGTGCCATCTTGTTTCTTTCCTCTATTGACTTTGCTTTTCTTGCAATTCCTTTTCTCTCTGGCCTAAGTCCTTACTTAGTTTTTCCTCTATGTAACCTTTTGAACTACTCTTTTTCTTATTCATCTACTTATATTGTTTACATTTGTTGTTTGGGGGACCTTTTTTTTCAGCTTAGCAGATATGGCTGCCGATCCATTCCATGCGCTGTTCTATCTTGTTTTCACATTGTCTACTTGTGCACTATTGTGAAAAAATTGGATATATGTGTCTGGAGCCTCACCTAAAGATGTTGGCAAGCATCTCAAGGTTTCACATTTTTTTCCATCTCTTCCACATGCTATTTACTGCTTGATGATATGCTTGAAGGGACGATTAGGTCTCGATTAGGTCTGTATGAAGAAATTTTTGAAAGTCATTAATAATGACAGTTGGAGTCAAATTGAAGGCTGATATTGTACCAGATTAGGTTTCCTGAATTATGAGAATTTCTTTCATAATCTGATATGTTTTTTGTATTTGCAATTTTGCATGCTCGAAAGACTTTTTTATTTACATGGTCATGTTTTTCCTTGTTACAGGAATACAGAGATAGAACCTTAGGGTATGATCTGTAGTCTTATATGTTTTATAAGCAAACAGTGGACATAAATAGCATTTTGTATAGTTTCAAAACCCACCCATGGACTCTCCTTAGTGGACTCCGTTCTACGTTGGTTGCATTCTAACGTTTTGATCTGGCTTCCAAAGTGGTCTTAATGTCCCATCTGCGTTGCATTCTAACATTTTGATCTGGCTTCCAAAGTGGTCTTAATGTCCCATCTGCAAATAAGATTTTTTGGAGAATGATAACAGTTTATTAAAGACCAAATAGTATATTACAGCCAAGAGGACAAGATGTCCCACAGATAAATATCTATCTGTATTTAGTTATCCATTAAGTTACACTGAATTGGAGGACTGTATCCTGAAACCGAACAGATAAGGACACACTGATCTCCAAAATATAGGAGGATTTGGAACTCCAGATCAGCCTCAGATGACCAGCACTTCTCTCTTTCTGTCCGCTCCTTTTGCGAGCTTATTGGCTTCCTCGTTCGCCGGTCTCAGCTTATAAGACTAAGATTAACTTGTAATAATCTTATCTGCAAATAATTCTTTTGGCAGTCACGCCAATGAACTTTTTATGCATTTGACCCTGTTTGTAGATACTGCGTTTCCCTTTTAGATTTTTTGTGGAATTTTTTTTTAAAAATGGTCCACATGTAACCAATGCTTTCATAGATTGGTTGTTCTCCAGGCACACAATTGAATCAGTGTTGTTCTGCTGGCATTTTACTAAATAATCCTTCAACCTTGCATTATCATGTAGTTGAGTCTTTCTCTAATTCATTACAAATATTTGTTCTGATCTTTGTTTTGTGTTCTTATTACTGATTCAGGAGCAACAAATGGTGCTGGCTGGGCATTGAGATTCAAATCTAGAGAGGGAACTGAACAGGTACATACCTACCGCGGCTGCCTTTGGAGGGTTGTGCATTGACCGTGCTAGCAGATATCAATGGCGCCATTGGTTCTGGGACTGGAATCCTTCTTGCTGTGACAATCATATATCAGTTCTTTGAGGCATTCGAGAAGGAGAGAGTCGATTAAGCTTCTTCTTCCATATACCCACATCGTAGTTTAGTGTAAAGTTAGATACCCATAGCATAGTTTAGTGTTTTTAATGTTCCTTTTTTTTTACATTTCTTTGTAAATACCACAGAGGAAGAATTTCTTACATGTTTTTTCTCCAATTTTGTGGCATTAATGTGGAAACTGGGAGAGGTTCATGGCCACAGCATGGGGGAAATGTGTTGAACAACTCATGAAATGTTTTTCTATTCATTTTTCTGAATCCTGTTTTGTGAGTAGTGTTTCTCTTTCAGCAGTGATTTTCTTCTCTTTTAAATCTTTAAAAAGCTTTGGCATTTCTTTCATTCCATAGATTCAACTTGAGAATTCAAACTCAGAGTCAATTTGAGAACAAGCAGCCCGCAAACTAAAGAAAACTAACATAAAGATAACTAGGAGAAGTTATATTTAGGAGATGATATCTGCACTACTTTGTTTTGATGATGGAACTTCTCATTTTGGCAATGGGGGACATCAAAATACGAGAACGAGGGATACTCTCTTGAAAAATTGTTAAAGAGGGTTGATAACCCCCTTTTGAGAGTTTGATAACCCCATTTAGAGGGTTGATAACCCCCTTTTAGAGACCTGGTAACCCCATTTCATCCCTCTCTAATAATTTTTCAAAAGTGTGTCCCCCGCTGGCAATTCTCGTATTTTGATGTCCCCCATTGGCAAAGGTATGTAGATCAGTTTGGCAACCCTTTTTACACTTTTGTATTGCAATCTGATTTATAATTTTCTCTTACAATAATACTTAATGAAGAGATATTTGCTTATGAATCCCACATTTGGAAATCATCTTTCAATTATTCACTAAAAATGCCTTATTATAGGGAGGGTTTAAAAGTTCTCGACGACTTTGATTATGAGGTATATTGTATGTTAAGGCAACATGATGAGAAAAACTAGAGTTTGTTACTTTTGCTTTTGTGCAGAGGAAATTTACACGTGATGATTTCTGCTTTGTTTAAACCAAAGGGTTTAAAATGTAACTGGTCGGTTCTCTTTTTTAAAAAACTAAGGGAAATGATATTTTCATCCCCTCTTATGGATAAAATCCCCGCCAATAACATTATTCGTTAGGATTAAAGGCAAAAGAAAAACGTTAAAGAGGTGAATTTATCATAAACCTGTGAACCACTCTCACAGAAACCGTTAAGGAGGGGGGGATATCAGCGTCTAGTCAACTCCATTATGGCATTATACCATTAGCCATAGAACTTAAATCTTTTTCATCAACATGAGTTGAAACAGTGAGTGGAGTGCATAAGCTAATAAGAGGGATAGGGTGAAGGCAAGGCGAGCATTGAATTCAAAAGGAATTCATGGATTGAGGAATGAACATAACAGCTCAAGCTAAAAACCAAGAACAAAATCTGAGGGGATTGTGCGACCCGTAGATCCAAAAAGGATCCATCCATAGGCTCCACGGGAAATCATTTGTCTTGAAACAAAACAAAAAAAATAGTAGTATGGGAGTCATTCATGAGACTTTGAATTCCCATGTTCCAGCATGCGTGGTGCCCTCGCATAGTCACCCTTTGAAAAAAGAAGGTCTTGAAACTAGAAGACATTTTCACTTAGAATCGGAGCACCTGTAACCTTTCTGATGTGCACACACCTAAAAGATTTTTACAGAGACTCTCATGACATGGAAGAAAATAAAACATCACGTGCATCCAAAAACATCACCATTCAACACATCAATTGGTAAATCAAGCACTAATTCCCATTTCTATTTATTATCGATTTAATCAAACAGCCAGCAATATTCACAAAAAAAAATGAGCTGCCTAGGGCATGACATTGTTCTAGTCCCAAGCCACATGAACATCTCATCTGTAAGATTTAGAACTACAAAAATCAATCCTTCATCTTCTCTCTGAAACAAGGCCTAGTAATTCGATCATTACACTCTTCTCTGCATAACCCAAAAAGGATATCTTTGGATCAAGGAACTAAGATCATCTAATCAGAACAAGACCAGTAGTCATGTTATGGACTCAAGTCAATTGAGCAATATGCTCAAACTTTCTTATGGAGTATCTCTAAAGAAGATAAATTTTTTCCTCAATATACACCTCATGTGATAAAGTTAACCAGATTAGCCCTGTAACAAACATTGTTGATTCCCAAGTTTTGATTCATACATCATTGGGATCTTTGTAAGTACTTGAAGTCTTGAACAAACAATTCTTGATTTATTGAAAGTGAAAGTATCTTATTTCCATGAAGATGATAAAACACCCCAGTTAATTTAGAAAGAGGTACATGATATTATCTTCAAGTAAGCATTTCTATGGTGTCACTACTATGCAAGCATTGTAAAAGAGGGTGTGCAGATTCTAGAGGAAGATGGGTGGAGTCAAAATGCAGATCCACTGCCTTTTCCCTTCCCAAGCATCATATCTTTTGCCTCGTTAATCTTGGATGCGAGATAATGGCTGCCCCCAGCATCTGGATGGTTCGCAACCATCACCTTCCTGTGTGCTTCCTTTACCTTGTCAGCTGTTGCATTTTCCCTGTCAAACCAAATATAACATACATGATTAAAGAATGGAAAAGGGTGTGCACAATCAGGAAACTGAAGAACAACTACTAAAATCATCCTCAAGTACATCATGGCCCTTTTTGTTTTGGATTTTGAGAACCGACTGTGAGTCCAAAACAGATTATTGGACTCAAAATTAAAATTAAATTTGAGTCCGATAATCAGTTTTAGACTCACAATCGGTTCTCAAATTCCAAAAGGACCAAAACACAACAGTGGCAAAAGACAGAGAAGGAACATGGAGAAAAGCAAAAGAACATGCATACTCAGATGTAATAACCTAAATAGCAGAGGAGATGGTATATTTTATCCAACATCATGTTTCCGAAGTTCAAACGAATCAGTAAAAATAGTGCAAATTGAATCTCTCCAGCAAAAGATCCATTAGTAGCATTAGTAGCAACCCAGATGCAGAACGAATACTACAAATAGTGAAGTGTTATTACCTTCTCTATAAAGGTAGCTAAGAAGGATCAGTTTTACACAAATTTTAAATAAGTTTCTAAGTGAATTAAAGAATAAAATTGTGTAAGGGTTGGAAAGGGATTCTGATTTTCCTTTCCAAAATTTATTCACATTGTTATAGAACTTCTAGGGTTTTAACATTGCCATTGCAATGATAGCATACACCTTTGCCATATCAAATTGTTACCGGCACTTCTCATTTCCAAAGGTTGGGCATGATTATATCAAATTGACAGACACTTCTCTGATTTGCAGAGGTTGAGCAGAATTATACAGCTGTTTTCTAGTTTTTACCGTCTCTTAAAAGGTGAAATAATTTAAACAAAATCTGATCAAATTCATCTGTTCTTTGGTGCTTCCCTTGTTGGAAAATGTCTGTCGTAGTTACCACGGATGCTCAATTCAAAGGAGTTGTGGTAAGTGATACAACTTTATCAATGGCTTTTTCCTGGTTGCAGCAGAGCACTTCCACAAGTACAGATGACCCACAGTATGATCTTTGAGTGCAGAAGTAATAATCAGTTGATCATGTCGACTGTGACTGCGCGAAAATCTATCCGTTGGGAGAAAAATGGACACATCTTTTCACTTCCAAATTTGAATCTCTTCGTGTCCTTTTGCTTCCCAACAGCCATGGATGATTTCAAACTCAAGGGACACTTTATGGATGATCCAAATTAGTTATATCGCGAAGAGGTGCGATCTAACGACCCTTATACAACCAATCTAAAGGGTACTTTGAAGCGATGCTTTTCACATTGAAAGGACATCTATGGCTCTATAAAAAGAGTAGAAAATTTGTCTTTTGATAGTTAGTTATTGCTGGATCTTTTCTCTTATAAAATCCTCTAATCTCTTATTCTTAAAGGTTGAGTTTTATATACAAAACAGTGCACTAAATACTGTTTTTCTGCAGAAACAGTTTTTAGTGAATTTCTCTAAGGCTTGTAATTCTCAAAGAGCGTTTTGGGTTTGATTCCGCTTGTGCAAAGCGTTGTCAAACATTTGTAGGATATTCCTACAAGGCTTCATTGTATCTTGAAGGCAATTCGCAGATCCCCTTTGCACACTACTGGTGGGGGCGAAATTTGTCTTAAGAAAAGCGATTATGCGCCTTGAAGCATCACTAATTGTTGATCTTACATCTCCATCAACACCAGATCCCATCAACAAAAACTAGTTATAAGTGTGCCACTAATCACTAAAACTAACACACGTCGTCAAGTTGGTGAATACATGTCTTTCATTTCTAGCTTGCTAATGATTAACTGATTATGGCTCATTCATAAGGCTTTGGTAAACATATCTGCAGGTTGACCTGTCGTACAGATGTATGGATAATTAATCTCTTTTGCTTCTACTTTCTCATAAATAAAGTGAGAATCTACCTCTATATGCTTTATTCTCTCATTAAAAAACACGATTAGATGCAATATGAATGACAGGTTAATTTTCACAGAACATGCACATAAGAGAACTAACTCCAATCTCCAGCTCTCCAAGTACTTCCCTCGATCGAACTAACTCACAATTGATCACTGTTATTATTCTATATTCCGCTTCAGTACTGAAACAAACAACTAGAGCTTGCTTTTCTACTTTTCCAACTCACTAAATTACCTAGGCAAGACTTAGTGATAACTCTGTAACTTTGCTTGCTAGAGTGGGAACTGTTGAAGTAGCTCTGCTTATCATTCTGCTTTCTTATTATAGTTCCAATCAAACAATGTTACACAAGCAATTAAAATGGTGAAATTGAATCTTTTTTGAGTAATTTGCTTATTAAAGTATGATCCTTGACATTTTAGATGGCAAAAGAATTATAATAGCATTGTTACTGATCTTTAATCGAAGGGCTTACAACTATGCAGAGAAAATAATAAGATCCTGGAGGGGTGGGGGACATGTGGGAGCACCGGAAGAGGGCTCTGTAGCAGGTGTAGTACCTTGGGTAGGAGGTTCCGGCTACTATGGTTGGACCATTGGAGACTGCAGTTTCCCATACGAGAGGAACAGAACCATCTAAATCACCATTTTCTTTCGAAAGAAAGACATATACCTATCTATCTCTCCAGGAGATATACCGATCCATGTCAGAAAAATCTCGGGATTTGTAGGTAAATGTGGTCTATACTGGTAGGTAGTTCCCTTGATTCTAAGGGCTTACTTACCCACCAAATAGAAGATCTAGAATGGAACTCCAAAGGTTTTTTTTTTTAGAAGACATGATGGAACTCAAGATGTGGGCCAAGAAAAAAAAAATAGAAGGGCTGTGGAAAGATCAAGAACTTCTAAACTCCCTTTACGGGTAGGGGTCATGAAATCGGTCTGCTAGTTACGCAAATCCGAAGAAGTTATCACGGACAAGCCAAATGAGCGAAACTTGAGCGTGTGTGGTTCTGGCCGGGGTTTCCCTTTGGTATCTAATAACCTTACTTCTGCCCACTGCTGGCGCACCTCTCCTAACTATTGCGCATTTAACTCTGAAGCAACTAGCGTGTGTGGTTCTGGCCGGGGGTAGGGGTCATGAAATCGGTCTGCTAGTTACGCAAATCCGAAGAAGTTATCACGGACAAGCCAAATGAGCGAAACTTGAGCGTGTGTGGTTCTGGCCGGGGTTTCCCTTTGGTATCTAATAACCTTACTTCTGCCCACTGCTGGCGCACCTCTCCTAACTATTGCGCATTTAATTCTGAAGCAACTAGCAAGTGGTTAGAAAATAATGAGGTCCTGGAGGGGGTGGGGAGATGTGGGAGCGAGGCACTGACTCCTGAGCAGGTATAGTACCTTGGGTAGGAGGTTTTAGCTACTATGGTTGGACCATTGGAGTCCACAGTTTCCCACACCAGAGGAACAGAATCACAATCAAAACATGGGTTTTGCTCCCGGCCTCCCAGCCTAAGCAAGTGATGTGATAAAACCAGTCAACATGAACAGTACACTCCAGGATCTGCAGTTGAACTGTTGCTGCTACCTTGAGTAGAGATACATATTGAACATTTATTGGTGCAAGGATTTCCTTCCTCTGTTTGTCTTCTTTTTCTATTTGTGTGAATATTTCCTTATCAGTTTCATTGCATACATGATATAGCCGAAGGAAGGAAAACATCATGAGGGTGATGCATATTTGGGGATAGAACGTGCTCATTATCAACACTAACTCTTTCTCATTGCAGGTATCATAAAATTTGATTCACTCTCTCCAAATTCTAACTAAGAAGTTAGGGTTACCTAATCCCAAGAATAAGAGCAGCTTCCCTTTTGTTCATTGTAGGCTGGAAACCTCCATCATAAAACTTGCGCATACGAGGTGCAACCGGTCGTGCCTTGAATGCCTGCCAAGCTTGGACTCCATATCTACCTGCAAGAGCAGCACCTGCTATTGCAAGTCCTGCTAGAAACGGGGTAGCCTGCATGACATCATACAGACAAATTAGCATTGAACCACAAAGGAGAAAAAAAATCGACAATGTCAATAGCACGAACTCAAAGTTCCGAAGATATTTTGAAAAAAAAAAAAAAGGTAAAAAAATGTAGATACGCAAATTGGATAATAAGAATGTTGATATCAAATATATAAGCCATTCGCCGTTTTGCTGATCCATTGGCAAGAGAAACTATGATGTTCCCTCAACTGGAAACATATATGAAAGAGTAATTCAACTCAAAGTTATTCACTTAATCATTTGCAGCTCATACAGGTAATACCATTTTCTTTTCCTTTTCCCTATAGAATGTAAATTTATGATAAAAGCAGAGGCATAGATGTAAACTAAATTAGCTCTCTCTCTCTCTCTCTCTCTCTCTCTCTCTCTCTCTCTCTCTTGTGTGTGTGTGTGTGTGTGTGTGTGAGAGAGAGAGAGAGAGAGAGAGAGTAGCAGAAATCCCCTCTTTAAAACCAAACATCACACTAAACAGGTAAAAAGGGAAGAATACAAGAAAAGACTGGTAACAAATAACGAAAAACATGACTATCATTAAGCTACTCTTAAGCCATTGGAAGAAAAACATGGTTGTCCATTAACTGAAAACAGTCCCGAGAAAGCCTGGGTGAAAATGTATGTGAGCTGATTTTGTATAGAACAGACTTCATAGAAATACCACCTATAACGTTCTCACTATAAGTGGAAGCCAATCTAAATACGTTTTATACAAGCATTAAATGCAAGATTGCATGCAGTATATGTAGAAATGAGATTTAATAAAGAGGGCTGCAAAGGAAACAAAACGTCGTATTCAATTACCAACATGAACCATAGACAAAAGCCACGTGTCCACGAGATGAGGGGAAAAAGCATTTTAATGAATGACAAAAATACAATTGATACACCTATCATATGAGTTAATTTCAAAACAATATGACCATCTCTGTAGCCATCTCCAGAGGTTGGACAACACCAAAGCCAACAGGAGTCTCGCCGACTGGCCAATACAGCATAGGAGGAGAATCTGACAGGTGAAAGGGTGACCGAGTAATCGGAAAACCAATCTAAAATCCTCAAACATGTATTTCAATTGATTTTTTGATGGTTAGCAGTCATCCTTCACTAGTCAGACTCTCCTCCGGTAAGACTTCGGTCAGAAAGGGCATAGGTTGAACCTCCACTAAGATATCCCTACGATCCCCCGGTCCCCACCTAATGCCTCTAGAAAGTGTTGAGATCTAGGAAGCACGGGTACTCTCCCGGGGCTCCTGCACCCGCACCCCACACGTATGGGGTGCGGGTACGCCCCGGGTACGTACCCAATATTTAAAAAAAAAAAAAAAACCAGTTTTGTGTTTTGGGTGCTTGTCGGGTGCAAACCACGCGTACCCGACACGTCCTGCTTCTTCTTGCTGCTTCTCTTTCCTCTCCTGTACTTCTCTCTACTTTCCTGAAATGTCTTTACTATTTTATTGTCCATTTACTTAAGATTTACATGTAAATAACGGAATACCCCCCTTTTGGATTTATTAAAAATAGTTTCAACACCCAAATCTAAAAGGAAAAAAAGTCAACTCTCCAGTTCTACTACAAAATTTAAAGAAAAAGGGTCGGGTCAAAGTTTTAACTTTCTTAACTTCCAAACGGTGGGGTATTTTTCAAAATTTAAAAATTCATAAAATCTATTTTGTCCAAACATTATTAAATCCCAAAAGTCCGGTAAAAAAAATCTCATAATTTGGTCTCTAAAAATTATTCATCTTGTCAGGCACTGGTCAACACACTGGTCACAGACTTTTTTTTCTAATGAATGATGTATTGATGCCTCATGTTATGAAATATGGAACTTAATCACTTATGAAATGAAGAGATTATTAGAATTTTCCATTTTGGTGATGTTATTGTTATTTGATTGCTCTACAATTATTATTTTTTTAATTTTTATAAATATATAATAAAATATTAAAATATATTATTATATTCGGCGTACCCGAACGTACCCGCACCCGGTTTTTTTGGCAAATCACGTACCCACGTACCCGTGTCGTGTCGTACCCGCACCCCGTACCCGTACCCGTGCTTCATAGGTTGAGATCCTTCCTCCTTTTGTCGTAATTCATGAACAGGCTACAGAAGTTTTTACGAATGCCCTCACTGCAGGCCATCACATGCAGCTTGTTAACAAGCTGGTTATGTTTTTAGAAGAACGCGTCAACTTGAGGGGCAGTGTTAAAATACAACTCATGTATCGTTCATATGTTATGTTCCATTGCTCTTCATTGAGGGTATTACAGTCTTTTGCACTCATTTACACAATACAACACAATTTCTCAGTTAGTGTTCGATGAAACATAAACTCTTCCTCCCACGAGCATTCTTTGCTCATTCCTCTTCTCACCATTCTTCTCAATTAAAGCACCATACACTTCAGCAAGCTTTTACACATCCACCTAATTGCATTCAATGAGTCCCCCTTGACAACAAACAAACCTGGGCGGAAAGTAGGAATGGTGTCGAAAGTAACTTCGGACCATGTCTAGAGTCATCACTTTCACTTCAATTGTATCCTTGATCCTTAGTAGTCTCAAGAAGACCAATCTCATTGCTCCTCATTGAACCTCGTGATGCCTCAATGCCTTGAGGACCTAGATCACCAATATTTCACCCATCAAAATTAATCTTTACCGTCTTTGACGGGGAGAGGAATCCATTTATGAATAACTCCACTAGTTTGTACTTGACCAGTAATGAAGTAACCCCGCATTCTTTGCACCACCTTTGCAGTTACCCCTTGGAAAGGCTTTGCCCCTGAAGCCCACAAGATCACTAAGTTCAAGATAAATTCTTGTAGGCTACTGGGACCTCTTCTAGTGATGAGCTTAGAAGCACGACGCGGGAGCGGGGGCAGGGGCAGGGGCAGGGGCGGGGGCGCTTGGAGTCAAGGAGAGTCTAAGGTTGGGAGCGCCATGGGAGCGTTTATGTAATATTTTCTTTATATATTTTTCAAAATTCAAGTACATCAAAAAATGGTAATTTCTAACCATCTTCACATATATCTTTTAAATTTTAAGTACACAAAAAGTAGTAATTTCTAACAATCTTCATTTGTGTGCCCTCTTTCCTCGTGCCTTCTGAAGATGCCTTTGTGCTTGCTCCAATGAAGTACTTTGAAGAGTTTTGAGGACTTTGATACAAGGAAGTTGGTTATAGTGGGACTGATGGTGTAATAGGAGCAGGTTGGGAGCGCGATAGGAATGGTTCTTGTCTAAGGAGCGCTGAATCGAGGTTCTGACATGAGAGCGGCACCCATGACGAAGGTTCTTGCTTCTAAGGTGATGAGTATGAGTATGAGTGTGACAATTTGTGCGACAAAGCTTTTTGGACTACAAGTAGCCCAAGAATAATGGCTAGGCATGGGTAAACGCTAGGACAAAAAAATAGAAAGCAGTTGCTTGCACTCCATAAGCAATTTTTACTGTTTCCTAACAAATCAAAGGATTCCCTCTTTTTAGATACACTAAAGGTTAGAAATCGTAAGATTTTGGGATGAACATTCCCTACATTTCATAGAAAAATGAATAATAAAATAAAGTTTTACTGGATTTTTATTTAATGAAATCTATTTGCCATTCAAAAAAATGCGATAAAGTTTTAAGGGGCATATAGACCATATACACCATTACTAACAATGAAAAGAAAAAACAAGAAACGACAAACAAATCAGCAAGAAAAAAAATTGATGGGTTATGCAAGTAGTCTTATACGTTATCTCTAACAATGAAAACATGAAAGGAGGACAAAGAAGGAAATGAGGGAAATTAAACTTTGGAGAGGCATATAAGATTTACACGCACCATCTCTGAAAATGAAAATGAAAAAACAAATAAATTGTATAGGGAAATGATATCAGCACAACTATGTTTTAACAATTGCACTAACCCAATGAAAGTTGTTACCATTAAAAAAAAAAAAAAACTATTGCAATAACCCATCTTGTCTTTTATTATTTAAAGAGCTGTCAAAGATTGTTATGGTTCCCAAAAAACTCTCACATGCCTATTAGAAAAGTAGAACTATTAAAACACGGTTGTGCTGATATCAATTCCCATTTTATATCTGGTTCACATAAATTTTTTGATGTGATCCAACCTTGGATCTTCTACTTTAGTTGTTATTTTTTGACATTGAGGACCTATTGCTATTTTGGCACTATTCTGAGCCTAGTGTGAG
Source organism: Tasmannia lanceolata (assembly GCF_043159265.1). Classification (NCBI taxonomy): domain Eukaryota; kingdom Viridiplantae; phylum Streptophyta; class Magnoliopsida; order Canellales; family Winteraceae; genus Tasmannia; species Tasmannia lanceolata. Next base: position 48,453,115 of record NW_027518683.1, on the reverse strand, counting down.
GGATGTCCACATAATCTAGGGCCCCACTCACTCAAACTCCAACCACATTTTGTATCTGAGCCTATTCACCCTTCATGATATTACTTGGTCTTTATCGCAGATGAGGGATGGTGGTCATTTTACCACGACTTAAGTCATTTAAGTTGAAAAAAGAACTCTAATGGTTGAAAGGAGGGCCCACTTCAACACTACTTAAGAGAGCATTATAAAGATGGCAAAGGAGGGGAGAAAACCCTAACTTGGATTGGGATTTTTGTGAGAAAGCATAGAGGAACCGCCCCCTCTAAAATGCCAATGACGTCTCCCACTCTTGCACAAACAAGGTGAGATCTTTCCCGTATCTTTCTCTCTTCTCCTTCTTTCCTTCTCTTGTCTTCTTCTCCTCTCTGCTTCTCTTTTCTTCTTCTCTTTTTCTTCTTCTTGCTTCTCCTTTCTCCTTCTCTTCTTCTCCTTTTCTTTTCCTTTTCTTTTCCTTTTCCTTTTTTCTCTAACCCCTCTCTCACTATTAGTTATAAGTTTCGCTTTTGTCGTGATTTTGTTTTGGCGACCGGAAAGGAACGTTTTGATCATTTCATTCCGATTTTGGTCGAAACTTTTCGTTCCACTACAACGAGGGAAATTTTTTTTAATGCTTATAAATATGAAAAAAATCCAAAAAAAAATAGAAATTGTTAGAAAAATATAAGAAACAATTAAATGAACCAAATATGTACAAGATCCAACATGTACTTAGAAAATCACTATCAATTGAAATGACTGTGTTGACCTGTGTGTTGACGAACAGTGCCTGACAAGATGAAAACATTTTAGAGATTAGATTATGAGATTTTTTTTACTTGCTTTTGGGATTTAATAATGTTGGACATAGTAGAATTTAAGAATTTTTAAAATTGGAAAAATACCCGATCATTTGGAAGTTTAGATTTTAACCCGACCTGATTTTTTCGAATTTTGTACTAGAACTAGAAAGTTGACTTTTTATCCTTTTAGAATTAGGTCTTGAAACTATTTTTAATGAATCCAAATGGGGGTATTCCCTTATTTACATGTAAATCTTAAGTAAATGGACATTAAAAATAGTAAAAATATTTACTTAAATGAGAGAATAAGATAAGATAACCTAGAAGAAACAAGGAGAGTAGAAGAAAAAACAACTAAGGGGCTGTTTGGAGACGTGGATTTTAGAATCTTGGATTCCCTCCAAATCGTAGTTGGGAGACAAGAGAACAAGAGACCAGCCGTCATTTTCTGTTTTCTCGCCCTTGCAAGAGAGCGGGAGATCATCCCATCTTTCAGGGTTTTAGAAATCTTAGGATGAGGGAGAGATTTCTAAAGCCTGGATTTCTTACTTAAAATCCAAGATTCTAAAGAGAAGTGAAGCAGTTGGTCTCCTTCTTCTCTCGTCCCCCAACTACGATTTTGAGGAAATTCAAGATTCTAAATCCACCAATCCAAGCGGCCCCTAAATTTCCAAATTTCAGACAAAATTCGGATTTCGAAAAATTTCCTCCGAAATCAAGAACAAAGCGGTATTTTATACCCATTTCAGTCCGGGTTTCGGCCGGAACCGAAAAGTTTTGCCCATTTCAGGCGAAACGAAACGAAATTTACAACAATGCTCTCATTGTTTTCCTCTCTCTCTCTCTCTCTCTCTAATTTTCTCTTTCGTCTCTTGAATTTTCCCCAGTCCTCTTTTCCTTCCTGTACTTCTCTCTCTTCTATTTCCCTTCTTATTCCTCTAGTTCTTCTTCTCCTTTTCTTCTTCTCTTACTATTTTTTTGGGAGGTCACTGATGTCCCCTTGTACGGATCGTGTCCACGGTCTTCTCCACCATGCCCCTCTTTCGGGCAGATTCGAGGTGTACGGACTGCTACGTTTCTGGGTGAGACCTTTTCTTATCACGTCAGTCTCAGTCTCAGTCTCATGTTATTTGACACCATTTTTACCTTTAGGATTAAACCTTTTACACTACCCCGCCTTTTAGATCCTCTTTCCCTATTTTGGTGTTGATTTTGGGCCCTAGATATAATTTGAGCGGACAGATTGCATACAGATTTTATTCATTATAGCGGCTTATTTAGACATCCTATTTCTTCATGGTGAGTTGGCATATGCCATGGATGCTTAATGTAGAATCATGCTATTTGTGGACTATCTCAAAAGCTAACCCGAATAAATTTTCCATTGCGCTTTATTAAATCTGTTTGCTATTTGTTTTGGTATAGTTTGGCTACTTCAATTGTGAGGTTTCACCCCCATTGAGCTCCTAAATTCTCCATAGTTACCTGCGAACCTCCAGGTTTGCACCTACACCATCACCAACTGCACAAGAAGATAGAAGAAAACAAAAGAGGAGAGAAAATAATTGGCTTGCCAAAAATCTGTCTAATCATCAGTACATCTTGGAACAAGGAACCCATCATTTGAAAGTTTATCAAGTTCTCATCGAAGGCGCCAAAAGTTTTTAACGCGGGCCACAAATCAGCATTCTAAAACTAAATTTTTAAAACTAATTGCGTTAATCATTGACTAGCCCGAAGTGATTCAGTCTAGGCTCTATCATCATCGAAAGCTTGTCTGACTCACCCGAGTAAGCCCAGTTTTGAAGTTCCTTACTACAAAAGAGTCCTTACACATTGAACCCTACCTCATTCCATTTTTAAACTTGGCATTTAAATTTACTCCTTACTAAAGGGCATTTAAAACCTGTAATCCCAAGTTATCCCCATGTTAGGTTGGTGTCATAACTCATGGATGCTGAAACATACTCAGTCCTTGATTCTTAAAATGGTTGAAAAAATGACCACAACTGAATGCTTCAACCCTTTAAAAATTGATCATAGCCTTATACCATAATGACCCTTTTGCTAACCAATTATTGAGAAAACCAAATTTAAGGTCGAGCCTTTGGATTCAGCAATCTTTACCCATGGTCCTTGGAAAGGATATTTGGCTCTTGAAAACAGCAACCTTTAAGCAAGCCCTAGCTTTTAAGAAACCCTAGTTCTAAAAACTCTTACCTCAGTAATCACCTTTTGGAAAACATAGGCGTTAGAAGGAGAGAGAGGAGAAGAAAAATAAGCAAACAGAAAAGAGAAGATAGATGTAGGTTTTGTTTACATTCAACCCTCATGCAATATAACTTACAAACACTAGAAATCCCCTATCAAGCCTCCAACGTCCCAAAATCAACCTCAAAAACCACTTCCCTAACAAATTTTCAAGGTCAAGATCAGCCAAATTTGGCGTATTTACACAATCACGTCAAGATTGCCATCCCAGAGATCATTCATGGCTTATAGAACAGTGCTTTTAAGTATTCTTCTCCTCCTTTATTTGTGGTATTTGGGGTTCTATTTGTAGAATAGTGCCTCAATCTGACACATAAACATCTAACAATGTACCTCAAAAGATGCGCAGACGCAGTTATCATCACAACCTAAGAAACACATACAAGTGAGAATCCAAATGGGATTTTGAAATCAGTCTAATTAGTTACTTAGAATCCAAACATACACCTAAAATAGAGATAGGCATGCATTGAAAACACAAATCAAAAAACACTTCTTAATCGAATCAAGCCCTAAAACATCTATCACAAATCCAAAAACACTAATTAATCCAAACAAGCTCTATATCATCTATCACAAATCCAAAAACACTTCTTAATCAAATCAAGCCCTAAATCATCAATCACAAATCAAAAAACACTAATTAATCCAATCAAGCCCTAAATCATCTATCACAAATCCAAAAACACTAATCAATCCAATCAAGCCCTAATTCATCTATCAAAAATCCAAAAACACCAATCAATCCAATCAAGCCCTAAATCATCTACCACAAATCCAAAAACACATAGTAATCAAATAAAGCCCTAAAAAATCTATCTTTTTTCAGAACAAATGGCATTCGATTACAGAGTCATAAGAGTCACAGATATGAAACGTACTAAGTCATAACAAAACAACGAGTTCATTAACATAAAAATCCATTTTTTAAGAGAGTTTAAAGAGCAGAAAAGAGAAGAAGATAAAGAATGTAATGTAGCTTCAAGAACTCACCATTTCTGCAAGAGTGAGAGGAGAAGGTGAAGGTTGAGAAGAAAGAGATGGGCATTCGTAGACTATATATCTTTACAAGATCAAGCAGCAGATCCTCTGCTTGGCAGGCATTTATGTCCAACAGATTTTTTAGGGTTTTATTGTCGGACGCCTGAAACCCCTTCTAAATCCGCTTTCTCTAGAACAGAACAGAGTTAATTGTGTTCATTTTCAATTTATTTTCTATTTTGCCACCTCATTTCTGAAGTATTCCAACCCAAGGAAGGCAACTGAACGGAACCCTAGGGAATTATCCTCCCAAAGCAAGAGACAGTGGTGAGAAAAGAAATAGCTGTTGTGGGGTCATTATGGATCCCATGATTCTATTATCTGATCATAATCAAATCAAAACTTCTTGAGTCATCAGAATCTGTAGGAAAAACTCCTTGGTTCCTAAGCTTCGATAAAATAGTAATATTCCGTTCATTGGCATACTACTTAATATTTATACTTATACTTAATTTAAATGAAATACAATCAGATTTTATTTTCACTAATGTTTTCATTTTCACTAATATTTTCATTTCCATGAAAATTTAAAAGAAATAATTTGATTGGTATGATCCATGGTTTAATTTTATATGTATCATAAAGTCGCACAAATTCTGGGAGGAACTCAGATTTCGGATTCAATATGGAATGATGTCGCATTTCTTCATTCTTTTCCATCCAAATTAAAATAGTTTTTTTTTTACCAAGTGAGTTGATTTCTTGATGAATCGCTAAATAAAAAAGATCCTCCTTATGAATTATTTCATAATCATTAATCACATTCATAATATTTTTATTAATATTGGTCCTAGTATCCATATCGGTCGAGGGGAGCAACTCAGGGTGCGTTGAGGCCGACCCAATTACAGCTTGCTTGCCCAATTGATCATTTGCCCAACCCTTACCGGCCTGGATCGAATATCAACCGGAAGAGGGTCAACCTGACCCAACTCACATAGATTTATCTCAACTCAAACCCGACCTGAGTTGCAGAAAAGAAAGTGCATAAACAAAATCAGAAAAATAACTTTCTTTTGTAGTTTGTCCACTGTTGGGTGGTCTTAATCTTGATGTAGTAAATTTCCGCTTTCATCGACTTTATAGACACCCCATTTTGACCGAACCCTTATTCACTTTGTTTGACCAAAAACCTGAGTAGTCTAATATTTTAGAGTCCCAAATTTGTTCCTAGAGTAGTTTAGGGTCCCAATTAGGTCCGTTTAAAATTTCGTTGAAATCCACCAGCGTTTGCCTAACTAATTAGCGGGGTAGGTAGTATAGTGTAAAATGGTGTAGCAGAAGGGGAGTGTTTTATCATGTTTGATGGTGGTCCAGTTAGTATATTCTGCAGTAGGGGGTTGTTCCTGTAAGTAAAGAGGTGCGAATTTAGCCCTTAATTTTACTAGAGTTTTTCTTCAAGACCACCTTTTGCTCAACCAAACCAAGTTAAAATATATCTAATGGGGGTGTCTTTTAAACTTAAGGGGGTCAAAAAATTTCAAAAAAATCTATAAATAGAAGTGAGGGGTTCTCATTTGGGCTAATTAGGGATTTTGCTAACCCTAGCAGAGCTTGTCTTTAAAAGGGAAAAGAGAAAATCTTCTGAAACCCTAACCCCAATCTTCTGATCGTCTTCTCCGGTGAGTTGATCGGAGCTCCGGCCTCATTTTTTTCTTACTTTTCTTCACTTCAAATCTGTTTTCTCTTAATTTCTTTTCATCCTTTTTATCAATCAAAACCTCTAAACATCAGATCTGAGCCAAAACCCTAACCTTCGATCCCTACTTCCTCTTCTCCGGTGAATCTCCGGCCGGCGAGCTCATTCTATCCGGCGAGCACCTTTTCGTCTCGATCTTACCTTATATCTCTTAGTTTCTTCATTAAATGCCGTTGATCTTCTCTGTTTTCTTTCCTCATACCCTAGCTCTCTTTAAATCTTAGATTTTCAACTGATGACTGATCTCAATTCCCATGAAATTCCTCTAACTTTGATAAAAGTTTGTTTGATTAGAGGTATCTTCAATAGATTGGATACAAAATTTGGAGGGTTTAAGTAGTTTCAGCATTTTTCTTTTCGAGGAGCAAGTAAAAGGAAAGAAAAAATCAGGTCTGTTCTATTGGAGTTTCGATTGAGCATCAATTTCTGCGGATTTCGTCTTTAACGGAAAGGAAAATCGTTGAATTGAGGTAATATCCCTTATTCTCTTTGTTGAATTTTTGAGAAGGTATTTTATTTTATATTTGATGAAGGATTTGTTTAATTCATGCTCAGATTTATTGAACATAAGCTCTGATTTGTTAAATATACTCGGTTATGTTGATTGCATGTTTAAATTTATTGAGTGTTTGTCTAGTTTTGTTGAATACAAACTCAGAACTGCTGGTTATGTGTTGAAAGAGTATTTAGAGCTATTGAATGTATAATGAACACCTGATGAGATTGCATGAATGCATAAGTAGGTCAGTTAAATACATGATTGTTACACGTTAGCTCATGAGTTTTGATTTTGATTGGTATTTGTGTTTGAAGTGTAATGAAAGCAAAGAAGTTGAGTTTTGAAGGAGAATAGGTTCAGGAAAAATATAAGAAATCAGTAAGTGTAATGTCATATTAGCGTGTTAATGTTGAGAACTTGTAGTGCATGTTATGTTAGTATTTTTTTTTAATGCATGAGTAGTGCAAAAATGGTTATTTAAACTAGAAAGTTATTTTCAGGACATAAATCGGATAACTTGAGGTTTTAGTACCTAATGGTAGATGAAGAGAAATCATTCTTGTTATGAATGTTTCCTAAGAAAAATCAACGTGTTTGTTCTTTGGGAATGTTTAGCATAATTTTTTTTTAGTGGTCATATTATTATTTTTTTCTCATTGGACCTTGGTAATAATGCTTTCATGTTTCCTTTATCATTCTTGAGTTTAGCATGACAAAAGGAAAATGAATTTTATGTTTTAGATAGAACAGCTGGTAAAATATCACTATGAAAAGTGCTGGTTTTTTTTTATAGTCATCAGTTGGACTTGAGGATCAGTGCATGATTATTTTATCTCTTTTGTCACTTAGGATTGCTTGGTTTTGTATTTTGGATTTGTTTTGATCCTGAGTGTATGACTGGACATCACCATTGTGCTCCAATTTTTTTTTTTAGTCATGCTGCAATTTCAGTTTGAGTTCTTATAGTAGTTTTCATCAGTTGGGAGTTTCTAGAAAGAGTCCAAAGGGCTAATGTTTAGAAAGAATTATGGCATATGTTAGGAGTTAATCTAAATCATTGAGTTTTTAGGAATAATGCCTGATGCTAATAATCATTGTGTGGAATCATGATTGCTAAGAAATGATGCATTATCCCACATACAATTTTTGACTTAGTTTGTAATGTTTCTAGCGACAGTAGTACATTACTCGAGCCCAATTTGTTACCATTATGAAAACTAGTGTGTGTGGACCCTGATCCGAGAGAGAGGTGGGGGACGAGCCCCCAACGGCTTCTGGACCTCCACATGAATGAGAGCTCTACCAAGGAATTCTCAAAATAGGTGCCACTCTCACAGCATAGCATTAGTGGCGATACAAAACGAATAAGATACATCTTGATCCGGAGCCAAGGCTCGAAACCAAGATATACCTAAAAATAACTCAGAGTCGCCATCCATGGATATGCCATGGAACCAAAACAAATGCTCTGTCTGCAACGGATAACCAGAGATGCAAAGGTCCGTGCCTGATTACGAATGGAGAAGGTCCGAAGAGCACCCCCAATTCGTCCAAGTGCAAGCACTTGGTCTCTTATGCCATTTATTATTAACCTCAAAGAGTTTTGGACGAAAATCATATGAAATGGGAACGAAATATCCCCGAGAAGACGTCTACCTAATCATACATGACTCGGGGATGAAATAATAAACACATATAAGACAAAATAAAAAATGTGTCTTCTAAACACAGCTAAGTTACACATAGGTTGTAAGAACCACCTGCATTAGCTTAGGGCTAACCTGCATTTAGTTAGGGCATATAGGGTGTCTTAAAATTTACAATTCATTGGAATTTAAATAATCGCTCAAGAAGCTTTAATAACTAGTCCGGTCTTTTAGATCGAGTCTAGGATAGAGGTCTAGGTGTCTTAGGCATCATAGCTTAGAATAGACATGAAGAACTACGTTGCTCTGATTCTTGCGGAGGCGGGGATACGTAGGCTTCTTTTGATGAATATCCGACCATCCGAGGACTCGGGCTAAATCGTTTAGAGTTTTAGGCTTTTGTTGTGTTATTGTATATTTTGTTGTGTTTTCGTATTTTCTTGTACTGATCTTATACCTTTAGCTGTAGCTTGCATATGTATGTCCATCAAAACTTAGACACCAGTTAGGCTTGTCACTCATAACCACAGTGTGAATTCCTCTTCTTAGAAATTTGAAGTAGGGTAGAGTACTGTCTTTATAGAAATATAATAATAATAGTATTTGAAGAATAGCATGATACCCATTCGGTTTAGAGAGGTGTTGGTAAAAGACTTGGTTGTCATTGGTGTGTCTTGATGAGTGCCCCATATTAATTTATTCTTAATATTCAAGGTCTTGTTCGTCTGCTCTATTTGAGAGTTTCCTCATGTCCCATAATCTTCTAGTATTCTCTTCCTTAGATTTACCACTGATCACAGTCCATTTTTTTTTAATTTCATAAGTTGAATTGGTGAATGCCTTTTGGGGCCATGTGATTATGTGTTTGAGTTGGCATCATTTTCTTAGAATGAGTGTTAAGATATTATATTGACATCACTTTGGTTCATTTTTTTTTTCTATCTATCAGATATAAGTTTTTATTTATTTATGCATGGTATTTTAATAATGTTATTGACTCGTCACCAGCCCACAATTTTCATGATACTATACATAGCATGTGTCTTGTTGAGTGGGCTAAATAGTTATTTCATATGATCATCCATACAACTTGTTATACAATCGTTTTTTATTCTTTTACTAGTTATATGATAAAGTTATTATTAGCTACTTTTACGATAAGAATATCAATAGTAAGATCATCTTTCTATGCTTATTCCAGAGAGATTTGTAGGCTTTACATGAAAATTGATATAAATATATAATCATTCTGAAATTTTAATTAGATGTTGTAGACACCCCATTTTGACCGAGCCTTAAACCCTTGTTTTGAATCAAAATTCCATTAAGCAAGTGAATTAGGATCCCAAGTTTCATCGCGAAGTAAGTTGGGATCGCCAGTAGCCTCCTATAAAGTTTTGTCGAAATCCGCTGAAAATGCCAAATAAGACGAGCTAATTTGTGCAGAGTTGTATTTATATCATTAATAGAGGGAGGGTGATTAATATAATTTGGAGTTGCCCTGGAAGGAAAATAGGCTAATATTCTAATTCCTTTAAGGAAAAAAAGGGGGGCCAAATTATCTAAATGGGGTGGCCCATCTAAGAAAGGAGAGTGTGTGCCATTTCCTATTAATTGAAGCCAAGGGGGAGTGGATTATTCAAGAGAGGGGTTGTCCCAAGGGAAAAGAGGGCCCGAATTTACCATCTCCCTATATAAACCAAAGAACTAGGGTTTAGAGAGGGTCTCTCATTTTTACCCATTTGTAGAGAGGGAGAAAAGAGAGCCGCCACCGATCATCTCCGTCCCTTCTTCCGTAGCCACCTCTCATCTTACCTTCACCGTCAGCCACCACCTCCACCACCATCACCATCTCCACCCTCCATCTGCACCTCATCCAACCCCATCTCTATCTCAGCCCATCTTCACAACAAAACCCCATCACCACCACCAATTTAATCTCCCCTGTTTTACCCCTTTTCCATTCCTAACCCACTACCTCTTCCAATCCCCACCAATCATCTCTTCCATCCCTCATCCACCAACCTCATCGGAATCCGGCATTCCTCCCTGCCAACATAACCTCCACTTCTTCTTCTTCTTCTTTTATTTTTTTTCTTAAAACCCACACTCACCATTATCACCACTTCTTCTTCTCCAGCCCGCCCATAACCTCCGATCCGATTTTCACCTAAACCCACTACCATCAGCCACCTCCCATCACCCTCTTCTCAGCCACATTCCTACAAACCCTCTTCTCGTCTCTGCCACTAACCCATAGAATCCGATCATCTCCGGCAATTTAAGTCGAACCATCGGCCAGCATTATCGATTCAGGTGATCTACGCTCATCGCAACTAGCAGTTCATCAATCAGGTAACTCAGCCCATTTCTGTTCTTTCCCTATGATTATTTGATTGTTTTCCTTGTGTTGGGCATTGTTATACTAAAAAGGGTTCGAGTCTTCTTTCGTTCTTCCCTTTCTTTGGTTGCTTTGCATATGTGATACTCGATAGTGATGTGTGGTTTTGCCTCAATATCTTTCATGCCTCGTTGAATTGCTCTTATGGTCATCCAACTTATCAGTTAATCGTGTACAATTGTTTTTGCATTGGCTTATCTTCCCTGGCTCGGAGGTAGTTTGTCCATATCTTATTTATGTGGATTTTATGGCATCTTTACTGAGAGAATCATGAGCTTTGCTTAGTCGAGGTCACCTTTCTGTCATGGTGTTGGTCATTGCACTTGTTGTTATCATTAATACAAAATAAGAATTCATTTGAACGGTTATTACAGGTAGCTGCTGTCATATAGGCTTATACACTTCATGGTTGAATTTCTTTTTTTTAAGCTATGACTCAGAGCCGCTGTTCTGTAAGCCTATATGCTTCCCTAGTGAGATTTTTGTTTTGACAAAGGCACATGGCTACAACCCCACTAGCTATGTACTTAATTGTTAAGACCTTGGGAGGAATGTGAGCTCATAATTGGTATTCTATATTGCATATCTGCTGTCCAATATTTTTGCTCCGTGGGATTTTGCTCAATTTTTAGTTCACAATTCTGCTTTGTCTTGGCACAAATCTAGCTCACTTTCTACCCAATATTTCATCCCTGTTCAGTGATATGTGGCTTTCAATTGAGTTTTGTGCATTATGTGATAGTAGAGAATGCATTGTCTTGTTTAGATAAGCAAAGGCTTAGAGGTGTAAAGAAATTGTTGATATGAGCTTTTTCTTTTGTTGAGATTGGCATTTTATTTTGTGGATTTTGGATATTTTGAAATCATGAGTACCATAGTGGGCCTTTCAGAATTTTAAGGTTAGAACTTGTGAAAAGGAGCATTGATGGTCATAATGATCTCCGAGACCGCTAATTGTTATGTTTCGATGAGGGCGACATCCCAAGCCCGTCATCCTTAGGGGACTCGCTCAATCCAAGTAGTGCTCCCCTCTTTTGTTTAGTAGGCCTACCCAACCTTTTGGATTTCTTTTAACCATTTTTTTTTTTTAAAAAGAACCCTTCTCTGGGCAATGATAAGGTTACTTGGAGCCCGTCTTTATGTTTTGTGGCTCACCGCTTCGCACTTGGATCTGCACAAGTTGATGTCCCCTGTATGCACTGAAATTTTTACTAATTGGAATTATCATAATCTTTTGATATTTCTAATACTCTTCTTATCTTAAGCATTGAGTTAGGTTCTGAAGACAATAATGAATGGACTGTTCAGGTGAGATTATCTTAAAGCTTATCATATTTGTTTAATTTTATTTAAATAAATTGTTTTAGGAAAGAAGGAGATCAGATGACTACTCTATTCGATATTATCGACATGAGTACTGTCTGATTTCAAGGCGGGATTAGAAATATTATCATGTGTATTATGATATCAGATGATTACTTTAGCATCATCTGATTTCATCCCCATATTGGGGTGGTGTTTGTGGTTGGGCATAGAAGTGTTTGATATTGTTTTTGCTTTATTAGGCTATCCAGCGGCTGGTCTGGACTAATTTATGTTGTTTATCATTTTATGATTGCTATAGGTTGTGTATTTTTTAATTGAAAATTCTTCTTTGCTTAACACTTGATTTATTTTTATAATAATCGAATGGAAATCTGAGTTTACTTGATAACCTTTTTCTTCACTTTGATTAGAGACTAACTCAGTCTTGTTAGAGCTTTGCTTGCTTGGGATCTTGGATCATTTTCTCTGTTCTTGGGGCACTTCTTTACATGTTGTGGTTCGTCTCTTTGAGACGCTATTTGCTTGTTAGGGGTTTCCCCTTTAGATTTAAGGCTTTGCCCTAGTTTGTGGTACTACTTGCGTGTTCCCTTTAAGATTGAAAACATTTAAAGGTTTAGAGCGTTGGAAAAGCTTTAAAATCCAAAAACATTAGAAATTTAAAACTCAAAAACATTTGAAAACTTTAAAACTATCAAAAACATTTGAAAAACATAAAAAACCTTTAAAAATCTAAAGTGTTGAGTGTTTCTTTTAGAAGCGTATTAGGCGAGTTCGATTTTCGAACTACGTTGGCTTGATCCTCTTTCACGAGGTACGTAGTGCAGCTTGGGATTCTTATCCCAGGTCTAGCCAAACCTTTGTAAATAAATCATTCAAACTCTTTAGAAAAGTCCAAAAATATTTCAAAACCTTGTTTTCAACAAGATCTTCCTCTAGAGTTAGGAGTTTGTCCTAGAAGGAGAGTTTTAGAGTTAGGGGTTTGTCTTTAGTTTTAGTCTTTGATTTGTTATGTACTTGTTTGCGTTTGTTTTAGAGTTAAGAGTTTCGTCCTTGGTATGTTGTTTGATTGTTGTGTGTTTTGTTTGTGTTTGTGTTAGAGTTAGGAGTCTGTTGCGCCTTCGTCCGGTCAGTTGGGGATTCACATCGCCGACTGATGACTAGGTCTAAGATGCGTTAGCAATCCTATGGTTTTCCTTAGGAAGCACAGCCTAGTTACACATAGGTTGTAGGAACCACCTGCATTAGCTTAGGGCTAATCTGCATTTAGTTAGGGCATATAGGGCGTCCTAAAATTCACAATTCACTGGAATTTAAATAATCGTACAATAAGCTTTAAGAACTAGTCCGGTTTTTTAGATCGAGTCTAAGATAGAGGTCTAGGTGTCTTAGGCATCATAGTTTAGAATAGGTGCGAAGAACTACGTTGCCTTGATTCTCGTGGAGGCGGGGATACGTAGGCTTCTTTGGATGAATACCAGACCATCCGAGGACTCGGGCTAAATCGTTTAGAGTCTTAGAATTTGTTGTTTTGTTATATTGTGTGTTTTGTTGTGTTTTCTTACTTTCTTGTACAGACCTATACCTTTAGCTGTAGCATGTATGTGTTCGTCCACCAGAACTTAGACACCAGTTAGGCATGTCACTCATAACCTAGCAATCATTAGGTGACATTTATTTCGATTCTTTTGTGTGTGCTTATTTTCATCTCCGAGACATGCATGATTAAATAGACGTTTTCTCGGAGATGCGTGTTCCCATTTCATATGATTTTCGCTTGAAACTCTTCAGGGTTAATAATAAATGGCATAAGAGACCAAGTGTTCGCACTCGGGCGAATTGGGGGCGCTCTTCGGACCTTCTCCATTCGTCACCAGGCACGGACCTTTTGTATCTCTGGTTATCCATTGCAAACAGAGCATTTGTTTTGGTTCCATGGCTTGTCCATGGATGGCGACTCTGAGTTTATTTTAGGTATGTCTCGGTTTCGAGCCCTGGCTCCGGATCAAGACATATCTCTTTCTTTTTATATCGCCACTCATGTTATGCTGTGAGAGTGGCATCCGTTTCAAGAGTTCCTTGGCAGAGCTCTCCTTCACGTTGTGGAGATCTTTGAGGATTGCAGGAGGGATCTCGCGTCCCTCGGCACAGTCCTCGGATCGGGGTCCACAGATGTGTATTTCAATACAGCAGGGAGGCATTCAGTTTTTATCATAGACTTCACTTGGAATTGATAGTACTTGATTTGGAAAATCTTATTCAAGGGTAATGGTTGAATTTTTGGTGCTATATTATTCTCTAGATCATTCATATGGTTTAATCTATATATATATATATATATATATATATATATATATATATATGTATATATATAACCTGATAAATGAATGACTAATGAATTTTTAGTAATAATTTTGACATCTAATGTAATGATTAGTATACAATTTGGAATGATTTCCTTGAGGATGACTTGGTTGGAGTAGTCGCGCGAATACATTGGGGAGGGTATTAGAATTAAAGGCCCTTGTAATGCATGTTTCTATGAGCCTATCTGTTGCTCAAGCCCAAGCCCATCGTTTAGGGGACTTACATAGTCCCAGTAGCATTTTTCTCCTCTTTTCTCTCTTCTTTAGAAGACTTCCTTAGTCTTTTAGACGACCTTAAACACTAGTTTCCTTACCATTGTAAGGGCGATGAAGGAGTCATCCCAGGCCCATCATTAGGGGACTAGCTTAGTCCATATAGCGTTCCCCTCTATTTTCTTTTCTTTTAGAAGATTCTCTAAGTCTCTTAAACAACCCTCTATCATAGTATAGGGCTCACTTAGTCTCATTATTTTGCTTCCCTTCTTCTTTTGGAGAAATATTTCGTCTCATTTGTTTTAGGGGTGTCACCTCCTTTAGACATGTTTTATCTGATTGGCGTTTTACTTGTTTGTGATCATGCTAGTTTACTTGTTTGTGATCATGCTAGTTTACTTGTTTGTGACTACGCTGGTGTACTTGTTTAAGATCACGCTAGTTTATTTGTTTGTGAATCACACTTGTTTACGTGTTTAGCATCTTTATCTCGGAATATGTTCCGAACTACGTTGGCTTGATCCTTTTCCACGAGGTACGTAGTGCAGCTTGAGATCCATATCCCAAGTCCAGCCAAACTTTGTAAATAGAATTTGTAAATCTTTCAAAAATCATTCAAAGAACTTTAAGACCTTGTTTTTTCAAAAAGATCTTCCTTTAGAGTTAGGAATTTGTCCTAGATAGAGAGTTTTAGAGTTAGGAGTTTGTCTTTGATGTGTTGTGTGTTTTGTTTGTGTTTGTGTTAGAGTTAGGAGTTTGTTACGCCTCCGTTTGGTCAGTTGGTGATCCACATCGCTAACTGATGACTAGAATATGATGCGTTAGTTTGCCTACTGTTTTCCTTAGGATACACAGCCTAGCTACACATAGGTTGTAGGAACCAACTGCATTAGCTTAGGGCTAACCTGCATTTAGTTAGGGCATATAGGGTGTCTTAAAATCCACAATCAATTGGAATTTAAATAATCGCACAAGAAGCTTTAATAACTAGTTCGATCTTTTAGGTCGAGTCTAGGATAGAGGTCTAGATGTCTTAGGCATCATAGTTTAGAATATGTGCGAAGAACTACGTTACTCTGATTCTCGTGGAGGCGGGGATACGTAGGCGGCTTGGGTGAACATCATACCATCCAAGAGTCGAGGAGTACATTTAGAGTTTAGGAATTTCTCTTGTTGTATTGTATGTGATGTCGAGTTGTATTGTATGTTTTGTTGTGTTTTCTTAGTTTCCTGTACAGACCTTATACCTTTAGCTTTAGCATGCATGCGTTTGTCCACCAGAACTTAGACACCAATTAGGCATAACACTCATAACCTAGTTGTACTTAGGAGACACTTCTTTTATTTTCTTTGTGTGTGCTTATTATTCATCTCCGAGACATGCATGATTAGATAGATATTTTTTTGGAGATATTTGTTCCCATTTCACATGATTTTCGCTCAAAACTCTTCAAGGTTAATAATAAATGGCATAAGAGACCAAGTGCTTGCACTCGGACGAATTGGGGGTGCTCTTTGGACCTTTCCCATTCGTAATCAGGCACGAGCCCATATATATATTTCTAGTTATCCATGGTATACAGAGCATATTTGTTTTTGGGGTTCCATGGCCTATCCATGGATGATGACTCTGAGTTAGTTATTTTAGGCACGTCTTAGTTTCGAGCCCTGGCTCCGGATCAAGATATATCTAGTTTATATCGTCACTCGTGCTATGCTGTGAGGGTGGCACCTATTTCGAGAGTTCCTTGGTAGAGCTCTCCTACATGTGGAGATCTTTGAGGATTGCTGGTTATTCGTTCCTCAGCACTATTCTCTCAGATCGGGGTCCATAGACTCTAGCAGGACATCATTCACTCTAAGTGATGCAGATATTAGGATTTATTTTCATATTATTTACTTTTTCGTATTTTTATTTCAATGTTATTAGTTTCTAGGATTTTATTTTCCATGTTATTTAGAATTAGGAATTTTAGTGTTTTAGGAATTCTTATTTGAGTAGGTTTCTATCTTTTAGGTTGTTAATTGCCTATTTATAGGCCTCTTTACAGCTTATTTTGTAACTTTTTGATGATTATTGATATTGAATAAAGATTAGTCTCCCTCTAATTCTGGTTTCTTCTTCTTTTTTCTTCTCTTCTCTCCCTAAATTCGTCTATTCTTCTGGTTATTTTCGTCTCTTCTTCTCCTATTCTTCTAATTATATCCCATTTTGTCTATTTCTCTCCCATTTCCTCAATTTCTCTTCACGGTGCTGCATCACTAAGTCACCCCGTGGATGGCATGTGTGATCCTTCACAACGTTTAGGGCCACATAATATTCATTAAAATTGTACTCCGTGTTTCGTTGTTGTCGTCCCGAGACTAAAATGAAGGATACAAACATAACTAGGCAAAAAATCATGAAGGCTTTAAGAATTCGACTACAAAAAACGTGCATATTTGGAAAATCCAGAAGGAAATGCTTTCATTTATTACAAAGAATCCAGAAGCATCCAGATGTAAGATCGTAAAGTGGGAAATGGTACAATGGAGCGGATTTTTAGGCTTTGAGTATTCGGGATTTTGTGTTTTTTAAACCATTATAAATATAAGGACAACTATTAGGCGATAAAGAGTGAAAAAATGAGTGGATTTTTTTTATGGGTAAGCTGGGATTAGGCGGACCCCTATCAGAATATTGAATAAAGAAAGATATACAATAGCAACATGACCATTGTCCAATATTTAGAACAATGTCTAAGGAAAAAGGAAGAACAACAGGGGTCATGATATCCTTGAAGATAAACTCAAAACAAGTAAGAGAAAAGAAAATACATGACATGGACACGTGATCCCTATAGCAAGACCCCATATTTAGGTGAAGCCTTGTTTACTGTGATCCAAGAGATCTATCATCTTCTAGCCATACTTCCTTATTCTCTGGTTTTTCCTCAACTCCTGAACCATTGAGGGTTGGCCCGTTAATTTCGTTAGGATGGAAGCTGGAAGATAGCCCACTTGTCGGCAAAAGTTTTCCTTTTTTCCTTTGGACTTTTTGCCATGAGTCTTCTTCAGTGGGGTTGGATTTCAATTGGAAGAATGGTCCTTCCATATTCCGATTTTCTACTTCAATGCGGGATGTCTCTTCCTCCAGGATATCTGTTACGTGCCTAATTGGTCGTAACACAAATAAGCAAAAACAAAATAGAAAAGAGGGGGAGAGAGGTTGATTCAAGGCAACCGGACCTCTTAATGGCTCGATTCAAGAGGAACCATCACTCTCCAAAACAAAGTTTCTTTTGTTGTTGCTGTAAAAATCTCCTTCTTCTCAATTCATTGAAATACAAACTTAAATACAACTATAAAGGTAGTTTTAGATAACTACCCCACTAACCCACTTACATATTGTTAACTAACCAACTTCTCCAAAAGCGTAAGCTGTTGGAGAAAGTTGTTACTTATCTTTTATACTTTGACACTCCCCCGCACGTGTGTCCCACTTGGCAAACACGTGGCACATGTGGTCCTACTTTGGGCCGACCATTGCATGTGAATTTTTGCTATCCAAGAGGTTTGAACTCGAGACCTTTGGCTCTGATACCATGTTAACTTACCAACTTCTCCAAAAGCCTAAGCTGTTGGAGAAAGGTGTTATTTATCTTTTATACTTTGACACATATCACATAGGAATAACTTCATCCACAACCTAAAATACATAACAACATAACAACCACTACTTAAATGCATATAGCATTCCTTCCCCCTTAGAAACAACCTTGTCCTCAAGGTTGATTTGATGGAGAAAATATGTTATTCCACCGCGGTCCCAAATCCTATGTGACATAATTTTGTTGAACATCAAAATTGACACCAAGTCTTCACGTTCTTCATAAATAATGATCGTGATCTTTCGAATCTCACTTTGGAAATCTGTTGTGATCAAAGTTTCCGCTTTTTTCTCTATTAATTTTTCATGATCATCAATTGCCGCTTTTTTCATGATCAGCAATTGCCGCTTTTTTCTCTGTCCGAACATCAAAATCTTCAATCTAAATCCTTCCTTCATCTCTGCGTATTTCCTCTATCGTTGTGCTGATTTTTTTTAAGCCTTCCATAAATTGACATTGTTCTTCCATCATCTTCAAAGCAAGTGCTTTAATCTTTTGCAGATCGTCATGTATTGATTCCCAAAAATTCTAAAGACGCAGCCATGGCGCAGGATCTTTCGCTCTGATACCAATTTGTTACATGCCTAATTGGCCGTAACACAAATAAGCAAAAACAAAATAGAAAAGAGGGGGAGAGAGGTTGATTCGAGGCAACCGGACCTCCTAATGGCTCGATTCGAGAGGAATCATCACTCTCCAAAATAAAGTTTCCTTTGTTGTTGCTGTAAAAATCTCCTTCTCAATTCATTGAAATACAAAACTTAAATACAACCATAAAGGTAGTTTTAGATAACTACCCCACTAACCCACTTACATATCACATAGGAAATAACTACATCCACAACCTAAAATACATAGCCACATAACAAACGCCACTTAAATGCCCATAACAGTATCTAGCAAGCCCAAAACAGAATATGAGTTGTGGGTTTGGATATCTGGGAGATTTGCATCTGTTTCTGATTGAATGGAGTGGACATTCGATTTTAGTTCAGCTATCTTCTATTCTGGTTTTGATTGCTTGGCTGACTCTGCCACATCAAAGTGCCACATCAAAGTTGTGGGTCTATTTCCTTTGTATTGGTCTTCTTATTCTCTCGGATTATGCATTTTTAAGCTATAAAATAAGGGAACAGCTGGACATAAAAACCAAAATATGAGTTTCTCTAGTCGAGTTGTCTAGTTTCCGATGTCTCAACCCTAAACTGACCCGATTTCAATTTGAGTTTGCCTTTTCCAACCCTTATCCGACCCAGTGTTGACAAATCCCAACTTGCCCCAAACAATAATCGGGTTGAACCCGACGGGTTCGGTCCGATATGAGTTGCACCCCTAATGGGAATGTTCAATAGATCATGACCGCATTCTAATAAAGAACTAGTTTGGTCTCATGGAGAATGGATATCTCATGCAAAAAAAAAAAAAACTAGTTTAATTGCCGGACTCAAGCCTTGGAATCGACACCCTATTCTGATTCCGCCTAATTCCAACATTCAATTAAAAAAATGAACGGAATCAAAAGGACGCAGATGGTACCAGGATGAAATCATAAAGCTAATTTTATTTTCTAGCATGCATAAAATAACAATAAATTGAATACAGAGAAATCTAGAAAGGAAAATTGAGATCCATTTCTCTCTTAGTTCCATAAAACAAATACCGGACGTAACAGCAAAGGAAAATTCTAGAAAAAAAACATGGCGGCATTGCTTGCATTAATTTGAAACCATAATTGTTTCTTTCATCTTCGAATAATCTGATACCCAAATTCAAGATAAGAAAACAAATAGAGAGAGTGTGTGTGGGAGAGAGATGGTTAGAGAAAGAGATAAAGAGAGATAGAGACTAATGACAAGGAAGATCGAGAGAAAGAGAGGATGAGAGAGAAAGAGACTCTAGATAGAGAGAGAGAAACTAAGAGAGATGGACCGAGAGAAAGAGAAAGAAATAGATAGAGAGATCTTCCAAAATAAAGTGCACAGCTTACCTTTGGCCGAAAATCGCCGTAGAGAGAGGGAACATCTGCAACCCTTTTTCAGCGAGAACGGAGACAAGGGAAGAAGGGGATCTCTTTTGTAAGAAGACGAAGAATGCAGTTAAAGAAAATGTTTCAAAAGAAGAAAGAACGGTACATTAAGAATGTCTCAAAAATAGGCGAGATATATTTTTCAAACAACTGGAAAAATTAAACATCATCACCACCCATTGCCCTTCTTCAGGAAGAAATTAAATACGGACAAAGTGTAGATTTGGATATTTTATAACTGGGTAATACTCCTTCCAAATTTTTCTTGGGGTCAATCGTCCCCTTGCCGACAATCCAGACCCAGCTAGAGAGTGTCTATTAAGAATGATCTTAACAATATATGTTTTAGCATTTTCCTAATCAATAATGTTTATTTTATGCTTATGAATGTTCAAAACTACAAAAAGTTGAGGCTCTAATAACCAATATCATTGCTGGCCGCATTTTATATAAGTTCTTACAAAGTATTACTTGTCATATATGTTTTGTCTACCTCCCCACCCCAATCCTAGCCATGTGACACTTCCTTTGTCTAACTCGGTCTTTGTCCTGCCCACATTTCTACTGCACCAGGTTTTATATCTATATGTTTGGAAAGAAAAGAAAAATTAATAGACATTCTATTGCCATTGTCAAGCTAGAATCTAGTGTTGCCGTTAGGCGTGCAAGTTTGGCCCTGTTAGTTCTGACCCCCCTGAGCCCGAACAAGGTCAGGGCTGGATTTTCCAACCCTGAGGGTGGGTCAGGGTTCATTTTTTTAGACCCTGACTCAGGTCGGGTTGGGTTCTGGGTTAATGCGGGTACCTTGACCCGGCTCGACCCTAAGTTTTCTATTATAGAATTGAACCATCTGTGCATGTTTCTTTGCTAACGTTTTCTATTATCTTGGATTGATGTTTCTTTAGATTATTATTACTAATTGTCTCTGTTGCCCGTCATCTTGTTGAATTCATATTGTCTTATTTTGTTCCCTTTCTCTGTTTATTGATCATTTTGTTCTATATGATAAGTGGTTGCTTTATTTTTGGCACTCTTAACAGGTATTTACACTAGGGTCAATTAGGGCCGGCCCGGCCCGGCCCTACCCAATCAGGGCGGGCCAGGGTCAGCACTGAGCCCTGTAGGGCGTGCAATGGGTTGAGGTTTTTCGGCCCAAACTCAGGGTCAGGGCGGGTCAGGGCCGAGATAATGGGATCCAGGGTTGGACTAGGGTTTTGAAAAACCCAACCCTGTTGCAGCCCTAGTTGCCGTCATATATGCATCATACATCCGTACCCGAGCCATTGCCATGCCAGGGTCCATGGCTACTAGGAAAGCCACAACAAATTCATTTGAAGATATTGGAGCATGTTTTCTATATACCTACATGCAGTATATATTCATTTATAATATATTTTGAACAACATTGTTATTCACTTGTATTTACTTTGAACAATATTTCCTAAGAAGGTATTTTTTTTATATGAATAGATTTTTTGCATTAAGTATTAGAAATAAGTGTATATATTATCAACATATAAACAATGTTGGTTCCTAGCTCGAGCAACAAGATACAAGAGATTATAAATTTATTGAGCATTAATTATTAGAGCCCCAAATGTACATGCAAGGTTTGACATTCAACAACAAAAAAATCGCATTATTAGATCTTAATGTTGCATGATTCATATATTTTTGGGGCCATAGGATTATCCAAAACAAGCTCTATCAATGCCAAAGGGTGCGCCTCAATGTATGACATTGAGCTTTTTGCCCTACTAAAGCATTCCGAGGAGTTGTTATATTAAATTGGATGAGGAATGCTTGGGTAGGGCTACACCTTGTCCTAATATAGTGAGGCACACTCACTATTACATAATGGGTCTATCCGTCCAACATTCACTAAAATGTATTTTTGGTCATTAGATATAGTTATTGTTTTCCACCTTCCTAAGTAGGCAAAATAACCGGAATAGAATTGTGTAGAGCGACTGCCTCATTCCAAAAGAAAAACATAAGTCGAGGTTTTAGATGCATGGAATTAGAGATCCGAAGAAACGAGTAGAATGTGTTAGGATCAGGGAATGTCATTCTCTCCTAATTTTCCAATTTCATTATCCGAAATGAAAAAAACATAGAGGAATCGTCGAGAATGGTTAAGGAACACAACCAAAACCTACATGTAAGCAACTGTCCACTTTCAAGGAGAAAGCACCATAGTGACTTCAATTATGATGGTGATTCTTTACTATTAGACTTAAGATCCGTTGGATTATCCTATGATGGCCCGTCATATCAATGGTCTCAGTCAAAAACATACATTTTTTCTTTCATGATGGTGCTTCTTCGAATCATTGCAAGGGGCGGCAAATAATCTCATTCTTTTTTGCAAGAACATGGGAAGCATCTTCTTCAAGTCATTGGAATTCCAGCATAGGGTCTCTTACATGAATGTTCAACTCAACCAAAGGAGGTGCCCGTCAATCCTGTTTGGAGATACAATACATCACCAAACAGGGGCGGTGCGAGAATATGTGAAATAGTTCTCAACGTTGATGTTGGACATACGGGACATGACATGTCGAAGAAAGACAAGCTCTTTCAATTCTTGAGGGTCTCAAGCCTTGGGCTTCATTTTTTACTCGGAGTAGCAAATTCATTGAGTTTTAAAAACTAAAAAAATCTACTTTTGATTTATTGGAAGAGACAAAACCTAATTAGGACCATGACTGGAGAGCTCTTCAAAATTGGTTTCCTCCTTATGGTCTAATGGGCATTGCCCATAGATAACCTGCCAAGAGATTTTCATCTCTTGCTAGGATAAGGGGTGCCAGTTTCAAAGTTCTATCTCGCCCAGATGTACTCGTTCAGTTCATTTTCAGCATATTCATGCTATGTTCTCTAAGTCTAAAATGCCACTTGAATGGTGGCTTGGTCGACGGCGACCTCTAAATCCATATCTGCGGGGAGTAATGATAGACTTTTTAAGGCATGAAATGAAGCCCAAGGAGTTGAAGCTTCACTCCATTCATCTTCTGTTGCTTTAGATTTAGCCTTTTCACTCCCTGATCTACGCCCTCAATGCTCTTATAGCTTTTACCGGTCTACCACTTTTTCCGAGATCAAACCTTAGAACTTGATCGGTTCCCCCATCATTCTCTCCCTATCACCTTTACATGCAGCTACACGTCTCCTGTAAGCTCCCCATAATTGAAAGAGAAACAACTTTCATTTTAGAAAAGGGAAGGGAAGAGGATCCGATGGAGTAGGCCCGTGGAAGACAAAAACGGAAAGATAGATAGGAGAAAATGTTGCTTTCCCGTCGAACATATATGTAGTTTGGCCAATTTATCTAAACTCATTTTTCTATGAATTTATTTCCCAAATAAAACATCTTCCCCGCTTTCTAGAAAATTTACCACCCTATTAGACCTTGCATTGTTTTTCCTTAGAAAACACAAGTTTATATTTTCCCTACACACACACCCAAACGAAGCCTTCATCTATCAGGCCATGCTAAGAAGGCTTATGCTCCTGGAATTTCTCCCGAAGGAAAGTAAAATTGTTGGAAATGATTTAAAATCTAAAAGCTTTTGTTTAATTAGGTTTATTATTTATTTCAGTTTTCTCCTAATTTTTTGGTAAGTTACTATTGAGAGATATCTTAGGAGATTTGGAGCTGTTAGAGAGAGAGAGAGAGAGAAAGAGAGATTTTAGGGAAGTGGGAGACAGTTTCCTAATCCTCCTTTATTTCGATAACGGCTTTCTCACTCTAACGTTAACTCTTAAGAAGGAGAAAATATCTTCTTCTACATAGAGATCTCTCTTCTAAAAAATACCAACCAGTTTTTTTTATGGAAAAACCCCCTCATGTTAATTTTGGTTTCACATTTTATCTTGTTACACTTCATTGTTTTTGCGATACGGGCGATTAACAAGTTTGTGGGATCAATTCCCTGCACGGAGAGATCCGGAAGGATGATTGAATCTTGGGAGCCAAAATCCTGTAAACCCAGTGCAGACAAGGGCGTTTTGACTCTAAAAATAGTGTCATTTATGACGTGCCTCAATCCATTAAAACAGGCTATTTCTAACCTTTCTTGATTAATTTACTTTTATTATTTTAATAGATTAGATCTATATTAATTAATATTAACAGAAATTCCTAAAGATAGATTTCTTAACAAAATTCTCCAACAATTTTAGAGTCTAAACATAAGGAATTTTCTGTTAATATTATATATATATATACATATATATATATATATATATATATATATATATATATATATATATATATGAGTTTTTGGCCCTCGACCGCACCTAAGCTTGGTGCGGTCGAGCGCACACTCTTATTCTTCTATAAAAAAATGGTTTCTACACACATGTGTAGACAAGTTATCTACACACTAGCTTAAAATACAGTGGAGGGCATATTGTTTGGGTGATCCAAACATTCATTTGATTGGCCCTCACATAGATAGGGTGTCCATAAAAAATCAGCTACATAGGATCATCTTAACCCTACGATTTGTGGAGATAAAATGGACGTGTATAAACCTTCACAAATCTGTCCATTTTTTGCCTCAACGGTTCGAAGGGTTAGGATGATCCTATGGTTTGGATCACCCAAACAATGTGGGCCTCCTATGTATTTTAAGCTAGTGTGTAGATAACATATCTACACGTGTGTAGAAACCGTTCTTATATATATATACAGCACACAGTAACAATTTTAGACACGATACTGTTTAGAAATTTTTGTTAATGTTAATTTGATTAAGAAATGGCTTTTGCTGTCATCTCTTTTACACTTTGATGCTGATTTAGGAATATTTTGGTTTTGATACTATCATTGATATTTTCCAGTATATCTGAATTTTTGTGTTAATCTCTAATTTTGTGATTCAGGATTTACCCTGCGATTTCGGATATTGGAATCTGTAATTTTTTCACAGAGAGATAGTAGAGGAAGAAAAGGGTAGAGAGAAATTAAAAATAGGGCTTTTGGAGATCTCGCTGGGAACGGCTCATCTTGTCGGGTTGAAAGGCACACCAATTTTCTCTCTAATCGCCCTTAATATCTTAGGCTGTAATTAATGGGTTTTTTTACAACCACCTCCCCCCCCCCTACCCCCAATTTAATATTGACACCCATGTTTTCAGCTTATGTGAATATTTTTAAAATTCACATATGAATTTCTGATGTAAATGTGTACTGTTCATAGTTCTTTTGTAACCACATCAATAACAGAAATGTGCGTGAGCAATTCCAACCTTTGATCCTCTGTGGCAATACAATATGGCCTAGATAATCTTGGTTTCTATTCCAATAGAACATCCCAACCTTATGAATAGGCCATATAGAAATCAATGATCTAGGTTCTCTTGGTGGTCTCACCGAGTGGATGAATCAGATGGGCTCTTTAAAACAAGTTTTTGACCTTTGATATGGTCAAGTTAGACAGTGATGGCTTTATATATAGCATTACAGCTACCTCCTGCCCCAAGAAATTGACAAATCATTTTCTCTACTTGTTTTATGAATCTGCTCCATTGATCATCATGGATATTTATGCTTCCATAGCTTGTATCTTGAACAGTGACTAATCATATAGAAGGTAATGCCTGCTGAACTACAGATTGAGATTGATAAATATCTAAATAATATAATTTGTAGATTATGTCATATCATGAAAAGCTTACAGTTTTGTATGTTGTGTGAGGGTGCACATTAGCACAAATAGAGCAAATTATCATGTTCACTAAATGCTCTAATGTGGGGGTATTTGAAATTGTTGCGGGGATTGAAACTTATGAAAATATGACATTTGGTTTGATATTCCATGCCTGTCTATGCTAGATATTATTTATTAAGCATAATGGATGATTATAATGAGTGGCATTATCAAGATGCAAATATGATAGCCATACCCATATCTTAGGTGATATGATTGGCACAATCACAATGTGAAAAGGTCTTTTAGACACAATTCAAATATAACTCTCTCATAGAGTGATGGCTTTAGACTTCATATAGT
Organism: Tasmannia lanceolata; assembly: GCF_043159265.1. Lineage (NCBI taxonomy): Eukaryota > Viridiplantae > Streptophyta > Magnoliopsida > Canellales > Winteraceae > Tasmannia > Tasmannia lanceolata. The sequence goes on along the minus strand of NW_027518683.1, from coordinate 48,427,160 downwards.
GTGAAAGCAATATAATTAGAAAAACTAGCTCAAAGGCTAGTGAAAAATCATCGGGGGATTGAGACTGAAGCCCATAAGGTAGTCATCGCAGTGGACACCCAACCTCTGTGATTGGAGATCCCATGAAGGAGGTTAAATGAGTAAAAATGAAGCTGTAGGATGGCTTGAAGGAGCACTGAATATTTTGAGGGGTATTCCCTAGTCTCATTCCTATGGTGACAGTGCTCATTACTATGAAGGTATTAGGTTGAGTTTATCTCTTAATCAGTCCAAGGCAGGATTCTGCAGGGTGTAGGTCATGGCGCACCCTTGGAGGACTCACCTATGTGAGTGTGGTAGTGAGGTCGCTATTGTGGGAAGTTGGGCCACTCCCTAAAGACACTCAGGAAAACAAGATAGGGCTCATGACCGTAAAGGGCCAAACTAATTAGAACTCAAGTAATTGCTCGTACTGTGTGTGTGGTAAGATGAAGTCTGAACCTAAGGACTTAGTTCAAGACTTAGTTCACTACGACTCCTTCAGATGGAATCTTACCAACACTAAGTGTAGGTTCAAGTCCGGAAGACACCCCATTGCACAGTAAAGTCGCTTGCCTGTTTATTTAAATTTTAAATCATGTGGGGGATTGTTGGAAATGATTTAAAATCTAAAAGCTTTTGTTTAATTAGCTTTATTATTTATTTGAGTTTTCTCCTAATTTTTTGTTAAGTTACTATTGAGAGATATCTTAGGAGATTTGTAGCCGTGTGTGTGTGTGTGTGTGTGTGTGTGAGAGAGAGAGAGAGAGAGAGAGAGAGAGAGAGATTTTAGGGAAGTGGGAGACGTTTCCTAATCCTTCTTTATTTCGATAACGGCTCTCTCACTCTAACATTAACTCTTAAAAAGGAGAAAATATCTTCTACATAGAGATCTCTCTTCTAAAAAATGCCAACCAATTTCTATGGAAAACCCCCTCATGTTAATTTTGGTTTCACATTTTATCTTGTTACACTTCATTGTTTTTGTGATACGAGCAATTAACGAGTTCGTAGGATCAATTCCCTGCACGGAAGAGACCCTAAAGGATGGTTGAATATTGGGAGCCAAACGTCGGTAAACCTAGTGCAGACGAGGGCGTTTTGACTCTAAAGATAGCGTCATTTCTGACATACCTCAATCCATTAAAACAGGTTATTTCTAACATTTCCTGATTAATTTACTTTTATTATTTTGATAGATTAGATCTATATTAATTAATATTAACATAATTTCATAAAGATTGATTTCTTAACAAAATTCTCTAACAAAAATGACATCATTTCCCAAGCAGAAACAAAGTAGAAGGAAAAAACCCATGTACTTTCTCTTTCCTCTTGATTAGGGAGGAAACTCATGTAAAACCTAGAATCATGGTATTCAATGAAAATGCCTAATCACAAACACAATAACGGGATGTAATGAATTAATACGAAGGAACTTACCATACAAATAACTAGAATACAAAAAAGGATTAGGTAACTTACCTCGATTGGCCAGGGCGTCGGTGATTGACCTCAATCCGCCGTGGCGGTGGTCGATTGGGCTGGGTCTTCTATTGTCTCTCTTGTCTGCATGATCTCTGTTGGGGGGGGGATCTCTTTTTGGTCAAGATAGATGGCAGTAGAGACCAACCCCTTTATTTATAGAAAAAGATCTCCTAGGTTTCCACTTACATTAAACCCTAATGAGATTAATCTATTTAACCAACGGATGTAGTTGAATCTAGGGCTACACTAATCATCAATGTTTCAATCGAGATGAGATACACTGATTACCCTTATATCCTTCATTGATTATTGTGGAAATGGGTAACTCCAGTAATTTCACACTTAATCTCATTCTTCAATCTAGACTGTCTATCTTAGATCAATGATGGCCCGCATAAGATCTTACAACTCAAGATACAATTATTTGGAAAATTCATTGGAGACGAGGAAAGTAGAATGAACGAATGCATGACAACCAAACATCACTAGGAAGGGAAAATGATTTTATTTTACTTTCGTTTTTTTCACAATGCTTCTCATCTTGCAATTCTCGGGATAGGTAAATCTGATAGAACGAAATCGCAAAAGCGGGTTCAACCGTATAAAGTGTATTTAAACTCATCCATATGCAAAACACTACCGTATAAAGTGTATTTTTTTTAAAAAAAAGGCTCACTTGGTCACCTTTTTAAAAGATCCAAACCGTTCATTTATTGGCCATAAAATCTCCTCCAACCAGGTTTAGATCTTTGAACAAGGTAGGACCCACTCTATTTTGTAAAAAATAAAATAAAAAATACGTGCATGCACATACGGACACCGTATATCACGTATTTATTAAAAAATTCATTGTGTCACACCTTGTTCGAAGATCCAGAAGGTTAACTTATTTTGTCCTATTATTTAATTCATATGAGGTGGCTGCTCTGAATTGCAACAGCCAGCCGCAGAATGCCTTTCTGCTAAGGTCCCTAGCAAATCCCTTTATTCCGAACGCCTGTTATTATATTTCTGTCTCTCTTCCTTATCGAGTTGGGGGATCAGAAATGCAGAGCGAAATCACAACATCAGAACCTTTTCCCGTTAGAAGGCTCGAAATCACAGACAAAAACAAGGGTTTCATCGACCTACTAGCCCAACTCAGTCTCTGCGACTCAGTTTCCGACTCGGAATTCCAAACCCGATTCCAAGAACTCAGCTCCCATGGCGAAGACCACGTGATCTGTGTAATCGAAGATGAGAAATCCCAGAAAATCATTTCCACCGGAAGCATTTTCATCGAAAAGAAATTCCTCAGAAATTGCGGAAAGGTCGGTCACATAGAAGATGTAGTTGTAGATTCAAGTGTCCGAGGAAAAAACCTAGGGCAAAAAATCGTACGGTATCTCTCTGATCACGCTAGATATATGGGTTGTTATAAGGTTATTCTCGATTGTAATGTTGAGAATAAGGGTTTCTATGAGAAATGTGGATTTGAGGAGAAGAGTATTCAGATGGCTATGTATTTCGAATGATCGAAGCGAAATTGAAGAGGGCTTTTTTTTTCTGTGATTGGTAATGTAGGGTTTTTGTTGGTTTTGTTTTGTTTCCTAAATTTCTGGATTTTAGAAGCTAAAAAGTGGATTTTATACGCTAAAACTTGGATTTTACAATCTTGAAAATGTACAATCCAGGTTTCAACTTGTAAAATCCAGGTTTTAGATTGTAAAATCAAGGTTTTAGCTTCAAAAATTCGAGGATTTTATAATCCTGGATTCTAAAATCCTTTTATCTCGAGTGATTGAAGTGGGTTTTTTCGTCTGTGATTGGTAATGTAGGGTTTCTTTTCTTTGCTCAATTTCTGGAAAATGGGGATGTTATAGTTAACGTCCTGGATTTTACACGCTGAAAACTGGAGTTTACAAGCTAAAACTTGGATTTTACAATCCTGGAAATGTACAATCCAGGTCTGAACTTGTAAAATCCAGGTTTTAGATTGTAAAATCAAGGTTTTAGCTTTAAAAATTCGAGGATTTTACAATCCTGGATTCTAAAATAATTGTATTTCGAGTGATTGAAGCAAAATTGAAGTGGGTTTTTTTGTCTGTAATTGGTAATGTAGGGCTTTTTTTTCTTTTCCCTATTTGTGGAAAATGGGGATTGTATTGTTACCCTTGAATTTAGGCACTTCCACCCATGTCAAATTTGTCACTCTGTCCTATCAAACAGGACAGATTAACATGGGTGGAAGTGTCCAAATTCACCTTCCGGAAATTGTTGATCTTTTTTCTTAATTTGGTTTATGTTAGTTGAGTGGAATTTGAATTTCTGATGGCTTTCCTGTTTCATATAGAGGAGAAGGATAGGAAGAGCTGAATTTCCTCTAGTTGAACTAGTTCAGGTACTATCTTTATTTGATTTAATTTGTTTTAGTTGTAATAACTTCATAAGTAGGTGACTGGAGTTGTACATTGGCAATGTAATGATAGAATAGTGCTATATATTCAAGATACATGATAGAATATTGCTATGTAATGGGTGCAGCATTTTGGGAATGAATGATTCAAATGCTAGCAAATTAGGAATTTAATGAGTGGGTGCATCTTGGGAATAAATAGTTGAAGCTCACATGCAGAAATAAGCAGTATAAATATAGAAAAATGAGAAGTAACAGATGCATACGACAAACTTGTGTTTAAACACTACCAGCCTGTGATATTTGAGTGAAAAATTCAGTTTGTTCAATCGCTAATAACAGATTTGAGTGAAATCCTAGATTTGCATAGAATACGGAACTCCGACAAGAAAGAAACCTGAAACAAGACTTATAATTGAAGAGGACTTCTTTATAAAAATCATTTAAAAATTTGTCAGAGACCAAGAATTTTGTTTGTATGGATCTTCCAAATGGAAAAGGATGCAGCTAACTACAAAAAACAAGTGAAATGAAGAAGGCTAAGCTTGAATGGAGTTGAAAATTATCAGCAGAAACTGGATTACCAAGTCATCCAAAACCACCAATATGGGAAGGCTTTGTACATTCATCAATCTTAATTTCCTCAATTACTTAAAGATGGCATAAAGATGAGATATAGAAGTCAAGACTGGAAAAGTAATAAGAGTCAATTAATAATAAAAGAGGTGAATGAGCAAGAACAGAATTATGTAACTTCAAAACTAATGAAAGAAAGGAAACATGAACTACACAAATAGAAGTTGTAATTTCTCTATCAAATGTTGTAATTGATACTTTAAACCTTTGTAGATAATGATATTAAACCATTAACCTCTCCTATTAAGAACAAGACCCAAAATGGAAAAATCAAGGCGGCACATTTTATTGAAAAAGAAAACAACATAAAAAAACAACGGCAAAAAGCAAAATGAGCTAACTGGTGTAGATTAAAATTCAGATATGAAGATTCAAACAGCAAAATGCAGATTTAAGTACATATATGATGTATTTTCAACTAATTAATTCAACATATTCATTAAGAAATACTAATTCATGCATTAACTCTGTATCGTGCTTGAGCAATTAACAGAGATAAGTGTAGAGTCTGTAGACAATTCTTTTTTGTTTGGCATTAGCTACTACAGAAGGAAACATTTGATAACATGGAGAAAGAAAGTATAACATGTGAACTACGTTGTCGGTTTGCAAGAATTAAATAGAAAAGAGCATATGAATTCTAATTTACATCTTGGAAGACATAAGATTTCTAAATTATCTTATCTGCTCTTTCAAGTAACTGCCCTAAGGTGTTGGGACCAGGACATAGAGGAGATTAAAAGACGAGATTTGGGCAATTGGAACCCCAAAAAATCCAAAATTTCATTATTCATTGGTAGTAGAATATAAACAAAATTTTGTGGAAATAATAAAGTGATCAGAAAGCAAATGTAGAGCACCAAAGAACAGAAATTCGTAGAGAATTCGCAACTCGAATATTTAATCATGGACAACATAGTTGAATAATATAAGTATAGGACCTCCCTTTCTAGTATATTTTCTGGATGGGGATGAGGATACAAAGCAAGCAAGAAAATTGCCTGCATCTCCGTGGTTGAGTGCAAACATGAATATAATTCCAAGTCAGAAAGATATAAAAGATAAACCATGTAATTACTGGTTCAACTCTACTCACCAGTCAGCACAAGATATAGCACTATTTTGGCATAAATTAAGAAGGAAATGGAAAAATGAGTTGTTCAATTTGCCTCGAACGTCAAAATTGTTAGAACACCAAACTTCTTGAACTTCTTATTTGCATATTTGATCATGACAACGTAATACAAAGCATATGTGGAATGCAAGAAAATTATTTAGATCATCTCCTCATGCCCGCATTTTTTCTTCCTGGTTTGTTTGAGCTTTGAAGATATGGCTATAAATACCAAAAAAAAAAAAAAAAACACTGAGTTTACCAAGTTATTACTCTGTTGTTGTTACCTTGATCATCAACATATGAGGGAAAAGGAAATAAAAACTGGATATAGATAAAGGGGAAACAAGAATACAAGAAGTTGATAGTCAAGCCAATCAAGAACAAAAGTTAACCATATAAATCACATAATATTGTCACTGTTCAAAAATTCGCAGAGTCAAAGCAGACTCCTGAGTCAGATATTTACAGACGTGAGTCCAGACGCTTTACCTTGGCTAGTTTCTCACCCGAATTAATGAAAAATTGACAGCCATGTCCACTCCTTCATACATTGGCTGAGTTCTCGTCCGAACCTGACTTTTTAAACACGGGTGTTATGTGGTGTAAAGGTCGACCTATATGTCTTAAATTAGGTGATCACATTATTAGGATCAATTTGGATCAACAAGTACTCCTTCTTTGGAACAAAGAGTTGGCAGTGTGTAGCGAAAAACTGAGTTTCAACATAAGATGTTTTCGATCTCGCAAATTCATGCTTGATCTGAACATATGTTTGGTTTGGTTTGGTTTGGTTTGTCCAACCAGACATGAACAAAAGAACTAGTAGAGCTATGCCTAATAATGTATGGAAAACTTGAGCATGAAACAAATATTGAGCATGCTCTCAATCAATACTCTTCACCACTGCTACTCAAACAAAAACCAAGCCAAATTCCTTTTGAGTGCCTCTCTAGATAAGAAATTCACAGCCCACCCATCTTAAACATCACATGTATCATTGATGAAACTATTAAACCAACAAGAATAATATCATGCCTAAGACATATCTCCAATAGATTTTTTTTTTAAAGTAACATTTATTCATTATAGAAAGCATATTCAAAGCAGAGAAAAAAAAATCCAGAGCAATGGTTCACATTCAGAAGGGAAAAAAAAATCCAAATGCCTCGAAATTGGGGGTGAAAGGCCCAGCCTCCTAAATGTGCACTTGCATGCATCCATAACTAGAACGAAGTGTTCTGCTTAATACATCTCTCCATTTGGATTTTTGGAAAATATTGCCTTGTCCAATGATGCAGATCTTGACACTAAGAACCTGTTCTTTTAAGATTGTGACAACCGATTGTAGACTCAAAATTAAACGTAACAATGAGTCCAATAATTGGTATTTGACTCACAATCGGTTCTTGTAAAGGAATAGAATTTAGACACCCGTGCATTTGATAGTCTTTGATTGAATAACACAACTCTAGCATTAGAATCACATATATAATTAGAGCACATACATAATTAGTGCTACCTTGTTTTGTCTTAGTATGGATGTTACGATATGCACACCCTTCTGTGCTATCACATAGCCCCTCAATTGCACTGGAGGCCCACTTTGTGACCTCTTGCAAGTTAATGAAGTGGGGCTCTAATTTTAAGTTACTATAAAAATAAAGCAACATTACTAAAAACCAATCAACATATATCTAATAAATTAAGGGGTGCCATTATCAAAACAAGAGAGTATAGATATCATACATGATACCTATAGGTAAATTAGTCTCCTACCGAATCCCTTCCCCGCTTGCCGATATCATTTTTAATGATGCATCAGGTTGTTTGTTCTCCCGTTTATAATTCCTATGCTTTAGGCCTTTTGTATTGAGAGCATGTTCCCTTTTGGCTGCTTTTTAAGCCCCCCTAGTTGTACTCCTTTTTCCATTAATGATATCTGGTCGGGGTCTTGCCTAACCCCATCTTACCTACCAAAAATGAATAAATAGATTAGTCTCCTACCCATGGCAAGAATGACACTCCAAAAGACACCAAATTTACAACCAAAACAATTGGATCCTCTCATTTTCATAATCGTACCCTATGTGGAGTCCACTTGTGCGCCTTTGCAATTCGACAAACTAACTTTCCATTTCCAAGGTCACATGCCTTGCTACACATTAAGTCATCTTTCCATCTACCATCTTTTCCTTTTTATCTACTAGTGTCTTGCCTATGTGTAGGGGTGTAAACGAGCCGAGCCGAACCGAGCTTAGCCAGGCTCGGCTCGGCTCGGCTCGGTCAGGCTCGGCCAGGCTCGCTAGCCTTACCGAGCTCGGGTTATATTATGTTCACACCCCTCATCTTCCCTGAACAGCCCTACTAGTGTAATTTGACTACTTTTTTTACACTATGGGGGGTGGTCCTAGTAACAAATGGGGTTCCAAAAATGAAGTGACATATTTTGCACCCCCCCCCCCCTTCACTCCCTGGACAACCCTTTTAATGTATAAATTAATATTATATATATATATATATTTTTTAAATATATTAAATTCTTAACGAGCCTTAACGAGCCGATTCGAGCCGAGCTCGAGCCTCCGAGCCCGAGCCAAAATTGACACCCTTACCTATGTGTGATCTTCATTTTCATTTTCACGAGGCATGTGAACACAAAATAAGAGAATACTACATAAGGTCCATATCAATCTCAACACCCTATTATCTGAAGAAAGTAAATTAGAAAAAGTTATGAAGATAGATGCTTCCAATATCTGGTGAAGGCAGTGATGTTCCTTTAACTACTTCATCACCTTCCTCAACATGATTCATCTTAGTTTTGTGGGAATGGGAGATCATTCACTGCCCTTAGGAATGATTCATCACCTTCAATGATCAATTTGACATGACCCAATACCAGATATGTGTCATTGTGCTCATGAATACTTAGGCCCTGTTTGTTTTGGATTTTGAGAATCAATTATGAATCCCAAACCGATTATTGGACTCAAAATTATGTTTAATTTTGACTCCAATAATTGGCTTGGGATTCACAATCAATTCTCAAAGTCCAAACGGGGCCTTAACAAGCATCCATTGATCAATCAAAGTAACTGAATTTCATCCGTGATGAGTGCATTCTCCATTCATCGAGAATGATTTAGTTCTCTTTTTAGGTTGTAGTTTATCATCTTCATTGAATGAAAATTATAAAAACACACATAAGGTGTGGTGCTTGAACTGTTAATTCATTCTTTCAGCATGAATTTGGCCCATATATGGTTTCCTCCTCCATCAAATTCTCAACTGGGTTAAGTGACTGTGCCACAAATTTCGTTTCCAAAGGATGATCTATAGCATAAATATCTTTCTATCTATGAAACTAAGAAGAGCCTCATCATTTCATTTAAGAAAAGTTTGTTATTATATAACAGTGAAATCTACACTCACATGCAGTAAATAAAATAAAGAAATACAAGAGAATAGCATAACGCACAAAAGAACATAGAATTTACGTGGTTGGGTAAGGGGTTGTTTGATGGTACGGAAAGAATTGTTCAAAACAAAAGATCCATCCAGTTTGATCTAATCCATCAAACAGTGGGAAGTCTAATTGAATAGCCCGTGTTTAGATTACAAACGATGCCCACAATCCCTTCCTTTCATAATGACAGCTTTATCAAAGACTTCTTTCACTGGGTGCTGATAACTTTTTTGGGAAAAATTCTCTAGCTAATTAACCGGTAGGAGTCCCTCGTGGAGGGAAAATGACATGGAGGGAAAGTTCGTTGAGGTGGAGGGAATGTTGGGTGTACTTTCTCACTTTCAAAATCCTCTACTGACGAGAGTATTTTGGCCTTGAGGAAAGGAAAATAACTTTTTAGGCTTGGATTCCTTCCATTTCTTGACAATGAAATGACCAGAAAGATTTTATTTTCCATTTGCAACACCTTTTTGGGCTTGGATTCTTTCTTCTTCTTTTTTCTTGATTTCTGTTATGATTTTCTGTTCTTTTCTTCTTCTTTTTTACCATGTCATTTTCCTTTCCTTTCCCACGCTCATTAAGCATCCGAACACGCCTGTCACGCCCCAAACCGTACACATAGCCCAGTACGAGACAATGTTGTACACTACGACGGACCCCATAGTACACAAATCTTTCAATAACAAATTCCAATATCAAAATCCAAAAGATAAACCACGCATTTTGATATCTAAATTAAATGTTCAGTTAAATAAACATCAATGACAAATAAATTCAAAACTCACTCATTTCCCTATCTCTATCGAATATGAAAATTTAAGGCTAGTATTAACTCACCCTGCTCACAGAGACCAATGTTCTATCCCTCAAGGCCAAAAGATGCAACTCCGACTGAGTCAATTCTTAGAAGCTGAAATGACGTTAACCACATATGAACAACGAAAAGGCCAAACAAGTAATAAAGAAAAACTATGGTTAAGAAGGTTAACCACATATGAACGAAAGGCCAAAAAAGTAATAAAGCAAAAGTATGGTTAAGTAGGCTAAGGGGTAAAGTAAGCAAATGAGAACATAGTTCTTTTCAGTTCACAATTTAGAAATCAACATCTATGTTCAATGGCTAATCTATGGAATATCATTAAAAAAAAATGGCTGATCCATGGAAGGACAAATGGTAGGGTTCAGAGTTTTCTGTACAAGATCGATATTTCAAAGATTCACATGGTCTCATAAATCAGAAGTTCAATGGTTCTTATCACGGTATATTATTCAATAATTCAGAGGGATGGACAATTGGTTCAGAGTTCGATAAAGCCATTAATGGCTTTCAAACTGGCTTCAATGCCCCATTTGTAAATAACATTAACTTATTATAATCTTATTTGTAAATAATTTTTTTAGCATAGTCTCTCGCCAATGAAAATTTTTTCTTGCGATTCCACAATTTAGAGGTACATGATATGATTATGGTTAATTTAGAGGATGTTTTAGAAATATTCTTCTCTCGGAATGGACATGCCCAGTGATTGTCTGAAACAGATCACATTTCTTTAAACAGGGAGAAAGTAGTGGCATTCAAAATATGCATTTTCTCTTCTCTTAGAATCACTACTGGTTGGGTTCATATTTTTTGAAAAATAAAAGGAAACCCAATCACAAAACATTAAGTTTATGACTAACCAGAGTTTCCTAACGGGAAGGGGACAGAACCAAGAATGAAAACAAAATGAGCAATGATAATTGCCCTCACGAGATGAATTCGCCCTGTAACTCTCTCTCTCTCTCTCTCTCTCTCTCTCTCTCTCTCTCTCTCTCTCTCTCTCTCTCTCTCCAAGTAGAGAAGCCACTGTTACAAAAGAGAAAAATTTGAAAGAGTTAAGTCTCTCTCTACAAGTAGAGAAGCTACAGTTAGAAAATAGAAAATTTTGAAAGGGTTAAGTGGCAATACACTATATTTAGAGTTAGTAAATAGCAACTGGGAAATTTTAGAAATATTTATTCATTCCAAATTTTTTTCCAAAAATCCATGCAATCCAAACAGGGTGCAATAGGATTTGCTATGCCAATTCACGGAAAGCCATTTCACGGCTGACTTTTGCATGACACATACGCTCTTTGTAACAGATTTTGTCTTATTCATTCCATTCATATGATGTGTTTTTCCGTGAAATTGCCTAGCAAATCCCTATACATGAGTCTCTTAGTCTAAACACTGCTATCAAATTGAAATCTATGTATAACCAAGGGTAAAATGCGTAGAGAAAAGATTCAAAGTTATTTACGATAAATTATTTACAAGGGATGCTAAACTCACATGAGCCCTTGTAGAAAACGACTGCAAGGGCCTCAAGATTATGTGGATCCAATGTGAAGCCCTTGTGGTTGTTTTCTACAAAGGGCTCCTATGAGTTTAGGATCCCTCTTTCCTCAATAATTTGTTACTATTCTACTTATTTATTTATATTTAGGAAAGGAAATGATAAATGCACCCCTTTTCATCACTTGGGGCACCCAACTGCATTGTACGTGGCAATCAGGTCACTTCATTCCTTCAAATGTGAAGTACATCAGCACCTTTGCAGTCATAGACACACTTAGACCTGGCAAACGGGTGGGTCGGGCCGGGTCAACCCGCGGGTGATGCGGGTGCGGGTCACACGGGTCGGGTCAGGAGATGACCCGCATTTTTGCTGGTCAGAATTTAGGTGACCCGCGCGGCCCGCGGGTGGGCCAGGTCAACCTGCGGGTCACCCGCAAATTCAAACAGTTGTTTATTTTGGAAAATGTTATCACTAGATTTTGATGAGAGGGTATGGCCGGCACCGTGGGATGATCCAAACCGTCCATTAGATGGCCCACAGCCTAAATAGGTTGTGCCCCAAAAATCATTTCAATAGGTTGATCCTAACCCTCCGATCTATAGAGGGTTAGGATCAAGTGATCAGCCCTCTAACATTCAAATCGGAGGGTTGGGATCAACCTATGGTGCTAGCCACAACCTATTTATATTCTATGGTGCCAGCCATAACCTATTCAGGCATCAAACCCTTAAAAATGGATTAGCACGACAACATCACCATCCTTTGCATTAGAAAAAAAAAAAGCCATCTAACTAGATTAGCATAACAAAATCACCACCCCTAAAAAAGCCAAGTGACTTGCGGGTGCCCGCGGGTTGACCCGACCCGACCTGTGTTTTTGCGGGTTGGGTCACCCGCAGGTTAGTTTTGACGGGTCACTAAAACTCAAACCCGTGCCCGCAAATTTGCGGGTGGGTCGGGTCGACCTGCGGGCACAGGTCGCTTTTGCCAGGTCTAGACACACTGTAGCTGGGTGTCCCAAGTGATTAAAATGGGCGCATTTATCATTTCCGAGGATCTGTGATCTTTTATTCAATCTTTAATAAGATGTGTAAAAACAAACTACTTTTTTACCTTTTCTCCACTACTAGCTAGATAACCACTAGTGAGCAGCTTAGATACTAAGTTGTCTCTCCCCTATAGTTTCTCAAAACACCAACAAATAGATAAGCTTAAATCTTCCACTAAGCACCAAACATTTAATCAATAACAAAAAAATAAGATCAAATGTGAAGATAAACAATGCCTCCAACAAGCCCATCATAAGAATGTGAACGGCTAATTTCTGGACGGCACAGTTAGTGTAGATGGAGGTGAAGCAGCCTCATTTTAAGAAAGCCTCTACACAATTCTCAAAAATGATTTTCTCCCTGAGAAGAAGAGCCATATATGGAATGATTTATGATTTAACGGTATCAGATGACAAAACTTAAAAGTGACAATGAAATGGTACTTGTTTCCTTAAGAAGGGGGAATCCACCAAGACGCTCTTTATTTTATGGGATTTGTTAAGGACCATTGCATTAGGCATTTCGCAGCTGGGCTGTTGCATGTGCGACCTACCACCCAGGCTCAAATTTTGTCTTATTCATTTAATTAATCTGAGGATTCTGAGGTGACTGCTCTCACATGCAACAGCCAAGCCGCAAAATGCCTTATGCAATGGTCCCTAATAAATTCCTTATTTTATTATAAGCTTATATTTAAACTTGATTCAGACAAACTGGATTGCAAATCAGTTTAAAATTATTCACTGGCCGTTTGGATACACGGATTTTAGAATCCACGTTTTTAGTTCGAAAACAGTGTAAAAGAGGGGTTCATGATCAGGCAATTGTATGCTATCCAGATAGCTTTTCTTGGATTTTATGTGAGAAATTCAGGTTTTAGAAATCTCTCCCACATCCTAAGATTTCTAAAACCTGGAAATATGGGATGATCTGCTACTCTCTTGCTGACGGAAAGAGGGGTTCATGATCAGGCAAAGATAGCTTTTCTTAGATTTTATGTGAGAAATTCAGGTTTTAGAAATCTCTCCCACATCCTAAGATTTCTAAAACCTGGAAATATGGGATGATCTGCTACTCTCTTGCTGAAGGAAAGAAGAGCGAGAAGTCAGAAAACGACGGCTGGTCCGCGTATCCAAATGGCCCCTAAAGTTAGTCAACTAAGAACCAATATGAATATTTTTCTACTTTCCACATTTGGGTTTCTTCCCACCTCTTTTTTAACACAAAAACTTAGTAGGGCCGAAGAATGAATGGTTTTCTGAGATGATCCTTACTCTTCATCCTTCGAGATTTATATATGGCATCGTCGTATTAGATTGGAGGAGTAGGATCATCCGATGGAGATGATTTTTGGGGCATAGCTTATATACATTGAGGCCCAACAAATGAACGGTTTGGATCATTGAACAAAGTGACCCATCAAATTTTCTAAAATATACTCGTTATAAGATGTATGCAACTGTGCATGTAGGTGTCATATGATTGGTGGACCCCAATGCATATTGCGTCCATTCATATGTGAGTTTATATTTTGAAAAACGAAAATGATATGGATACCTAGAGTACGACCTAAAACAGGACCTGCAATGAGAATATACCATGTGTTAAAGAAAAATTTATTTTTTGATCATTTCCCTCAACTTAAGGGATTGCTCATGTAACTAGTGATGTTGTGGCGTGAAACAATTTGTTTGGTCCCTTTCAGGTCCTAGTCTCGTTTTCCCTAGCTACTCTTTCAAAAGAGGTCACCCTGTTCAAAGATCCAAATCTGTTGAGCCCTAATGTAAATACATCGTGCCCCCAAAATCATATCCATTAGATGACCCTAACCCTATAATTTGTAGATAGATTCACCATACAGAAATCTCTATAGAATGTCGAGATAGGATCATCCAATGGAGTTGATTTTTTGGTACAACGTATTTGCATCGGGGCCTAAGAACTAAATGCTTTAGGTCTTCGAACAAGGTGGGCCCCACTCTTTAAAAAAAACGTGCACCTACATACAAACACATATTTATTACAAAACACAGTTTTGTCCACATTATTCCAATATCCAAACCATTCATTTGATGAGCTCCAATGTAAATAGGCATTTCCCCAAAAATCATCTCCATATGATGATCCTAACTCTCCGACCTGTGGAGGTTGATCAGAGTGTTTGGATCATCCTATGAAGATGATTTTATGGACAATGCCTCTTTATGTTAGGGCCCAACAAATGAACGGTTTAGATCTTTGGACTAGGAAGGCTCATGTGATTTTTTAAAAAACACACCTTTACGGGGTCGACCTTCTCCAATGATTTAAACCATTCATTTTGGGCCCACCAAGGGTTTGTACTCAACGAGGGAAGAGAGAGTACTGGAGGGGGGTAGATGTTCGTGGGGTAGGTCCCATCAAAAGTTCACATTGAGAGAGAGAGAGAGAGGGAGAGAGAGAGAGAGAGAGATGCTCCTTGGATGATTATATCCTGTGAAGAGATAACATCTAATTTTGATATTTGTATATGATATAGGTATTAGAAATTTTGGTCATCCATGGCAGAGTTTCAAAGTCCTCTATAAATGTTGTTTAATGTGGATATTCATGAATGTATTATTAACTTGAACATATATTTCTGTCCTGTTAAATGTCCATGCCTCCATGCCATGTTGCTCAATTGGATGATGCTTTGTGCCATGACCTAAAAGGTCATTGTTCTCTCATATCACACCCAAGGTTTTAAATTTCGATTTCGGGGTTAATTTCGGATGGTTAATTTCGGACTTAGCTGAAACCGAAATTTCAGCCAAAATTTGGTAAAGACACGAAATGTCAATTTTTGGGCTAAAATTTCGTTAGGCTGAAATTTTGGAAAGGAATAAAAAATTAATATTTTTTCAAATTTCGCCGAAAATTGATGAAATTTCCGAAATTTGGTAAGTTTCGCCAATTTTGGTTTCGGTCTTGATCGAAATCCGGACGAAATTTAAAACCTTGATCATTCCTTAACAAAAAATGATGTAATTAGTACACATGTAGATAAAAACAAATGTCATAGCAAAGTATAAATACTTATGATTAGCTGGTTCTTTGTCCATTAAAACTGGAACAAAGCTTCTGGTGTATAAAAGAAGAGAGTTTGGTGGAAAAATCTCTGAGGATTGTTGTTCCTTTACAGAACCCATTTTTGGCTTGAATATGAACTAGGTCAGAAGTAGAGCTTTCAACTATTTCTGTTTCCTTTCTGCTTGTAATGATCGACACAAAGATTCAAGCATTTCCTTCTGATGTTTCTTCATAAATTCAGACTTCATAGATGAAGGAAAGCACAAGACAGTAAGACAGAAAGACAATACTCACTATGAGAAGCACATAAGAAGCTGATGCAGTCTAAAACATAGAAGCACATAATCCCAATGGATAGCCATGAGAGTTGCATTTTCCAAAGGTTGAATGCATCTAATATTTCAATTCTTCATGCATTGTAGATTGTTCACATGTAGCATACGATGAATTTTCATCTTTTCATATAATTTGTAACTTGTCTCACATCTTTAATGCTTGCTTGTATAGTTGTATTATAAGCTAGGGGCCTAGTTCATGTCAGGCACTTTTTGATTTGCATAACATTTTATACTTGTAAGCTTAAAAGCTAGTAATTTGGAAGAATTTAGAGTGGACGAACAACCTATCTTCTCTTTTAACTTTTGTTTAATGTTAATAGTTGAAGAAGTGGCATAATTGAAGTCCCGAATATACTGTTTTTGCCCCTAACAGGATGTACGAACAGACAATCTATAGTTCTTTGTCCACCGACCTGACCCGAAAATAATCTAGGTGGGGTTTAGACATCATGGGTCTTTGGCTGGATCGGGTTTCAGGTTGAAAAACCCACTCCAATCAATCAAAGGTCAGTTCGTGTTTAAAGACAGAAAACTCGAAACCCGACTCCACTCTTGAAAGTGTAATATGACTTTTTCTTCAATATCTCTTAAATAACATGATAAAGTATGGCGTGTGATATTAGCACTACCCAATTTTAATAATTGCACCAAGTAGGCTTTTTTCTTTTCTGCTTAACTGGCTTCCTAGATTTTTTGACAGCTCTAGTACCATTTGACTCCTGTTTATGTTGTAAAATTTTCCTCCAAATATAAATATAGCATACCTGTATTTCTACCAAAAATAGAAATGAAAACTGATGATTAGAACCTTTTCGATGTGACGAGATGGGGCACGGACTAGGTCGCTTTCTTTAAGGTGATTTTGCGCATCTGCAGAAGAACCTCTGGTGCAACAGATTTAAACGCAATCACCCACAGGATACAACAGCCCGACGCATTTATCTGAAGTGCACGATAGATTTGAACCAAATAGCGAACACTCCGAATGCCCAGCAAATGGAATAAAACAGAGAAGAAATAAAATGACAGAACACTATGAAATATAGAGTAACTCGGTTCTGTGAACAACAGAGAGAAGGAAACTACTGTTTTATCACGAGTAGATAAAGGAAATGGTCCTCTGCTAATAGCGCAGAAAAAACTGAGTAAGAAAAGTTCTCTGTTAACAGGGAGCAGCAAAACAGAAAACGTTGTATTGAAAAATGTTGGTAAACATGGGTTTTTATAAGAAGAAACATGTTTGTTAAAGACACCCTTTAAGAAACACAAGCACCCCTTCAAAACGTAAATACACCCTTTAGAAAATATTTTTAAAGTAATAAACGCATCCTTTAAAAACTAGCCATTTTTTTAATACGTTATGTGGAAGGGGTTTTAACGGTCGGATTAAGTTAAAACAAAGAAACATGACCTTTGGGTTTAAAAAAGAAAATACATGATTGAGTTTAGAATAAACACAACTCTTGGTGATTAAAAAGGTTAATCTTGTTTAGGGAAAACCCAAACCCCAACCCAACCCACACGCACAGCACAGCGCGTGTGT
The DNA here is from genome assembly GCF_043159265.1 of Tasmannia lanceolata. Taxonomy (NCBI): domain Eukaryota; kingdom Viridiplantae; phylum Streptophyta; class Magnoliopsida; order Canellales; family Winteraceae; genus Tasmannia; species Tasmannia lanceolata. The sequence goes on along the minus strand of NW_027518683.1, from coordinate 48,409,738 downwards.
CCGCGTGTGTGTTTTTAATTTACATTTTGTTCTTGTGTGTTCTTTGTAAAAGCTCCAAGGCAAACAAATTGAATGTCCTTGAAAGGCCCAAGCCTTTGTCTCAACACTCCATCTTATATGGATGGGAGAATTTTTCTCACTTTCCCATCTTAGACTAAACTTTTGAGAGGTAAGAGAGCCTCCTTCAAAAATTCGAAAGTTTTGGTGGGAAAATACAAAAGAAGAGAATCTTTTAAAAATTTGAAATTTGGGTGGAAATTTCAAAAGCAAAAAGAATCTTTTGCAAAAGCAAATGTCCTTTCATTTTTAGTATTAAAATACTACCAGTTTAAAATAGAAAAGACAAGATGGCTTAGTGCAATTATTTAAACATGGTAGTGCGAGTACCAATGGCCTAAATTACTTTCTAGTATATTTGATATAATTGTCTTCATTAATCATGTTTGTTAAATTAAGGGCATGTTCGGCTGCTATGGTTTTTGAGCGAGGGAAGGGGGCATAGAAGCCAAAAAACAAAATAATTTACTCAAAATATGATCGTCTATTTCCTAATTCTTACGCATTTCTCACCCTCATTTGCCTCTCAAATCTCTCTCTTTCTCCCCCCGCCCTACTACTTTCTCACCACTTGGGAGACAAGGTTTTAAATTTCGGTTTCGATCCTCACCGAAACTGAATTTTTGAAATTTTGAAATCTGACGAAATCTAAAAAAGCAATATTTTATCTTCCCTGAAATTTTGGCCGAAATTACCAAAAATTTGTTAATTTCGCCCGAAATTTCAGGGAAATATTAAATAATGAATATTTTAACATATTTCCCTAAAATTTTAGATCGAAATTTTAGGAAAACAAAATTTTGAAATTTCCCTGAAATTTCAGGTCGAAATAAAGTAACATTTCGAGTTTCCCCAATTTCAATTTCGGTATCCACCGAAACCTGAAGTTTTGGATTTCGGTGGAAATTTAAAACCTTGCTTGGAGACACGAATTTATCGTGAAAAAAATCCTAGCTACCGGACATGGCTTAAGGTCACGTTTGGCCATCATGAGTTTTGTTTCTTGGAATTTTAGCTTACCCAATGGTAAGAGACTGTGGGAGAGGGATAGATACGAGAGGGATGGGGGAAGAGATGGCAAGAAAAGCAAAGCCTGGAAACCTAGGAAGCAAAAATCTCCACTCAAAAGGTTTAGCTACCATGAATTTTGTTTCTTGGAATTTTAGCTTACCCAATGGTAAGAAACTGTGGGAGAGCGATAGATACGAGAGGGACGGGGGAGGAGATGGCAAGAAAAGCAAACCCTGGAAACCTAGGAAGCAAAAATCTCCACTCAAAATTTGATTGATCTTTTTTTGTGATATTTTTAGTCACTTCTCCTTACCCTCGAAGTCTCTTGTTCTCCCACCCGCCCTGCCCTTCTCTCATCACTTGGAGACAGTAATTTATAGTGGGAAAAAATCCTGGCCACGAGACATGGCCCATGTTTGTTATGTAAAAATATGTTGTTTTCGTCTTAAATCCATGCACTCGTCGAGCTAAATTTAGAGTTTAAATTTTAGTGTGAAGATTCGCTTTCCTACCATCTTTGAACTTAGTCACTATCTTGAGCTAAACATTAAAAACCGGACCCGACCTGACCCGACCTGACCCAACCTGATCTGATATCAAATCGGGTTGGGTTTATAAATCTCAGATTTTCTCATAAAAAAACTTAGCCCAAGATAATTTCCCAGGTAGGGTACAGTTTTGAAAAACTCGACCGAAGAGGGCATAAGGACCAACCTTGTTCCATGATTACTTAGAGGGAGCTTCAATTTATGATAATATCCTTCTAAATTAATAATAATCATATCATTTCCTTCTAATTTGTAAAAAAAAAAAAAAAAAAAAAAACTGTTATTGAATTTTTTTTCATCAGAAATGTTTTTCTTGCAATCCAAACAGAGGCTAAGATTTTTTTTTTCCTGACTTTGTTTTTTCTGGAATTTCTTTGGTTTAAATTTTGTTCATATACATTTGTTTTCTGGAATTTCTAATTCCAAGGTTTGGATCCCTCTCTCTCATTTCATTTTAGACAGCGGCTAGGGTTTTTGCTTAACCCCTTACTAAGATACTAGGGTTTTTGCTGAGAAGCTTTTTGGAACCCTCTCTCGTTTCATTTCTCTACTTAGTGGATGGCATGCAAGAAGAAAACAAGAACAGAGAAAACTAAACCAAAGCCAAAAAATACCCAACCAGAGGGGGCAGAACACAGTAGTTTTCAGAAAAACTAGGGCATAAAAGAGCAAAAGTAGTAGGTGAAGATGGTGAAGGCTTATCTGAGATACGAACCAGGTGCAGTTTTTGGGGTGGTGGCTTCAGTGGAGTCCAACATATGCTACGATATCACCGGAAAACACCTTCTGGCACCGGCCCTCGAGACCATCGGCGTCTGGAATGTCCGGCAGGGTGTCTGTTCCAAAACCCTTTCCCCTTCTCCCGCGTCTCCCGGTCCTTCCCTCGCTGTCACCTCCATCGCCTCCTCGCCGTCTTCCTCCTCCTCGGTAATTTCTCATACCTTGTTCCTTCATTGATTTTTCTTTCTTGATTGGGTAATGATATGTTGATTTCTTGATGATTTAGGGCATCTTTGGATGCCAAAAAAATTGGTTTTTGATTGCAAATAAGATTAGTTTGATTTATTCTTATTCGCAAATGGGACGTACTGGATAATAATCTGTTGATTTAAAGATTTAGGGCATATTTGGATGCCACAGAAATTGGTTTTTTTTAGGGCAGTGATAAATCGACTCCCAAATATCTTAAATCGACTCCCCATGTGTCTTTCTCTCTCCTCTGGGTTAGAGAGAGAAAGTGGAGAGAGAAAGACACATGGGGAGTCGATTTAAAATATTAGGGAGTCGATTTATCAGTCCCCTTTTTTTTATTGCAAATAAGATTGGTTTGATTTAATTTTATTCACAAATGGGACGTATTGGATGATAATCTGTTGATTTCAAGATTTAGAGCATCTTTGGGTGCCACAGAAATTGGTTCTTGATTGCAAATAAGATTAGTTTGATACTTTGATTTGATCTTTATTCGCAAAATGGGACTTATTGGATAATAATCTGTTGATTTCAAGATTTAGGACATCTTTGGATGCTGCAAAAATTGGTTTTTTATTGCGTATAAGATTTGTTTGATTTAATCTTATTTGCAAATGGGACTTGTTGGATAATAATCTGTTGATTTCAAGATTCAGGGCATCTTTGGATGCTGCAAAAATTGGTTTTTGATTGCAAATGAGATTAGTTTGATTTAATCTTCTTTGCAAATGGGACATTTTGGATAATAATCTGTTGATTTTAAGATTTAGGGCATCTTTGGGTGTGTTACATGCCTACTTGGCCGTAACACAAATAAACAATGAAAAAGATAGAAAATAGAGGGGAAGGGTTGATTCGAGGCGACCGTACCTCCTAAAGGTTCAATTCGAGAGGAACCATAACTCTCCTGAAACATAAGTTTCTGTTTGGTTGCAAATTCTCTACATTTTTCATTAAAATACAACTCCTTAAATGCAAACACAAAGTTACCCATTTACCCACGTACATGACGTCCTACAATAACTACTTTGTAACTACATTATATACACCATAACATGTATGGATCAGGATGCCACATAAGTTGGTTCTTAATTGCAAATAAGAGTAGCTTGATTTAATCTTATTTGCAAATGGGACGTATTGGATAATAATATGTTGATTTCAAGATTTAGGGCATCTTTGGATGCCACAAATATTGGTTTTTGATTGCAAATAAGATTAGTTTGATTTAATCTTATTCATAAATGGGACGTATTGGATAATAATCTGTTGATTTCAAGATTTAGGGCATCTTTGGATGCTACCAAAATTGATTCTTGATTGCAAATAAGAGTAGTTTCATTTAGTCTTATCTGCAAATCGGACGCATTGGATAATAATCTGTTGATTTCAAGATTTAGGGCACCTTTGGATGCCACAGAAACTGGTTCATAATTGGAAATAAAATTAGTTTGATTTAGTCTGATTTGCCAATGGGACGTTACGGTCCATTTTAAAGCCATTAACTATATTATTTCTATAACTACTGTAACCGTTATGTGCAGAGAATTATATGTAACTTCAAAACTATTTGTGTATAAGAGTATATCCAAATAAATTTTGGAGGCATCCAAAGTGAAACTTATAAGAGGGTATTCTTTAACCTTTGTTCATGATGAGGCTATCAAAGAATTTAACCCTGATTTCTAATTTTGAATATGTTTTCAAAAGAGAACAGGAACCCAAGTAGGGCGACTGAATTGATAGATCCCATTGGCATTTTTTGAATTTTTCTTCTTCTTTTCTTTAAGTTTGCTAATCCATAGTTGTCGCACTTTGTTGCCTATGTTACACATTCGGCTACGGTACCCGATGGTGTTAAGGCTTATGCAATCTACTAGTTGTTCGTCGAATATTCACATGACATGCAGTTGTTGCAAATCTTGCTTAATTTACCTAACCTGCCAAGAATGGCAAAATTACTGTTGTTACTTTCGAATTACCTGACTTCACGCTTACATACTTAGGTAAGCCCTATAACTGGTTGCTGGCATATTTGGACAATGATGTTGAGTAACTGTAAAATAATTTTCTTGAACTTATAAGTAGTTGCAGTTTTTTTTTTCTACAACTTCTATTGAGGGATGTTGAAGACTGCTAATAGAGGTTTGATTTGGGCCTACTTAGGTATGATTGGTGTAAAAAATTCTATAGAGGTGGAAATTCAAGCACTTCTTCACGGCATTAGACTACTAGATCAGTTATAGATAGATCAACTTTTTATTGAGGGCGACTCCCTCAATGTGATTTAATGGTTGAGAGATGATGTTAGAAACCCATGGAGACTAGCATATGCTATTGAGGAGATTTAGGACACCTTGGAGGGTCACTACATAGAGTTTAGAGATGTATAGTGATCCTCCAACTCTGATGCAGATGCTCTAGTGCGAGCTGGGGTTTCTAGGGCGACGACTATTCTGCTTGACCGTCTCCTCTGACCTTTTCTTCGGCTTTGAAATGTTTTGGCTTGATCTTTGATAGTTTTGCTCTGCCTTTCTGATGCAAGTGTGTCTAGCATCCCCTCTTCTAATGCATGGAAGTGGGCCAGCCTATGGCTGATCCAAGGGCTGAGAAAGAACTTGCTTGGAGGTCCCTCGTTGACCTTTGGTAATCGGTCATTGGGAGTTGAAATAAGTGCCTATGCACAATACTTGAGGGTAAATTTGTGTTTTGTGTTTTCATTTTTTTCATTGAAAAATCGGATGTAATGGAGGCTATAAAAAGCGGTCCTGCTCACTTTTTAGTTCTTAGTTTTTGGTGAATTTCATTTGAATGTGACGAAAGGGGATCTTGTGGGAGAAGCTTCTTCAAGCTTGAGAAGATTTCATCAAGCTACAATCGTCCAATGAAGCAAGGTTTTTGAGTTGGATTCTAAACTATTCTCTCTTTTCTTTTGATCGAAAGGGAATTTTCTGATTGTATTCTAGATGAGCATTAGATCTGTGAAAACTCATCCGTTAATGAGATCACAGTGTTGCTTGTGTTCATTTTCTCGCTACATATGAAGCTGCTTTGATCATGTATTGATTTTCTTGAACGACACTGGATTCTAAGGAAAAGCCCTGTTATTAATCTCCAGGTAAGCTGATTCTTCTTTTACATGTTGATCTCAAAGATTATATGAAGTTAGAGGAGAACTGTGGTGGAATTTGCTGATTCAAGGCCAAATTCTGTAGATTTGGGCTTTTAGTTGTTTCTGAAGCTTATGCAATTGAGAACTCATTTCCTTATTCTTGGAGCTTCATTTCGTTCTCACTTTAGGTTTTGATCTCTTGATTCCTCACATTGAATTTAGAAAACTTGTAGTGGCTGTAGATCTGACAAACCAGAGACTTGATTCCATTACTTGAGCACAAGGACAAGACCAGTGGTTTGGTCTAAGTGTTAATCGATCTACAAGCAAAGCAGCTGTGACACATTTTATTCTTTTGAATATGAGATGGTTCCATTTTCAATTGAACCTGTCTATAGATTTCCATTTCAACTCAACACAAATATTCAGATAATCCTCCTTATTTGAACTATCATTGCATGCTTGTTGTTTGACAAATTGCATGTGAAAGCACTTCTAATTCAGCAGCCCTTAGAATTTGATACAGCCACAATCATTTCATTTCTTGAATGCCTTAGAAGTAATCATTGCTACTAGTGGTTTCATTGGGTGAATCTCTCGTTGCTTCCTAAGGAAAGCGAATATTTGGACTGTTGATCAATAACAAATCTAATTGGAGGCCGTGTGCAAGCCAGTTGACAAACACAAAGGATTTTAGTGCAGCGATCTTGTTTGAGTAACATATTTTCAAAGCCTTTGCTTTTACTATTCACAAAATCTCTTAAAGCCGTCACTTCCGTTCTTTATTACCATATTCCGACGGAATACCCTTCATCACTTTCCTTTTTTTTTTCTTTTCCTTTTTTTTTGCTGTACTTGACCACCTCGGTCATGAGGCTTCACCCTTTTCTTTAATAAAATCTTTTTACCAGTAAAAAATTTGGCATGACTCTACCACAGATAGCACTGCATCGTGCATTGTATTCTTGTATTACCCCTTTCTTGTCTCGTTTCCTCCTTTCTCAGCCTCTGGCTGTTGTATTTAGCATGATTCCTTAATAAGTATACTGATAAAAAAATGATTCCTTATGAGCGCTGAGTCTTATTTGAACCGTGTTCAAGAATTTTGCTTAATTTTTTAAAGCAAGGATTAAAAATTGGTTATCTCTACCACCATTTTCGCTACATATATGATTCAGCAAATCCATTGGTTATCTGTTGTTTGTTAGAAAGAACTGTACTGTGAAATATAATTGCCTGTTTCCCATCTCCACTGTACTGTGCATCATATGTCGTCGTGCCAAAATTTCCATTCCCTCTTTTTAATTTAATTCCTGCTGTTATTCATTGGTCAGAACCAACAGATGTGCTCAATGGCAACATTTGTCGGGCTATTAGCTTTGATATCTAGTGGAATCATAATATTGCTAAATCTATATCGCTTGTAAACAACTATGCTGTTATTTCGGAGTGGATCGCTCTTGTCAATAATGTGAATGGTGCTCGATTTCCATTTCTGCTTTCTAAATTTCTTTTAGTAGATGATGATTTTTGCGTAATTTTTAACCAGATAGCTAGTGGGTATGCTGATGGAAGTATACGGATTTGGGATTGTAATAAAGGTACATGTGAGACCACACTAAATGGTCATAAAGGCGCTACTACTGCCCTGCGCTACAACAGTGTTGGCTCTATGCTGGGCTCAGGAAGCAAAGATAACGATATCATCATATGGGATGTGGTGGCTGAAGTAGGACTTTTTCGTCTCCGTGGGCACAGGGATCAGGTGACTGTTAAGGAATTTTATACTTAAGTTTTGAAATTAATGAACGCTTTGTTAGCCGTATCTGTCTTGTTATGGTATTTGATTCATAATAATTTCACAACTTAGGCTTACTTATGTCATGCAGGTAACTGACATTGTTTTCCTAGATTCTGGAAAGAAACTTGTCAGTTGTTCAAAGGACAAATTCGTAAGAGTATGGGATCTTGATACCCAGCATTGCATGCAAATAATCAGTGGCCACCATAGTGAAATTTGGTCCATTGATGTTGACCAAGGGGAGAGATATTTGGTGACGGGATCAGCGGACCCTGAGCTCCGATTTTACAAGATAAAACATGACTTACAACATGAACAGTATCCTGGTCCAAGTGGAGTTGATATTGTGAGCACTAGTGATTCTTCCCAAAATAAGTGGGAAGTTTTAAAGCAATTTGGAGAAATACAGCGTCAAAGCAAGGATAGGGTTGCGAATGTGAGATTTGATAAGTCTGGAAGTCTTCTTGCTTGTCAAGTTGCAGGCAAGATGGTAGAGATATTTCGTGTCTTGGATGATGTGGAGTCTAAGCGTAAAGCCAAAAGGAGAATTCAGCGGAAGAGAGAAAAGATTTCGTCGAAAGGGACTATTGAGGCAACTGAAAATGGAGATACAAATCTTAATGCTCCTGCCCTTTTAGTCACCGATGTTTTTAAGTTTCTCCAAGTTTTAAGGACAAGCAAGAAAATTTGCTCCATCTCTTTCTCACCCATTTCCCCAAAGAATGATGTGCTCGCTACGTTAGCATTATCTCTGAACAATAATATGTTGGAGATTTATTCAGTTCAAAGTAGCACAACCACTAAAAACATCTCTATAGAACTTCCAGGACATCGTTCTGATGTTAGAAGTGTTACACTTAGCTCAGACAATACTCTTTTGCTGTCAACTAGTCACAATACTACAAAGATTTGGAATCCTAGTACTGGTACTTGTCTTCGCACCATTGAGTCTGGATATGGTTTGTGTGGCTCCTTTGTTCCCGGAAACCGATATGCACTAGTAGGAACTAAAAATGGAACATTAGAAATCATTGATGTTGGGAGTGGTAGTTGTACAGAAGTAATAGAAGCCCATGGCGGCTCTGTTCGCTCAATTGCTTCAATTCCGGATGGAGGCGGTTTTGTCACTGGAAGTGCTGATCATGATGTCAAATTCTGGGAATATCAGCTTATGGAGAAACCTGGTCATGTATGTACTTTCACTGACTAATCTTTCTATTGCTATATGTTTTCTTTGTGATACTATTTTAGAGCATAATAATGCAATTCTCTGAAATGTGGCTGCCCTGTTCATTTATGGGTGAGTTGAAGAAATTTTTTCACCTATGTCACAAATATCTCCGATATTTTCAAAATATTGCGAGATATTTTCTAACTTCTTGCATAGGTCATGGCAATTCTTACGGCTATTGCTGCTGATATGTTGCATCGTTATTGGTTTTACCAGTAAATATTAGGTTCATATTTTGAGACTTATCCAGTCCACTTGCTGTGTTTAATTGGTTTTTCTTTGCAGGATTCTAAACAGTTAACTGTAACAAATGTCAGGACTTTGAAAATGAGTGACGACGTTCTCGTGGTTACTGTTAGTCTGGATGCTAAATATATTGCTGTTGCTCTATTGGATTGTACTATCAAGGTTAGTTGCTTTCTTTATCTTCATGCTTTTGACTCTTTTTTCCTCCTTTTTTTATTTCTTTAGTATATGTCATCTCTGTTCGAGACGGATAGGGATAGAGGGTTTTGAGGAATTTTCTATGTCGAAATACCTTACATATTTCTTGTACATTTGCTATTATACTATTCGGTTCTATTTTTTTTCGTCGTACTCATATTTTGTCATAATTTTTTTACTGTGGGCATGGTTTTTTTGGTTGGGGGGGGGGGGGGGGGGGGGGAGGTGTTGTTTCACCGCCTATCGATGGAGAACGATGCTCTCTCTCAAGATCTACTAAAATCAGCCATCGAAATGCCCGGAAAGCTCTTTGATGCAACATCCTAAACAATAAATTAAAGCCAAGGCACGGATCACCTTAGCCGATCGAACCCCACCTTAGAACGCCCTTCTGTTCCTTTCCTTCCATAACACCTAGAAGGTGGCCACCAAACAAAGGTGCCAGAAGCTCTCCCTTCTCTCTCATATATGCATGTGAAATTCGTACTCATATTTTGTCATTTTTTTTTTTTTTGGGGGGGGGGGGGGGGGGGAATCAGCCATCGAAACGCCCGGAAAGCTCTTTGATGCAACCCGAGATAGGTTTTGAAGAGGAGGATCCACGCACCAAATGCCCTTCCAAAGCCTGACTCTACTCCCCTGGCAATTAATCTGGTACCTTTCCCAAACTCCGCTAGAAGGCTAGAAATCTCCCTCGGGAGGTGTTGTTTCACCGCCTATCGATGGAGAACGATGCTCTCTCTCAAGATCTACTAAAATCAGCCATCGAAATGCCCGGAAAGCTCTTTGATGCAACATCCTAAACAATAAATTAAAGCCAAGGCACGGATCACCTTAGCCGATCGAACCCCACCTTAGAACGCCCTTCTGTTCCTTTCCTTCCATAACACCTAGAAGGTGGCCACCAAACAAAGGTGCCAGAAGCTCTCCCTTCTCTCTCTCTCTCTCATATATGCATGTGAAATTCGTACTCATATTTTGTCATTTTTTTTTTTTGGGGGGGGGGGGGGAATCAGCCATCGAAACGCCCGGAAAGCTCTTTGATGCAACCCGAGATAGGTTTTGAAGAGGAGGATCCACGCACCAAATGCCCTTCCAAAGCCTGACTCTACTCCCCTGGCAATTAATCTGGTACCTTTCCCAAACTCCGCTAGAAGGCTAGAAATCTCCCTCCAAGCCCCATATCCAGGGCAATTTGATATATCAATGGGAGTCCAACCGCCCTATTTCGCCCGCCCAATACCTTGGCCACAACCACCTCCCTCCGGATATTCTGTCTCCTCCCCAAACTACCACAACCATTTAGCAAACAAGGATCTATAAATCTTTCTTAGGATTCTGATGGCCAACCCCCCCTCTTTATTTGGTCTAAATACAATCACTCATTCAACATGGAAGTACATTCTCTCCTCTCTATCACTCCAAAGAAATCTCTTTGTATCCTCTCCTCTCCAGCCCTTTACTAATAATCACCGGGCATCTGAAAAGGGATATTTAATACATTGACAAGTTGTCTAAATCTTATTTGATAAGGGTAATCCCCCTCCCCCTCCCAACACAAAGGCAACCCGAGATAGGTCTAGGGAAGGGAAGCCATACCATGCCTAAGAACAACGGCTAACATAGCCATATCCGACTCTTCTAGGTGAACATCCATCACAATTGAACTTGGACAAGTTAATCCATTGCCTCAAAACTATGTCATTGCATCTGAGGGCCGCTCTGAGGTTACAGATTTGGTTCTCGTCCGCATTGCACAAGATTAGCTTTTCATCAGCATACTACATGTGAGTTATGTCAGATTGCATCCTCCCCACTCCAAATCTTTTAAACACAACTCGCTCATGGTTGCTCTGTAGATAATCCTACTGAACCTCCCACTAGAATCATTAATAGGATTATAGGAGAGGGGAGAGTGGGTTGCCTTGATATTGGCCATGAGAGCTCTTGAAAAAGCCTTTGGGAGTGCCATTAACCAAGATGGAGAACCAATCCGAGGAAAGGCACACTTCTATCCATCCTTTCCATCTTGATCCAAAGCCCATCCTGCCCAACATATAATCCAACACCTGCTAGGCTGTTACTCAAATCATGTCATACCTTTTTCCATATCTAACTTACATTGAATACCACTCCTATTACATGTATCAAGGCACTTGTGAGCAACCAAGACCCTATCAAGGATTGGACAACCCTCAATAAAAGCACTCTGCATCTTGGAGATCGCCTCCTCCATCACCTTCTTCAAGCGAACGGCCTACATTTTCCCAATGATCTTATAGACAGTCCTCGCCAAACTAATTGGCCTGAAATCACGAAGGGACTCAACCCCATCCTCCTTGGGATGAGTGCGTCGAAACACGCCATGCTATCTGTATCCAACAGGGTCTCAGCATTGAACTTCAATAGCACAGCCATCAGATCCTCACAAATGAACCCCCAACACTACTGTAAGAAAGCCATACAAAAACCGTTAGGCCTTGGGGCCATATCTCTGCTCATAGAGAACACCACCCTCTCCGACCTAGGTTGGAAATTGTCATCTATTGAGTATCATTCATGGTAAAATCTCACAATTGAATCCAAGAGAACTCTATGGTCCTCACATATGACCCCCTCCACCACCAAGCTGCATATACGACCCTCATGCCTCCCGTCATTGGTAATACCATGGAAGAATGTTGTGTTCTTGGCTCCTTAAACCACTTGGTTCTAGTTATTTGCAGCCACCCAATCTCCTTCTTGATTGCCGTCGACTTGAAATCGCCATGTGCCTTAGATCTTTCTGATGTATCCTCTTTGGACAAAGCGGTAGTCTCCTTTTTCTAATGTATCACGACTTTTTTCACTCTTATGCCCTAAGGCTTACGCCTTTATAGCACTACGTTTTTTTTTTAGAATGCCACGAGGCTTTTTTGCCATCTATGTCACAAATGTCGTTCTCGGGAATTTCTCGGCAAGGGAAAATCTCGGGATATATTAATTTTTATTATTTTTTTCGGGTTTATATCGGGAAATAAACGGTAAAAATAAAATTATTTAAAAATATTAAATTTAAGAAAAAAATATAAAATAAAAATATCGGGATAATATTGCGATATTATCGGGATATTTTATGATAAAAACGAAAATATCGCTATATTTTTAAAATCTCGGGATTAGTTCGGGATTTTGTCGTTTTATCAAAATCTCGCGATAAAAACGCTATATTTTGAAAATATCGGAGATATTTGTGACATAGTTTGCTATGCCTTGCCCTAAGGCGCATTTTGAGGTGTACGCCTCAAACGCCTTTTCAAAACATTGTTACCAGCATGGTTTTAAATTTCGACCAAAATCAGAAAACATTGTTACCAACATGGGTTTAAATTTCGACCAAAATCTGAAATTTTGGATTTCGGTCAATACCGAACCGAAATGCACCAAAACCGAAATTGACCAAATTTTGGTCGAAATTAAATTTCGGAAATTTCGGTTGAAATTTCATTAAAATATTAATTTTTATTATTTTACCGAATTTCGGCTGAAATTACCGAAAGTTCGGCCCAAAGAAACAAAATTTCTTAGCTTTTTGCCAGATTTCGGCCAAGGCCGAAATTTTTACCCAAACCGAAATTTGAAACCATGGTTACCAAATAGTGGTGTGCCGCATGGAAGTGGATTACTTATCCTTCTAGATAACTGATCAGCAGGCTTACCTAGTTGAGCCATATGTTCGACCTCAGCTTACCTACTGAAAAGGGAAAGTTCCAAGATGTGTTTCTGTTGCACTCACTTTGAGGTAACCCATCAACATCACATGCTATTTGTAATCCTTTTTTGGCTTGTCCATCTTATTATTAAAGGATTGCCCTGACTGTATTCGTATCCTGCTCCTGCTCTCATTATTGAATATATATATTTTAAGTTCTAGTTTTGAATTAATTATCCAATTTTTTTATTCCTAAATTTTTTCGTGAATTATTATCACTGATTTAGCCTACACTTTGAATTTATTGCATACATGCATGTTGACACGTATCAACACTCCTTTCGACATTTGTAAATGTATTGCTAGCAGTGTCAGACTTAATGTGGGCATGTCAACACATTTTTGTACCGTTTCCAGTGTGAAATATCGTTTTATTATTGAAAATTGTGTTTACCTCTGTGTTTATTATTAACTCTTCTTTAGCTAATATTTTCTCTAACCTTCCAACTCTAAAACCTAAAACCTAAACAAACTCCTCTTCCAATATTATAATCATTGTGCCCTAATGTTCTCATTCTCGCTGCAGATTGGAGTCTTATTATTTCATGTTTGTTTTAGACTATAGTTGCTTAATCCTAAGATTTATTAGTTTGTTAAATGAATATCGCATTTATCTTGTTGCAAATTATGCAAACTATGATTAGTATTTAATAATTTTATATGTTAGCCTGTCTTCGCTTTAGGATTTTTGGGGATTCTCATGTTGGACACCCCGTATCTATGTCGACACTCGACATGTGAGTCCGTGTCTACAGATAATAGGTTTAATGGTTTATCATGATCAAATGGATAGGGTTTGTTATGATGATCCTATTGATGATTTTATGCTTGTTTTTTTTTTTTCCTGTTTTTGTATTCTTGACCATCAACGAGATGAGTGATGCAAGTCTTGAGCTATACTCACTTATTGGGTGCTTTGTGCTTGACTTGATGCTACTGATGCCAAAAGCAACTATATATAACATTCAAATATACAGACACACACTCACAAAATGTATATATAGCATTTGACCTGTTGCTGCCCATGATGCTCTATATTGATGTTTCTATATAAACTCTTTTGCAGGTCTTCTTTACAGACTCACTGAAATTTTTCCTTTCCCTATATGGCCACAAGCTGCCTGTGCTTTGTATGGATATTTCATCTGATGGAGATTTGATAGTTAGCGGTTCTGCAGACAAAAATTTGAAGATTTGGGGTTTAGATTTTGGTGACTGTCACAAATCTATATTTGCTCATGCTGACAGGTCCTTTTACTATGTTTTCTATAAAAGAGTTTCGTTTGAATATTGAGAGAAACCGAACCTATTCTTACAATCTGATTTTTTATTTACATGACAGTGTTATGGCAGTACAATTCGTGCGCAATACACACTATATGTTTAGTGTAGGGAAAGATCGCCTTGTAAAGTATTGGGATGCTGATAAGTTTGAGTTACTCTTAACTCTTCAAGGGCATCATGCCGACATTTGGTGCCTTTCAATTAGCAATCGTGGTGATTTTATTATCACAGGATCTCATGACCGTTCTATCCGTCGTTGGGATCGTACTGAGGAACCCTTTTTCATTGAGGTATCACTTGTGCCTCCTCTATATGTCACAAATAACGTTCTCGGGAATTTCTCGACAAGGGAAAATCTCGGGATACTTTAAATTTTTTTTTTTTGGGGTTTATATTGGGAAAAACAGTAAAAATAAATTAATTTACTAATATAAAATATCAAATATATACGCTTTTTAAAATTTGGAATTAGAGTTAGGTCGAAGGTTTTAGGATGTTTGAGAGATTTCTGAGTGAATGAGGAGTTTAAGATATTTTTTAAAGTCAATCCTCCAATTTATCGCGATAGAATTTCTCGTGATAAAATGTATTTGTATTGTTTAATCAAAATGTCACGATTTTCTCGTGAGAAATTAAATTTCTCGCCAATATTTGTGACATACCTCTACTGATGTACGGAGAACTTATTGCTTGTTGCATTAATAAATGACGTTGAATTGTAAGACGGAGAGCTATACTTTAGTTTAAATTTTATCATATTATGATGCATTAACAGGAGAATAGGAACCTTTTTCTGTGTGCAGGAAGAGAAAGAGAAAAGATTAGATGAGATGTTTGAGTCTGCCTTTGATGATTCTCTTGAAAGTAGGTACACTCCAAAAGAAGAACTTCCAGAGGAGGGAGCAGTTGGCTTGGCTGGGAAAAAGACTCAAGAAACCCTAACTGCAACTGACCTAATAATTGATGCCTTGGATGTAGCGGAGACCGAATCAAAACGCATTAGTCAACATAAGGTATGCAAATTTTTCATTATTTTGGGCATAGTGTATCGACAACTTTGCTTTTATATTGTTCTCTAGTAATTAATGACATTTAACAATTGTAACTGTCCCCTGATGATGTTTGATTATTACTCCTTTGGTTGGAAAATTGTATAAAACTTGACCCATCTCATTGTAGTCCTCAATGGGCTATTTTTTAATTTCACATGGTGCATTCTAGAGAATATGAACCGTACTTTAGTCGGAAAATCAATACGCTAGCTGAATGACGTATATTACTACCATCACATAGTGAGGCAACTTAGGAATACAAATAGAAAGGGAAGATAATATTCCCAGTTAGCCATCCACTTGTTTTGGTCCTTTCCGCCGGTCTTTATATTGAGGATTCTTTTCATTGGGTCTAACAACTCATGGTGATTTGCGCAAGCCAATAAGAAAGTGTCAAATAAAGATGTAGCTGGAAAGGAACAAAACCTATGGTTGTCACTATCATTTTCCATTAGAAATACATATATTTCATCACCATTGAACTTACTGAAATATTACTTTTAGGTTTTAACCAATCCTTCTAACATGTGAACTGCTAGTAGGTTTAAATATTTAAAATTTTTTAATCTCTAGGAGGACAAAAGAAGTGGAAAAGCAACTGATTATCAGCCGAATGTTATGATGCTTGGGCTTTCTCCTTCTGATTATGTTCTCCGTGCACTTTCCAATGTTCACACGAATGATCTGGAGCAGACTCTACTGGTATGTATGCATACTTTTTCCTTCCTTTTCCTGATTCCTGACCAGATATTATGTAAGTATACGGTATACCGTGAACTTGATGGTACTAAAAAGTCCCACCTTCACTTCCATTCTATACTGGAAGTGGTAAACGCTCCTAAAGGCTATTCTTATTCTATGAAATATAGTTCAATGATTTTTACTTTGTTTTTTATTTTTTTAATTCAGTCCTCAATAGCACTGTTTTGGATGAGAATGTGTCCGTGGCCGAGTTGAATTTACTCTTCAAATTGGGAAATCAACCTGGGAAATCTGTTTTTTTTCTTTGAATGATGTTAATTAGGGAAGTATTCTATTTTCTTTTTAATTTTCTAAGTATAAATCAAAATTTAAATTAGTCCTCAAAGTATGTTAACATTTGCTGATTAAAACAGTACAAGGAAAAATTGAAACTATAATTCCATTTAAAATAATAGGCGTGCTTTCACTGAAAAGGCAGCAATCATGACTTATTGCTGTTAATCCGAGGCTTTCAATAAGTTTCTTATTTGCATCTGCCACTATGCATCTAGCCAATCCAATGTTTACCATTGCGTTTTCTATGGGCCGCTTTCATCTTTGTGAGGACAGTCACTTCCATCCTCTTTTCTTCTTTACGGCATCATTGCCATAATTTCTCACACCTCTTTCAAGCCATAATCGTCTATCACAGTTTTTCGTCGTTAAAAATCAATTAATGCCATACTTATCTGTAACTGTAACTTCCTAGAGTCACATTTTACCTTATCAAAATTTTGATTCTTTTGTATTTAAATTTTGGTGTTTTTGTCTGCTTTTGAAAGGAAATACACGTATCTAGAAAGAAAATTTTCAATTCTGTTTCATCTCTCTCTGTGTGTGTGTGTGTGTATATATATATATACAGAGAGAGAGAGAGAGAGAGAGAGAGAGAGAGAGCTGTTGGTGCGCTTAAGCTCACCATTTTTTTGGTGCGCTTAAGTTGTTATAACGCCTCCCATTCGTTTAAATGTTTGGGTCCCGCTTAAGCGCACCAATGGGAGGCGTTATAACAACTTAAGCGCACCAAAAAAATGGTGCGCTTAAGGTCACCAACAGTTTTCTCATATATATGAGGAAAAGGATTGTATGCTCGAGTGTACCAAGCTTATGGTACGCTCGAGTGCCCAATCACATGTGGGCCCACTTTGTTAGGATGATCCAAAGCATTCATTTGAAAGGCCCTTACATAGATGGGATGTGTACCAAAAATCAGCTCCATGGGATCATCCTAACCCATCCATTTGTGGAGGTCAAAATGGACAGACAGTGTTTGTCCACAAATCTTCCCATTTTTGCCCTCCACTTTTGGAGGGGTTAGGATGATTCAATGGAGCTGATTTTTGGTACACACCCTATCTATGATAGGGCCTTGCAAATGAATGCTTTGGATCACCACAAAAAATGTGGGACGCATGTGATTGGGCACTCGAGCGTACCATAAGCTTGGTACGCTCGAGTGTACAATCCTTTTCCTCACACACACACACACACACACACACACACACACACATATATATATATATATATATATATATATATATATATATATATATATAGCTCTAGCTCAGATAAGCTATTTGAGCTCAGAAACCACGCCCTCTATATATATTAGAAAATAGTTTTTGAGCTCGAGGTGGATGGTCTGACATGCGACAGACCAGCCGCGAAATGCCCTTTGCGATGGACGCTAGTACTTCCCACATATATATATATTTTTGAAATGGTAATATATTAAAATGGAACCGAGATGGTCCACAAAGAAAATTACAGAGGGAGAAAAAAATGATGTCCGCCTTCCCTTGCTTTGATAATGGTGCCCCACACTTTCCAAATTGGCTATTGAGAGCACTTCAGAAATTGTAGTAGCGTTTAAAACCTAATCTGATAAGTGTCCAGTAAAGAGTGGTGTGCCAATTATGGTTTTAAATTTCATCTGAAATTTCGGAAATTCCGAGCGAAATTTTGTAAAATTCAATTTTTTTAATAATATTGTATTTTTTCTGAAATTTCGGCCGAAATTTGGTATTGAATAAAATATTGCTTTTTTTTTTGTGTACCTGATTTCGGCCAAAATTTCGTGATTTTGGTTGAAATTTCAATTTCAGTGAAGTCCGTAGTACATGCCGGAACCGAAATTTAAAAGCATGGTGCCAATACACACACATAATATAGTATGCAAATTACCGTTCAAAAAAACAAAGTATGCACATATTTCTTCGTTCTCTCTCTCTCTCTCTCTGATTCGTTACTTGGGATATAGGTACTTCTTCTAGCCTTGCTTATTGACATCTGAATGTATAATTGTTACTAACTGGATGAATATTCCCGTTGCAGTCTTTACCATTCTCTGATGCCCTGAAGCTTATGTCTTACTTGAAGGATTGGGCTTTCAATCCTGACAAGGTAAGTAAATTTGTGTGCATATTTTTTTTCCATCAAATTCTCCCTTTTGGTTTTAAATCGCTTGGGTGAAATTCTGTTCAAAATGAATAAAACAGACTCTATTCAAGAAAAGAAAGTTGAGAGAAATGCCCTTTCCCAAATCTTCTTCGTCTTTTTCAAACAAATCTTAATTCTCTTCTCTTCAATCGTTGATCCATGACCCAAAGTCTCTCCAGACTCAGACACCAATCTGTCCTCTTATTACGGGTCCTGCGTTGCCGACACCATCACCCTTCACTAAGTCAACTCGACGGAGACCCCCCCCCCCCCCCCTCTCTTCTCTCTTCTGAAGGGCATGCTCCATTGTTGTGTTTCCCTGGGCCACACCGTTGCCCCCCCTCCCCTTCTCCTTGGAGTCTACTGATCTACCTACGAACTATACAAAGAATTCTTCTCAATATCTGGAACCGTGAAAATTTGTGGCAAGATCTATGGATTTTTGGATGCCCAGATCCACCCTATTAGAGGGGCTTCTGTCTCCAAAAATAGCCTTGTTTCAAGCTATTCCTTGTGCCCAACATTTAAATTGTCAATTGCAAAGGGGATCACGAACTTGCCCTGACTCTCAGAGAATTCCTTGATTGTTTCTCTGTAACTATCTGGAGAAAAAGAAGGAAATCACTGATCACAGCATTTCCTTTCCTTCCCTTTTCTCCATGATGATCGGAATGGCTTCATGGATTCGGGCTTGGACCGGGGATGTGGTGGTGGTTGGCGCGAGGAGGGGGGGGGATTGTTGGATAATGTTGGTTGTTGTTTCGAGATGTGTAAGGTGCTTCGTGATCTTGGCACCTTAAAGTCACATTATACTAACACATGAAAGGGGCACTCTTGAAAAAGGGGAAATGATATATTCACTCCCTTTTCTTCCCCAGGCCACCCTGTTATGAAATTGTGTTTGGCTTTGGATGGTAGAGTAATGTGAAAAGAGTAGTCATAAATACACTACAACGGGATGGCTGGGGAAGAGAAGGGGGCGAATATATCACTTCCCAATGAAAATATGGGCGGCTGATTTATATCTCTTCATTTGAAACGTTTCTTATTAGCTGTTAGATGCTTTACAAGTCCTTGTACACACACATGTATATATGCTATCGATACACACACACACACATACACACACACACGTATCTATATCATATGTATATATATGCATATACATGTGCTATTTTTTGAATGATATATATGTGCTATAGATATGCATATTTTTTGAAAATGGCTATAGATATGCGCACACATTTTAAGGGGCAATCAAAGAAAATAACGAAAATTTTATTTTCATTAGATGACCGACCAATGGCCATTTTTTCGAAGAAAAAAAGGCTATGATTTCTGAAAAATCTTCACTTTCCTATCTCCCAAACCTTGAAGTTTCCACACTCCCACATCTCTTTGTTTCGTATCGTTCTTCTCAATAACTGATTGGCAATTGGCATTCCTACCTCCACCTTATGACTCTCTCCGTCACACACTCAACACATTTTAGGGGGTAATCAAAGAAAATAACAAAAAAATTATTTTCATTAGATGACCGACTGCCGGCCATTTTTTAGAAGAAAACAGGGCTATGATTTCTGAAAAATCTTCACTTTACTCTCTCCCAACCCTTGAAGTCTCCACACTCCCACATCTCTTCGATTCGTAACGTGACCTTTACAATTTTTTGACAGTTCTTCTCAATAACTGATTGGCAACTGGCATTCCTACCTCCACCTTATAACTCTCTCCGTCTTTCTCTCCCTTCCTATCCAAGAAAACTTTGCAAATCATTGTTTGTACAACCTTTTTTTTTTTTTGAAGGGTTTTGTTTGTACAATCTATTGGTGGGTCAAATGTGTTGTTGATCCTTGTGACGGTGAGGCAGTAGTTGTTGATTTCCAGAAGCCTTATCAAAGTTGGACGAGGAGTCTGCGATGTAGCCAAGGTCGTCGAGGTGTTGGTGTCTGTATAATGTGCGGAAGCTAGCAAGCTTCTGGGAAGGTTGCCATCATGGTTTTAAATTTCACCTGAAATGGTTGAAATTTTCGATTTCGGCCTGGACCGAAATTTAAAACTGAATTTCGGTCGAAATTATAAGATTTTCACCGAAATTTCCACCGAAACTGAAATTGCCACAGAAATTTCCACTGAAATTTCCACCGAAATTTTGTTTTCGGCTGAGGCCGAAACCGAAATTTCAATCTTTGGTTGCCATGTGCTTGAGGTGATGTTTGTGTGGAGATTTGGGAGGTTGGACACACAAGTCAACATGAGTGTGAGGAAATAGCTATTGTTAAGCAAGGAAATCGCATGTTTGAGGTGTGGAATGGCGGAAATTTATCCAAGTTTCCACTATGCCAGCTTTGAGGTGACTTCGATTCTAGTCTTTTGAAATTTATGGTTTTAGAAATAGGATTTCAAAATTTTCGAGTTTCACAATCTACCAATCTCTTGTGGAACATAGAAAACTTATATACACCATTAATGGGTGTAAATGCCACATGGAACTGTCTTTGTAAATAATTATATAGGCACATATCAAGTATAATTAAATAGGATTTTACTTTCACCCCCCTTAGCTAATGTACTGTAGAAAAGGTGCTTTCTTGTAATTGGATCAAGTGATTGATTATTATAAATACAAGGAGACAAATTGTGGGATTACTTTTGCTTTTGCCATCCTCATTTTAGTATGCATGCCCTAAGGCTTTTCTTCTTCCTTTCTCTTCTCTCTTCTTTAAGAGATTTTGGGTAGATTCGTCATGATATTAGAGCCAAAAAGGAGATTCAACACGTGAAGCACTTTGGACATTAGTAAAAGGTCAAAGCAAGATTGCTTATTGTCTCCTACCTCTTCTCACCTTTCTCCTTTATTTTTTCTTTTTCACTGTTCGGATTCAAATCTGACCTCTAATTCATTCTTAAACCCAAATCTACACCTTTGCAACTCTAGATCTACATTTGGAAACCATTGATCTACGACTCTAATCCATTCACACCCCTAGATTTTTATTGAAATGGCATTCAGACCTCTAGATTTTTATTGAAATGGCATTCACACCCCTACATCTACTTCCTTTTCTCTTTGAAACCCCATATCTACCCCACCTAACCTATTTGAAACTCCAGACTCCAGATCTGCCAGCCCCCTGATCTGACTGATGACAAGGTAGTTGATACACATCTTGAGCTTAATGTCAAGTATCGAGAGTCTAATGGTGTACCTCTCGATGACCCAACCACATATCATCATCTTGTAGGCAGTATTGTTTATCTGACATGACAATGACAAAACCAAATATTGTATATTCCGTACAGGTGGTAGGTCAATTTGTTGACATTTGTTGACGTATACCAACAGCCCACCTCATGAAAGAATGGATTTGTTGCAATCTGAATCATCCTTTTATTATTTTCATAGAGGGGAATAGGAAGAATAGAGATATCGATGTCTGAGAGAAATGCACTAAGTTAGACCACTTCATTTGATCTTGCTGACATTAATCGATATTCCGCCTCTGTAGAGGATTTGGAAACCATATCATGGTTTTTTTCACTTCTAGGAGATCAAAGTCACCCAAGAATATACACCAACCAATAGTGTAACGAGTGTTTAGACATTCTTCTCAAGCAGCATCAGCCATCAGCATATGTTAATTCCATAGAAGAGGATGATGGGAAGAAGAGACTTCTATCTGTAGATCTGCCAAAGTATCGAATGATCCGATGAACTACTGTAAGATGGTGAGTACGAGATTACATCACATTACCATATGTTCCCTCAACAAAATCAGCTTGCAAACATCTTCACGAAAGCAATGAATCTCGACATCTCGCGAGGCATAATTTTTTGATTAGCAAATTGATGAATCATGGCCCACTACATCAATTTTAGGGTAAGTGTGGAACATGCAAGACTTACATATGCCATCATTGGGCATAAATACATCACGTGGAAATGTCATTGTAGACAAGTGTATACGCACAACATCTCTCTAGTGTATATAATTAAGTAGGATTTTAACTTAATACCCCTTAGCTAATGTATTCTACAAAAGAGGCATTCTTATAACCGGATCAAGTGGTTATTATAAATACAAAGAGAGACAAATTGTGGGAATTG
Organism: Tasmannia lanceolata; assembly: GCF_043159265.1. NCBI lineage: Eukaryota > Viridiplantae > Streptophyta > Magnoliopsida > Canellales > Winteraceae > Tasmannia > Tasmannia lanceolata. The sequence goes on along the minus strand of NW_027518683.1, from coordinate 48,387,187 downwards.
ATTTGGCTTCTCCCATTCTCACATTTCGTATGCAAGCCGAAGGGGTTTTGTCTTCCTTTCTCTTCTCTCTTCTTTAAGAGATGTTAGCTACATTTATCATCTCTCTCTTATCTTCTCTTTTTTCTCTTTCATCACCCTTTTGTAAGTAAATGATGGAGATGACATTTTTCATTTGAAAGAAAAGCAAAGACAAGATTTACATGCTGGAGGGGCATTCCGACCACACAGAAAACACATAATTATATATGTGTTTGTTTGTACATATTTAAACTTGTATGTGTCTGTATAGCCTTTTTGTCCTTGATGTGTTTTAGAGAGTTACACTCCCTTGGTTTGATAATGACACTTTTCTCTTTAATTAGCTTTTCTAATGGTCCTTTGTCCTTTAGAGGCTGTTAAAATTCCCCAAAAGCTACCAATCGCCAACCAATAAAGAGTAGTGCCATTATAAAAATGAGGCAGTTTGGATATGATCTTCCTTCTTTTATATTTCTGTTTGTATTTCTATTTGTATTTCACCATTAGTTATCTTGTTTGTGAGGGGTGAATTTCATTCAAAGAAGATTTATTTTAAAGGAAGTGCGTGGCTTTCACTAGAAGAAATATTCCGATTTTAGGCTATATGTTCAAAGTTGTTAAATCCTGAGGGAGTGTGCGTGTGGGTGGGTGGTGGGGTTGTGGGGGTTGGGTTGTTAGCTTACTTGGAGGGGAGTTAGTTTTCTCAAGAGGTAGATATCAAGTGATGGTCTCTCTCTCTCTTTTCTCAAGAGGTCTCTCTCTCTCTCTCTCTCTCTCTCTCTCTCTCTCTCTCTCTCCCTTGAGAAATTCACTCTTTAGTACCATAAATTACGATAGCCACACTCCAGGACCTAGGATCTCGTGGTAAGATGTAGTGAAGGACACGACAAAAGATCTTCCAAAGGTAGGCTCATGTTTGCTACATAAACCACAATACTAATATTATATAAACCTCCAAATCCACTGACATTCATTGCTTAACTAATTACAAAATCAACCATTCAAAAAAAAAAAAAAACTAATTACAACGTCAGTGTTTCAAGTTTCCACTCAAATCAAAAGCCACCACACTAAATACAATATATGCAATATACCTGTAAACACAGGTACAAAACTCTGCTTCTCTTCTTCCGAGTCACCTCTCTACAAACTACCCCCAGCTAGGGTCTCAGTTATCTACACTTTTTTATAAGCAAAAGAATGGGTGAGCTAGACAGCTCAGTAAGCAACTAAATTATTTATAACATTGAAATTCGAATTAGTTTGTAGAACCAGTAACATTGGGTATGTAACATAACACTCATTATCTTATCTGATCATCCTAAAATTTAGTGCAGTTATCTTACACATAAAAATACAACATAGCTTGATCCAATGGCTGAATCTTGAGATAAAGGCTTTTAAACAGACCTTACACACTACTTTTTTCTGATGATGCTTCTGGACGAGCAGGTCTCACAAATTGATCGTATCTCCCTTATTACAATGAATTTCGGGGTGAAGTTTGCTCCATTAGAAACTAGACATGTAGGGCATCACAGTAGACACAAAATTTGCATGTTTTGGTTTTAAAATTACTACGTTTTACCCATTTAAAGTCAGAACTGACAATCCACCCAGAAAATTCTGGGATTAGTTCAAAAAAGAATAAAAAACACGGGGTTTGACGAACCAAGTACTTAAACCTGTTTTGCATGGTTCTTCAGAAATCTTAACTATTACCGAATCATATTGCTAACTGGTAACCTGGTCCGTCTAGCTTTGCTCCCAAGCAACGCTGTCAGTATAAATGCTTATACTGACCATTTGTTGAATAACATGATTATTTTGGTGGTTCTTATACTGAAAGTGCTGATGTCATTTGAGTATTTTCACTGGTCAATTGGTTATTTGAAATGCAAATTTATCTCATTTCTAATCTTCAGATGTTAGCAGGAAGAGGATGCCATATTGACTGCTGGTTTTATTGATTGGCCCAAGCACTAGATGTATATTTTTTGCTGTTGGAGTTCATCCAGTTGCTTATGCCATATTCTAACTGGTGCAGGTTGAGCTTGTATGTAGGATCACCACAGTGCTCTTGCAGACCCATCATAACCAGTTGATTTCTACCCCTGCTGCCAGACCTGTCTTGACCCTTCTCAAGGACATACTTTATGAAAGAGTCAAGGTAACCCATTTTTTTCATGCATAACACTTTTTAAGGCAGTTCTTTTTTTTTTTTCTAACACAATTGGGCAACTTTGGTGAATTTTCCCACAATTCTTTGAGTTTAATTTTATTTATTTCATTACATTCTTGTTTCTGGATTTTATATTCTGCTGCTTTAGTGACTGCTGATCAGGTGCTGAAAGTGGGTCTCCTCTGTTTAGATTCGTGTAATTATTATGAATATTTGCAGCATTCAGATTTCCTATATTTTGATTCCAATTAAATTCCACACATGGCATACCTAGCCCTTGTCCTAATAATTGAGGACGGTCTCTGTAAACAAGTTTAGGTGCTTGCAATGACTAAATCTCAATTGAAGTGTTGTCAATGATGAGTGATGGGCAGCTTGATATCTGGTGCTTCTATGTATCAGATATGTCATGTGTAGGCAACTTTCAACGGATTATTAAAGAAATTCAGCTTGCTTCCCTAGTATATATTTGGACTTTCTTTGATCTTCAGTCCAGTATCAATTAGTGAGTTTAAAAGTTTTCCTATGTAATATAGATTGGATGTTGGTCGGTCCTACAATTTAGTAGGGGTGTCACAGTTTATGTTCCATATATTTCCATTCCTTCCTAGCATTGAAGCAGCTGATCTACTCTGCCCTTCTCATCATACTATTATTATTATTATGTGTTGGCCACTTCCACAGACACTATAATATAGGTGATCTCTTTTGTTCCTATTATGTGCCAAACCAGGGGCGGCAAAAGTGATTAGCATCGCTCTTATAATAAATCTGATATGCTCACCCCTTGCTTTAATCATTGGCTTTTACAATTCCAACAATCTGTCCAAACCAACTTGGGGTGTAATGAAACTGTCAGCATTCTATTGTTGTCATTGTCATCATTCTCCTCCTCCTCATCATCATCATCAATTCATTTGCCCTTCCTAGGCAATTTACTGAAAAGCCATTTGCCCTTCCTAGTAGTTGTCTTATTCATTCAATTCATCTAAGGTGGCTGTTCTCCCCTAAAAAAGTGAGCCGAGAAATGGCTTTTTGCGAAATTGCCTTGACATTCCCTTATTATTATTTTCATTTAGTTGTCTAGTCAGTTGATGGGATAACCAATGGTTTTATTTGTTGTCAGGAATGTAGAGACACCCTTGGCTTCAATCTTGCAGCCATGGATCATGTCAAGGTAAATTAGTAAATTGGTGTGGCAAATGTACTTGTTTGGTAGATTTTCGAGTCCTTAAAAAGACTTCTTTTCTTCTGATCTGCTTTGATCTTGCAGCAAATGATGTCTTTGAAATCTGATGCCCCTTTCCGAGACGCCAAGACAAAGCTAATGGAAATCCGTTCATTGCAATCGCATCGCCTTGAGGGTAAGACTGAAGCGAAACAAGAAAAGCGAAAGAGGAAGAAGCAGAAAAATTGAGGTGGCAAGGGTGCCTCATTTGTTTGTCTTAAGGTAATTATTTCTTCAGAACTGGTAACCATTTTTTTGAAACATGACAGAAATATATCAAGATCATATGAGGGATACATGGAAGGGGGACCAGTAGTCCCCCTAAGTATTACAACGTATGAAAACCTGGAAAGAACTGGTAACCTTGCTGGGTACCCATAGGAGGTCAGCCTGTTGTAATTTATTTTTTGCTAGGTTAGGGTTTCCAAATTCCCCCTCTTTGTTCTCTTTCAATTTTGGTCTCTTCCATTATCAGTCATTCTTATAATTTTTTACATAATTATGCTTACAAGAATAGTTGTTTCATCTCTTTTCTAATTTTCCCAATTCAATTGCATCGACTAGGGAAGATGGATCTCATCAAAGACAAAAAGAGGCAACATGATATTAGTTGTAGTTTGGTTGGAACATGTTACTAAATAGTTTATTTGAGAAATCATATGATGAGAGGCCTTATGAACATGTACCCTATGAACACGGCCTTCCATCATATAGTTTCTCAGTTTATGATGTCATGTGATGTGGATTCAATGGGGGCGCCCTCGAGGTAAAGCATTGGAACCTCACTCATTTGGGTCTTCTTCCTCTGCCTGTTGGTTTAATTTATTTTCATGGTACAATTTTCTTTCTCAGCAACTTCCGTTTCATGGCTGTAAATAATTTAAAGTTTAAGCCTATGTAGTATCGTTTTACCTTAAAAATTAAATGCAATTCAAGTCCAATCAGTTTTAGAGTCAAAATACAAAACGAACAAGGGCTTAGTAGTAGGCTAGTAGCCTATGTAGGAGTTTTTATGTGGTGTTTGATTCTGCATGCAACTGGAACAATCCAAACCATTCATTTATTGGGTCCCAACTTAAATATAAGTTGTGCCGTCAAAAACCATCTACATAGGATGGTCCTAATCCTCGGATCTGTAAATGTTTTAAAAATGGAGGGTTAGGATCACCCTATTGAGATGATTTTCAGGGCATGGTACTTGAAAGCTAGGGCATTACAAATGAACGTTTTGGATGATTTATAGGTCCAGTATAGAGGGATTGCACATAATGGAAACCTCTATAGGTCATAGGGTTAGGGAAATGATCCTTTGGACACTACCTATTTACATTGTGGTTCGACAAATGAACGGTTTTGATCACCTTATGTGTACGGTACTTAAAAAAAAAAAAAACTAGGCTAGGGCCACACACAGTATAAAATCTTATGTAGGATCATCCTTTTACCCTGCTAGGAAGGCATAATGGCCTTGTACTCCTCTTGAAAGGATACATTAAACAAGCGTTTAACAAATCTTACACGGGAAATGATACATTAAACTAAACGGATACGGGTTCTGGGAGAATGGTTTACTGCTTGAGGATAAATTCACCCCCTTTTAACGTTTTTCTTTATGGAGCCTTCATGGGGGCCCAATCGGCGACCCCCCATTTACACGATGAACTAGACTGCGTGAACGGTGAGCTTATGGATGACAGCGCGCAATGCCGTAGTCAAACTTAAGGGAGTTCAAACTTCCTTCGCTCTGGACGACTGCTTCGTAAGGGGCCGTTAAAGTGTAATGAATAACGTTAAAGGGGGGGATTTTATCCGTCAGAGCGCGCGGGGGCGGGATATCATTCCCCCATTTTACACGCATTTTCCACTTAAAATGGGAGGAAATTATGTTTTTATGCCCATTTTAAGAAGCAGAGCACGACAGGAGTGCAAATATCAAAATGAGTGACATCACTCTAAAGAATTGGGTTATTAAGAATTTCATAGATTTATATCAAGGAAGTTGTTGTACCATCAGATGCCAATATTTTCCTTTGGAAAGATATTGAAGTGCAACCAAAGAGATTTTGGATTAAATCCAAAGCAACAGAATAAAAACTATCTCATTCTTTTTGTGCCAAAACACCCATCATCATATGGGTACTTGGTGATTTGAAAAAACAGTCATGTCTTCTTACAAACTTTCATGATATGCTTCTCATCTTTTTGTGTATTTCTACTATAAATGCATATAATCTTTCTACTGTATGCATCTATTATATCTGGAGATGATGAACATAGTTGTTTCGATTTTGGCACTCTTTCTTTTCTTAAAAAAAAACATCTTTGTTGGCTATTGATAGCTGGTTGGGAATAAAAGCAGCAACTGAGAAAAGCTAAGAAATAGGACTGAAGCAAACAACTCACATTTCCAGAGGTGGATTCAGTGATCTAGAAATTGGGCTTCTTTTACTATTTTTTCTTGAATAATTAAGAGTTACATAACACAATTTACAAATTCCAATGCTACAGCTGGGTTGATCAATAACCAACCCATCACTTACTCGACTCGGATTTCGGGTCTGAAGGATTTTGCTGGATGACAAATTGATCTATGATTCGAACAGTGCTGAGTGGGTCCTGCTGAGAAGCAGCCGCACTCCACTTGCTTGGGTACTTCCTGTGATGGCTCAGCTGTGGTTTCTCTTTTGTCTCGCCCTCCCAATCCGCGTCCAACTTCCATTCCTTCGGAACCTGATCAAAGAGATTGAGTTCAGACATATTTCGGTTTTGGTGGAAATTTCGGTATTTTCAAAATTTCTGTGAAAACATCTAAAATTTTGGCAATTTCGGTGGAAATGTTATCTTGAACATTTCAGTGAAAATTCCGTAAATAAGAGCCAAAAACGATGCAAAATTTCAGAATTTCGCCGAAATTTCATCCAATTCATGGTAAATTTCATTTTGGCCTTGGTGGAAACTGAAATATTTTGGCCGGAATTTCAGATTTCAGCCGAAATTTAAAATTATGTCTCGAGTCACTGAGTTCTTCTAGACATTTTTAACGTGAAAACTAGGTCCGTTTTTCTCATATAAGTTTGACCATTTGAATTTTTGGTCATTGTTCTTACAATTGCAACTGAGAGAGAGAATAGATTGTTACCTTATCAACTGCAAGGGTGAAGACTTCAAGGTCACCATTGTTGGTTATGTGGAAGCGGGTGAAAGCTTTGTAGTTGGCAATGCGGAGAGAAGAGAAGGCTTCATCAAAATGTATGTGTAGCCAATTGATGCAAATGTATAAGTAGCTCCCAAACACCAGTGAGACCACAGGGGTTGAGAAGACCCAGAAATAAAGGAAGACGGCCGCATAGTAGATGAGGCCACTGCTACGAGAAAGAGACGCCAACCCTTTCTTGCAAATTTTGTTTCTTGTGACGGCCATTACCTGAAATCATTCAATTTTATTGGGAAACAAAATATCGATGGAGATTTTATTGGATTATAGACCGCCTTCTCACCTCTGGGACATCGAATGCAGACATGAGATACTTTATACATGCTGGGTAAAGGCCAAATGTCCATTGTTCTATACGAATCCGAAGTCCAGTTGGATCCGGAAAGTGTTCGCTTTCCACCGATCGGTACCATTCATATAGAGTGTGATAGCCTGCATAGATTCATTTTTAGCCAATATAAAGAATAGTTGGTAGATCGAGAAAAGTTGGCATGATGGATAAATAGAAAGCTGGAAAATGAACTAGAGATGAAAATATGGGGTTATCTTTCACAAGAAAAAAAAAAAAAAAAAACTAGAGATAAAATTGTCTTTAGTTTTAACAGATTAAACTCAGAAGTGGAAAGAAAAGGAAACAAAAAATGAGTGAAAAAAGAATCATGCATTAAAAATGAGCATTAGTTGCCGTTTTTCTTATTAAGTATAATGATAGATTCAGGGGAATGATAAATTTGCCCCCTTTTCTCTTCCCATTTTTACTGGCTTTACCCAGCCGGCAGAAGTAACCTTTCGCGCGCGCAGCTCCTCCCCCGAACTACTACCTTTTCCTCCTTTGACGGTCTCTTGCTCCTGCCATTCTCTAGCGCAGTGATGATAACACATTGAGCAACATGGAAATTTCTGAGCACGGATTCCAGCTCCTCAATGGAGATGGGGAAAATGTGGCTAGAGGCAATAAAGATTTGGGCACAAACGAAGAACACGTCTAGCTCCCGACTAGCTAGACGAAGGTTAGTGGTGGTGGGCGACAGCAACAATGGTGTGTGGGCAGCCAAGGGCTGGGGCAATAAGGCGTTGAAGATGGGCGAGGATGATTCGTGATTGATCTGGTTCTAATGAATAATCATTGTCGAGGAGAGAATGAGAAGCGAGAGGAAAATGAGAGTTGGTCGTTCTCGACGCTTTATAGAAAAATGAATGAGGAGAGGGAAATATTTTGGGGGCGAGGTGGGCCCTGATAGGGATATGAAAGCATGTCCACTCTTCATTGATACTAGTAGTCCATAACAAAGGGAACATGCCTCCTATGTCCTACTTCATGCAATAGATGCCTTCTCTAACCAACATGTCAGCCATATCATTTACAACTACTTGGAATGTGACTAAAGATGAACACATTTTTTGAATGGTGGTGATTTATTAAATGAAGGGTGAGCACCATTCTAGGTGATCAAACAAACAAAATAAAGTGAGAATTAAGGAAAATGAAAAAGAAAGGAAAATAAAATAGAGCATACAAAATCCATAAATCCTCAAGGTGGGAGGTAATCAAATAACAAGATCAAGTCTCTATTGACATTCAACAGGGTCTGAGTTGGCGGAATGCCAAACTGTGATGGATCACTGGGTCGTGGCGCTTGACGATGTCGAGAATATACTTAATAGAGTCTGCGAATTTCCAAGGATAGCTGACTCCGTCCCTCATCCATACGATCACACAGAGGGAATCACCCTTAATAATCATATAATCTAACTATGTCTGATCTACAAGCTGAATGTGACGAAGAAGAGTCCGAGTATCCGCTTCGCTAGTCTTTCTCACTAATAGGTCCCGAGAAAGCCACCTCTTTGTTTGGACTCCTGAGAAGGCCTCCAATACCTGTCGAACAGAGGTTGCCAAGACTTAAGCCATGAAAGTTAAGCTTCAACTTCAAAGGAGGAGGGTCTGACCTGGGGCAGTCTCTCCTTCATACCAGTGTTTAAAAATGCGGATGCGACGCGGAACGCGGCCAGAGAAAATCCTTGTCTACTCGACGCGGAACACGGTTGAGGCGGCCGAGAACGCGGTTGATGCGGCTAAGTCGGATGAGTTGTAATTTTTATAAATAATAAATGAAAAAGAAAAGGATTTATGTAACTTCTTTTAGTTAATTTTAATGAATTGACTACTTTAGTGAATGTTAGTCAGATTGATTATTTTACAGAATATAGATTTTTTTAGTAAAAGATTTATCTAACTTTAAAAAAAAACAATTGGTATAAGTTAGGAGACCAGATACACACAACATAGGATGATCCAATGATCTAAACCGTCCTTTTGATGGGCCACAACATAAACAAGTTGTGCCTAATAAAACATTTCAATAGGATGATTCTAGCCCTTGGTGTGACCCATCAAATGGACGGTTTGGATCATCCTATGGTATGGGCAATATAACTCTTTTTTAAGAAACTTTTAGCCAAATGATATCAGCACATGACTATTACTAATTTACAATACTCGATGCACTATCAAATTCAAATTCGAATGTGAAGACAAACTTTGGGGTGGCATTATCAAAATAGGGCACTGCAGTATTAACAAATGGAAAAAGTGTTAAATTTGGCAGGAGAGAGAGAGATGCCAGCTTTAAGACAAGACAACATACTAGCTGTCATATAGCTAGCTTTATCACTCTATCTATTTCTCTAGCTGTGTCTGCCATAATAAAGGACAATAGAAGTGATATATTCTACCCTTATTTTTACTAAGGACAGCCTCCTCTACTGTATTTCTTACTACTCTTTTATAATACATGGGGCTGTCTCACGTAACAAAGGGGCGAATATAACATATCATATCTATACCTTCTAAATTTCATTTTCCACCCATAGAAATTTTGGGTTTTGCATATGATAATCCAACGGCTAAGATTTCAAACACCTTTTAACCATTATTTGTTTTTTAAACAAATAAAGGTATAACTTTTTGGTCTTAGGTCATCGTCTTCTTCTTACCTTGAGAAACAAAAACCAACCCTTTGTGAAACAAGAAACAGTAGAACATAAACCATGTAGCAACACCATAAATGAGACATTAACACCAATCTTTCAGATAAGCAGTAACCTACTAGCAAAAATGGTTTGATGATAAAACAAAGGTTGTCGAGCTTTTGCACAGATTGAATGAGAATCAACATTGACCCAAATTTATAGGTATGATTTTTTTTACAGAGATCTTTTTTTCTTTTGAATAACAAGCAGTATTTGGAAAGATTAAAGGTCCGAGGAGTCATGGTCCATGGATGGGCAAAAATGGTTGCCAAAGTCGATCACATCCAGTAAAAGGATGGATTCTTGTTTGACTAGGTATGAACTCGACCGAGATGGCGCGGACTCGCCCGAGTCTGTAACTCCATGACGCGGTCACCACCATTCCGCGTTGACTCGGCCGAGTTCCGAGCCGAGTCAACGAGTTTTTAAACACTGCTTCATACATATGTTCACTTTATTTCCCCCTACGACCTATGAAGCGAAAACAATGATATTCCTCTAAAGGGAGGAGGATCCACAGCCCACAAAGTGACTACAAAGAAAATTTACCTTTGTTGCGCACAACTTTAGCCCATGTTCCTTTCTTTCCAGATAATCTAAACGAAAGTACCAAAAAAGAGGTTTCATAATATACTACCTCTAGAAAGCCAAGGTGCACACCAAACTGGGCAAACGGTGCACACCTGCACACCGGGCGACTAAAGATGCACAATCTGGTTAGAAGAGCACTTCCTCCCGCATCATTGAGTCTGTAACACCCATTGGGCCTGAAAAATACTTTAATGATCTCTTCTAGGTAATTCCTAGAGGACCAAAACTCAGTCCATACCCAAATTTCCTCTAGAACATCTATAAGCTCAACCAATTAGATATAGTTCAAAGGCCAGTTCACAACAGGCCAAATGGTGAGACATTCGAATCACTCGTTTATAGGCTTTAATGATGCGAGCAGGCGAGTAATCCCAATTGGAACTAAAATCAAGGTATTGAGATCTGAGTAATAAGCAAGCAGCAGGTTTCACGATTCGCTTGTAGCTTCGGAACACTAGGTAGCTTGCCCGCCCTGATTGCAGTAGCTAAGCGTGCTAATCCCCAATTCTTTTAATGAACTGTCACGTAAGGGATTTCATGCCACAGAGAAGGTCTTAGAACAACACTTTCCATCTCTTGCTTTCATATAAAAAAGAATTTAGGAGATGAAATCCCGATTACATTACTGCAGGCCAAAATGATATTTTGAAGAGCAAGCCACACAAAAGAAGCGCTGAGTGCGATAATACCTTTCACCCTAATCTCATCTACTGAAAAAGGGGGCCCTCTTCCGGTGGTATGGTAGCTGGTCTATCGATAGCTCTCGCCAATCGTGTCAGTGAGCAAGTTCATCTTCCCTTGATTCGGTGGGCTTTACTTGTTCTCCATGATATTAACCACCGATCTTCAAACACGTCTCTGATTGACAAGCCCAAAATTCTTTCTTCTTCAATGCCCAATTGATGATGGATAGCTTTATATCCCTTGATCATAAACTAATCAATTTATGTGCACTCTCAAAGTTCCTCCTTTCTTTTGATCCAAATAGCCCATAAGATGGGGATTGAGGATCCTCTCCAAAGGATCATTCCCTTGTCAAACGGATCTTTTAACCACCCTACCAATAGATTCATCACTAAATTTCGATCACTCATTTAATTCTGAACCATTTGAAAATGCTTTCCCAAATTGAGAAATTGAACCTATAAAGGATAAAAATGTGATGTCCAGTTTCATCAGCCATGCACAATAGATATCTACTCATAGGCCGAATTTCCTCTTCTTTAGCATTAAGCTGTGGTGGACTTACTTTTAAATTTTAATCATCATCCAACAAAAAACTTCTCGCGGTGGAAGCGGGGTGGTCCAAACACAATATGATGGAGACGTCAAGCTGTCAATAGTTACAATTGCGCCAAAACAAGATTTTATAGAGAAACAATTTTTACAACTTTGATAATCATGGACCAAAATTCTCTTTACTGGGTTCATGAGGGGAAAGTGGCTCCATCTAAGATCCTTGTAATTTTGACAATTATGCTTTTCTAGTCTGAAATCCCTTTAAAAAACCAAATCCTAAACTACCATGCCTCCCTCTTTACCAGATGTCCCTAATGGATGGGGACAACTCTCAATGGTCCAGTAGCCTATCTAGGATCACAGAGGCATGGCATTGTGAAACATCCTCTGTAAACCTAATAATCTCCTCCTCAACCATCCTATACTTAGTCCCCAACAAGAATTCAACATGAGATACACCGGCAAACCCCCATGCACCAGAGACACTGCCCTTATATAGGGCCTTGCAAACCCACCCACCTCATAATTTTTTTAAATGGCCCAACCCACTCATAATGATCCCCAATAATCATTCACCAACTTCGTCAAACCTCCATCACTAGTTCCCTACTCACCTTGCTTCTTAATCAGAAAGTATCGAGGCGGGTCTCCCTTTTTCTTTGCTTCTTCCACTTCACGAGGTGTCGACATCTCAAATCCTTTTGTATTGCTCCTTATTTTGAAAAGGAAGTGCCTTCGAAAATTTTCCAAACTTTATGCAATCAATGAGAGAATTTTTAGTGACATGAATTACATTAGCAGACCAGGTAGAGCCACTTAGATTAGTGTAATTCAGCCCCCAAAAGAAACATGATTGTTTTTCTTTTTTTCGCTCGACGTTTCCTCCACTTTTCTACCATTAGTCATAAGTGTTTCAGAAGGAGACTCAATGCCAATGGAAGCCCAAAGTGAGTGACTCCGATTTTTACCCCAAAGTCATCACAAGAGATAATAGTCTAGTCACGTTAACATTTAAATCTAGTATCAAGCTTTTACCACAAAACAATTCCTCAGACCGAAACTTGCTTCAAACCATCCAAAAATAGGACAATTAGTTTGTAACCCCTCCATATAACAACCTACCAACACACCATCTCTAAAAAAGGGATGTGAGATTACAGGTAAGCTTCTATAGTCATAAATCCTCTAGATAGCCTCTCAGCTTTGTTCATGATAGGACAAGGCTTTACACTTTCACAACCACTATAAATGGGTCAAGGCTTAAAAAATATTTCCAAATATTTGATTATTACTAATCTTCATACACTGGTAATTAACTGGTAAAATTTCTTAACTTTTTTTTTAATTTGCATGTTCATTTAAAAGGGAATACGGAAATTTCCATTGATTAGAACTAATAACACGTGATTGAAACCCTGAAATTGTTACTGGCAGGTGAAATCTGTTAAATCAGGCCCCAATGAAGCACGGATACGGGTATGGGGTGCAGGTACGACACGATATGGGTACGTGGATACGTGATTTTTACAAAAAAAAGGGATATGGGTACGTTGGGGGTACGCTGAATATAATATATTTTTATATTTTGTTTTATATTTATAAAAATAAAAAATTAAATATTTTGTTAAAGAATTCAAACAATGTAATTGGAGAACAATAAAATAACAATAACATCACCAAAAACTAATATTACTTCTAAGTTATTAGGTTTTTAATTACAGGATATAGATATATTATAGATATTTTGATATATTCAACCCCCCTTTTGTTAATTGGGGCAGCCCCTCTATTGTAAATCTGTAATTTTCGATTTAATTTGAACCGGGTGCGCACCCGATATGTACATAAACCCGGGTGCGTACCCGGTACGCACCCAAAGAGCACCCAAGAGCACCCGCACCCGACATGGGTACGTGGACCTCCGGAGAGTACCAGTGCTTAGTCAGGCCCCATCCTTGATGCTGGGTTAGAAGATCAAACATCAGTTATACTAGCACTGCCTTTGGCAATGGAAACTACAACCAGAGCACAGCTAACTAGCATATATGAGTAAAATCACTCTTGCAAGATGAACTGAAACAAGTGATGAGCATTAAGGCAACAAAAAAAATGAAAAAAGAAAAGAAGAAAAGAAAAGACACCCTTCAAAAAAGAAAAGAAAGAAAAGAAAAAAGCACACCTGAGGTTGCTAATAGTTTATGGCGGATACATGTCTCAATTCCCAGTTCGAGAAGCAGCATGAGAAGAAGTGCAGCTGTCATATGGGCAGTAACGTGAAGAACCCCAACAATGGCCCGCCTCTTTCGTGATGCTTTGGAAGGAACAAACAAAAACGATGCCATCAGCAATACCAATGTTGCTGTTGAAGACACGTATGAGTGTTCCAGCATGTACATAAATGAATTCCACATTGTACTAAAGAAACTCTTTAGGTGACCAGACCATGAATCATCCTGCAAGATGTGGTCGAGCTTACACTGAAAAGTGAAAAGAAAATGTAAAAAGTCAGTTATCTCCAATAAACATGGTCACTACTGTAATTGTATTTAGAATTTAGAGATGATACTAATGACAGTGCCATTGTGGAGGAAAAACAGATGTGACTATTCAATGTCTATGCTGGTTATGATGCTGAATTACTTGAATACTCTAACTCCAGCAGTACACACATATAACTGCCTGTGATTCCCCCTGGCGGGAGAATGCTTAATTTGAATAGTAGGGAATGGGTAATTCTACTCCAAAAATTAAATGGAGTGAAATCACAATAGGTCTCAAGTGCCATAACATAGCCTTCAGATAGAAAATAAAAGTGAAAAAAGAACTCTCAAAGTTTATCACCCAAGGCAATATTTTTTTCGATCACATTAGTATTGCAAGCTTCAAGTGTGATTTTATAAAATGTGTTTGAATGATTTTATTGTTATTCAGCTTAATTCCACTCGATTCTGATGAACTTGCAATCACTGTTATGAGACATGGAAGTGTCTGACTCAGTTACCTCTGAAATCTAGACAAGTGGACTCTTCCATACACATCAAAGACAATAAAAATCTAAGATAAAATAATAAGAAAATCAACTCATAAATAATCAATTTAAGCAAACAAGGAATGACCATTGTACAAGTTCATATTAATTTTCTTTGTATGTTTCCATCTATTTATCAGTCGTGATCTTATGTTTGAATATGTTCTATTACTCATTGCCTTTTATGTGAGGACGACCATGTTTGGATAGGTTGTGTGCGTGGTTGATTGTTCCTTACCTATGTAAGGATGACCATTGGGCACCACATCTGATCCCCACTAGCACATGGTTCACTATATACGGACTTTTGCCACTGGGACCTTCATGTGGACCCCACCAGTAGACCATGTGGCCCAATTTTTTTTGCCTTTGGATGGGATGTCTCTAAATTTCATGTAGGTTATGAGACTAGTCCATCCAAATCAACAATTTTTCCTTTTAATTTAATAAATGAGGAATGATAGATGCAAGGGCCCTCTTTATGCAAGGGCAGGAGAAGGGCCCTTGAATAGATCCACGTCATTTTTAAAATCGGTTGAGAAACTGAATTCGGTTGCACTTAATGACGTGGATCTATTCAAGGGCCCTTCTTTAGCCCTTGAGTAAAGAAGGCCCTTGCATCTACCATTCCTCTCGTATTAAATACTTGCTTATGTCGTAATTTATTTTTTTTTGAAAAGATAAAAAAACATTTGCTGCATGGCATTTATCTTAGAAAAGAATGAACTTCAGAAAATTATCGTGAGTCTACCAACAAAAGCACTTTAACTCCACACAAACATACAAACATATCACCTGGGGAAACATGGAGAAAACCAAAACGAAGTATATGATGCCACCAATAAAGTCAAACTGCCAGTTCTTCCTTCGGAATTTCAATATGTTACCCAACGCAATCTGGAATCAAAATTCATATGAGATATAAAATTTCCAATATATAACAAGGAGTATAAAAAGAATGGTATCAATAGTTAAAATGTTTCAAAACCATATGACAGAGGTCATTGAAATAAACTTTTTCAAACTTACTCTAGTCGAATCTTCGTAAGAGGGATAAGCAGCCTTGCTCTCATAAGAAGTACCACAAAATTTGTTGAAGCTTTGAAATACATGGGTAGGGTGCAAAAATGCCCCACCACAACCATTGACAAGTAAATGTTGCACATAAATTGGCTTCTCTGAGGGAATGGCAGAATGGCGCATGTAATGGTGCAAGTCTCCAGCTATCCGAAGCTTACACCGTCCCTTGAGATAGTCACATATTAAGTGAGAGACATTCTTTCCACTGACGTCATTCCAGTACCAATCAAGAAGCCAAGTTGGTTCATGGGTCATAACAATCACACAATCATTTTCTCTCACCTGCAAAACTCTTCAATTATGTTATCAGAGGCATGGGGTCTTATTCCATCAGAATCGACTGCATTAGTTCTCTTTTTTTCCTTTTTTTTGATTGAATGGTAAGAATCAACTGCATTGTTAAATTTGAGAAGTTTCAATTGCAGGCAGTAAACAAATCATTACTGCAATTACTGTTACCAAAATTATATATGCATGCAAGTGGGACCAAGAACTAATAATCTTGAAATAAGAAATGCATTAAAAAATGACAATTTAGATATATGGAGGTAATTTTTCCAACTTATGAAGAACATCATAGACGCTTCCATCTCTAATACGCAAGGTATCTTGCGTATGATTATAAAAATTTGGTTAGATATATAAGCCAAATTCCGAGAGAATATAATTATGAAAACCTGTCTCCGAAAAGAATAAATATGTAATTAGTCGAACAACATATGTGATCAACAGAAGCTACTGGATTAGAGTCCCAACAGGCATGTTCTTGGGGACAACATTTATATAAGGTAAGATGGATAATGCGAAAATTGTGAATCAATCGCAAGTCCTCTTGCTGATGGAAATGGAGGTGGTGATCATGAGCAAGGTTTTAAATTTCGATTTCGGTGTCCGTTTCAGCCACCACAAAATCGAAATATTTCCTTTTCGATGGGAATTTCGGCCGAAATCTTGTAAAATTTATTGAAAATTTTCAGTGGAAATCTTTAAAATTTAAATCTTAAAATTTCAGGGGAAATCTTGTAAATAGGCATGAAATGTTTTTTGGTGAAAGCTTGTAAAAAACTGTTCAATGTGTATTTTGTTTCGGTGTTGCCAAAAACTGAAATAATTCAGCCAAAACAACCGAAATTTTAAACCATGATCATGAGTACTTCTGTTCATGCATGAGCATGGGTTTGCAATTTATGACCTATGTGGACCTTTGCTGTCTTCTGAGATATTGTCACATGAAGCCTCAACTCAACTCAACTCAACAAAGCCTTTGTCCCAAACTAGTTGTGGTCGGCTAAATGAATCTTTTAGAAAAATTTCATGAAGAAGGAATTTACCTGGCTCTAATCCTCGCTCTAGTTGGGTTCTTCTACGTGGATCATTTTCTTCCATTCTATCTATCCAAGGTCATGTTCTCTGTTATGTTCCTAGCTATCAAGTCTTTCCTCACTGTTTTTACCCAAGTTGTTTTTGGTCTGCCCCTACCTCTTTTTACTCCATCAATTTGGCACGAGCGCCTCTTCTCACCGGAGCATCCAAAGGCCAACATTGGATATGTCCAAACCATCTTAAGCGGTGCTCTCTCATCGTCTCCTCAATCGGTACCACCCCCACCTTTTTACGAATGTCTTCATTTTTAATTCTATCTAACCATGTATGGCCGCACATCCATCTAAGCATTCGCATCTCCGCTACACTCATCTTATGCACATGTTGCTTCTTGGTGGCCCAACATTCTGAGCCGTACAGCATGGCTGGCCTCACAGCTGTCACATGAAGCCTACAGGTTAAAATTACCTCTAATCAATAATACACAAAGGAAATCTGACATAAAAAACAGCCGAGTACAAAACATTGGTCCTATCTACTACTTCCCTGGTTAGAAAATTTGTCATATCATTAGCACTCAAGAGATAAGCCTATAGGACATGGAGATCCCTTTCCAAATACAGAATCTATAAGATAAAATTTACTAATTTCTAGCTGCCCATGCTTGATAGTGATGTCCAAGCAATCACATTAGAAGAGTCACCCTCACCACAAACAGAACAAACAAATCTGATTTAACAATTTTAACGTTATTCAGGAGAGCACAAATTTCTGCTTCATTACAATCCATAATGCCAATTGGGCTGAAGAAGACCATGATAACACCCATCCCCCGAGATAGGTGTATGGGGAGAAAATAGAAGAAATTATTTCTATGCAATTCAGTATAAGAAATTCAGCTCTCCGTGGATATAAATCCAGGCGTAAAAATCTCGTGGTGATGAAAATACAGATCCTGTAAGAACCATTTTCCTCTTGGGCTGGTGATTACCTCCAAGTGAAATGGCAGCCTTCCTAGTCATGGCAGTTGAGATGTGAGAGGAAGTCCTTGGAAGAATGCTTTCTTGGAAGCCAGATGCCCACATGAGAGAGAGAGAGAGAGAGAGAGAGAGAGAGAGAGAGAGAGTAAAATCCATTGAGTTAACAATAGTTAGGAAGAATAAGGAGACAAAGACTAATGGACGCATTCTTGGCAAGACGATGAGTAGTAACCATAGTGTTTAAAAACGTGGATACGACGCGGAACACGGCCGAAGAAAATCCTTGTTGACTCGGCACGGATTATCATAAAATAAAAAAATAATGAAAAAAATAAGTATTAAATAAACAACATTTATAATTATCATCATAAACTAAATCTTTAGTGATATGAATCCTATATTTCTGCAAAAAAGTAATACATTTAGGGAAATGATACATTCACCTATTTTTCTTCCCCGGGCCACCCCCTTGTAGTGTCCCTTGTAGTGTAAAAGAGTAATCATAAATGCACTGGAGGGCGCTGGCCCAAGGAAGAAACAGGGCGGATGTATCACTTCTTTATTTTTATCATGAACAGTGAAAAAATAAATAGGCAATGTTAAACATTGAACCACAAAATATTACACATTATTGGGTACTATGATAAGTTTGGGGTTGTTTTCCAGTGTCAGGAGACCCAAAGATAAGTCTATCAAATCAATGGACGGTTTTGATAATTGCAATAACCCAACTTGCCTTTTCTTTTTTAATTGGCTTGTGAGAGTTTTTTGGAACTGTAATAACTTTTGGGAAATGTTAACAGCACTACTGTATTTTGATGAGGGCACTCCTCACTTTATTAAAAGTACGGTATGGCCCGTGCCATTCGATGATCCAAACCGTCCATTAGATGGGCCACAGCCTAAATAGGTTGTGCCCAAAAAATCATTTCCATAGGTTGATCCTAGCCCTCCGATCTATAGGGGGTTAGGATCAACCCTCTAACATTCAGATCGGAGGGTTGGGATCAACCTATGGAAATGATTTTTGAGGCACAAGCTATTTAGGCAGTGGCCCATCTAATGGACGGTTTGGATCATCCTATGGTGCGGGCCATACCGTACTTCTAATAAAGTGAGGAGTGCCCTTATCAAAATACAGTAGTGCTGATAACATTTCCCTAACTTTTTGACATCTGTTAATTAATAAAAGACAAGATGAGTTATTATCAGTGGCCTAAAAGATTTAGGAAAGTGATATATTTGGTCCCTTTCCTTCTTTGTTCCACCCCCTTGTAGTGTAAAAGGATAGCCATAAATACTCTAGAGGGGGCTGGCACAGGAAAGACTAGGGGGTGAATATATCACTTCCAATAATATTTAACGGAGGTTAAAGATGGTCATGAGAAGGAGAGAGAGGATGGGAGCAAGCATGCCAGCTGTGCCTTCCCCATTCCTAAATGCTTTTAGAGAGGGCTAGCGTAGGAAAGAAAAGGGGGTGAATATTTAATGGAGGCTAATGATGGCAGGTGAGAGAGAGGATGGGACAAAGCATGCCAGTTGTACCTCACCTATTCTTCCTACCTATCTTTAACGCACACCCTATTCTTCCTACACATCTCATGCGTATAAAGCAAGTCAGAGCCCATTTACTCTAGATAGCCCTTCGATTGAGCCAAACTCAGCCAGACTCGGCCTGGACTCGATGAGTTGGTGACTCCCAAACACAGCCATCACAATTCCGCATCGACTCAGCAGAGTTCTGAGCCAAGTCGGCGAGTTTTAAACACAGAGTAACCATGGTTTTAAATTTCAGTTGTGGTTTCAACTGCCATAAAAACGAAAAACGTTCCGGTTTCGGGGGGGAATTTCAGTGGAAATCTTGCAAAATCACAGAAATGTATGAAAACCTATGCAAATGATGAATTTAATGATGAAACTTTAGGAAATAATAAAATAAGCATAAATAGACACTTCGAAACCATCAGATAAGAAAGAAAACCATCCATAATGGTTTAAAACATCAAACATCTAGTTGTTGCACTGTCGCGCATGTCTTATAATTTAATACATACCAAATTTCATATGTGATTCATATAAATATTTATACATAACACATGCACCACATTTCACATGCAATTCATATAAAAGTAATTATGTAATACATACTGATCTGGTACACCACTATTACAGTTACGATTTTTGACCGGTTTCGGTTTCGATGGTGATGGGAATGAAAGCATTTCAGTTGTTTCGTGTCGTTGTTATTTTCCAAGTGGATTCGTTGACACCCCTATTCGATTGACATGAACTTGGCGGAGTTATTGTCTGAGTGTGAGTTTTTAAACACTGCTTTAAGCTATCCATTTCATCCATACAGCAAAATGCCTCAACATGAGGAGGGAGAGGGTCACCCAAACAATATAAAGAGGAGAACTTGAGCTTGCATAAGACTTAAGGCCCAAGAAATAGGACTTGAACCATAAAGGCACCCTTGAGATGACAAATCCAAACGATCTATCACACCCAGAGGAGGCCACAAATGGTCTAAAGTGACGAGAGAAATAATCTCACCACCTTTCTAATAATTTCCCTAAAAACTCATTCTCACAACACCCTCTCGACTCTCTTAGCATTCTTCAGTTCTTAGTTGCCTAACACCGAACACAAACCCCTCCCCATCCATCCCATACCGTCCCACCCCACCCCTTCACTCCCTCCCTCCCTCCAAATGAACCCAATTAACCAAGGCACAGAAGGGACTAACATATTAATCTCATCCAGCCGATGTCCAGTTAGTTTACTTCTAGAGCAATTCAATCTATATATGATCTACACATAGCATATCCATATCATGACAGAACAAAAAGATACGTCACAAAAGATACCTTGTTTATTGTTAATTCTGCAAAAAATTTGAATTGGTACACATCAATGTCACCATGGAGAGCCTGATCAAGACCAAACACCCACCATCCTTTGGGAAGTTGCAGAGCAAAATAACTCTTCTTCTGAGGCAGAAACCACCCACCCAACCAACTTTTATGGCATATGTACCTTATAAAAGTGTGAAGACCATCAAACCAATCTGTCAAAACATGATCAGCATTCAATATCAAAGAAGACGACTACATATTTAATGCAATCACAATTAATTACAATATATGTTATCATAACTTGAATAACCGTTGATTTGTACTAATTATTAAAAAAATTATATATAACAAGATGTCCATAAAAATTTATCTATATCTTGAGAAATGAATAAGTACAAACCATGGTTGCCAGGAATAACAAAGCACTGAGGTCCGTCATATTGCTTCAGCTCCAACACCCCACAAGGAAGCTCTGGTTTTTTCACTGCAATATGCTCAGGCTTATACCAAGGTGGAGGCTGGAGAGCATATTCAAAAGGACAGAAAAGGCGCCTCTCATAAGTAAATGATGAAGGATTAGGGTACCTGCATAAATATTTGATCATTTTTTTTAAATGGATCATGCATCAATTAAATTACAATAGCGCTTACACATTATGTTCCCGGCCATAAATATACTCTGTACTAATTATAGCTTAAATTTCATTTGAATAAGAAATCTCTTTTAAAAGATCAACACACAAATACAAACACATGGTGAAAAGATAAATTTGCACGAGGACAGAATATATCACCTAAAATCAACTACAAAAACAAAAAGAGTACCAAGAATGGAAACACAGCAATCGGTGTAAATTGAAAATATAAAAAATGCATTAATAGAAGTGTTTCGATAAGCAACAAGCCACCATCTAGCATATCTGAAATCCCAATTGGTTATCCCCTAGCTCGCCATGCGTGGATTAAGTTGTCCATATGTGTGTCCATAAGTGAGAAAGAGGGCTTATATAAGTTGTCCATACGTTTTCAAGCTATATTCTGCAATTCTTGCAGCCAACTTTTCCAAGCTAGCCTTAACAGATCCATATGGATGGGAATTCAATTTCTTGTACTCCTAGGGGTTCGAAGTGGATAAAAACAGAGCTTTTGCAAAGTCCAGGCTTCTAATAGACTCTAAGGCAACTCAATGTAGCTACAAGATGACGAAAAAATGAATCATTTTGCACAATGGATCTGAGAGTGGTTTGGGTTTTCTCTTGTGGCTTTTTCTTCATTGAGACCAGATCGGTATTTTCGTTGTTATTTTTCTTAATAAAGATCATCACTCAGAAAAGGAGAGGAAAAAAACAGAGCCAAGAAGGTATAACCTCTATTAAATCATTCTATTATGAGTAAACATACAAATGATATAAGAGCTGCCTACTGTCCCACTGTTTTCTTTTGGGCCATCAATTTGTCAGTAGGTGATGTATGACAAATTCAAACCGCACACCTGCAGATGAAGCAGAACCTTACCCTAATAATTGTGTGTTGTGTGGTGACTAGTGTAGAAGTTCGTAGGGCCTAAAGTAGATGAAGCAGAACTTTACCCTAATAATTGTGTTGTGTTGTAAGTGGTAACTAGTGTAGAAGTTCGTAGGGCCTCTACTTTAGTGCTCTATCACCTGACAGATTTGAAATTTCTTCTTCAAGTTACTTGGCATCCCAGTTAGCTATCAAATTGCTCTTATTGACCTTCACACAGCTATAAAACGGTAGAAAAAAGGTAAAAATTCTTTTCAGATTAGATTGTTTCTATTATGTCTATGTTGTACTCTATAGTCTATTCTAGGCCAACACCATCCTAAATTCAAATATTCTGTAAATGAGAATCATCACTATTATATCTTTTGTAGGCCCCTCTATTAAAGAAACAAAAAATTGTAAGATATAGCTAAAATGGGCAAAAGCTCTGGAAGCATGCTTGTCTAAATTCATTTAGCCTTCAATTATTTAATCAATATTTATGAGTAATATGCTTTTAAAACAAAGAAGAATGAAGTAGAGTAGTAGTTCAAAAAATTAAGCATAAAGAGTAAAAATCAAATGGGTGGGCTACCTGGTTTAGGGTATTCAGTTAGATATTATGGTGTTTGATTTTATTAAACTTTATATGCTTTTATATCCAACTTACGCAAGATCCCCTCCAATAAGAAGTACGTCTCCGCGTGGTAAAACACGCATAGAGCCACCACTTTTAAGCCGAATGGAAGGCTGAGCAAGTAATCGAGCCACGGCATAGGCTGAGTTTCCACCATCTCCAGTGTCTGCCATGAAATCAAACCACAGGTCTTCCCTTTCGCTAAAATGGTCGTACAAAAGGTCTCCCTTTTTAGCTTCATCTTGAACCTTGCTCATTGCAGCCTGGATTGCCCAAGGTAGGTGACCAGAGAAATGTGAAATTTAAAAGATGGATTTGGATAAAATACAAAGCTAGAAAAGAATAACGAAAAGTAAAATGGTAAAAGTGCTTATTGAGGGAAAAAACTGGTTTCCTTTGCTTCACCATGTACACTATTGAAGTCAAGTAGAAAGGCAAAAGGCTGAAAAATGATTGGAGTCAAACAAGAATGGCGAACGATTACAGAGGATAAAAAGAAGTTTACTGTGTACATTTTAAGCCTTAAAAATGCATTTTTGAAAAAAAGAAAAAAGAGGAATAATAGGTAAAAGTAGCACTTGCTAACAACTGACATCAAAAGAAAGTATACCTGCATCATTCGCATATCAAAACGACCAACAAATAGAGTTACAGATACCAGAAGGTCGAAGACTGTTTTAAATAAATCAGCTGATGTCCTGCAACACGAACCCATCATTATTGAGCACCATATTCAAATTTTGCCCTCGTTACAATACTAAAGTGACACAAGTTCTCGATACATACCCCGAATACCAAGGGACCATATCCAAGAAATCAGGTTTCATTTGTTTCTCCAACTTTTCGTATTCCGATATGGACAGGGGATGAGTCAGAGCCCATCTGTTGGTGTTTAGAGAAACTAAGGCAGATAAGAACTCTGGATTTTAAATTTTAGCTATAATAATTGGCAATGTAAAAAGCTATAATGACTACCTGATGTAGGATAGGGAAAAGAAATAGAAGAAACAGTATAAAAGAGAAGAAGAAAAAAATAGATGAGAAAAGATGAAAAGAATAGAAGAAGAAGAGAGAAGAAGAGACGAAATTAGGGAGAAGTAGAAGAAGAATAGGAGAAGAGGAGAAGAGAGGGAAGAATAGAAATCTGGGGGAGAAGCTCTCAATCAATTCAATTAATCATCCAAGTTAAGAATCCCTAATACAATTAGGCCTATATATAGGCAATGGGATGGAAACAAAATTCCATGGAAAATAAAAGTCCTAACAACTAAAAAACAAACATGGAAATAAATATCCTAGAATCTAAATAACATAAAAATAAATTCCTAAACTAAATAACATGGAAATATAAATCCTAATATCTGCATCACTACCACATTCAAGTTTTAAGGTAAAATGTAACATGTACCCAGTAGATCGCTCCACCACATAATTGGCAATGTAAAGACCTATGAAAGTTGCCCACAATGAATATATAGGAGAGATTTCATCTGATGGACCGGAACATGATCCACTGCAAACTAGCTGAAAAATGATTGATTAGAACTAAAGAAACCAGGCTGATATAATAATGAAGAAAAGATGATCCTCAGAAATGTGTTACAATAAGCGTCAGCTGAAACTGAACTTAGAAAAGGTTATTAGTACCTCCCCATAGATGACCCACTTAGACAAAAAGGGGTAATCACTGGCAGACCCAACTGGAGCAAACCAAGAAGAGCAGACCTGATCTTTCAACTCGTGCATATGAAGAAACTTTGATAGCCACGTGCTTGTCTCATCTTTTTTCCAAAAGGAAAAAGAAAACCAGCTAGAATTTTTTCGTTCAAAAGATTTCTCTCTTAAAAGAGCACGGTTACCACAGTGACTATAAAAGACACAGCATGCTATGCTTAGAACCTGCATACAACAAGAAGGTACAAGTGAATGAAAAACAAGGAGTATGGCCCATGTCACATCTATAGTTCTCGGGAATTTCTCGGCAAGGGAAAATCTTGGGATAGATATTTTTTATTTTTTTGGGTTTATATCGGGAAAAACGATAAAAATAAAAGTATTTAAAAGTGTATAAATTTAAGAAAAAAATATAAAATAAAAATATAGTAAAATTATCGGAATAATATCGTGATATTTTATGATAAAATGAAAATATCGCTATATTTTTAAAATCTCGGGATTATTTTGAGAGTTTGTCGTTTTATCAAAATATCGCAATAAAAACGTGATATTTTGAAAATACGGGAGATATTTGTGAGTTGTGACAGAGAGTATCACTTTACAATTTACATATAAAAGAAAACCTGCAATCCATGTTATATTCATGTTGGTGGATCAGATGCGTCTTAGTACTTACAGCGCAATTTTGGATGATGGTCAGGATTTCTGGTCGCTTTCCCGCAACCCGAGCAACAAGTCCAATATACCAAAGGCCAAGGAATATAATATGGAAAAAAAGAAGAAACAGAACAGATGAGAAATATATTGTCAAAAATAGAGAAAGGTTCATCCTCATATCCACTCCCATTGATTGAAAACTTGGAAGATGATATAAAGCTGCTATTAAGATCCACGCAACATACCTGCAGAATAATCAACTTGCTAAATCAAGAAAATCCATTGACTCTGGCATAAGCACTATTCTAAGATATAAATGTCCCATAAAAATAACAAAGATTACTCAAAACTTCACAGATATGAATTACTTACCAACGACTGAAGTTCGAATAGCTTGGTTTAATAGTCTTCCTAATAAATGGGGATGAAAAGAAATAGAAAAAACCGAGTAAGCAGGCATACATTGACCACCACTTGATATTATTGTCCAATTTCTGAATGAGGGTATGTATGTTATCAGATGAGATAAAGAAAAGACACCCCACAACTACTGCAGTCATGGCATGTCGTGAATGCTCATGTGGATAAGGATATCTGTGAGTCAAAATTGTCCTCACACTCTCCATTCTGAGGGTATCCAATAATGGACCGATAGATTGTTTACTGGAGCCCATTGAACTGTTTCCTAACAGTTCATGTTATGTCGCTTCAAAAACTTGAATTTGAAACTGCAAGGAAACATTACATGTCAGCTACAAACTGATTGAATTTGAATCAACAAAAAGAATCTGCAAGGAAATATCACAACATCGACTACAAATGCTAATATACAAGAAGAAGACAGAAGCTTACACCATAGAAAAGAGAACCATTGAGATAGCAATTCCTCATAACAAAACAGCTACTTGGCAACTTGGCAACATAAATACATTTAACATGAAATATAGTTGTTCTTTAGAACTGATGCATATGTAACAACGTCACTTCATTCCAGCACCTTATTTCTTAAGAACTATAGTTCTTGAAATATCTATGTAAGTGTCTTAAAACTCTCTAGCATTGTTTGTGTGATTGTTCAATCTAGTACTCTTCTTTTGGTGAATTCCTAGTAGTTTACTTGCATCAAATTCGTATTAGAGCATGTTCGATTCAGAAAATCATTTGAGGATTTGCGATAGTACTAAAGATAGCCACTGATTCAGATGAATGGCTTGATCTATTGCGCAAATTCTCCAAGAGGCTTTACAAAGGCTAGATCGACTCACGCCATATGTAGATTCAATTTGTAGAGGGAAATTAGATAGTGGAGGTGATGTTAATAAGGAGTTGAAAGGAAGGAGGCACCGAAATAAACACTTTTCATCGACGTGGGGCTACAACATGTGAGGTTCGGGGCGAGAACCATAATGATTGAAATCAAGGACAACGCTATGTTGACTGACAATTTGTTGGAGTGCAAGACACGAATCGATACTTGGAAATAAAGGTCGAAATACCCCAATTCATGATAAATAGCGTGTACAATGGGATTTTTTTTTTTTTTTGGAATGGTAAAAGATTTCACTCCAAGAAAAAAGACCGAGGAGTTCTATACAAGGAATCAATGAATAAAGGAAAATACATATAGAGAAAGAAAGAAAAAATCAAGGGGGAAGGAAATCAGACAACTCCAGCTCCTCCCTATCAACACCCGCTCTAGCTAGTCTATCAGCAACTTCGTTAGCCGACCGCCTATCATGAATAAAAGATACCGAAGCGCCGTCTAGCCTATCGAGAATCTCATCAAAGAAGGCCGCAAAATCTCCAGGGAAACAAGTGGGAACCCTAAGCCATTTAATCACATTTAGAGAGTCCCCTTCAATCACCACTTTGTTCACAGAACTGTGGACATCCCTAAGGGACCCCCCCCCCCCCCCCCCCAAAAAAAAAAATAATAATAATAATAATAAAAATAAATAAATAATAAATAAAAATGCCAAAAGGACAAGGATTCAACCATCGAAGTTTAGCTTTAGAGACCCTAGTACAGGGGGACCCAATCTTGAACGATCTTAGGCACCCATTTCATAATCATTACAAATCTCCTTCCATCGATACCAAAGGTCGTGAGCCGACACAAACTGGAAGAGAGGTAACAACTTTACCCGAGAAATAGTGAGGGCAATCGCCTTATTGACAAGGAACAATGCTCTCTTCGAATATCCATTGAACACTCTCGCATTACGTTCTTTCCGTAAGACCCAAATGGTTGCATGGAGAGAGACATTCCAAAAGATCTTCCCTTTTTCTCTCCAAGGAACCACATACCAACATTCCAACAAATCAATAAGCTTGGCAGAGAAGACCCAAGCGATCCCAAATCTAGATAAGAAGCCGCTCCACACCCCTCTAGCCACCTTGCAATAAATAAAGATATAATGCACTAGCTATCCCGCCTCAATACAAAGCGCGCAATGGTACACAATCAACATCTCTCGGGCACTTAAGAAGTCAACCGTTTGAATTCTTCCCTGAACTGCAGCCCAACCGAAGGCACATACCCTAGGTGGAGTTTGGAATTCCCACACTTTGGCAACTTTGGAGGAAGAAGGGCAAGGAACTAAGTGAAGGTAGAATGACTTAACATTGGGATTGTAGACAAGATGATTCTCTTGTCATACATCAAAGTAGCACTATTCATTTAATAGTATAAAGTAAATTTGACGAAAGTGAAGTGTTTGTGGATTCAAAAGCCACTCCTATCGCCTTCAAAGATAATCAATAAAGAGCACGGTAGTGGTTTAACATCTTTTGAAAAAAGGTGTAGCTTTGGGAGAAAACTATGCAACCTCATTATAAATGGAAGACCGAATAAAAATCTCATTTCAAAGGAGAGGGTGGACAAGTTACAATTGGAAGAGGAAAATCATCCTAAGTTGTAGGAGATTCTAAGCATTGCTTAGTTTTGTTTTCTATTAGATCTGAGTACAAAGACGAAATGCGTTGTGACATATTGACGAAATATGGTGTGCCATTTTGACGAAATGTGGCGTGACATATTCCCAATAGATACATGTCACATTGTTCACGAGACCATATCAAATGATCAAGATGCAAATCATAGGGAAAGAGAAACAAATATTCATTTTCAATGATGGAAGAGAAATAACACTTTTTTGCCTACGGAAAAAGATTTTAAACCCAAGCCCTATAAAGAAGAAGATTCTAATCTTCATAATTTGTAGTTCATGGACGATAGCAATGAATCGGGGTTTTAGTATGTGTTGGACAATAAGGATGTTGTTCAAACACTTGAGGATTCTAATCTTCATAATTTGTAGAAGCTCATAGAAGATGGCAATGAATCGGGATTTTATTGTGTTGGATAGTAAGGATATTGTTCAAACACTCGTTCCTAAGCCTCTAATGTTATTCGAGAAAGGTAATTCCGTGTATTTGAGGAATTTTGATTATCTTTTTACAGTAGAGTGTGATCTAATCTTGAAGATATTCTTTGGTAAATCATATTCGAACAGTTTGAGATTCCTTTTGAGTCTAATGGAAGATATTTTATATGATTCAGGCCATTCAAAAAAATTATATGATTCGGAAAAAGAAGCAAATAGAAGAATTAAATTATTCATTTCCATTTTTGTCTATGGACAAAGATTTAAAACAAAAGACTTATAAAGAAGATGATTCTAATCTTAATAACTTGCAGAAGCTCATAAAAGATTTCAATGAATCCAGAATTTAGTATGCGTTGGATAGCAAGGATGCTGTTCAAAGACTCGTTCCTAAGCATCTAATGTTATTAAAAAAATAGAGAGAATTCCATTCATTTCGGGAATTTTGTTTTTTTAGAGCAAAGGAGTATTCTTTGGTAAATCAGATTCGAACAGTCTGAGCTTATTTTCGAGGCTGATGGAGGATATTTTATATCATTCGGTAAAAGAAGCAAACGGAAGAATTAAATTATATTATTGGACTACAAAGTAAAAGCTTGAAGGAAAATTCAAGATTGGCAACATCATTGCTTAAACGTTTTTGAAGATGGATGATCTCACAAATAGAAAGGTGAAACATGGATGAACAAACCTACTATTAAATAGGGGTGCAACTCGGGTCAGGTTGAGGCCAACCCGACCCGACCCAAGGAACCCTTTTTTCCAACCCAAACCCAACCCGACCCAATTTCCAACCTGACAAGGTTCAACCCAACCCAAGGAACCCTTTTTTCCAACCCGAACCCGACCCGACCCGAGTTCAACCCAACTCAACCTGAGTTTTTAAGCTTACAAAAAAAAATCATAAAAAATGTAGGGCTTCACTCATTTACGCATGCCGCGGGTGATCATATGCAGTTACCCCGATCTACCTATTCAAGCGAGCGCTTGCAAGCGGCCAGGACATACTCCCCAAACCATGCTTGCATTTTTCATTGCACACGGCTTTCCCAATGTATACATCTAAAACTCAGTTCCCTGGTCGGGTTGCCCAAACCCTCAACCTGAACCCGACCCGAACTCAACCCGGGTTGGGAAAACTCAACCCGACCCCGACCCAAACCCGAACTCAACCCGACCCGAGTTGCACCCCTGCTATTTATGGTCCACTATTTTCAAAAGAGGACTTGTGAAAGCTGGACTACTATGAGTTATTGGCACATTATGCAAACTCGGGGCAAGTTTTCTCCAATCCAAGAGGAATTGACACAAGTAAAGTTCATGAACAAGCCACAATTCCAAAAAAAAATGATCCGAGAGAAGAGGACCGACCAAGATCCAAAAGTAGGCCCGAAGGCAGCCAGAACATCATGCTAGATGATAGTGGGCCCTATAGAGCTTCATTTGTCATGAAAAGTGGCAAACTGAGGTACTACGATTTTAGAAATTTTAATTTAATTTATGGGTAAATTTTGAGTAGGTTTTTGTTGGCCTAGTGAAAGGAAAATTTTAATAGTTTATTTAGGTCAGAAATTGGTGTCTTTCAGACTTGGAAAGTTTTCAAGTTGAGAAAGTGGTGTGTTTGGGCTGGAATAAGTAACTTGTAATATGATAATGACTTAGAAGTTGGTGTTATAGGTTTCTTAGATAGAAACATACAGAGCATTTTCTATTTTTATCTTGGGCTATTCTAAAATAGAAAATAGGCTGTATTTAGGATAATCTAAAAAAAAGGGCGGCCCAGTGCATGAGGCTCCCGCCATTGCGGGGTCTGGGGGGGCTAGATGTACGCAGTCTTACCCCTGCTTTGCAGAGAGACTGTTTCCGTGAAATTGGTCATATCACAATGGTGAGAGATAAAGTAGGGTTGTAAAGGTATTTTAGGCCTTATATGTATGAAACTTTCATTGCTTTTCAAGAGGTTAAAGAATAGTTGGGGATTTTCCTATGGGTTTTGGGTTTTACCCTACTTCGATCATGTTTTGATCAAAACTATTGTTATTTCATCACTCTCTAGCATCGTTTGCTGAGTGTTCAATTCTCTAGCAAGTTCATGTTTTTATTTTTTTGGAATCACAGTAGTTAGCTTTCACCAGTGATCAAACATTAATCATATTCATGCAATAATTTATTTGTCTAATAATTTATGGTTTCCAGACAGAGTATGTGCTTGTAAGGGATGCATGATATTTATATCAATGTGCAAGTAACATGTAAGATATGCATGGTATGTAACTCTGTGTAATTTGAAATGTCCAGCTGACATCAGGTAAATATGATAAGATAAAAGGACTGTATTTACAAGGGTGAATTTTAAACTCTAGCATTAGATATTCTCCTTATAGATAGGACAAGACAACTCTATAACAAATTAATAGGTTTTTTGAAGACATAGATCAGTAGAAAGACGAAGGCCCTGTTTGTATTGCAGGAATTTTCTAGAAAAGTTTGGAAAGGAAAAATAGTTCTAAATGTTCCTTTTTTTTTTCTTTTACATACTAAAAATGATGACTTGAACCAACCCTATTCAATTTTTACTCAGAAGGACCTTCAATTTATGATAATATCCCTCAAAATTAACTTGAAACAGACCTTCCATTTATCATTTCCCTCAGAATCTTGGAAAGAAAATTTTTTCCCAAGAAAACATTTTCCGTTACAAATGTTTTTCTAGCAATCTAAACAGGGCCTTAGTCTCTGCTAGCAGCACAAATTTCATGTAAACGTGTAGTATTTTTCTGATTAAGATACTTTTTGAAGCAATGTTTGAAGCACTGTTTCATTGACCCTTCCAATTTAACAGGATTCTAAAGTTCAAGAGAAAATGCCCAACCCCTTATTTGCCATCTCGCTACAGTCTGAAATGGGCAATAAGGGCAACTGCATACCCAGACCCAGAAAATAAAAATGCAGAAAAAAAAATCTAGGGGTAATTTTAGTGGTAAAATTTCAGAACCCAACAAAGACCCAAAACTCCATTTGTACAAAGATGAAGCAATGATAAGCCAAAAAGCCCAAGAGCCAAAGACCCTTTGGGCTACTTCAATAACAACATACAAATAAACCCATGAAATGTAAGACTGAAACATAATAGAAGAAGAAAATAAAAGAAAAGAGGAGAAAAGTAATACAATCAAAGCATTAAAGAGAGAGAGAGAGAGACTTGCCTGAGGGGGTTTGAGGAAGGGATGAAAATGAAGGGAAAGAAGCACATGTGGTTTTTTAAAGGGACGTTCTCTCACGCTATCTAGGCATCTGAGAATGTTGGGAGGAACAGAAAAAGGCATATTCCTGAGTGCCCAGAGAGAGAGAGAGAGAGAGAGAGAGAGGAAATTAGAAATTAGAAATTAGAAATTAGAAATTCCCAACCTTTTGCATGTGGTGATGTGTCTCTTTTGTCATTGATTTGTTGATTTTTGCTTACGTTTTTTTGCTCTTTTTGTGTGGGACATTTCTAATTTTTGCTTACGTTTCATTAGAAAGTCCAAAAATCACTATTTGACATCTTTAATGATAAAGAAAGGTACGGATGAGGGCTAATGTTTCAAGGAATTACGGATTACAGGCAGCTTTTAAAAGAAGAATAAAACATGGGCTATTCTTCAAAATCGGGTGGTCAAAAGACCCCGATACCCTTCGCACATCAGCAGAGTCTTCCTTTTTCATTACTGCCTCTTAAATTGGCGCACTTCACGAGGCTTCTTTTGGTTCGTTTGAATGTTTATTTAAACCGACAGAACCTTGGGCTCGTTTCTATCTTGGCTGTCGGAAATAACTAGAGATGAATGGATGCTTTACACGTGTAAACTTTTTGGAAACTCAATCATTGTCTTTTCTCACTTCTCTTTTGGCTTAGAACGGTAACGTTATTGAATACGTCTCTTTTGGCTTAGAATCTTTTCAATTCTCTTTTGGTCCTCACTTCTCTTTTGGCTTATAACGGTACCGTTATTGAATACGTCTCTTTTGGCTTAAAACGGCAACGTTATTGAATATTTTATTACTTCTCATATCTCTTTTGGCTGAGAACGCCGCCGGATTCTAGAGTTCGCCGCTGGAATATTAAGAGGTACGCTAACGTAAATAGGGTGTACGCCGGCGTAAATAATGGGATACGCCGGCGGAAATAGGGTGCAAGTGGAAATAGGGTGTATGCCGGCAGAATTCAGGAGTACGCCGGCGAAAATAGGGTGTAAGCTGAAATAGGGTGTACGCCGATTGAATTCATGGGTACGCCGACGTAAATAATGGGGTACGCTGGCGTAAATAATGAGGACTAAAAGATAAGGGAAAAGATTCTAATAAAAAAGAGACGTATTCAATAACGTTACCATTATAGCCAAAAGAGAAGTGAGAAAAGATAACGTCAGTGTTCCAAAAACTATTCAATAACCTCGGCGTTCCAAAAAGTTTTCCAGCACGTGTTAAGCATCCATCCATCTCTAGTTATTTCCGACGGCCAAGATAAAAACGAACCCAAGGTTCTGTTGGTTCAAATACACAGTCAAACGAACCAAAAGAAGCCTCGTGAAGCACGCCAATTTAATAGACAATAATGAAAAAGGAGGACTATGTCGATGTCAGAAGGGTATCAGGGTCTTTTCAACACCCGATTTTGAAGATTAGCCCGTGTTTCATTCTTGTTTTAAAAGGTGTCTGAAATCAGTAATTCTTCGAATTATTAGCCCCCATTCCGTACTTTTCTCTTAATGAAGAGAAATGATATTTTCTTCCCTTTTAATGAAGTTTGTTACTCTTAATGACTTTTTAAAGATATACGTTTTTTTTTTTTTTTTGGCTTTGATGTACTTTTGCCATAAGTTCATGTGAAAATAAAAGAAAGCTAATTGTTTTGTTAGGCAGTCTTATTCTCAATTGCCCTCAAAACTCAACTGAATTCAAATTTTCAAGTTTGCAACTACTGGTACTCCCCAAATTGGATGCTTATTTTTTAGTTTTAGGTGGCCAACCTATTTCAAATCGTGCATTGAATGCCTTTGTGATTATGATGTTTTACTACTTAGCTCTGTTGGTTTAAGATTATGAAAACCGATTATGACCACAATACCGAGATTATTGGACTCAAAAGTAAGGCCTTGTTCATTCTAGATTATGGCAACTGATTGTCGAACCCTGACCTATTATTGGAATCAAAATTACATTTATTTTTAAGTTCAATAATAGGTCTAGTCTGACAATCAGTTTGTAATTATGTAAATACCCTGTTCGTTTAAGATTATGGCAACAGATATCTGAGTCCAAAACCAATTGGGCTCAAAATTAAACGTAATTCCAAACCCAATAACTGGTTTTAGATTCATAATCAGTTGCCATAATCTTAAACAAACATGGCCTTAAGATTATGAATACATGTTGTGACTGTCAAACTGATTGTTGGACTCAAAATGACGTTTAAATTTAGTCCAAAAATCAATCTAGCACTCACCATCTGTTGTCATAATCTCAAACAAACAGTGCATAAATGTACTTTTGAGTCCAATAATCGGTATTGGAGTCACAATCGGCTGTTAGAATCTTAAATGAACACGGCATTAGTATTTCCCTTTTGTTTTTCCTTCTGATTTTGTGAGTATTTGTAGCATTTTAGGGTGTGTTTGGCTACATTCCAAAAGAACAAAAAAAAAGGAGTTTGGCAAGTGCCACTCGTTTCATTTTTTTCCGTTTCAGAACGCTTTAGGCGAAACAAAAAAAAAGTCATTTCCACCAGGTAAAGAAACACAAAATCGATTTGTTGAGGGTCGAGACTCCCCAATCGCAAATTCCAATTAGCGCCCCGACGCTACACTTGAAAAAAAAAAGAGTCCTTGCCAAACACGCCCTTAGTAGTTAGTCCCCCGAAGCTACACTTACAAAAACAAAAAAGCCGTTGTCTTCTTGTACATGTGTCCCAACCATGGGTCCCATTCCCCTTTTCGTAGCAACTCTCAGTCAGAATTATGCTTTGGAAAATGGAGAATTTATACGGTGGCCGACCGTCAAAATTGACGGCGGCAAGGTGGCAAAACCCTGCCTTTTGATTTTGATCTGGTCAAAACACATTTTTTGACTTCCCCTTAGATGAAAAAAGCAAAGGGGCAGGGATTTGCCACCCTACCCTTGCAATTTTGACGGTCGGGCA
The DNA here is from genome assembly GCF_043159265.1 of Tasmannia lanceolata. NCBI lineage: Eukaryota > Viridiplantae > Streptophyta > Magnoliopsida > Canellales > Winteraceae > Tasmannia > Tasmannia lanceolata. Next base: position 48,352,378 of record NW_027518683.1, on the reverse strand, counting down.
TCATATAAAAACTCTGGAAAATGAATCTAATATGAAAAACTTGTACAAAAATGAATCAAACCTCTTACACATGCTAGATGTGTACAAAAATCTAGGCCATTATGCATGGGAGCCACCATAATCGGGCTTTTAGCTCAGAATTAGTAAAACATAAGTTTCTTGTTAGAGGACATTCTATATGTTGAATATGGACCATAGATTCATTTTTTCTCACCATCCATATGCGATCCTCAAAGATTTTGGTCTTTGACTCATAAGATAGGACAATATTGTTTGATTCGACAGTTCAGATCGCCTTACCAGTACAACTTTTGGGCTAAGGCTTCTACAACAAGGGCCTACCAAATGAGACTTTGCTTGTAATGAAAGATTAAATAGAGATTTGCTACGCAGTTTCACGGAGAGCCACTTTGCATGAGAGAACAGTCAACAGACTCAACACAGTTTCACTTTATAGTAGATTTTGTCTTATTCATTTAATTCTAGCGAAATTGCCTAGCAAATCCCTTATTTAAGTGTGTTTCACATAGTATCCTCCTCTTAATTTTTCCAATTAATAACATGAGATATGCTTCATAGGTAGACATGGACTTTTCTAACTCTGACTCGGTTTCACCAAATAGAAGGTCAACATACAAACTTTTTCATAGCATTGATGAAAAGTTAGAGGCATTTTATAAGCATTAACAGCCTTCTCATCTCTGACCAAGAATATGTGCACCGCAACACTTTCTCCTACTTTCATAAGCATGTCCCTTTTCTCATCACGGTTCTAAATAGGCAATTTTGAAGTTGATATTCCCACTCCCTTGTTTCAATAATGGCACTCCATTCTTTCCTCTCTACTTTTAAAATTGGTTACTGAGAGCTAGGGTTGTCAATGGACCCAGACGGTTCGATGGGTCCAAAGGATCAAGTGTTAATGGACAAGATTTTAAGAAAACCAACTAGATTCCGAATTGTATCCATTGGATCAATATCCTAGACCTAGGACACTCAAATGGACAAACCAGTGTTGGCCCTGAGTAGTCTTTTAAAAAAAAAAGGCAGTCTTGTCATTTGCTATCCACACCCCTTTCTTTTTGCCATTTTATCAAAATATACTCCTTTACATTTTGACATGAGCACCTAGATCAGTATATCCCCTATTATCTTTTTTCTTCACAACCCTTCTTTTGTCTCATCTAATCTGCAAACCAAACATTGATAATTGCACCCCTTGCTTATAATTTTTAAAAAATCTTCTTCCCTTTCAAGTTTTGATGCCCTCGTTCCCTTAGAAGCCACCAACTCATCTTAACTGAAACCCATAAATTTGATTTGCATGCAGTTCAAAAAAAGGTATTATGTTGTCCCAATATCTAAATTTTTTTGTACTATGATCAAGAGTTATCATTATCATCCTAAGCAAATCACTGTTGCTTTCCTCTCTATTTCTTTATTTTCTATTTTTTTTTCAAACCTTTTGTTTTCTTTCATCCATTTCAGTTGAGGTGCCTCTTTGAGGTGCACACTTGAAATAGGAGCTCTACTCAGATGAGGGGCCTCGGTTCATGCCTTAAAGAGTCAAATTCTTTGAGGATTGGCATCAAAAGCCGACCGTGATGATTTGCCCATTAAAGCTTGGTCCACTGTGGCCAATTTCGTTAAAGATCAATCGGTCCATGAAAACTCGCTCATGGAGGCTAGAATCCCATTAAGCCTATTAAGGCTCATCTTCCAAGCAACATCATTTTCGGCAAGAAGCATCAAGCAACAGACAAAAATCATTATCTTTAGCAACATCGACGACACTTCAGCAGACAGTTTATCAGTGCATCAAATTGGAAAATCTTTTATTTGGTAATTTCATTGTAATAATATTTATGTAGATTTCCAAGCCACATGACGGGGCATATTAGAGTAGATTAAATCTGATGAGACCTGACCGTTGGATTGCAAGTATTAGATGAGAGATGAGAGGTTGTTAGAAAAGAACATGCGGATGATTTAGATTAGGTTTATCACATTCCATGTTTTTCTTTTATCTCTTTCCATGTTTATCTATAAGGACTTATTTAAGCACATGTTACTGATTAATGAAATTATTAGAGATTAGTGGGAAATATGAAACTCTTCAAAAGCTAATGATTTGCCCTATGATTGTTAATAGGTCGTTTTAATTAATTTATTTTTTTAAAGAAATTTCTAAAATTTTATTTTTAATTTATTAATGGCATCCCAATTAAACCCAAGTTGAGCCAGGGTTGGACCGGTTTGGACCGGCCTTTTCTAATTCAATCATCCATCCGTTTTATAGAACATTGGTTTGTTGCAAATTATCATCTGTTTTTAGGAAGACATTTTAAACTTGTTTTTCCAGCGTACCTATTAATTTTTTGTCATTTACTATGCTAACTATGCTTGCGAAAGGAAAGGAATGCTAAACTGAAAGGCACTCTTGTAAAACCCAACTGTAAGGGCATCCAATTGGATCCACATCACCCAACCACATTAAATTATTCATTTGATTTTGCATGTTCAGTGCCCATATAATGAGGTTGATGAAGTGGATCCAATGGGGCACTCTTGCGACCGGGTTTTTCCAAGGGCAACCTTCAGTTTAGCTTTCCTTTAATGTTTGGGACTATGAATCAATAATATGAGATATACAAAACATGTTTCTTTCCATTGTCATTCGTTTTCTTTCTATGGGTAATTTCTTTTGAAAAACTTTTCCATAGAAAACTTTTGCTGTATTTTTTTTTCTATGGTTATTTTTTTTCACTCCTCATACATAGCATGGGGTGGGCCCATCATTTTACACCCATGCATAGGGTGGGGTCCATACAACTCAACTGTAACCCATGCATCGGGTGGGGTCTGCCACTGACCTCATTAATTACATTTGTTTCTCAAAATAGGTGTAAAAAGCACCTTAGCAAATTGGGAAAATGATCAGAAAAATATACTATTTATTTGAAATTGTCAGAAAGGGCCGCTAATTTCTAAATTCTCAAAGAAGGGAGGAGGGAGAAAACTTGTTTCATGAAAAACCTTCCATTAAACCACTTCTCACAATCCCATTTCCATTCTTCCATTTAAACATTTTCAATCTCTTGTCTTCTTAAACCAATAGTTTAAAAACATTGTAACCTTGTAAAACCTCTTCTCAAAGGCTTGTAAAACCCTGGCTTTGGCGTGTTCTCCTCAAAGCCATAGTTTAGAAACCTCTTCACGAATCTCTTCTCTTTTCAAAGCCAAACCATGTATTTAAAAATATGGGTTCTTGCAAGCTATCTATGATTCCATTTCACATCAAATTTAAGGTATTCCCTCCCTCTTAACTTTGTTTTTTGAAAATAGAGGTTCAAAATGATAAATAGTGGTTCTTATTGTTGAAATTGTGGTTCGGAGTGATAAATAGTTGTATTAGTGTTAAATAGTGGTTCCGTACTGTTAAAACAGTGATTCGGAGTGGCAAACAGTGGTTCCGATTAACTAAATAGTCGTTCTTAGTGTTTAAATAGTGGTTCAGAGTGCCAAATAGTTGTTCTTCGTGTTTAAATAGTGGTTTGGAGAGATAAATAGGGGTTCTTTAGTGTTAAAAATGGTTTTATTTAACTAAATAGGGGTTCTTAGTGTTTAAATAGTTGTTTGGAGTGGTAAATAATGGTTCTTAGTGTTTAAATAGTGGTTTGAAGTGATAAACATGAGTTCTTTAGTGTTAAAATAGTGGTTTGGAGTGATAAATACTGGTTCTCAGTGTTTAAATAGTGGTTCGGATGCCTAAATAGTGGTTCTTAGTGTTAAATAGTGGTTATGTAGATTTGAACTAGTGGATGCAATTGTTAAATAATGGTTCTTAGTGTTAAAATAGTGGGTTTCGAGTGTTAAATAGTGGTTCGGAGGGCTGAATAGTGGTTGTGTAGTTTTAAAACAGTGGTTTGTAGTGTTAAATAGTGGTTTTATTTAACTAAATAGTGGTTCTTAGTGTTTAAATAGTGGTTCAGAGTGGTAAATAATGGTTCATAGTGTTTAAATGATGATTAAGAGTGATAAATAGGGGTTCTTTAGTGTTTAATAGTGCTTCTAATTTACTAAATAGTGGTTCAAACAGTTAAATAGTGGTTTTTAGTACTTAATACCCAATTCGCAGTGTTTTAAAAGTTGTTTGGAGTGATAAATATGGGTTCTTTAGTGTTGATACAGTGGTCAGGAGTGATAAATAGTGCTTCTTAGTATATAGATAGTGGTTCGAAGTGCAAAATAGTGCTTCTTAGTGTTAAATTGTGGTTGGGATTGTTAGACTATGGTTCTAATTAATTAAATAGTGGTTTTTAGTGTTAAAACAGTTTTTTCCACCGCTAAATAGTGCTTCTTAGTGGTTTTTAGTGTTAAAATAGTGATTGGGATTATTAAATACTGTTAAAATAGTGGTTCTAAGTAACTACTTAATGCTTAATACCGTTAAAATAATGATTCTTTCATTCCTATCATATCCTTGCAGGGTTTGTAAATATGGTAGAGCGAAGGGCTTCATTTATCCCACATGTTGATGGATGCTTGAAGGATGCAATATCCTTCGAATACATTTGTGGGAATGATCATCACCTTGTCACAGCAGCTTGGGTAGCTGAAACCTGTCTAGCCTAATTTCCCCATCCAGAAGACGTCAAGCCTAGTTTGATAAAAGAATACATCAAGAGAGAGTGGAGTATAACAATAAGCTATCGGAAAGCTTTCAATGCGAAGGTTATTATTCACAAAATTAAGTGTGGAAATGCCGAGACATCTTATCGCATCCTTCCTGCATATGCGCAAGAGATGGAAAGATGCAATCCTGGCACCATTATGCGTGTATACCAAACTCGAGAGCTGGATTGGTGGAATGGAGACGACAGATTTTGGTGTTTATTTTTGTCATTCGGCCCTAGCATACATGCGTTCGGTCGAACTATTAGACCCCTTAGATGGGACGCATTTGAGGGGCAAGTATAAAGGGATTTTACTAGCTGCAACTGTACTAGATGGTAATAGTGGATTATTTCTGCAGTGGTTGAGAGCAAGTCGTATGAAAGTTGGCTATGGATTATGCATTACCCGGTTCATACCATAGTTATTGTATTCGTCACCTCAACGACGAATTTTAAAAAAAGTTTTGCCTCGTAGGTCGACTTCTAAGTCGACCTGTTTAGTGCAATTACAACATGATGGCATAAGACGGACAAAGGTCGACTTCAGTGCAATTACAACCTGTTGGCATAAGACGAAAAAAGGTCGACCTAGTTAGTGCAATTACAGCCTGTTGGCATAAGTCAGAAAAATTTGACCTAAAGGTCGACCTCTGAAGAGCAATTACAACCTGATGATAAAAGAAGCAAATAGGTCTACCTGTTTAGTGCAAATGGAACCAGATGATATAAGACGGAAAAAGGCCGACTTGAAGGTCGACTTCTTTAGTGCAGTTTACAACCTGATGGCATAAGACGTAAAAAAGGTCGACTTCTTCTATAAAAAAAAAATCCACATCAATGTGTCCCACTTAATTTCACATGAATAAAAAGGAAAGAGATAAAAGGGAGAAATATATGCCAAAAATAGATCCCATAAATAGGTGCCACACATTTACAATAACTAACTTTAAAGATCGCCTTTCATTTATATTGTTTATGCATCTTCAAATTAGCACCACCAACACCATCACCACACTGACTACTCCCTATATACAATTGCACATGTCACGACAAACATGAAAATTTCCCACAACAATGAACCTATAAACACCAAAAGTGATGAACATGTTTACATTTTTCCTGCTGAACATGTCAACTACATTACATCAAGGTAAGAGATAAAGGGTCAGTACTTTGCTAGAACTTCCCACAAGAATTATGCTAACTAAATAAATTACATAACACGTTCAAATTTTTGCATCGATAATAGAGTTTTCCAAAGTTGAGTCTACTCTTCCCATCGTCTAATTTTTCTAAGTTGACCCCCTCATATACCCCCTCTAGAAACTTAGATAATGGAGTACTTCCCATCAACGTAATATCTTCTTGTGAGATCTCTAGAACATCACGGGTGAGGCATTCTATTTCCTTTAAAACAAACAGCCCACAATCATTGCTGCAAAATAAAATGAGTTCATGAAATTTAGTACTGGTGAATAACAAAGACGAACTCGCGAATAACATCAAGTACAGTGATGACTAACATCACCTGCTTCTTCGTATGACACACAAAAAAACCAATCAATTGGTAAGGTAGATGGAATCCAATCCAATGAATCCAATTCGTCGGAAAGGTAGATGGAATCCAATCCCATGAATCCAATCCACTGGGAAGGTAAATGGATTCCAATCTAATGAATCCAATCCAATGAATCCAATTCACTGGTAAGGTAGGTGGAATCTAACTATTAAACTACTATTACAACTTAAGGTAGGTGGAATCTAACTATTAAACTACTATTACAACTGTAGAGGCCATTGAACCATTACCTTACCACTACTGAACCAACTGGTAAGGTAGATGTCAGACACAAAAAAATAATCAACTGGTAAGGTAGATGGAATCCAATCCAATGAATCCAATACACTTGTAAGGTAGATGGAATCCAATCCAATGAATCTAATTCGTCGGAAAGGTAGATGGAATCCAATCCAATAAATCTATTCCACTGGAAAGGTAGATGGAATCCAAATCAATGAATCCAATCCATTAGAAAGGTAGATGGAATCCAATCCATTGGTGAGGTAGATGGAATCCAACTATTGAACTACTATTACAACTATAGAGGCCATTGAACCACTACCTTACCACTACTGAACCAACTGGTAAGGTAGATGCAGACACAAAGAAAACAACCAATCAACTAGTAAGGTAGATGAAATCCAATCCAATGAATTCAATCCACTTGTAAGGTAGATGGAATCCAATCCAATGAATCCAATCCACTGGAAAGGTAGATGGAATCCAATCCAATAAATCTAATCCACTGGAAAGGTAGATGAAATCCAATCCACTATTGAACCACTATTACAACTATAGAGGTCATTGAACCACTATTGAACCACTATTACAATAGTAGAGGCCATTGAACAACTACTGAACCAATATTACAACTATATAGGCCATAGAACCACTACTGAACCACTATTGAATCACTATTATAACTATAGAGGCAATTCAACAATTATTGAACCACTATTACATCTATAGAGGCCATTGAACCACCATTGAACAACTATTGAACCACTATCAAGGCCATTGAACAACTATTGAACCACTATCGAGGCCATTGAACAACTATTGAACTACTACTGAACCAATATTACAACTATAGAGGCCATTGAACCACTATTGAACCACTAGAGGCCAGTCAACAACTATTGAACCACTATTACATCTATAGAGGCCATTGAACCAACATTGAATCATTATTGAACCACTATAGAGGCCACTGAACCACTATTGAGCCTCTATAGTGGTTCTGAACGACTATCTCAATGCTTGAAGCACTATAGACACCATCTGAAACCACTATTGTACCCTCGTCAGATGGTGGTTCAAATTGGAGGGTAGTAGTGGTTCTTAGCCCAGAGAATCTATCAATAAAGGTCTTCTTCGCGCATACAAAAACTTCTACCCATGAAACCCTAATAGAAGAAACTCTACATATGAATAAAATGGAATTAGGGTTTCTGTTCTTACCGTTGAAGATGGAGTTCACGTTCTCCGTCGAAGGGTGGATGAGAGAGATGCGTCGGTGTCGGTTGGGTTCACTTCGCCGCCGGTAGGGTTCGATTTCTCCGATAAAGGCGGTGGAAGAGAGAAGACGGAGAAGATGGAGAGAGAAGACGGAGTGAGTGTGTGCAACCCGCAACCCCACCGGTTGGGTTCACTTTGCCGCCGGTGGGGTTTGATTTCTCCGACAAAAGCGGTGGCGGTGGAAGAGAGAAGACGAAGAAAATGGAGAAAAAATGACGGAGTGGGTGTATGCAGCGGGAAGGGAGAGAAGGTAAAACGAAGAGTAAAAAGTAAAAAATTCAAAATGGGATATGTAAGGATATCTTGTCCAAAAATTGGCTAAGTTTTCTCCCTCCTCCCTTCTTTGAGAATTTAGAAATTAAGTCCCCTTTCTGACAATTTCATATAAAAAGTACATTTTTCTGATAATTTTCCCTAGCAAATTTCTTTTTGAAAATTCAAAATTAATGTAAAAAGACAGTAGGGCCCGTTTCGATGCCGAGAAAATTTTGATTTGGATTTCTAACATTTGCAGCCCTTTTGTGTTGTGATTTGGATCCGGATCAAATCCTTGGGTTTCCAAATCAGCGACTGATAGTGAAAAAAATCAGATTTCCAAATATGCTGTGGAAATAAGTAATTGGAAATTCACAGATCTGGCAGTAGTTTCCTTCCCTCTCTGTCTACCTCAACCTCTCCCCTCCAATAGGAAGTACCTCTCCCCTCTAATAGGAAGTACCCCTTCCCTCTATGTCTCCCTCAACATGAGCTGGCGGATCTATTCATTTTGTTTGCAAAACTCAATTCCAAATCCAAATACAAAATATGAGGTATCCAAATGGGCCCTTAGTGATTTTGAACTAACATTTATCCATCCATCTATCTATAATATATACTAATCATGTTTCATTCCATTGTCACTTACTTTCTTTCCACGAAATGTTTTTACTGGAAAACTTCTTTTTCCTAGAAATTCAGTTGGTATATGTTAAACCCATACCTTCCATGGGTGGGGCCTACCATTTTACACCTCATGTTTTGATGTGGTGGGCCCACCATCTCCACGCAAAACCATGCATAGGGTGGGGCCCACCATTTTACCCATCATTGATGGAATCGAGTACACCTCATACTTTGATGGGGGCTACTATTTTACACCGGCCCCACTGCCATCTCTACCCAAAACCCATGCATAGGGTGGGGCCAACCATTTTACCCCCAATGTTATTGATGAATTGGGGCCCACCATCTCTACGCAGACCTATGCATTACGGTGGGGCCTACAATTTTCCACCTAATGTTTTGATGGAGCGCGCCCAACATTTTACAAGTCATAGTCTAGCAAACAAGTGCGCTCAACCACCCTTTTTCCATGTTCTCGTTTAAGAAAAGTATTAAGTATGAAAATGTAATTTGCTATGGTCCATCGTAAAAGCCTTTTCGCGGCTGTCTGTTGTATGTCAGACCAGCCGCCTTTTGAATGAAGACAATAGCTTTTGTCTCCATTCACGAGGTGGCTTGTCTGAAGTGGGACAGATCATCCGAGAAATGCCTTTTGCTATGGACGCTAGCAATTACCTATGAAAATTTATCACCACGTGTTTTTTAATCATAGCGCTAGAGAAATCAAAAGCGTTTTGACTGACAAGACACGACAAAGACACCGTAGTCAATGAAGCCAACTATCACTTTACAAAGAGTCCCACGGCCTGCACCAGTGATAATGCTCATGGAGGGTTTCCTTCCATTTTCTATTTCCTTTTCCCCCAATATTCTACACCGTACAACCCACCAAGATTGAACTTAAATCATGAAATTGACTTGAGAAAATGAGAGGAAAATGCTAGCTCAGGACTGGGTCTTGAAGTCCCTTGCTCAATTTGGGGCCAAGATCTCAAAAGAAAGAAAGGTTATGCTGATATAATAACCTGTGGGTTTCTAGCTATGGCAACGGTTGTGGAAGACTACTTAGTAAGAGAAGAGAGTGGTAACTTGGTAGCCGATGTTGAGAACCAAATTCTGATCCCTATCAATTTGGAGAAGAAGGATGAGGAGCTACGAGAAAAGAGGTCGATTTATAGGGTATCCCAATGGATAAAAAGACTAAATAAGAAGGCCTATGAACCACAGATAGTGTCCATAGGACCCTACCATCATGGGAAATCACACTTGAGACCTTTACAAGAGCACAAGCTAAGAGCTCTCCACCACTTTATAAAGAGAACAAAGAAGCCTGCGGAAGCATACAAGAATGCATTAAATAAAGTGGTGGAAGAACTGAGGAGCTCTTATGAAGACCTCCGTGAGGTGTGGGAAGATACAGACAGATTCTTGAAGCTTATGCTGGTGGATGGGTGTTTTTTGATTGAGTTTGGAAGAGCTTTGATGGGAAAGAACGATCACTATTCTCACACGGACCCCATTTTTAGCTTTCATGGTATCTCAATTCTGTCTTCATACGTTAGGGAGATATGCTGATGGTGGAAAACCAATTGCCTTTACTGGTTCTTAACATTTTGCGAGCTGTTGAAATGGGTGAAGAGATGGACGAGGTTAGTTTGATTTTCTTCCAACAATTACTCGCTTCCTACTATTTTCAGTAGTGGCACAAACCATGTTTTAATAATTGCACGAACTCAGATTGTCTTTTATTTTTTATTGGATTCTGAGAGCTTTTTGGGAATGCAGTAACCTTTCTGACGGGTGCAAAAGACAGGGTGAGTTCGTGCAATTATCAAAATATGGTCTCCTCACCTTTCATCACATGTGGTCTCGTATGGGAATCTTTTAAATAGGCGGGCTGAGTTCCTTTTAAATGGAGTGCTTGCTCGATATAAACGGTATGCAATTGTCGACCCATTTTGACAGTGTTTATAGAAACACTAAGCTAGAGTTTGCAATTTTTCCTTATCGGTAAGCACTCCCCTAAACGGTATGCAAGTGCGTGTGTGTGTAATTGGCGAGGGAACATCTTGAAAAGCAATCCTATCATCAACAAACGAAGAAAAAACGCATTCACAAAAGAAAAATAGTGAAAAAAAAAATTCATGAAAAGAAAGGTGGGATCCTTTCAAACTAGATCTTTCCAATTACATTTTCTCTCGCCTGGTCAGATCTTTTCATGTCTGATCAGACTTCACTAAGAATCAGCCTTGAGCATCATGTTTTTGATCAATTTTTTTTCTTGTCCGGCCGGACATTTTTATGCCTATCGAATGTCACTGAGAGGCTGTAAATATTGTTGATTCGATAGTCAGATTTCATAACGATTTGGGGTTACTCGGGATGAGGCATCATTCATGACTTCATTTTCGTTTTTTTATGGGTAAGCTGGGGTTTGGCTGGGACCCCTAACGGTTTGTTTGATATAGAGAAAGATTGTATAATAATAGGCATAAATGCCATTAATTGCTAACTCGAAAGAGAGAGGGAGATCCAAAACTCAGAACAAGAACGATGAATAGTAAGACTAAGAGATCAAAATGCTCAATACTTGTGAGTTACATAGTCATCTAATTTGATCGATGTATGTTGGGCTCTTTGTGAGTTTCTTGGCCATTTTCTTGTGAACTTCTAACGCCGTGTATCAAACATGGAAACGCAGCCAAAGTGTACGATTTGAAATTTGCCCTAGAATCCACTAGGAAAGAAGAACCCTAGAATCCACTAGGAAAGAAATGAGAGATAGAGAGACAAAACATCTTTGATATTTTTCCATTGTTGGCTTTTACATCTTTACGTCATGTATTTAAAGCAAAAATCAGAATCCTAGTGATTAAAACTACCGTTAATAGACCAAATCTAATCATACTTAAAATATCCTACCAAAATAGAAACCAACCAAAAAAGACCTACTAAAATTGTCTATTGACTAAAGATAAAAAGTAGGTGGAAAAAGAGGAAACTAATCCTAGTGGGAACAAAGAAAGATCCTAATATTAGTGTCCTACGTCAGTCGCTCACACTTAAAAGAAACTTGCCCTCGAGTTTAGACAAAAATAAAGAGAATAAGGTGAAATTTAGAGCCATTGTGGAATAGCTCTGTATGGATGAATTGTTTGCTTCGACTTCGAATTGAGATCCTTTCCATCAAATTGTATACTTCCATCTAATTTTGGACCTGATTCAACTAGAAATCACTCCTTCAATAAACTCTTCGATCTAAAGTAACAGAGGCTGAATGTATCCTTCATTATGCTCGATATGAACAACATTGTCATAGAGATGTCATAAATCTCTGTCTGTCACCTTTGACTCGTGCACTGCAGCTAAGAATTTCATCAGATGCTCCGTCGAGTGATCTGGGCCCTCCAGGCTCTTTGAATGATGTTGGCGGCACATTTTGTGTACACGTAATCAACTCGAGCGATCGTTTGTCGCCACCAACTCTGAATCTTGATTGCATAATTGATATGCCTCTTGTATTCTCGTCTAGCCTGGTACATATGCCATGTCTTTTGGTTTAGAAAACATGTGTCTTTCTTCTTGGCACGGTTCCTGTCCTTTTGGGCTTTTTCATGTCTCATTTTAGCTTGAATTCTCAAAGACTCTTGATAAGTAGCTGAAGCAAATTCTCTGATAAAGAGATCACGTACTTCATACCAACAACTGAAGGGTGATTGTCCCTATCTATGCCGTTCACATTCCATCTTTTTCAAGAATGATTTGGCATGGAGGCTAACGGTTGCTTTTGCACACTTAATTGTCTCAACATGGCTCAGGCCATATTTATCTATATAATCTTCAATTGTGTCAATCCACGACAAGCACGCCGTCACGCAATTGCCATATCCAAAGAAGGGCTGAATAAATGATAGGTCCATATGTTGAAATATGCTTATCTCTGACTAATTGGCTTGACCCACAAATATAAAGGAGATGAATCGATAACATATAATGCACATGGTATGATCTAGGGAGGTGATTAAAGGTTAGGATCAAAGGGCCTAGAAGGAAGAGCGCAGGGTAATGAAACAATGAGAAAGAAGAGAGATGGGCTAGCCAAGATGTAGGGTTAGATATCCATGAGAAAGTTCAAAAGGGAATGGGATTATCTTTTAAGGTCAATGGTTAAAATGGAAAGTTTTGGATGGAAGCTAGATTATAGGATGTTAAGATAGATGGAATGGTGTTAAGGGGGTGGATTTGCTGGGTGTGAAAGTAAGGGGAATAGGTGGCAATTTTTTGTGAATTGGAGAGTTTCAAGGGTTTTGTTTAGGCAATTTTATTAGAGAAGGGTGGTGGCTATGACGTTTGAGTTTTGGATGGTAAAGGGAAAGCCTATATAATAGGAAAAGTTACAAGTGTGGGTGGTTTTGTTTGCCTAAAAACAAGGAAGTAGGGGTGAGGTTTGGGTATTTTAGGGTTTCTAAAAGATAGGATGTGGGTTGCGGCTAAAGTTGGCTGCCAAGCCTGCCAATAAAGTTAGAAAGGCTAATGTGATACGGTGGTAGATTTTAGCCTAAAAACTAGGTAAAGAGGAAGGTTGTTGTAAGCCCAAGGGCTCATCCTCTTACATTGTTTTGATGATCAACAAACCCAAATTGATTAGTTCTTTATGGGCTAATCGTTTGCCTTGAGTGTTGTGCTTTAGACAGGTCCTACCCAAGTCAAATCATACTAGCACACACCTTGTTGGCCTATGCTTGAAGATGAACCAAACACAATGGCAAAGGAGCTCGGAACATACTTGGACCAATCACACCTTGGAGGATCAACCAAGGAGAAGCTAAACATCATTCACATCAAGCATTTGAACAATCAGGAAAAGATCAATGAAGGCCAAAGCTAGAGGATCAACAAGCAATGCAAATGACAAAAGAGCTTGAACCAAATGGTGGCATTATCCTTGGAAGGTGTCAAAGAAAGAAGCTCAACTTTGAAGATCCCAAAGCTAGCCAAGCACCACATTGAAGATCAAATGAAGGCTCAAGAGAAGTTCAAGAGAGTACTTAGAATGGTAGTATGTATCACCTTTCTCTCTTGTGTTTTCTCTTGATCAAGGGACATCTTAAAACCCATAAAAATATGTTTTTCAAAGAGACTAACACACCCTTTAAGTACTTAAATTGATAAGTGAATGGCCATGGTGGTGTACCAACATGTTGAGACCCATATGACATTCAACACAATATTAAATAAAATAAAGTTCTGAAGAAACAACCTGGACCAGCAACTAAATCCTATCAAAATTTGTTTAAAAAATTTTCAAATATTTTAAAATTTTTTTTAACAGATAGCTCTCATTTTTCTCATATCCGTAGAGTACAAGAACATCAAAATCCGACGAGAAATGAGGGAGAATGAATTTTACAACTTGGAAGGTAAATGCTGGAAATCCAGTCTCGGAGCTCCGAGAATTTTTCTCGGAACTCTGAGACATTTCTCGGAGCTTCGAGAAAACAACTAGGGACAAAAAATATATATAGCCGTTGGAGGCCCAACGACTAGTTGATTTTTTGACCTGAAAATGACCAATTTGCCTCTGAAATGGTCATATTGTGTTGGGACTCTATATATACCCATTGTATGGGTTCAAAACATGATGATAAACATACTCCAACACTAAAAACCCTTGAAACTCACTTGCAACCATTTTTGGGTAAATCTCTCACCAATCCTTCATTGTGCCTTGATTTAAGAAAATCATTTGAGATTGGTTTAGGCTGAAACTTGTTTATCTTTGAGAGTATATTAAGAGCTTCATTGTGCATTGTAGCCTACTTAGAGGCAAAGCTTTCTTCTTCTTCCTCCTTAGATCGGTGGCAAGGGCATCCGTCTTTAATTCCCTTGGGTGGAGCGCTTAAAACTCGGCGAAGTAGGAGAGTCATTGTAAAGGTGACAATGGCATCCTTATTTCAATCCCTTGGGAGTGTAATCGCCTCGGAGCCGGGCATCGTGGAGGTCTCAATAGTGAAAATCCTCAAGTACGACCTTGAGTAGAGTGGAGTAGGCCGTTGGCCGAACAACTATAAATTTTTGTGTCACTTGTGTGATTGGTATTTCTCTCTCCCTCTCACTCTCTTATTTGTGCTTGCATTTTTATTTAGAATTGAGTGAGTTAGTATTGGCATTAAAACTTGAATATCTTTACATTGCTAAATTGACCACCTTAATCACTTAGGCTCCGTTCACTTGTTTTCTAGGGAAAGGAAAGGAAAGGAAAGGAAAAGAAACTGTGCAGGAAAAGGAATCCTGTGCCTGTTCACTTGCGCAGGAAAATATGAGAAATCCAGAGAAAAGGTTTCTTAAGCCTGTTCACTTGCCAAGTAAACTGTATTGGGAAAACTAAACAGAAAAGTTACATTAAACCATATTTCATAGTCTGACATACTTACAGGCCTACAAATTGAAAAGTATAAACAGAAACACTACAATAAAACCTAATTGGAAGAGGAACTTGTCACAGAAGAGTTTGTTGAAGCTTGGGGCGTAGGAATGTTGGTCTCTTCTTTCCTATCTTTGTTGGGCCCACTAATGCCATTTAAAAACACAGTAAGTTCAGCTTCTGCCTCCTCCCTACTCCCATACGAACGGAAGCACGCTCCACTAAACCCGTTAACTTGAAGATGACAGCATTGCCAACTGTCATATACGCCCACCTGCCTTCCCTTAAAAACCACATAAAACTTGTTTTTTGCCATTAACCTACAGAAATGCAAATAAAAAAAGTAACAACATAAAGTATTAAAAAGTAACAACATATACAAGTCCAACAAAATAATTCCAAGAAACAAGAAACATCTCATTGAGACTAGTCCAACAACATAAACCAAATCAACATAAGAACTCCTCCAAAATAAGTCCAACAACATAAACCAAATGACCAAAAAGTTGGACAAACACGTAGGATAAGCGGTCCAACAAAGTAAACAACATTACAATAAAGCCCAAGAACATAAACCACATCAAAACAAGTCCAACAACAACATAACAAGTCCTCCAAAACAAGTCCAAAATAAAGATGCAGAAAACTAGCAGAGTCATACTACGATCATATAATACGATCGTATGATTCCCAAAAAAAGGTCCCCAAACCATAGCAACCTACGCCAAACGTGCCACAATATCGCCCATCACAGCCACTCGCTCTTCCTCGGAAAGGGAAAGGAAGACTTCAGCATTCTTGTGATTTTTGTGCAGGTACGTATAGGCCCTAAGCAGCTCCAACATGGTGAAACCAGAGGTGCTCATCACAGTGGCTTTCAATTCAGCAAGGCTATGGACCTCACCAGTCGTAATGATGGCCTCAGCAACCATCCTAACACTATCTGACCAGCAAGTCATATCAGATGAAAGTTGTCCACCACTTGTTCGCCTCTTCCTCTTCCCCTTACTACCTGATGCTGGGGCTTTCAGTGGCGATGAGTCACTAAAGCCCATGCTGGTGTCATGGTTTTAAATTTCGGCCGAAACGTTTCGTTTCGGCCGAAATATTTCGGTTTCGGTGGAAACTGAAACGAAATTCACTGTGAGTCGGAAAAGTACCAAACTTCGCCGAAACGTTTCGGAAATTTCGGCCGAAACGTTTCGTTTCGGTAAAATTTCGGTGAAATTTCGGAAATTTCGGTGAAGTTTCGGAAATTTTGGTGAAACGTTTCGGAAATTTCGGTGAAACGTTTCGGTGAAGTACAAAATTTCGGTGAAATTTCGGAAACTTCGGTGAAACGTTTCGGAAATTTCCAAAATTTCACCGAAATTTCGGTGAAATTTTTACAAGATTTCGTCCGAAATTTCGTTCCGAAACCGAAACGTTTCAGTTTCGGTGATGACCGAAACCGAGATTTAAAACCTTGGCTGGTGTCTCTAATTGGGGATGAATGACGTGATCTGGAAGCACGAGGAGCTGGGGGAGGAGTAAAAGCAGGGGTCGTACCGTCGAACATATCATCGAGCCCTACTGCCTGGCTCGATGAGAAAAGCCCCTCCACATCCTGTGTGTCCTGAGAAGGGGCATGTCTATCCCTAGCGAACTCTCCAGTGGCATAATCTTCCCCGAACACTTCTTTCATCTCCTCATATAGCTCCCAACGGTTATTAAAGAAGCGTAAATGATCAGGATTCCTCTGAAAACAAAATGAGGCATTGTAAGGATTATGACCAAATTGTGTCTTCAAGTAATGAAGGAATTATGACGACTTATACTTACCGCCAAATAGTCATTCTTCACTTGGTCTTCAACGGATATTTTCTTCAGTTGTGGATATCAGCCAAATCTGCTCAGGTTGACGATAGTGTTAAGAAACCTATAGTTGGTTTTCATCGTCTTCAAACGGTTCTTAACGTGCTCCTTTGTGATCTGCTTTTTAAGGACAGTAGTAAGCTCCTGCGCTGCGCCACTGTACGCAGCATCTTTAAAACCATTGGGGGCCTTCTGGCCCTCGGCAATCTGATGCTGCATGGCTAATATGAGATGCCTATCCATATTGTCGTTCCAGGAGTTATTTTTCTTCCTCTTCTCTACTGAAGTTGATTCCATTATATCTACAACATTGTGATACAATATATCATCAAATAGAGTACCATTGAACATAGTAGAAAAATATCCAAATAATCACTCACAACAATATATCATCAAATAGAGTACGATGAAACAGATTACTATTACAACCCAAAAAATTCCAAATCCTAATACAATCAAACAACATATGATGAAACACAGTTGCAGAAGTCTAATCGAAATAGTCATAAAATTATTACAACCCAAAAACATGTCATCCTAATGACGACCACGTCGTTGTGCTTGAAAATCATTCCACATATGATTCATTATTCTTGTTCGAAGTAGACCCCGCTCTCACATCTTCAGCCCTAGTAAGAAAACGATCTTCTTCTTCTTCATCCTCCTCCTCCGCTATAGTTAGCCCCAACTCATTGTCTACAATAGGAATGTATGTATCGTTCGACATCTCCCTCCTTATGTGATTGTGGACGCAACAACAGGCTAACACTATGTCGACCTGTCGTTCGAATGGGTACATGGGTGGCGTATTAATTATGTTGAATCGCTTCTTCAAGACACCGAAAGTCCGCTCGATTATATTCCTTGCTGATGAATGCCTTTGATTGTACAACTCATATGCAGTTTGAGGTCTGCGCCTTCTAATGTCGTTTAGGTGGTAACCAATGCCTCGGATAGGAGTTATAAAATTTCTCAGGCATGGGTACCCACCATCAGCAAGGTAAAACTTTCCTACAGACACACGAAGGGATATATATAAGTTTCATAACCGAGAACAACAACAGTGGTACGGAGTAAAAGACAAACTTAGTAGTACCTGGTAAACAAGGAATCCCATTCGGCTTTGATAAAGCAGATGCTAGGATCCTAGAGTCTGATGCCGACCCTTCCCACCCAGCTAACACGTAAGTAAACTTCAGGTCGAAGTCATATACATCTAGCACATTTTGAGAGGGCCATCCCTTACGACAAATAAATCTAGGTTTCAGATCTTCGGCTACTGTTGCTTGAATGTGTGTCCCGTCAATTGCACCAATGCAATCCTACAATATGGACATTTAAAATGTCACCCGTCAGTGCTGACATATGAGTAACTTGTTATGCAACTTACATGCTACTACAAGGTAATAAACGATACCTTAAAGTACGGCATAAAATTCGGGTTGTCAGCAATGTGATGTGGTGTATCCCTTGATGGAGCTAATATGAACAACTCTTGCAGTTTGAGCACAGCACATAGAACCTTGTTAAAATACTTCGAAACAGTGGCCCCTGACCGTCTAATGGATGCTCTAATAGTACGGTTCCTTGGCTGTGGGCAATTAATTGTAAGAAAATCGCCACTTGTTACTCAACACAACAGTGGATTGTGTCTTCAAGTAGGACCGTGTTTCTAAATATCGCGACGAAGCTGCGGAAGCACCGAACATCCATTCGCAGAAGCGCAATACAATGATTCTCTGCATTCGTAAAACGTGTAACAAATGTCCTACGAGTTTCGTACCCACTTTCATAAGGGCCCCTTGTCATATTTTCTTCAACGTAAAGTCTAACCCTAACCGTCGCTGTAGCTACCGCTGCCATTACTAGAGCTACAGCTCGAATAATCAGTGTCCTATTTGGTAGTTCTCGAGGCATGATAATCGATGGTAGCCCTATATGAGCAACACCAAACCACCAAGACATTATAACCGACCACACAAGAAAAGCAGAAAAAAACAAAAAAGCTCTACAAAACAAGCTGTAAAAGATCAAATTAGTACCCTAAACCAACAAAACAAGCTGGGCTTTTTTATGAAAACCAAAACAAAATGTACAACACCCATCCACCCACATATCACCAACACCCATCCACCCACAACCAAGCCATTATATCAGAACCCAACAACTAAGCCACCCACAAAAATGTACAACACCCATCCAAGAACTGAAACCAAAATCAGTGAATTAAAATCCCAAACAGTAGCTCAGAAATTACTGGCGGAGAACAAATTGGAAACCATGAAAAAAACTTCTATTAAGAAAACTTAACTTTAAAAAATCAGAACTTAAAAATGGATCTATGGTTGTGTGTGAATCAACCGAAGAAAAAACTTCTCTTGTACTGCTATATCATCTTGAAAACACTTCTAAAATACAAACCCTGAACCTAAAAAGAGAAAAAAGAAAAAAACCTCTGTCCTCATATTCACCTCTAGATCTTCTACAGATCTTGTAGATCAAGAGGGGAAAGGAGGCCGTGGATTGAAGAAATCCTATTCCCGGAAAAAAGTAACAAAAAAGTTGCAGATCAGAAAAACGAGGTCGAGGATTTGAAGGAAAAAAAAATGAAACCCACTTACCTTGACAATGATTCCTGAGATTTGCTTCGCCGAAGTTTTTGCTGCCCGCCGGAGGTAGAATCGTGGCCGGAGTGGTCGAGGTTGACAAAGGAGGAGCGCCTAGGGTTTTTGCTCGAGGGAGAGTTGTGAAAAAAAAACATGATGATAGAAGAAATCCTACAGATCTTGTAGATCAAGAGGGGAAAGGAGGCCGTGGATTGAAGAAATCCTATTCCCTGAAAAAAGTAACAAAAAAGTTGCAGACCAGAGAAACGAGGTCGAGGATTTGGAGGAAAAAAAAAAAAATGAAACCCACTTACCTTGACAATGAGACCTGAGATTTGCTTCGCCGGAGTTTTTGCTGCCCGCCGGAGGTAGAATCGTCGCCGGAGTGGTCGAGGTTCACGAAGGAGCGCCTAGGGTTTTTGCTCGAGGGAGAGTTGTGAAAAAAAAACACGATGATAGCTTTCTCGCGAGAAAGGAAATTGATTTTCCTATCGATTTAGGCGGAAATGGGTAGCGCCTTTCGTGAGAATCCATATTTTCCACGTATTTTTTTATGTTTCCACATCATTAACTTTATTTGCCGGAGAAAACAAGCGAACAACAGAATTTGCGATTTTTCAGGAAAATTTGGGGTGTTTTCCTTTCCTTTCGTTTCCGGAGAAGGCAAGTGAACAGAGCCTTAATTAAGTTTGCTAATCAACAAAGGTTTTGAACTTATAATAACTTGTAATATTTGTTTTAAATTCAACTAATTAAACTCAATTAAGAAGAACATAAAACTAGGGTGAAATTTTAAGAAAAGTTTTATAAACATCCCTATTCACCCCTCTCTAGGTTGCCAAACTGAGTCACTCCTCGGATTTCAATTCGTATTAGAGCCAGGTTTCTTGATTAATACCCTAACCGGTTAAGAGTTAAAAGATCTAATTTTTGGCAACTTTAAAAGATGAGATCTAGACTACCTTGTCTTGATGGTTCGGATTATGGATCATGGTTGATCTGTATGAAGACTTATCTTTGTGGTCTAGATAGTGATATGATGAAGATAATTCAAAATGGTTTTGTTTTAAATGCTAAATCTAGAAAAATAAGCGATTATGATAAAAAGTTATTTTCATTAAATGTAAAGGCCCTTATTGCTATATGTTGCTCCTTACCACCACACATTTATGAGAAAGTATCCTCATGTACTAATGCTAAAGAGATTTTGAACAAACTTGAAAAATCTAGTCAAAGTGAAATCCTATGCTTAAATGAAATAATTGAGAAATCAAAGTGAAACCCTTGAATAAGAACTTCGATTCCCTTTGAATGAAAACTCCGAACCTTTGATCCCCATGTATAAGAAATTTAACCCTTTGGTCCCTTTGTATAAGGATTTCGAACATGTGATCCCTCTGTATAAGAACTTTGTACCTTTGATCCTATGTGTATAAGAACTTATTACCATTGACCCTTTGTGTGTAAGAACTCCGACCTTTGACCTTTGTGTATAAGAATTCGGACCTTTGACCTTTTGTGTATAAGAACTCCGACCTTTGTCCCTTTGTGTATATGAACTCCGACCTTTGACCCTTTGTGTATATGAATTTCGACCTTTAACCCTTTGTGTGTGAGAACTGTGACCTTTGACCCTTTGTATAAGAACTTTTGTGTATTTGACCCTTGAGTATAGAAACCTTGTCCATTGACCCCCCTTCGTATAAGAACTTTGTTCCTTCAATCATTTGTATGTCTTCGCTTTTGAACATTGACCTTTAGAATTTGTTTCGCATACCTTCAACCACTCACCATCCGGATGTGATCTCTTCGGCTCTGAATTTTGGCTTACCATACTTTGGTTTATGTATCATTCTTTGGATTCATTTCGGCATGCTAACCTCAGTTGAATTGATATATTATCATCTATTTGAGCTTTAACTAACTGTGGATTAACATTTTTTAGACATTGATCCTTGCGGCGTTGACAAAGGAGCTAAGGCTTAGATTCCGCCATGATCACGTTTTTGTTGATTTCTCTTTTATATTCTAGTTAGTACTTTTGGAAAGATGTAATAAACTATGCTTATTATTTTTGTTTGTGGGTAGATGGGAGTGTGAGAGTTTGAGTCACTGATCTATGTAAGACATTGTTATTGCTTTAGTATCTATTTTGCCATGGATGGTTCTTACAGTGCTGTGCTAGCCTTGTAAACTTATGGAGTTTGCTTTGTAAGTGTGCAACGCTGTTATGCCCTTGGCCGTGTCTACTGTTTGGGGGCGTGACAGTAAAGAGGTATCAGAGCTTAGGATTTAGGTCCTAAGTAAATTTGATCTAAGATTATAAGAGTGAGAATTGGGAATTTAGTTAAGGAGCAAATTGGGAAGCGCTTGATAGATTTGTGTGCTCCTGGGATGCCTGGGATAACACACGAGTTAGTAGCGCGACTAGGCCCTGTCACGAACTTGAATGCACCCAGGGATGCTTGGGAAGCATGAGAGTTCGTAATTGGGCAAGAAGTGTGAAAATAGATAAGAGCTCCATGGGACGCTTTGGATTTTGATGTATGTGTTAGTACCCCATACGACAGAGTTAGTAGGTTGTGTTCCATGAGAATTAGTAGTAGAGAATTACCAGCAGATTTAATATGTTTAGAACTTGAGGATTTGTTGTGATTTTGGGCATGGATTGTCTATCTACCCATTTTGCTACAGTGGACTGCTATGATAAAGTGATGGAATTTCGGATCCCTAGAGAAGAAGGGTTTTCCTTTGAGGGAGTGGTGCACACCCAACTCCCGTATTTGTGTCTGCCATGTAAACCAGTAGACTCATTCGGCAAGGTTGTGAAGTTTATCTAGCTATAGTAAGTGATTTAAGTTGGAAAGATCTTCGAATTGAGGACATTCCGTAGTGAGAGATTTTCCTGAGGACCTCCCAGGATTACCACTTGAGAGTGAGGTGGAGTATTCTGTTAATTTGACACATGGTATGACACCTATCTCTAAGGCCCTGTATTGTATGGCCCTAGCGGAAATGAAGGAATTTAAATGTCAAGTAGAATAACTGTTAGAGAAGGGTTTCGTGTGACCCAGTGTGTCACCCTGGGAAGCACCTATGTTGATGGTAAATAAGAAAGACTGTGTAGGAACTACCAGGAATTGAACAGATTTCAGTGAAGAATTCTAAGAATAGATAATCTATTTGATCAGTTGCAAGGGGCATGTGTATTTTTGAGAATTGATCTTCGTTCAGGTTAACACTGGCTTAGAATCAAATTGACGATGTGCTAATACTGCTTTCTGTACTCGATACAGACACTATGAGTTCCTCGTCATGCCCTTTTGGGCTGATGAATGCCCCGACAGCTTTCATGGATCCTATGAATCGAGTATTTAGACCTTTCCTGGACAAGTTTCTGCTTGTCTTTCTTGACGACATTTTGGTGTGCTTAAACAGTGGGTCGGACCACGAACAACATTTAAGGATTGTCTTTGAATCCTTAAGACAAGAAAAACTCTTCGGAAAGTTGGAGAAGGGTGAATTCTAGATTGACATTATTTCATTATTAGGATATGTGATTTCGAAAGATGGGTTTGCTGTGGACCCAAAGAAGGTTGAGGCAGTGGTTCAGTGGTTCAATAGGACAATATAGTCAACTCATTTGGACTAGGGGAATATGGTTTAGCATTTATGTTAACCACACTAGTATTGGACGGTGTGGTGACCTTGTGAGCACTAGGAACCCTTAGTTTGATATGCGACTCGGTTTAATGGTATGAGATAATAGGGTTAACTCAAGTGTTCCGGGACAAAACTTAGAGGATGGAAATGATTTAGGGATCTGATTTTTCTCTTATTGAAAGAAAGCTCTGCTGTATACATCGTGTGAGGAAAGGAAATCTTAGACTTGCAAAATTTACACTTCCTTCATTTATCATCCCTCTTTGATAAAATTTTGACTGCTTTGTACTGTTTTGTGCACATCCTCGCCAAGACATGGTTGTTTGTTACCTGAATTGAACAAAATATGAATCACCACTATATCTTTAAGATTCTATAGCTTGTTCCTCTACTTCCTCTCTTACTTAGTGGAGTTTTCGTTGCCTTCCAAGAAGCCTATTTAATCTGGTTGGATCGAAGGTCACTAGTCTATATCTAAATAGATTTTATCGAATTTACCTTGGCACTTGGGGAATCGAATTCAGTTAGTCTTGATTCTATCAGATATTATTTGTGTGCTATTGTGATTCGAATCTGACCCTAAGTTTCTGAAATACAGGTGTGACAATCCAAGAGGGCGGGGGGGGGTGTGAATTGGTTAATTAGAAATTTTAGGCTTAATTATGGGAGATTAAAAATTAATTCATTTAATTAAGCACTAATTAGTCTAACCCTTGTTCAAATATGTATATTAATAAAAGCTAGGATTTAGATTTTCTAATTATGCACATTTAGCTAACCCTTGTTCAAATAGATATTATAATGCAATTTAGGGTTTAGACATTCAACTTAAGTGCATTCACTAACCCTTGTTCAATTAAAGCATAAACATAAGTAAGGTTAGAGATTACCAATTACCACGCGTGCAAGAGAGAGACGGAGAGAGAGAAAGCATCCACACCACAAGAGACACCAAGTTTTTATAGTGGTTCGGTCACAACTTGACCTACTCCACTCTTCCAAATTTAGCTCCTTGGGTACTCCACTATGATGAGATTTCAAGCCTAATCTCGAAGCTCTTACAATAAGCTTTTCCATTCTGAAGGGCCAAAGCGAAGCCTCTCGCACGAAGCCTTCTCACCTTTCTTGGGCCGAAGAGGAGACCCTCGTCTTCACCTTTCTTTACGGGCCGAAGAGAAGACCCTCTTCTTCACAATTCTTTCCAGGCCGAAGAGAAGACCCTCACATGAAGAACAAAGAAAAATGTAAAACTCTCAATGCCTCTTAATAGGCTGATTACAACTTTGTAAGCTCACATTCACTCCAAGAAATAAACAAATAAAAGCCCTATGGAGTGCCTCTTGATAACATGTAGAAATGGAAGATCAAAGAGGTTTTTGCTTTTGAAATAAAACTTGAAGCTCAAAGAGAAATGGGATTTGATCTTTCTCAAAATGTTCAAAAGCTTGTAGAGATAGGTTTTAATCATGTATATATAGAGTATTTGAAAATATGACCGTTTGGGGTAAAACTGTAAATAATAGGCTTGAAAAAGTCAAGCAGAAAACGCCCCAACGGCTAGTTTGCTCGACCGCGGCGGTCGACCGGGCTACAGTGATCGCTCGCCCCTATTGGGCGCCCTATTCTATTTTTAAATTTTTTACCGTCGCGGTCTACCGGTCACATGGCGGTCGCTTGGCGAGGGCTAATTGTTTGTTCAAAAAATTTGGCTCAAAAACCTATCCCGGCCGACCGACCCACAGCGGTTGCTCGCCCAAACCATGTAGGATTGTTCTGTTTTGAAACAGACATATATCCGCGGTCGCCCGGCTTGACCCGGTCGACCGGCCCGATAAAATTCTAGATGGCCTGGATTTTCAGGTGCCATCCCGCGGTCGCCCGGCATTGCTCGATCGACCAGCCTTGAGTGAAATTCCATTTTAACTTTAAAATCCAGGGGCTTTTGGGCTATGGTCTTTGGGCTTAATTCAAAGGTTTTCAAACACATTTTTGGGTGTGTTGATGGTTTTCAACGATGTAAAATGTTAAGTATAAAAACTATTTGAATACCTTTTGAAAGTGCATTTAAACATAAAATCAAGAGGACTCCAAATATATTCTAAAAATAAGAACCTTGAGTCTTCTTGGAATGTCTTGGCTCCTTTGCACTTTCCTGGACTTCTTCGGCTTGGGTGAACATTTTGACCTTGTCTTGGCTCTTGTGACTTCTCCTCCAATCTTCAATGCATGTTGAGGTCCTTGAGGTGTCATCATGGCATGTTCAACTCCAAGCTCCTTCTTGACACTTGCTTAGGAACTTATTGGATCTTCATGTTGAGCTTCTTGACTTGAGCATCTTCAAATGAGGATGACTCCAATGTAGTTGCAAGCTCTTGGTTCATTTGCTCCTTGATCCACAAGCCATGTGTTGTGATGAGTTGTGTAATGACGATTATGACATGAAAATCCTATATATAACATAACACTTCAAAGCAACACATCAGTCCATAAATGCTAATCAATTTGGTTTGCTAGCATCAAAACAAGAAGGTAAGGTGAATGATTAACCCATGGAAACCCTTGGGCTTACATTCTCTCCCTTTTTGATGATGGCAAACAAATTGATTAGAGAGGAAGGAGATATTAATCAAATATATGAATGAGCATTTAAACAATATAAACAATTAAGCAATGCTCCCCCTCACTATATGCACAAATGTAATATATGAATGTAAAGCATATGGTGCATATACAATTGGACTACCTAATCAATTCCCAAAATTCTCCCCTTTTTGGCAACAACAAAAAGGTAGGGATATGCAAGTGTGAGGGCAAGTGGGGTGTCAAGATGAAGAATAACTCATAAGAGTTATTCAAAGTGTATATGATGTGTCAATGAAGCTCATAGAATACTTATCAAAAGAGAAAAACAAAGTTAAGAGCATGATAAGCAGATTTTGTTTTTAATTTGAAAAGATATACATATTAAGCACAAATATGGGGGCAATAGATCATGTACACATATCATAATGATCTATATAAACATGAGTATATAACCATTAGGCTCTCCCCCTATTTATTTGTCATTGGCCCTAGGAGAAACCTATGTGAAAGGACATGACAGACAGAATGGTTGAAAAGATGGGTGATTTAAACACTTGGGCTTCATTTGCAACTTGCAAGTAGATGAGTATCTACCTGAGCAAGAATATGCTCAGATGGATGACATAACCATTTAGGTTCACAAGTTGCTTCAAATGGGGGTTTTCTTGTCAAAGGGCAGACAAGTCTCTTCCTGAGCATGAACATGCTCAGAACTATAAAGTAACTTTTGAGTTCCAGTTGCTTGCCCTTAGAGGATTGTATATTTGCAAGTGATAGCTCCCCCTGACTATGTGCATCTAATTTAAATGTAATAGTTCAAGGCACATAGAACCCATGATTTAATTAATCACCTTTAACCATTCGGATTGCTCCATTCATAAACCAATCACACTTTGAATATGAATGGATGATTATTAGACAGAGGATATGAGTTTAAGACATATGGTCTAATAAACACATGGATAAGATAGTGAAATTAATAAGGTACATATCCATGGCAATCAAAAGATCATGGATAAATAGATGAGAACCATAAAGCTCAATATACATGATCAAAATGGAAGATTAATACCACATATCTTTTATCACTTCAAGAAATGATAAAAGTGGTATTTGAAAATCTCTCGAAAGAAGTAAAACTGAATTTCTTTTCTTCTATCTGGCACTCTTCTACTGATGAATGTTTAGAAGAGCTTAGATCAATGCTTGACCCTTTCTTCCATGTAAGGGAGCATCTTTTAAAGTTCTTCCCGGATTGAGAGATTGGGTACTTGTTTTAACTCTTCTCCTTCATCAAAAGGTCATCCTTGAAAGGATGATCATGAAGTACACATGCCAGACTTTAGACAGAGTCTTCAATTTTCTTAGTCTCTGTTCATCATTCACTGTGGAAGAATGTAGAGATGGACAGAGGAAAATTGAGTACATCTACCATCTTATTACATCTGGCACGATGGAAGGAGACAAGTACCATAGACAAGTTGCGAAAGACATATGATCTGAGTGGGGTCCTCTGAAGCTAGAATCTTGGAAGAGATGATGGAACATGACAAACTCAAAAATATTTTTATATCATCCCTCTTCTAAGAAATTGTTATTGGCCTTTGATAATTCTTATAATTCAAAGCCTGACAATACACAATGATTATAGATAAGAATGTAAAAGCACAACCATTGGAACTTATCATGATAACATATTTTCATTTAAAAATACATGATAAGAGATTACTTCATATACAATGAGATGATCATCTCAGGCATTGTCCAATGAAGAAGGGTTCTAGAGATTTTTCAAATTCTAGAACAAGATACTTATCATTGACAAAGATAGAAACATATAAGTCTATCCAAGATAAGTATAAGGCCAAAAAGGATATGACACTAAGGCACAAGCAAATGGATCTTATCAAAAGATGAGAGATGATCTCAAATTTAAAGAATAGGACAAGACCCAACTACAACACATATAGAGCAAGGTGGCTCCACATGAGTGTACTTATCATATGTGATGCACATCACACATCATATGATAAGGTGGATGGACAGACATTGAGCATGCATAGCTCTCCCTTTGTAAGTGACTCATACAATGTATGAATCCAAAGGGCTGTCCAACCACATGGACACCAAGGGATTTAAAGGTGAATGATTTTCAAACCACCCTTGGGCCACTAAAGCATGATTGCTATAGGTAGTCATATGATACCAAAAGAGGTGACAACCTAGCAAACCAAGCTCCCCCTAAATATGTGCAAATAATATATATGTATATATAACACACAAGACACATATGGCTTATTATGGTTAAGATGCAGGCTAAAAGCCAAAGAAATTAGTGTTTAAATTAAAAGTGAGTGTACACTCTCCATTTTACTAGGTAAGAGGACTAAGAGTACCAATTGAGTGATTTTTAAATTTAAGTTTACCATTTTTAACGTGTACCCAGTAGCATACAAGGGGAAAACTATAGAATATATATATATATAATATCAATTAAGCACAATTCTATAGGACTTGGACATTATAAGAGGGATTAATAGAATCTCATGTCTAAGAGAGACATCTATGGCTGATTCAATGAGAGCATTCATGGATAGTTTACCATGTTTGGACACACGAATCATGGTCCAAACATCTATGCCTATATCCATAAACTACCTTATAAAAATAGGGCATTTAAGCACAAAGTGCAAAAGGCCCATGAAAAACCAAGATGTGTGGGAAACAAGTGTTCCCATCACAATGTGTTACATGATAACCACAACAATGAGAAACTGCCCAACAATGGTACTAGATTCCTATGACATATTCAATTTTACTCAATTGATTTCATACATTGAATCTAGACTCACTTTCAATTCTCTTCACAAACAAAGATATTCATGCAGGACTGTAGAGAATAATCCAAGGACTTATAGAGAATGTCAAGTGATGAACACTTTGGAGACATGCATTCCAAAAAGAACTACTATGACTAGATAATTTTATCTTAGTCATGAGAGGATATTCATTTTAGGCCTTTTTGGAATACATCAATTTAACCCATTAAGATTTCTTATGCATTTAATGACAATCATTAAGCACATAAGAGTGGGTTAGAAGGATAAATAGGTGCATAGTAATAAACATACTCACCTAGGGCAAGAGATATGTCTAAGAAAGGATTTGAGTGGATTTCCTTAGACATGGCTTTTAACACTCAATTTTGCTAGAAATGCTATTCTACCTAAGTTGAATATACCAAATTCTAGCAAATGCCAAAATTGTCCTACAAAGAGTTCAAGAAAGATATGAATGAACTTGAAAGATCAATTTGAACTCAAGGGCAAAAATGATGGTTAATTTTCATGAAAACACACATATGGTTTTCACATTGAATTTTCTATTGTGGCTTTTCTTGTGGATGCTAAGTGCACAAGTGATGTGATTTGTACTTAGATAGGCTTTTCAAAAAAGATATTCAATAATGCACAAAAATAAAAAAAGATGTGATCATTTAAGCTCAAATGAATATAGATACATTGCAAGTTACAAGCATCACACATATGAGATTTATATTCATGAATAAAAGGATATGACAATTAAGCTCAAATAATCTAGATACAAAGAATGAATCACTGAATTGAAGTATCTCGAATGAATGCGAATGATATGACAATTTTAGCATAGCCCCTAAACTAACTCATTCACTAATTAGTTCAGACGGAATCTTTTGGAACCCAAATCCCTTTGGTTCCATCCAAGTTTGTTTGTGGGAGTGTACCTTTTCTTATCCAAACAAACTTGTTAGATTTTACAATTCCAAGCTTACACTCAGAATTGTGATGCCCAACTCTACCACAATAATTATAATTGGTAGAGGAGGAGCAATTAGAATCATAAGATTTTGAAGGATGTTTATCTTTTTCTTTAAGAAGTCTTTGATTCTTAATAGAGAGTTATTCATTTATTTGTTCTTCATTTTCACAAACATGTTTATATTTTTCAACAAGTTCAATGTTTGTGATTTCAAGGCTTTTAATTTTTTTCTCAAAGGCATTGCATCTTTGAAATAAGTCAACATTTTTATTTATAAAAACTATGCTCAATTGACTTAATTTCTCGATTCTTTTATTTTTATTTATAAAAAATATGCTCAATTGACTTAATTTCTCGATTCTTTTCAAACTTTCATTTATTTCTAATTTAAGATTTTCCATTTGAATTTTCAAATCGGAAATAGAATGTTTGAAAGAATTTTCTTTTGCAAAAGATTTTTCAGAAATCTCTTTTTGTCAAGAAATTTTATCATTTGAAAAGAGACAAACATTTTTCTCAAAAATGTTTTCTAATGAAGTCCAAATATCTTTTGCATTGATGCAATTTGAAATATTGTTAAAAATGATTGGAGTTAAACTACAACACAATAAAATCATAGCCTTTGAGTTCAAGGAAAATAATTTTATATCACCTTCAATGCATTTCCTTGAAATAGAAATTTCCTCTTTAATGACATCTAAAATGTCATTATCTATGGATTTGAGATAGGCTTGCATTTGTGCGTCCCAAGTTTCATAATTCGTTCCATCAAAGAATGGAGAAATTAGGGTGGATCCGCCTTTCTCAAAATCCATATGGATTGTCACAGTTCTTTTCTCTTGTAGATTTTTAAGATTTAAAAATATCTTTAAGAGCCTAAGCTTTGATACCAAATGAAATACAGGTGTGACAATCCAAGAGAGGGAGGTGAATTGGTCAATTAGAAATTTGAGGCTTAATTATGCGAGATTAAAAATTAATCCATTTAATTAAACATTAATTAGTCTAACCCTTGTTTAAATATGTATATCAATAAAATCTAGGATTTAGATTTTATAATTATGCACATTTAGCTAACCCTTGTTCAAATAGATATTAGAATGCAATTTAGGGTTTAGACATTCAACTTAAGTGCATTCACTAACCCTTGTTCAATTAAAGCATAAACATAAGTAAGGTTAGAGATTACCAATCACCACGCGTGCAAGAGAGAGGAGAGAGGAGAGAGAGAAAGCATCCACACCACAAGAGACACCAAGTTTTTATAGTGGTTCGGTCACAACTTGACCTACTCCACTCTTCCAAATTTAGCTCCTTGGGTACTCCACTATGGTGAGATTTCAAGCCTAATCTCGAAGGTCTTACGATAAGCTTTTCCATTCTGAAGGGCCAAAGCGAAGCCTCTCGCACGAAGCCTTCTCACCTTTCTTGGGCCGAAGAGGAGACCCTCGTCTTCACCTTTCTTTACGGGCCGAAGAGAAGACCCTCTTCTTCACAATTCTTTCCAGGCCGAAGAGAAGACCCTCACATGAAGAACAAAGAAAAATGTAAAACTCTCAATGCCTCTTAATAGGCTGATTACAACTTTGTAAGCTCACATTCACTCCAAGAAATAAACAAATAAAAGCCCTATGGAGTGCCTCTTGATAACATGTAGAAATGAAAGATCAAAGATGTTTTTGCTTTTGAAATAAAACTTGAAGCTCAAAGAGAAATGGGATTTGATCTTTCTCAAAATGTTCAAAAGCTTGTAGAGATAGGTTTTAATCATGTATATATAGAGTATTTGAAAATATGACCGTTTGGGGTAAAACTGTAAATAATAGGCTTGAAAAAGTCAAGCAGAAAACGCCCCAACGGCTAGTTTGCTCAACCGCGGCGGTCGACCGGGCTACAGTGGTCGCTCGCTCCTATTGGGCGCCCTATTCTATTTTCAAATTTTTTACCGTTGCGGTCTACTGGCCACATGGCGGTCGCTTGGCGAGGGCTAACTGTTTGTTCAAAAAATTTGGCTCAAAAACCTATCCCGGGCGACCGACCCACAGCGGTTGGCCGCCCAAACCATGTAGGATTGTTCTGTTTTGAAACAGACACATATCCGCGGTCGTCCGGCTTGACCCGGTCGACCGGCCCGATAAAATTCTAGATGGCCTGGATTTCCAGGTTCCATCCCGCGGTCGCCCGGCATTGCTCGATCGACCGGCCCTGAGTGAAATTCCATTTTAACTTTAAAATCCAGGGGCTTTTGGGCTATGGTCTTTGGGCTTAATTCAAAGGTTTTCAAACACATTTTTGGGTGTGTTGATGGTTTTCAACGATGTAAAATGTTAAGCATAAAAACTATTTGAAAACCTTTTGAAAGTGCATTTAAACATAAAATCAAGAGGACTCCAAATACATTCTAAAAATAAGAAACTTGAGTCTTCTTGGAATGTCTTGGCTCCTTTGCACTTTCCTGGACTTCTTCGGCTTGGGTGAACATTTTGACCTTGTCTTGGCTCTTGTGACTTCTCCTCCAATCTTCAATGCATGTTGAGGTCCTTGAGGCGTCACCATGGCATGTTCAACTGCAAGCTTCTTCTTGACACTTGCTTAGGAACTTATGGGATCTTCATGTTGAGCTTCTTGACTTGAGCATCGTCAAATGAGGATGACTCCAATGTAGGTGCAAGCTCTTGGTTCCTTTGCTTCTTGATCCACAAGCATGTGTTGTGTAATGGCAATTATGACATGAAAATCCTGTATATAACACAACACTTCAAAGCAACACATAGTCCATAAATGCTATTCAATTTGGTTTGCTAGCATCAAAACAAGAAGGTAAGGTGAATGATTAACCCATGGAAACCCTTGGGCTTAAAGTTTCACTACGGCCTCTATCTGCCAATTGAAGTGAAAGTGAAAATTCTTGTGCTTCGATAGATCTAAAAGGTATATGTGTTTTCGAATTTGAGATCTAGTATAAGTCATTATAGTATGCTCTTCATTCCACTCTTTAAGCGATCTTCTGATTTTACATATGAATAGAATTTTGTAGCATGGCAATACAAATAAAGCACCAGATGTTTGAACTTAGTAGTGAGACCCAACCCTTTGAATCCATTAGAATATGAATGTGTGACATTTAGAATAATCAATTGGCGTTTAGAGCTAAACCCTTTTGAATTCTACCAGAATATGATTATATGAACTTCGGCGGATCAACATGTGATGCATGTCTGACTCCCTTAAATCCTGTCAAATTACGACCATGTGAACTATGATATTTGACATAGGTCTTGTGTTTGATTCCTTTGAACCCAATTAGATTGTGATCGTGTGAGACTTGACCCTCCGTCCCGTGCTAGAAAACTTACCTCATATGTATTTTGCCTTGTTCGAACTTCCCTGATAGACCGGAAGAGACCACCTTTGTTGTTGGGGAATGACACCATTCATGTTTTGGACCCCACCTTCAGAAATATTTGAACTTATAAAACGACTCTGAGGTTGCTCGAATCCTATAAGTGTATCCTTAAGTTGTATATTTGGACGCTTGGATTGACTTGCTTTAGGGCGAGTATTAGAAGAAATCACTGCGAATGTATTCCTTAGATATTGCGTGAACCTATGGACATAGTGATACTTTCGATTCTTCTAAGACACAATGTTACCAAATCTTTGGATAGGGTCATTTTGGAAGATCGACCTGTTATAAGCCACCGTAAATGCTTAACCTTTTTCTAACCTTGTGATATTCATGAGTTGGAACTCCAAATACCTTTAAACAATGTTAGTTTTGTCATTAGTGCTTGTTAATTCTGATAAACTTGCTAATAATCGTCTATTTTAAGAGTTAAGAAGGAATGGGGAGAAAATTCAGATGACTGGAGTGCATAGTAGGAGTTGGAAGGATTTGTTTGTGACAGGATATTGATCGTTTGAGTGTAAAGAATTAGCAAAGTAACTTTCCAAGAAGAAAGAAATTGTGTGTCAATTTTGAGAACGCCTTCGCGCGGCTCAAAGTCGACAAAAGAGCTATGTCGATGTCAAAGGAAGAGTATTGGAGTTCCAAGTGCGGGACCATGTATTTTTGAAAATATCACCTACCAGATGTGTGACGAGATTCAGAATCAGAGGAAAGCTTAGCCCCATATTAGTGGGTCCTTTTGAAGTATTGGAAAGAGTTGGAAAGGTGGCCTACACATTTACTTTGCCACCATCTTTAGCGATGGTACATAATATTTTTCACATATCCATGTTGAGAAAGTATATACCTGACCCAAATCATGCGATCGAGATAGATCCGGTTCGGTTGAGAAAAGATTTGGCATTTGAGGAGCAGCCGGTTCGTATTGTTGATCGAAAAGATCAAGTGCTTAGGCGGCGCTCGATATCTTATGTGAAAGTGCAATGGCAAAACCATTCCGAGCGTGAGGCCACTTAGGAACTAGAGGAGAAATGAGGAAAAAATATCCCTTCCTATTTGATGATCCGGGTATGTGAAGAGTTAAATTTCAAGGACGAATTTTTTGTAAGGGGGGTAGAATGTAATAACCCAAAAATACCCCTAAGAAAATATTTGTCCCCTCTCTTATGAGAAGGTATTTTCATCCTTGTAGTTTAAGTTTCGGTTGGGGATTCTTAGTGGGGTTATAAATATCTCTTTTGAGGATTTGTGCAGGGATTAACCCTAACCCAAATGGGCACAACCCCCTAGAGAAACGTTTTGCGTGGAAAGTGAAGAAGACCAAGATTCTAGAACGGAGAACGCAATTCGAGGTAAAATCCATGTTCTTTGAGGGCTTTTGGTACTTAGAAACCCTAAAAAGATAATTTTTGTGCTTGTGGATGATGTATTGAGGGTGTTTTCTCATCTTTGGGAGTGTTCCATGGCAGATCTTTGGTACCTTGGGGGTCAATCTTGTTCTTGAATCCCCATAAGACCCGAGATCACCTTGTCCGAACCTCTGAAATCTGAATATTATGTGATTTTGACCTAGAGTTTGATTTTCATTCGATCCCCATGCGGCAAGTTTCCACCATCCGGATCGGGTTTGATGGGTTCCTTTTGTCATAAGGAATCCAACCACGGACGAATTAGAGGTGTAGAGATCAAGTTTGGACCTTCCAAAGTTATAAAAACCTGGAAAAGCGGAGTCTGGGTACTGGATAGTCGACTAAGGTGGGGTAGTAGACTATTTAGCACTTTGAAATCTCAGAGTGCATACTGGATAGTCGACTAAGCCTGGATAGTCGACTAAGCAGTGCACAAAAATACTGTTTTGGCACGTTTGATTCCGAAACTTGAATCTATGAATTTGGTTGCATCCTGTTGTGTCTCTATTGATTAAATGGCATTGCTTATGTCATTAGGTCACAGACCTTGAGTCCGGGAAACCTTCGAAACAAACTTCTAGGTAGGTGATAATTGATCAATTTAGTGCCTTGATTCATAATCGTTTTTTACCATCAATGATCCAATTTCAAAATATGATCGATTCCTCTTAGAACTTTGTGAATATTTGACCCCAACTACATTGGTTTAGAATGCCTTATTCAATGAATTGTCATCGTTGTGAAATGCCATATGGAATTTCGTTTTTGAGCACCCTTGAGTGGTCTAACCCCATGAGACAAATGAACTTCTTGCTTACTGTTTTTCTTGATCCATATTTAGTACTTTGTATCTGATTAGCTCTCATTAAGTATTGTTTGATATTGATTCTTTTGTCATACATGTTACACTTCTGATTCATGTGAACCTTATGAACTGTGAACACTTCTGTGAGGCTTAGGTTACTATGAACTTAGATCTACCCTCGCCAATGGCGTTGCATGGCTTTGGCCTATATGAAGATAAGAATTTAGATCCCTCCAATGGGGGCCCTGTCGATAGTTATATGAATTTGTTCCGACATCACAGACAGTCCATGTAGAATAACTTGTCATTAGAGCCACGATGTATTGTGGTATATATATTATTGTTTTATATGACTAAGCTGATGACCTGGAAGTGTATAAGAACTACGAACTTTGATCCCCTTTGAATAAGAACTTCGATTCCCTTGAATAAGAACTTTAATTCCCTTTGAATGAGAACTTCGAACCTTTGATCCCTATGTATAAGAACTTCGAACCTTTGATCTCTATGTGTAAGAAATTTGACGCTTTGATCCCTTTGTATAAGAATTTTGAACATGTGATCGCTTTGTATAAGAACTTTGTACCATTGACCCTTCGTGTATAAGAACTTTGTACCATTGACCCTTTGTGTGTAAGAACTTCGACCTTTGACCCTTTGTGTATAAGAATTCCGACCTTTGACCCTTTGAGTATATGAAGTCTGACCTTTGATCCTTTGTGTATAAGAACTCCGACCTTTGACCGTTTGTGTATAAGAATTCCGACCTTTAACCCTTTGTGTGTAAGAACTCCGACCTCTGACCCTTTGTATAAGAACTTTGTCTATTTGACCCTTGAGAATAGAAACCTCGTCCTTTGACTCCCATTCGTATAAATATATTGTTCCTTTGATCCTTTGTATGTCTTCTCTTTTGAATTGATTTATTATCATGTATTTGAGCTTCGACTGATGGTGGATTAAGATTTTTCAAACGTTGATCCTTGCGGCGTTGACAAAGGAGCTGATGCTTAGATTCCACCATGATCACGTTTTAGTTGATTTCTCTTTTATTTGCTAGTGAGTACTTTTGGGCAGATGTAATAAACTATGTTAATTATTTCCATTTATGGGTAGATGGGAGTGCGAGAGTTTGACTCACTAATTTATGTAAGACTTTGTTATTGCTTCAGTATCTATTTTGCTATGGATGGTTCTGACAGTGCTTTGCTAGCCTTGTATACTTGTGGAGTTTACTTTGCAAGTGTACGGCGCTGTTATGCCCTTGGCCTTGTCTACAGTTTGGGGGCGTGACACTCTCCATTCAAGTATTTTCTCCACCTTTCCCTTTTTCCTCTCTTTTCTTTCATTTTTTTACCATCTGTAATGCCTGCCAGCAGCATTCATCGACACCTCCATCGTCTTTGAACAAGGGTCACACGACCCACCTCCCATCTCGAGCCATTCGGACACCTATCGGTGAAAACGAATCCGGGGAACCACTAACCCCTTTTGTTGGATTTTTCATCTCGTTATCATAG
Source organism: Tasmannia lanceolata (assembly GCF_043159265.1). Lineage (NCBI taxonomy): Eukaryota > Viridiplantae > Streptophyta > Magnoliopsida > Canellales > Winteraceae > Tasmannia > Tasmannia lanceolata. Next base: position 48,315,670 of record NW_027518683.1, on the reverse strand, counting down.
ATAAGGTTGTTTAGAGCTTTTTTTTCTCTCAAATCAGAATTTATGAATTATATAGTTTCAGCCTAGAGCTATTTTGTTGCATCTCGTTGCAGAGCTTTCAGCTAGAGTACTTGTGTTTATCTGTTCTACCCTTCGTATTTCAGTTTATTACAAATAATCTCTTTATTATATCCCTGCTGCTATTGTTTGTTTCCAATCCTTGACATAGAAATTTCAGTTCTTGCTGTCTTACACTATTGTATCTAAAGCATTAAATTTTCAATTTTGGTCACTTAGAATAGTTACTTAACTACAGAGACCAATCTTTACTGTTTTGTTCCACCTACTAACACACCTCATATCTTGTTTTACGGAGTTAATTAAAGAATTAGCTCTGTACTGTTCTACATCTTTGGATTGCTTTGTATAACTACCACCTTATTTACTTCTTATTAGTTGAATTCACAGCCGCTGGAATTTTGAACCCCAAATATCGTCCATCTTTATTAACTTTTATTGACATGGTGTCTTTGTCTTATTGACACATATTTTCATCTTCTATTCTACTAGCGCACATATTGGAATGTGTTGAAATTGATATTAAACGCACAAATTGGAATATGTTGAAATTGATATTAAAAGCACAAATTGGAATATGTTGAAATTGATATTAAACGAGTGTCATTAATGATCAAATTCAAATTTAAAATTCTCTCTAGTGAATATGTTCAAATTCAAATATTCGAGACTTTAAATTTTATTAGTTTTCAGGTTCCTACCCAGAAAAACTAAACTGTGGATTTGTTGTAGCCCTTTATCTTATATATGGGATGTTGGTTTTGATTGCTACCAAGACCATGTGGGTCCCCTCGTGATGTTCTATAAGATCGACGGTGCCTCTTTGGAACACGAAAAATGCCTTTTACCACAAACACTAAGGGTGACTTTATGCTTAGTTATTCTTTATTTGCATTCATTTGTTTTAAATTTTATTAATAATGATTATTTTGAAATGATATTTGCATTCCCTTGACAATCCTCTCTCCAGTTTACACATCTTTAATTAGCTGTTGCATTTTCAAAAAGCTTTCCACAGCCAATCAAAAACCTGTTTAATGAAGAGAGGGGGTGCATAACAAGGGAGTCAGGAGAATCAATTCAGTGTCTCTGTGAAACAACCAATTATTCCAAAAGCTTAAGGTGTTAGAGTTGGTGTTATTTAATCGTTTATACTTGAACACTCCCCTTCAAGGAGTTTTTGGGTTTTGAAACCAGGACCTACCGTGAGGCAATGGCTCCGATACCATTTGAAACGACCAATTACTCCAAAACCTTAAGCTGTTAAGAGTTGTTGTTATTTAATCATTTATACTTCAATGGTCTTAACTATCAAAAGCTTTATTTTTATTTTTTCCCATCAAAGTGCACAGCCGCCTCTCACTTTATGGCCCAGGTTAGAGAGGACCTGCTCGGAAGCCGAAGATTAGCACCACGAGCTCAAACTCGAATATCAATCATCCATTCGTCGGTGACAAAACTTCATGAGGCCGGGGTTAAGTTTGTGAAGCTAAATGATATTGGCATCAATGACATTACATTCAGGAACCGTACTCTCTATCTCCCTTATCTTAAAGTTGATGACATAATGGAAACCATGTTCCTAAATTTCATTGCCTATGAGCGGCTTGACTCGGTAGCAGGATACCAAGTGATTTCTTACATCTTCCTCATGGGCAGTCTCATTCGATCCGCTAAGGACGCAAAACTGCTCGCGTCCCACTATATCATTCCCGAGTCACATGAGAGCCAAATACAAGTGGTAAAGTTCTTTAGGCAATTCGGAAATGGCATTCGCATCGATGAGGCAAGTAATTTGGCCAAGGTGATGAAGTTGTTGCAAGACTACTACATAAAGAACAAAGACAATTGGTTGACATGGTCCAAGAGATCAGTTAGGGAGTGGAATACCACTCTAGTCAGGATATACTTCAAGAGCCCTTGGACTCTCATCTCTCTTTTGGCAGCAGCACTTATGTTGGCCCTCATGATGGCTCAGACTTACTATGCTAACAAGTCTCAGTCCAAAGCCAAATGAACTTGCTACATCCTTGGAATACTGACAGTCCGAGTTTGGGTGTGTTGGAAATGAGCTAGACCTAATATTCTTTCTTTCTGCTCTTCGTAAGATCTATAATTCCAACAAAATAATAAATACATCTAAAGAGTTTACATGTATGCTATGAAGCTTTCTTGGTAGAATGTTGGTTACTTCTTGGGTTGCATGGTTTATATTAAATAGATAACGAATATAATGATACCTTTCAAAAATAAAATAAAATAACGAATATAATGATGGTAGAAAACTATCTGTCGGGAAAGTTACCTTACTCCTACCACCATGAGAATTGCTTCGGTGCGAGGGCAAAAGGCAAAATCGGAAACTGTTTTTTATGTTTTCGGAAAACCTGTGTAAAAGAAAGGCTTGCTTGGCCACGAGTCTTGTGTGGAGGCTCTTTGTGTGTTTGCCTGCAAAGAGGAGGAGAGTGAGGAGTTAGAAAGAGAGAAGGGAAGAGAACGAGAGAAGGGAAGAGAAATAGAGAAGAGAGAAGAAAATAGAGGAAGAAAATAGAGGAAGTGGGTTTCTTCTTGGGGTTCCAACTTGTTTTTTTCTTTTTTTATTAATTCTTTTGAGGTTTTCTCTCTGGTTACTCTTGGTGTACGGTCTTAGGTTTTGAGAGAAGCAAGGAGAGGGTTGCGGGTTTGTGGGTTTTGGGTTTAATCCATTGTAATCATTATATATTGTTATTCTCATAGTAGAAGATCGTGTTTCTCGCCTGTGGATGTAGGCTTGGCCGAACAACGTAAAATATTGGTGTTCATCTTGTGGCTTGTTTTATTTTCTACTTTTTCATTAATGTATGCACGATCGGATCGGGTTTGCTCGGCGGATTTTCTCGACACTATCTAAAGATAGAAGCCTAATTGGTGATATACAAGTAAAGAGGATGGAATCAATCCAATATTTTAATATAGAAAGAGATATCATGGACAAATATCCTAAGACACTAGGATTATCGTGGTTTCACAACGCCCTATTTCGAACTATGGGGACTGCATTGAGTTTGCCTCCCTAGCATACATCATCAAATCATCAAAACTAAGTAAATTCATCAGCCACTTGATCCGTGCTAGAGATAAAGTGAACTTACAAGACAACTCGAGCAGTTGTCTAGAGTATGCTTAATGTGCTATATGCTTAGTATGTGCATGAAAAGTCAAGTTGGCTTCAATGCACATGCACTAATGCTGTCGTGGTAGAGTGACGGGTGACTAAGAATTGGAACACTAAGAACTTTGAGCAGGGCTTAAATCTAGAACATATTGGTGATTGTGGTTGCCAAAGCATGATACTCGGCCTCATTACTGGAGTCGGTGACGATTTGTTATTTCTTAAAGCACCACAAGATGAAATTGGGATTGATAAAGATAGTCCTTTGAATAGTGGAGCCATGATCATATAGTGACCTTGCCCAATCAACATATGAGAAGTCCTGAAGAGAAGTATCATGAAGAGTGAAAAGTAAGGTCATGATCAATTGTACCCTTTAGCACTGGCTGATACAATTTACGACTTCTAAGTGAATCATGGTGGGTTTGTGCATAAATGGACAAACTTGATTCATGGCATACAAGAGATCAAGTCTTTTTATTGTGAGGTACTATAGGGCTCGAAAAACACTTAGATAACTGGTAGCATCTAAAATATCTCTTTCTAGAGTATAAAACTTTAATATGCAAATAGCTCGAGTAGAGTCATGCTTGGCACTAAGCATATCAAATCGTTGTATAGGATCTATCATCTATAGGATACTTAAGTTGTTTGTGTGAGAGTCATACTGCTGGTAGACTTGTGGATACTCCTTATATAATCCAAGCCAAAATGACAAATGCATGGCTCCTCTCTGTTGACTACTTACACCACTACTTTATGAGGAAAAACCCAAGCAAAACCTAAGCGTTCGACATCAAAACTTTTATTTTTGGGCAAAGAAGTGAGCAATGATTAACTTAGAGACATCCCTGGTAGTATCTAGGGATTTCAATGCTATATTGGCAACCAAACAATGAGTTTTGCTGGCATGGCACCCAAATGTCAAGCAAAACCTCTAAGCCATCCCGGCTTTTGTGCAACCAAACAGAGCCAAATGTGCGTTAATATTCCACGCATGCCAAATGTGCATTTTATATGAGCAGGATAAGACGAGAATGAGTCAAATGGTCGGAGCCTTTATTGTTAATATCTTTGAAGTCTATGCCTTGCTGTTGATGCAGGCCATTGGCCATGAGACTACATTTATGGCTTTAAATAGAACAACCACCAAAGCTATGATTGGTCTCAAAGACCAAGTTTCAAAAGATCAACGTTACTTTTTGATGGAGGAGTCCAATTAACTATGATTTTGAAGAAATGCTGTAAATACCCGAATTTGCCCTCCCTTTAAAAATTCGTCCGCCCTATGTGAACCAAGGGTATTTTTGTCATCAAGAGTTAAATTAGAATTATGGCTTCTTTAGAAAAGTCTATAAATAGTCTCTTAAGGAGAATTGTACAGCCATTAAAAAATCCTAAACTGTTTGTTCCAGCCCTAAGAGGAGATTTGTGTGGAGAAGGAGAAGAAGAGCGCGCGATTTGGAAAGAGCGATCGCGGATCGAGGTAAAATTTATAATCTTTATTGGTTAGATGAATATAAAGAATCCTAAAACTAGGATCTAATGAGACTTGTTATTACGATTTAGATGGTTAGGTTTGGTGTAAAGAATTATATAAGAATTTAGGGATAAAATTATGGATCCCTAAGAAACTAAGAATTTAGTTTTGAAACCCTAAAAATCTAGGTTTGGGTTATACCCTAAAAGCTTATATGGCAATTAGATCTAAGCATTTCAGAGCGTGGAATTAGGTTTTATGGATTCCTCTCATCGATATGAATCCAACGGATCCAACCACTCGCGGTTTGGAGTTCAAACGAATGAGTTATGACCGTTGTAGTGTCAAAAAGGGTAAAAAATTGCATTTTGGGGAAAACTGGGCCCGCACAGGCGTGGACGACTGGCAAAAATGGCAATCATCTGTCTGTGTGACGTTGGGCAAATTGAAAGGTTCCTAGACGTCCGGCAAAGTTCCCGGACGTCCGGCCCGGTAGTTTTTCCCCCCGACAGTTTAAACTTTGGAAATTCATAACTTCTTCGTTTCTCATCTGTTTTCGACACTCTTGTACTCTAAGAAGATGGCGAAAATGCGTTCTTTTTGTTAAAAACAGTTTCAAAATTTTTTAGAGACTCTCTAATGATTATAATTCCAAAATACTAAAATGAACCCTATGACGGTTTACCAGTTATTTTTTGAAGGGGCACCAAAGAGTGTCTTGTGTCAGTAGGATGATATATATGTCTAATAAGACTGAAATTAATGATGAAACTCATGGAGAATATTCATATTCTTGATTGTAGGTGATTATGAAAAGAAAAGTAGTTCAATATTAAGGTACGTAATTTCGTACTACTTTAGTGATATGATTCGTCATTGAATGATATGCCTTTCTAATTTGTACTTCTCTAATCTCTTTGAATATGTGAAATCTATGATAACCTTAGCTTTTGATTTGGGTCTTGCATGCTTATCCTTTATTGAATACAATCTATTGAATTTTGTATTCATTGATAGCCTACGATTTTCGCATTGAATATGTGACCCTTTTGATACAAGAACCTTTTGATCATTGTATACCTAACTATTCGGGAAAATCTTGTGGAACCCATGTGAACCACAATTTTTGAAACTTTGTAAGTACCTTTGGACCTTTTGAATATGTGAACACTTTTGTGGAGTTTTAGGTTATATGTGAACTACAAGGGCTCGCACCAATGGGGGTTGTACATTTGCTTTTGGGTCCCGTCAGTGGGTGCTATCGCTGACCCTGTCGACAGGTATATGAGCTTAGAAACTAGTTTCAAACCGTAGGCAGTCAGATAAAATAACTTGCTTTTTGGGCTAAGCCGATGACCTTTGGGTGATTTCGTATCTTTTGATCGCTTTCAGTGATCTCTTAAGACTTTGTGACTCCTCTCATTGAGACCCTTTCTAATGTGATACTTTGAAATATGACTTTGTGAGCTTTGTTTCCTCAGTTATTGTATTTGTATCAGTCACCTCATGTGTATCTTATACTATTTTCGTTTACCTATTGACCTTCTCTATGTAGCATGCTTTGACCGCACTTTTGTAGTGCGTTATTATGTACTGAGCTTTTCAGCTGACTCTGGTTATATTAACATTTTTCAGAGTTTAATCCTAGTGAGGTGAACAAGGAAGAAGAAGCTTAGTTTTGGAACCGTAGGAGCCTGGAGATTTTATTTAGCTTATTTGCTTTTATGTCAAACAACGAGTATTGGTAAACAAATGTGTAAGACTATGTCTATTTTTTTTTATTCAAGGGAGAGTTGAGATTTGATTTGGCTATGTTGGGTCCACATTATTTGAGAAATTGATATTTTAGTTATGAAATGACAGGTTTATTTCTGTTATTGCTTTGTAGCCTTGTATGCTTGTCGGATTTATCTTGCAGGTGTATGGCGCTGCCACGTCCTACGCCCAGGGTGATGTTTGGGGCGTGACAGAAAAGTGGTATAAGAGCCTAGGCTTTAGGTCGTAGGTGTTAGAGATTTGAAAAGTGAGGATTGAATGGAAAATCTGGATATTAGAACCATGTAAGTTCTTAGCTGATTTTGAGATAGTGATTTGTGACCTTCTTGAACTAAGAATATAATCATTGACTTGCCAACCAAAGGAATCTTAGGCATGACGTAGTTAGAATCTAGATTACGGTACTAAGAACTAGTGGAATTCCAGGCTCGAATACATTGTGTGACCTTAGGCTTGTGACCATATAGATTGTTACATGTTAGCCTAAGAATTCGGGGATTCGAAGAACCCATCTTATGATCTTGAGAACTATTAACTACTTGTCGTGAATAAAGATGATAACACTGGAAACTAATGAAACACTAGATTTGATTATGTACACTGAGACTTAGACTGATGACCAGTTAAGCTATTAAGAACTAGGCTATGAATTTATGGATTTTGATAAACCGATTTGTGACATTAGGGGCTAATAAGTCCTAATATGAATCCAATAATTATCTGAGAGTGTAGAAAACGTGAAGTGTTTATTCGACTATGGGAGAATCAACTAACCATCTACTATAATTTTTGTAAAAGTTGAAGATCTGAATTTTAAGAAAATTATCATTTATGTTGAGGATATTAACATCAATGATGAATAACTAAGAGGATGGCATGATGGACTTGTGTGCATCGGGACGGCTGGTTTGCACACGAGTTAGTTATGCTATTTAGAGACTATATGATCGACTCACGTCCACCGGGGACGCTTGGTTTAGCATGTGGGTAAGTCGTGTTGGAATGAGATGAGATGTTACGACGGGTTCGTATGCACCAGGGACGCTTGGTTCAGCATGTGGATTAGTTGTACTTGTGTGAGATAACATAGTCTCTCATAAGCATTTAGAGCCTTTAGTTTCGCATGTGAGTTGGCTGTGTTGGTATGGAACAACATGGTGAGCTTGTATGCATCTAGAGTGCTTAGTTCGACATGAGAGTTAGTTATTTATGGGATATGACAATATAGTCATCTCATTTGAACTAGGGGCATTTGGTTTAGCATAAAAGTTAACCACACTGGTATGGGACGGTGTGGTGAGTTTGTGTGTGAAATTCCACTTAGCAACCCAAGAGGGAGTGAATTGGGTTTCTTTTCAAATTTTAAGGATTTTGAAAACTTAGATTGCACTAGTTTTAGATTGAATAGGAAATAAAAAATAGTATTTAAAGCAATAGTAAAAAGCTTACCACAAGGGAAGAGGTGAAGAGACAAAGAAGCTTTGACGCAAGGATTTTTATAGTGGTTCGGTTTTAGCTCAAGACCTACTCCACTCTTCTCAAGTTACTCTCCTAGAGGATTCCACTATCTTCTCCAAGGAACTTAAATACGGCGTTCCTTCCGCCTTGTACAAATCGAGCTTCAAGCTCCAAGGGTCTTCTACGGCGCCCTTTGTGCCAAATACAAAGAAGATAAAAGGATTTAGCTTGCTTGCTTCTAGATAGGCTAATTTAAAGTAAAGCTCACTCACTCTCACAAGAACAAGATGAACAAATGAAAGTCCTAAAGTCTTTCAAGAATAATCAAAGGAAAAATGGCACAAGAGAGAGATGGAGAGTGAAGATCTTGAAGAGAAGGAGAATGATAGCCTTTTAGTGCCCTTAAAATATTTGTAAACTCCTTAGGTAGTTGCCCAAGAGTTCCAAGGTTCATATATATAGAGGGGAGAAAAATACACAATTTTTAAGCTCCCAATGGTTTTCTCGGACTCCGGGCTCGGAGCTCCGAGACCTATTTTTTTTGAACCTGGAACAATTCTCGGAGTTCCGAGAAGCCTACGAACAGCAGATATTTTCTTATATTTTTGCTGTCTTTGTTTGGGCTTTTGAAACTTTGATTTATCAAGTTAAATGGAATGTCATGAGGGTCCAACAATGTTGGGACACCACTATGAACATTCACTAACCAATTAAATTCTATCTAGGTTGATTTTAACTCTCTCCTTTGTGCCATAGACCTAGATTATACATGAGGGACCATTTACATTTTAATTTCTACTTGGTCTTCAATCTTGTTGGCACCTTGTAGAGGCTTTGACATGTCTTTATTCAACTCCATTGATGCTTGAGCCAAGCTTGAACTTTTGAGATGATTGTTATTTTTGTTAGGCTAGAGTTCAACCTTGTCTTTGAATGCCTTTGAGATGGTGATGCCTTCTTCATGCCTTTGATATCACTTTGAGCTTGAATGATTTGTCGTTTGTCATGCACTCTTGAGGATGCTATGCTATCAACACCATAACTTTGCCAATGGAAATCATAAGTGTATAAAACCTTTATTTTATAACAAATTGAGTTTGTTAATCATCAAAACATTTCAATGGGAGTACTTGTTGAACCCTTGGGCTAACAATCTCCCCCTTTTTGATGATGACAAACATAATTTGTTTTAGGGTAGGAGCTCCCCCTTTAGGGATGAATAAAACAATTTGGGCTCCCCCTAAGAGTTTGATTTAATTGAACATTTAAGGCATTACTTTTAATGATTGAAATTTGATTGCAAAATTATAAGCATAGAGCTTTGCTCCCCCTTAATATATGCATGTTATTATGAGTTGGGAGCTCAAATATTCTCCCCCTTTTGTCATCACCAAAAAGGTGGAACAAAAGGAAAGAGTGTAGGTGAGAGCCAATGAGACAAGTGAAGTGCAATGCAATAGAGAAAGCATGCACAAGATAAGGTATCCAAGCAAAGAAATAAAACAGAGAAGCACACCGCACAGTAAACCAAAGAGATAGGTATATATAGATGATGTGAAATGGCATACATAAAAGTGCATACAACCAGTCAAAGGACATAGCATCCACGACACATCATAACAGTGACAGAAGTAGATAAACCGAATACATCCCAAAAAGATCCAACTGACTATAGAAGCATCTAGATAAGCTTAATATAAAGAGAAATCTGAGCAAGACAGGAGCCATCATCAGAGAGCGAAAGTCATCTACTGCTGCGGAGGAGGCGGTGGCTGATGAGAAGAACTGCCCGGCGCCTGGCCCCACTGGTCACCGGAGAGGTAGCGATAATAGGCGGCCACTGGTCATCAACATGGGTAGTCAAGGTCTGGAAGCTAGTCGAAATCTCAGAGTTGACATGGGTAGACAGCTGCTCAAATTGTGAGGCAATAGATCGTTCAATAGCCTCCTACATGTGAGCTAAATCCTGGCGAGTGCAGAACTGAGAGGTATCCTGTGATGGCTGGGGTGCCGGTGCAGCCTGGTCCTTGGCTTCGTAGCCTCCTCCATCGTCAGAATCAATGTCAATCGCTGCTTGATTGAGAGCCATGCGGTTAAAGGTCTGAACATCAAATGGGGCAGTCGGAGTCATGGTCATCTCTCCATCCAAGATGATGCCAAAGTGGCGGAAGACACGGGTGAGAATCATGCCATATGGCAAGGAAGAGCGGTAACGGCCAGGGGTCTGAAACATGTAGCGAAACATGATATAAGGCAGACAGAGCTGGCGGCCCTCTAGGATGCTGTAGATAATATATGCCTCTAAGGGTCTTAGGGCTTCACGCATCCCAGCACGAGGTATGAAGATGTGGTACATGAAGTTATGAAGCATGCGCTCAACTGGAATGAGGTCGGCAGATTGTACGGGCATATTGGGGTGGTAGCGCCGTGTTATCCGACCATAGACAGTGTCATGATCAAGATCATCAAGTGAATGTGTCCCATCTTCCGGCCAGAAATAGTGTAAGAGGCCCTCATGGCTAATTCCAAGAAGTGTGGCAAAAGTGTGATAGTTGAGTTTGATGACAGTTTTCTTGATCTTGGATTCAATTTTGAAGAAGGAAGGGGAAATGGTGAGATTGGCATAAAAGAGACGCACCAATCGAGGGTAAACGGGTTCGTTGAGGTGAAGGATGGGTGTCCAATGAATGGCATCAAATTTTGCCTGTAAATCAAAATTTTGAAGGACAGGGGGATCAATGTACCTGCCTGTGAGGAAGCCCCTAGTGCCGACGTCGGCCCAGAGTTTCTTGGCCTTATCCCCAGTGAAAAAGGAGTTGGACACAACCTCGGCCACCACAGCCTTCGCCTTCTTCCGTAAAGGCCCTTCTTCATCGGGAATGTCTTCAGGAACGTATTCGGGGTCTGCAGCTTGGGAGGAGCCTCCAATGTTGAGATTTTTGGTTTTAGGAGGCATGACGAGAGAAAAATGTGGGTGGAGAGAAAAATAAAGAAGAGAAAAAGCCCTAAAATGGAGGAAAAAAGAAGAAATAGAGAAAGGAAGAAAGAAAAAATGAAGGGTTTGAATGAAAAAACTAGGGTTTTTAGGAAGAAGAGAGGGATTTGGAAGGGAGAAGAGGGTTTTGGAGGAAGAGGAAGGGAGAAAATGAAGAAAAATAACGAAAATGGAGGTAGGGTTTGAAGAGAAATGGAAGGAAGAGGGAAAGAAGAGAAGAAAAAATGAGAAAAACTGAACCGGGTCCAGGGATTTAACGCTCCTGGCCCGATTCTCGGAGCTCCGAGAAAAATCTCGGAGTTCCGAGAATACACGTATTTTTTATTATTTTCTACTGGCCTGATTCTCGGAGTTCCGAGACATTTTCTCGGAGCTCCGAGGAACACCTGGACGAAATCTCGGAGTTTCGAGAAATTGTCTCGGAGTTCCGAGAACCTTTCCAGGTGCCCTCTGGCCATATTCTCGGAGTTCCGAGACAAAATCTCAGAGTTCCGAGAGATTTTTTTTTTGTAGGGAGGACATAGTTACACACATACACATAGATATATATATATATATATATATATGTGTGTGTGTGTGTGTGTGTGTGTGTGTGTGTGTGTGTGTGTGTGACATTGCAAGTATAAACCATGATCCAATGCATGAATTACACATATGACTTACCGAAGGTTTAGATGATGGCACATGGCCAAAGTTTTAAGTATCTTAATTAAGGGTGATGGTACCGACTCCCCCTTGACATGAAGTGGGCTATGGGTACCAATTGAGTGAGTTTTAGAGTTAGGGTTGGATCATCTAAAACCATGTAGTCACTATCAAAACAAGAGATATATATATATATATATATATATATATATATATATATATAGATATATACAAGGAGAATTATGTCTTCTATTCATGCTTCATGTGCAAACTCTTTGACTTGATGCAAGCTCCAAATGTTGAGTCCACTCCTAAGGTCACAAAATTGATCCTCATTAAGGGGTTTGGTGAAGATATCCGCCAATTGTTCATTGGTGTGGATGTACTTAATTTTAATATCCCCTTTTTGAGAATGATCTCTTAAGAAATGATACCGTACCTCTATGTGCTTAGTTCTAGAATGTTGAATTGGATTTTTTGTCAAGTTGATGGCACTTGTATTATCACAATGGATTGGAACATTACTAAATGCAAGATTGTAGTCCATGAGAGTGTTCTTCATCCATAGGATTTGTGCACAACAAGCGCCGCAATGTATTCTGCTTCAGTTGTAGACAAGGCTACCGAGTTTTGTTTTTTGCTAAACCAAGACACTAGAGACCTTCCTAGAAATTGACAAGTGCCACTTGTGCTTTTTCTATCAATTCTACAACCGGCAAAGTCGGCATCCGAAAATCCTACTAGTTTGAATTCATTCGATCGTTCATACCATAAACCTAAAGAAGGAGTTCCTTTGAGATATTTGAATATCCTCTTAACGACACTCAAATGAGACTCTTTAGGACCCGATTGAAACCTAGCACAAATACACACGCTAAACATTATATCCGGCCGACTAGCGGTCAAATATAATAGACTACCTATCATTCCTCTAAACTTTTTCTCATCAACCGGTTTTCCACTTTCATCATTTTCTAATTTGGTGGAAGTGCTAATAGGGGTTGGCTTGATTTGTGAGCTATCCATGCCAAATTTCTTAAGGAGTTCCCTAGTATACTTCTCTTGGTTGATGAAAATTCAATTTTTACATTGTTTGATTTGAAGTCCTAGGAAATAGGTAAGCTCTCCCATCATACTCATCTCAAACTCTTTTTGCATGGATTGTGTGAATTCTTCACACATCTTATCATTGGTAGCACCAAATATTGTATCATCTACATAGACTTGAACAATAAGCATATCTTTTCCTTTTCTTTTAATGAACAAGGTTTTGTCAACCGTCCCCATTTGAAAGCCATTCTCTAATAGGAAGGAGCTAAGCCTCTCATACCAAGCTCTAGGAGCTTGCTTTAGACCATACAAGGCTTTGTCCAACCTATATACGTGATTAGGGTATTTGAAATCCCCAAAACCGGGAGGTTGTTCAACATACACTTCCTCCATAATATACCCATTTAGGAATGCACTCTTCACATCCATTTGATACAACTTAAAGTTTTTATGGGATGCAAATGCAAGTAGCATCCTTATGGCTTCCAATCTAGCAACCGGAACAAATGTCTCATCATAATCGATACCTTCCTCTTGGTTGTAACCTTGGGCTACCAGTGTGTACTATAAGCCCTTAGTTGAATTTATGATTAAGAGTATTGGTGTGAGAAGATATGATTTGATCAAGTGTTCTGAGATAAAGCTAGAGAAAGAGAATGAGTTAGGAATTTTTCTCTGTGACAGGCACTGTATGATTTTGCCCTATGATTACTTCGAATCACAAATATATACCTTATTCATCTTATCCTCTTTGATTGGGAATCTGATTGATTTGATTGATTTGCCCTATCTTGAGCACATCCTCGCCAAGATATGGTTGATTGCTATCCAATTTAGCGAATCAAGAATTCTGTATCTTTCTTTACATTTCCTACCATGTGTGGTAAAGTTTTGATTGCCTTCTGATAAGCCTCTTTAATCGAGTCAAATCAAATATCATTAGTGTGGCATCTGAATAAATTCCGTGGAAAATTTTCCTTTGAAATTAGGGAAAGCAAATTCAATAAGTATTGATCTCGCCTGATCTTATGTGTTATAATCTGAACTTGACTTGAAGTTTTACCTCAACCTCAGTTGGTTAAATTAGAAAGATAAATTTGGTACTCTGTAAATCTGAAACGTGTATCTGTTTTGAATTTGAACCTTAGAGTAAGCCATTATAATACGGCTATCGTTACACTCCTTAGGTAGTCATTTTGTCTTCGCTTGTCAGTGGAAAATTTTGAGATAAAAGAAACCTAGGATAAAAAAAATTAGTATTGAACTTATTTTACAAAGCCTCCAATTTGAACATTTTAATACTCAGCTATCAAAAAGAAAGAAAAAATTTTAGCTCCCTTGAGGAAACTAAACAACTTGTGCAATTGTACATCGTCATTGATTCTGAAATAGTAGAAGAGTGCTTTGATTACAAGAGCTCATTGACAGTCAAGTCTTAAACTATATGTGAAACTAATGATCACCAATTGTTCACATTTTGGACTTCACCTTCAGAAATATAATAAATGTATAAGGCCAAACCTAATTTTTTACGAACACCATAAGTATTATTTTGAGCTGTACAAATGGGAAGCAAGAACTTACTGCTTGGGTGCAAATTTTTTGTTGTTGGAGTTAACCTTATAGATATTGTGTGTTGTTGTTGTAATTTGAATCTGACTCTAAGTTTCGCCTTAACGTCTATCTACCATTAGAAGAGCAAAGAATTTGTACTTTTGTATGTGCTCTCAGAGTATAAGTTATTGTACTAAGACCTTTTGTTCCGCCCTTAAATAACTATTTTGTCTTGGTTTGTAAGTAGAAAATTTTGAGATATAAAAAAAATCGAGATAAAAGAATTTAGTATTGAATCCGTTTAGCAAAGTCTTCTGACCCAAGATTTTGATTTGTATATTTGTAATCGAAAGAAACCGCCTAATATATTTGAACTTAGCAGTGAGATTTGACCCCTCTAAATCTAGTGAATGTGTTACAATTTGACTAAGTGGTCTATGTTTAGAACCTAAACCCTTTTGAATCCTAGCTAAATGTGACTAAGTGAACTCCGATAATCGACTTGTGATGCACGTTCGAATCGATTATATCTTATCATATTTTGACTTTATGGACTTTGATATTTTGATTACGAGATAAAAGAATTTAGTATTGAATCCGTTTAGCAAAGTCTTCTGACCCAAGATTTTGATTGTATATTTGTAATCGAAAGAAACGGCCTAATATATTTGAACTTAGCAGTGAGATTTGACCCCTCTAAATCTAGTGAATGTGTTACAATTTGACTAAGTGGTCTATGTTCAGAACCTAAACCCTTTTGAATCCTAACTGAATGTGACTAAGTGAACTCCGATAATCGACTTGTGATGCACGTTCGAATCCATTATATCTTATCATATTTTGACTTTGTGGACTTTGATATTTTGATTTTGCCTTCGGTTAGAACCCTCTGAATTCTATTGGATTGTGACCATTTAAGTCTTATCCCTTGTTCTGTGTTTAGAGAGAGACTTATCTCGTATATACCAAATCTAGTTTAAAGTTTTATTCAATAAATCGTAAGGGACCTCTATCATTGTTATGGACCATTGAACCATTCACATTTTGGATTCTACCTTCAGGAATGTAACGAACCTAGAAAAGAAAAAAACAATTTGTTTGAAACCTATAAGTGCATTGTTAAACTGTACGTTTGAAAGTTAGAAATAACTACGTTAGTAAAGGAATTAAAGGAAATTGAATGGGGTAAACTAAATAAATATCGTATGAATCCTAACCTAGGGCTAAATATTCTACCTAAGATATCATGTGCTGGCCTTATGATAAGGGCCCCTTAGTAATTTTCCAGTGTGTGAAGTGAGTATAGAATTATACCGACTTATGTGTTACAACTCAACTTAAGAATTGTTTAGAATAAGAAGCTAACTTAGTAAGTAAATCTCGAGGACGAAATTTTTGTCAGGAGGGTAGAATGTAAATACCCGAATTCGCTCTCCCTTGTGAACCAAGGGTATTTTTGCCATCAAGAGTTAAATTAGAATTAAGGCTTCTTTAGAAAAGCTTATAAATAGTCTCTTAAGGAGAATTGTACAGCCATTAAGAAACCTTAAACCTTTTGTTCCAGCCCTAAGAGGAGATTTGCTTTGAGAATGAGAAGAAGAGCGCGATTTGGAAAGAGAGATCGCAGATCGAGGTAAAACTTATAATCTTTATTGGTTAGATGAATAGAAAGAACCCTAAAATTAGGATCTAATGAGACTGATTATTATGATTTAGATGTTTAGGTTTGGTGTAAAGAATTATATAAGAATTTAGGGATAAAATTATGGATCTAAGAAACTAAGAATTTAGTTTTGAAACCTTAAAAATCTAGGTTTGGGTTATGCCCTAAAAGTTTAGATTAATATGGTAATTAGATCTAAGGATTTCAGAGCGTGAAATTGGATTTTATGGATTCATCTCGTCGATATGAATCCAATGGATCCGACCATGCGCGATTTGGAGTTCAAACGAATGAGTTATGGTCGTTGTAGTGTCAAAAAGGGTGAAAAATCGTGTTTCAGGGAAAACTGGGTCCACACAGGGGCAGATGACCAGCAAAAATGACGATTGTCTGTCTGTAGACCTGGCAAACGGGCGGGCCGGGCCGGTTTTGACCCGGCCCGTACGGGTCCGGGTCAAACGGGCCGGGTCAAAATGACCTGGAAAATTTTACGGGTCACTATGCTTGGACGCTCGGATTTCTGACATATTATTTTTTAAGATTTAAAAAAAAAATAGGGATTCGCTAACCACCTTCCCCTAGTCTACTTTTCGGCTTGTCCACATCCTTTGCTGCAAAGATCTGACAGAAGTACGAATTGCGCAAAGGTGGCTAGCAATAAAATAATATCAATTTACAATAATCATACAGTTACTAAGTTTTAAATGAAAAATTATCGAAAAAAGGAACCAAAGTATAAAAATTACTAAAACAGTACCAAACGAATGTATTAAAATATGACAATTACCAGAAAAAACTACAAAGAAAATTTAAAAAAATGACAATTACGAGAATAAACGGCCAAAATAAAACTTCTGTAATTCTCTACGGGCACCAGCGGGTCCACCCGGCCCGGCCCAGTTTTGACGGGCCGGGTGGACCCGCGGGTCCGGTCACTTTTTGCCAGGTCTATCTGTCTGTGTGAAGTTGGGCAAACTGAAAGTGAAATCTGACGAGTGACTCGGTTTGGCAACCTAGATGAGGGGTGAATAGGATGTTTATAAAATATTTGCCTTTTAAAAACTTTTCCTAAGATTTCACCCAAGACTTATCCCTTGTTAAATTAAGTTTAAAATAGTTGAACTTACACAATATTATAAATTTATATAAGTTCAAAAACACTTTTGATTAGCAAACTTAATTGGGTGATTTATAGCCTAGTTAGTAAGGTACAATTATTTAATTAAAACCAAAATGCTAACTACTCACTCAATTCTAAATATGTAAAAAATGTAAGCACAAATAATAGAGTGAGAGGGTGAGAGAGAAAGGAAAATACCAACACAAGTGACAAGGATTTATAGTGGTTCGGCAAACGGCTTACTCCACTCTTCTCATGGTCGCACTTGAGGATTTTCACTATTGAGACCTCCACTATGCCCTGCTCTGAGGCGATTACACTCCCAAGGGAATTAAATAAGGATGTTCTTGCCACCTTTACAATGTCTCTCCTACACGGCTGAGAACTAAGCTCTTCACCCAAGGGAATTAACACAAGATGCCCTTCCACCTTGTCTGTCCTACACAGCTGAAATCTAAGCGCTTTCTGAAGAAGAAGATAGCTTTACCTCTAAGTAGGCTACAATGCATAATGAAGCTTTCACAATGTTCTCTCAAAAATATTTACAATTTAAAGCCTAAACAAATCTCAAATGTTTTTCTCAAATAAAGGCACAATGAGTTCGGTGAGAGAAAAAATAACCCAAAAATAGTTGCAAGTGTGTTTCTAGGGTTCTTTAGAGTTGGAACATGTTCTCCTTGTAGTTTTGAAACCATACAACACACACACACACACACACACACACACATATATATATATATATATATATATATATATATATATATATAGGTTCCCAACTCAATATTACCGTTTCAGGGGCAAACTGATAATTTTTGGGTCAAAAAGTCCACTAGCCGTTGTAGCGCAACGGCTATATTTTTGACTTTTTACCATTCTCGGAGTTCCGAGAACAATTCTCTGAGTTCCGAGAAAACAGCCAGATAGTGAATTTTCACTTCCTGGACCATTTCTCGGATTTCCGAGAAAATGGACAGAGTATGAAATTATACTCCTTGACCATTTCTCGGAGTTCTGCGCTCGGAGCTCCGAGAAAATTCTCGGAGTTCCAAGAAGCCTATGAATCATCAAAATTTTCTGTTTTAGTTGCTGATTTTCTTTGGGCTTTTGGAACTCAATTTAATCAAGTTAAATTGAATGCCATGAGGGTCCAAATATGTGAGGACACCATATGGTTATTCACTAATCCAATTAGGCTCTAAGGGTGTGTTGTAGTCTCTTTGGAAAATATTATTTTTCACTAGTTTTAGAGGATTAAATAATGTGCCTTGACAAGAGAAAATGCAAGAGAGATAGGAATACATTATACCCTTTCTATCACTCTCTTGAACTCTTCTTTGAGCTGAGATCTGCTACGGTTGAGCTTCCATGCTTGACATCTTCAAGTTGTGGTACAAGCTCCTTGGTCCTTTGCATTGGTTCTTGATCCTCCAGCTTTGGCCTTCATGATCTTCTCTATATGTTCAATGCTTTGTGATGATTGTTGAGCTTCTCCTTGGTACATCCTCCACGGTGTGGTTTGTCCAAGTATGCTCTAGATCCTTTGTCCATTGGTTGGTTCATCTTCAAGCATAGGCCAATCAAGGTGTGCGCTAGTATGATTTGACTTGTGTAGGACCTGTCTAAAGCACAACACTCAAGGCAAATGATCAGTCCATAAACGACTAATCAATTTGCGTTTGTTAATCATCAAAACAAGGTGATTGAATGAACCCATAGGGAACATTGGGCTTACAATCTCCCCCTTTTTTATGATGACAAACCAAATTGATTAGATAGGTGGGAGGAATCTCTTATGAGGATTAAAAAATAATTTAATCATTACTACTCCCTCTCAACATATGCATGAATTATATTTAACAAGTTATAATACAAGAATGCATATGAATGAATCTAATCAATTATACAAATTCTCTCCCTGTTGGCATTAACAAAAAGGAAGGAGTAAGCATTTAAGCACAATACATAAAGCATTAAAGATATTCAGTGAGACTAGATGCTCTCCCTAACTTCTTATCATGATTTATCAATTAAAATCAAAGTATATATGGCATGATAAGAGCAATAACAACATAAGAAACGAATAAACTAATACAAATCAAGCTTATGTTGGAAAAACAAAGAGACATTCCAATTTTAGCACAAAATTTTAGGGTATATCACAGTATATGAATAAAATCAATATTAATCTACCCTATGACCCGTAATACAATAATAGATTAGCAAGTGAAAGCTTATATTTTACTTATCATGAAAGAAAACAAGCGAGTTTAAAGTTTAGCATGATAAGCCCCCCCCATTTTTTTTGAAATTTCTATTAGAATCTTATCATGAGGGATGTGTAGTTATAAATTTGTAGTTATAGACTCGTCATGATAAGCAAGAATATATTTTTTTCAAGTTAAAAATATTCTCTTAAGTTGTCATGCATAGAAATGGACATTTGATCATAATATGGCTAACTATTAGGATATATGGCATGATAGCGAGCTTTATCATGGATACTTGATAGCCAAGTGAAAATACACATGATGAGCACTCAAATTCATAGACATTAAGATTAGCAAGTCTAATTTTCTCCTATGAATGTAGATATAGAAAGATATGCAAGTTTTAGCTTTGGTTTAAAAGGATAAATCATGTAAGCTCTAATTTTAGTTTGTTTTTGTTTTTTTTAATATATTCAATTTTTTTGTACAATTAGTAGAGAAATATTTGAATGGATAGTGTAAGCATCTTACAATAATCCATATAAACATAGATAACAACAATTAGCTCTCCCCCTTAGTATTTGTCATTGGCCTTAGATAAATTTAAGATTTAAGGAATGACACGACATAATAGACCAAAGATATGACAATGGAATACTTGGCTACCAAAACTTATTCTTGGAATAGATGATGTCATATTAGACCATCCAAGATAAGTCAAAAAGCCTAGAAGAATATTACACTAAGACCTAGGCTATGAACTTTTTATCTTATACAAAACACATACTAGATGATGCTAATATAGGAACATAAGACAAGCCCAAACAACACACATGGAGCAACAATGCTCCAAATGAGTGTACTTATCATATGTGAAGTGATAAACACATTAAGAGATATATGATAAGCCACTAAGGACAAATTTATCAAGTGATAGCTCCCCATTTGAAAAAGAATCATGCAATACATGAATTCAAAGGGTTGTCCTCACATAGACTCCAAGGATTTTTGGATATATTTTTCAAAAGATAACCTATTTGACTCAACCCTTGGGCTACGATGACACTGTACTCTCTAAGTGTTGGTTTATCATGATCAAAATGATAGCCATAGCTTAGCTCATCATGATAAACAATCATAGCACAAAAGATATGCCAATTTAAGCTCGTGCTCCCCCTAAGTGTTATCTTTATCTTCACAATTTCAAAATTTACTTCCCCTAAGTGTATATCATATATACTAGATAGGAAGATCACATAACAACATATACCTATCCATGTTTGAGATGTTGGCACAAGGCCACATGATTAAGTGTTTTAATTAAGATGATGGTACCATTCCCTCAAGAGGTCATAAGCACCGATTAAATAGCTTTTAATTTTAAGTTTGACATCTCATATATGTTGATACTATCAAATAGGGGTGATATCTATAAAAAATATATATGAATACCAATTAGACTCAATTTTATAGAACTTAGACATAGAAGAAAAAAAAAGGGTGGCCCAGTGCACGAAACTCCCGCCATTGCGGGGTCTAAGATATGATACCACTATGGGTAATCATGAGAAATATATGATCTATATCAAAGCATTCATGGATAGTCAACAATGTTTGGACAAGGTAATCATGACAAATGAAAGAAATGGTCCAAATATCTCTACCTACATCCACAAATCACATATAATGACAAGGCATTAAGCACAAAGTGCATAAGCCCATTTGAAAACCAAAATGTGTGGGAGACATATGTTCCTATCACAAAGTATTTCATACAACCACCACATTTAGTGAATGCCCAATAATGAATCGAGAGTCAAAAAATATTTTCAATTTCACTCAAGTTATACATTGATCCTAGCCATATTTTCAACTTGCCTATATAATATATTCTTTCATGCATTTAGGGAATGATCCAAGGACACTTAGAATATATCCATTAAGTAATACAATCTTGGACACATACATGCATTCGAATATGACCTTTCATTGCTACTTGAACAAAATACATATAAAATACCTATACATTTTAAGGTTCAACTTAGTCATGAGATTATCCAATTAAAGCTTTTGGAAGTACATTACTTTGAACCCATCTATGATTCTTGTCACATACGGTGACAATCATTAAACATGTAATATAATGGGTTTGATAGGACAACTAGGTGCAAAGTAATAAACATGTTTGTTCACCTAGGGCACAAAAAGATGTCTAAGAAAGAATTTGAAGTGATTTCTTAGGCATAGCATTTAGTTCCTCAATTTTGCTAGAAAAGATATATTAAAACAATTTAAGTACTCAATTTTCTAGCAAGTGTTCTCAATTTTTGCACAAGTACTATTTGATAGCCAAAAATTTTCATTTAAGTTTAAGTCTTTAAACCTATGGATCCCTTCTCTTTTTGGTTTTTCTAGAGCGATGTGATATATCATATAACCTAACTACTAGCTACTACCAATATAGGTTTAAATTTTAAAGATGTACTTGAAGATTCAATTTTGAACACATGGGGGGCACAAATGTGTGGTTGATTTTCCTATAAGCACAAATATGGTTTTAACATTGAATGCTCTATTGTGATTTTACATGTGGATGAATACTAAGTGCACAATTGATTTGAGGTGATTGTGAATGTGGGCACGTAGACTAACAATTCTAAAATGGTATTCAATTTAGCTCAATATAGTAAAGTCTCAAACTATTCAAGTTGGAGCATATAGACTTTGCATTTAAAAAAAAAGATTTATCATTTAAGCACCAATATGCACAACCTAATAAATACAAAGTATCTATACAATCAAATTTATCAAATGATATTAAAAAAAGCACAACCTCTAATCTAAATAAACAAAATAATGATCATATTGGGGGTCTTGGAACCCAAACCATCTTGGGTCCACTCAAGTTTGTTCTAAGATATGAATCTTTTTCTCACCCAAACAAACTTGGAACTTTTTACAAGTCTAAACTTGCATTTAAACTTGTAATGTCCGATTCTACCACAATAATCACACGAAGTATAAGAGTAGGTAGATGGACGGGATGAACAACAAGATGAACTACAAGAATGCATATGAGAACAATCATGTTTTGTATTTTCTTGTAGTCTAAGATTTTCCAACACTAATATTTCATTCTTGAAATTTAAAATATTTATTTTCGTTTTAAATTCAATGATTCAAGAGATGAAAATATTTTGATTTTATCTTCTTCTTGATTTTCCTCTCTTAGTGAAGCAATGGTATCACCTAGTTCAATAAAATCATTTTTAAATATTTTATTTTTTTCACTAAGATGTGCATGATTTATTTCTAGTGACCTAAACTCGTTGTAAATACAAGCTAAATTATTTTTCAAGTTTGAATTCTTAGCTGGTTGATCCTCAAGTTTCTTATTCAAATCTTGAAAAGCACAATGTAGTTCTTGAAATGTGAAATCAACATTTTTCAAAGCATTTTCATTTTATTTCTCAATTATTCCATTTAAGCATAGGATTTCACTTTGACTAGATTTTTCAAGTTTGATCAAAATCTCTTTAGCATTAGTACATGAGGATACTTTCTCATAAATGTGTGGTGGTAATGAGCAACATATAGCATTAAGGGCCTTTACATTTAATGAAGATAACTTTTTATCATAATCACTTATTTTTCTAGATTTAGCATTTAAAATAAAACCATTTTGAATTATCTTCATCATATCTTTATCTAGACCATTAAGATATGTCTTCATATGGATCAACCAAGATTCATAATCCGAACCATCAAAGATAGGTAGCCTAGACCCCATATTTAAAGTTGACAAAAAATTTGATATTTTAACTCTTAACTGGTTAGGGTCTTAATCAAGAGCCCAAGCTCTGATACCAATTGAAATCCGAGGAGTGACTCGGTTTGGCAACCTAGAGGGGGGGTGAATAGGATATTTATAAAACCTTTGCCTTTTAAAAAACTTTTCCTAAGATTTCACCAAAGACTTATCCCTTGTTAAATTAAGTTTAAAATAGTTAAACTTACACAATATTATAAATTTATATAAGTTCAAAAACACTTTGGATTAGCAAACTTAATTGGGTGATTTATAGCCTAGTTAGCAAGATATAATTATTCAATTAAAACCAAAATGCTAACTACTCACTTAATTCTAAATATGTAAAAAATGTAAGCACAAATAATAGAGTGAGAGGGTGAGAGAGAAAGGAAAATACCAACACAAGTGACACAAGGATTTATAGTGGTTCGGCAAACGGCCTACTTTACTCTTCTTAAGGTCGCACTTGAGAATTTTCACTATTTAGACCTCCACGATGCTCGGCTCCGAGGCGATTGCACTCCCAAGAGAATTAAATAAGGATGCCCTTGCCACCTTTACAATGTCTCTCCTACACGGCCGAGAACTAAGCCCTTCACCCAAGGGAATTAACACAGGATGCCGTTCCACCTTGTCTTTCCTAAACCCCGAGATCTAAGCGCTTTCCGAAGAAGAAGATAGCTTTGCCTCTAACTAGGCTACAATGCACAATGAAGCTCTCACAATGTTCTCTAAAAAATACTTACAATTTAGAGCCTAAACCAATCTCAAATATTTTTCTCAAATCAAGGCACATTGAGTTTGGTGAGAGAGAGAATAACCCAAAAATAGTTGCAAGTGTGTTTCTGGGATTCTTTAGAGTTGGAACATGTTCTCCTTGAAGTTTTGAAACCATACAACACATATATAGGTTCCCAACTCAATATTACAGTTTCAGGGGCAAATTGGTAATTCTCGGGTTAAAAGTCCACTAGCCGTTGTAGCCGCAACGGCTATATCTTTTGACTTTTTACCATTCTCGGAGTTCTGAGAACAATTTTCGGAGTTCCGGGAAATTTCTCGGAGTTCCGAGAAAACAACCAGATAGTGAATTTTCACTTCCTGGACCATTTTTCGGAATTCTGAGAAAATGGACAGAGTATGAAATTATACTCCTAGACCATTTCTCGGAGTTCTGAGATGACTCTCAAAGTTCCGAGCTCGGAGCTCCGAGAAGCCTATGGATCAGCAGAATTTCCTGTTTTAGTTGCTGATTTTCTTTGGGCTTTGGAACTCAATTTAATCAAGTTAAATGGAATGCCATGAGGGTCCAAATATGTGAGGACACTATATGGTTATTCACTAATCCAATTAGGCTCTAAGGGTGTGTTGTAGTCTCTTTGGAAAACATTATTTTTCACTAGTTTTAGGGGATTAAACAATGTGCCTTGACAAGAGAAAATGCAAGAGAGATAGGAATACATTCTACCATTTCTATCACTCTCTTGAACTCTTCTTAGAGATGGGATCTTCTATGGTTGAGCTTCCACGCTTGACATCTTCAAGTTGTGGTACAAGCTCCTTGGTCCTTTGCATTGGTTCTTGATCCTCCAGCTTTGGCCTTCATGATCTTCTCTATATGTTCAACGCTTTGTGATGATTGTTGAGCTTCTCCTTGGTACATCCTCCATGGTGTGGTTTGTCCAAGTATGCTATAGATCCTTTGTCCATTGGTTGGTTCATCTTCAATCATAGGCCAATCAAGGTGTGCGCTAGTATGATTTGACTTGTGTAAGACCTGTCTAAAGCACAACACTCAAGGCAAATGATCAGTCCATAAATGATTAATCAATTTGCATTTGTTAATCATCAAAATAAGGTAATTGAATGAAACCATGGGGAACCCTTGGGCTTATAGAAAGGTTCCCGGACTTCCGGCAAAGTTCCCGAACGTCTTGCGCGACAGTTTTTTCTCCCGACAGTTTAAAGTTCAGAAATTCATAACTTCTTCATTTTTGGTCCGTTTTTGACGCTCTTGTACTCTAGGGACATGCCAGAAATGCGTTCTCTCTGTTAAAAATAGTTTAAAATTTTTTTGGAGACTCTATAATGATGATAATTTCAAAATACTAAAATGAACTCTACAACGGTTTACCGATTCTTTTCCGAAGGAGCACCAAAGGGTGTCTTGTGTCAGTAGGATGATATATATGCCTAATAAGATTGAAATTAATGATGAATCTTATGGAGAATATTCATACTCTTGATTGTAGGTGATTATGAAAAGGAAAGTAGTTCGATATTAAGGTACGTAATTTCGTACTACTTTAGTGATATGGTTTGCTATTGAATGATATGCCTTTTTGATTTGTAACTCTCTAATCTCTTTGAATATGTGAAACCTATGATAACTTTAGCCTTTAATTTGGGTCTTGCACGCTTTTTCTTTATAGAATACAATCTATTGAATTTTGTACTCATTGATAGCCTATGATTTTCGCATTGAATATGCGACCCTTTTGATATAAGAACCTTTTCATCATTGTATACCTAACTATTCTGGAAAATCTTGCGGAACCCATGTGAACTGCAATCTTTGGAACTTTGTAAGTACCTTTGGACCATTTGAATATGTGAACACCTTTTGTGGAGGCTTAGCTTATATGTGAACTATAAGGGCCTGCACCAATGGGGGTTGTACGTTTGCTTTTGGGTCCCGTCAGTGGGTGCTATTCGCTGACCCTGTCGATAGGTATATGAGCTTAGAAACTAATTTCGAACCGCGGGCAGTCGGATAAAATAACTTACTTTTTGGGCTAAGCCAATGACCTTTGGGTGATTTCATACCTTTTGATCGCTTTCAGTTATCTCTTAAGACTTTGTGACTCCTTTATTGAGACCCTCTCTGATGTGATACTTTGAAATATGACTCTGTGAGCTTTGTTTCCTCAGTTATTGTATTTGTATCAGTCACCTCATGTGTATCTTATACCATTTTTGTTAACCTATTGACCCTCTCTATGTAGCATGCTTTGACCCCACTTTTGTAGTGCGTTATTATATACTGAGCTTTTCAGCTGACTGTGGTTATATTAACATTTTTAGAGTTTGATCCTCGTGAGGTGAACGAGGAAGAAGAAGCTTAGTTTTGGAACGGTAGGAGCCTGGAGATTTTATTTAGCTTATTTGTTTTTATGTCAGACAACAAGTATTGGTAAACAAATATGTAAGACTGTAAGCCCAATGGTCTACTCTCCTATCTTGTTTTGATGATTCTAAACATAATTGATTATGTTCTTGAATACTAATCAATTTGCCTTGAAGTTTTGAGTTAAGATAGGTTGATCATTGAAGGAACCAACACACCACATGGTCATGCTTGAAGATGTACCACACAAGAGTCAAAGGAGCTAAGTGGAGCTCACATTATCTCTCAAGCAAGCATACACAAGATGGAAGAACAATTGAAGACCAAGGCTAAAGAGAAGTTGAGAGTTACCTAGAATTCATTGTACATCTTTTTCTCTTTAGATTTCTAAGTCAAGGCAAGATTTTCAAAATAGTTTCCAAAAACAGTTATAAACTTAAATGGTTAAGTGAATGGTTATGTGGTGGACCAACATGTTGGGACCCTCATAACATTCCAAATTATCTTAGGAATTGAGTTCTAAAAACCCAAAATCAAATAGCAACAAAAATATAAAAAGTCCGAGAAATGGTCCAGTAGTATTTTTCAATTTCTGGTCATTTTCTCGGAACTCCGAGAAATTGTCCAGTAGAATTTTCCTTGTTCTGGCCGTTCTCTCGGAACTCCGAGAATTTGTCTCGGAACTCTGAGAATTTCTCGGAGCTCCGAGAACGGTTCTCGAAACTCCGAGAACGTCGCGACAGCTCAAAATAGAGCTGTTGGTTTTTGAATTAAAAATTAGTTTTTAATTTTTATAACCCCAAACGGTCATATTTTTTCAAGAGGATATAAATACACATTCAAGAGGATTATTTTTCTCTCTTGAATATTTGGAAAAACCTCCTTAAGCATTCAAACAACTTGCAACTCATTTTAGCTTAAGAATTTGTTTTTCTCCCCAAACTTGCCTTGCACTTGCAAATCTTTTGAGTTTGGATTTAGGGCTTTCATTTGCAATTCTATTGTGGAGAAGCATTCAAGGGGACTACATCGTGCATCAAGCTTTCAAGAGAAGCCAAGCAATTCATCTTCTATTCTTGTAAAGGTGGCTAGGGCATCCTATCTTAATACCCTAGGGAGTATCGCTTAGAACTCGACGAAGAAGGAGAGTCGGTGTAAAGGTGTCAAGGGCATCCTTATTTAATACCCCTTGGAAGTGTAATCGCCTCGGAGCTGGGCATCGTGGAGGTCTCCCATAGTGGAAATCCTTAAGGACGATCTTAAGAAGAGTGGAGTAGGGCTTTGCCCGAACCACTATATATCGGTGTGTTCCTTCTTTGTCTTGCACTTTCATTCTTGTTTTTGGTTTGGCATTTCATTTTGTTTTGATCTTATTTGAACTAACCAAAATCTAATCAAGAGAAGAAAAATCAAATTAGGTTTAATACTTAAAATAAAAAAGGTATAAATTAGTGTTAAAACCAATTCACCCTCCCTCTTGTTTATTTCAAAGACTATGTCTTTGTTTATTTATTTTGATTCGTGGGAGAGTTGATATTTGATTTGGCTGTGTTGGGTTCACATTATTTGAGAATTTGATATTTTAGTTATGGAATGAAAAGTTTATTTCTGTTATTGATTTGTAGCCTTGTATGCTTGTGGGATTTATCTTGCAGGTGTACAGCGCTGCCACGTCCTATGCCCAGGGTGGGGTTTGGGGTGTGACAAATGCATTGACTTCATTTGTTTCATTCGTCATGCTAGTTCTCCAATGTGCTTACAGGAAGGTTTAGTATAACATGTAGGGCCCAGTGGATGGGTATGGGTTCCAAAGTAGTATAATGTGAAAAGAAGTGCTTCCAATCATTGCTATCTGACTCGAAATTGTTCTAAAAAAGTCACCTTCTAATTGGCGCCAAGTTTCTCGATCAATATAAACTCGACCATCACATCTTCTCTCGCCAATTTCTAATCCCCTCTTTTAAACTATATTGAGGGACACATGGTTTGATGTTCAATTTAATTTTCAATTTCTATATTTTTAATCAATGCATACCATTTACCTCCTACTTTTGAGTATCAACTTCCCACACTCATGTATTTTGAAATTTGAGAAGGATTTGAATTACTTTCTTAAATATAATCAAGGATGATACAAGAGCATACAAAACTAGCGAATCAAAGTGAAGCAAAGAAGTTAAGCTGTAACAAACCAGGTTTGTTGAAAAGTTGTGAATTTCAAACATCGCACAGAATCCTGAACCATGAGAGCCAATGAACTTGGGGTAATACCACGGAGAGTTTAGGGTTTAGGGTTTGGATTTTGAGAATTGATTTTGCTTCCAGAATTGATTATTGGACTCTGAATTAAACACAATTTTGAGTCCAATTCTCAATTTTGGACTAAAAATCAATCATCAAAATCCATACATAATAGGGCCTAAAGGGTTGTTTGGATGCCACTAAAACCCTTTCTAGAGCAATAGATTTATGTGAGAATGTAATATTCGAGTAAACCTTTTTCACCCTATAGGGCATGTTCGAGTTGGCTTTCTGTTGAAACCAGCCGCTGTGGACCCACAATCCCGAGGAAGGTGAGGGACGAGCCCCCAGCGACCTCTAAGATCTCCACATGTGAAGGAGAGCTCTACCAAGGAACTCTCGAAAGAGTGCCCCTCACTGCATGAGTGGCGATATATGAGATACCTCTTGATTCGGGGACGAGCCCGGAACCAAGACGTACCTGAAAATGTAAGAGTCGCCATCCATGGATAGGCCATGGAACAAAAAGCAAGTGCTCTGTGCAATGGATAAAATCCAGAGATATAATTTGGGTCCGTGCCTGGTGACGAATGAGAAAGGTCCGAAGAGCACCCCATCCGCCCGAGTGCAAGCACTCGGTCTCTTATGCCATTTTTATTAACATTGAAGAGTTTTGGGCAAAAACATATGAAATGAGAACAAATATCCCCGAGAAAACATCTACCTAAACATCCATGTCCCGGAGATGAATAAAGAAAAAACAAACATCCAGGTTCTAACTCATCACATCTAATCCTAACTCATCATATCTAGGAAAGCAGAAACGAACACATGTACAGCTACAGCTAAGCAGAATATAGCAGATATGATAAGCTGGAAAAGCAGTAAATAGCTACAGCTAAGCATGTGATAATCAAGAGATAAGTAAACAAGTAAATGCCACAGCTAAGCATGTGATCAAGATAAGTAAACAGATAAATGCTACAGCTAAGCATGTGAGAGAACAGTAAGGAAAATAGTAAAAAGAATAAATACTCTACAGCTAAAACATGTGAGGAGCAATAAAGAAAGTGGTAAAGGAACATGTATAATATACCTAAGCAGGTGCAAAGCAATAAAGGAAACCATTCAACATTACAACTAAGTGTGTGCTAACATGTGAGACTGTGTAAGGAATAAGGATAAAAAAAAGTAATACACTAGCATGTCCCTACGCAAAAAATAATACTGAATAAAAGACTCAAAACCCAAAATGCTAACAACAACCCTAAGACTCTAATTATTTTTTCGGGCCCAAATCTTTAGATGGTCTGATGTTCATCCAAAGCCGCCTACATATCCCCGCCTCTACAAGAATCAAGGCCACGTAGTTTTTGTGCCTATTCTAAACTACAATGCCTAACACCTCTAGGACTGCTATCTTAGACTCGATCAACTAGACTCAACTAGTTTTTAAAGCTTCTTGTACGATTATTTAAGTTCAAGTGGATTGCAGATTTTAGGACTCCCTATATGTCCTAACTAATGCAAGTTAGCCCTAAACTAATGCAAGTGGTTCCTATATCCTATGTGCAACTAGGTTGTACCCTAGAGAAGACAATAGGCTATCGAGCGCATCGTAATCTAGTTATCAGTCAGCGAAGAGTGTCGCCAACTGACCAGACAGAGGCGTAACAGACTCTTAGCTAGGATAGACTCCTAACTCTAGAACACTCAAGACATCTAGGACAGACTCCTAACTCTAGAGGAAGATCTTTTCGAAAAACAGGTGTAAAAGATTTTGCTTATACATTCCAGTCAGACACATATACTGATCATGTGATGGATTGATTAACTGAATCATCATATCAATTCTTCTGCAATAACAATTCCAAAAAAAATAAATCACATGTTCACTCAATGCCATGTTAATTCCACTTTTTCAGAATGCATGCAAGAGTAAATCAAATGCCTAAGAGAAATCAGATAGCTCAAATCATGAATTTTTCTCACGAAAATAAAATGAAACTAGCTATCCTAAAAATGATATCATCATTTGAGTTACGAGATATGTAGATATAATTTTAAGTATGTATAACATTCATCAGATCAACCAAAATTTTCAAGAAACTATTAGATTTCTCAAACTATATGAAATCCGAAAAGCGACTGAATTTCCTCAAAGCAAGAAACGAACTAATTCAGCAATGAGAGCTATTAGAATTTAGAATATGAACCATCCGATGAGAACAAGAATAATCTAAACGACAAATTCATAAAATTCTCAACCATTTCAACTTGAAACTTAATATAAGAGGAAAATTGAAACACTCTGCAACTACTAATTCAACCTCAATGAATCAATATGAGAATTACCTTCTAATTAGCGCAATAAACATCACCGATTTTTCACTTTTCTTCAATTTCACTTTCTTTCTCTGGTCTGAACAACTTGCCGTTAAAAAGAAACTCACCGATGGCAATGATTCTCACTATGGAATAGAAGATACAACGAACTTGTAACTGAGCTTGAAGATAACCAAAATTCCAGATCTGAGCTAATAAGATCAGATCCGAGGCTTTCAGAGATGAATCTAAGAGTTAGAAATGAGAATCTAAGTTTTTTAGGATGAAATTAGGCTTTTTAGGAAAAGCTAGGGTTTGGACAGAGTTTCCTAAAGGTTCTAACTAGTGTAAATGGAAGAAAATAGAGTTAGATTGCAAGATCTACACAAAACGACCGGAGACTGGCCGGATTCCGGCCAGATCTACCGGAGAAGTTGATGAAAAGCTCTACATTTTCTCTCTTTCTCTCTAAAAATAGATAAGCAAAATCCTAGCTTCTCTTAGAAGAATCCCTAAATAAGAGCCCAAGCTCTCTATTTATAGAACTTTTGACTAATATTTGCCCCCTTAAGCTTCTTTGGACACCCCCTTCGGTTTATCTTTCGCTTTGTTTTGTTTAATTTAGCGTGAGCCACAGGAAAATGTTTAATGAAAAATTAAGGAAATAAGTTTCAACCCTTTTAATTGTCCAGGGACAACCCCTTACTGTTATTTAGACAACAAATTACTCCAACTAAACTACTCCCAAACTGGATAAACGACTCCCGTCTTTACACTATATTACTAACTATGCTCGTCTTATTATACATTTTTGATCGGATTTTGATGAAATTTTATAGGGACCTACTTGGGATCCTAACCTACTCTAGGGTAAACTTTGGGACTCTAATTCGCTTATTTAAAGGAATTTCATTAAAACAAGGTGATTTAGGGTTCGGTCAAAATGGGATGTCTACAAGGCCATAACATTGTTTGGCTTGTATGCCTCTTCCATCGATTTTTTTGCGGTTTGAGCCTTTTAATTTCTTCAGTACTGTGCTTAGAGGAAGGTTATCAATGTTATCTCTGGACTCAGCTTGTTTTTCCTCTCTGATGATTCTCTGACTAGGCCTTCTTCGGACTCGATCCCCGCAGACACCGGACTCCTCGCCAGACTCCCTATCACAAGTCAATGAAGCACTAGGGCTCGAAGTGTGGGAAACCACTAGTAGTGGACTCTGCGTCACTTCCCTCCTCTTTCTCTCCTGCTCTCTCCGCCACCATGAATTCATCCTCTCCGTACTCTTATACCATTCTTAAGACCCCACTATCTACCTCCACTACGACGACGGGTTCGATAGAATGATGTGAACAGATTTCATGGACGGATTTTGGGAATTGGTGGCATTCGACATGCCAAAACAGAAATTGAAAGTGAAAACAGAAGAAGTGATGGAAGAAAAAGAACGGAAAAACATAATGGACTCACCAAAATTCTAGATGAGATGGTGGGTTCTCGGAGAAGATGGAAGAGTGAAATCCCAAAGGGCAACACACAAGAGGGGGTGAATTGGGTGTTTTAAAATTTTTCTACTTACAAAGCTAGGGCTTGTGAAATTAACCTAGTTAGTTCTAACCCTTGTTCAAGATTCTATTCAAATAGAAAAAGGAGAGAGATTACCAATCACACCATAAGAGAGAGGAGAGGAGAGGGAGCAAGGAGACTACACGATGATTTTATAGTGGTTTGGTCACAACTTGACCTACTACACTACGCAAGTACTTGTCTTTCCTTGGGATTTTCTCCACTGCGGTAAGGCTCATCAACGCCGCCTCACAAAGCGTTACAGGCATACTCCACCTCCACAAAGGGACACACCCTTGTATTACAATCCACCTCCAAAGACGTTCTTCTTCGTTGCACCACCGCCTTGAAGAAAGAAACTCCTCTTTGCAACTCCAAATACAAGAAAGGAAAGAAAATGAGGGATGAAAAGCTTTCAAGCTTTTTTAATGCATATACAACTCTCAAGCTCACAATATTCTCCCAACGATTGAAACTAAATGCTTAGGGGAGATTCTCTTGGCAAGAAGTGAATGCAAGTTTAAATGCTTAAGAGATTTTGAAGAAGAATCCTTTTGATTTCAAAGAAGAAAGCTCTGGAGTTTGATAAATGTTCAAAAGGTATAAAATAAGGTCTTTGATGGGGTTTAGATAGCCCTAATTCATTTGTGATCCTTCAAGGGCAAAACTGTAGGTGCACCTACCCACTGCAGGCTCCAACGGCTCTTTCCCCGAACCGGCGCGGTTGACCGGGCCACGGCGGTCGCTCGCCCTTATCGGGCGCCCTTTTTATTTTCAAAATTCAAACCGTCGCGGTTGACCGGGGCATCCGCGGTCGCCCGCCAAGGGCAATCTGTTTGAACAATTTTGGCTCGAAAAATATGGCTCGGTTGACCGGATCATAGTGGTCGCCTGCCAAGGGCAATCTATTTGCAAAAAAATTATTTTGCCTTTGAAACATTCCGAGGTTGACCGGGGGGTTGCGGTCGTCCGCCGAGACTAACCTGGATATTTTCTGGATTTTCAGAAAACAGATCCGCGGCCGACCGGCCCCCTAAAATTTGAGATGTCCTGGATTTTCAGGTACCATCTCGCGGTCGCTCGGCATAGCTCGGTCGACTGGCCTTGCTTTAAAAACCTGTTTTAAAATAGTTTGTGCAAGGGACTTTGGGCCATGGTCTTTGGGTTTTAAGCACGTGTTTTCAAATACATTAATGCACTTAGAAAAATAATTTTAAAGATGATTTGAAAACATCTAAACATACAAACACTAAATGCCAAGAGGACTCCAATACATTCTAAAAGTATGAACCTTGAGTCTTCTTAATCTTCAATCTTCTTGGGTGCTTTCATGAGCTTCTCTTTGTCTTGAGATAGTCTTCAAATATGTTCTTACGCTTGTGCTTTCCTTGATTTTTTGATACAACATACGGCTTGAAGGATGACCACCAAGACTTGACTTTCTCCAAGACTAGTCCATGTTCTTCTAGCTTCAAGTGTTGACATGAATGAAACCTGTCTAAATCACAACACTAGAGAAGCCATTAGCAAACTACCATCAATTTGGGTTTGTTGATCATCAAAACAAGAGAGGGATGCACCCTTGGGCTTACAAAGAGCTTGCTGGAGGAGATGACTGTTCATCGGAAAATGGGTAATGCCACCGAAGAAGACACAAGGATGCCAGAAGAAGTTTCCCAACGCTTCGAACAACAGGACCTCCGCCATGTGGCATTTTCTGATTCACTCCAAAAAACGGTGTCCATCATTATGTTGTTACATACGTCATTAATAGGTAACCGTCGTTTCATTTCACGAAGTGCCGTTACCATTTCCTAAAAAGGCACAACTTTCTTGTAATAAAGGGCGGTGAAGATTTGCCTTCCCACCAAAAGACATTTCAAAAAACTCACCAAAGGTTCGACCTAGTCAAGTCACTAGCAGAACTCCATGGAGTTCGGATATACTAAAGATAAGCTCCTGACCTTCGAAGAATAGATCGCCAATGTCTCCACCAATTTTTCTAAGGCTCCGACTAGACACTAGGGTAACACCTCATTGAAGGTCCGTACCGTGGAACTCTAATGAAAGAAAAATTCCTAGGGCCAAACACTACTTCCTCGACCCGAACATGGCTCAAGGAAATGGGGGCCAATATGTTATGCGTCTAATCCACACTTCTAATAAGCACATGACACGTGGCGCATGGACTAAATAAGAAACTGAACTTGCCTCCCAGGGTGGGAGCACAAGAAGGATTCCACATCTCTCTGGAATAGCAACCTCCCAAATAGGAAAGTGCACCAAAGGGAAAGACCTTGTCAAGTACGGTAACTCTCCTACGAGGTCGGTAGACCAGTATAGAAACCAGTTCCCATGAGAAAACTTGGTACTTATTAGGATAAGTATGGAAACTAACTCCAATGGAAGTCGACCAATAAGGAAAGACTTCCATTAAGGAAAGTCTCCTAAACTGTTGTGAACTCCTCCTTTATAAATAGACCCCCACGCATAAAGGTACGCATTTTCTTCAACCACTCGAATTATCTCCTAGTTATCCAACTCTCATATTGGTTGGTTTTCTCCTATTTGTGCTGATTTCTGACTTGAGCGTCAGAGTGGTCTCCCGGAGTCACAACTTCGGGACCCTAACACATTTTCTGTGAGCACAGGACCAGCATAAATTAGAGCTCTACTAGCCGTTGACCGCGGAACTAGATTTCGGCATCATCACCTACTTTTTGTTTCGATGTTGATTCTTCTCTCAATTTTTTCTCACTTTCCCTCTCTTAATTGTTAACCCTAATTGTTTACAATGTAAGTAGGACCTAGGACACTCTGATGAACGGACCAAGACGAAGTACCCTTGATATTTTATTCATTTATGTCTATTCATGAGAGGTATTTTTGTAATATTCAAATACCTTACTTGACACAGCAAATGTGTTTTTCGTTTCGATGTTGACTCTCCTTTCAACTTTTTCTCACTTTCCCTTCCTCAATTGTAAACCCTAACTGTCTACAACATAAGTATGACCCAGGACATTATGATGAACGAACCAAGATAAAAATACTCTTTATATTTTGTTCATTTGTGTCTATTCGTGACAGGTATTTTTGTAATATTTAAATGCCTTATTTAAAACAACAAACAAGAGTTCATTTTTATGCTTTTCGCTAGGATGGCGATTCTCCTCTCTTATGTTTTTTTTTCTCCATCTTCTCTTTCCTAGTCGGTAACCCTAATTCTCTACAACTTGAGTAGGACCTGAGACACTCTGATGAAGGACAGAGGTTAAAATACCCTCGATATTTTATTCATCTGTCATTTCATTTCATGAGAGATATGTTTGTAATATTTAATCATTCAAAAAAAATGTTTGTAATATTTAAAGGGCGATGATATTTTCACCCCCCTGCAGTTCACATTCGCCCCCCTCTTTAACGTGATTTGACATTTTGACGTCAAAAAGCGTTAAAGTTGCCCGCTGTTTAGGTTATAAGGAGGGCGAATGCATACTGCTGGGGTGAAAATAGCATCGCCCTATTGAAATACCTTAATTAAAAACAACAAACCACATTTTATTTTCCTACTTTTCGTTTCAACGGTGATTCTCCTCTCTTAATTTTTTTTCTCCATTTTCCCTCCCTTAGTTGTCTCCTCTCTTAGTTTTTTCTCCATTTCCCCTCCCCTAGTTGTTAACCCTAATTGTCTACAACGTAAGTAGGACATCCTGATGGTCATACCAAGTCTTCGGTGGATCCCACCCGAAGCTTCTACCTAGAACATTTTTGGAATTGCAATAAACTTTAAAAGTTAACTAGAAATGTGTAAAGGTATAGAGCCATTACTGAATCAAGGTCGTGGGAATATCGTTTCACTTTTGAATTCACGAAAAAATTATATAATTCCTTTTGGCAAACTTGTGACGAACGATTTTGGGTGTGTTTCTCGTACTGTCATGATTTTCTTCTAATCTTCCAAGATAGAAGCCAAGGGTTTGCTCTATGATATTCAATTTGTTACTTAATTTTTCTTTATTTTAAGCATTTTCCACCATTTTATTTTTAATTTATTAAAGGCATCACATTTTAAAGCCAAGTTGGGCTATGGTTGGACCGGTTTGGGCCGAACCAGGCCCCTTTCTAATTCAACCATCGGTCCTTGATTGCAAAATTAAATAACCGCAAGTGCACGGATCATCTAAATACGGGTCGAACTCAGGGAAGAGAAATCTAGTTGTCAATTCTATTCTTTTACCGATTAGAATACTAGCTATGATATAATGTTGACTGGAATGGACTCAGGATTTTCGTGGACTTAGACCTCAGAGCCAACACTAT
This sequence comes from Tasmannia lanceolata, assembly GCF_043159265.1. NCBI lineage: Eukaryota > Viridiplantae > Streptophyta > Magnoliopsida > Canellales > Winteraceae > Tasmannia > Tasmannia lanceolata. The sequence goes on along the minus strand of NW_027518683.1, from coordinate 48,279,123 downwards.
ATATAAGCGTATATTCTATTCAATCTAAGAATCAAATTCAACTGAGATCTTTTTTTATTTAAAATCCTAATTTAGGCAAAGTGTACCAAATTTTAATGATCTCTATTAACTACTTATCTAATCTAATTAGAAAACTAAATTCTAAGGGCTTAAGTAAATTGGAAAATTGCAAAAGTAATTTAGAATAGTATAAAAACCTTAATTCAATATAAAAGATTACTTAGGGTTAGAATCCACCATGGGTTTGGATTAGATTGATTAATTAAAACAACTCTTGAATTGGGTTGAAAATTCGATTAACTAGTCAATAAGGAATAAGATCAAAGGGATGTCATTCCTTATAAGTAATTAATCAAATCCACTCTCCAATTTATATTAATTATATAGAACTTTATATTTGTTAATCAACAATCATTCATACGAAAGGGGAAAGCCAATGGCATGAATGATTGGGATTTTCCAAACACATAATCATACACAATTTTTTAATTGAATAGATTGATTTAATTATAAATATTTCTCATTCCCCATGGCTTCAACTAAACCCTAAGTAATTAGGATTTAGTTGTTCGTGGAAAAGGGAAGAAAAACAAAAATAAAGGAGATAGAAAAGAGAAGAGATGCCATATAAGAACATAAACAAGCAAAATAACACAAGTACTCTCTTTAATATTGAACTTCAAAACAAAAGTACATCGAATTATAACTTGGAATTGAACTTGAAAATTAAGAACAAAAGTAAAGTAAACTTAGTCTTTTTCTCTTCTTCTCAAGTTTTGGTTGACTCCTTGTTCGCCTTCCTTCAAGCCTTGATCGCCTTCCTTCAAGTTTTGGTTGACTCCTTGCGGTTTGGATTCACTGTCTTCTCCAAAATTTGCTTAATTTGCCTATTTGAAACCTCCACTTGGCCACTCGTTTGAGGATGATAACGGGTGGCAAACTTATGAGTAATACCTTATTTCTTCATAAGAGCTTCAAACGGTCTATTACGAAAGTGCTTACCCCTATCACTAATGATGGCACGAGGTGTACCGAAGCGCGAAAAAATATTTTCTTTAAGAGACTTGACCACCACCTTGTGGTCATTGGATTTGCAAGCAATAGCTTCAATCCATTTTGACACATAATCTACACCTAACCAAATATACAAGTTTCCAAAAGAGTTGGGAAACGGACCCATAAAATCAATACCCCACACATCGAAGATTTCTACCACTAAGATCGGGTTGAGGGGCATCATATTTCGCTTTGTAACTCTTCCTAACGACTGACAAGATCTACATGCATTACAAAAATCAAAAGCATCCCTAAAAAGACTAGGCCAATAGAAACCACATTGTAAAACTTTGTGCGCGGTTTTCTTTGCACTAAAGTGGCCACCACAGGCTTGATCATGGCAAAAAGATAGAATCGATTGGTGCTCATGATCGGGCACACATCGTCGGACAATCTGATCCGAACAAGTTTTGAACAGATAGGGATCATCCTAAAAGAAATACTTTACCTGTGAGGGAAACCGGTATTTGTCTTGGTTGGACCAATGATCCGGTGTAGCACCTGTAACCAAGTAATTCACAATATCCGCATACCATGGCTCACTAAAAATAGCAAACAATTGCTCATCAGGGAAGTTTTCATTAATTGGACCTTCGTCATTCTTTGCATTAGGAAGTCTAGACAAGTGATCGGCAACCAAGTTTTCCGTACCCTTTTTATCTCTAATTTCCAAATCAAACTCTTGAAGAAGTAAAACCCAACACGGCTCCTATTGCAAAGTCGGAAGCATCACACATAATTTCAAACGGTTTGGTCCAATTAGGTGCTTGAATGATGGGAGCCATAGTAAGCTGCTTTTTCAAACACTCAAAAGAATCGAAGCATTCTTTGAAAAACTCAAATTTTTGATCTTTTGCTAACAAGTTGGTTAGAGGCCTAGCAATTTTAGAAAACTCTTTTATAAAACGTCGGTAAAAGCACGCATGGCCTAAAAATGATAGAATATCCTTCACACTTTTGGGCGGTGGAAGATGGACAGTGAGATCCACCTTAGCTTTATCAACCTTAATACCTTCTTTTGAAATCACATGACCTAGAACTATGCCCTCTTTTACCATAAAATGACACTTTTCCCAATTGAGGAGAAGGTTCTTTTCTCTACTCCTTTTTAAGACCAATTTTAAGTGATGTAAACATTCTGCATAGGTGGAGCCATGAATAGAAAAATCATCCATAAAAACCTCTAAGAAGGTCTCCACCATGTCAGAAAAGATACTCATCATGCATCTTTGGAAATTTGCCGGAGCATTACATAAGCCAAAAGGCATGCGTCTATAAGCAAACGTTCCAATAGTGCAAGAAATAGTAGGACATCCTGGGTCCTTATACTTAGCCACCATTTGTTGAGACAAGATGGAACTTATATTTGCGGCCAAGAAAGCTTTCTTGGGCACATTAGTTGTGCGCTTTTGTGTGCACAAATCTTTCAACACTTTGGCATAAGTAGGAACCTGAGAAATGGCATCTAATAAAGGAATGTTAATTTGCACTTGTTTAAACACATTTAAAATTTTATCAATGGCATCCACCTTCTTATTATTAGCAAGTCTCCTTGGAAAATGAGCTTTAGGCACATACTCATTTTCAGGTGGAGAAACAGCCTGCTCTTCACTTACCTGTTTGTGTTCTGCAATCGAGCCTGTTGGAGGGGAGTCTTTTCTTACCTCTTTGGATGTTTCTTGTATATCTATAGAAGGTTTAGATCTGACCTCCTCCTTGTGGTAATCTCTACCACTCCTTAAAGCATATACGGCATTACATTCGTTGGAGGGCTCTTGCGGCGGCAATTGGTTGAATGGCATTCAACTGATTTGGCGGTACCTGTTGATTCACATTCATATTCACGTTCCTTGGATTAGGAACGGGTTGACTTGGCATCTTCCCCTTTTCCCTCTCATGCAACGCCATGGCAAGTTGGGAGATTTGCTTCTCCATGTTGTGTTGGCTTGTCATGAAAGTGCTAGTGAGAAGTTCTATGCTTTTTTCTAAGGAAGCTATGCGTGCCGGCTCTCCTTGTTTTTAAAAATTCGGCGGTTGCTGATTTGAAACATTATTAATCATGGGGTTTTAAAAAGTAGGAGGGGTAGGGGATGGCCGAACAAAAGTGGGAGGGAAGGTGGGCCTAGGTTGGCCGAATTGGCCTTGGCCTTGGAAATTAGATGGTCCACCTTGACTCCATGAAAAGTTGGGATGATTTCTCCATTCCGGATTATAAGTGCTAGAATAAGGATTATTAGAATACAAAGCACTTACATTCTCATTAGAATTACCAAATTTAGCAAGAGTTGGACACTCTTCCATGACATGGTTCGTGGCTTGACCCCAACTACACATAGGAACACTATGTGCAATTTGATTGACTTGTGAAGGTCCTTTGACAACTATTGCTTTTAGTCTTTTGATAAGGCTATCAAGATGGGCCTCTTTTGCCACGGCACCTTCTATTAGAAATCCTTTACTTGAAGTGACTCTCTCACCGTCTTGAGTGGATTCCCACTCTCTCATTTTTTCCGCCAAATCAAGTAAGAAGTTCCATGCTGCGGCCTCATCCGTGAAAGATGTAAAACCGTTAGGACACATGGATTCAAGAAGTTGCTTTGTTTGGTAATCTATGCCCTCATAAATAATTTGGCATAAGTGCCACAAATCAATTCCATGGTGAGGACACTCTTGGAGTAGGTTTTTGAACCTCTCCATAAACTTAGAAAATGACTCTAATGGCTTTTGTTTGAATTGTAAAATATTGTTCCTAAGCTTATTAGTTTTATGTAATGGAAAAAACTTTTTTAGGAAAGCGACGGCGAACTCCTCCCAAGTGGTGATGGAGTTTGTTGGTAAGCCATAGAGCCACTTTTTGGCTCCATCCTTGAGTGAAAACGTAATAAACCGTAACTTTACCGCATCATCGGTAAGTTATTGTAACTTAATCAAAGCACATACATCTTCAAACTCACGAAAAAATAAATAAGCATCCTCCGAAGGGAGGCCATGAAAATGAGGAAGCAAAGAGATAAATTGCGATTTTAGCTCAAAATTGTTGCCCTGTGCAATCGGCAATCTAATGCAAGAAGGTTGCGCGGTTCGCGCCGGATATAAGCGATCGCGCAAACTCTTGGGTGGCTCTTGTTCTTCCGCCATGACTACTTGATTTGGATTTGGTGCGATGTCTTCCGCCGTCTCTAACCGGTTTGCTCTTTCTAGTCGATTGGCCGAGTTCCGCACCCAACCTGCACTCATAAACACAAGAAAATCAAGTAAGAGAGATGGATAGGCAAGAAACAAAAATTATAACTGAACTAAAAATAACTACTAATCTAACACTTCGAATAATTAAGATTCTAATGCAACTCTCTTCACCGGCAACGGCGCACAAAACTTGATTGCAAAATTAAATAACCGCAAGTGCACGGATCGTGTAAATACGGGTCGAACTCAGGGTAGAGAAATCTAGTTGTCAATTCTATTCTTTTACCGATTAGAATACTAGCTTTGATATAATGTTGCCTGGAATGGACTCAGGATTTCCGTGGAGTTAGACCTAGGAGCCCACACTATATATAAGCGTATATTCTATTCAATCTAAGAATCAAATTCAACTAAGATCTTTTTTATTTAAAATCCTAATTTAGGCTAAGTGTACCAAATTTTAATGATCTCTATTAACTACTTATCTAATTTAATTAGAAAACTAAATTCTAAGGGCTTAAGTAAATTGGAAAATTGCAAAAGTAATTTGGAATAGTGTAAAAACCTTAATTCAATATAAAAGATTACTTAGGGTTAGAATCCACCATGGGTTTGGATTAGATTGATTAATTAAAACAACTCTTGAATTGGGTTGAAAATTCGATTAACTAGTCAATAAGGAATAAGATCAAAGGGATGTCATTCCTTATAAGTAATTAATCAAATCCACTCTCCAATTTATATTTGTTAATCAACAATCATTCATACGAAAGGTGAAACCCAATGGCATGAATGATTGGGATTTTCCAAACACATAATCCTACACAATTTTTTAATTGAATACATTGATTTAATTATAAATATTTCTCCTTTCCCATGGCTTCAACTAAACCCTAAGTAATTAGGATTTAGTTGTTCATGGAAAATGGAAGAAAAACAAAAATAAAGGAGATAGAAAAGAAAAGACATGCCATATAAGAACTTAAACAAGCAAAATAACACAAGTACTCTCTTTAATATTGAACTTCGAAACAAAAGTACATTGAATTATAACTTGGAATTGAACTTGAAAATTAAGAACAAAAGTAAAGTAAACTTAGTCTTTTTCTCTTCTTCTCAAGGTTTGGTTGACTCCTTGTTCGCCTTCCTTCAAGCCTTGATCGCCTTAGATTGATGTTGAACGGTTGGATCGACCCCCTTGATTTGGGAGAGAAAAAGAATGAAAAATAAAACAAGAGAATAAGAGGGAATTAATGGGCAAAATTTTGAGAAGAACATGAAGAGGCGGAAAATTATTAGAAAAGAACAAATTAAATAGATGATAGCAAAAAGAGAGGGTTCGGCCAACTTAGGGGTGAGAAAAAAAAACCAGAGAGAGCCAGAGAGCATGGGAGTGAGACAAACTATATATGTGTTTTCTCTTTCTTTTTTTTTGTTGCTCAGCTGAGCTTTTCAAAAATGGCAAGTGCTTTGCTTTCGGCTGATGGCAACTTGTATTGCATGGCATCTTTCTTTATTCGCATGACACGGTAGCATGTATGGCATATCAATTAATAGCATCTTTGAATCGGCTTCTGTTTTTGTTTTGTTTATGGGAACAGCAAATTGCTATTTTATAGCATGCATAGCATAGCTAACATGCCATATACATAGCCTTATATCAACAGCAACATGCCTCTATTTGATACATAGCTTTGAACAATTATTGCATTCGAACAGCAACATGGCTTGCATATATGGACAAAAGAGATGAAGAAGGGAAAGTGAAAGTGGGTCCCTCATGTGTTGTCTGCGTTTGGAATATAGTATTAGAAAATACCATTTTCTAATCCAAGAAAAACAAAAACGTGGGCTGCTTGTTTTAGACCAAGGTGGGTCCCATTTTTCCATGCTTCCAAAAAAAAACAAAAAATTCATGGGCTGAATTGGCTTGCATGGTTTTGGTTGGCAAGATGCCAAATTTAGTATTGTTGCTTTCCATAATGTGAGAGTAGCACCATGTAATGGTCGAGTGGGCCCCATAATAGAAATTGCGGAATCATGAGGTGGAGAAGGGAGTTGCCACAACCATGTTTTGATAGCTACACTAACTAATCTCCTCCTTACATCAAAGGTTATTATATCCCATGGTTGTGGCGATATCATTTCAATTCACTAGCCAAAAAGCTGCTTCAAAACAAACCGGATCACCACCTTCCATTTAATCTCACTGGGCTGTATGATGTCTATCTAAAACCTTGTGTGGATTCCATATAATGTTGGGCATACGATGGGCTCACATCACATGACCGAGACCCCATTTTGGACTGATTCAAATCGTCCAATTAATGAACCACATTCATGAGCTATGTCATTTTCATGGATTAATCCTAACCATGAATTTTTATGGGCTACAATTTAATTAAGACTTCTTAAATTCTTTCTACCCAATAAATGGATGGTTCGGATTACTTCTATGATATCGTAGTGCACTTAATTGGGTGATCAAATCCACCCACTAATTATCTCGATAAAATAATGCGAACCATTCATTTAAATGATCTTGGCCATCCAAAATATAGCTCATCCAGAAATCATCCTTGCTCTCAAATCAGCCCATATTTGTGTGAAAATCCAAAACAAAAGAGAGTAGCTTTAGCAAAGCAATAAATTGCATCTTATGGGTTCGGCCAATATTGGACTCTTCAATGTTGAGAACTTAGATAATCTAAGCCATTCAAATTGTAGCACCCATAACTGACCCTGATCTGGACACCCTATAAATTTTCTTTGGAATTTCGTCTCTCCAGCTCATTTTCTGTAAAAATTCAGAAATTACCCTGTAACACCAAAAACAAAAAAAATACCTTAGTTGCACCGCTTTAAATGAGAAAATTACATGTTTTTTCTAACTACAATTTACAAATAAATGTGCTCATCAGATTCCCCCATACTTGAGATTTGCTTGTCCTCAAGCAAATAAGAAGAAAATAAACAAAACCGAAACAATAAAAATAAAATCCTAACTCACTTTCGTAGGAATCACGATTGCACTTAGCATGTGCAACAAGCCTTTAAACCCCTAGGTTACCCGAGTGGACGAGTTTTGTCTCGTGAGTGTTTGCAGTGAATATACACACAAAATTCCAAAAACAAACTTTACTTTCCAAATTTAACTATAGAATAAAGCTAAAAATTTCTAATCATTTTTCTTTGATAAACTACTCAAAATAGAAGAACAAGAATACTCCCACACTTAATCTTTGCATCGTATCCCAAGTTAGAAAAATTAGAAAAATATTTTAATCAAGGAATCCTCTTTTGAATTTGTCTTACTTTGCTCCCTTAAACTTGCCTTTAATGTATTCGTACCATAAAAGAAATTTGATTTTGAAACTTAATAGAAAAATTGAAATCTTATATGGTCCACCATCCTTTACACTTTTCCATTACTTTCTAAGAACAGAACTCAGTTTTTGTAATCCTCTACTGCTTTTGGCGTGAATGACATGCAGGGCATGCACCAGACACCCAGGCTACTAAGCAGTGGCCGACTAATCTTTGATTTGCATATGTCATAGACATTGATGCATATGAGTTCAAATTTTACCTTTGATTACGTGCAATGCTTTGATTTATTAAGCTTTCTAATTGACCCATGTATGGAGTTTTCAGTCAGTTGCTCTCAAGCCAGTTGGCTTTAAGGAACTAGGCATAAAAACCCTTCAGACTTAATAGCTCAAGTCAAAAAGGCTACAAATCAAAACTATAATCAAGAAGAAAATTTTCTAAAAATTATTCATTCTTTCTTTTGTTTCAACCTTTCTTTCCTTTTTATTCATACCATATAAAAAGTAAGTTTCTATTTCTATTTCTTATTCAAATCCTTTTAAAAGAAAGATTCCAAAAGAAAACAAAACTAAGAAAGAAAAATATTCTTTCTAATTTTTCAAATTTCAAAATTAAAATATCTACTAACTTTCTTTCTTAAAATAGGAAAACAACTTTCTTTTTAAGAATACCAACTTCTTTCTAATTTGAAAAATTACCAAAAACAAAAGGAAAAGAAATTTTTTAACTTTAACTATAGAAAAGATTAGAAAAGAAAGTTTCCAAAAGCTACCCCCCATACTTGATTTATGCATTGTCCTCAAGGCATTAAAAATAGAAAGAAAAATATGAGGACTAAAAATAGAAAGGAGGGTACGTACCGTATTTGTTTAGGCATGATTCGAATAGGAAGGTTCATGGAGATCCATGACCTCATCCATATCCGGCTTTGACAACTCAATAAATGGCTTTAATCTTTGACCATTAACTTTAAAAATTTCACCATTGCTTGGATTTAGAACCTCGACCGCACCATGGGAGAAAACTTTATGCACAATGTATGGTCCATCCCATCGAGACCGCAACTTACCAGGAAAGATATGCAATCTTCAATTGTAGAGAAGCACTTTTTCGCCCTCTTGAAACGATTTTCTCAAAATATGTTTATCATGAAAAGCTTTTGTCTTCTCTTTGTAGATTTTTGCATTCTCATAGGCATCATTCAGCAACTCTTCCAACTCAGCAAGTTGAAGTCTTCTATAATTACCTGCATAAGACAAATAAAAATTTAGTTTCTTAATAGCCCAAAAAGCATTATGTTCCAATTCAACCGGGACGTGACAAGCTTTGCCATAAACAAGGCGGTAAGGAGACTGACCAAGATCAGTCTTGAATGCCGTCCTATGAGCCCACAAGGCATCCACTAATCTAACGGACCAATCTTTGCGGTTTGGATTCACTGTCTTCTCCAAAATTTGCTTAATTTGCCTATTTGAAACCTCCACTTGGCCACTCGTTTGAGGATGATAACGGGTGGCAAACTTATGAGTAATACCTTATTTCTTCATAAGAGCTTCAAACGGTCTATTACGAAAGTGCTTACCCCTATCACTAATGATGGCACGAGGTGTACCGAAGCGCGAAAAAATATTTTCTTTAAGAGACTTGACCACTACCTTGTGGTCATTGGATTTGCAAGCAATAGCTTCAATCCATTTTGACACATAATCTACACGTAACCAAATATACAAGTTTCCAAAAGAGTTGGGAAACGGACCCATAAAATCAATACCCCACACATCGAAGATTTCTACCACTAAGATCGGGTTGAGGGGCATCATATTTCGCTTTGTAACTCTTCCTAACGACTGACAAGATCTACATGCGTTACAAAAATCAAAAGCATCCCTGAAAAGACTAGGCCAATAGAAACCACATTGTAAAACTTTGTGCGCGTTTTCTTTGCACTAAAGTGGCCACCACAGGCTTGATCGTGGCAAAAAGATAGAATCGATTGGTGCTCATGATCGGGCACACATCGTCGGACAATCTGATCCGAACAAGTTTTGAACAGGTAGGGATCATCCTAAAAGAAATACTTTACCTGTGAGGGAAACCGGTATTTGTCTTGGTTGGACCAATGATCCGGTGTAGCACCTGTAACCAAGTAATTCACAATATCCGCATACCATGGCTCACTAAAAATAGCAAACAATTGCTCATCAGGGAAGTTTTCATTAATTGGACCTTCGTCATTCTTTGCATTAGGAAGTCTAGACAAGTGATCGGCAACCAAGTTTTCCGTACCCTTTTTATCTCTAATTTCCAAATCAAACTCTTGAAGAAGTAAAACCCACCGAATGAGGCGAGCTTTAGCATCCTTCTTTCCAACGAGATACTTGATTGCCGAATGGTGGGTATAAATTATCACATGCGATCCAATCAAGTAAGACCTAAACTTTTCTAATGCAAACACAACCACTAGAAATTCTTTTTCCGTAGTGGTGTAGTTGAGTTGTGCATCATTGAGAGTCCTACTTGCATAATAGATTACATGCGGTAATTTATTGAATCTTTGACCCAACACGGCTCCTATTGCAAAGTCGGAAGCATCACACATAATTTCAAACGGTTTGGTCCAATTAGGTGCTTGAATGATGGGAGCCATAGTAAGCTGCTTTTTCAAACACTCAAAAGAATCGAAGCATTCTTTGAAAAACTCAAATTTTTGATCTTTTGCTAACAAGTTGGTTAGAGGCCTAGCAATTTTAGAAAACTCTTTTATAAAACGTCGGTAAAAGCCTGCATGGCCTAAAAATGATAGAATATCCTTCACACTTTTGGGCGGTGGAAGATGGACAGTGAGATCCACCTTAGCTTTATTAACCTTAATACCTTCTTTTGAAATCACATGACCTAGAACTATGCCCTCTTTTACCATAAAATGACACTTTTCCCAATTGAGGAGAAGGTTCTTTTCTCTACTCCTTTTTAAGACCAATTTTAAGTGATGTAAACATTCTGCATAGGTGGAGCCATGAATAGAAAAATCATCCATAAAAACCTCTAAGAAGGTCTCCACCATGTCAGAAAAGATACTCATCATGCATCTTTGGAAATTTGCCGGAGCATTACATAAGCCAAAAGGCATGCGTCTATAAGCAAACGTTCCAATAGTGCAAGAAATAGTAGGACATCCTGGGTCCTTATACTTAGCCACCATTTGTTGAGACAAGATGGAACTTATATTTGCGGCCAAGAAAGCTTTCTTGGCACATTAGTTGTGCGCTTTTGTGTGCACAAATCTTTCAACACTTTGGCATAAGTAGGAACCTGAGAAATGGCATCTAATAAAGGAATGTTAATTTGCACTTGTTTAAACACATTTAAAATTTTATCAATGGCATCCACCTTCTTATTATTAGCAAGTCTCCTTGGAAAATGAGCTTTAGGCACATACTCATTTTCAGGTGGAGAAACAGCCTGCTCTTCACTTACCTGTTTGGGTTCTGCAATCGAGCCTGTTGGAGGGGAGTCTTTTCTTACCTCTTTGGATGTTTCTTGTATATCTATAGAAGGTTTAGATCTGACCTCCTCCTTGTGGTAATCTCTACCACTCCTTAAAGCATATACGGCATTACATTCGTTGGAGGGGTCTTGCGGCGGCAATTGGTTGAATGGCATTCAACTGATTTGGCGGTACCTGTTGATTCACATTCATATTCACGTTCCTTGGATTAGGAACGGGTTGACTTGGCATCTTCCCCTTTTCCCTCTCATGCAACGCCATGGCAAGTTGGGAGATTTGCTTCTCCATGTTGTGTTGGCTTGTCATGAAAGTGCTAGTGAGAAGTTCTATGCTTTTTTCTAAGGAAGCTATGCGTGCCGACTCTCCTTGTTTTTAAAAATCCGGCGGTTGCTGATTTGAAACATTATTAATCATGGGGTTTTAAAAAGTAGGAGGGGTAGGGGATGGCCGAACAAAAGTGGGAGGGAAGGTGGGCCTAGGTTGGCCGAATTGGCCTTGGCCTTGGAAATTAGATGGTCCACCTCGACTCCATGAAAAGTTGGGATGATTTCTCCATTCCGGATTATAAGTGCTAGAATAAGGATTATTAGAATACAAAGCACTTACATTCTCATTAGAATTACCAAATTTAGCAAGAGTTGGACACTCTTCCATGACATGGTTCGTGGCTTGACCCCAACTACACATAGGAACACTATGTGCAATTTGATTGACTTGTGAAGGTCCTTTGACAACTATTGCTTTTAGTCTTTTGATAAGGCTATCAAGATGGGCCTCTTTTGCCACGGCACCTTCTATTAGAAATCCTTTACTTGAAGTGACTCTCTCACCGTCTTGAGTGGATTCCCACTCTCTCATTTTTTCCGCCAAATCAAGTAAGAAGTTCCATGCTGCGGCCTCATCCGTGAAAGATGTAAAACCGTTAGGACACATGGATTCAAGAAGTTGCTTTGTTTGGTAATCTATGCCCTCATAAATAATTTGGCATAAGTGCCACAAATCAATTCCATGGTGAGGACACTCTTGGAGTAGGTTTTTGAACCTCTCCATAAACTTAGAAAATGACTCTAATGGCTTTTGTTTGAATTGTAAAATATTGTTCCTAAGCTTATTAGTTTTATGTAATGGAAAAAACTTTTTTAGGAAAGCGACGGCGAACTCCTCCCAAGTGGTGATGGAGTTCGTTGGTAAGCCATAGAGCCACTTTTTGGCTCCATCCTTGAGTGAAAACGTAATAAACCGCAACTTTACCGCATCATCGGTAAGTTGTTGTAACTTAATCAAAGCACATACGTCTTCAAACTCACGAAAAAATAAATAAGCATCCTCCAAAGGGAGGCCATGAAATTGAGGAAGCAAAGAGATAAATTGCGATTTTAGCTCAAAATTGTTGCCCTGTGCAATCGGCAATCTAATGCAAGAAGGTTGCGCGGTTCGAGCCGGATATAAGCGATCGCGCAAACTCTTGGGTGGCTCTTGTTCTTCCGCCATTACTACTTGATTTGGATTTGGTACGATGTCTTCCGCCGTCTCTAACCGGTTTGCTCTTTCTAGTCGATTGGCCGAGTTCCGCACCCAACCTGCACTCATAAACACAAGAAAACCAAGTAAGAGAGATGGATAGGCAAGAAACAAAAATTATAACTGAACTAAAAATAACTACTAATCTAACACTTCGAATAATTAAGATTCTAAAGCAACTCTCTTCACCGGCAACGGCGCACAAAACTTGATTGCAAAATTAAATAACCGCAAGTGCACGGATCGTGTAAATACAGGTCGAACTCAGGGTAGAGAAATCTAGTTGTCAATTCTATTCTTTTACCGATTAGAATACTAGCTTTGATATAATGTTGCCTGGAATGGACTCAGGATTTCCGTGGAGTTAGACCTAGGAGCCAACACTATATATAAGCGTATATTCTATTCAATCTAAGAATCAAATTCAACTAAGATCTTTTTTATTTAAAATCCTAATTTAGGCAAAGTGTACCAAATTTTAATGATCTCTATTAACTACTTATCTAATTTAATTAGAAAACTAAATTCTAAGGGCTTAAGTAAATTGGAAAATTGCAAAAGGAATTTGGAATAGTGTAAAAACCTTAATTCAATATAAAAGATTACTTAGGGTTAGAATCCACCATGGGTTTGGATTAGATTGATTAATTAAAACAACTCTTGAATTGGGTTGAAAATTTGATTAACTAGTCAATAAGGAATAAGATCAAAGGGATGTCATTCCTTATAAGTAATTAATCAAATCCACTCTCCAATTTATATTAATTATGTAGAACTTTATATTTGTTAATCAACAATCATTCATACGAAAGGTGAAACCCAATGGCATGAATGATTGGGATTTTCCAAACACATAATCCTACACAATTTTTTAATTGAATACATTGATTTAATTATAAATATTTCTCCTTTCCCATGGCTTCAACTAAACCCTATGTAATTAGGATTTAGTTGTTCATGGAAAATGGAAGAAAAACAAAAATAAAGGACATAGAAAAGAGAAGAGATGCCATATAAGAACTTAAACAAGCAAAATAACACAAGTACTCTCTTTAATATTAAACTTCGAAACAAAAGTACATCGAATTATAACTTGGAATTGAACTTGAAAATTAAGAACAAAAGTAAAGTAAACTTAGTCTTTTTCTCTTCTTCTCAAGTTTTGGTTGACTCCTTGTTCGCCTTCCTTCAAGCCTTGATCGCCTTAGATTGATGTTGAACGGTTGGATCGACCCCCTTGATTTGGGAGAGAAAAAGAATGAAAAATAAAACAAGAGAATAAGAGGGAATTAATGGGCAAAATTTTGAGAAGAACATGAAGAGGCGGAAAATTATTAGAAAAGAACAAAATAAAGAGATGATAGCAAAAAGAGAGGGTTCGGCCAACTTAGGGGTGAGAAAAAAAAAACAGAGAGAGCCAGAGAGCATGGGAGTGAGACAAACTATATATGTGTTTTCTCTTTCTTTTTTTTTGTTGCTCAGCTGAGCTTTTCAAAAATGGCAAGTGCTTTGCTTTCGGCTGATGGCAACTTGTATTGCATGGCATCTTTCTTTATTCGCATGACACGGTAGCATGTATGGCATATCAATTAATAGCATCTTTGGATCGGCTTCTGTTTTTGTTTTGTTTATGGGAACATCAAATTGCTATTTTATAGCATGCATAGCATAGCTAACATGCCATATACATAGCCTTATATCAACAGCAACATGCCTCTATTTGATACATAGCTTTGAACAATTATTGCATTGGAACAGCAACATGGCTTGCATATATGGACAAAAGAGATGAAGAAGGGAAAGTGAAAGTGGGTCCCTCATGTGTTGTCTGCGTTTGGAATATAGTATTAGAAAATACCATTTTCTAATCCAAGAAAAACAAAAACGTGGGCTGCTTGTTTTAGACCAAGGTGGGTCCCATTTTTCCATGCTTCCAAAAAAATAAAAATAAATTCATGGGCTGAATTGGCTTGCATGGTTTTGGTTGGCAAGATGCCAAATTTAGTATTGTTGCTTTCCATAATGTGAGAGTAGCACCATGTAATGGTCGAGTGGGCCCCATAATAGAAATTGCGGAATCATGAGGTGGAGAAGGGAGTTGCCACAACCATGTTTTGATAGCTACACTAACTAATCTCCTCCTTACATCAAAGGTTATTATATCCCATGGTTGTGGCGATATCATTTCAATTCACTAGCCAAAAAGCTGCTTCAAAACAAACCGGATCACCACCTTCCATTTAATCTCACTGGGCTGTATGATGTCTATCTAAAACCTTGTGTGGATTCCATATAATGTTGGGCATACGATGGGCTCACATCACATGACCGAGACCCCATTTTGGACTGATTCAAATCGTCCAATTAATGAACCACATTCATGAGCTATGTCATTTTCATGGATTAATCCTAACCATGAATTTTTATGGGCTACAATTTAATTAAGACTTCTTAAATTCTTTCTACCCAATAAATGGATGGTTCGGATTACTTCTATGATATCGTAGTGCACTTAATTGGGTGATCAAATCCACCCACTAATTATCTCGATAAAATAATGCGAACCATTCATTTAAATGATCTTGGCCATCCAAAATATAGCTCATCCAGAAATCATCCTTGCTCTCAAATCAGCCCATATTTGTGCGAAAATCCAAAACAAAAGAGAGTAGCTTTAGCAAAGCAATAAATTGCATCTTATGGGTTCGGCCAATATTGGACTCTTCAATGTTGAGAACTTAGATAATCTAAGCCATTCAAATTGTAGCACCCATAACTGACCCTGATCTGGACACCCTATAAATTTTCTTTGGAATTTCGTCTCTCCAGCTCATTTTCTGTAAAAATTCAGAAATTACCCTGTAACACCAAAA
This sequence comes from Tasmannia lanceolata, assembly GCF_043159265.1. NCBI lineage: Eukaryota > Viridiplantae > Streptophyta > Magnoliopsida > Canellales > Winteraceae > Tasmannia > Tasmannia lanceolata. The sequence goes on along the minus strand of NW_027518683.1, from coordinate 48,263,649 downwards.
ACAAAAAAAAATACCTTAGTTGCACCGCTTTAAATGAGAAAATTACATGTTTTTTCTAACTACAATTCACACATAAATGTGCTCATCAGATTCCCCCATACTTGAGATTTGCTTGTCCTCAAGCAAATAAGAAGAAAATAAACAAAACCGAAACAATAAAATAAAATCCTAACTCACTTTCGTAGGAATCACGATTGCACTTAGCATGTGCAACAAGCCTTTAAACCCCTAGGTTACCCGAGTGGACGAGTTTTGTCTCGTGAGTGTTTGCAGTGAATATACACACAAAATTCCAAAAACAAACTTTTCTTTCCAAATTTAACTATAGAATAAAGCTAAAAATTTCTAATCATTTTTCTTTGATAAACTACTCAAAATAGAAGAACAAGAATACTCCCACACTTAATCTTTGCATCGTATCCCAAGTTAGAAAAATTAGAAAAATATTTTAATCAAGGAATCCTCTTTTGAATTTGTCTTACTTTGCTCCCTTAAACTTGCCTCTAATGTAATCGTACCATAAAAGAAATTTGATTTTGAAACTTAATAGAAAAATTAAAATCTTATATGGTCCACCATCCTTTACACTTTTCCATTACTTTCTAAGAACAGAACTCAGTTTTTGTAATCCTCTACTGCTTTTGGCGTGAATGACATGCAGGGCATGCACCAGACACCCAGGCTACTAAGCAGTGGCCGACTAATCTTTGATTTGCATATGTCATAGACATTGATGCATATGAGTTCAAATTTTACCTTTGATTACGTGCAATGCTTTGATTTATTAAGCTTTCTAATTGACCCATGTATGGAGTTTTCAGTCAGTTGCTCTCAAGCCAGTTGGCTTTAAGGAACTAGGCATAAAAACCCTTCAGAGCTCAAGTCAAAAAGGCTACAAATCAAAACTATAATCAAGAAGAAAACTTTCTAAAAATCATTCATTCTTTCTTTTGTTTCAACCTTTCTTTCCTTTTTATCCATACCATATAAAAAGTAAGTTTCTATTTCTATTTCTTATTCAAATCCTTTTAAAAGAAAGATTCCAAAAGAAAACAAAACTAAGAAAGAAAAATATTCTTTCTAATTTTTCAAATTTCAAAATTAAAATATCCACTAACTTTCTTTCTTAAAATAGGAAAACAACTTTCTTTTTAAGAATACCAACTTCTTTCTAATTTAAAAAATTACCAAAAACAAAAGGAAAAGAAAATTTCTAACTTTAACTATAGAAAAGATTAGAAAAGAAAGTTTTCAAAAGCTACCCCCCCATACTTGATTTATGCATTGTCCTCAAGGCATTAAAAATAGAAAGAAAAATATGAGGACTAAAAATAGAAAGGAGGGTACGTACCGTATTTGTTTAGGCATGATTCGAATAGGAAGGTTCATGGAGATCCATGACCTCTTCCATATCCGGCTTTGACAACTCAATAAATGGCTTTAATCTTTGACCATTAACTTTAAAAATCTCACCATTGCTTGGATTTAGAACCTCGACCGCACCATGGTAGAAAACTTTATGCACAATGTATGGTCCATCCCATCGAGACCGCAACTTACCAGGAAAGATATGCAATCTTGAATTGTAGAGAAGCACTTTTTCGCCCTCTTGAAACGATTTTCTCAAAATATGTTTATCATGAAAAGCTTTTGTCTTCTCTTTGTAGATTTTTGCATTCTCATAGGCATCATTCAGCAACTCTTCCAACTCAGCAAGTTGAAGTCTTCTATAATTACCTGCATAAGACAAATAAAAATTTATTTTCTTAATAGCCCAAAAAGCATTATGTTCCAATTCAACCGGGAGGTGACAAGCTTTGCCATAAACAAGGCGGTAAGGAGACTGACCAAGATCAGTCTTGAATGCCGTCCTATGAGCCCACAAGGCATCCACTAATCTAACGGACCAATCTTTGCGGTTTGGATTCACTGTCTTCTCCAAAATTTGCTTAATTTGCCTATTTGAAACTGTAAGCCCAATGGTTTTTACCTTGGCATTCCCATCTTGTTTTGATGATTCCAATACACAAGTGATCATTTATCACTAATGTGTTTGATTGTCTAAGTTGTAGATCATGATAAAGTAAGATCAAGTATGCTTGGATTGAAGGCCAAGAAGCCCACATTGGACCACTAATTAGAAGGCCAAAAGTCATCAAGCAAGAAGTCATGAAGACTTGTAGACATGAAGAAATTAATATTGAAGACCATTTTTTGTCTTTTAGAATGTAATTGATCCAAACCTAGATTAGGTTTTTAGAGGCATAATTAAGTTAATCTCACACACCCTAAATAAACAAGTGATTGTATTTGTGGAGTTCCAACACCTTGGAACCCTCATAGCAATCCAATCTTGGTTGAGAATTGGAAGCCCAAAACAGAATTGAAAATCTGCTCTGCATAGGCTTCTCGGAACTCCGAGAATTCTCGGAACTCCGAGAATTATTCTCGGAACTCCGAGAAATGGTCCAGTAGACTTTTTCCAACTTCTGTGTGGCTTCTCGGAACTCTGAGATTTTTTCTCGGAACTCCGAGAACACTCCAACGGTCTGAAAAAGAGCCGTTTGGAATTTTGCTGGAATTACGTCAATGCCATTGAACGGTCATATTTTGGTTTTCCTATAAATATGGGTGTTCTAAACATACAAACCATCAATCCTAACACTCTTAAACTTCATTTGAATATCCAAGAGTGAATCAAGCTTCAATTGTGCCTCTCATCACCAACTCTAGGATTTGGATCATAGGCTCTCAATTGTACATCTTTTGTAACCCTTGTGAAGGGATTTTTTAGTTCTTTCTTTCAACCTTCGAGTGTTGTATTCGGGCGAGTATTCGGACAAGCGGAGCCCTTTTTCTCCGTGGTGAGGATTGCCACCAAGGTTAAAGCAATTGTAATTGGCACCGATCTTCGCCAAGGTTAAGAAGATCAAATAGTGAAGCCATCAACAGGTTTGGTTGGTGGAGTGGAGTAGGCCTCGGGTTTGAGGACCGAACCACTTTAAATCTCGGGTGCACTCTTTCTATCTCTTTGCTCTTTATATTTTGCATTGCACCATTAGATTTAACTTGTATGCTTAAATATTGTTTTTGATCTCTTAATCGGTTTAAGGTTTTAAAATTGGTAAATTCTAGTTTTCTTAAACAACCGTATTCTCCCTCCTCATAGTTGCCATTTCTATTTCAACTTGGGACCCCCTATATCGGATTTTCACTTGGTATCAGAGCCTTGGCTCTTAAAAGATTTTAAAATTTTTGTAAAAGTTATTTCAAAATCCAACTAGGGAAAGATTTTATTTGGTAACTTCTAATTGTGAAATGGCACACCAAATTGGAACCGGACTTCCGGAAGGCCATTCCACAACTAGACCTCCTTTCTTCAATGGGTCAAACTATGGACATTGGAAAACAAGGATGCGCATCTATCTTCTTTCAATAGATGTGGAACTTTGGTACATTGTTGAAAATGGATACAATGTACCTTCCAAACCATTTGAAGAATGGAATGTGGTAGAGAAAAGGCAAGCTAATTTGAACTACAAAGCAATAAATTCCTTGTTTTGTGCCTTAGCTACCGAGGAGTTTAATAGAGTTGCTCTTTTTGATTCCGCCAAGACTATTTGGGATACCCTTGCGACTACCCATGAGGGAACATCACAAGTCAAGGATTCCAAAATAAACTTGTTAAAGAGCAAGTATGAAATGTTTAGAATGAGTCCAAACGAGAGTATTTCGGAAATGTATACTCGTTTTTCTATTATTTCTAACGAACTAGCTAATCTTGGTAAATCTTATCCTAACGATGAGCTTGTGAGTAAGTTACTTAGGTCTCTTCCTCCCCATTGGGATCCAAAGGTGACCGCGATTCAAGAGTCAAAAAATCTCAAGACGCTAACCATAGAGGAGCTTGTAGGATCTCTCATCACCCATGAGATGCTCCTTACTAGCCGACAAGAGGAAAAGAAGCCAAAGGAGAAGGAGAGGGAATTTAGATCCCTAGCACTCAAGGCTTCCAAGGAAGACTCATCAAGTGAAGCGGATAGTGACGAAGAAGAAGCTTTACGAAGATTCAAGAGCTTGTGGAGAAAGAAGCATAAGAAAGATAAGAAAAAGATAGAAGAAAGTGAAGTTGAAGGTGAACTTCGGTGTTACAATTGTAGGAAGGTGGGACACAAACGACCGGATTGTCCCCTTCTCAAATCAACTTCCTCTAAGTACAAGGGTAAGAAGGATTGGAAGAAGCATAAGGCTCTTGCCGCCGGTTGGGATGCGTTAAGCACATCGGGCAAAAGCTCAAGTGAAGGGGAAGAAAATAAAAAAGATGATCTTTGCTTCATGACATTCACCCATGAAGTTGAGGTAAACTCTAACCCCTCATATTCTTCATCTAGTAGTAAAAGTGATAGCATACCTTATGATGAATTGTGTGAAACCTTGCATACCCAAATCTCCAAAAACAAGGTTCTTAAAAAATCCATTTTAAAATTAGAAAAAGAACTTGATTTTTTGAAAAGAGATTTATCTTCTTCCATATCTCAAGAACAAGTTACACTTGAAAATCATAAACTTGAGATTAATACCCTTAAGGGTAGTTTGGATGAGAAAACTTGCCAACTTTTAAAATTTCAAAATATGGCAAGCTCCTCCAATTCTTATGAAGATGAAAGAAATGAGCTTTTAGTTCAAACATCCCATCTTCATAATGAAAATGAAAGACTTAGATTATGTTTACATGGATTTCTAAATGGAAATAAAATTATTGACATAATCCTAAGTAAAACTAGTCTTAGACCTCAACATGCTTATCATGATAGGACTAGTGTATCTAACCCTCTTGTTAGATGCCATTTTTGTGGAATGAATGGTCATTACCAATTCCAATGTGCATCCAAGAGTAGGGCTAGATGTGGGACCAAGAAATCTTGGGTTCCCAAAACCCCCATATGATGTTATTCATATTGTGTAGATTAGGGGTTTATGAACTTAAAATTGAATATATTTCATTTGTATGGTTTTTTGATAACCCCTCTTATATTGTAAAATTATTTTAACTAGGGGGAGTTAAAATTGAACTTTTCTTTGAAAAAGGGGGAGCTTTAAATTTGTAAATTTTAAACCCTTTGTTTTTCTTACCCCTTCTTTTTGTTGATGACAAAGGGGAGAAGAATCTAGAGTAAAGACTCTAGAGTAAGAAAAATGTGAAAAGAGTATATGCCTTAATTTGTAAATCTCTTGTGCTTGTCATCATCAAAAAGGGGGAGATTGTAAGCCCAATGGTTTTTACCTTGGCATTCCCATCTTGTTTTGATGATTCCAATACACAAGTGATCATTTATCACTAATGTGTTTGCTTGTCTAAGTTGTAGATCATGATAAAGTAAGATCAAGTATGCTTGGATTGAAGGCCAAGAAGCCCACATTGGACCACTAATTGGAAGGCCAAAAGTCATCAAGCAAGAAGTCATGAAGACTTGTAGACATGAAGAAATTAATATTGAAGACCATTTTTTGTCTTTTAGAATGTAATTGATCCAAACCTAGATTAGGTTTTTAGAGGCATAATTAAGTTAATCTCACACACCCTAAATAAACAAGTGATTGTATTTGTGGAGTTCCAACACCTTGGAACCCTCATAGCAATCCAATCTTGGTTGAGAATTGGAAGCCCAAAACAGAATTGAAAATCTGCTCTGCATAGGCTTCTCGGAACTCCGAGAGTTTTTCTCGGAACTCCGAGAATTATTCTCGGAACTCCGAGAAATGGTCCAGTAGACTTTTTCCAACTTCTGTGTGGCTTCTCGGAACTCCGAGATTTTTTCTCGGAACTCCGAGAATTATTCTCGGAACTCCGAGAACACTCCAACGGTCTGAAAAAGAGCCGTTTGGAATTTTGCTGGAATTACGTCAATGCCATTGAACGGTCATATTTTGGTTTTCCTATAAATATGGGTGTTCTAAACATACAAACCATCAATCCTAACACTCTTAAACTTCATTTGAATATCCATGAGTGAATCAAGCTTCAATTGTGCCTCTCATCACCAACTCTAGGATTTGGATCATAGGCTCTCAATTGTACATCTTTTGTAACCCTTGTGAAGGGATTTTTTAGTTCTTTCTTTCAACCTTCGAGTGTTGTATTCGGGCGAGTATTCGGAGAAGCGGAGCCCTTTTTCTCCGTGGTGAGGATTGCCACCAAGGTTAAAGCAATTGTAATTGGCACCGATCTTCGCCAAGGTTAAGAAGATCAAATAGTGAAGCCATCAAAGGGTTTGGTTGGTGGAGTGGAGTAGGCCTCGGGTTTGAGGACCGAACCACTTTAAATCTCGGGTGCACTCTTTCTATCTCTTTGCTCTTTATATTTTGCATTGCACCATTAGATTTAACTTGTATGCTTAAATATTGTTTTTGATCTCTTAATCGGTTTAAGGTTTTAAAATTGGTAAATTCTAGTTTTCTTAAACAACCGTATTCTCCCTCCTCATAGTTGCCATTTCTATTTCAACTTGGGACCCCCTATATCGGATTTTCAGAAACCTCCACTTGGCCACTCGTTTGAGGATGATAACGGGTGGCAAACTTATGAGTAATACCTTATTTCTTCATAAGAGCTTCAAACGGTCTATTACGAAAGTGCTTACCCCTATCACCAATGATGGCACGAGGTGTACCGAAGCGCGAAAAAATATTTTCTTTAAGAAACTTGACCACCACCTTGTGGTCATTGGATTTGCAAGCAATAGGTTCAATCCATTTTGACACATAATCTACACCTAACCAAATATACAAGTTTCCAAAAGAGTTGGGAAACGGACCCATAAAATCAATACCCCACACATCGAAGATTTCTACCACTAAGATCGGGTTGAGGGGCATCATATTTCGCTTTGTAACTCTTCCTAACGACTGACAAGATCTACATGCGTTACAAAATCAAAAGCATCCCTAAAAAGACTAGGCCAATAGAAACCACATTGTAAAACTTTGTGCGCGGTTTTCTTTGCACTAAAGTGGCCACCCCAGGCTTGATCATGGCAAAAAGATAGAATCGATTGGTGCTCATGATCGGGCACACATCGTCGGACAATCTGATCCGAACAAGTTTTGAACAGATAGGGATCATCCTAAAAGAAATACTTTACCTGTGAGGGAAACCGGTATTTGTCTTGGTTGGACCAATGATCCGGTGTAGCACCTGTAACCAAGTAATTCACAATATCCGCATACCATGGCTCACTAAAAATAGCAAACAATTGCTCATCAGGGAAGTTTTCATTAATTGGACCTTCGTCATTCTTTGCATTAGGAAGTCTAGACAAGTGATCGGCAACCAAGTTTTCCGTACCCTTTTTATATCTAATTTCCAAATCAAACTCTTGAAGAAGTAAAACCCACTGAATGAGGCGAGCTTTATCATCCTTCTTTCCAACGAGATACTTGATTGCCGAATGGTGGGTATAAATTATCACATGCGATCCAATCAAGTAAGACCTAAACTTTTCTAATGCAAACACAACCGCTAGAAATTCTTATTCCGTAGTGGTGTAGTTGAGTTGTGCATCATTGAGAGTCCTACTTGCATAATAGATTACATGCGGTAATTTATTGAATCTTTGACCCAACACGGCTCCTATTGCAAAGTCGGAAGCATCACACATAATTTCAAACGGTTTGGTCCAATTAGGTGCTTGAATGATGGGAGCCATAGTAAGCTGCCTTTTCAAACACTCAAAAGAATCGAAGCATTCTTTGGAAAACTCAAATTTTTGATCTTTTGCTAACAAGTTGGTTAGAGGCCTAGCAATTTTAGAAAACTCTTTTATAAAACGTCGGTAAAAGCCCGCATGGCCTAAAAATGATAGAATATCCTTCACACTTTTGGGCGGTGGAAGATGGACAATGAGATCCACCTTAGCTTTATCAACCTTAATACCTTCTTTTGAAATCACATGACCTAGAACTATGCCCTCTTTTACCATAAAATGACACTTTTCCCAATTGAGGAGAAGGTTCTTTTCTCTACTCCTTTTTAAGACCAATTTTAAGTGATGTAAACATTCTGCATAGGTGGAGCCATGAATAGAAAAATCATCCATAAAAACCTCTAAGAAGGTCTCCACCATGTCAGAAAAGATACTCATCATGCATCTTTGGAAATTTGCCGGAGCATTACATAAGCCAAAAGGCATGCGTCTATAAGCAAACGTTCAAATAGTGCAAGAAATAGTAGGACATCCTGGGTCCTTATACTTAGCCACCATTTGTTGAGACAAGATGGAACTTATATTTGCGGCCAAGAAAGCTTTCTTGGGCACATTAGTTGTGCGCTTTTGTGTGCACAAATCTTTCAACACTTTGGCATAAGTAGGAACCTGAGAAATGGCATCTAATAAAGGAATGTTAATTTGCACTTGTTTAAACACATTTAAAATTTTATCAATGGCATCCACCTTCTTATTATTAGCAAGTCTCCTTGGAAAATGAGCTTTAGGCACATACTCATTTTCAGGTGGAGAAACAGCCTGCTCTTCACTTACCTGTTTGGGTTCTGCAATCGAGCCTGTTGGAGGGGAGTCTTTTCTTACCTCTTTGGATGTTTCTTGTATATCTATAGAAGGTTTAGATCTGACCTCCTCCTTGTGGTAATCTCTACCACTCCTTAAAGCATATACGGCATTACATTCGTTGGAGGGGTCTTGCGGCGGCAATTGGTTGAATGGCATTCAACTGATTTGGCGGTACCTGTTGATTCACATTCATATTCACGTTCCTTGGATTAGGAACGGGTTGACTTGGCATCTTCCCCTTTTCCCTCTCATGCAACGCCATGGCAAGTTGGGAGATTTGCTTCTCCATGTTGTGTTGGCTTGTCATGAAAGTGCTAGTGAGAAGTTCTATGCTTTTTTCTAAGGAAGCTATGCGTGCCGACTCTCCTTGTTTTTAAAAATCCGGCGGTTGCTGATTTGAAACATTATTAATCATGGGGTTTTAAAAAGTAGGAGGGGTAGGGGATGGCCGAACAAAAGTGGGAGGGAAGGTGGGCCTAGGTTGGCCGAATTGGCCTTGGCCTTGAAAATTAGATGGTCCACCTTGACTCCATGAAAAGTTGGGATGATTTCTCCATTCCGGATTATAAGTGCTAGAATAAGGATTATTAGAATACAAAGCACTTACATTCTCATTAGAATTACCAAATTTAGCAAGAGTTGGACACTCTTCCATGACATGGTTCGTGGCTTGACCCCAACTACACATAGGAACACTATGTGCAATTTGATTGACTTGTGAAGGTCCTTTGACAACTATTGCTTTTAGTCTTTTGATAAGGCTATCAAGATGGGCCTCTTTTGCCACGGCACCCTCTATTAGAAATCCTTTACTTGAAGTGACTCTCTCACCGTCTTGAGTGGATTCCCACTCTCTCGTTTTTTCCGCCAAATCAAGTAAGAAGTTCCAAGCTGCGGCCTCATCCGTGAAAGATGTAAAACCGTTAGGACACATGGATTCAAGAAGTTGCTTTGTTTGGTAATCTATGCCCTCATAAATAATTTGGCATAAGTGCCACAAATCAATTCCATGGTGAGGACACTCTTGGAGTAGGTTTTTGAACCTCTCCATAAACTTAGAAAATGACTCTAATGGCTTTTGTTTGAATTGTAAAATATTGTTCCTAAGCTTATTAGTTTTATGTAATGGAAAAAACTTTTTTAGGAAAGCGACGGCGAACTCCTCCCAAGTGGTGATGGAGTTCGTTGGTAAGCCATAGAGCCACTTTTTGGCTCCATCCTTGAGTGAAAACGTAATAAACCGCAACTTTACCGCATCATCGGTAAGTTGTTGTAACTTAATCAAAGCACATACGTCTTCAAACTCACGAAAAAATAAATAAGCATCCTCCGAAGGGAGGCCATGAAAATGAGGAAGCAAAGAGATAAATTGCGATTTTAGCTCAAAATTGTTGCCCTGTGCAATCGGCAATCTAATGCAAGAAGGTTGCGCGGTTCGAGCCGGATATAAGCGATCGCGCAAACTCTTGGGTGGCTCTTGTTCTTCCGCCATGACTACTTGATTTGGATTTGGTGCGATGTCTTCCGCCGTCTCTAACCGGTTTGCTCTTTCTAGTCGATTGGCCGAGTTCCGCACCCAACCTGCACTCATAAACACAAGAAAACCAAGTAAGAGAGATGGATAGGCAAGAAACAAAAATTATAACTGAACTAAAAATAACTACTAATCTAACACTTCGAATAATTAAGATTCTAAAGCAACTCTCTTCACCGGCAACGGCGCACAAAACTTGATTGCAAAATTAAATAACCGCAAGTGCACGGATCGTGTAAATACGGGTCGAACTCAGGGTAGAGAAATCTAGTTGTCAATTCTATTCTTTTACCGATTAGAATACTAGGTTTGATATAATGTTGCCTGGAATGGACTCAGGATTTCCGTGGAGTTAGACCTAGGAGCCAACACTATATCTAAGCGTATATTCTATTCAATCTAAGAATCAAATTCAACTAAGATCTTTTTTATTTAAAATCCTAATTTAGGCAAAGTGTACCAAATTTTAATGATCTCTATTAACTACTTATCTAATTTAATTAGAAAACTAAATTCTAAGGGCTTAAGTAAATTGGAAAATTGCAAAAGGAATTTGGAATAGTGTAAAAACCTTAATTCAATATAAAAGATTACTTAGGGTTAGAATCCACCATGGGTTTGGATTAGATTGATTAATTAAAACAACTCTTGAATTGGGTTGAAAATTCGATTAACTAGTCAATAAGGAATAAGATCAAAGGGATGTCATTCCTTATAAGTAATTAATCAAATCCACTCTCCAATTTATATTAATTATGTAGAACTTTATATTTGTTAATCAACAATCATTCATACGAAAGGTGAAACCCAATGGCATGAATGATTGGGATTTTCCAAACACATAATCCTACACAATTTTTTAATTGAATACATTGATTTAATTATAAATATTTCTCCTTTCCCATGGCTTCAACTAAACCCTAAGTAATTAGGATTTAGTTGTTCATGGAAAATGGAAGAAAAACAAAAATAAAGGACATAGAAAAGAGAAGAGATGCCATATAAGAACTTAAACAAGCAAAATAACACAAGTACTCTCTTTAATATTGAACTTCGAAACAAAAGTACATCGAATTATAACTTGGAATTGAACTTGAAAATTAAGAACAAAAGTAAAGTAAACTTAGTCTTTTTCTCTTCTTCTCAAGCTTTGGTTGACTCCTTGTTCGCCTTCCTTCAAGCCTTGATCGCCTTAGATTGATGTTGAACGGTTGGATCGACCCCCTTGATTTGGGAGAGAAAAAGAATGAAAAATAAAACAAGAGAATAAGAGGGAATTAATGGGCAAAATTTTGAGAAGAACATGAAGAGGCGGAAAATTATTAGAAAAGAACAAAATAAAGAGATGATAGCAAAAAGAGAGGGTTCGGCCAACTTAGGGGTGAGAAAAAAAAAACAGAGAGAGCCAGAGAGCATGGGAGTGAGACAAACTATATATGTGTTTTCTCTTTCTTTTTTTTTGTTGCTCAGCTGAGCTTTTCAAAAATGGCAAGTGCTTTGCTTTCGGCTGATGGCAACTTGTATTGCATGGCATCTTTCTTTATTCGCATGACACGGTAGCATGTATGGCATATCAATTAATAGCATCTTTGGATCGGCTTCTGTTTTAGTTTTGTTTATGGGAACAGCAAATTGCTATTTTATAGCATGCATAGCATAGCTAACATGCCATATACATAGCCTTATATCAACAGCAACATGCCTCTATTTGATACATAGCTTTGAACAATTATTGCATTGGAACAGCAACATGGCTTGCATATATGGACAAAAGAGATGAAGAAGGGAAAGTGAAAGTGGGTCCCTCATGTGCTGTCTGCGTTTGGAATATAGTATTAGAAAATACCATTTTCTAATCCAAGAAAAACAAAAACGTGGGCTGCTTGTTTTAGACAAAGGTGGGTCCCATTTTTCCATGCTTCCAAAAAAAAAACAAAAAATTCATGGGCTGAATTGGCTTGCATGGTTTTGGTTGGCAAGATGCCAAATTTAGTATTGTTGCTTTCCATAATGTGAGAGTAGCACCATGTAATGGTCGAGTGGGCCCCATAATAGAAATTGCGGAATCATGAGGTGGAGAAGGGAGTTGCCACAACCATGTTTTGATAGCTACACTAACTAATCTCCTCCTTACATCAAAGGTTATTATATCCCATGGTTGTGGCGATATCATTTCAATTCACTAGCCAAAAAGCTGCTTCAAAACAAACCGGATCACCACCTTCCATTTAATCTCACTGGGCTGTATGATGTCTATCTAAAACCTTGTGTGGATTCCATATAATGTTGGGCATACGATGGGCTCACATCACATGACCGAGACCCCATTTTGGACTGATTCAAATCGTCCAATTAATGAACCACATTCATGAGCTATGTCATTTTCATGGATTAATCCTAACCATGAATTTTTATGGGCTACAATTTAATTAAGACTTCTTAAATTCTTTCTACCCAATAAATGGATGGTTCGGATTACTTCTATGATATCGTAGTGCACTTAATTGGGTGATCAAATCCACCCACTAATTATCTCGATAAAATAATGCGAACCATTCATTTAAATGATCTTGGCCATCCAAAATATAGCTCATCCAGAAATCATCCTTGCTCTCAAATCAGCCCATATTTGTGCGAAAATCCAAAACAAAAGAGAGTAGCTTTAGCAAAGCAATAAATTGCATCTTATGGGTTCGGCCAATATTGGACTCTTCAATGTTGAGAACTTAGATAATCTAAGCCATTCAAATTGTAGCACCCATAACTGACCCTGATCTGGACACCCTATAAATTTTCTTTGGAATTTCGTCTCTCCAGCTCATTTTCTGTAAAAATTCAGAAATTACCCTGTAACACCAAAAACAAAAAAAATACCTTAGTTGCACCGCTTTAAATGAGAAAATTACATGTTTTTTCTAACTACAATTCACACATAAATGTGCTCATCAGATTCCCCCATACTTGAGATTTGATTGTCCTCAAGCAAATAAGAAGAAAATAAACAAAACCGAAACAATAAAATAAAATCCTAACTCACTTTCGTAGGAATCACGATTGCACTTAGCATGTGCAACAAGCCTTTAAACCCCTAGGTTACCCGAGTGGACGAGTTTTGTCTCGTGAGTGTTTGCAGTGAATATACACACAAAATTCCAAAAACAAACTTTTCTTTCCAAATTTAACTATAGAATAAAGCTAAAAATTTCTAATCATTTTTCTTTGATAAACTACTCAAAATAGAAGAACAAGAATACTCCCACACTTAATCTTTGCATCGTATCCCAAGTTAGAAAAATTAGAAAAATATTTTAATCAAGGAATCCTCTTTTGAATTTGTCTTACTTTGCTCCCTTAAACTTGCCTCTAATGTAATCGTACCATAAAAGAAATTTGATTTTGAAACTTAATAGAAAAATTAAAATCTTATATGGTCCACCATCCTTTACACTTTTCCATTACTTTCTAAGAACAGAACTCAGTTTTTGTAATCCTCTACTGCTTTTGGCGTGAATGACATGCAGGGCATGCACCAGACACCCAGGCTACTAAGCAGTGGCCGACTAATCTTTGATTTGCATATGTCATAGACATTGATGCATATGAGTTCAAATTTTACCTTTGATTACGTGCAATGCTTTGATTTATTAAGCTTTCTAATTGACCCATGTATGGAGTTTTCAGTCAGTTGCTCTCAAGCCAGTTGGCTTTAAGGAACTAGGCATAAAAACCCTTCAGAGCTCAAGTCAAAAAGGCTACAAATCAAAACTATAATCAAGAAGAAAACTTTCTAAAAATCATTCATTCTTTCTTTTGTTTCAACCTTTCTTTCCTTTTTATCCATACCATATAAAAAGTAAGTTTCTATTTCTATTTCTTATTCAAATCCTTTTAAAAGAAAGATTCCAAAAGAAAACAAAACTAAGAAAGAAAAATATTCTTTCTAATTTTTCAAATTTCAAAATTAAAATATCCACTAACTTTCTTTCTTAAAATAGGAAAACAACTTTCTTTTTAAGAATACCAACTTCTTTCTAATTTAAAAAATTACCAAAAACAAAAGGAAAAGAAAATTTCTAACTTTAACTATAGAAAAGATTAGAAAAGAAAGTTTTCAAAAGCTACCCCCCCATACTTGATTTATGCATTGTCCTCAAGGCATTAAAAATAGAAAGAAAAATATGAGGACTAAAAATAGAAAGGAGGGTACGTACCGTATTTGTTTAGGCATGATTCGAATAGGAAGGTTCATGGAGATCCATGACCTCTTCCATATCCGGCTTTGACAACTCAATAAATGGCTTTAATCTTTGACCATTAACTTTAAAAATCTCACCATTGCTTGGATTTAGAACCTCGACCGCACCATGGGAGAAAACTTTATGCACAATGTATGGTCCATCCCATCGAGACCGCAACTTACCAGGAAAGATATGCAATCTTGAATTGTAGAGAAGCACTTTTTCGCCCTCTTGAAACGATTTTCTCAAAATATGTTTATCATGAAAAGCTTTTGTCTTCTCTTTGTAGATTTTTGCATTCTCATAGGCATCATTCAGCAACTCTTCCAACTCAGCAAGTTGAAGTCTTCTATAATTACCTGCATAAGACAAATAAAAATTTATTTTCTTAATAGCCCAAAAAGCATTATGTTCCAATTCAACCGGGAGGTGACAAGCTTTGCCATAAACAAGGCGGTAAGGAGACTGACCAAGATCAGTCTTGAATGCCGTCCTATGAGCCCACAAGGCATCCACTAATCTAACGGACCAATCTTTGCGGTTTGGATTCACTGTCTTCTCCAAAATTTGCTTAATTTGCCTATTTGAAACTGTAAGCCTAATGGTTTTTACCTTGGCATTCCCATCTTGTTTTGATGATTCCAATACACAAGTGATCATTTATCACTAATGTGTTTGATTGTCTAAGTTGTAGATCATGATAAAGTAAGATCAAGTATGCTTGGATTGAAGGCCAAGAAGCCCACATTGGACCACTAATTAGAAGGCCAAAAGTCATCAAGCAAGAAGTCATGAAGACTTGTAGACATGAAGAAATTAATATTGAAGACCATTTTTTGTCTTTTAGAATGTAATTGATCCAAACCTAGATTAGGTTTTTAGAGGCATAATTAAGTTAATCTCACACACCCTAAATAAACAAGTGATTGTATTTGTGGAGTTCCAACACCTTGGAACCCTCATAGCAATCCAATCTTGGTTGAGAATTGGAAGCCCAAAACAGAATTGAAAATCTGCTCTGCATAGGCTTCTCGGAACTCCGAGAATTCTCGGAACTCCGAGAATTATTCTCGGAACTCCGAGAAATGGTCCAGTAGACTTTTTCCAACTTCTGTGTGGCTTCTCGGAACTCTGAGATTTTTTCTCGGAACTCCGAGAACACTCCAACGGTCTGAAAAAGAGCCGTTTGGAATTTTGCTGGAATTACGTCAATGCCATTGAACGGTCATATTTTGGTTTTCCTATAAATATGGGTGTTCTAAACATACAAACCATCAATCCTAACACTCTTAAACTTCATTTGAATATCCAAGAGTGAATCAAGCTTCAATTGTGCCTCTCATCACCAACTCTAGGATTTGGATCATAGGCTCTCAATTGTACATCTTTTGTAACCCTTGTGAAGGGATTTTTTAGTTCTTTCTTTCAACCTTCGAGTGTTGTATTCGGGCGAGTATTCGGAGAAGCGGAGCCCTTTTTCTCCGTGGTGAGGATTGCCACCAAGGTTAAAGCAATTGTAATTGGCACCGATCTTCGCCAAGGTTAAGAAGATCAAATAGTGAAGCCATCAACAGGTTTGGTTGGTGGAGTGGAGTAGGCCTCGGGTTTGAGGACCGAACCACTTTAAATCTCGGGTGCACTCTTTCTATCTCTTTGCTCTTTATATTTTGCATTGCACCATTAGATTTAACTTGTATGCTTAAATATTGTTTTTGATCTCTTAATCGGTTTAAGGTTTTAAAATTGGTAAATTCTAGTTTTCTTAAACAACCGTATTCTCCCTCCTCATAGTTGCCATTTCTATTTCAACTTGGGACCCCCTATATCGGATTTTCACTTGGTATCAGAGCCTTGGCTCTTAAAAGATTTTAAAATTTTTGTAAAAGTTATTTCAAAATCCAACTAGGGAAAGATTTTATTTGGTAACTTCTAATTGTGAAATGGCACACCAAATTGGAACCGGACTTCCGGAAGGCCATTCCACAACTAGACCTCCTTTCTTCAATGGGTCAAACTATGGACATTGGAAAACAAGGATGCGCATCTATCTTCTTTCAATAGATGTGGAACTTTGGTACATTGTTGAAAATGGATACAATGTACCTTCCAAACCATTTGAAGAATGGAATGTGGTAGAGAAAAGGCAAGCTAATTTGAACTACAAAGCAATAAATTCCTTGTTTTGTGCCTTAGCTACCGAGGAGTTTAATAGAGTTGCTCTTTTTGATTCCGCCAAGACTATTTGGGATACCCTTGCGACTACCCATGAGGGAACATCACAAGTCAAGGATTCCAAAATAAACTTGTTAAAGAGCAAGTATGAAATGTTTAGAATGAGTCCAAACGAGAGTATTTCGGAAATGTATACTCGTTTTTCTATTATTTCTAACGAACTAGCTAATCTTGGTAAATCTTATCCTAACGATGAGCTTGTGAGTAAGTTACTTAGGTCTCTTCCTCCCCATTGGGATCCAAAGGTGACCGCGATTCAAGAGTCAAAAAATCTCAAGACGCTAACCATAGAGGAGCTTGTAGGATCTCTCATCACCCATGAGATGCTCCTTACTAGCCGACAAGAGGAAAAGAAGCCAAAGGAGAAGGAGAGGGAATTTAGATCCCTAGCACTCAAGGCTTCCAAGGAAGACTCATCAAGTGAAGCGGATAGTGACGAAGAAGAAGCTTTACGAAGATTCAAGAGCTTGTGGAGAAAGAAGCATAAGAAAGATAAGAAAAAGATAGAAGAAAGTGAAGTTGAAGGTGAACTTCGGTGTTACAATTGTAGGAAGGTGGGACACAAACGACCGGATTGTCCCCTTCTCAAATCAACTTCCTCTAAGTACAAGGGTAAGAAGGATTGGAAGAAGCATAAGGCTCTTGCCACCGGTTGGGATGCGTTAAGCACATCGGGCAAAAGCTCAAGTGAAGGGGAAGAAAATAAAAAAGATGATCTTTGCTTCATGACATTCACCCATGAAGTTGAGGTAAACTCTAACCCCTCATATTCTTCATCTAGTAGTAAAAGTGATAGCATACCTTATGATGAATTGTGTGAAACCTTGCATACCCAAATCTCCAAAAACAAGGTTCTTAAAAAATCCATTTTAAAATTAGAAAAAGAACTTGATTTTTTGAAAAGAGATTTATCTTCTTCCATATCTCAAGAACAAGTTACACTTGAAAATCATAAACTTGAGATTAATACCCTTAAGGGTAGTTTGGATGAGAAAACTTGCCAACTTTTAAAATTTCAAAATATGGCAAGCTCCTCCAATTCTTATGAAGATGAAAGAAATGAGCTTTTAGTTCAAACATCCCATCTTCATAATGAAAATGAAAGACTTAGATTATGTTTACATGGATTTCTAAATAGAAATAAAATTATTGACATAATCCTAAGTAAAACTAGTCTTAGACCTCAACATGCTTATCATGATAGGACTAGTGTATCTAACCCTCTTGTTAGATGCCATTTTTGTGGAATGAATGGTCATTACCAATTCCAATGTGCATCCAAGAGTAGGGCTAGATGTGGGACCAAGAAATCTTGGGTTCCCAAAACCCCCATATGATGTTATTCATATTGTGTAGATTAGGGGTTTATGAACTTAAAATTGAATATATTTCATTTGTATGGTTTTTTGATAACCCCTCTTATATTGTAAAATTATTTTAACTAGGGGGAGTTAAAATTGAACTTTTCTTTGAAAAAGGGGGAGCTTTAAATTTGTAAATTTTAAACCCTTTGTTTTTCTTACCCCTTCTTTTTGTTGATGACAAAGGGGAGAAGAATCTAGAGTAAAGACTCTAGAGTAAGAAAAATGTGAAAAGAGTATATGCCTTAATTTGTAAATCTCTTGTGCTTGTCAACATCAAAAAGGGGGAGATTGTAAGCCCAATGGTTTTTACCTTGGCATTCCCATCTTGTTTTGATGATTCCAATACACAAGTGATCATTTATCACTAATGTGTTTGCTTGTCTAAGTTGTAGATCATGATAAAGTAAGATCAAGTATGCTTGGATTGAAGGCCAAGAAGCCCACATTGGACCACTAATTGGAAGGCCAAAAGTCATCAAGCAAGAAGTCATGAAGACTTGTAGACATGAAGAAATTAATATTGAAGACCATTTTTTGTCTTTTAGAATGTAATTGATCCAAACCTAGATTAGGTTTTTAGAGGCATAATTAAGTTAATCTCACACACCCTAAATAAACAAGTGATTGTATTTGTGGAGTTCCAACACCTTGGAACCCTCATAGCAATCCAATCTTGGTTGAGAATTGGAAGCCCAAAACAGAATTGAAAATCTGCTCTGCATAGGCTTCTCGGAACTCCGAGAGTTTTTCTCGGAACTCCGAGAATTATTCTCGGAACTCCGAGAAATGGTCCAGTAGACTTTTTCCAACTTCTGTGTGGCTTCTCGGAACTCCGAGATTTTTTCTCGGAACTCCGAGAATTATTCTCGGAACTCCGAGAACACTCCAACGGTCTGAAAAAGAGCCGTTTGGAATTTTGCTGGAATTACGTCAATGCCATTGAATGGTCATATTTTGGTTTTCCTATAAATATGGGTGTTCTAAACATACAAACCATCAATCCTAACACTCTTAAACTTCATTTGAATATCCATGAGTGAATCAAGCTTCAATTGTGCCTCTCATCACCAACTCTAGGATTTGGATCATAGGCTCTCAATTGTACATCTTTTGTAACCCTTGTGAAGGGATTTTTTAGTTCTTTCTTTCAACCTTCGAGTGTTGTATTCGGGCGAGTATTCGGAGAAGCGGAGCCCTTTTTCTCCGTGGTGAGGATTGCCACCAAGGTTAAAGCAATTGTAATTGGCACCGATCTTCGCCAAGGTTAAGAAGATCAAATAGTGAAGCCATCAAACGGTTTGGTTGGTGGAGTGGAGTAGGCATCGGGTTTGAGGACCGAACCACTTTAAATCTCGGGTGCACTCTTTCTATCTCTTTGCTCTTTATATTTTGCATTGCACCATTAGATTTAACTTGTATGCTTAAATATTGTTTTTGATCTCTTAATCGGTTTAAGGTTTTAAAATTGGTAAATTCTAGTTTTCTTAAACAACCGTATTCTCCCTCCTCATAGTTGCCATTTCTATTTCAACTTGGGACCCCCTATATCGGATTTTCAGAAACCTCCACTTGGCCACTCGTTTGAGGATGATAACGGGTGGCAAACTTATGAGTAATACCTTATTTCTTCATAAGAGCTTCAAACGGTCTATTACGAAAGTGCTTACCCCTATCACTAATGATGGCACGAGGTGTACCGAAGCGCGAAAAAATATTTTCTTTAAGAAACTTGACCACCACCTTGTGGTCATTGGATTTGCAAGCAATAGCTTCAATCCATTTTGACACATAATCTACACCTAACCAAATATACAAGTGTAGACACCCCATTTTGACCGGACCCAAGTTCGCTATGCTTGGGCGTGTAGACACCCCATTTTGCTCTGCCTTAAGAAATTAGGGTTTTTCCATCGGTTTTCCAATGTCTTTCCTTCCCGCGTCCGTTTGTTACATTTCTAAATATTTTTGGTCGTTTCCGCCATGTTTTCTAAATATTTTTGGTCGTTTCCGCCATGTTTCGTACTTTTCCGTTGAGTATTGAGAAGGGTTATTCATGAGAATCCGAGCAAAAGAGAATGTGGGACCCGCTGGTGTGGGACCTGCTAGTGTGGGACCCGCTGGTGTGGGACCCGTTTGTGTGGGACCCACTAGTGTGGGACCCGTTTGTGTGGGACCCGCTGATGTGGGACCCGCTTGTGTGGGACCCGCTGATGTGGGACCCGCTTGTGCGGAACCCACAAAGTGGGACTCACCATTAGCATGACTTAACTTTCTCTACCATTTCCACTAACTTCATTTTTCCCTTTAAAATAACACCATTATCTCCATTACCATTATATATTCCATTATTCCCACCACCATTCCCACCATTACCATTATATATTCCATTATTCCCACCACCATTCCCACCATTACCATTATATATTCCATTATCCCCACCACCATTCCCACCATTATCATTATATATTCCATTATCCCCACCACCATTCCCACCATTACCATTATATATTCCATTATCCCCACCACCATTCACACCATTACCATTATATATTCCATTATCCCCACCACCATTCCCACCATTACCATTATATATTCCATTATTCTCCACCACACCCACTATTCTCATTATTTATTTCCACCTCTCCACTAAGTTTTTCACTATATAAAGAGAGGTGATGAGAAGAAGAGGGGAGGAGGGAAGAAAAAAGAGAAAGAAGGGGAGAAAGAGAAGAAGAGAGGGAGAGAAAATAAGAAAAAGGAAAAAAAAAGGAGAGAAGGGGAGAAAGAAAATAAGAGAGGGAGAGAAAATAAGAGAGAGAGAGAGGAAAAAAGAAAAAAACAAAGAAGGAAGCGGAGCGGATCGCACGTCCGCCGGATTTTCGGATTTCTTCGGCTTTTGGATTCGGCGAGGAACTCATCACAGGTAGGTACACTATTTTCGGAATTTTTTAGAATTATTTGGTATATTTTCGGATTTTTGCATGATTTTTAACGATGAAAACTAAAAGATATACTAAACAGATTCCAAAAATAATGAAATTTCGTGGGAAAATAATATGATAATGATACATTCTACCATGAATTTGTGAGAATTTTTGGATTTTGTTTGGTATATTATTTTATGCATTCTTTGAAAATTATCATATTTTGGGAGAATTGTTACTGATGTCAAATCACAGATACATTTCTCCAAATTTTTACAGTAGTCTTAAATTCTATACTTCTTGCTTCTGTAAAATTTTCAAGTGATTTTGATCTTGTTTCATATGAGCTGTAGTGTTAATTCATAATCTGGTTTGAAATTTGAAAAATCCGAAACTGATAGTAAAACGTTTTCTAAATTCATGGAAATCTCACAGAATGCTATTTTCACTTATATCTTACTACTGTAGAAATTTCATGGAATTTAAATTTCTATTTCTAGTAGTTTCTGTGTTATTTTTGCAATCTGGTTTTATTGTTGTTAAATCAAAATTAAATATGAGCTTAATGTAAAAATCCACAAAATTCATCCCGTAAGCTGCATGGATACCCATCTTACTGCTGTAGAAATTTTGATTCATTTCGAATTCGTTTGCTACAGTTTCACTTGTAAAAACACTCATATGTTTAAAATTGATAAAATCCATTGAAAATCTGAAATTAATTGAAAATCATCTGAAAATTTCTAAAGAACCTTAAATCTCTATCACATGTTAACCCCTTAATCCATTGAAACAGAAATCTTAGGGTCTTTAGATTTCCCTCGAAAAATGGCCAGTGCATCCATAATCGTATCTCAATTGCAACCAATCTTTGACAATTTAGATATTTAAGCTATAACATGTTATTGGCTCCGAGGTTACTGTCCACGGAAATCCTGAGATCTGCCAGGCAATAAGATGCTATAACCTAAGTATTAAATTGCGCAAGGAAAGAGCGCACGATTCCCTCCCTTGGATGCCATTCTGGGCCGAAATTGGTGTACCCATAGGAGGCATGCTTTGCCTCATTTAAGAGAGTCTTTGACTCATTTGTTTGTGTGATGTTGTTGTCAGTGAGTCTTTGACTTGTGTTTCCATCTCTTTTAGGGAGTCTTTGACTCGTCTATCCTTTAGTTGTTGTCAGTGGAGTCTTTGACTCGTTTTTCCACCGCTATTAGAGAGTCATTGACTCATTTGTACCCTTCTTTAATATTTTTAGTTAGGAGTTTCTCCTTTAGAGTTGTTGATTACTTCGCTTTAATTAGAGGCTAACTCAGTCTTATTAGAGCTTTGCTTGCTTGGGATCTTGGATCGTTTTCTCTCTTCTTGGGACGCTATCTTTCTTGTTGTGGTTCGTCTCTTTGAGACGTTAGTTGTTTGTTCGGGGTTTCCCCTTTTGGATTTAGGGCTTTGCCCTAGTTTGTGGTTGTTCTTGCGTGTTCCCTTTAAGATTGAAAACATTTAAAGGTTTAGAGCATTGGAAAAGCTTTAAAATCCAAAAACATTAGAAATTTAAAACTCAAAAAACATTTGAAAACTTTAAAAATATCAAAAACATTTGAAAAACATAAAAAAGTCTTTAAAAAAAAATCTAAAGTGTTGAGTGTTTCTTTTAGAAGCGTATTAGGCGAGTTCGATTTTCGAACTACGTTGGCTTGATCCTCTTCCGAGGTACGTAGTGCAGCTTGGGATTTACATCCCAAGTCCAGCCAAACTTTTTTGTAAATAACTATTTTAAACCTTCTTCAAAAACCTTTAAAATCTTGTTTTCAAAAGATCTTCCTCTAGAGTTAGGAGTTTCTCCTAGATAGAGAGTTTTAGAGTTAGGGTTTTTCTTTTGATAGGTTATTTGATTGTTTTTTTGCTGTGTGCTTGTTTTAGAGTTAAGGGTCTGTCCTAGAGTTATAGGAGTGTGGGACCCGATCCCGCGAGAGGGGTGGTGGCGCGAGCCGCCACGCACTATCTCTTGGTCTCTCGTACCCACGCGATTGGCGTGTGCCTTTCATTATTGATTTTAATTCGTCTTTTATGTGAACTTGAGATCACTAAGGCAATCCGAATTCCACACAAAAGAGACTGACAGAGTCGCCACCTAGATGTGGGATCTAGGACCCATAATTAACCAGAAATCTAGACTCGCTACCTGGTTACAAGAATGGAAGGTATGGGGAGTTATCCACCACATGCACCATTCCTGCCCGATAATCGGTCTTCAATTTCAAAAGTTAACTCTTTTAAATTTATTTTAAATGGCTCATTCAACTCCTTGTTAATGTGCTATCTATGTGACATGCATCCTATGATCTAATTTCAATGTGAATCCTAAATGTGTATCTTGATTTCTTAATTGGTTTGGATTCAATCTAAGTGAAAGTTCTCCTAAATTCTAATTTCATGGAAAATCCTAAGTGATTTGATTGTTTCAACAGTTTTAAAAGTGATTAGCCCGAGTCCTCAGATGATCTGGTATTCATCCAAAGAAGCCTACGTATCCCCGCCTCCACGAGAATCAAGGCAACGTAGTTCTTCGCGCCTATTCTAAGCTAGGCTGCCTAAGACACCTAGACTTCTATCCTAGACTCGATCTAAACCGAACCGGTTATTAAAGTTTCTTGTACGATTATTTAAATTTCAGTGAATTGTGGATTTTATGACACCCTATATGCCCTAACTAAATGCAGATTAGCCCTAAGCTAATGCAGGTGGTTCTTACAACCTATGTGTGACTAGGCTATATTTCCTAAGGAAAACCAAGGGTGGACTAGCGTATCCTACTCTAGTCATCACTCGGCGATGTGGATCGCCGACTGACCGGACGGAGGCGCTCCTATAACTCTAGGACAGACCCTTAACTCTAAAACAAGCACACAACAAACAAACAATCAAATAACCTATCAAAAGAAAAACCCTAACTCTAAAACTCTCTATCTAGGAGAAACTCCTAACTCTAGAGGAAGATCTTTTGAAAATAAGATTTTAAAGGTTTTTGAAGAAGGTTTAAAATAGTTATTTACAAAAAAGTTTGGCTGGACTTGGGATGTAAATCCCAAGCTGCACTACGTACCTCGGAAGAGGATCAAGCCAACGTAGTTCGAAAATCGAACTCGCCTAATACGCTTCTAAAAGAAACACTCAACACTTTAGATTTTTTTTAAAGACTTTTTTATGTTTTTCAAATGTTTTTGATATTTTTAAAGTTTTCAAATGTTTTTTGAGTTTTAAATTTCTAATGTTTTTGGATTTTAAAGTTTTTCCAATGCTCTAAACCTTTAAATGTTTTCAATCTTAAAGGGAACACGCAAGAACAACCACAAACTAGGGCAAAGCCCTAAATCCAAAAGGGGAAACCCCGAACAAACAACTAACGTCTCAAAGAGACGAACCACAACAAGAAAGATAGCGTCCCAAGAAGAGAGAAAACGATCCAAGATCCCAAGCAAGCAAAGCTCTAATAAGACTGAGTTAGCCTCTAATTAAAGCGAAGTAATCAACAACTCTAAAGGAGAAACTCCTAACTAAAAATATTAAAGAAGGGTACAAATGAGTCAATGACTCTCTAATAGCGGTGGAAAAACGAGTCAAAGACTCCACTGACAACAACTAAAGGATAGACGAGTCAAAGACTCCATAAAAGAGATGGAAACACAAGTCAAAGACTCACTGACAACAACATCACACAAACAAATGAGTCAAAGACTCTCTTAAATGAGGCAAAGCATGCCTCCTATGGGTACACCAATTTCGGCCCAGAATGGCATCCAAGGGAGGGAATCGTGCGCTCTTTCCTTGCGCAATTTAATACTTAGGTTATAGCATCTTATTGCCTGGCAGATCTCAGGATTTCCGTGGACAGTAACCTCGGAGCCAATAACATGTTATAGCTTAAATATCTAAATTGTCAAAGATTGGTTGCAATTGAGATACGATTATGGATGCACTGGCCATTTTTCGAGGGAAATCTAAAGACCCTAAGATTTCTGTTTCAATGGATTAAGGAGTTAACATGTGACAGAGATTTAAGGTTCTTTAGAAATTTTCAGATGATTTTCAATTAATTTCGGATTTTCAATGGATTTTATCAATTTTAAACATATGAGTGTTTTTACAAGTGAAACTGTAGCAAACGAATTCGAAATGAATCAAAATTTCTACAGCAGTAAGATGGGTATCCATGCAGCTTACGGGATGAATTTTGTGGATTTTTACATTAAGCTCATATTTAATTTTGATTTAACAACAATAAGACCAGATTGCAAAAATAACACAGAAACTACTAGAAATAGAAATTTAAATTCCATGAAATTTCTACAGTAGTAAGATATAAGTGAAAATAGCATGCTGTGAGATTTCCATGAATTTAGAAAACGTTTTACTATCAGTTTCGGATTTTTCAAATTTCAAACCAGATTATGAATTAACACTACAGCTCATATGAAACAAGATCAAAATCACTTGAATTTTTACAGAAGCAAGAAGTATAGAATTTAAGACCACTGTAAAAATTTGGAGAAATGTATCTGTGATTTGACATCAGTAACAATTCTCCCAAAATATGATAATTTTCAAAGAATGCATAAAATAATATACCAAAAAAAATCCAAAAATTCTTACAAATTCATGGTAGAATGTATCATTATCATATTATTTTCCCACGAAATTTCATTATTTTTGGAATCTGTTTAGTATATCTTTTAGTTTTCTTCGTTAAAAATCATGCAAAAATCCGAAAATATACCAAATAATTCTAAAAAATTCCGAAAACAGTGTACCTACCTGTGATGAGTTCCTCGCCGAATCCAAAAGCCGAAGAAATCCGAAAATCCGGCGGACGTGCGATCCGCTCCGCTTCCTTCTTTGTTTTTTTCTTTTTTCCTCTCTCTCTCTCTTATTTTCTTTCCCTCTCTTATTTTCTTTCTCCCCTTCTCTCCTTTTTTTTTTCTTTTTCTTATTTTCTCTCCCTCTCTTCTTCTCTTTCTCCCCTTCTTTCTCTTTTTTCTTCCCTCCTCCCCTCTTCTTCTCATCACCTCTCTTTATATAGTGAAAAACTTAGTGGAGAGGTGGAAATAAATAATGAGAATAGTGGGTGTGGTGGAGAATAATGGAATATATAATGGTAATGGTGGGAATGGTGGTGGGGATAATGGAATATATAATGGTAATGGTGTGAATGGTGGTGGGGATAATGGAATATATAATGGTAATGGTGGTGGGGATAATGGAATATATAATGGTAATGGTGGGAATGGTGGTGGGGATAATGGAATATATAATGATAATGGTGGGAATGGTGGTGGGGATAATGGAATATATAATGGTAATGGTGGGAATGGTGGTGGGAATAATGGAATATATAATGGTAATGGTGGGAATGGTGGTGGGAATAATGGAATATATAATGGTAATGGAGATAATGGTGTTATTTTAAAGGGAAAAATGAAGTTAGTGGAAATGGTAGAGAAAGTTAAGTCATGCTAATGGTGAGTCCCACTTTGTGGGTTCCGCACAAGCGGGTCCCACATCAGCGGGTCCCACACAAGCGGGTCCCACATCAGCGGGTCCCACACAAACGGGTCCCACACTAGTGGGTCCCACACAAACGGGTCCCACACCAGCGGGTCCCACACTAGCAGGTCCCACACCAGCGGGTCCCACATTCTCTTTTGCTCGGATTCTCATGAATAACCCTTCTCAATACTCAACGGAAAAGTACGAAACATGGCGGAAACGACCAAAAATATTTAGAAAACATGGCGGAAACGACCAAAAATATTTAGAAATGTAACAAACGGACGCGGGAAGGAAAGACATTGGAAAACCGATGGAAAAACCCTAATTTCTTAAGGCAGAGCAAAATGGGGTGTCTACACGCCCAAGCATAGCGAACTTGGGTCCGGTCAAAATGGGGTGTCTACAACAAGTTTCCAAAAGAGTTGGGAAACGGACCCATAAAATCAATACCCCACACATCGAAGATTTCTACCACTAAGATCGGGTTGAGGGGCATCATATTTCGCTTTGTAACTCTTCCTAACGACTGACAAGATCTACATGCGTTACAAAATCAAAAGCATCCCTAAAAAGACTAGGCCAATAGAAACCAAATTGTAAAACTTTGTGCGCGGTTTTCTTTGCACTAAAGTGGCCACCACAGGCTTGATCATGGCAAAAAGATGGTGCTCATGATCGGGCACACATCGTCGAACAATCTGATCCGAACAAGTTTTGAACAGATAGGGATCATCCTAAAAGAAATACTTTACCTGTGAGGGAAACCGGTATTTGTCTTGGTTGGACCAATGATCTGGTGTAGCACCTGTAACCAAGTAATTCACAATATCCGCATACCATGGCTCACTAAAAATAGCAAACAATTGCTCATCAGGGAAGTTTTCATTAATTGGACCTTCGTCATTCTTTGCATTAGGAAGTCTAGACAAGTGATCGGCAACCAAGTTTTCCGTACCCTTTTTATCTCTAATTTCCAAATCAAACTCTTGAAGAAGTAAAACCCACCGAATGAGGCGAGCTTTAGCATCCTTCTTTCCAACGAGATACTTGATTGCCGAATGGTGGGTATAAATTATCACATGCGATCCAATCAAGTAAGACCTAAACTTTTCTAATGCAAACACAACCGCTAGAAATTCTTATTCCGTAGTGGTGTAGTTGAGTTGTGCATCATTGAGAGTCCTACTTGCATAATAGATTACATGCGGTAATTTATTGAATCTTTGACCCAACACGGCTCCTATTGCAAAGTCGGAAGCATCACACATAATTTCAAACGGTTTGGTCCAATTAGGTGCTTGAATGATGGGAGCCATAGTAAGCTGCCTTTTCAAACACTCAAAAGAATCAAAGCATTCTTTGGAAAACTCAAATTTTTGATCTTTTGCTAACAAGTTGGTTAGAGGCCTAGCAATTTTAGAAAACTCTTTTATAAAACGTCGGTAAAAGCCCGCATGGCCTAAAAATGATAGAATATCCTTCACACTTTTGGGCGGTGGAAGATGGACAATGAGATCCACCTTAGCTTTATCAACCTTAATACCTTCTTTTGAAATCACATGACCTAGAACTATGCCCTCTTTTACCATAAAATGACACTTTTCCCAATTGAGGAGAAGGTTCTTTTCTCTACTCCTTTTTAAGACCAATTTTAAGTGATGTAAACATTCTGCATAGGTGGAGCAATGAATAGAAAAATCATCCATAAAAACCTCTAAGAAGGTCTCCACCATGTCAGAAAAGATACTCATCATGCATCTTTGGAAATTTGCCGGAGCATTACATAAGCCAAAAGGCATGCGTCTATAAGCAAACGTTCCAATAGTGCAAGAAATAGTAGGACATCCTGGGTCCTTATACTTAGCCACCATTTGTTGAGACAAGATGGAACTTATATTTGCGGCCAAGAAAGCTTTCTTGGGCACATTAGTTGTGCGCTTTTGTGTGCACAAATCTTTCAACACTTTGGCATAAGTAGGAACCTGAGAAATGGCATCTAATAAAGGAATGTTAATTTGCACTTGTTTAAACACATTTAAAATTTTATCAATGGCATCCACCTTCTTATTATTAGCAAGTCTCCTTGGAAAATGAGCTTTAGGCACATACTCATTTTCAGGTGGAGAAACAGCCTGCTCTTCACTTACCTGTTTGGGTTCTGCAATCGAGCCTGTTGGAGGGGAGTCTTTTCTTACCTCTTTGGATGTTTCTTGTATATCTATAGAAGGTTTAGATCTGACCTCCTCCTTGTGGTAATCTCTACCACTCCTTAAAGCATATACGGCATTACATTCGTTGGAGGGGTCTTGCGGCGGCAATTGGTTGAATGGCATTCAACTGATTTGGCGGTACCTGTTGATTCACATTCATATTCACGTTCCTTGGATTAGGAACGGGTTGACTTGGCATCTTCCCCTTTTCCCTCTCATGCAACGCCATGGCAAGTTGGGAGATTTGCTTCTCCATGTTGTGTTGGCTTGTCATGAAAGTGCTAGTGAGAAGTTCTATGCTTTTTTCTAAGGAAGCTATGCGTGCCGACTCTCCTTGTTTTTAAAAATCCGGCGGTTGCTGATTTGAAACATTATTAATCATGGGGTTTTAAAAAGTAGGAGGGGTAGGGGATGGCCGAACAAAAGTGGGAGGGAAGGTGGGCCTAGGTTGGCCGAATTGGCCTTGGCCTTAGAAATTAGATGGTCCACCTTGACTCCATGAAAAGTTGGGATGATTTCTCCATTCCGGATTATAAGTGCTAGAATAAGGATTATTAGAATACAAAGCACTTACATTCTCATTAGAATTACCAAATTTAGCAAGAGTTGGACACTCTTCCATGACATGGTTCGTGGCTTGACCCCAACTACACATAGGAACACTATGTGCAATTTGATTGACTTGTGAAGGTCCTTTGACAACTATTGCTTTTAGTCTTTTGATAAGGCTATCAAGATGGGCCTCTTTTGCCACGGCACCCTCTATTAGAAATCCTTTACTTGAAGTGACTCTCTCACCGTCTTGAGTGGATTCCCACTCTCTCGTTTTTTCCGCCAAATCAAGTAAGAAGTTCCATGCTGCGGCCTCATCCGTGAAAGATGTAAAACCGTTAGGACACATGGATTCAAGAAGTTGCTTTGTTTGGTAATCTATGCCCTCATAAATAATTTGGCATAAGTGCCACAAATCAATTCCATGGTGAGGACACTCTTGGAGTAGGTTTTTGAACCTCTCCATAAACTTAGAAAATGACTCTAATGGCTTTTGTTTGAATTGTAAAATATTGTTCCTAAGCTTATTAGTTTTATGTAATGGAAAAAACTTTTTTAGGAAAGCGACGGCGAACTCCTCCCAAGTGGTGATGGAGTTCGTTGGTAAGCCATAGAGCCACTTTTTGGCTCCATCCTTGAGTGAAAACGTAATAAACCGCAACTTTACCGCATCATCGGTAAGTTGTTGTAACTTAATCAAAGCACATACGTCTTCAAACTCACGAAAAAATAAATAAGCATCCTCCGAAGGGAGGCCATGAAAATGAGGAAGCAAAGAGATAAATTGCGATTTTAGCTCAAAATTGTTGCCCTGTGCAATCGGCAATCTAATGCAAGAAGGTTGCGCGGTTCGAGCCGGATATAAGCGATCGCGCAAACTCTTGGGTGGCTCTTGTTCTTCCGCCATGACTACTTGATTTGGATTTGGTGCGATGTCTTCCGCCGTCTCTAACCGGTTTGCTCTTTCTAGTCGATTGGCCGAGTTCCGCACCCAACCTGCACTCATAAACACAAGAAAACCAAGTAAGAGAGATGGATAGGCAAGAAACAAAAATTATAACTGAACTAAAAATAACTACTAATCTAACACTTCGAATAATTAAGATTCTAAAGCAACTCTCTTCACCGGCAACGGCGCACAAAACTTGATTGCAAAATTAAATAACCGCAAGTGCACGGATCGTGTAAATACGGGTCGAACTCAGGGTAGAGAAATCTAGTTGTCAATTCTATTCTTTTACCGATTAGAATACTAGGTTTGATATAATGTTGCCTGGAATGGACTCAGGATTTCCGTGGAGTTAGACCTAGGAGCCAACACTATATCTAAGCGTATATTCTATTCAATCTAAGAATCAAATTCAACTAAGATCTTTTTTATTTAAAATCCTAATTTAGGCAAAGTGTACCAAATTTTAATGATCTCTATTAACTACTTATCTAATTTAATTAGAAAACTAAATTCTAAGGGCTTAAGTAAATTGGAAAATTGCAAAAGGAATTTGGAATAGTGTAAAAACCTTAATTCAATATAAAAGATTACTTAGGGTTAGAATCCACCATGGGTTTGGATTAGATTGATTAATTAAAACAACTCTTGAATTGGGTTGAAAATTCGATTAACTAGTCAATAAGGAATAAGATCAAAGGGATGTCATTCCTTATAAGTAATTAATCAAATCCACTCTCCAATTTATATTAATTATGTAGAACTTTATATTTGTTAATCAACAATCATTCATACGAAAGGTGAAACCCAATGGCATGAATGATTGGGATTTTCCAAACACATAATCCTACACAATTTTTTAATTGAATACATTGATTTAATTATAAATATTTCTCCTTTCCCATGGCTTCAACTAAACCCTAAGTAATTAGGATTTAGTTGTTCATGGAAAATGAAAGAAAAACAAAAATAAAGGACATAGAAAAGAGAAGAGATGCCATATAAGAACTTAAACAAGCAAAATAACACAAGTACTCTCTTTAATATTGAACTTCGAAACAAAAGTACATCGAATTATAACTTGGAATTGAACTTGAAAATTAAGAACAAAAGTAAAGTAAACTTAGTCTTTTTCTCTTCTTCTCAAGCTTTGGTTGACTCCTTGTTCGCCTTCCTTCAAGCCTTGATCGCCTTAGATTGATGTTGAACGGTTGGATCGACCCCCTTGATTTGGGAGAGAAAAAGAATGAAAAATAAAACAAGAGAATAAGAGGGAATTAATGGGCAAAATTTTGAGAAGAACATGAAGAGGCGGAAAATTATTAGAAAAGAACAAAATAAAGAGATGATAGCAAAAAGAGAGGGTTCGGCCAACTTAGGGGTGAGAAAAAAAAAACAGAGAGAGCCAGAGAGCATGGGAGTGAGACAAACTATATATGTGTTTTCTCTTTCTTTTTTTTTGTTGCTCAGCTGAGCTTTTCAAAAATGGCAAGTGCTTTGCTTTCGGCTGATGGCAACTTGTATTGCATGGCATCTTTCTTTATTCGCATGACACGGTAGCATGTATGGCATATCAATTAATAGCATCTTTGGATCGGCTTCTGTTTTTGTTTTGTTTATGGGAACAGCAAATTGCTATTTTATAGCATGCATAGCATAGCTAACATGCCATATACATAGCCTTATATCAACAGCAACATGCCTCTATTTGATACATAGCTTTGAACAATTATTGCATTGGAACAGCAACATGGCTTGCATATATGGACAAAAGAGATGAAGAAGGGAAAGTGAAAGTGGGTCCCTCATGTGCTGTCTGCGTTTGGAATATAGTATTAGAAAATACCATTTTCTAATCCAAGAAAAACAAAAACGTGGGCTGCTTGTTTTAGACAAAGGTGGGTCCCATTTTTCTATGCTTCCAAAAAAAAAAAAAAAAATTCATGGGCTGAATTGGCTTGCATGGTTTTGGTTGGCAAGATGCCAAATTTAGTATTGTTGCTTTCCATAATGTGAGAGTAGCACCATGTAATGGTCGAGTGGGCCCCATAATAGAAATTGCGGAATCATGAGGTGGAGAAGGGAGTTGCCACAACCATGTTTTGATAGCTACACTAACTAATCTCCTCCTTACATCAAAGGTTATTATATCCCATGGTTGTTGCGATATCATTTCAATTCACTAGCCAAAAAGCTGCTTCAAAACAAACCGGATCACCACCTTCCATTTAATCTCACTGGGCTGTATGATGTCTATCTAAAACCTTGTGTGGATTCCATATAATGTTGGGCATACGATGGGCTCACATCACATGACCGAGACCCCATTTTGGACTGATTCAAATCGTCCAATTAATGAACCACATTCATGAGCTATGTCATTTTCATGGATTAATCCTAACCATGAATTTTTATGGGCTACAATTTAATTAAGACTTCTTAAATTCTTTCTACCCAATAAATGGATGGTTCGGATTACTTCTATGATATCGTAGTGCACTTAATTGGGTGATCAAATCCACCCACTAATTATCTCGATAAAATAATGCGAACCATTCATTTAAATGATCTTGGCCATCCAAAATATAGCTCATCCAGAAATCATCCTTGCTCTCAAATCAGCCCATATTTGTGCGAAAATCCAAAACAAAAGAGAGTAGCTTTAGCAAAGCAATAAATTGCATCTTATGGGTTCGGCCAATATTGGACTCTTCAATGTTGAGAACTTAGATAATCTAAGCCATTCAAATTGTAGCACCCATAACTGACCCTGATCTGGACACCCTATAAATTTTCTTTGGAATTTCGTCTCTCCAGCTCATTTTCTGTAAAAATTCAGAAATTACCCTGTAACACCAAAAACAAAAAAAATACCTTAGTTGCACCGCTTTAAATGAGAAAATTACATGTTTTTTCTAACTACAATTCACACATAAATGTGCTCATCAGATTCCCCCATACTTGAGATTTGCTTGTCCTCAAGCAAATAAGAAGAAAATAAACAAAACCGAAACAACAAAATAAAATCCTAACTCACTTTCGTAGGAATCACGATTGCACTTAGCATGTGCAACAAGCCTTTAAACCCCTAGGTTACCCGAGTGGACGAGTTTTGTCTCGTGAGTGTTTGCAGTGAATATACACACAAAATTCCAAAAACAAACTTTTCTTTCCAAATTTAACTATAGAATAAAGCTAAAAATTTCTAATCATTTTTCTTTGATAAACTACTCAAAATAGAAGAACAAGAATACTCCCACACTTAATCTTTGCATCGTATCCCAAGTTAGAAAAATTAGAAAAATATTTTAAACAAGGAATCCTCTTTTGAATTTGTCTTACTTTGCTCCCTTAAACTTGCCTCTAATGTAATCGTACCATAAAAGAAATTTGATTTTGAAACTTAATAGAAAAATTAAAATCTTATATGGTCCACCATCCTTTACACTTTTCCATTACTTTCTAAGAACAGAACTCAGTTTTTGTAATCCTCTACTGCTTTTGGCGTGAATGACATGCAGGGCATGCACCAGACACCCAGGCTACTAAGCAGTGGCCGACTAATCTTTGATTTGCATATGTCATAGACATTGATGCATATGAGTTCAAATTTTACCTTTGATTACGTGCAATGCTTTGATTTATTAAGCTTTCTAATTGACCCATGTATGGAGTTTTCAGTCAGTTGCTCTCAAGCCAGTTGGCTTTAAGGAACTAGGCATAAAAACCCTTCAGAGCTCAAGTCAAAAAGGCTACAAATCAAAACTATAATCAAGAAGAAAACTTTCTAAAAATCATTCATTCTTTCTTTTGTTTCAACCTTTCTTTCCTTTTTATCCATACCATATAAAAAGTAAGTTTCTATTTCTATTTCTTATTCAAATCCTTTTAAAAGAAAGATTCCAAAAGAAAACAAAACTAAGAAAGAAAAATATTCTTTCTAATTTTTCAAATTTCAAAATTAAAATATCCACTAACTTTCTTTCTTAAAATAGGAAAACAACTTTCTTTTTAAGAATACCAACTTCTTTCTAATTTGAAAAATTACCAAAAACAAAAGGAAAAGAAAATTTCTAACTTTAACTATAGAAAAGATTAGAAAAGAAAGTTTTCAAAAGCTACCCCCCATACTTGATTTATGCATTGTCCTCAAGGCATTAAAAATAGAAAGAAAAATATGAGGACTAAAAATAGAAAGGAGGGTACGTACCGTATTTGTTTAGGCATGATTCGAATAGGAAGGTTCATGGAGATCCATGACCTCTTCCATATCCGGCTTTGACAACTCAATAAATGGCTTTAATCTTTGACCATTAACTTTAAAAATCTCACCATTGCTTGGATTTAGAACCTCGACCGCACCATGGGAGAAAACTGTATGCACAATGTATGGTCCATCCCATCGAGACCGCAACTTACCAGGAAAGATATGCAATCTTGAATTGTAGAGAAGCACTTTTTCGCCCTCTTGAAACGATTTTCTCAAAATATGTTTATCAGGAAAAGCTTTTGTCTTCTCTTTGTAGATTTTTGCATTCTCATAGGCATCATTCAGCAACTCTTCCAACTCAGCAAGTTGAAGTCTTCTATAATTACCTGCATAAGACAAATAAAAATTTAGTTTCTTAATAGCCCAAAAAGCATTATGTTCCAATTCAACCGGGAGGTGACAAGCTTTGCCATAAACAAGGCGGTAAGGAGACTGACCAAGATCAGTCTTGAATGCCGTCATATGAGCCCACAAGGCATCCACTAATCTAACGGACCAATCTTTGCGGTTTGGATTCACTGTCTTCTCCAAAATTTGCTTAATTTGCCTATTTGAAACCTCCACTTGGCCACTCGTTTGAGGATGATAACGGGTGGCAAACTTATGAGTAATACCTTATTTCTTCATAAGCGCTTCAAACGGTCTATTACGAAAGTGCTTACCCCTATCACTAATGATGGCACGAGGTGTACCGAAGCGCGAAAAAATATTTTCTTTAAGAGACTTGACCGCCACCTTGTGGTCATTGGATTTGCAAGCAATAGCTTCAATCCATTTTGACACATAATCTACACCTAACCAAATATACAAGTTTCCAAAAGAGTTGGGAAACGGACCCATAAAATCAATACCCCACACATCGAAGATTTCTACCACTAAGATCGGGTTGAGGGGCATCATATTTCGCTTTGTAACTCTTCCTAACGACTGACAAGATCTACATGCGTTACAAAATCAAAAGCATCCCTAAAAAGACTAGGCCAATAGAAACCACATTGTAAAACTTTGTGCGCGGTTTTCTTTGCATTAAAGTGGCCACCACAGGCTTGATCATGGCAAAAAGATAGAATCGATTGGTGCTCATGATCGGGCACACATCGTCGGACAATCTGATCCGAACAAGTTTTGAACAGATAGGGATCATCCTAAAAGAAATACTTTACCTGTGAGGGAAACCGGTATTTCTCTTGGTTGGACCAATGATCCGGTGTAGCACCTGTAACCAAGTAATTCACAATATCCGCATACCATGGCTCACTAAAAATAGCAAACAATTGCTCATCACGGAAGTTTTCATTAATTGGACCTTCATCATTCTTTGCATTAGGAAGTCTAGACAAGTGATCGGCAACCAAGTTTTCCGTACCCTTTTTATCTCTAATTTCCAAATCAAACTCTTGAAGAAGTAAAACCCACCGAATGAGGCGAGCTTTAGCATCCTTCTTTCCAACGAGATACTTGATTGCCGAATGGTGGGTATAAATTATCACATGTGATCCAATCAAGTAAGACCTAAACTTTTCTAATGCAAACACAACCGCTAGAAATTCTTTTTCCGTAGTGGTGTAGTTGAGTTGTGCATCATTGAGAGTCCTACTTGCATAATAGATTACATGCGGTAATTTATTGAATCTTTGACCCAACACGGCTCCTATTGCAAAGTCGGAAGCATCACACATAATTTCAAACGGTTTGGTCCAATTAGGTGCTTGAATGATGGGAGCCATAGTAAGCTGCTTTTTCAAACACTCAAAAGAATCGAAGCATTCTTTGGAAAACTCAAATTTTTGATCTTTTGCTAACAAGTTGGTTAGAGGCCTAGCAATTTTAGAAAACTCTTTTATAAAACGTCGGTAAAAGCCCGCATGGCCTAAAAATGATAGAATATCCTTCACACTTTTGGGCGGTGGAAGATGGACAATGAGATCCACCTTAGCTTTATCAACCTTAATACCTTCTTTTGAAATCACATGACCTAGAACTATGCCCTCTTTTACCATAAAATGGCACTTTTCCCAATTGAGGAGAAGGTTCTTTTCTCTACTCCTTTTTAAGACCAATTTTAAGTGATGTAAACATTCTGCATAGGTGGAGCCATGAATAGAAAAATCATCCATAAAAACCTCTAAGAAGGTCTCCACCATGTCAGAAAAGATACTCATCATGCATCTTTGGAAATTTGCCGGAGCATTACATAAGCCAAAAGGCATGCGTCTATAAGCAAACGTTCCAATAGTGCAAGAAATAGTAGGACATCCTGGGTCCTTATACTTAGCCACCATTTGTTGAGACAAGATGGAACTTATATTTGCGGCCAAGAAAGCTTTCTTGGGCACATTAGTTGTGCGCTTTTGTGTGCACAAATCTTTCAACACTTTGGCATAAGTAGGAACCTGAGAAATGGCATCTAATAAAGGAATGTTAATTTGCACTTGTTTAAACACATTTAAAATTTTATCAATGGCATCCACCTTCTTATTATTATCAAGTCTCCTTGGAAAATGAGCTTTAGGCACATACTCATTTTCAGGTGGAGAAACAGCCTGCTCTTCACTTACCTGTTTGGGTTCTGCAATCGAGCCTGTTGGAGGGGAGTCTTTTCTTACCTCTTTGGATGTTTCTTGTATATCTATAGAAGGTTTAGATCTGACCTCCTCCTTGTGGTAATCTCTACCACTCCTTAAAGCATATACGGCATTACATTCGTTGGAGGGCTCTTGCGGCGGCAATTGGTTGAATGGCATTCAACTGATTTGGCGGTACCTGTTGATTCACATTCATATTCACGTTCCTTGGATTAGGAACGGGTTGACTTGGCATCTTCCCCTTTTCCCTCTCATGCAACGCCATGGCAAGTTGGGAGATTTGCTTCTCCATGTTGTGTTGGCTTGTCATGAAAGTGCTAGTGAGAAGTTCTATGCTTTTTTCTAAGGAAGCTATGCGTGCCGACTCTCCTTGTTTTTAAAAATCCGGCGGTTGCTGATTTGAAACATTATTAATCATGGGGTTTTAAAAAGTAGGAGGGGTAGGGAATGGCCGAACAAAAGTGGGAGGGAAGGTGGGCCTAGGTTGGCCGAATTGGCCTTGGCCTTGGAAATTAGATGGTCCACCTTGACTCCATGAAAAGTTGGGATGATTTCTCCATTCCGGATTATAAGTGCTAGAATAAGGATTATTAGAATACAAAGCACTTACATTCTCATTAGAATTACCAAATTTAGCAAGAGTTGGACACTCTTCCATGACATGGTTCGTGGCTTGACCCCAACTACACATAGGAACACTATGTGCAATTTGATTGACTTGTGAAGGTCCTTTGACAACTATTGTTTTTAGTCTTTTGATAAGGCTATCAAGATGGGCCTCTTTTGCCACGGCACCCTCTATTAGAAATCCTTTACTTGAAGTGACTCTCTCACCGTCTTGAGTGGATTCCCACTCTCTCGTTTTTTCCGCCAAATCAAGTAAGAAGTTCCATGCTGCGGCCTCATCTGTGAAAGATGTAAAACCGTTAGGACACATGGATTCAAGAAGTTGCTTTGTTTGGTAATCTATGCCCTCATAAATAATTTGGCATAAGTGCCACAAATCAATTCCATGGTGAGGACACTCTTGGAGTAGGTTTTTGAACCTCTCCATAAACTTAGAAAATGACTCTAATGGCTTTTGTTTGAATTGTAAAATATTGTTCCTAAGCTTATTAGTTTTATGTAATGGAAAAAACTTTTTTAGGAAAGCGACGGCGAACTCCTCCCAAGTGGTGATGGAGTTCGTTGGTAAGCCATAGAGCCACTTTTAGGCTCCATCCTTGAGTGAAAACGTAATAAACCGCAACTTTACCGCATCATCGGTAAGTTGTTGTAACTTAATCAAAGCACATACATCTTCAAACTCACGAAAAAATAAACAAGCATCCTCCGAAGGGAGGCCATGAAAATGAGGAAGCAAAGAGATAAATTGCGATTTTAGCTCAAAATTGTTGCCCTGTGCAATCGGCAATCTAATGCAAGAAGGTTGCGCGGTTCGAGCCGGATATAAGTGATCGCGCAAACTCTTGGGTGGCTCTTGTTCTTCCGCCATGGCTACTTGATTTGGATTTGGTGCGATGTCTTCCGCCGTCTCTAACCGGTTTGCTCTTTCTAGTCGATTGGCCGAGTTCCGCACCCAACCTGCACTCATAAACACAAGAAAACCAAGTAAGAGAGATGGATAGGCAAGAAACAAAAATTATAACTGAACTAAAAATAACTACTGAATTGGGTTGAAAATTCGATTAACTAGTCAATAAGGAATAAGATCAAAGGGATGTCATTCCTTATAAGTAATTAATCAAATCCACTCTCCAATTTATATTAATTATGTAGAACTTTATATTTGTTAATCAACAATCATTCATACGAAAGGTGAAACCCAATGGCATGAATGATTGGGATTTTCCAAACACATAATCCTACACAATTTTTTAATTGAATACATTGATTTAATTATAAATATTTCTCCTTTCCCATGGCTTCAACTAAACCCTAAGTAATTAGGATTTAGTTGGTCATGAAAAATGGAAGAAAAACAAAAATAAAGGAGATAGAAAAGAGAAGAGATGCTTTATAAGAACTTAAACAAGCAAAATAACACAAGTACTCTCTTTAATATTGAACTTCGAAACAAAAGTACATCGAATTATAACTTGGAATTGAACTTGAAAATTAAGAACAAAAGTAAAGTAAACTTAGTCTTTTTCTCTTCTTCTCAAGTTTTGGTTGACTCCTAGTTCGCCTTCCTTCAAGCCTTGATCGCCTTAGATTGATGTTGAACGGTTGGATCGACCCCCTTGATTTGGGAGAGAAAAAGAATGAAAAATAAAACAAGAGAATAAGAGGGAATTAATGGGCAAAATTTTGAGAAGAACAAGAAGAGGCGGAAAAGTATTAGAAAAGAACAAAATAAAGAGATGATAGCAAAAAGTGAGAATTCGGCCAACTTAGGGTGAGAAAAAAAAAACAGAGAGAGCCAGAGAGCATGGGAGTGAGACAAACTATATATGTGTTTTCTCTTTTTTTTTGTTGCTCGGCTGAGCTTTTCAAAAATGGCAAGTGCTTTGCTTTATGGCATAGCAATTAATAGCATCTTTGGATCGGCTTCTGTTTTTGTTTTGTTTATGGGAACAGCAAATTGCTATTTTATAGCATGCATAGCATAGCTAACATGCCATATACATAGCCTTATATCATCAGCAACATGCCTCTATTTGATACATAGCTTTGAACGGCTATTGCATGGGAACAGCAACATGGCTTGCATATGTGGACAAAAGAGATGAAGAAGGGAAAGTGAAAGTGGGTCCCTCATGTGTTGTCTGTGTTTGGAATATAGTATTAGAAAATACCAGTTTCTAATCCAAGAAAAACAAAAACGTGGGGTCCTTGTTTTAGACCAAGGTGGGTCCCATTTTTCCATGCGTCCAAAAAAAACAAAAAATTCATGGGCTGAATTGGCTTGCATGGTGTGGTACCCTGATCCCGTGAGAGGGGTGGGGCGCGAGCCGCCGCGCTCTCTCTTGGTCTCTCGTATCCACGCGATTGGCGTGTGTTTTTTAAGTGTTGATTGTAATTCGTCTTTTATGTGAACTTGGGATCACTAAGGCAATCTGAATTCCACACGAAAGAGACTGACAGAGTCGCCACCTAGATGTGGGATCTAGGACCCGTAATTAACCAGAAATCTAGACTCGCTACCTGGTCACGAGAATGGAAGGTATGGGGAGTTATCCGCCACATGCACCATTCCTGCCCGATAATCGGTCTTCGATTCCAAAAGCTAACTCTTTTAAATTTATTTTAAATGGCTCATTCAACTCTATGTTAATGTGCGAACTAAGTGACATGCATCCTATGATCTAATTTCAATGTG
This sequence comes from Tasmannia lanceolata, assembly GCF_043159265.1. Taxonomy (NCBI): domain Eukaryota; kingdom Viridiplantae; phylum Streptophyta; class Magnoliopsida; order Canellales; family Winteraceae; genus Tasmannia; species Tasmannia lanceolata. The sequence goes on along the minus strand of NW_027518683.1, from coordinate 48,223,355 downwards.
AATCCTAGATGTGTATCTTGATTTATTAATTTGTCTGGATTCATTCTAAGTGAAAGTTCTCCTAGAATTCTAATTTCAAGGAAAGCCCTAAATGATTTGATTAAGCATTTACAAGAAAATTAATATCCAAAACACCACAATTTGTTGTGGTGCCGACTCGCGGGTGGTATGCCGTCAGACATCCAAGCTGCCTACGTACCCAAGCCTCACTGGGATCAGAGTCGACGTAGTTCGGTGCACCTAAGCTAAGCTACATATGCCTAACTCAACTAAGACACCGACCTAGACAGGATTGACTGTTTCAACAGTTTTAAGAGAAGTTATTTAATTCGAGTTGAGGATTTTATTATCTTAGGATTTCATCTAAGATGCTATATGATTCTTATCTAAATGCAAGTTGTCCCTTAGACTAATGCAGGTTTGCCTACATCCTAGTTTACTAGGCTTGTCCTAGGGAAAGAGTGGGTGACTAGTGTAACTAGACCTATGGCACGGTTGCTATACATAGCAAGCGTCCGTGATGAGGCTGCACTCCTAACTCTAGGACTCCCTAAAACCTAGGACACGACACAACACCAGTGTTCCTAAATTGGGCTCTAAGGGTCCTTACGAAGAAAACCGTGATCCAACGGTCCCGAAAGACACAAGACAAATCGATTTAAATTATCGAGGTTAGTGAAAAAAAAAAGGATGGAAGAGATGATGAAATAGTGTGAGGGAATGAGAAGATAGAGAAAGGTGCGACTGAACTTGGGAGTGCCAAATTGCCTACGTACCCCGCGATGGGGATCAAGCCACACGTAGTTCCGCTGGGGAGGTTGCTTGGATTTTGGAAAACAGAATTGGTATTTGGATCAGGAATCGGGTTTGTATTTGAGCATTGGACTTGAGATTCAGAAACATTGATTTAGCAATGGGATTTTGGAATTGGGAATTTGCATCAAAGAATTGAGCATATAGGAATCATCAAGGGTTTGAATTTTGGGAATTCAAAATGGGCGGGCTTATGAGATTCGGCCAAATGGATTCAGACATGCGACTCAGATTGTGTTGGGATATGACTTGGTTAGGCAAAAAGGGAGGAAGTTCTATTAGGTGTAAAAGGGCATTAGTAGAATAGGGGAATGACTCGGTTGTGACATGGAAGGCCGCAACTTGGTCGAATGCGACTCGGTTGCATTGGGATGGGTTGATTAAGGAATTGGATTGAGTCAACTAAGGGGAGAGTCCAATCGGTTAAAGAGGTTGAGCATACTCGACTAGAGAGTTGGGTCAACTCGACTAGGGAGGTTGGCTAGAGTTGACTCAGTTGAGCTGGGTTGGGATCCCACTTGGTTGGATTGTATTGGGGCGATTTGACTTAAGCTGCAGGTGGCCTGGCTGGGTTAGATTTAATGTAACCAGATTTATGGATAAATGGTGTGCCTTAGTGAGTGGACAAAGGTATGGCTTGGGTTGATGTGTGGCTATGGTTATAGGGTTTAAGGCTTATGGGTATGGGGTTTAGTGAGTTGGGTCTAAGTTAGGAGCAAACCCGAGACTAGCCATGGTCTAACCAGGAGGAAGCAGGGTACAAACCAGGGTGCGGACCAGGGTGCACCAGGGTGCGAACCAGCAGGGAACCAGGGTGCGAACCAGCAGGGGAACCAGGGTGCAACCAGCAGGGAACCTGGGTGCAACCAGCAGCGAACCTGGGTGCAACCAGGGTCTAACCAGAGTGCGAACCAGCAGGGAACCAGGGTGCGAACCAGTATCGAACCTGGGTGCAACCAGCAACGAACCTGGGTGCAACCAGGGTCTAACCAGAGGCTAACCAGGGGGAACCAGGGTGTGAACCAGGGTACGAACCAGAGTACAACCAGGGGCTGGCCAGGGTGCGAACCAGGGTGCGAATTAGTAGGGAACCAGAGTGCGAACCAGCAGGGAACCAGGGTGCGAACCAGCAGGGGACCAGGGTGCAACCAGTATCGAACCTGGGTGCAACCAGCAGCGAACCTGGGTGCAACCAGGAGCTAACCAGAGGCTCTTTGAAAACCCACTTTGTGTTTGATTTTTCTTTGATGTTAATTCCTTGAAGATGATTCCTTGCTTGATAATGACCGCTTTTGATATATATCACCCAACGTATAAAATCACCCGATCCGGCAAGGATGGCCGAACCCTTGAAGAGATGAGGGAGAGGGATGAATTTTCTAAGAGAGGGGTTCTTTTTCTTCTTTTTTTTTCTTTTCTTCTTTTTTTTTTTTCTTTTCAACCCCACATAGCAACTTTGTTAGAACACATGATAGAAGAGAAATGAGTTGTGTCCCCTCTTACTCCCCCTCATTGAACCATTTATAGCAAAGGAATGGGAGGGTGGTGGCCACCATTGTGGACTTATTCCATGGTAGGTGGCCACCATTGTGGACATATTCCATGGTAGGTGGCCACCATTGTGGACATTGAATTTTGACATGTGTGTGGCCCCATGCATGTTTTTTAAAGTCCTTTTGAGTAGGTAAAAGATAACCCAAGTGGGTCCCATATGTGACCAAATTCCCAATTGTGCATAAAATCATATGCCCCACTCCAAAGTATGATCGGAACCGTTCATTTGATGGGCGACAATGTGATTTAATTTGTGCTCCGCTAATCAATCCTATGGGTTGATCCAAGCCATCCAATAGATCAAAATGTGAATATGTTACCCCATTTTTAAATCACTCCCATTTGATGATCCGAACCGTCCATTTGATGGGCGACAATTGATGATCTTGACCGTTCAAATAGTGGGCTGCGATGTGATTTAATTTGTGCTCCACTAATCAATCCTATGGGCTGATCCAAACCATCCAATAGATCAAAATGTGAATATGTTACCCCTTTTTTAAATCACTCCCATTTGATGATCCGAACCGTCCATTTGATGGGTGACAATTGATGATCTTGACCGTTCAAATGGTGGGTCGCAATGTAAATTGGTTGTGCCCCCTTAAATCATTCCTCTATGACGATCCAGACCATCCAATTGATGGGTCCCCTACCTAAGTAGGTTGTGTCCTCCTAAATCATTTCAATGGGCTGATCCGAGTAACTCAACCTGATGATCGTAACAAAATTGGTTGTTAAAACGACTTCTCTGAGATCTTGACCGTTCTCTTGATGATTATCTTTAGGTGTTGGATCGAAGTAGGTTCAAAACTCATTTTTCACTAAAACAATGCGCGGGCCACCCTGTTTGATCCAAATCTAAACAAATGCTCAAGACGGGCCCATCAATCGGATCCAAATTCTCTCTTGCTCGGATTCTTGGGAATAACCTTTCTCAACAATTATCAGGACGACACAAAACATGACAAAAATAACCAAAAAGATCGAGAAAACAAGAGGAGCGGACACGGGAATGGAAAACACTGAAGGAGACTAATAACAAGAACACTAACTTTTTTGTTGATTAAAACAAAACAAAATGGGGTGTCTACACATGGTTTTGGTTGGCAAGATGCCAAATTTAGTATTGTTGCTTTCCATAATGTGAGAGTAGCACCGTGTAATGGCCGAGTGGGCCCCAGAATAGAAATTGCGGAATCATGAGGTGGAGAAGGGAGTTGCCACAACCATGTTTTGATAGCTACACTAACTAATCTCCTCCTTACATCAAAGGTTATTATATCCCATGGTTGTGGCGATATCATTTCAATTCACTAGCCAAAAAGCTGCTTCATAACAAACCGGATCACCACCTTCCATTTAATCTCACTGGGCTGTATGATGTCTATCTAAAGCCTTATGTGGATTCCATATAATGTTAGGCATACGATGGGCTCACATCACATGACCGAGACCCCATTTTGGACTGATTCAAATCGTCCAATTAATGAACCACATTCATGAGCTATGTCATTTTCATGGATTAATCCTAACCATGAATTTTTATGGGCTACAATTCAATTAAGACTTCTTAAATTCTTTCTACCCAATAAATGGATGGTTCGGATTACTTCTATGATATCGTAGTGCACTTAATTGGGTGATCAAATCCACCCACTAATTATCTCGATAAAATAATATGAACCATTCATTTAAATGATCTTGGCCATCCAAAATATAGCTCATCCAGAAATCATCCTTGCTCTCAAATCAGCCCATATTTGTGCGAAAATCCAAAACAAAAGAGAGTAGCTTTAGCAAAGCAATAAATTGCATCTTATGGGTTCGGCCAATCTTGGACTCTTTTATGTTGAGAACATAGATAATCTAAGCCATTCAAATTGTAGCACCCACAATCTACCCTGATCTGGACACCCTATAAATTTTCTTTGGAATTTCGTCTCTCTAGCTCATTTTCTGTAAAAATTCGGAAATTACCCTGTAACACCAAAGACAGAAAAAATACCTTAGTAGCACCGCTTTAAATGAGAAAATTACATGTTATTTGTAACTAATTCACACATAAATGTGCTCATCAGTCCTGTTTTTGGAATATAGTTTTTTTTTGGAAAAATTATGAAAAAAATGCAAAGTTTACGTTATATTGTGAATCAAGGGTGGGGTTTTCAAATTCATGAGAAAAGGGCTGGCAGGTACGGTAGGGAATGGAAAACGACTAAAATACCCTCCCATCAATTTAACCACTCGTTTTACCCTTTCTCCCCCTTTTACCTTTTTTCACTCGTTTTTTCACTCGTTCTCCCCCTTTTATCTCGTTGACGGTGACTATTCTTGCCGGAAAGCTTCGGTCCACGTCGGAAAGCTTTGCTCTTCGCCGGAAAGTGTAGCTCCTCTTGCGAAAACCATTACTTCAACTCTCCCAAGGTTATTTTTAAACCATTTAATCTAGGGTTCATTTTTTGGGTTTTCTTGTTGGGGGGTTGGATATGAAATAGTTGGAACCATTATTGAAATTGAATGAAGCTATAATTAGTTCCTGTGTTAGGGTTTCAAAAGGTTTCAGTTGATTTCTAGGTTATCAATGGTGTCAAATGGTTTGGAAAGGGTTTCATTTTGTTGATTTTCATTTTTTTAGGGTTTGGATGGAATGAAAGAAATATATTTTAGAGACCAAATATTTTCTTAGTTTCCATGTATTTGACTATGGTTTCGAAGGATTTAATTTAGGGTTTCTATGTTTTCAAGGGTTTCATTTAGGGTTCCAAAGGGTTCCACCACTAATTGCTCGAATTTTAAATTCTTACTGGAATTTTTCCATAGGGTGGGACCCACTTTAAGAGGTGTTTTATCCTATTCAAAGAAGAGCCTTGATCTACACCATTGGATAAAAGAATCAAGGGCCTTGTTGAACTCCACTTGACCTTGTGTATGTTATCAAAGTTGGAAAACCTTTTAGTTCAAACAAATGCCGTTTGGAACATTTTTCTTTCATCATGATTTTGGCTCCTTGATCCATGAAACCTCGTTTAACAAGAAAAGATAGATCATTGATGGGGCCCACGAGTTTCACAAATTGAATTGTGTCCACCATGATGATCGGACATACATAATGTCCATACAAGGTAGCTGAAAATTCAAAAGGAGTACCATTATTAAGAGATGAAGGTTAAATTTTGGTTCTTAGTGGGGTTACTTTTTCTCTTCTATTCCCATCACTTTCCAACCGTAGGATGGAGATTTCCAAGGAGTTTATTTTTAGACAGACACTTGAGAAGAATAGCAATAAGGGTATTAAAATAGCAAGCTAGGGGATGAGTGTCATTGAAATAGTAACTCTATTTAGCCATTTGCTATTTTGAAAACGAGGGAGTGAAGAAACCGAAAAAGCAAGTTGCTAAGCTTAGAAGAATTGCATGGTGAACCATGTTGCTGCCATATGGCATCTTCTTTTGAAGGGATATGGAGATATGGTAATTGGGAATAAAATATTCAAGGTAAGTCAGCTATTGAAATTGGATATATTCTCTCCCTCTTTTATTAAAAGAATGAAAAGAAAAACGGTATATTGTTGTATAAAAGGGACCCATCTGGGTGTTAATTTAGAATGCATGGTATTTACTATTCCCGAAACAGTAAACCATTCTCATGATAAATTGGAGACGGCCAAACGTGAGACAAAAGACATATTCAGCATGTTAAAATTTGGGGAGGAAACTATCTATTTCTGCACATGCAAGTGGGCCCCTAAATGGCTTTCTTCGGTCTTTCTTTTATTTATTATTTGCTAAAATAGTAACATGGAAGAGAAGTTGCTGGAAGATGCTTTTGTTAAGTAAAAAAAAAAGAAGGAAAGGGTTGGGCTATTTTCGTGGGTGGAAGCTATTTTCCTTTCTTGGATAAGATATTATAGGAAAGTAGTGTTTTTTTTTTTTAAGGAGAGAAGGGTAGTCGATCACTACACTATGTTGTTTTTGTTCTCTCACTACTCTCTCCATCTCTTATTCTCCTCTCTCTCCATCCTCTCTAAAATTCTCTCCACTACTCTCAACCTCTCTCTCTTAGGTTTTCTTGTTCTTTCTTTTTCTTTTTCTTTTCAACTCTTAATCCAAGATATCATCATCCGCCATTCAAACTCAAGGTGACATTAAAGCTTGAAGGAGGAAGATTCAACCAAAGATTGGAGGAGAAAAAGAATAAGTTCCTTTTATTTTTGTTATTTATTTTAAGTTCAATTTGATGTAATTTTGTTTCAATTCAAGTTAGTGAAGAAGTAATTTGCTTTTGTTTCATTTCCTTTCAAGTTCTATATGGCAATTCTTCTCCTATCTATCTCTTTTATTTTTGTTTTTCTTCATTTCTTCATGAATAACTAAATCCTAATTACTTAGGGTTTAGTTGAAACCATGGGGAAGGAGAAATATTTATAATTAAATCAATCTACTCAATTGAAAAATTGTGTAGGATTTTGTGTTTGGAAAATTCCAATCATTCATGCCATTGGCTTTCCCCTTTCGTATGAATGATTGTTGATTAACAAATATAAAAATCTATATAATCAATGTAAATTGGAGAGTGGATTTGATTAATTACTTATAAGGAATGACATCCCTTTGATCTTATTCCTTATTGACTAGTTAATCAAATTTTAAACCTAGTTCAAGAGTTGTTTTAATTTATCAATTTAATCAAAACCCATGGTGGATTCTAACCCTAAGTATTCTCTTATATTGAATTAAGGTTTTTACACTATTCCAAATTACTTTTGCAATTTTCCAATTTACTTAAGTCCTTAGAATTTAGTTTTCTAATTAAATTAGATAAGTAGTTAATAGAGATCATTAAAATTTGGTACACTTTGCCTAAATTAGGATTTTAAATAAAAAAGATCTTAGTTAAATTTAATTCTTAGATTGAATAGAATATACGCTTATATATAGTGTTGGCTCCGAGGTCAAGTCCGTGGAAATCCTGAGATTTTGCTAGGCAACAGTATATCATAGCTAGTATTCTAATCGGTACAAGAATAGGATTGACAACTAGATTTCTCTTCCCTGAATTCGACCCGTATTTACACGATCCGTGCATTTGCGGTTATTTAATTTATTCAATCAAGTTTTTGGCGCCGTTGCCGGGGTAGAGAGTTGCATTAGAATCTTAATTATTCGAAGTGTTAGATTAGTAGTTACTTTTAGTTTAGTTATATTTTTGGTTTCTTGCCTATCCGTCTCTCTTACTTGGTTTTCTTGTGTTTATGACCGTAGGTTTGGTGCGGAACTCGGCCAATCGACTAGAAAGAGCAAACCGGTTAAAGACGGCGGAAGACATCGCAACAAATCCAAATCAAGTAGTCATGGCGGAAGAAGAAGAGCCGCCCAAGAGTTTGCGCGATCGCTTCTATCCGGCCCGAACCGCGCAACCTTCTTGCATTAGATTGCCGATTGCGCAGGGCAATAATTTTGAGCTAAAGTCGTAATTTATCTCTTTGCTTCCTCATTTTCATGGCCTCCCTTCGGAGGATGCTTATTTATTTTTGCGTGAGTTTGAAGATGTATGTGCTTTGATTAAGTTGCAACAACTTACCGATGATGCGGTAAAGTTGCGGTTTATTACGTTTTCACTCAAGAATGGAGCCAAAAAGTGGCTCTATGGCTTACCAACGAACTCCATCACCACTTGGGAGGAGTTCACCGTCGCTTTTCTAAAAAAGCTTTTTCCACTACATAAATAAGCTTAGGAACGATATTTTACAATTCAAACAAAAGCCATTAGAGTCATTTTCTAAGTTTATGGAGAGGTTCAAAGACCTACTCCAAGAGTGTCCTTACCATGGAATTAATTTGTGGCACTTATGCCAAATTGTTTATGAGGGCATAGATTATCAAACAAAGCAACTTCTTGAATCCATGTGTCCTAACGGTTTTACATCTTTCACGGATGAGGCGTGGCATGGAACTTCTTACTTGATTTGGCGAAAAAAACAAGAGAGTGAGAATCCACTCAAGACGGTGAGAGAGCCACTTCGAGTAAGGGATTTCTAATATAGGGTGCCATAGCAAAAGAGCCACATCTTGATAGCTTAATCAAAAGGCTAGAAGCAATAGTTGTTAAAGGACCTTCACAAGTCAATCAAATTGCACATAGTGTTCCCATGTGTAATTGGTGTCAAGCCACGGACCATGTCATGGAAGAGTGTCCAACTCTTGCTAAATTTGGTAATTCTAATGAGAATGTAAGTGCTTTGTATTCTAATAATCCTTATTCTAGCACTTATAATCCGGAATGGAGAAATCATCCCAACTTTTCATGGAGTCAAGGTGGACCATCTAATTTCCAAGGCCAAGGCCAATTCGGCCAACCTAGGCCCACCTTCCCTCCCACTTTTGTTCGGCCATCCCCTTCCCCTCCTACTTTTCAAAACCCCATGATCAATAATATTTCAAATCAGCAACCGCCGGGTTTTCAAAAACAAGGAGAGTCGGCACGCATAGCTTCCTTAGAAAAAAGCATAGAACTTCTCACTAGCACTTTCATGACAAACCAACACAACATGGAGAAGCAAATCTCCCAACTTGCCATGGCGTTGCGTGAGAGGGAAAAGGGGAAGATGCCAAGTGAACCCGTTCCTAATCCAAGGAACGTGAATATGAATGTGAATCAACAGGTACCGCCAAATCAGTTGAATGCCATTCAACCAATTTTGTCGCTGCAAGAGCCCTCCAACGAATGTAATGCTGTATATACTTTAAGGAGTGGTAGAGATTACCACAAGGAGGAGGTCAGATCTGAACCTTCTATAGATATACAAGATACATCCAAAGAGGTAAGAAAAGACTCCCCTCCAACAGGTTCGATTGCGGAACCCAAACAGGTAAGTGAAGAGCAGGCTGTTTCTCCACCTGAAAATGAGTATGTGCCTAAAGCTCCATTTCCAAGGAGACTTGCTAATAACAAGAAGGTGGATGCCATGGATAAAATTTTAAATGTGTTTAAACAAGTGCAAATTAGCATTCCTTTATTAGATGCGATTTCTCAGGTTCCTACTTATGCCAAAGTGTTGAAAGATTTGTGCACACAAAAGCGCACAAATAATGTGCCCAAGAAAGCTTTCTTGGCTGCAAATATAAGTTCCATCTTGTCTCAACAAATGGTGGTTAAGTATAAGGATCCAGGATGTCCTACTATTTCTTGCACTATTGGTAACACAAATATTGAACATGCTCTTTTGGATTTGAGTGCAAGTGTAAATCTCTTGCCTTTTTCTGTATTTAAGAAACTAGGATTATGAGACCTCAAACCAACCACCATCACTCCTCAATTGGCGGATAGATCAATTAAAATACCCAAAGGGATGGTTAAGGATGTGTTAGTTAAAGTAAGTGATTTTTTATTTCCCGTAGATTTTGTTGTGTTAGATACCGAGCATGTTGCTAATATCAAGGATCAAATTCCTATCATCCTTGGTAGGCCGTTCCTTGCCACTAGCAACGCTCTAATTAATTGTAGAAATGGATTAATGAAATTGTCTTTTGGAAACACATCGGTTGATTTTAATGTCTTTAGATTGGGTAAGCAACCAAATTTTCATGAAGAAATCAATATGTTGCATTCCTTTCCTGACGATATTGTTTCTAATTTTGAAATTGATTTTGATGCAGGATTCCAAGAATGCTTGGACGAACTAGGAAATGATGGAGATGATTTCTTTTCCAAAGCTTTTGCCATCCAAAACGTGGAGCCTGTTGGACCACTCGCAACATCTCTTCCAAAGACATCAATCGAAGAAGCGCCACAGTTGGAGTTGAAGCCCTTGCCTTCTCATTTACGTTATGCATTTTTGGGTAATAATTGTACTTTGCCTGTAATAATTGCTGTGGACCTAACCTCCCCTCAAGAGGAGGAACTCATTAAATTGTTAAAAGATAACAAGGAAGCCATAGGTTGGACAATGGCCGACATCAAAGGAATTAGCCCTTCGATTGTGCAAAATCACATCCATCTCGTTGAGGGTGCCAAACCTTCAAGGGAACATCAAAGAAGGGCTAATCCCGTGATGAAGAAAGCCATCCAAAAAGACATTTTAAAATGGTTAGATAACGGGATCATATATCCCATCTCGGATAGCCAATGGGTGAGTCCCGTCCAAGTAGTGCCTAAGAAGTCGGGAGTTACCGTTATACAATCCGCCACCAATGAACTTATTCCTACTCGTATTCAAACAGGGTGGCGGGTTTGTATTGACTACCGAAAGCTTAATGCTGCTACTTGGAAGGATCACTTTCCTTTGCCTTTTATTGATCAAATGTTAGAAAGGTTAGCAGGTCATGAGTATTATTGCTTTCTTGATGGATATTCCGGTTACAACCAAATTCCCATAGCTCCTGAAGATCAAGAGAAAATGATATTCACATGCCCCTTTGAAACGTTTGCTTATAGACGCATGCCTTTTGGGTTATGCAATGCACCGGCAACTTTCCAAAGATGCATGATGAGTATCTTTTCTGACATGGTGGAGACTTTCTTAGAGGTTTTTATGGATGATTTTTCTATTCATGGCTCCACCTATGCCGAATGTTTACACACTTAAAATTGGTTTTAGAAAGGAGTAGAGAAAAGAACCTTGTCCTCAATTGGGAAAAGTGTCATTTTATGGTAAAAGAGGGCATCGTTCTAGGACATGTGATTGCTAAAGAGGGAATTAAGGTTGATAAAGCCAAGGTGGATCTCATTGTCCATCTTCCACCACCCAAAAGCGTGAAGGATATTCGATCATTTTTGGGCCATGCGGGCTGTTACCGACGTTTTATAAAAGATTTTTCTAAAATTGCTAGGCCTCTAACCAACTTGTTAGCAAAAGATCAAAAATTTGAGTTTTTCAAAGAATGCTTCGATTCTTTTGAGTGTTTGAAAAAGGAGCTAACTACGGCTCCCATCATTCAAGCACCTAATTGGACCGAACCGTTTGAAATTATGTGTGATACTTCCGACTTTGCAATAGGAGCCGTGTTGGGTCAAAGATTCAATAAATTACCGCATGTAATCTATTATGCAAGTAGAACTCTCAATGATGCACAACTCAACTACACCACTACCGAGAAAGAATTTCTAGCGGTTGTGTTTGCATTAGAGAAGTTTCGGTCCTACTTGATTGGATCGCATGTGATAGTTTATACCGACCATTCGGCAATCAAGTATCTTGTTGGAAAGAAGGATGCTAAAGCTCGCCTCATTAGGTGGGTTTTACTTCTTCAAGAGTTTGATTTGGAGATTAGAGATAAAAAGGGTACGGAAAACTTGGTTGCCGATCACTTGTCTAGACTTCCTAATGCAAAGAATGACGAAGGTCCAATTAATGAAAACTTCCCTGATGAGCAATTGTTTGCTATTTCTAGTGAGCCATGGTATGCAGATATTGTGAATTACTTGCTTACAGGTGCTACACCGGATCATTGGTCCAACCAAGACAAATACCGGTTTCACTCACAGGTAAAGTATTTTTTTTGGGATGATCCCTATTTGTTCAAAACTTGTTCAGATTAGATTGTCCGACGATGTGTGTTCGATCATGAGCACCAATCGATTCTATCTTTTTGCCATGATCAAGCCTGTGGTGGCCACTTTAGTGCAAAGAAAACCGCGAACAAAGTTTTACAATGTGGTTTCTATTGGCCAAGTCTTTTTAGGGATGCTTTTGATTTTTGTAAGGCATGTAGATCTTGTCAGTCATTAGGTAGAGTTACAAAGCGAAATACGATGCCCCTCAACCCGATCTTAGTGGTAGAAATCTTTGATGTGTGGGGTATTGATTTTATGGGACAATTTCCCAACTCTTTTGAAAACTTGTATATTTTGTTAGGTGTAGATTATGTGTCAAAATGGATTGAAGCCATTGCTTGCAAATCTAATGACCACAAGGTGGTGGTCAAGTTTCTTAAAGAAAATATCTTTTCGTGCTTTGGTACACCTCGTGCCATCATTAGTGATAGGGGTAAGCACTTTTGTAATAGGCCGTTTGAAGCTCTTATGAAGAAATATGGTATTACTCATAAGTTGGCCACCCCTTATTATCCTCAAACGAGTGGCCAAGTGGAGGTTTCAAATAGGCAAATTAAGCAAATTTTGGAGAAGACAGTGAATCCAAACCGCAAAGATTGGTCCATTAGATTAGTGGATGCCTTGTGGGCTCATAGGATGGCATTCAAGACTGATCTTGGTCAGTCTCCTTACCGTCTTGTGTATGGAAAAGCTTGTCACCTCCCGGTTGAATTGGAACATAAAGCTTTTTGGGTTATTAAGAAACTAAACTTTGATTTGTCTTCTGGAGGTGTTCAAAGGAGATTACAACTTTCAGAATTGGAGGAGTTGCGCAATGAAGCGTACGAGAATGCAAAGATCTATAAAGAGAAGACAAAAGCTTTTCATGACAAACATCTTTTGAGAAAATCTTTTCAAGAGGGCGAAAAAGTGCTTCTCTACAATTCAAGATTGCATATCTTTCCAGGTAAGTTAAGATCCCGTTGGGATGGACCATATGTGGTTAATAAAGTTTTCTCCCATGGTGCGGTCGAGGTTCTAAATCCAAGCAATGGTGAGATTTTTAAAATTAATGGTCAAAGATTAAAGCCATTTATTGAGTTGTCCAAGCCGGATATGGAAGAGGTTACGGGTCTCCATGAACCTTCCTATTCGAATCATGCCTAAACAAATACGGTACGTACCCTCCTTTCTATTTTTTGTCCTCATATTTTTCTTTCTATTTTTAATGCCTTGAGGACAATGCATAAATCAAGTATGGGGGGGTAGCTTTTGAAAACTTCATTTTCTAATCTTTTCTATAGTTAAAGTTATAAATTTTCTTTTCCTTTTGTTTTTTGTAATTTTTCAAATTAGAAAGAACTTGGTATTCTTAAAAAGAAAGTTGTTTTCCTATTTTAAGTAAGAAAGTTAGTGGATATTTTAATTTTAAAATTTGAAAAATTAGAAAGAATACTTTCCTTTCTTAGTTTTGTTTTCTTTTGGAATCTTTCTTTTAAAAGGATTTGAATAAGAAATAGAAATAGAAAGTTGCTTTTTATATGGTATGGATAAAAAGAAAAGAAAGGTTGAAACAAAAGAAAGAAAGAATGATTTTTAGAAAGTTTTCTTCTTGATTATAGTTTTGATTTGTAGTGATTGAGTAAATTAAATAACCGCAAATGCACGGATCGTGTAAATAGGGGTCGAACTCAAGGAAGAGAAATCTAGTTGTCAATCCTATTCTTGTACCGATTAGAATACTTGCTATGATATACTATTGCCTGGCAAAATCTTAGGATTTCCGTGCACTTGACCTCGGAGCCAACACTATATATAAGCGTATATTCTATTCAATCTAAGAATCAAATTTAACTAAGATTTTTTTGATTTAAAATCCTAATTTAGGCAAAGTGTACCAAATTTTAATGATCTCAAATTTTAATGATCTCTATTAACTACTTATCTAATTTAATTAGAAAACTAAATTATAAGGGCTTAAGTAAATTGGAAAATTGCAAAAGTAATTTGGAATAGTGTAAAAACCTTAATTCAATATAAGAGAATACTTAGGGTTAGAATCCACCATGGGTTTGGATTAAATTGATTAATTAAAACAACTCTTGAACTGGGTTGAAAATTTGATTAACTAGTCAATAAAGAATAAGATCAAAGGGATGTCATTCCTTATAAGTAATTAATCAAATCCACTCTCCAATTTACATTGATTATATAGAACTTTATATTTGTTAATCAACAATCATTCATACGAAAGGGGAAAGCCAATGGCATGACTGATTGGAATTTTCCAAACACAAAATCCTACACAATTTTTCAATTGAGTAGATTGATTTAATTATAAATATTTATCCTTCCCCATGGTTTCAACTAAACCCTAAGTAATTAGGATTTAGTTATTCATGAAGAAATGAAGAAAAACAAAAATAAAAGAGATAGATGGGAGAAGAATTGGCATATAGAACTTGAAAGGAAATGAAACAAAAGCAAATTACTTCTTCACTAACTTGAATTGAAACAAAATTACATCAAATTGAACTTAAAATAAATTAAAAAATAAAAGGAACTTATTCTTTTTCTCCTCCAATCTTTGGTTGAATCTTCCTCCTTCAAGCTTTAATGTCACCTTGAGTTTGAATGGTGGATGATGATGCCTTGGATTGAGAGTTGAAAAGAAAAAGAAAAAGAAAGAACAAGAAAACCTAAGAGAGAGAGCTTGAGAGTAGTGGAGAGAATTTTAGAGAGGATGGAGAGAGAGGAGAATAAGAGATGGACAGAGTAGTGAGAGAACAAAAACAACATAGTGTAGTGATCGATCACCCTTCTCTCCTTAAAAAAAAAAAACACTACTTTCCTATAATATCTTATCCAAGAAAGGAAAATAGCTTCCACCCACGAAAATAGCCCAACCCTTTCGTTCTTTTTTTTTTACTTAACAAAAGCATCTTCCAGCAACTTCTCTTCCATGTTACTATTTCAACAAATAATAAATAAAAGAAAGACCGAAGAAAGCCATTTAGGGGCCCACTTGCATGTACAGAAATAGATAGTTTCTTCCCCAAATTTTAACATGCTGAATATGTCTTTTGTCTCACGTTTGGCCGTCTCCAATTTATCATGAGAATGGTTTACTGTTTCAGGAATAGTAAATACCATGCATTCTAAATTAACACCCAGGTGGGTCCCTTTTATACAACAATATACCGTTTTTCTTTTCATTCTTTTAATAAAAGAGGGAGAGAATATATTCAATTTCAATAGCTGACTTACCTTGAATATTTTATTCCCAATTACCATATCTCCATATCCCTTCAAAAGAAAATGCCATATGGCAGCAACATGGTTCACCATGCAATTCTTCTAAGCTTAGCAACTTGTTGTTTCGGTTTCTTCACTCCCTCGTTTTCAAAATAGCAAATGGCTAAATAGAGTTACTATTTCAATGACACTCATCCCTTAGCTTGCTATTTGAATACCCTTATTGCTATTCTTCTCAAGTGTCTGTCTAAAAATAAACTCCTTGGAAATCTCCATCCTACAGTTGGAAAGTGATGGGAATAGAAGAGAAAAAGTAACCCCACTAAGGACCAAAATTTAACCTTCATCTCTTAATAATGGCACTCCTTTTCAATTTTCAGCTACCTTGTATGGACATTATGTATGTCCGATCATCATGGTGGACACAATTCAATTTATGAAACTTGTGGGCCCCATCAATGATCTATCTTTTCTTGTTAAACGAGGTTTCATGGATCAAGGGCCCAAAATCATGATGAAAGAAAAATGTTCCAAACGGCAGTTGTTTGAACTAAAAGGTTTTCCAACTTTGATAACATACACAAGGTCAAGTGGAGTTCAACAAGGCCCTTGATTCTTTTATCCAATGGTGTAGATCAAGGCTCTTCTTTGAATAGGATAAAACACCTCTTAAAGTGGGTCCCACCCTATGGAAAAATTCCAGTAAGAATGTAAAATTCGAGCAATTAGTGGTGGTCCCCCTGCTACTTGGCCGAGCACCACAATGAATTCAGTAATCTTATTTTTTTTAAAACTCAATAGGCCCCACCAAGTTGACCGAACCACACTTATAATCTTAACCATCCATTTTAATTGCCCACAATTGAAGTAGAATGCGCCCAAAGAATATTCTCCATAAGAGTGATCCGAACCACTCAATTTGATTGCCCAAAGTCAGTGGTTATTTTCCCAACCCATTTTCGTGGGTTGGTCTAAACCGTTCATTGTGTGAACCTCAATGTAAATTACTTGTACTGCTCCTCTCTCTTCCCAAAGCTAATCCGAGCCATCCAAATTTTGGATCTCGATGTAATTTGAATCCCCAACTATTTCCATATGACGATCGTGACCATTGGTTGGATTGTACACTTGGATTCGGCTAAGATTTTTTCAAACTTTAAATTTTCTTTAAAATTTCCTTTCGCTAGCTCCATTTTCTTTGAAAATCCATAAATAACCCTGAAACACTAAAAACATAGAAAATACCTTAGAAGCACCGCTCTAAAATATAAAATATGCATGCATCTTACCACTACTATTGACACATAAATGTGTTCATCATGTAGCCTTTTTGACTTGAGCTATTAAGTCTGAAGGGTTTTTATGCCTAGTTCCTTAAAGCCAACTGGCTTGAGAGCAACTGACTGAAAACTCCATACATGGGTCAATTAGAAAGCTTAATAAATCAAAGCATTGCACGTAATCAAAGGTAAATTTGAACTCATATGCATCAATGTCTATGACATATGCAAATCAAAGATTAGTCGAACACTGCTTAGTAGCCTGGGTGTCTGGTGCATGCCCTGCATGTCATTCACGCCAAAAGCAGTAGAGGATTACAGAAACTGAGTTCTATTCTTAGAAAGTAATGGAAAAGTGTAAAGGATGGTGGACCATATAAGATTGCAATTTTTCTATTAAGTTTCAAAATTAAATTTCTTTTACGGTACGATTACATTAGAGGCAAGTTTAAGGGAGCAAAGTGGGACAAATTCAAAAGAGGATTCCTTCATTAAAATATTTTTCTAATTTTTCCAACTTGGGATAGGATGCAAAGATTAAGTATGGGAGTATTCTTGTTCTTCTATTTTGAGTAATTTATCAAAGAAAAAGGATTAGAAATTTTTACCTTTATTCTATAGTTAAATTTGGAAAGAAAAGTTTGTTTTTGGAATTTTATGTGTATATTCACTGCCAACACTCACGAGACATAAAAATGGCTTTAATCCGGCTTTGACAACTCAATAAATGGCTTTAATCTTTGACCATTAACTTTAAAAATCTCACCATTGCTTGGATTTAGAACCTCGACCGCACCATGGGAGAAAACTTTATGCACAATGTATGGTCCATCCCATCGAGACCGCAACTTACCAGGAAAGATATGCAATCTTGAATTGTAGAGAAGCACTTTTTCGCCCTCTTGAAACGATTTTCTCAAAATATGTTTATCATAAAAAGCTTTTGTCTTCTCTTTGTAGATTTTTGCATTCTCATAGGCATCATTCAGCAACTCTTCCAACTCGGCAAGTTGAAGTCTTCTATGATTACCTGCATAAGACAAATCAAAATTTAGTTTCTTAGTAGCCCAAAAAGCTTTATGTTCCAATTCAACCGGGAGGTGACAAGCTTTGCCATAAACAAGGCGGTAAGGAGACTGACCAAGATCAGTCTTGAATGCCGTCCTATGAGCCCACAAGGCATCCACTAATCTAACAGACCAATCTTTGTGGTTTGGATTTACTGTCTTCTCCAAAATTTGCTTAATTTGCCTATTTGAAACCTCCACTTGGCCACTCGTTTGAGGATGATAAGGGGTGGCCAACTTATGAGTAATACCATATTTCTTCATAAGAGCTTCAAGCGGTTTATTACAAAAGTGCTTACCCCTATCACTAATGATGGCACGAGGTGTACCGAAGCGCGAAAAAATATTTTCTTTAAGAAACTTGACCACCACCTTGTGGTCATTGGATTTGAAAGCAATGGCTTCAATCCATTTTGACACATAATCTACACCTAACAAAATATACAAGTTTTCAAAAGAGTTGGGAAACAGACCCATAAAATCAATACCCCACACATCGAAGATTTCTACCACTAAGATCGGGTTGAGGGGCATCATATTTCGCTTTGTAACTCTTCCAAATGACTGACAAGATCTACATGCCTTACAAAAATCAAAAGCATCCCTAAAAAGACTAGGCCAATAGAAACCACATTGTAAAACTTTGTGCGCGGTTTTCTTTGCACTAAAGTGGCCACCACAGGCTTGATCATGGCAAAAAGATAGAATCGATTGGTGCTCATGATCGGGCACACATCGTCGGACAATCTGATCCGAACAAGTTTTGAACAAATAGGGATCATCCCAAAAGAAATACTTTACCTGTGAGTGAAACCGGTATTTGTTTTGGTTGGACCAATGATCCGGTGTAGCACCTGTAACCAAGTAATTCACAATATCCGCATACCATGGTTCACTAAAAATAGCAAACAATTGCTCATCAGGGAAGTTTTCATTAATTGGACCTTCGTCATTCTTTGCATTAGGAAGTCTAGACAAGTGATCGACAATCAAGTTTTCCGTACCCTTTTTATCTCTAATCTCCAAATCAAACTCTTGAAGAAGTAAAACCTACCGAAAGAGGCGAGCTTTAGCATCCTTCTTTCCAACGAGATACTTGATTGCCGAATGGTGGGTATAAATTATCACATGCGATCCAATCAAGTAGGACCTAAACTTTTCTAATGCAAACACAACCGCTAGAAATTCTTTTTCCGTAGTGGTGTAGTTGAGTTGTGCATCATTGAGAGTCCTACTTGCATAATAGATTACATGCGGTAATTTATTGAATCTTTGACCCAACACGGCTCCTATTGCAAAGTCGGAAGCATCACACATAATTTCAAACGGTTCGGTCTAATCAGTTGCTTGAATGATGGGAGCCGTAGTAAGCTCCTTTTTCAAACACTCAAAAGAATCGAAGCATTCTTTGGAAAACTCAAATTTTTGATCTTTTGCTAACAAGTTGGTTAGAGGCCTAGCAATTTTAGAAAACTCTTTTATAAAACGCCGGTAAAAGCCCGCATGGCCTAAAAATGATCGAATATCCTTCACACTTTTGGGTGGTGGAAGATGGACAATGAGATCCACCTTAGCTTTATCAACCATAATACCTTCTTTTGAAATCACATGACCTAGAACTATGCCCTCTTTTACCATAAAATGACACTTTTCCCAATTGAGGACAAGGTTCTTTTCTCTACTCCTTTTTAAGACCAATTTTAACTGATGTAAACATTCGGCATAGGTGGAGCCATGAATAGAAAAATCATCCATAAAAACCTCTAAGAAGGTCTCCACCATGTCAGAAAAGATACTCATCATGCATCTTTGGAAATTTGTCGGAGCATTACATAAGCCAAAAGGCATGCGTCTATAAGCAAACGTTCCAAAGGGGCATGTGAATGTCGTTTTCTCTTTATCTTCAGGAGCTATGGGAATTTGGTTGTAACCGGAATATCCATCAAAAAAGCAATAATACTCATGACCTGCTAACCTTTCTAACATTTGATCAATAAAAGGCAAAGGAAAGTGATCCTTCCAAGTAGCGGCATTAAGCTTTCGGTAGTCAATACAAACCCGTCATCCCGTTTGAATGCGAGTTGGAATAAGCTCATTGGTGGCGGATTGTATAACCATGACTCCCAACTTCTTAGGCACTACTTGGACGGGACTCACCCATTGGCTATCCGAGATGGGATAAATGATCCCATTATCTAACCATTTTAAAATCTCTTTTTGGATGGCTTCCTTCATCACAGGATTAGCCCTTCTTTGATGTTCCCTTGAAGGTTTGGCACCCTCAACGAGATGGATGTGATGTTGCACAATCGAAGGGCTAAGTCCTTTGATGTCGGCCATTGTCCAACCTATGGCTTCCTTGTTATCTTTTAGCAATTTAATGAGTTCCTCCTCTTGAGGGGAGGTTAGATCCGCAGCAATTATTATAGGCAAAGTACAATTATCACCCAAAAATGCATAACGTAAATGAGAAGGCAAGGGCTTCAACTCCAACTGTGGCGCTTCTTCGATTGATGTCTTTGGAAGAGATGTTGCGAGTGGTCCAACAGGCTCAACGTTTTGGATGGCAAAAGTTTTGAAAAAGAAATCATCTTCATCATTTCCTAGTTCGTCCAAGCTTTCTTGGAATCCTGCATCAAAATCAATTTCAAAATTAGAAACAATATCGTCAGGAAAGGAATGCAACATATTGATTTCTTCATGAAAATTAGGTTGCTTACCCAATCTAAAGACATTAAAATCAACCGATGTGTTTCCAAAAGATAATTTCATTAGGCCATTCCTACAGTTAATTAAAGCATTGCTAGTAGCAAGGAAAGGCCTACTAAGGATGATAGGAATTTGATCCTTGATATTAGCAACATGCTCGGTATCTAACACAACAAAATCTACAGGAAATAAAAAAATCACCTACTTTAACTAACACATCATCAACCATCCCTTTGGGTGTTTTAATTGATCTATCCTTCAATTGAAGAGTGATGGTGGTTGGTTTGAGGTCTCCTAATCCTAGTTGCTTAAACACAGAAAAAGGCAAGAGATTTACACTTGCACCCAAATCCAAAAGAGCATGTTCAATATTTGTGTTACCAATAGTGCAAGAAATAGTAGGACATCCTGGGTCCTTATACTTAGCCACCATTTGTTGAGACAAGATGGAACTTATATTTGCGGCCAAGAAAGCTTTCTTGGGCACATTAATTGTGCGCTTTTGTGTGCACAAATCTTTCAACACTTTGGCATAAGTAGGAACCTGAGAAATCGCATCTAATAAAGGAATGTTAATTTGCACTTGTTTAAAGACATTTACAATTTTATCAATGGCATCCACCTTCTTATTATTAGCAAGTCTCCTTGGATAAGGAGCTTTAGGCACATACTCATTTTCAGGTGGAGAAACAACCTGCTCTTCACTTACCTGTTTGGGTTCCGCAATCGAGCCTGTTAGAGGGGAGTCTTTTCTTACCTCTTTGGATGTTTCTTGTATATCTATAGAAGGTTCAGATCTGACCTCCTCCTTGTGGTAATATCTACCACTCCTTAAAGCATATACGGCATTACATTCGTTGGAGGGCTCTTGCGGCGATAAAATTGGTTGAATGGTATTCAACTGATTTGGCGGTACCTGTTGATTCACATTCATATTCGCGTTCCTTGGATTAGGAACGGGTTGACTTGGCATCTTCCCCTTTTCCCTCTCATGCAACGCCATGGCAAGTTGGGAGATTTGCTTCTCCATGTTGTGTTGGCTTGTCATGAAAGTGCTAGTGAGAAGTTCTATGCTTTTTTCTAAGGAAGCTATGCGTGCCGACTCTCCTTGTTTTTGAAAACCCGGCGGTTGCTGATTTGAAACATTATTAATCATGGGGTTTTGAAAAGTAGGAGGGGAAGGGGATGGCTGAACAAAAGTGGGAGGGAAGGTGGGCCTAGGTTGGCCGAATTGGCCTTGGCCTTGGAAATTAGATGGTCCACCTTGACTCCATGAAAAGTTGGGATGATTTCTCCATTCCGGATTATAAGTGCTAGAATAAGGATTATTAGAATACAAAGCACTTACATTCTCATTAGAATTACCAAATTTAGCAAGAGTTGGACACTCTTCCATGACATGGTCCGTGGCTTGACACCAACTACACATAGGAACACTATGTGCAATTTGATTGACTTGTGAAGGTACTTTGACAATTATTGATTTTAGTCTTTTGATAAGGCTATTAAGATGGGCCTCTTTTGCCACGGCACCCTCTATTAGAAATCCCTTACTTGAAGTGGCTCTCTCACCGTCATGAGTGGAATCCCACTCTCTAGTTTTTTCCGCCAAATCAAGTAAGAAGTTCCATGCCGCGACCTCATCCGTGAAAGATGTAAAACCGTTAGGACACAGGGATTCAAGAAGTTGCTTTGTTTGGTAATCTATGCCCTCATAAACAATTTGGCATAAGTGCCACAAATCAATTCCATGGTGAGGACACTCTTGGAGTAGGTCTTTGAACCTCTCCATAAACTTAGAAAATGACTCTAATGGCTCTTTTTTTTAATTCTAAAATATTGTTCCTAAGCTTATTAGTTTTATGTAATGGAAAAAACTTTTTTAGGAAAGCGACGGCGAACTCCTCCCAAGTGGTGATGGAGTTCGTTGGTAAGCCATAGAGCCACTTTTTGGCTCCATCTTTGAGTGAAAACGTAATTAACCGCAACTTTACCGCATCATCGGTAATTTGTTGCAACTTAATCAAAGCACATACATCTTCAAACTCACGCAAAAAAAATAAGCATCCTCCGAAGTGATGTCATGAAAATGAGGAAGCAAAGAGATAAATTGTGATTTTAGCTCAAAATTATTGCCCTGTGCAATCGGCAATCTAATGCAAGAAGGTTGCGCGGTTCGGGCCAGATATAAGCGATCGCGCAAACTCTTGGGTGGCTCTTGTTCTTCCGCCATGACTACTTGATTTGGATTTGGTGTGATGTCTTCCGCCGTCTCTAACCGGTTTCCTCTTTCTAGTCGATTGGCCGAGTTCCGCACCCAACCTGCACTCATAAACACAAGAAAACCAAGTAAGAGAGATGGATAGGCAGGAAACAAAAATTATAACTGAACTAAAAATAACTACTAATCTAACACTTCGAATAATTAAGATTCTAATGCAACTCTCTTCGCAGGCAACGGCGCCAAAAACTTGATTGCAAAATTTAATAACCGCAAGTGCACGGATCGTGTAAATACGAGTCAAACTCAGGGAAGAGAAATCTAGTTGTCAATTCTATTCTTTTACCGATTAGAATACTAGCTATGATATAATGTTGCCTGGAATGGACTCAGGATTTCCGTGGACTTAGACCTAGGAGCCAACACTATATAGAAGCGTATATTCTATTCAATCTAAGAATCAAATTCAACTAAGATCTTTTTTATTTAAAATCCTAATTTAGGCAAAGTGTACCAAATTTTAATGATCTCTATTAACTACTTATCTAATTTAATTAGAAAACTAAATTCTAAGGGCTTAAGTAAATTGGTAAATTGCAAAAGTAATTTGGAATAGTGTAAAAACCTTAATTCAATATAAAAGATTACTTAGGGTTAGAATCCACCATGAGTTTGGATTAGATTGATTAATTAAAACAACTCTTGAATTGGGTTGAAAATTCGATTAACTAGTCAATAAGGAATAAGATCAAAGGGATGTCATTCCTTAAAAGTAATTAATCAAATCCACTCTCCAATTTATATTAATTATGTAGAACTTTATTTTTGTTAATCAACAATCATTCATACGAAAGGTGAAACCCAATGGCATGAATGATTGGGATTTTCCAAACACATAATCCTACACAATTTTTTAATTGAATACATTGATTTAATTATAAATATTTCTCCTTTCCCATGGCTTCAACTAAACTCTAAGTAATTAGGATTTAGTTGTTCATGGAAAATGGAAGAAAAACAAAAATAAAGGAGATATAAAAGAGAAGAGATGCCATATAAGAACTTAAACAAGCAAAATAACACAAGTACTCTCTTTAATATTGAACTTCGAAACAAAAGTACATCGAATTATAACTTGGAATTGAACTTGAAAATTAAGAACAAAAGTAAAGTAAACTTAGTCTTTTTCTCTTCTTCTCAAGTTTTGGTTGACTCCTAGTTCGCCTTCCTTCAAGCCTTGATCGCCTTACATTGATGTTGAACGGTTGGATCGACCCCCTTGATTTGGGAGAGAAAAAGAATGAAAAATTAAACAAGAGAATAAGAGGGAATTAATGCGCAAAATTTTGAGAAGAACAAGAAGAGGCGGAAAATTATTAGAAAACAACAAAATAAAGAGATGATAGCAAAAAGAGAGGGTTCGGCCAACTTAGGGGTGAGAAAAAAAAAACAGAGAGAGCCAGAGAGCATGGGAGTGAGACAAACTATATATGTGTTTTCTCTTTTTTTTTTGTTGCTCGGCTAAGCTTTTCAAAAATGGCAAGTGCTTTGCTTTCGGCTGATGGCAACTTGTATTGCATGGCATCTTTCTTTATTCGCATGACACGGTAGCATGTATGGCATAGCAATTAATAGCATCTTTGGATCGGCTTCTGTTTTTGTTTTGTTTATGGGAACAGCAAATTACTATTTTATAGCATGCATAGCATAGCTAACATGCCATATACATAGCCTTCTATCAACAGCAACATGCCTCTATTTGATACATAGCTTTGAACGGCTATTGCATGGGAACAGCAACATGGCTTGCATATATGGACAAAAGAGATGAAGAAGGGAAAGTGAAAGTGGGTCCCTCATGTGTTGTCTGTGTTTGGAATATAGTATTAGAAAATACCATTTTGTAATCCAAGAAAAACAAAAACGTGGGGTCCTTGTTTTAGACCAAGGTGGGTCCCATTTTTCCATGCGTCCAAAAAAAACAAAAAATTCATGGGCTGAATTGGCTTGCATGGTTTTGGTTGGCAAGATGCCAAATTTAGTATTGTTGCTTTCCATAATGTGAGAGTAGCACCGTGTAATGGCCGAGTGGGCCCCAGAATAGAAATTGCGGAATCATGAGGTGGAGAAGGGAGTTGCCACAACCATGTTTTGATAGCTACACTAACTAATCTCCTCCTTACATCAAAGGTTATTATATCCCATGGTAGTGGCGATATCATTTCAATTCACTAGCCAAAAAGCTGCTTCAAAACAAACCGGATCACCACCTTCCATTTAATCTCACTGGGTTGTATGATGTCTATCTAAAGCCTTGTGTGGATTCCATATAATGTTGGGCATACGATGGGCTCACATCACATGACCGAGACCCCATTTTGGACTGATTCAAATCGTCCAATTAATGAACCACATTCATGAGCTATGTCATTTTCATGGATTAATCCTAACCATGAATTTTTATGGGCTACAATTCAATTAAGACTTCTTAAATTCTTTCTACCCAATAAATGGATGGTTCGGATTACTTCGATGATATCGTAGTGCACTTAATTGGGTGATCAAATCCACCCACTAATTATCTCGATAAAATAATATGAACCATTCATTTAAATGATCTTGGCCATCCAAAATATAGCTCATCCAGAAATCATCCTTGCTCTCAAATCAGCCCATATTTGTGCGAAAATCCAAAACAAAAGAGAGTAGCTTTAGCAAAGCAATAAATTGCATCTTATGGGTTCTGCCAATATTGGACTCTTCTATGTTGAGAACATAGATAATCTAAGCCATTCAAATTGTAGCACCCACAATTGACCCTGATCTGGACACCCTATAAATTTTCTTTGGAATTTCGTCTCTCTAGCTCATTTTCTGTAAAAATTCGGAAATTACCCTGTAACACCAAAGACAGAAAAAATACCTTAGTAGCACCGCTTTAAATGAGAAATTATATGTTTTTTCTAACTACAATTCACACATAAATGTGCTCATCAGTCCTGTTTTTGGAATAGAGTTTTTTTTTGGAAAAATTATGAAAAAAATGCAAAGTTTACGTTATATTGTGAATCAAGGGTGGGGTTTTCAAATTCATGAGAAAAGGGCTGGCAGGTACGGTAGGGAATGGAAAACGACTAAAATACCCTCCCATCACTTTAACCACTCGTTTTACCCTTTCTCCCCCTTTTACCTTTTTTCACTCGTTTTCTCTCTTTTTTCACTCGTTTTTTCACTCGTTCTCCCCCTTTTATCTCGTTGACGGTGACTATTCTTGCTGGAAAGCTTCGGTCCACATCGGAAAGCTTCGCTCCTCGCCGGAAAGTGTAGCTCCTCTTGCGAAAACCATTACTTCAACTCTCCCAAGGTTATTTTTAAACCATTTAATCTAGGGTTTATTTTTTGGGTTTTCTTGTTGGGGGGTTGGATATGAAATAGTTGGAACCATTATTGAAATTGTATGAAGCTATAATTAGTTCCTGTGTTAGGGTTTCAAAAGGTTTCAGTTGATTTCTAGGTTATCAATGGTTTCAAATGGTTTGGAAAGGGTTTCATTTTGTTGATTTTCGTTTTTTTAGGGTTTGGATGGAATGAAAGAAATATATTTTAGAGACCAAATATTTTCTTAGTTTCCATGTATTTGACTATGGTTTCGAAGGATTTAATTTAGGGTTTCTATGTTTTCAAGGGTTTCATTTAGGGTTCCAAAGGGTTCCATTTGTTATGAAAGGTTTAATTGTGGTTTGTTAGGAGTTCATTCAGGATTTTTAGGTTTTTAAGGGTTTCATTTTGGTGGGCAAGGGTTTTATTTTTGTTTTCAAATGGTGTCATTTGATTCTGTTGGCAGAAGGACCGTTATCGATTTTGTTTTGCACTCTTTTG
Source organism: Tasmannia lanceolata (assembly GCF_043159265.1). Classification (NCBI taxonomy): domain Eukaryota; kingdom Viridiplantae; phylum Streptophyta; class Magnoliopsida; order Canellales; family Winteraceae; genus Tasmannia; species Tasmannia lanceolata. The sequence goes on along the minus strand of NW_027518683.1, from coordinate 48,197,043 downwards.
ACAGAAGGGAAAGAGGCAAACCATTATTTTTGGGATTTTTGAGACCTTAGAACCCCTTGAAACCAGTAAGTATGGTTCCAAGGATCCTTATAACCACTGATTATGATTCCAACTGTCTAATGCTGTGTTTCAAGTGGTTCGAAGTCTGAAAATAGTGGTTCCTATTGTTCATTCTGTGGAAAGAATTATCCTAATTGTCAATTTTGGTTCAATTGTGGTTCCAACTCTCTAACTTGTGGTTCCAACCCTCATATTTGTTGTTCCAAGGATCCTCTATTTCGGCATTTTTCAATGGGTTCATCTTTGGTTTCTTTTTTGTATGTAGTTGGAACCATTTTTGTTTCTGAAGGGTTTCAATAGTTTAATTTTTTGGTTCAAAACGTTTCAATGTTTTAGGGTCGGTAGGGATTGAAAGATTACTAAAATACCCTTCCTTCTTTAACCACTCCTTTTACCCTTCTCCCCCATTTACCTTTTTACACTCAATTTCTCTCTTCCATTCCCCGCCGACGGAGATTGTTCTTGCCGGAAAGCTTCGCTCGTCGTCGGACATCTATTCCAATATTGCCGGGATCCATAATCCTCTTTCCAAAACCACTACTTGAACTCTCCGAAGGTATTTTTTAAATCAGGATTTCTTTTTTTGGGTTTTGTTCTTCAGGGGTTGGATCTGAAATACTTGGAACCATTATTGAAATTGTATGAAGCTATAATTAGTTCATCTGTTAGGGTTTGAAAAGGTTTCACTTGATTTCTAGTTTATCAATGGTTTCAAATGGTTTAGGGTTTCGTTTTGTTGCTTTTCATTTCTTTTGGGTTTCGATGGGTTGAAACAAATATATTTTTGAAACCAAATATTTTCTTAGTTTCCAAGTATTTAGCTATGGTTTCTAAGGATTTAATTTAGGGTTTCTATGTTTTGAAGGGTTTCATTTAGGGTTCAAAAGGGTTCCATTTGTTTTCAAAGGTTTAACTGTGGTTTCGAAGGATTTCATTAAGGATTTGTAGGTTTTAATTGTGGTGGCCAAGGGTTTTATTTTTGTTTGAAAGGGTTTCATTTGATTTTGTTGGCAGAAGGACCGTTATTGTAGACACCCCATTTTGACCGTGCCCTAAACCCTTCCAATTTTATGCAAAACCCCATCAAACCAATGCTTTAGGACTCCAAATTTCTCCCCAAGGTAAGTTAGGGTCCCAGCTAGGTCCCCGCAAAATTTCGTCAAAATCCGAGTACGTTTGCCTAGCGAACGAGCAGAGAAAGGACCGTAGTGTAAACCAGAAAAGGGGGGTGAATTATCCTGGAACGGTGCAGAGCAGATTTTGAATAAGACACGATTGGATGGTGCGCCCATCAATTTTTCCGCCAATAGTGCGCCCATCAATATTGGTAGTGCCAATATCACCACCCTGTTTTTATAAAATAAAAAAATAATAATAAAAAAATAAAAATCGATTTTACAGAGAGAGAGGAGAATCGTCGGTTTCTTTTACATATATAAATATATATATATAATATAAAATAAAAACCCATCATGATTGTCCCCCCTTTTTTTCTTTTCTTGAGCCCACACCTCCCATTTGACGAAAAAAAATAAAAATAAAAAACCATCATCACTGTCCCCCCTCCCTTTCCTTTTTTTCTTCATTTCCCCCTCATTTTCTTCACCTACCACCCCTCTTTCGTCAAACCAGAATAATATAAAAAAAAAAAAAAACCATTGGAGGAGTTCTTCTGGTCGCCAACCCTCTGCAGACAGAAAAAAAGAAAAGAAAAGAAGAAACGACAGTAGAAGAAAAACCAGAGGGGAGAGAGAGAGAGAGATCTGCAGAGGGGAGGGGGAGAGAGAGAGAGATCACCAGAGGGGAGAGAGAGAGAGAGAGAGAGGAGAGATCTGTAGAGAGAGAGAGAGGGAGAGAAAGAGAGAGAGAGAGAGAGTCTTCTCCTCCGGCAACCCAGCCGGAATCCGGCGAGGCCAAACCCATTTCCGACCGACCATCCACCGATCACCACCACCATCATCCGACCCTCCATCCACCACAGACCACCACCTCTTCTCCTCCGGCAACCCAACCGGATTCCGGCCACCTTCTCCGGCATCCTCCCAACCAACCACCGGAGCTCCACCGGCATCCACATCTCCTCCACCCCACCTCCAGCGGGCCCCACCTCCAGCGGGTCCCACATCAGCGGGTCCTACATCAGCGGGTCCCACATCAGCGGGCCCCACACAAGCACGACTCTGTCAATACCTTCCTGGATCTCTTGTTCCTCCTATAGCTGGCGTAAGTTCAATTTTTTTATTTTATAATTATTCATTCTTTGCACTACACGGGTCCCACATCAGCGGGTCCCACAGCGGGTCCCACATCAGTAGGTCCCACAGCGGGTCCCACATCAGCGGGTCCCACAGCGGGTCCCACATCAGTGGGTCCCACAACGGGTCCCACAGCGGGTCCCAGCGGGTCCCACATCAGCGGGTCCCACAGCGGGTCCCACATCAGTAGGTCCCACAGCGGGTCCCACATCCGTGGGTCCCACAGCGGGTCCCACAGCGGGTCCCACAAGCGGGTCCCACAGCGGGTCCCACATCAGCGGGTCCCACAGCGGGTCCCACAACAGCGGGTCCCACAGCGGGTCCCACAACAGCGGGTCCCACAGCGGGTCCCACATCAGTGGGTCCCACATCGGCGGGTCCCACAGCAGGTCACACATCAGCGGGTCCCACAACAGCGGGTCCTACTATGAATAGTAGTTTTGAATAGTACTTATAAATAGTAATTATGAATAGTAGTTTTGAATAGTACTTATAAATAGTAATTATGAATAGTAGTTTTGAATAGTACCTATAAATAGTAATTATGAATAGTATTTTTGAATAGTAATCTTGTATAGTAATTATAAATAGTAATTATAACAGTCTTCAGCACAGGAGTCAGTCCTTCAGTCAGTCCAGGAATTTTTCCTGTCATCATAGGGGTTAGGATTCTGTCCATCCTCCCATCAAGTTGTGATCTTTACCCGCTCCTGCAAGGTATAGGATGCTGTCCAACCCTTGCCGAGTTATTTTCCTGTTCGTTCCCCCGCAAAGTATAGGATGCTGTCCAACCTTTGCGGGATTCCAGAAGTCTCCCTACCCTTATGATGATAGGATTTTATTCTCTGGTGTCAAAAAAACAACAAAAACATTTCAAAAATACTTGAAAACAACAAAAACATTCCAAAAACACTTGAAAACAACAAAAACATTCCAAAAACACTTGCAAATTCAAAAACATCTCAAAAATAATTCAAAATCCAAAAACATTTTAAAAATCAAAAATTTCAAAAAAAATCTTGAGTCATGTGCAGAGTAGTTAGGAATTCTGGTCCGAACTACGTTGGCTTGATCCCTTTCAACAGGGTACGTAGTGCAGCTTGGGATCCACATCCCAGGTCCAGCCAAACCTTTAAAAATAAACATTTCAAATATTCCAAAAAAATACAAAAAAAAACTTCAAAACCTTTTCAAAAAAGATCTTCCCCTAGAGTTAGGAGTCTGTCCTAGATATTTAGGGTGTTTTAGAGTTAGGAGTCGGTCCTGATTTGTATTGATATGGTGTGTCCTGTCGTGTGAGTGTCCCTAGAGTTAGGAGGCCTCAAGTCGATCGGTTAGACATTTAGTCGAACCGATGGCTAGACTAGGAAGCATATAGTCAACCCATGGTTTTCCTTAGAATGCACAGCCTAGATACACATAGGATATAGGGCCCACCTGCATTAGCTTAAGGCTAATCAACTTGCATTAGTTAGGACATATAGAGAGTCCTAAAAATTACAATCCACTTGAATTTAAGCAATCGCACAAAAAGCTTTAAAAACTAGTCGAGTCTAGTTGATCGAGTCTAGGATAGCGGTCCTAGAGGTTTAGGCATTGTGGTTTAGCATAGGACACCGAACTACGTTGGCTCTGATTCTTCCCGAGGCCGGGATACGTAGTGCAGCTAGGATGGATGGCCATCCTGGTCCGAGTCAAGTATTGCATTAGAGTCTAGGGTTTGTCGTGTCGGGTCATGTGTCGAGTCGTGTTGTGTTGTGTGTTTTGCTGTGTTTTCTTATTTTTATGTACAGATCCTATACCTTTAGCTGTAGCATGCATGTGCTTGTCCACCAGAACTTAGACACCAATTAGGCATGGCACTCATAACCTAGCTATTCTTAGGCGACATATCTTTCATTTCTTTTGTGTGTGCTTCTTATTCATCTCCGAGACATGCATGATTAGCTAGACGTTATCTCGGAGATATTCGTTCCCATTTCGCATGATTTTCGCCCAAAACTCTTCAAAATTAATAATAAATGGCATAAGAGACCAGGTGCTAGCACTTGGGCGAATTGGGGGCGCCTAATCCCTTCCCCATTCGTCATCAGGCACGAACCCTATTTTATATCTCTGGTTATCCGTTGCAACAGAGCACAGCATGGGATCCAGGGCCCACTTCCTTGGATGGCGACTCTTCTTTGTTTAAGGTACGCCTCGAATCTGGGCTAGTCCCCGAATCGAGAGGTATCTCACTTTACATCGCCGCTCATGCTGTGAGGGGCACTCTTTCGAGAGTTCCTTGGTGGGGCTCTCCTTCACGTGGACGATCTAGAGAGACTCGTGCGGGGGCACGTCCCCTCACGCCCGTCCCGGATCTGGTTCCACAGACTGGCGACTCTGCTGGGGATTTCTTGAAACATTGCCTAACTCTGTAAAAATGCCATTGTTACTAATTTTGAGGAAATTTGGGCCAAAATCGAGTTAAATGGGAACTTTATCGTTAGAAATCCAGGGGCACCAAGTAGGCGCGTAAATAAAACAAGGGATTCACACATCGCACATCATACATTGTCATATTCTTTATTTCTTTCATCATTTTCATTATTGGCCTCAGGGAATAGATATGACGCGTACCAGATGGGAACCGTTGTATCTATTTCCGAGCTATGCGCCGGAGCTGCAGCCGTAGACACTGGGTGTGCTGGTGTTCTACAGCAGCCGATGAGCAATGAACATACTTTGTATAATGCTGGGTGTGCTGGCGTTATACATCAAGGGTATGGTCATAAGCATAGTACCCTGCAGAAATGCCCGGGCCCTACTTTTATTTCATTATATTATGTATATATATTAGTTTCTCCCTTTAGAACCAAAATTAGGGAACCCTTGCTAGGACACTATATATATGTACTCATATAGGACGAACATGTGCGACCAGCATATGTAAGCCTAGGATAGAAGTCAGCCTACCCATGTAGTGTAGAAGGGTAAGTCACACCGTGGTTACCCGCCGCGTTATCTAGTACACTCACAGACACTTCTGGGTCAAGATTTTCTTGGCTGCGCTAGATTAGACTAGGGTTGGTGCCCCTGGTTAGGATGTATATATATGTATATATTTATTATTAGATTAGGGCTTGCTTCTTAGTTAGGTTTCCTTCTAATCTAATCAATTTTTCCCCATCTATCCATTCTGTGGATTATCATCAGATTCTTGGCTCTTTTAGTCATGATCTGTTTTCCGTAAGCCTGATCATTTGATCGATCCTGATCAGATCACTCCACATGTCGATTGTGAGTCTATCTTGCCATTATCATTATCGGAGTGTGTGTTCTTGCTGAGAGCCCTGCTTTATCTTGATCATGACGGCATACTCTTCATGTTTAGTTGCTGAGACCCTCCTAGTATAGCCGTCATGCTGCTGATTCTTTTCAGAACCCTTGAACGTAATCATTATCCTTTTGGGTTCATTGACAAACTATGTGCTTACCTTACCACATCTCCTACTATAGCCGTTATGCTGTCGAATTTTCTCCAAATACCTTGAGTGTGATCATCATCCTTTTGGCTTGTTGACAAACCATGTACTTGCCGTACCACATCTTTATGTACAGTTGTTATGCTGTCGGATTTTACCCAACGGAAGGATGTATTGGTGCTACCTTTTGTCTCAACTTGCGCATTGCATTGCCATGTGATTAATTCTCATTGAGCTTAGTGTTTGTGGTGTCCATGAAAGGAGTCTTAGTCACTCGTCTGCCATCAACCCCAAAAGAGCTTTCATTTCTAAACTCGCTTGGTCTAGCCAGTCTGCTGTACCTTTTTCCTCTCACATTGCCCAGATGGCCGAGTACACTGAAAATCTCATCTTGACAGAAATGAGAGAGACGATGATGACATTCAAGACCTGATAGACAGGGATCCCCTCATTCTTCTTGAACTCAAGTGCTTCCAAGAACCCTACACCTAACCGTGTTGCACCTCCTACACCCACCATGGGAACCATTTCACCCATTCAACCCTTCATATATCTTACCACCTTTACCTGTACCACCTCTGGGCTGGAAAATGATTGGGAAGAGAAAAGAAAAATATCATACCAGAGAAAGCCTTGCCATTGTCAGGTGCCAAAGAACAATTTGAGCTGGGTCAACAGAAACCGAAGAGACCCTCCCTTCTGAGATTCTAACTCTAGGATTACTCTTTCCGATCATTATCGCCATTAATGAAGGCACGTTGTCCTTGAACTTTCAGCGCCAATCCGTTGCCTCCGATAAAGTGTCTCATCTTTGAAATTTGTTTTGAAGTGTGTATACCAACCCTCCTGTCAAAGTTGGTAAGTCTAACCATGTCAGTATCAATTCTAAGTATGTTGTGTTTACCGGTCTCTCTCATTGTGAGCCAATGTCCAATCTTTTGCTGAATTTGATGGAGAGCCTATCGTGGCGCATCAAAAATCATTGTATGTACTTCAAACATTCAATGAAAAGAACATTTGATTCCAGTGTCGTCAATATTCTTGTATATGTTCACTCTTGGATCTAATGTTAATAAACAAATTAAGACACCCTCCTCGAATGAGGATGCCGATGAAATTCTCCTCGAGATTTGAAAGATAATCAAACGAGAGGAAGAGCGTCGAGCAAAGCCACTTGAAGATGAAATTGATACCGTGGATAGTGGTATCGAAATCCGAAACTCGGGAAATAAGGATTGGCAAAATCTCCCGAAGAGTGCAAAGAGTCGATAAACCTATTTAGAGGGTTCAAGGAAGTGTTGCTTGGTCCTATGAGGATAAATCAGAAGCGTGCCTTGGCACTGTTCAACGTGAGTCACCCTCAGCTTCAGACATCAGGTCGAAAGAAAAAAAAAATCAAATGAAGAATACCAGACATCAAATGCAATGAATGAAAAATTGAGAGAAGACTTTCAGACAACAAAGTCATGAGCATAGAACATGAACCCCAAGAAGAATGCTTGGGCTATAAATTGTGATGGAATTTCCAGTTAAAACATTCCAGGTGTAGGGGCATTCCCCACATCCAAGCAAAAAAATTAAAATCAGAATGAACAAAGAAAAATAAGATAGAATCCAGAGAAGAAAGGAGAAGGGAGCATGCCCCACGTCAACTCCTCAAGAACGTCAGAATCGCAGGAAGCAGAGTCGATAAATGGATTGAAAATTTCAAAATCATCTTCAGCATTCATAGAAGACCCAGAGCCGTAGAATCCCGAATATCAGTGCGAGATCCCAAAGAAAAAGTGGGAATTCAATCAGTCTAGCTTGCACAGTGCAGATGAAGTCTTGCCAGGAAATGCCGCCAGACTCCTCAAAAAAAAAGAGAAAGGAAAAAAGTTCAAAGCCATTGAACCTTAGCCATTCAAGAAGCTTGTATGCCAAAACATCAGAAGGCCATCCTTGGACGCCTGAGCCTTAAACGCCAAAAATCCCAAGTTCAAAAAAAAATCCTTTTGCGAACACCTTCGAGCCTCAACAAAATCAAACATTCTTTTCAAACACCCGCAAATTAGGGGCATTTCGGCCCGAACTACGTCTGACCTGATCCCCAACTCTTCGGGGGTACGTAGGCAACCTGATCAATTCAGGTTCGGTCAACCTTTGGGATAAAAATCAAATTATTCCCTTTCAACCTTTGGGATAAAAGTCAAATTATTCCCTTTCAACCGTTGGGATAAAAATCAAATTATTCCCTTTCAACCTTTGGAATAAAAATCAAATTATTCCCTTTCAACTTTTGAGCTTAAAAGCCAAATCATTCTGTTCCAAATCTCAGTGAACTACGCGAACCTGATCCTCCATTATTGGGGTACTGAGGCAACCTGGCCAATCCAAGTCTAGTCGAAACTTTGAAATCCAAAAGAAATATCCAACCGTTTTGAACCCCAGCCCACTTAGAAAGTCCTTCTGGTGAACAAGCAGAGGTTCAAAGTCAAGAACAAAAAATGATGGAGTCTGAAGACCCGCTAGACTGAAAACCCGAGAGGGCGGTCTAGGCAAAATTTAGGGTCATTCACCCGCTAAGTTGACAACTGAAAAGTCAGCTTAGGCAAAAGTTAGGGTATCGAGCCCGCTGGATTGAAAACCCGAAAGGGCGAACCAGGCAAAAGTTAGGGCAAGCGGTCCGTCAAATTGAAAACCTGAAAAGGCAATCTGGTCAATGGCAATGACTTCCAGCAAAAAGTGAATCATTGAGGTGGAGAAACAGTCTTCAACCAGGGTAAAATCTCGGAGTCCAAGTAGTGCCAGCAAGCTTACTTTAACATTCCTCTAAACTGAGGGCATCGAAACCGAGCAATCCAAAAGGGATAATAACCATGACATAAACACCGAAAAAGGAGAGTTGTGCATCTTGACACGGTCTTCGAAATACTCTAAGAGTGGCTAAGCCATACCCTTAAAAAATGACACATCAGATCCAAGAGTGAGTCAAAAGCGAGTCGAGTCCTTGGAACAATGAGAATCTTCTTTGATTGAGTCCTTGGAAATCTGTTCCTCCTTCATATTTGTGTTCCCTCTCCTTGCGAAGTCCAAACTGTCAGATGCTGGAAGAATGGGAGCGTGTCATCCAAAATGCGAAGAAAATTCAGAGTAAATCCTGGTTTAGGTATCAGAAGGGGCGGGAGACATCTTGTTCAAACCTACCAGAGACCTTAAGCCTCCAAAAGTGAGCAATGCGAAAGAAGGGATTTTCAGACTCAGCCATCATGGTTATTGTCCTATTCTCTCCATACAAAAGAACTTTGCATCCTTGAGCCTTCATGAAATGAAGCATCTTTTCTTCAACCATCATTGTCCTGCCTCCTTAAAACTCCTGTCATGGAAACACAATATACTAGGGGCATCTTTTATGACTTGCGTCATAAAAGATATCAAGCACAAAAGGCAATCAGTGCCAATGTCTTCAGTAAGTTGAGATAAGAGATGTACGAGTATATCTCGAGCCAAACTTCAAACTTCTCAGACAAGTGCACTCTCTGAAAGGTCAACTTCCCCAGAAAATCAATTTCCTCAGTGGAGTCTAGAATTTGCTCGCGCAGCCTTCAATCCCCGGCAAAATTCAGTTCTCTCAAAAAAAAATGGTCAATACTCAAAACCTCAGCAAGTTACCTGTGTCTGGTTCTCAACAGAGATCGCACACTCCTAACGTTCTCGGCAAGAGACGATCAATCTTGTAATGGACTCGATCACAATCTCGATTTCTTGAATCAAAATTGTTCCTTCTTGAGTTTCGTGTTCTTGGTTCCTAGAGTGGTTTGATCATGATGATTGTCTAATTATACCGCTTTGTTGATCTGCCTAGATGCTGTCTTCTCAGATCCCAATTTAGGTTTGATCATGATAACTGTCTAATCATTCCGCCGTGTTGATCTGTCAAGATGCTATCTTCCCAGATCCCAATTTAGGTTTGATCATGATAACTGTCTAATCATTCCGCCGTGGTGATCTGTCAAGATGCTATCTTCCCAGATCCCAATTTAGGTTTGATCATGATAACTGTCTAATCATTCCGCCGTGTTGATCTGTCAAGATGCTATCTTCCCAGATCCCAATTTAGGTTTGATCATGATAGCTGTCTAATCATTCCGCCGTGTTGATCTGTCAAGATGCTATCTTCCCAGATCCCAATTTAGGTTTGATCATGATAACTGTCTAATCATTCCGCCGTGTTGATCTGTCAAGATGCTATCTTCCCAGATCCCAATTTAGGTTTGATCATGATAACTGTCTAATCATTCCGCCGTGGTGATCTGTCAAGATGTTATCTTCCCAGATCCCAATTTAGGTTTGATCATGATAACTGTCTAATCATTCCGCCGTGTTGATCTGTCAAGATGCTATCTTCCCAGATCCCAATTTAGGTTTGATCATGATAACTGTCTAATCATTCCGCCGTGTTGATCTGTCAAGATGCTATCTTCCCAGATCCCAATTTAGGTTTGATCATGATAGCTGTCTAATCATTCCGCCGTGTTGATCTGTCAAGATGCTATCTTCCCAGATCTCAATTTAGGCTTGATCATGATAGCTGTCTAATCATTCCACCATGTTGATCTGTCAAGATGCTATCTTCCCAGATCCCAATTTAGGTTTGATCATGATAGCTGTCTAATCATTCCGCCATGTTGATCTGTCAAGATGCTATCTTCCCAGATCCCAATTTAGGTTTGATCATGATAGCTGTCTAATCATTCCGCCATGGTGATCTGTCAAGATGCTATCTTCCCAGATCCCAATTTCGGTTTGATCATGATAGCTGTCTAATCATTCCGCCGTATTGATCTGTCAAGATGCTATCTTCCCAGATCCCAATTTAGGTTTGATCATGATAGCTGTCTAATCATTCCGCCGTGTTGATCTGTCAAGATGCTATCTTCCCAGATCCCAATTTAGGTTTGATCATGATAGCTGTCTAATCATTCCACCATGTTGATCTGTCAAGATGCTATCTTCTCAGATCCCAATTTAGGTTTGATCATGATAGCTGTCTAATCATTCCACCATGTTGATCTGTCAAGATGCTATCTTCCCAGATCCCAATTTAGGTTTGATCATGATAGCTGTCTAATCATTCCGCCCTGATCATCTGCCAAGATGCTATCTTCTCAGATCCAAATTCAGGTTTGCATATCTTCGACCTTTCGGTTCATTCGCAACCAGGTCAATCCTTGAGTTTTGACTCATTCGCAGTCTCGCTCATATCCTCGGCCTTTCGGTTCATTCGCAACCAGGTCATAGGTTTGATCATGATAACTGTCTAATCATTCCGCCCTGATCATCTGCCAAGATGCTATCTTCTCAGATCCAAATTCAGGCTTGCATATCTTCGACCTTTCGGTTCATTCGCAACCAGGTCAATCCTTTGAGTTTTGACTCATTCGCAGTCTCGCTCATATCCTCGGCCTTTCGGTTCATTCGCAACCAGGTCATAGGTTTGATCATGATAACCGTCTAATCATTCCGCCCTGATCATCTGCCAAGATGCTATCTTCTCAGATCCAAATTCAGGTTTGCATATCTTCAACCTTTCGGTTCATTCGCAACCAGGTCAATCCTTTGAGTTTTGACTCATTCGCAGTCTCGCTCATATCCTCGACCTTTTGGTTCATTCGCAACCGGGTCAAAATCATAGGTTTCCGACTCATTCGCAGTCAGGCCTGTTTTCTAATTTCTTGACTCATTCGCAGTCAAGTTAATCTCTTTGACTTCGGTTCGTTCGCAGCCAAGTCATAATTCTGGCCTTTTGGTTCATTCGCAACCGGGTCAAAATCTCGGACTCTTCGGCACATTCGCTGCCAAGTTCTCGCTGATTTCTTGATTCATTTGCAATCAAGATAATCTCCCGGACTTCGACTCCTTCGCAGTCGAGTCAATCTTTCAATTCTTAACTCATTCACAGCTAAAACCAAATTCCAGCCTTTTGGTTCATTCGCAACCAAGCTAAAATCTTAGACTCTTCGGCTCATTCGCTGCCGAGTTTCTTGCTGATTTCTTGATTCATTCGCAATCAAGCTAATCTCCCTGACTCTGACTCATTCGCAGTCGAGTCAATCCCTCACTTTATAGTTCATTCGCAACTAGGCCAGTATCCCTGATTTTGGCTCCTTTGCAGTCAAGTCAACCCTTCGCTTTTCGGTTCGCTCGCAACCAAGCAAATTTTGACCTTCCGACTCATTCGCAGTCAAGTCAATTCTCGGCTTCTGGTTCAATCGCTACCTAACCAATATCTTTCCCGGCTCTCTCGCAGCCAAATCAATCCTTTAAAGTTTTGCAAGAGAGGCTATCTCATCCATATATCCACTATTGAGTTACGAGTTCAAGAGAGGCTATCTCACCAGCGTTTGTGGAGTCAGAGTCCGGTGAAAGGCAATTTCACCATGTTATCTTTGTGAGTATCATTTTCAAAAATCCAAAAAAAAAAAAAAACAAAAAACAAAAAATCCAAAATTAAAAAAAAAAAAAAAAAAAAAACCCTCTGATTTTGGGCCAGTCAAAATGTGTTGTCTGTTCAGCTTTGACATTCGCGCGACAAGCACGCTCTGCCAAAGAGGGGCATCTGTAGACACCCCATTTTGACCGTGCCCTAAACCCTTCCAATTTTATGCAAAACCCCATCAAACCAATGCTTTAGGACTCCAAATTTCTCCCCAAGGTAAGTTAGGGTCCCAGCTAGGTCCCCGCAAAATTTCGTCAAAATCCGAGTACGTTTGCCTAGCGAACGAGCAGAGAAAGGACCGTAGTGTAAACCAGAAAAGGGGGGTGAATTATCCTGGAACGGTGCAGAGCAGATTTTGAATAAGACACGATTGGATGGTGCGCCCATCAATTTTTCCGCCAATAGTGCGCCCATCAATATTGGTAGTGCCAATATCACCACCCTGTTTTTATAAAATAAAAAAATAATAATAAAAAAATAAAAATCGATTTTACAGAGAGAGAGGAGAATCGTCGGTTTCTTTTACATATATAAATATATATATATAATATAAAATAAAAACCCATCATGATTGTCCCCCCTTTTTTTCTTTTCTTGAGCCCACACCTCCCATTTGACGAAAAAAAATAAAAATAAAAAACCATCATCACTGTCCCCCCTCCCTTTCCTTTTTTTCTTCATTTCCCCCTCATTTTCTTCACCTACCACCCCTCTTTCGTCAAACCAGAATAATATAAAAAAAAAAAAAAACCATTGGAGGAGTTCTTCTGGTCGCCAACCCTCTGCAGACAGAAAAAAAGAAAAGAAAAGAAGAAACGACAGTAGAAGAAAAACCAGAGGGGAGAGAGAGAGAGAGATCTGCAGAGGGGAGGGGGAGAGAGAGAGAGATCACCAGAGGGGAGAGAGAGAGAGAGAGAGAGGAGAGATCTGTAGAGAGAGAGAGAGGGAGAGAAAGAGAGAGAGAGAGAGAGTCTTCTCCTCCGGCAACCCAGCCGGAATCCGGCGAGGCCAAACCCATTTCCGACCGACCATCCACCGATCACCACCACCATCATCCGACCCTCCATCCACCACAGACCACCACCTCTTCTCCTCCGGCAACCCAACCGGATTCCGGCCACCTTCTCCGGCATCCTCCCAACCAACCACCGGAGCTCCACCGGCATCCACATCTCCTCCACCCCACCTCCAGCGGGCCCCACCTCCAGCGGGTCCCACATCAGCGGGTCCTACATCAGCGGGTCCCACATCAGCGGGCCCCACACAAGCACGACTCTGTCAATACCTTCCTGGATCTCTTGTTCCTCCTATAGCTGGCGTAAGTTCAATTTTTTTATTTTATAATTATTCATTCTTTGCACTACACGGGTCCCACATCAGCGGGTCCCACAGCGGGTCCCACATCAGTAGGTCCCACAGCGGGTCCCACATCAGCGGGTCCCACAGCGGGTCCCACATCAGTGGGTCCCACAACGGGTCCCACAGCGGGTCCCAGCGGGTCCCACATCAGCGGGTCCCACAGCGGGTCCCACATCAGTAGGTCCCACAGCGGGTCCCACATCCGTGGGTCCCACAGCGGGTCCCACAGCGGGTCCCACAAGCGGGTCCCACAGCGGGTCCCACATCAGCGGGTCCCACAGCGGGTCCCACAACAGCGGGTCCCACAGCGGGTCCCACAACAGCGGGTCCCACAGCGGGTCCCACATCAGTGGGTCCCACATCGGCGGGTCCCACAGCAGGTCACACATCAGCGGGTCCCACAACAGCGGGTCCTACTATGAATAGTAGTTTTGAATAGTACTTATAAATAGTAATTATGAATAGTAGTTTTGAATAGTACTTATAAATAGTAATTATGAATAGTAGTTTTGAATAGTACCTATAAATAGTAATTATGAATAGTATTTTTGAATAGTAATCTTGTATAGTAATTATAAATAGTAATTATAACAGTCTTCAGCACAGGAGTCAGTCCTTCAGTCAGTCCAGGAATTTTTCCTGTCATCATAGGGGTTAGGATTCTGTCCATCCTCCCATCAAGTTGTGATCTTTACCCGCTCCTGCAAGGTATAGGATGCTGTCCAACCCTTGCCGAGTTATTTTCCTGTTCGTTCCCCCGCAAAGTATAGGATGCTGTCCAACCTTTGCGGGATTCCAGAAGTCTCCCTACCCTTATGATGATAGGATTTTATTCTCTGGTGTCAAAAAAACAACAAAAACATTTCAAAAATACTTGAAAACAACAAAAACATTCCAAAAACACTTGAAAACAACAAAAACATTCCAAAAACACTTGCAAATTCAAAAACATCTCAAAAATAATTCAAAATCCAAAAACATTTTAAAAATCAAAAATTTCAAAAAAAATCTTGAGTCATGTGCAGAGTAGTTAGGAATTCTGGTCCGAACTACGTTGGCTTGATCCCTTTCAACAGGGTACGTAGTGCAGCTTGGGATCCACATCCCAGGTCCAGCCAAACCTTTAAAAATAAACATTTCAAATATTCCAAAAAAATACAAAAAAAAACTTCAAAACCTTTTCAAAAAAGATCTTCCCCTAGAGTTAGGAGTCTGTCCTAGATATTTAGGGTGTTTTAGAGTTAGGAGTCGGTCCTGATTTGTATTGATATGGTGTGTCCTGTCGTGTGAGTGTCCCTAGAGTTAGGAGGCCTCAAGTCGATCGGTTAGACATTTAGTCGAACCGATGGCTAGACTAGGAAGCATATAGTCAACCCATGGTTTTCCTTAGAATGCACAGCCTAGATACACATAGGATATAGGGCCCACCTGCATTAGCTTAAGGCTAATCAACTTGCATTAGTTAGGACATATAGAGAGTCCTAAAAATTACAATCCACTTGAATTTAAGCAATCGCACAAAAAGCTTTAAAAACTAGTCGAGTCTAGTTGATCGAGTCTAGGATAGCGGTCCTAGAGGTTTAGGCATTGTGGTTTAGCATAGGACACCGAACTACGTTGGCTCTGATTCTTCCCGAGGCCGGGATACGTAGTGCAGCTAGGATGGATGGCCATCCTGGTCCGAGTCAAGTATTGCATTAGAGTCTAGGGTTTGTCGTGTCGGGTCATGTGTCGAGTCGTGTTGTGTTGTGTGTTTTGCTGTGTTTTCTTATTTTTATGTACAGATCCTATACCTTTAGCTGTAGCATGCATGTGCTTGTCCACCAGAACTTAGACACCAATTAGGCATGGCACTCATAACCTAGCTATTCTTAGGCGACATATCTTTCATTTCTTTTGTGTGTGCTTCTTATTCATCTCCGAGACATGCATGATTAGCTAGACGTTATCTCGGAGATATTCGTTCCCATTTCGCATGATTTTCGCCCAAAACTCTTCAAAATTAATAATAAATGGCATAAGAGACCAGGTGCTAGCACTTGGGCGAATTGGGGGCGCCTAATCCCTTCCCCATTCGTCATCAGGCACGAACCCTATTTTATATCTCTGGTTATCCGTTGCAACAGAGCACAGCATGGGATCCAGGGCCCACTTCCTTGGATGGCGACTCTTCTTTGTTTAAGGTACGCCTCGAATCTGGGCTAGTCCCCGAATCGAGAGGTATCTCACTTTACATCGCCGCTCATGCTGTGAGGGGCACTCTTTCGAGAGTTCCTTGGTGGGGCTCTCCTTCACGTGGACGATCTAGAGAGACTCGTGCGGGGGCACGTCCCCTCACGCCCGTCCCGGATCTGGTTCCACAGTTATCGATTTTGTTTTCCACTCTTTTGACAGAAGGGAAAGAGGTAGAACGATTATTTATGGGATTTTTGAGACTTTAGAACCCTTGAAACCAGTAAGTATGGTTCGAAGGATCCTTGTAACCAGTAATTGTGATTCCAACTGTCTAATACTGTGTTTCAAGTGGTTCCAAGTCTGAAAATAGTGGTTCTTATTGTTCCTTCTATGGAAATAATTATCCTAATTGTCAATTTTGGTTCAATTGTGGTTCCAACTCTCTAACTTGTGGTTCCAACCTCATATTTGTGATTCCAAGGATCCTCTATTTCTGCATTTTTCAATGGATTCATCATTCGTTTCTTTTTTGTATATAGTTTGAAGCATTTTTGTTTCCGAAGGGTTTCAATAGTTAATTTTTGGTTCCAAAGGGTTTCAATATTTTAGGGTCGCATTTGTGGTTTCAATGGTTTCATTGGTTTCACTTAGTGTTTCATTTAGGGTTTCAATGGTTGCATATAGGTTTTCAATAGTTTAAAGGGTTTCATTTGGTGTTTCAATGGTTTTCAATGCTTTTCAATGGTTGAAATGTTTTGAATGTGTTTGAAGGGTTTCAATTACGGGTTTGAAAGTTGGAACCATTATTCCATGGAAGTTGGATCCATGAAACCACATATTACAAAGTTGGAACCAATATTCCATGGACCCTCTATCCAGTAATAGTGGTTCGAACGGTTTAATTTATGGTTTCGTAGTTCCTCTATCCAGTAATTGTGGTTTGAACTTTCTACTATGTGGTTTCAACTGTCGTATTTATGGTTTCATGGATCCTCTAACATTGGTTTGAAGTTGTTCCAAGTATCTAAATAGTGGTTTTTGTACGAACATTATGAAACATGGTTTTGTTCGAAGTATCTTCTTTTTCAACTTTTCAACTATCTTCTACTTGAAATATCTTCCCCTCCAAGTTTATTCTCCTACTTTCTGCAGATAAGGACCAGAAGCTACTCCCTTTTTACTTTGTGAACCCCTCTAACCACCTAAGCCAAAACCCCTATAGTCATGCGGCGCGCTAAGCAAATAAAGAAGAATGTGAATGTAGAAGAAGGGGTCTTCCACCCGCAAATGGCGTGGGAAGGCTATCCGTGAGCCCTCCCCTACTCCTCCTACCTCCGACGAGGATATGGGCGATGACGATCAAGATGTAGAGGTCGGCTCCCTCGGTTGTATAGAAACGAAAGGCATACTCCGAGGTAGGAAAGTCATTTTTAAAGATCTCGAAGATTTTAATGTGAAACCCTTATTTCTAGCGTTTGGATGGGTCAATTTTCTTGAAATTCACTGTGAATCGTACCCGACTCTCGTGAAGCAATTCTATGCCAATTACAGATTCGACAAAGATTCGAAGGTCTTCCAATCTAGAGTAAACAATAAAACCATCCATATAACACTTCAAAAGTTTTGTGAAGTTGTCTCTCTTCCCACCACAGGCGATGAAATCTACTTTTGGCCCGGTAATATGAATGACATTAGCGCCTGTATACATGATCCGGTCACCACCTATAGGGACCTTGGTTGCGAAGGCCCACCTACTGACGGCTCAACCAACGTATCGTACAATTCCCTCAGCCCTATGTGCAAAGTTCTACACAAGATTCTGACGAGAAATATCACGCCTCGCGGAGGCAATGCTGACATGGTCCGGCCTTTTGAAGCTTTTATTATGCATTGACTTCTTCGCGGCACGGCCCTTCACCTTGGCTATATCCTCCTTAGGTTCATGGAGGACACGAGGACGAAGGCCTTGGCTAGTCTACCATTCGGGATGCTTCTCACGCATGTCTTGAAGCATGAGATGCTGATACAAGGTGGTGAAGAACGCCTTAGTCCCTTTACTACGTTCAATGCTAAAACTATAAAGGCCATGCGGCTTGATGTACAGGGCCCTGCTCCCCCTCCTCGTCAGCCGGGTCAGCGTTTTGCATCACAGGAATTTGTTGTGCAGGAGCTTCGTGCACATCGTCAGTACCTTGACGGGCAGTTTACCGCGGTTCATCAGCCTCTAGAATCCCATCATCAGGACCAATTGGCGACTCAGCAAGTTTTGACTGGGCTACGCACCGAGGTCTCCACCCTCCGCCAGGACTACACCATGGCAGTCACCTCCCTCTGTCAGGGCTACGGCACAGCGGTCACCTCACTGACCGAGCAGGTTTCTTCACTCACCAACTTGGTCCGCCGTCTGTTGCCCCCAGATCATTAGACCGTTGCTGTGCAAAAAAAAAAAATTGTTTACTGTTTTTGGCATGTATATGGATTGTATGTTATTATGGTTGTTGTGGTTTATATTATGGATTGATGAATGTTATGTTATATAGGGGTTTCATATGTTATTATGGATGGATGGATGATATGTTAGTATGGTTCTATTTCTGTGTCTTGCTTGCATGGTATGTTTCTGATGGTTGTTATAAATTTGATTCAAGTATCTATATAGCTATGGTTGTTTTAAGTGATTTTTGGTGGTTTATGTTTGAATGGTTTAGCATGAGTCTCGTACAGTTTGTTATGGTTGCTATGAGTTGGGGAGCCGTATGTTGTTTGAAGCGATGTTTGATTGTTTAAATTTGAAGGGATTAGCTACGGTTGTCATATTTGGTGTTGATGATTGAAATTAACAAGAGGGGGGTGAATTGAATTTTAACACTAAATTATCCCTTTTGAAAATTACTTGTGAACCTAGTTAGAATTTTTCTTCTTTAAATTAGGTTTTTGGTTAGTGCAAGTAAGATTGAAAACAAAAGATATACCAAACCAAAAACAAGAATTGAAAGTACAAAAATGAGAGATGACACACCGATATATAGTGGTTCGGGCAAAGCCCTACTCCACTCTTCTTAAGATCGTCCTTAAGGATTTCCACTATTGGAGACCTCCACGATGCCCGGCTCCGAGGCGGTTACACTTCCAAGGGATATTAAATAAGGATGCCCTTACACCTTTACAAAGGACTCTCCTTCTCCGTCGAGTTCTAAGCGGTGCTCCCTAGGGTATTAAGGTAGGATGCCCTAGCCATCTTTACAAAAAAAATGAAGATTGAATAGCTTGGCTTCTTCTTGAAAGCTTGATGCTCTTCGTAGACCCTTGATTGCTCTTCAATGATGGTAGTTGCAAGTGAGAGCTCTAGATATCCCAGCTCAAGAAATTTGCAAGTGCAAGGCAAGTGTGGGAAGAAAACAAAATTTTAAGCAAAAATGGATTGCAAGTTTTCTTTAATGCTCAAGGAGGTTTTCAAATCATCAAGAGAGGGGAAATGAATCCTCTAGATGTTGTATATATAGCCTCTCTATGGAATATGACCGTTTGGGGGTGGCAATAACAAAAATCACAAATTTATTCAAATCCCAACGGCTATATTCTCACCTGTCGCGAGGTTCTCGGAGTTCCGAGAACCATTCTCGGAGCTCCAAGAAATTCTCAGAGCTCCGAGAAATATTCTCGGAGTTCCGAGAGAACGGCCAGAAGAAATAAAATTTCTACTAGACCATTTCTCGGAGTTCCGAGAAATTTCTCGGAGTTCCGAGGGAAGTCTCGGAGTTCCGAGCTCGGAGCTCTGAGAAAAATCTCGGAGTTCCGAGAAGCAAAAAAAACAGCAAATTCGAGATTTTATTGCTTGTTTGATTTTTGGCTTTTGGAACTCAACTCCTATGATACTTATGGAATGTTTATGAGGGTCCCAACATGTTGGTCCACCACATAATCATTCACTAAACCTTTAAAGTTCTTTAAGTGTTCTTTGAAAAACATTTTGAAAATACTTTGCCTTGACTTGAAAATCTAAAGAGATGAGATGTACAATGATACCTATGCCACCTTCAATTTCTCTTTAGCTTTGGTCTTCAAGTTGATCTTCCATCTTTGCATGCTTGCTTGAGAGATGATGTGAGCTCCACTTGGCTCCTTTGACTCTTGTTGGGTACATCTTCAAGCATGACCATGTTGTGTGTTGGTTTCTTCAATGATCAATCCTATCTTAAACACAACACTTCAAAGCAAATTGATTAGTATTCAAAAACACAATCAATTATGTTTAGAATCATCAAAACAAGATAGGAGAGTAGACCCTTGGGCTTACAATCTCCCCCTTTTTGATGATGACAAACAAAATTGATTATGAGGTGTGTGTGGAGTGACATAGTAGGCAAGTGAATATTGGAACTCCCCCTCAATATATGCACACAGATAAATGATACAAATTATAAGCATATGGTGCATATTATAAGCATATGGTGCATATAGTCAATTGAATAGATAATCAATTTCAAACCTTCTCCCCCTTTTGTCATCGACAGAAAGGGTGTAAAAAAAATAAAGCAATTTAGAAGTAGATGAAGATTGAGATAGGTACTCCCCCTAGATCAATGCTTATGGTATAAAAATATATAAAAATATATATAACCAAGTAATGCACATATACCTGTTCATGATCGAGATGTTGACATATGTCAAAATATTAGGTATTTTAATTAGAGTGAAAGTACCTCTCCAACTTAGAAAACTAAGAAGGCTAAGAGTACCAATTGAGTGATTTTTAAGATTAATATTTGACATCTCATTCATGCAGATACTACCAAACAAAGATGATATATATAAATACTATATAGATAAGCTGGTGAAAGGCACAAAGTATTTATTTGGCAATTTCTTTGACTTGATCCGCACTCCAAATGTTTAAGGCACTTCGGATATAACAAATTCTATCATCACTAAGGGGTTTTGTAAAGATATCCGCTAATTGATCTTCAGTGTTGATATACTTTAAGCAAATATCCCCTTTTTGTGAGTGATCTCTAATGAAGTGGTGCCTAATCTCAATGTGTTTTGTTCTTGAGTGTTGTATGGGGTTCTTTGTTAAGCTTATAGCACTAGTGTTGTCACATTGGATGAGAATATTTTCCATTTTAATGCAATAGTCCTTCAATGTGCTTTTCATCCATAGGACTTGAGCACAACAAGCTCCAGCTGCCACATATTCTGCTTCTGTTGTGGACAGAGCTACTGAATTTTGCTTCTTGCTAAACCATGAAACAAGTGATTTACCCACGAATTGGCAAGTCCCACTAGTGCTTTTCCTATCTACTCTACATCCAGCGAAGTCTGCATCTGAATATCCGATGAGAGTGAAGGAAGATGATCTTTCATACCATAGTCCTAGACTTTGTGTTCCTCTTAAATACTTGAAGATCTTTTTGACTGCTGATAGGTGAGACTCTTTTGGATCCGATTGAAATCAAGCACAGAGACAGACAGTAAACATAATGTCTGGTCTGCTGGCTGTCAAATAGAGTAAACTACATATCATACCCCTATACATCTTCTGGTCCACAGATTTGCCAAATTTATCCTTTTCTAGCTTAGCAGTAGTACTCATGGGAATTCTTGATGTCTTACTGCTATCCATGCCATACTTCTTTAATAACTTCTTTGTATATTTTTCTTGATTTAAAAATATTCCATTTTTGTATTGTTTAATTTGGAGTCCTAAGAAATAAGTTAACTCACCCATCATGCTCATTTTAAATTCATTTTTCATTAAAGTTGCAAATTCATCACACAATTTTTGATTAGTTGAGCCACATATGGTATCATCCACATATATCTGGACAAGGAGGATATCTTGATTTTCTCTCTTGATAAATAATATTTTATCCACCTTTCCCATCTCAAATCCTTTTTCAACCAAGAAAGTGCAAAGCCTCTCATACCAAGCTCTAGGAGCTTGCTTTAATCCATATAAAGCTTTATCAAGCCTGAAGACATGATTTGGGTGTTTGAAGTCTTCAAAACCTGGAGGTTGCTCAACATACACTTCCTCTTGGATATAGCCATTTAGGAAGGCACTTTTGACATCCATTTGATATAGTTTAAATCCTTTATGAGATGCATATGCCAAGAGTATCCTAATAGCCTCCATACGGGCAACAGGAGCAAATGTCTCATCATAGTCTATTCCCTCCTCCTGATTGTACCCTTGGGCTATCAGCCTAGCTTTATTTCTAGTGATAATTCCATTTTCATCCAATTTATTTCTATACACCCATCTCGTGCCAATGACAGGATGATCACTAGGTCTAGGCACTAGCCTCCACACCTTGTTCCTTTCGAATTGACTTAACAACTCTTGCATAGCCATCAACCAATATTCATCCTTTTCAGCTTCTTTGATGGATTTAGGTTCTAATTCGGATAGGAACGCCAAATTGTTACTCACACTACGATAGTATGATCGAGTTCTCACTGGCGATGTGGCATCACCTAAAATTTGGGATTCAGGATGATCTACCAATGTTCTCATATCCCTAGGTAATGAGTTATCATTTTCATTTTCTACTTCCTCACTAGGTAGTGTATGACTTGTAGATGCATGAGGAGGAGCACTTAATTTAGGAAAAAGATGTTCAATGGGTTCATCCTCATCATGTGGCATTTCTTGAGGTGTTGGCTCTCTCTCATCAAATGTCACATGCATGGATTCTTGTACAACTAGGGTTCTTCTATTAAATACTCTATATGCCTTGCTATGTGAAGAATACCCTAAGAAAATTCCATCATCCGACTTCTTATCAAATTTGTGTAGATTATCTTTAATGTTTAAAATGAAGCATTTACATCCAAACACTCTAAAATAGCTTATATTTGGTTTCAAATTTTTC
The DNA here is from genome assembly GCF_043159265.1 of Tasmannia lanceolata. NCBI lineage: Eukaryota > Viridiplantae > Streptophyta > Magnoliopsida > Canellales > Winteraceae > Tasmannia > Tasmannia lanceolata. The sequence continues at coordinate 48,174,377 of NW_027518683.1, read as the reverse complement.
CAAAGCTCATAAGGTATTTTCTTAGAAATTGGCCTTAAATATACCCTGTTTATGATATAGCAAGCGGAGCTAACCGCTTCCGCCCAAAAATATTTAGGGAGATCATTTTCATGCAACATAGTTCTAGCCATTTCTTGGAGAGTACGATTCTTTCTTTCTACAACTCCATTTTGTTGAGGTGTTCTAGGTGCGGAAAAATTATGTTTTATGCCATGTTCATTACAGTAAGTGTCAAAATGTACATTTTCAAATTCCGTTCCATGATCACTTCTAATGTAAGAGATAGCAACACCTTTTTTATTTTGTATTTGATTGCACAATATAAGGAAGTTTTCATAAGTTTCATCTTTGTGTGCTAGAAATATGACCCATGTAAATCGTGAGTAGTCATCCACAACTACAAACACGTACCTCTTTCCACCTAGGCTACTTGTCTTCATTGGTCCAAAAAGATCCATATGAAGTAGCTCCAAGGGGTAGGAAGTTGAAATCATATTTTTAAGTGCAAATGAGCTCTTCAATTGTTTTCCTAATTGACAAGTTCTACAAATGTGATCTTTGGTGTATTTGAACTTAGGCAATCCTCTAACAATTTCTTTTGAGGAGAGGGTAGAAATGAGTTCCATTCCGGCATGACCCAACCTCCTATGCCATAGCCAAGAATCCTCACTAATGGCATTAAGACAAGTCACATTTTGGAGTCTAAGATCATCTAGTCCAATTGTGTAAATGTTATTGTCTCTAGAACCTATGAATTTTACTTTTCCATCTATCTTATTTTTAATGCATTTGTCGGGATTGAAGACTACTTCAAACCCATTATCACATAATTGACTACTGCTAATAAGATTATGGGACAAGCCATCAACAAATAGTACATCATGTATGGGAGAGGTAGAGTTACCTATGGTGCCTTCACCTTTGACTTTTCCTTTCTTATCATCTCCAAAGGTAACGTCTCCACCATCCTTGAGTGATAGGGATGCAAATTGAGTAAGGTCGCCTGTCATGTGTCTAGAGCATCCACTATCAAGGTACCATGTGTTCTTCTTGTTATGGCTTTTAAGGCATACCTACATATGAATAGGCAAGTGAGATCCCTTAGGTACCCAAATCTTTCTAATCTTGCTATGTTCATTTATTTTCACTTTAGAGTTCAATTTGATTTTATCTTGTTTAGCATACAAGCAAGAAACCTTGTAATGACCTTCTAGACCACAATAAAAACAAATTTTGGTACTACTAGATGAAGCCTTTTCAAGTTTGTTTTTATAGTTGGATATTGCAGTATTCCATTTATGTCCAAGTCCACTTTTGTCACTTGACATTCTTTGTATATTAACAAGCTTATTCAATTTCAATGAACTATTTTCAAATTTTTCAAAAAGTTTCTTTAGTTCATCATATTCAAAAGATAGTTTATCATTTTCATGCTTTAGCTTGTTGTTTTCATTAGAAAGTTCTTGTCGGTTCTCATTTAAGATTTTGAGAGAAGCATTTAACTCATGAATTTCTACTTTGTATTTTTCATTTTTATCATCTAAAAATTCATGATCTTTCTTTAACCAACCAAATTCTTTTGTCATGTTAGCAAGGGAATTTTCAAGTAATGCAATTTTATCAAATTGAATTTCAAGTTCATCATTTGCATTTTGTAAGGAATCTAGAACTTCTTTTAAGACAATGACATCATTTAAAGTGTTTACCTCGTTATTGTCGTTTGTTGAGGTCATGAAGCACACGTTCCTTGCTATCAAGCAATCTTCGTCATCATTTTGTTCGCCTTCGCTTTCAATTTCCTCATCCCACGTGGCTGTCATTCCTTTCTTGCCTTCTCTTCTCTTGAAACGGTTGGTTGAAGAAGGCTCATTGTTGAGTGGACAATCCGGGTGAATGTGTCCAAGCTTCTTGCAACCGTAGCATCGGGGTTGAGAAGATCCATCACCAAGTTCTTCTTTCTTCTTGAATGGAGGATTGGTCCTTCTATTTCTCATGCCTGCCATATTCCTTTGTAAGAATTTGATCCTTCTTGTTAGGAGGGCAACTTCATCTTCCATGTCTTCCTTTGCATCTTCATTTTCACCTACATTACAAGCAAAAGCAATTCCTTTTCCTTTTTAAATTTTAGTTTCAATTTCGGGTGCTTTTGTTTTGAAAATCATCTCATGGGTGATCAAGGATCCAATTAGTTCATCTAGGTTTAATGTATTCATGTCCTTGGCTTCCGTGATTGCGGAGGTTTTGGATTCCCATGACAAAGGTAGGGACCTAAGAATTTTGGTCACTAAATCTCTATTAGAAAATTGTTTTCCAAGACCCCTTAGTCCATTTACAAGATTGGTGAATCTAGTGTACATGTCGGCAATTGTTTCATCGGGTGTCATTTGAAAGAGTTCATATTGCCGAAAAAGATGATTCATTTTAGATTCTTTGACTTGATTGGTTCCTTCATGGGTGACCTCTAAGGTATCCCAAATTTCCTTAGCCGAATTCAAATTTGATACTCTATTGAATTCTCCGGGAGATAGAGCACAAATAAGGGAATTCATAGCTTTGGCATTATAATTTGAAGCTTGTTGTTCGGCTTCGGTCCAATCATTTAGATTTCTTGTGGGTAATGTGTATTCCTTATTAATTGCTCTCCACATTTGATAATCTTGGGTTAAAAAGATTTTCATTTTAGTTTTCCAAAAACCATAGTTTGTTCCATCAAAATAGGGTGGCCTAGTGTTTGAGTAACCTTCATGGTGTTGAGGATGGTTTGCCATTTTAGAATCTTTACTCTAGACTGGTTAGGGTTTTAAAAAAAAAAATTAGAGACGAGGCTTTGATACCAATTGAAATTAACAAGAGGGGGGGTGAATTGAATTTTAACACTAAATTATCCCTTTTGAAAATTACTTGTGAACCTAGTTAGAATTTTTCTTCTTTAAATTAGGTTTTTGGTTAGTGCAAGTAAGATTGAAAACAAAAGATATACCAAACCAAAAACAAGAATTGAAAGTACAAAAATGAGAGATGACACACCGATATATAGTGGTTCGGGCAAAGCCCTACTCCACTCTTCTTAAGATCGTCCTTAAGGATTTCCACTATTGGAGACCTCCACGATGCCCGGCTCCGAGGCGGTTACACTTCCAAGGGATATTAAATAAGGATGCCCTTACACTTTTACAAAGGACTCTCCTTCTCCGCCGAGTTCTAAGCGGTGCTCCCTAGGGTATTAAGGTAGGATGCCCTAGCCACCTTTACAAAAAAAATGAAGATTGAATAGCTTGGCTTCTTCTTGAAAGCTTGATGCTCTTCGTAGACCCTTGATTGCTCTTCAATGATGGTAGTTGCAAGTGAGAGCTCTAGATATTCCAACTCAAGAAATTTGCAAGTGCAAGGCAAGTGTGGGAAGAAAACAAAATTTTAAGCAAAAATGGATTGCAAGTTTTCTTTAATGCTCAAGGAGGTTTTCAAATCATCAAGAGAGGGGAAATGAATCCTCTAGATGTTGTATAAATAGCCTCTCTATGGAATATGACCGTTTGGGGGTGGCAATAACAAAAATCACAAATTTATTCAAATCCCAACGGCTATATTCTTACCTGTCGCGAGGTTCTCGGAGTTCCGAGAACCATTCTCGGAGTTCCGAGAGAACGGCCAGAAGAAATAAAATTTCTACTGGACCATTTCTCGGAGTTCCGAGAAATTTCTCGGAGTTCCGAGCTCGGAGTTCCGAGAAGCAAAAAAAAAAACAGCAAATTCGAGATTTTATTGCTTGTTTGATTTTTGGCTTTTGGAACTCAACTCCTATGATACTTATGAAATGTTTATGAGGGTCCCAACATGTTGGTCCACCATATAATCATTCACTAAACCTTTAAAGTTCTTTAAGTGTTCTTTGAAAAACATTTTGAAAATACTTTGCCTTGACTTGAAAATCTAAAGAGAGGAGATGTACAATGATACCTATGCCACCTTCAATTTCTCTTTAGCTTTGGTCTTCAAGTTGATCTTCCATCTTTGTATGCTTGCTTGAGAGATGATGTGAGCTCCACTTGGCTCCTTTGACTCTTGTTGGGTACATCTTCAAGCATGACCATGTTGTGTGTTGGTTTCTTCAATGATCAATCCTATCTTAAACACAACACTTCAAAGCAAATTGATTAGTATTCAAAAACACAATCAATTATGTTTAGAATCATCAAAACAAGATAGGAGAGTAGACCTTTGGGCTTACAATGATCTTTACGTATGGTTGTTTGAAGTTACTTGGGGAGCCCTGTGTTGTTTCAAGTGATTACCTATGGTTTCTCTATCCTTGTTGTTTCAATGGAGTAATACTGTGTTTGAATAGACTAATATTGTGGTTGAAGTGATTGTTGCTGGTTTCAACAGATATAGACCAAGTTAAGAAAATTGTTGATCTTTCCCATCAATTATTTGCATCTTCGCCATGGTGAGTAACTGTTCTATTTTCCGTTTGCATCTCCTCGTGTTTCTACCTCAACTGTTTCATAGTGCCATGTTTTGCAGGCGAAATATGTCTTATCTAGATGTTGTCCGTCACGCTTTCACGAGTCCCTAAAAACGATTCGGTTACGGGATGCGCATAGGGATTTCATAAAGGAGACCCCATTTACAGATTTGATTCTGCATGAGGGCCTCGAAGATGTGGAGTTGCGGAAGAAGATTTTGACGACATTGGTAAATAAATGGGATCCCAAACGGAAAGCATTTCGTTTGGGCGGCATTGTAGTCCCATTTCTAGTTAGTGATGTAGCGAAGATATTAGGTTTAAGTATGATTGGGGAAAGGCCGCAATTAGATTGGTCTAGCAGGGATAGTGTGGATGGTTGGAGGTTTGGGGCTCCAACCGCCACCTTTGACGAGGTCGTCAAGGTTATTCATGCCGATATGGATTCAAACGAAGAAGACTTCGTGAAGTTGACTGTGAAGCATTTGATATTGTTATTCTGCAGCACTGTCTTGTTTGCGCAGAGGGACCAGAAGGCATGTTCTTGCCTCCTCCCGATATTGATCTGCAGACTATAGGAAATGTTGCATGGGCTTATCCCGTTCATGAGTTCTTGGTCAGATCATTAGATTCACATGCTGCACTCCATGGAAAGGGACATATACTGGGTTGCTCTATCATTTTACTGGTAATTATTGCATATAGTTTTTTGTTTCTATCTTATACGGATCTAATCTAGTTTGATATCAGGTATGGCTATTTGAGCATATCACGTTATGGGCACCTAATTGTCCTGATGCGTATCCGCGTCTATTTAAGTGGACCGTTCAGATGGATACGAAGAAGATGGAGCATAAACGGTTGATTAACTGTATTCTTCATGGGATGGTGAAAGCCTCAGAGGTGAGAGTATAATGCATGTTGATCGTTGTATGTCTTTCGTGTTATTTTTTACAGTCGTATTTGTAATTAATAATATGGAATGTATTTCAGGTGGTTAGGAGGGTCGAAGCTATGGCAAGGGAAGAATCTCTACTTCGAGTCGATGATCAACACGACGATGCTAGTATTCCTTGCGATTCAGTCGGTTCAATTGTGGTTGCAGTGGGGGATTGCATGGGTCCAACTATGCATGTACTGAGGGATCCAATGAGGCCAATTGCGACATATCAGAGGAGGGAACGAAGGAGGAGGAGTAGGAGAGGAAGAGGGGAACATGGGAAGTCTGAGGTACATGAATCCGTTACAAAGAGGTCAGTGGGGGATGGCATGGGTCCAATTGTGCCTGTAGTGGGGGATTCAATGGCGCCAACTGCAGCAGAGCAGGGGAGGGAAAGAAGGAGGAGTAGGAGAAGAAGTGGGGCACATGAGAAGTCCAAAGTAGATGAATCTGTTACAAAGAGATCATTGTTGGAGAGGATAACTAAAGTTGAACGTGAAATGAGGGAGATAAAAACTCATTTGTTCGGGAGATATTCGAGAAAGAGGGAAGGTTTGGAGTAAGGAAATGATATCCCAACGAAGATAACGAGAAAGAGGGAAGGAGAGGCCGAAAATAAGGATGGGGAAGCCGAGATAGTGACTGCCAAGGGGGAAGTAGGGGATGGTGTTTTTGTAGATGATATGGGGAAATATTTGGTTGATGATAGTGTAGAAGATATCTCTATTGATAGCCTAATTACTCGGGATGTCAGGGATGCTGCAGCTAATATGGTTACTATCTTGCTTGACAGTCCTGATTTGAACCCCAGTCAGAGTAAGAAATCGAATAAGAAACAAGATAAGAAACTAATTGGGAGCATTGAAAAAAATGTGAAGCAACGTCGAAGGAGGTTACAACCTAGTAGAGCACTCAGTTCATCATATGTCATAAGCAAGCGGAAAAGCATTTATGCTCTTCGCAATGTCACCGGGCCTGCAGCGATGAAGGTGGATGCATTGACAGTGCTACAACCTTAGTAAATTTTTGTACAACCTAGATTGTTTTGGAATTCTAATTTCTCCGATTAATTTCATAGATAGGTTGTTTCAGTACAATTATATGATCAAAGGTCCATAGAGGGAGATGACTTTTTACTGGATTTGCAGTGACAGAGTCATTCACAGTGATGGGTACCACATGTGTAAAGAAGACTTGCTTATACTAACCGATCGTAGAGGGTGGTTATCATCTCCGGTAAGATGTTATATGTTTCACTTAGTAACGTAAAGAGTGAATAATGCGTTGCTACACATTTCTTCTTAAATTCCTTCTCGTTGACCTATGGTCTGTTCTGTAGATTGTTAATGCATATACAGATTACTTGAACTTGCGGGACGAATGTTTGCGAACAAAACAAAAGGGAGCATGCATTTGCCTTACTACCCATCTAGCTGTGAGATTAAATTCACTTATAAGTAATGGTTTTTATTTTTGAAGCTACAGGCAATTCTAATTTCTAACATTTCTTTTTCTGGTTGCAGCAACTTATACTTCATGAAAGATGTGAACGTCCCGATGCATGTTCCAGATTCGTAAATCGTCTACAGAACATCCCACTTCAAGAGATACGAAAAGTACTCATTCCAATTAACATAGATATGGTTCATTGGGTTCTTCTAGTGTTGGATATGGGGCATCATACCTTCCTTCTTTACGATTCTCTAGTCGCTCGCACGGATTCTAGAAGTGTGCAACCTCTTATGAGTACTACTCTAAACTTGATTCGTAGGCCAATTATTAATTAATTTGTGCTGACTACTGCCCTAACGTACGGAATTATTGATTTGTAGGTCGATTACCTTGTTCAATGGTTCATAAGGGTGAAAGACAGTGATGTAAGTGCATTCCCTATTGATGTAGTGGCCGATCGGCCCATACAAGGTAACAGGTATGTTGCGTGCAATTACTTCAGTTTACGAAACCTCCGTAAACGATTAATTCTTATTGTTGCATATATTCTTCATGTTTTGCAGCCACGACTGTGGGCTGTTCGTTTTGAAAGAGATGGAATACATCACCCGTGACGCTAGCCTCGATTTCACCCAGAAAGATATTACGGCTATGCGAGATTCGCAACTTTCTGAAATGTTGAATGGGGTGTATGGGACAGTATCCCTGTAACTTGTTGACATTCTTACCTGGGAGACATTGTTGTTGGTTGTACATGTATTAGACTTCAATTGGTTGCCAGTTGATCTGATACTTGCTCTCTTCGTTCCAGAAGTAGGTGGCGGAAATCAACCTGCTAGGGTGACTGGATATTTTTCAAACAATTGGGAAACATCAAAATATTTTAGTTATTCATTATGATAATTGTGCTTGTTTGCAGGTAAGCCTTGTTTCAATTCCTGGCTCTCTTCAGCGTTAGTGGCAACTTGAAGAAGTCGTGGATGAAGAATGGCTTCAACATCTGCTCCTTCAATGGCAAGCTTCTGAGTGAGCAGGATCGGGAGAAGCGGAAGAAGTTGCAGGAAGAGTGGGAGAGATGGGGGAAGCACTGGAGACAGTTGCATGAGATGGCGAAGCTAGTGATGAAGAGGAAGAATATGAAGCCAAAGAAGTGGAAGTTGAAGAAGTCGTGGATGTTATAGAACAGATTGTCTCGTATGATTTTTTAGTAGTAGTACTCATTGATCACACTCTATTTTATTTTATTTTAACTTTTAAATGTTGATTGTATGTTTAATTTCAACCCATAACTGACACAGCTGGGACTTTTTGTTTCAGTCCCTATGTTCAATGAAACCAAGAGGCAGCTGCTAATTTTTCTTTTAGCCATTGGTCTCTCACTATTTATAAATGTAATCTGCAATTTATTATTTTTGCTGATATTGGCACTACAATGTTTTGATATTAGGGCGAACTCCTCTTATCTTTGGCTTATGACAGCATTTTGGTAATTGTACTACTTTGACAGCTAGTTAAATAAAAAATGAGAAGGTGAGTTTGCTCCATTATCAAAGCATGGGATCTATTTCTCCCCTTCGAACTTTCCAGGTTTGTTTGTGGATCAATGCGTGTATAATGTAGTGCTTTTAGTAAATCTGTGTCATCGTTCTCTCTGCCGTTGTTTGACCCCTTGACCTGAAATTCATTTTTCTCGGCTGGACAAATGTTTTTCAATTCTGCCCATACGAAAAAAATACTGGAATTGCTCCCAATATTACTTACACAGTTACATGTAAACCCCCTTAAAGTTTTGAATTTGTATAAGGTAGCCCCCTCTTTGAAACATAAGCAATGGTAATGAAGACCCCATACACCCCTCTGAACCCCATTCCCATATCCAAACACTGGGATTTGAATTGGTGTTAGATCGGATATCCGAAAGTTTGTTTCGGACTTCCGAATGAAGTCCAGTGGAATGGCCATTCTACTGGTCTTCATTCGGAAGTCTGAAACTTTGTTTGGACTTCCAAAACGGACTTCCGAAAAACCGTTCGGACTTGCGAATGAAGTCCAGTGGAATGGCAATTCTACTGGACTGCATTCGAAAGTCCAAACAAAGTTTCGGACTTCTGAATGAAATCGAATGGAATCACAATTCTACTGGAATTCATTCGGAAGTCCGAACGGTTTTTCAGAAGTCCGAACAAAGTTTCGGACTTCCGAATGAAATCCAGTGGAATCGCAATTCTACTGGACTTCCTTCGGAAGTCCGAGGCTGGGTTCGGACTTTCGAGTAGGCCTACGTACACATTGTTGGTCCACAGATGGAAGGGTTACGATGATCCGATGGACCTGATTTTTTGGGCACACCCTATATATGTGACGGCCCATCAAATGAACGCTTTGAATGATCCAAACAATGTGGGCCGACTGAGTTTTCAGTAGTGTTTGGAACCAATGATATTTCCAACACCAATGATACATTAATGATCACTTTTACAACAGTCACGATCAGCTGTACAACCAATTTAATACTATAAGTCTATAATAACGTTTAATTTATACAAATTCTGTGTGAGTAAATATCATGTGCAGTATGAAGTGTCCCAAAATCAATGCCACTTTGTACAAAAAAACCAACAACTCCATCCCTAAGCAAAGAAAGGAGGTGCGAAGGACACACCGGACCTACAAGAGAAACTTGCAACAATCAATAAAATGATGAGTTTGATATAGAAATCATATCGAGTGAGTAATAATGGAACATACCTATTTTCTGTAGGTGCGGATGGACCGATGGGCGTCATATTTAACTGACGATTTACAAGGGGATTTTTGCACGTTCTTTTGTTTTGTCCAGGTTCCCCTCATGATTTGCAGTTGTGATGTTGTCCAAATTGCAGCCCTCTTTCCATTCGTACTTTTTTGGGTCGTCCAGGCTGTCTTCTTACTCGTGGTGGCAACACTACTTCTAAAACATGGGATGGCTCCGGCCATTGTGTTCGATCTAAAGTAGGGTGAATCACCTCTTCATATGTAGTCCGATAAGTTGAAGCCAAAAACCAATCCTGGCAGTACCTATATTTGTCCAGCTTGTTTACTCCCATGGCTGCTATGGCATGCCCACACGGCAATCCCATCATTTGGAAAAGACCACATGTACACATTCTCTTCTCTAAGTCCACACGATCCATATTAGTTGATGATATCACTTCATATTCATTCCAACTACACGGCCGGGGTGTAAACTTACTGCCATACAAACATGATCTGTCTAACCATTTTTCTGCATTATGGGTCAAATGCGTTTTCCATTTAGAAGCAGCCTTGCGGCGAAGGTGGAAGTAGTCTTGTACTTTCCATCTAGTGTGATCGACTAGAGCCGCGATCGGTAACTCCCGTGCGCCCTTTAATACGTTGTTGAAGGACTCCGCGGCATTAGTTGTCAACATATTCCACCTAGACCCTTTAAATATACATTAGCCCAGTTTTCTTTAGGAATCTCAGATATCAATTTCTCTGCTTTTGCGTTCTTCGCTTTAATACATTCCATCGTCTCCTTATAGTCTCTCTCCCTTAAAGCATATACGGCTCTCGAAAATAGTTTGCAAAGTATTTGACTCTTAAAGGTCTTCAGGAAATTGGCATTGAGGTGACGAATACAGTAGCTATGGTACAATCCCGGCAATGCTTCGTCTATAGCTCTAGGCAAACCCTTCATCCGATCAGAGGAAATAGTGAATTCGTTGTTGTTTTTTTCTGCTGGTATCACCCTCTGGCGGAGTAAACGAAGAAACCATAGCCAGCTCTCATACATCTCATTCTCAACCATTGCATATGCTAACGGAAATAATCCACCGTCACCATCTACTGCAGTCGCAGTCAATAAAATTCCTTTATACTTGCCTCGCAAATGTGTCCCATCAATTAGTATCAGTGGTCTAATTGTTCGACTGAAGGCGCGTATGCTAGGGCCGAATGACCAAAATAAACGACCAAATGTATTATCTCCACCCGTCCATAGCTCCCGACTACGATATACACACATAATGGTGCCAGGATTGCATCTCTCCATCACTTCAGCATATGCAGGAAGGATGCGGTAAGACGCCTCGGCATTTCCACACATTATTTCATGTATAATGACCTTCGCATTGAAAGCCTTCGCATAGCTTATGGTTATACCCCACTTATCCTTGATGTATGCTCTTATCAAAGCAGGCCTCACATCTCCTGGGCGGGGAAATAACCCAAGGCAGGGGTCTGCTGCCCAAGCTGCTGTGACAAGGGGATGGTCATTACCCCTCAAAGTACGTGAGCATGTATGCTCTGGCACAAACCTTTTTACCATAACATGATCCAAATAATTTCTCCCACTGATTCTGAAGGGGCAACTTTTATCCTTGCATCTAACAGCATACTTTGTAGGCTTTGAATCTACTGGGACGAATACAAACTTCCGTTCAACTCTTTGACTTTCTTCTTAAATACTTTCAAATTCGGAAAGATTCCCCCCACCTTGATCTCCTCAAGTCCTATACGTCCCTCATTTAATTCATCTACAACCATCTCATCTACTTTCAACGGCTCCCTCGTATACGTATTACAGAACGGGTCACCCACAACGTTCTGTAGACCAACGAGGGGGCGTCACCTTCGCACTCATCTTCCTTACCAAAGTCACCTTCGCGCTCACTGTTCTCAACAAAGTCATCATCACCAAATGAATCATCACCCTTTATACTGTTACCATCCTCGCATTCAATGCCATCACTAACATGCATATCACTATGAAAATCCCTGTTGAACTCTGCATCGTGCTTGCACAGTAGGGACTACGTTAGAATGAATATTGTATGAGACAAACATAGAACTGGCCAAGTAAATGTAATTAGTAATTAGAAGATTACATGGCAGTGCTCATATGTTGAGTTGTATTTTCCTCTGTCTTATTAAAAATAGGGTCCTCATAGTCTTGGTTCAAGTCCACTGAATATCTTTTTGGATTCCGAGCAATATTGGTATCTTTTCGGATTCTGCCCAATATTGGTATGTTCTTCGGACCAGCAACGTCATTTCGATCAGGTGTTGCTGAGGCTGCACGGATGGAATTATTTCCGGGGTTCAATGGCGGTTCAAGAGGACGAGAAGAAGGTTCACAAATATTTTCATATAAAATAGGATCTTCATAATGTTGATTTCTATCCCCCATATTCCTAACCAATGACAAATTTCACATGAGCTAATAGTGTAATCGAATGAGAGTTCAAAGAATGAAAATTTCCACCTGAGTGAATATTTTACCTCCGGATGGGGATCGGTGCAGAACTAATTCCTCCTACTTTGTACTCTTTAGTTATGTACATGCTCATACAATTGAAGAGGCTATTCTCAAAGAGCATCATCACCATAGCTAGGTCATCATCATTTCGAATGTCGTACAATAAGATTTGATATGGATCCACGACATATCGACATTTTATAGATTGCGAGATACCGATTGCTGTGGTTCCAATTTTTTGGTGAACTAGAGACTCAAATTCTGAAAATTTTATATGCCGATTCACAATTAAAGACATCTTCGTCCCGCCAATATACTGAAATGATACTTCATCCTTCAAGTACCCATCAACGTGTAAGATAAAAGAAGCCCTTCTTTCCACCATTTTCGCAAACCCTATTAGGATAAGAACCGTTATTAAACCTTTATAAAATTTCAATACAAACTATGAACAACCATTTACAATGATACAACCACTTTAGAATGTTAGAACCACAATTGGAACAATAAGTTAGACTCTTGGAACCACATTTTATACCTCGGAACCACTACGGAACCACATTTTATACCTCGGAACAACTAGGGAACCACATTCTATACCCCTGAACCACTACGAAACCACATCTTATACCCCGGAACTAGTTGGGAACCACAATTGATACCCCGGAACCACTAGGGAAACACATTTTATAGTTCAGAACGACTAGGGAACCATATTTTCTACCCTGGAACCACTCGGGAACCACATTTTATACACCGGAACCACTAGGGAACCACATCTTATACCCCAGAACCACTTGCGAACCACATTTTATACGCCGTAACCACTAGAGAACCACATTTCATACCCTGGAACCACTAGGGATACACATTTTATACCCCTGAACCACTAGGGAACCACATCTTATACCCTGGAACGACTTGTGAGCCACATTTTATACGCCGGAACCACTAGGGAACCACATTTCATACCTCAGAACCACTAAGGAACCATATTTTCTACCCTGGAACCACTAGGGAACGACATTTTCTACCCCGTAACCACTAGAGAATCACATTTTATAAGCCGGAAGGACTAGGGAACGACATTTTATACCCGGGAACCTCTACGGAACCACATCTTATACACTGGAACCACTTGGGAGCTATATTTTATACGCCGGAACCACTAGAGAACCACATTTCATACGCCAGAACCACTAGGGAACCACATTTATACTCCGCAACCACTACGGAACCACAGTTTATACCTCGTAACAACTAGGGAACCACATTTTATACCCCGAAACCACTAGGGAACCACATTTTAAACCCCGGAACCACTTGGGAACCACATTTTATACGCCGGAACCACTAGGAAACCACATTTTATACCCAGAACCAGTAGGGAAACACATTTTATACCTTGGAACAACTAGGGAACCACATTTTATACAACGCAACCACTACGGAACCACATTTTATACCTCGGAACCACTAGGGAACCACATTTTCTACCCCGGAACCACTAAGGAAGCACATTTATTACCCCATGACCACTCGGGAACCACATTTCATACCCCGGAACCACTAGGGAACCACATTTTATACCCCACAACCACTACGGAACCATATTTTATACCTCGGAACCACTAGGGAACCATATTTTCTACCCCGGAACCACTAGGGAACCACATATTTTACTCCAGGACCACTCGGGAACCACATTTTATACCCCGGAACCACTAGGGAAACACATTTTATACCTCGGAATCACGAGGGAACCACATTTTATACCCCGCAACCACTCCGGAACCACATTTTATACCTCGGAACCACTAGGGAACCACATTTTATACCCCGCAACCACTACGGAACCACATTTTATACCTTGAAACCACTAGGGAACCACATTTTCTACCCCGAAACCACTAGGGAACCACATTTTTTACCCCGGGACCACTCGGGAACCACATTTTATACCCCGGAACCACTAGGGAACCACATCTTATACCCTGGAACGACTTGTGAGCCACATTTTATACCCCGGAACCAATAGGGAACAACATTTTATACCCCTAAACCATTACAGAACCACATTTTATACCTCAGAACCACTAAGGACCCACATTTTCTACCCCGGAACCACTAGGGAACCACATTTTTTATCCCGGGACCAGTCGGGAATCACATTTTATACCCCGGAACCACTACAGAAACACATTTTATACCTCGGAACCACTAGGGAACCACATTTTATACACCGCAACCACTATGGAACCACATTTTATAGCTCGGAACCATTAGGGAATCACATGTTCTACCCCGGAACCACTAGGGAAGCACATTTTTTACCCCGGGACCACTTGGGAACCAAATTTCATACCCCGGAAGCACTAGGGAACCACATTTTATACCCCACAACCACTACGGAACCACATTTTATACCTCGGAACCACTAGGGAACCACATTTTCTACCCCGGAACCACTAGGGAACCACATATTTTACCCCTGGACCACTCGGGAACCACATTTTATACCCCGGAACCACTAGGAAAACACATTTTATACCTCGGAATCACTAGGAAACCACATTTTATACCCCGTAACCACTCCGGAACCACATTTTATACCTAGGAACCACTAGGGAACCACATTTTCTACCCCGGAATTACTAAGGAACCACATTTCATACCCCGGAACCACTAGGGAACCGCATTTTATACCCCGCAACCACTACGGAACCACATTTTATACCTTGGAATCACTAGGGAACCACATTTTCTACCCTTGAACCACTAGGGAAGCACATTTTTTACCCCGGGACCACTCGGGAACCACTTATACCCCGGAACCACTAGGGGAACACATTTATACCTCGGAACCACTAGGGAACCATATTTTCTATCCTGGAACCACTAGGGAACCACATTTTATACACCGGAACCACTAGGGAACCACATCTTATACCCCGAAACCACTTGAAAACCACATTTTATACGCCGGAACCACTAGGGAACAACATTTCATACCCCGGAACCACTAGGGAACCATATTTTATACCCCTGAACCACTACGGAACCAGATTTTATACTCGGGAACCACTACGGAACCACATTTTATACCCCACAATCACTACGGAACCACATTTTATACCTTGTAACCACTAGGGAAACACATTTTATACCTCGGAACCACTAGGGAACCATATTTTCTACCCTGGAACCACTAGGGAAGCACATTTTATACACCGGAACCACTAGGGAACCACATCTTATACCCCAGAACAACTTGAAAACTACATTTTATACATCGGAACCACATTTCATACCCCGGAACCACTAGGGAAACATATTTTGTACCCCTAAACCACTACAGAACCACATTTTATACCTCAGAACCACTAGGGAACCACATTTTACACCCGGGAACCACTATGGAACCACATTTTATACCCCGCAACCACTACGGAACCACATTTTATACATCGTAACCACCAGGGAAACACATTTTATACCTCAGAACCACTAGGGAACCATATTTTCTACCCTGGAACCACTAGGGAACCACATTTTATACACCGGAACCACTAGAGAACCACATCTTATACCCTGCAACCTCTTGAAAACCACATTTTATACGCCGGAACCACTAGGGAACCACATTTCATACCCCGGAACCACTAGGGAACCATATTTTATACCCCTGAACCACTACGGAACCACATTTTATACATCGGAACCACTAGGGAACCACATTTTATACCCCAGTAACTCTACGGAACCACATTTTATACCCCGCAACCACTATGGAACCACATTTTATACCTCGTAACCACTAGGGAACCACATTTTATACCCTGGAACCACTAGGGAACAACATTTTATACGCCGGACCCACTAGGGAACCACATTTCATACCCCATAACCACTAGGGAACCACATTTTATACCCCTGAACCTAGTACGGAACAACATTTTATACTCCGGAACCATTTGGGAACCACATTTTATACACCGGAACTACTAGGAAACCACATTTCATACCCCGGAACCACTAGGAAACCATATTTTATACCCCTGAACTACTACGGAACCACATTTTATACCTCGGAACCACTAGGGAACCACATTTTATACCCCGAAACCACTAGGGAACCACATTTTATACCTCGCAACTAAGGGTGTCAATTTTGGCTCGGGCTCGGAAGCTCGCTCGAGCTCGGCTCGAAAAAAGCTCGGCTCGAGCTCAGCTCGAATCCTTAACGAGCCGAGCCGAGCCGGCTTGCTAGGCTCGTTAAGCTTAACGAGCCGAGCCCGAATTAGGCCAGGCTCGGCTCGTTAAGAAAAACCCGTATAAAAGTAGTCGTAAATATAATATAAATAGTAGTAAATATAATATAAATATAATACAGCTGACGTATAATCATGACTTTTTCCGTAAATGTCATAACTTCCTACCTTTTAGTTGTATTTTTTTTGTAATTGTCATAACTTTTTACCATTTTTTGGTAATTTTCCATTTAAAACTTTATACATTCGCTACTATTATACTTTTTCCGTAATGATTACTTCTTTTTTTACTTTTTTTCGGTAATGATTACTCTTTCTCTTTGCTGTGATAATCCAAACCGTCCATTTGATATTCGAATATAACCCAAGCTCGATAGGCTCGCGAGCCTAGCCGAGCCTGACCGAGCCGAGCCGAGCGGAGCCTGGTTCGAGCCCGAGCCTAGCCTTTGAGCTTAACGAGCCGAGCCGAGCCTGGCCAAGCTCGGCTCGGCTCGGCTCGTTTACACCCCTACTCGCAACCACTATGGAACCACTTTTTATACCTCGTAACCAAAAGGGAACCACATTTTTTACCCCGGAACCACAAGGGAACCACATTTTATACTCTGCATCCATTACAGAACCACATTTTATACCTCGTAACCACTAGGGAATGACATTTTATACCCTGGAACCACTAGGGAACCACATTTTCAACCCCGAAACCACTTGGGAACCACATTTTATACGCCAGAACCACTAGGGAACACATTTCATACCCCAGAACCACTAGGGAACCACATTTTATACCCTTGAACCTAGTACGGAACCAAATTTATACCTCAGAACCACTAGGGAACCACATTTTATATGCCGGAACCAGTACGGAGCGACATTTTCTACCCCGGAACCAGTACGAACCAAATTGGGTAGAAACAAGTAATGGTCTTTTTCCAACAGAGAAAATGGTGGTTCTAACTTTCTTTTAAAACCCAAGAAAACAATGAAAACAATTATACAACAAACATAGAACAACTTGGGTAATTTCTCTGTTTTTTTTAACACAAAACAATGGAAACCTTCATAAAATGTTAAAACCCAACAAAACATGAAAACCTTTATAAATTGTTAAAACCCAACAAAACATGAAAACCTTCATAAAATGTTAAACCATATTCAAGTAGAGGAGCATGGACCTACTTGGAGCTATGTTTATCACCCAAGTTCAAATTTGTCACAAGTAATGGTGTTTTTTTTTTTAACAAAATACAATGGGATTGGAGCTTCCAAAGGATGACAATGGCTGCACTGGGTGTCTTTCACGTTGGATGGGTGGGGAAGAAGAAAGAAAAACGTGAAGTGGGTAGCTGAAAAAAACATAGGGATTAGAGCATAAAAAATGGTGGGAAAATGAAAGTGGGGGTATATTTGTCCTAAAACTCATACTCTCTCACCTGACAGCCCTTTTTTTACAAAATTTAAATATCTATCCTTTATTCACAATTTAGCATAAACTTTGCATTTTTTAAATAATTTTTCCTTTTTTTTTTTGTTTTTTTGCTATTTATTATCCATTGTTAGGCGGATATTTTACACTTGTTTTCCTGGCATACCCTTTTTCGTCATTAACTATGCTAACTACGCTTATGAAATGATGGGAATGCTAAATTGAAAGGCACTCTTATAAAACACAACTGTAAGGGCACCCCATTCGAGCCACGTCACCCAACCGGGTTAAATTATTCACTTGATTTTGCATTATCAGTGCCATTATAACTGCAGTTGGTCAAGTGGATCCAATGGGGCACCCTTGTGATTGGGTTTTTCCAAGGTTCCCTCTCTTTACTTTAGCTTTCCTTTCACTACAACAAACTACACTTTTGCCGGCTTTCATAACCGCCGGCCAAACAAGCCATAACGCCGGCTTATGATTTACTGGCGGATTGCTAGGGTGTATTATTTCGCCGGCTAATAGTAATGGTAAAACTTTCGCCGGCGCTAAGAAATGTCGGGATAATATATGGCGATCAGATGCGCAGGGACCAAGTGCAGGGTATCCATAGGTTGATTGCGGGCTAAACACTTATGAAAAACAGTTGCCGGCCGCTGGCTAAGTAAGTTCGAGATTACATTTGGAAAACATTTTTCATAGAAAAATTTGACTGTAATTTTGTTCTATGGTTATTTTTTTCACTCCTCATGCATAACATGAGTTGGGCCAATCATTTTACACCCATGCATTAGTACGAGTGTGGACCACCATTTTACCACCAGGCCCAATCATTGTGTGGATTCCACCATTTTACATCTCATGTTTTGATGGAGTGGGCCCATTATTTTGCACCCAATCATAGCAGGGTCAAAAATGCTAGTATCCTATATAAATATAAAATGACATAAAAACAAGGGTATTGCTGTTACCCATGTTATAAGAAATATAGACGTATATGTTTCATTGAGAAACAATGGGGTGTCTTCCTAACAGGTCTCTATAAAAATAGAGATAAAAGAAACACTACACCACTAACAAGTTTTACTTGAAAATTGAAATTTACAATACACCATGATTTAACATCTTAAAAAAAAAACTAAATCAATGCTGTAAATAAGCCTATAAAATGACCTCTTTATTGCATCAGTCAGGTGGCTACATATAATATCTGATAAATATCAACAACCTTGTGAGATTGATGAGTTACATAGTTACAAAATTCTTAAAATCCTTGAAATTTTTTCCAAAACTTTATCCCAGTTTTAGAATTTAAATAATTATGAATAATTTTTGTTATTTTTTAAAAAAAACACATTGTTTAATTGAATAAGGAATTTTTGAATTTAATGAATAACTCGTCAGTTTCTAAAATGCCATTTTAGTGAATTTGAACTCACATCATAAGCTGTTGGAGATGACATTATTTACTCTTTTATACTTTAGTCTCCTTTTAAGGTTGGCTTACACTGCATGTGGACTTTTATTATGAAATGATTTTTAAACCTAGGGAAACAACCCTGTTGGAGATGGCCTTATTTAATATTTTATTCTTCAACACATCTTCTATTTCCTTTTCATAGAAAATTCTAACCAAGATTGAAACCAAATCATGAGAGAATGGGAGGAAAATGCTACCTCAGCAGTTTAGAACTTAGAAGATATCAGAAGAAAGGTAATACCTTGTGGGTTTCAAGCCATGGAGACAGTGGTGGAAGGATTACTAACAGGAGAGAAAAGTAACTTGGTAGCCGATATTGAGAACCAAATCCTCCCTAACAATTTTCGTGGAGATGAGGAAGAGAAACCGGAGGATGTGGTGGCGCCAGTTATGGTGGCGCGAGTCACCGAGGTAGAGGAGGTCGACGAGGTCGTGGTGGGGGCGAACGGGCTGGTGATGGCGGCGCCAGTCACCGAGATAGAGGAGGTCCACGAGGTAGTGCCGGGGGCGAATGCGCCGGTGATGGTGGCGCCAGTCACCGAGATAGAGGAGGCCCACGAGGTCGTGCCGGGGGCGAACGAGCCAGTGATGGTGGCGCCAGTCACCGAGATAGAGGAGACCCACGAGGTCGCGACGGGGGCGAACGGGCCGGTGATGGTGGCGCCAGTCACCGAGATAGAGGAGGTTCACGAGGTCGTGCTGGGGGCGAATGCTCCGGCGATGGTGGCGCCAGTCACCGAGATAGAGGAGGTCGACGAGGTCATGCCGGGGGCAAACACGCCGGTGATGGTGGGAGAGGAGGAGGAGATATTGAAGGAGAGGTCGATTTATATTGTACCGCAATGGATAAAACGGCTAAATAAGGCGGCCTACGAACCACATATAGTGTCCATAGGACCCTACCATCATGGGAAATCACACTTGAAGCCATTCGAAGAGCACAAGGTAAGAGCTCGCGACCAGTTTATCAAGAGATCAGAGAAAACCGAGGAAGATTACAAGAAGGCATTAAAGGAAGTGGAGGAAAAATTGAAAAGGTCTTATGAGCAGCTTCGTGATCAGAGGTGGAATGATTCAGAAAATTTCTTGAAACTGATGCTGGTGGACGGATGTTTCTATATCGAGTTTGGAAGAGTATTAGAGGGGACGATGACGGACTATTCTCGCGCAGACCCCATTTTCAGCTTTCATGGCATCTCCATCATCGCTTCCTTTGTTAGGCGAGACACGATGATGCTTGAAAACCAGCTGCCTTTACTGGTTATTGAGACTTTGCTAGCTGTTGAAAGTGGTACAGAGATGGACGAGGTCTGTATGACTTGCTTCAATTTTCTTTTACTTTCAGTATCATGAATTCTTTTTCCTGGAATACCCCAATGGTGAGGGACTGTGGGAGAGGCATAGATAGGAGATGGAGAGAGTGAGAGGAGAGGGAAATAAAAAGCCTCAACTCATTCGTGCCCTCTCAAGACTCTCCTTGTCCCACCAGCCCTACTCCTCCCTCACCACTTGGTTAGACACTAACTTATTATGAAAATATACAAAGGGGAATGATATATCCGCCCCTTTTGATTACTTCAGACAGGCTAGTGTACGTGGCAATCAACCGATTCAACCCCGTTGATACACTGCTGTTGGCTGTCCAAAGTAATCAAAAGGGACGGATATATCACTTCCTAAAACAAAATGGGCGATGATATAGGCTCCGTCTATTTCAACTTAAAATGCGTGCAAAACAGATTTCACACCCAATTTTTCTCACTTAAAGAATGGGCATAAAATTTGTTTTATGCCTATTTTCTACATAGGAATGGGCAAAAAATTTGTCTTATGGCTATTTTTTCACTTAAAAGTTGGCATATAGTTTTACACCCATTTTACCACACCATATGGAAAGGAAAATGAAATGTAGGCAGCCTCTTTAGGCTCATTTTTTGTAGAAAGAAATGGAACCATATATAAAAGGAAAATGATATGTCGGCTCGGCAAAAAAAACGGGACGGCAAAAATTTGAGTTTAATATGGCATTGGTTGAAAAAAAAAAAAAACGTAATAAAAAAAATGGAAACACAAGAAAATGAGTTTAGAATTTTGTCACTTACAAAATATGGTGGGGTAAAATTGGAAAGGTGGCCAAAAAACATGTTTAAAAGGGTTTTGAACATGTTTAAAACATTTGCCTAAAAAACGGAGTTTTATTCGGAGTTTTAAACCGCAGGAATAAAAGGCGTTTTTACGTTTCAAAGGGAGTTTTGCCGACTCATGTGGCCTCCCAAGTGGGCGTAGGGGATGAGATGACCACTCCCTGTGCATCATGGCCAAACTATTGAAAGCGAGTACAATTTGCCCTCTTGGCTCCTTTTACCACGTCATCCATGTGGGCCTCTGACGTGGCACATAAGGTTGGGCTCCTTGAAAAACCGACAGGTACTCGATCAATAGCTGATAAGGGTTTTTTTTCAATAATTGTTAAGAATCCTGGTGGGTAGAGTAGTTGTGTCTAGGTAGGATTAGGATTTGAGTATGCTTAGGGTCCTTGAATTTTCAAGGCAGTTACTAGCAAAAGCAGTTTCCTATCTCAATAGAGAGTTTACCTTGAGATTTTAATAGTATCCTATTCATATGGGAAATCCCCATTCATCCTATAACCCAAATACGCTTTGTGTACGACTTCAAGGCAAAAGAAGGTACAACTCGAAATAACTACAACCGAGAGAAAAAAGAAAAAAAAGAAGGCAGACTTGGGTTTTAAAGAAAAGTGAAGACTCGGTGATGTTTTACGCTTTGGGTCTTCGAGGCAAAAGAGGGTACAACTACAGCCAAGAGAAAAAGAAACAAATGCAGAGTTGGATTTTTACAGAAAAGTGAAAACGCCTTTACTGGTGTTGGTGGGATTTGTGGCTGATGGAGATTTAAGATCAACAAGTAATGATGCTTCAAGGCGCGTAATCGCTTTCCTTAAGACAAATTTTGCCCCCACCAGTAGCCTTGTAAGAATATCCTACAAATGTCTGACGACGCTTTGTACAAGCGGAATCAAACCCAAAACGCCCTTTAAGAATTACAAGCCTCAGAGAAATTCACTAAAACTGTTTTTGCAGAAAAACAGTATTTATTGTATTGTTTAGTATAAAACTCATCCTTTAAAAACAAGAGAGTAAACAAGAAAGTAGGGAAATTTCATGAGAGAAAAGTCCAGCAATAACTATATATCAAAAGACAGATTTTCTACTCTTTTTATAGAGTCATAGATGTCTTTTCAATGTAAAAAGCATCCCATCAAAGTACCCTTTAGAATGTTAAAAGCATCCCTTCAAAGTACCCTTTAGATTAGTTTGTACAATGGCCATTAGATCGCACCTCTTCGCGATATAATTAATTTGGATCATCCATAAAGTTTCCCTTGAGTTTGAAATCATCCATGACTATTGGGAAGCAAAAGGACACGAAGAGATTCAAATTTGGAAGTGAAAAGATGTGTCCATTTTTCTCCCAACGGATAGATTTTCTCACAGCCGCGGTAGACCAGGATACCTGCAGTAGACCGGGATACCCGCGGTCGCCCGCCAATATGCTTATAAACTTTTTATTTTTACGATCCAAAGAACCGCGGTTGACTGGCCATACCTTTCTGGAAATCGTTTATATTTCCAGATTCCAATTCGCGGTCGACCGAACCTCCGCGGTCGACCGGCCCTCTTTGAAAATCTGTTTTAATTTCTGTTTTTATTTGATAATGCACTTTAAAACATTTTGAATTGACCCAAAACATTTTGAAAATATCTAATAACTAGTTCTTCTTTGGCATTCTTTTGGGTGAAGGAAAAATGAAGAAGAAGAGTTTTGGATCTCTCTTGGGTGAGGAGGAAGAAGAAGAAGCAAGGCTATTCTAGGAAGCGAAAGCGCTTGGATCCTAGACGGCGTAGAGATTGTTTCTCATTTATCTGGAGAAAGCTTTGGGCTTTTGTATTCTTCGGAAACGTTGCGTATTGTTAACACGTAATACCAGGAACACACTTCGTGTTCAGATTGTTAACGGGCCACCGCAGAGGGCTGATTTTGCGCCTCAATTCCGCAATAAGTGGTATCAAAGCTTTGATTTTATAATGGCTGTAACGGTTTCTAATGTAAAGTTTGAAGTTGAAAGATTTGACAGGAAGAACAATTTTAATTTGTGGCAAGTCAATCTTCATTATTTGTTAGTTCAACAATGATTACATAAAGCACTGTTATGGAAGGCGAAGAAGCCTGTAGATATGTCAGATGATGACTCGGATGACATGGAGTTGAAGGCTATGAGCTCTATTCGCTTCTCGTGGGAAACGATGTCAAATACTATGTCATGTATGAGAAATCTGCAGCAGATATGTGGTTAAACTTGAAAGCCTGTATATCACAAAGTCTCTTACAACCAGGTTGTATTTGAAACAACAACTTTACACCTTGAATATGAAGGAAGGGACTGAAGTGATAGAACACTTGAATGCCGATAACAAGATAATCTGTCAATTATCGAATATTGATGTGAGAATTGATTATGAAGACAAGGGCTTGATTTTGTTGACTTCTCTGCCTCCATCGTATGAACATTTCGTTGCAACACTACTTTATGATAAGGATACTATAAAAGCTAGATGACGTCACTGCTGCTCTACTTTCTAATGAGATAAGAACGAGGCCTACGGGTAAGAAGCAAGCAGAAGGTTTGGTTTTTAGAGGAAGACCACTGTAATAGGAGAAAGGATTAATCGAGGCAAGTCTAGGTCAAAATCGAAAAGAGGAGAAGGCAAGATAAAGTGTTTCTATTGCCATAAATTGGGCACGTAAAGAAAGAATGCCGAAAACATAAGGAAGATCCGAAAAAGTAGTAATAAGCGGCTTTAGAACAAGCAAGTGTGGCAGAAGAAAACTAAGATGAAGACTACGGTAAGGTTCTCATTGCCTCATCAGGTATTGATTGTTATCATGATGTGTGGATCCTTGATACATGATGTTCTTTTCATATGTGCCCACATAGCCATTTGTTCTCTACGTATGAGTAGTAGAACGGTGGCTTGGTTTTGATGGGGAATGACAATTCTTGCAAGACAGTTGGGATAAGCACAGTGAATTTAAAGATGTTTGATGGGACCATTAGAACCTTGACAGGAGTTAGACATGTTCCAAAGCTGAAGAAAAATTAATTTTTCTTTGGGTGCTTTAGACACTAGTGGATGTCGATTTACTGAAGATGGTGGAGCTCTGAAAGTTGTAAATTGTTATCTTATGGTCATGAAGGCAAAGATGATCAAAAATTATTTATACGAGTTGATGAGAAAGACAATGGTAGGTGGAGCAGCCATTTCTAAAGAAGAAAATGATGTGACTGATTTGACACAGCTTTGGCATATGCGGTTGGGACATATGAGTCAGCAGGGTTTGAGAAAGCTCAGCAATCAGGATCTACTCAAGGGTGTTAAAAGTTACAAGTTAAACTTCTGTGAGCATTGTGTCTTCGGCAAACAGTGCAGGGCGGAGTTTCAAAACTTCAATTCATCGCAGGGCAAACAGTTGTTTCAAATGCCAGTGCTCTCTATTTTGTGGCGTTTGTCGATGATTAATCTAGAAAAGTATGGATTTGCTTTCTATAGGGAATCTGAGATGTTTTCCACATTCAAGAAATGGAAGACCATAATTGAGAAGCAAACTGGCAACGAGGTGAAGTGTCTGAGGACGGACTATGGAGGAGAATATATGTCTTCTAAATTTATTGAGTTCTGCAAGGGCGAAGGCATAGTTCGCTACTTTACTACACCAGAAATTCCACAACATAATGGAGTTGCAGAACGACTTAACAGGACTCTTATAGAGAAGGCTCGCAGTATGTTGAGAAATGCTGGATTAGAGAAGGACATCTGGGCAGAAGTGGTTAATACAGCATGTTACTTGGTCAACAGGTCACCTTCGACAGCAATTTCTTGCAAAACTCCAGAAGAGGTATGATCAGATAAACCTTGTGATTATTCTATTTTGAGAATATTTGGTTGTCTTGCTTATATTCATGTTAATAATGACCAATGCTCTAAACTTGACCCAAAATCTAAAAAGTGTATTTTTCTTAAATATGCATGTGTGGTCAAGGGATATAGTGTGGGATCCTTCTTTTAACAAGCTAACAATTAGTCGAGATATTTTTTTTCGATAAATCTTCTATGTTAAAGTCACCTACGCAGATTGGAGAAGAAGAATAACATGACATGGGTGAGACCATTGAGGTGGAGGTTGACACTCCAAAAGAAGTGTAGAAAGAAAATATTCAAGTTGAAATTCCCGAAGCAAGACTGCTTGGGCAGGATCAGCAGATGCACCAGTCAGAATCACAGGTTAGAAGATCTCAAAGAACTCATAAGCCACCCGTACGATATGGATATGAGGACATGTTGGCTTTTGCATTGGTAACAAAAAGTGGAGATCCGGCTACATTCTAAGTAGCAGTTTTCTGTGAAAACTCTAAGAATTGGGAGGATGCAATGGGTAAAGAAGTGGAATCTCTTCAGAAGAACCAGACTTGAGATTTGGTGGAGTTACCAAAGGGCAAAAGGATGATTAGGTGCAAGTGGATTTATAGAAAAAATGAGGAAAGCTCAGAAAATGGTGCAGAAAAATACAAAGCACGTTTAGTGGCAAATGATATGCTCAGAAGGAAGGAGTGGACTACAATGAGATATTTTCACCAGTAGTGAAGCATACTTCGATAAGAGTATTACTTGCCATGCAGCGTTGTTTGACCTTGATCTTGAGCAACTTGATGTGAAAACAGTGTTTTTGCATGGGAATCTAGAAAAGGAAATCTACTTGCATCAACCAGAGGGTATCAAGTGTTGGAAAATGAAATATCATGGACAACGTGGATTCAGATTACCTTGGAGATTTGGACAAAAGAAGGTACACCACGTGTAATGCTTTTATGCTTGCTAAAAGACTTGTCAGTTGGAGGCCCACTTTACAGTCAACTATAGCTTTGTCTACTATAGAGACAGATTATATGGCAGCAACAAAAGTGGTGAAGAAGTCATATTGGTGAGAGGACTCGTAATTGAACTTGGGGTCGAGCAAGAAAACACTTGTGTATATTGCGATAGCCAGAGTGCTTTGGACTTGGCAAGGAATAAAGATTTTCATGCGAGGACAAAACAAATAGATGTGAGGTACCATTTTATTCAAGAGGTCATTGATGGAGATGAAATTTCCTTGGAGAAGGTGGACACAAGAAGCAATGCTGCAGACATGTTGACTAAGCTTGTACTACAAAGAAGTTCAAACATTGCTTGGACTTGATTAACATCCAACAAGTTGGGTCGAACTAGCACCCTTTGGGGTATGGTGGAGAAGACTTTGTGATGAAATATATTTTTACAGATTGTCGATGAATCAAATTCAAGCCAAGGTGGAGAAAGTTAAAGTTGCCTTGAATTTTCAAGGCTACGTGCAAAACCAGTTTCCTATCTTAGTAGGAAACCTTGAGATTTTAATAGTATCCTATTCATATGGGAAATCTCTACTCCAGGTTGGAGAATTATCCTTAACACAAATGCGTTTATTGCGTACGACTTTGAAAAACATTATTGGGTGATGTTTTATGCTTTGGGTCTTCAAGGCAAAAGAGGGTACAACTCGAAATAACTAGAATTAATCGATAGAAAAGAAAAATCGCAGAGTTGGGTTTTTACAGAAAAGTGAAAACATCTTAACCGGTTCTTCTTGGGCACTTTTTTGGGTAAAGGAAAAGTGAAGAAGAATAGTTTTGGATCTCTCTTGGGAGGGAAGGCACTTGGATCCTAGATGGTGTAGAGATTGTTTCTCGTGTAATCCGGAGAAAGCTTTACGCTTTTGTAATCTAGTGAGTGATTCTTGTAATCCACATAGGCTCTGTTCACTTGTTTTCCCGAGAAAGAAAAGGAAAGGAAAGGAAAGGAATCTGACGTGGCAAAATGGAAAGGAAAGGAAAAGAAACTGTGATTTTCCCATGCTTTCTCGCTGTTCACTTGCCCAGAAAGGGAGGGAAAATATGCAGGAAAGTTATTTTCTCGCTGTTCACTTGCCCAGAAAGGGAGGGAAAATATACAGGAAAGTTATTTTCTCGCTGTTCAGTTGCCCAGAAAGCGGATGGATCAAGACCGTTGATTGGGCAGATCCAACAGTGCAAAATTTCTAGACTTGTCAAAATTTAGCTTCAACCTGGGGGGGGGGGGGGCTCCACCTCTACACTTCCAACACCTTTTTAATATAATTGAAAGTGACTTTTTCGAAAAAAAAAAAAAATTTGAAATTACTCTATATAATGTGCCACGTAGGTTATATAGCAATCACATAATACAATTTCAGCTGATTCAAAGCATGAATTTGATAAATTACATATTCAAACTATTGTTAGCTACAACTGTGTTTCCCACATAAAAGCTCAAGAATCAGGGCATCACTCTGGCAGTTTTATGTTCTAATCTCCATGGTTGCCTAAATGACATGACTGTACCTGAAGGCAATGAGCAGCACTTTCACTTGTCGAGTCGATTGACAATGCTCGTTGGTAGAGTTCCCTTGCTGTAACTATGTTTATCATAAACTAAAACTAACCAATTATAAGAATCAAATCATCCAAAAAGAAATTAAACATTAGTTATAACATTTCCACCTAACTCATACATCCAAAATAAAGTTCATATATAAACGGTTGAACAAAAAATAGATAAACATCACATAGCCAAATGGCGCATACGGCGCAGAATGCGCCTCAACATCTCCACTCGGTCCATCTCGTCGAGAGAAAGGAAGGCCCTAGCTTTCTTGTGATGCCCGTGAAGGTACACATAAGCATCAATAAGGTCACCTCTAACGTAACCATCAATGTTCAGCACTGCATCTTTGAGGCCAGGGAGGCTGTGTACCTCACTAGTAGAAGTTCCTGCATCACCAACCATTTTAATGCCCAGTCTGCATATAAAACCATAATGTGAGTAAACATACCTCATAAACAAGTGGGAAAAAAGTCTAAAATACTACTATCATAGGTACTAACCCCACACCAATGGCAAACCCCAAAAACCAAGGAACACTGTGGATGTCCTCTTCACGCTTGTCTTGCAAATCCTCATGGCGCTTATCATATGCATTTAAGGCTGCTTCTGCCTCCTTCCTTGTAGCGTAGGAGCGATAAGATGCTCCACTATACCTGTTCACTTGAAGGTGACAATCTGCCCAACTGTCGAATATGCCCACCTGCCGTCCCTTGAAAACGACATAAAATTTATCCTTCGCCATTACCTGGTACCACATAAACAAGTCATAATAGTTGCAATAACAAATGATAGATAAACAACATTTTCATTTAGAAGCTTTATAAGATAACATACAAAAACTATTGATGCAATCAAACCCATACATAATTTAGTCCATCAAACCCATACTAATTTAGTCCATCAAACTCATACCAACAAACCCATGAACCAATACTAATGCAAACATAGAAATTACATAAATCTCAAGAAAGCAAGGAATATAAGCTACGGTTCCAGCAAACTACACATCGAAATTGTGAAATCCACATCCAAACACAGGTGGTGCACAACTATTGCGACCATGTCATTTCCTAACGACGACGTGCTTCGAAATCATTCCACATTTGATTCATGATTGCGGTTCGAATGTTACGACCTTCCCTTACATCCTCGGCCCTGGTCATAGGAGGAGGAGGAACAGGTCCTTCTTCCTCCTCTTCCTCCTCAGCTACAAGCGATGCCAGCTCATCGTCAACATCCTGAATGTAGGAGTCATCAGGCATCTCCCTCCTAATGTGGTTGTGGACGCAGCAACAGGCCAACACTATGTCGATCTGCTTGGAATATGAATACATGGGTGCTGAATTTAATATGCTGAATCGCTTCTTCAAGACACCAAAAGTTCGCTCGATTACATTCCTGGCTGAAGAATGCCTTTGATTATACAACTCCTCGGCTTTCCTAGGTCTGCGCCCTCTAATCTGATTGAGATGGTAACCAATACCTCGGATTGGAGTTATAAAATGGGACAGACACGGATACCCGGCATCACCAAGGTAAAACGTTCCTACAATGAAACAAAGGATTACAATTAAATTAGCTAAGTACTACAGAAACCGCATCAATACAAACAGTCTAATAAGCTAATTATTACCTGGCAAAATGGGAATCCCGTTCGGCTTTGATATAGCAGATGCTAACACCCGTGAGTCCGATGCCGACCCCTCCCACCCACAAAGGACGTAGGTAAACTTTAGGTCAAAGTCGCAACAGGCTAACACATTTTGGGATGGGAAGTGCTTACGACAAATATATCTTTTTTGAATATCCTCAGATACTTTTGCATGAATGTGGGTCCCGTCAATTGCACCAATACAATCCTATAATAAGGACATTCAAATGTCAACCTGAATTAACAACCTTCAGTCGAAATGCGTAGCTATCGTAAACGTACCTTAAAGTAAGGCATAAAATTAGGATTATCAAGGATTGCCCGTGGTGTCTCCCTTGATGGACGTACTATAAACATGTCTTGTAGGATGTGAACAGCGTCGAGAACCTTATTAAAATACTTTGAAACAGTAGCCCCTGACCTTCTTGTGGTTGCCCTAACAGTACGATTCCTTTCATTGTGTGCAATCACACTTAAGAAAATAGCCACCTGTTCCTCAACAGTGCAGTGAATTGTGTCTTTCAACAATGTCGTGCTTCTGAAAAGGCCCATGAAGGAGCGGAAGCACCGAACATCCATTCGAAGAAGAGCAACACAATGGTTCTCTGCGTGCGTGATACGTCTAACAAAGGTCCTACGGGTTAAGTATCCGCTTTCGTAAGGGGTTCTTGTAATATTCTGCTCAAGGTATAGTCGAACCCTAAGCGTAACTGCGGCCGCCGCAGAGATTACTATAGCTGCAGCTCGAAGGATCAACATCCGCCTATCTGCTGGTTGACGAGGCATGATGGTAACCCTACCAAATACTAAAACAAATAACATTTAGGATAATAACACAACCGGCAAAGACACCATAACCACAGTCACAACCATCGAAACAAAACTCCTACAGCCACCACCAACCACCAAAGCACCAACAACCACCCACAACCTCCAAACCACCATTAACCACCAAACAACCAAAACCCACAACCACCAATGTAAGAATATGCGAAGCAAAACTGTGCATGAATGTGAACCACCCACAACCAATATCCACCAAACCGTAGATGGACTACACAGAAAAATTGCACCCAAAAAAATTGCAAAATTATAAAACAGAGATGGACTACATAGAAAAGAAGCAACAAGAACAAAAGAATCTGTAAAAAAATCAAATAACAGAAACATTACAATTAGGTTGAAAAAAATCAATACAAATAACCTTCATAAAATTAACCTTCACAAAAATCAGTACAATAACCTTCGCTACAACACACAGTAAAACACAATCCTAAAATCGGTACAATGACTGAACTCGTGTTGTGAAGAACACAAATCCGACCCCAGATTTCCCAAATCCAAGCCTTATTTACCGAAAATCCAACCCAAGTTCAACCTAAAACGAAACCCTAACAATATATATCGAAACCGTAAGGAGAAGACTCAACTCATGTTGTGAAGAACAAAAATCGGACCCCAGATTTCCCAAATCCAAGCCCTATTTACCCAAAATCCAACCCACGTTCAACCCAAACCGAAACCCTAACAATACATATAAAAAAAAAAAGAATATTTGTTACAGACCCAATCCGACGTTTGAACGGAGAAGAAGAGTTTCAAAAAAAAATCCACCAAACCAGTAGGAGAAGATATGTTGGAAAGAAGCAGAACTCCCCCCAAAAATGAAAAAAAAGAAGTCACTGAAAGGCGTATTGGCAGAAAAAATAAAAAAAAGGAGAAAAGGAGGAAGAGAGAGACGAGATCTAACCTTCTTTGGGGTCGCCGGAGGGGAGAGCTCGCCGGACGGGGTGATCTTGCTTGCCGGAATCGTGAAGAAGAGGACTTAGGTGAGAGGAGGGTTTTTGCTCGACAGAGAGATGCCCGATATATTTTCTCGCTGGAAAAGGAAATGGGTTTTCCCATCTATTTTGTGGGAAAACAATCGAGTCAAAGCGCGAGAAAGTGGGTTTTCCACGTCCTTATTTTCCTTTACCACGTCTGTAAATTCTCTTTCTCGAGAAACCTTGTGAACAGCGGAATACATCCCATCACGGGAAAATTTGCCCTACTTTCGTTTCCTTTCCTTTCTCGGGACGGCAAGTGAACAGAGCCATAGTGAAATCTTTTAAGGTCTTCTCTCGTGGAAGTAGACTTAGCCGAACCACATAAAATTTTGTATGCTTTATTTGTGGTTTATCTTGCACTTTACTTTATTTGTTCTTGCAAATGTACTTTAGAAACGTTGCGTATTGTTAACAAATAATACCAGAAAAACACTTTCGTGTTCAGATTTTGCTCCCCAATTCTGTAAAAACTCCTAGTAGGAAAAGAGGTCATGATTTTTTTTATAAAAGTAATTATGTGCAAGCGTGTGGATGGTTTTTACTTGCTTTTGGTTATTCTAGTTCTTTGTGGATTCAAAGAACAATCCTTCGTGGATTCGAAGGTCGACGGCGATCAACCCCGACTTGTTCTTTGCACTTCCTCCTACTCGAGGTCGTATCAGAACCCTGATACGTTCTCTTGTGGTGGTAGAGATGTTCAATTCTTTACAGACTATTGTTAATCAAATAGAGGAGCAATTAATACAGTTGAATCATGTTTAGCACGAGCAACCCCATATCGACAACGGTGATCGGCAACGACACGCTCAACCTCCACCCCGAGTTCCACTCATTAGCCCTAGAGTTTTGTATTTTCAAAAGGACAAGTATTCTAGGGAGGAGGAATTCGAAGAGCTTGTAAGCCCAATGGTTCTACCCTTGGCTATCCTCTATCTTGTTTTACAACACTCAAATGATTATGTACACTGATGATGTTTGATGTTTTAAGTTGAGGATTATAGATTTAAAAGCTTACGAAGCTTGGATCAAGCCTGTGGATGTATCATGGAGAATCAAAGGAAGTCGAGCACTGAAGATCCATAAAGGGAAGAAAACGTGAAGTGATGAAGAGCATATTGAAGATCAAGTGTAAAACAAGTCCTTTAGAGTGTAAAAACCCAATCCCAATCAAAGACCATCAAGATGCATTAGTGGGAGTTTAAAATAGTCCAAAAAATTGTATATAATCAAGAAAATCAATTGGACCAAAAGTGGAAAAATCCAAGAAATGTGACTGTTGAAATGGCCAAATAAGCACTAGCTTGGGCGTCCGAAGATGTTTCTCGGACGTCCAAGACAAGGTTAAGAGAACCAAAGAAATTCTCAGTTGTGTTTTCTCAGTTGCGTTGCTTCGCTTGCTCGAAGAAGTGTTCGGGCATCTGAGAAAAGTGTTCAGGCGTTCGAACGACATTTTTCTAGTTTTTTTTATACTTAAAGAGGCTAGTTGCTCAGGCATTCAAAGATCGCCCGAGATGACAGTTGGAAGTGCCATAATAGCTAGTTTTGGGTTTTTTATCCTATAAAAAAAGGGTTTCCACCCCTTTAATCACTTAAGACACTCTCTAAACGCAACCTTGAACATCCTACTAAGTGAGAAACATCTTTGTGCCTCTTGCAAATCATTTTGAGAAGGATTGGATGTTAGGACAAATTTGTATATCTTCATCTTCATCTTGTAGCCTTCAAAGGATTTTTTTTTCTTTCTTGCGCCTTTTATTTGGTGAGTGCTTGGAGATGCAGAGCTTTCTCCATGGTGGGATCTTCACTGAGGTTAGGAAGATGAGATTGTAAAGATGGGATCTTCAGTGAAGTTAAGAAGATCAAGTTTTAGTGGAAGCCATCAACGGGTTTTGGTGGAGTGGGGCTTGGGTTTAAGACTGAACCACTATAAAAATCTCCAGTGCAACTCTTTTCACGCTCTCTTTACTCTCATTTAATTTTTATCTTTCTAGTTTAAATTGGATATTGTTATTTTGGTTTAAATTTGTCACTAAGTTTTAAAAAGGGCAAAGATATTCTAAAACCCAATTTATGCCCCCTCTTGGGTTGTCATCACATCACCTGGGCCTCATATAAGTTGTATTTTCAATTGGTATCAGAGCTAAACGCTCTTTTTCACCTTTTAATTTATTTTCGATCTAGAGTGGATACATCATATTCTTTGCTCAGTTGGGAATTTTGATTGCAGGTTCAAAATTTATCCTTTTTCTTCCAAATCTTGATAAATTGCTATATTTAACCTATTTATATAGTAGATAACTATTTTGTTTTACATCTTTCTCTTACATGACCCTACCCAAATATAAATCTCATTCAATTACTTTATCCATCTATTTTGTTCTTTAATCGAATTTCAATTTCTTTTTCTCTTCAATCTTAAATTACTAACTAATTGTGCGTCGCACAGTAGGTCCCACAGTATTGCCTTAAGGAAGTCTTTTGTTTCTAAGCTTGTTGTCATGGTCTTTTGATTTTCTCTTGTACGTGTTCCTCAATCGGTTTAAGTATTTCATTTACATTTTTGTTTCCCTTCTAAATGTTGATTTATCTGTTTTGCCTCATTATGTTTTCATTCTTTTATTCTCTCTATTGATCTATGAATGTAAGAGCACATAAAAAAAGGTTGCTGGTTATTAGGCTCTCTCTCTCTCTCTCTCTCTCTCTCTCTCTCTCTCTCTCTCTCTATATATATATATATATATAGAGGAAAGTGTCTCTAGTCTCTCCCCTAGATAAGCTTATCTACTCCTCCCTTTAAAAAAACACAGTGGGCCCACGCTGTTTGGATGATCCAAAGCATTCATTTGATAGGTCCTAACATAGATAGGGTGTGCCCAAAAAATCAGCACCAAAGGGTCATCCTAGAACTTCATTTTGTGGGGCACACCGTGTCCAAAATGGACGCATATAAACGTGGACGTTTATATGTGTCCATTCTGGGTACCACAAGGCCCCACAAAACGAAGTTCTAGGATGACCCTTTGGTGCTGATTTTTTGGGCACACCCTATCTATGTTAGGACCTATCAAATGAATGCTTTGGATCATCCAAACAGCGTGGGCCCACTGTGTTTTTTTAAAGGGAGGAGTAGATAAGCTTATCTAGGGGAGAGACTAGAGACACTTTCCTCATATATATATATATATATATATATATATATATATATATATATATAGGGGAAAGTGATTGTGAGCGGCCCCTCATATAAGCTTATATGAGGTGACCGTTAAAAACATGGTGGGACCCACATTTTTTGGGTGACCCGAACCGGTCATTTGATAGGCCCTGACATAGATAGGGGTGCCCAAAAACTCAGCTCCATAGGATCATCTCAACCCCTGGTACTGTGGAGGTGAAAGAGGGGAAATTGGACGGGTAAGTGGGCAAATTTATACCCACCCATTTTCCCCTCTTTCACCTCCATATTCTAAGGGTTGGGACGATCCTATGGAGCTGATTTTTTGGGCACCCCTTATCTATGTCAGGGCCTATCAAATGACCGGTTCGGATCACCCAAAAAATGTGGGTCCCACCATGTTTTTAGCGGTCACCTCATATAAGCTTATATGAGGGGCCGCTCACAATCACTTTCCCTATATATATATATATATATATATATATATATATATATATATATATATATATATGAGGAAAGTGAAGCTACAA
Organism: Tasmannia lanceolata; assembly: GCF_043159265.1. NCBI lineage: Eukaryota > Viridiplantae > Streptophyta > Magnoliopsida > Canellales > Winteraceae > Tasmannia > Tasmannia lanceolata. The sequence continues at coordinate 48,139,343 of NW_027518683.1, read as the reverse complement.
CGCCGGCTTAAAATTCAATGGGCCCACATTGTTTTGGTGATCCAAACCATTCATTTGATTGGCCCTCACATAGATAGGGTGTCCACCAAAAATCAGCTCCATAGGATCATCCCAACCCTTCAAACTGTGGAGGCAAAAATGGACATATTTGTGAAGGTTTTTACACGTTCATTTTTGCCTCCACAAATTGTAGGGTTGGGATGATCCTATGGAGCTGATTTTTGGTGGACACCCTATCTATGTGAGGGCCAATCAAATGAATTCTTTGGATCACCAAAACAATGTGGGCCCATTGTATTTTAAGCCGGCGGTGTAGCTTCACTTTCCTCTATATATATATGGGAAAGGTGTGCGTACTCGGTCTTGTAGATAAGCTTATCTACTCGGTCGGGTTAAAAACAGTGGGAGCCCACATTTTTTGGGTGATCCAAACCATTCATTTGAAAGGCCCTTACCTAGATAGGGTGTCCACAAAAAATCAGCCCCATAGGATCATCCTAACCCATGCAACAGTGGAGGGAAAAATGGGCAGATTTGTGGACACCCTATCTAGGTAAGGGCCTTTCAAATGAATGGTTTGGATCACCCCAAAAATGTGGGCTCCCACTGTTTTTAACCCGACCGAGTAGATAAGCTTATCTACAAGACCGAGTACGCACACCTTTCCCTATATATATATATATATATATATATATATATATATATATAGAGAGAGAGAGAGAGAGAGAGAGAGAGAGGAAAGTGAAGCTACACCGCCGGCGTAGCTAACTTAGCTACACCGCCGGCTTAAAATACAATGGGCCCACATTGTTTTGGTGATCCAAACCATTCATTTGATTGGCCCTCACATAGATAGGGTGTCCACCAAAAATCAGCTCCATAGGATCATCCCAACCCTACGATTTGTGGAGGCAAAAATGAACGTGTAAAAACCTTCACAAATTTGTCCATTTTTGCCTCCACAGTTTGAAGGGTTGGGATGATCCTATGGAACTGATTTTTGGTGGACACCCTATCTATGTGAGGGCCAATCAAATGAATGGTTTGGATCACCAAAACAATGTGGGCCCATTGTATTTTAAGCCGGCGGTGTAGCTAAGTTAGCTACACCGGCGGTGTAGCTTCACTTTCCTCATATATATATATATATATATATATATATATATATATATATATATATATATATATATATATATATATGTGTGTGTGTGTGTGTGTATAAAACATGAGACAATGTACTTCACATAACAAGGATTTAGCTTTTACGATCCGCTAAGCTATTCTTTGTTATCCGTAAAAATAAGAGACAGCATGGAATTAGCTTTTACGCTTAGCACATAACAAGGATTCTATGTAAGATTGGATCAAGTACTTCACAAGCAATTAATTGTCAATAAGAATAAGCAGAATACAACTTATCACATATAGAAAATGCAATGTACCATGATATAAATACGAAAGTAACATAAAAATATCTAACTTGTCAACAACCAACAAATTTTCATGTTATAAAACATGAGACAATGTTTATTTTACTAGATATAGCTAGGTAAAGAAGGGAACTCTCCCAAAGGAATGCACTCCCACTCGGGAGGAAAAGGCATTACCATAGGTACCTTGGGAACTCTCCCAAACGCGCAGTTCCACTCGAAAGGCAAAACAGTACCAAAAGCTCCATGAAAACTCTCCCATAATTACACACTTCCAGTAGGAAGGCAAAGTGATACCTCAACCTAGCTATACTAGTCTTGCAATGAACATCAAACGATTCACTTGAATCGAACAATAACCAATCCATGGATTAAAAACTATCATATCAAACAATAATCAACCAAAGATTGTAAGCAACAATAAGTCCAACGAATCATAATTATTGTTCAACTTGCAGATTTTTAATAGAGATATATCAAACTAAACATGCCATTTGAATAACAGAGATATATATCAGTTCTAAAACAAAAATTATGATTTCTAACATGGTTCGTAAATCATGGTTTCCATGTGGTAAAACATCCTAACATAGAAGCACAAGTTACGTACCAATAATTTGAACAACTGATTCCTTTGAAACCCTCCTAGTTCAATCTTCCAAACAACGTAAAATTCATGTAACATCTATTTTAGAAAGTCGCTAATCTTTTGAAGAATAAATTACAAGTCTTTACGACCCAAAAGTCCAAAACAAGGGCCGAAATCCAAAACTGCAACACCAGCTGCACAATCTGAGGGAACTCAGCTCGATCGATCGATCCTTACTTGGTCAACTCTGATAGTTGACCGACCAAGCTCGGTCGACTATCCAGAACCCGATTATGGGTTCTGAGATTTGTGGGACTTGGTCCGTTTTGACACACAAAAACTGTCCAAAATCCCTGTTTTCTCTCTCCAAAGACTACTATAACACTCTTTATTAATCCCTTTAATCTAAAACAAGATTAGGGTTTTCAAAATACCTATAGATTATGTAAATCTTGGAGAAAACGCATTTTCCAAACCGTAATCTTTACAAAGTAATTTGCTACAAATATCTTATTTAAAAACATATTTTTCCATTGATTCTTAACACAATATCATCAAGATCAGTCTTGGGTTGGTGATTTCCATCCTCAGTTCGTTATCCAACCCAATGAATTTTCAAGAAAAACCCATTGGTTTGGTTTGATAACTCAACAATCTCTCAACCACATCGCCAACTCAAGATCCAATCTTGTTTTCTTCAATCAACATTAATGATTACAGATTGGGGAAGGTTTTTCAAGATCAAAACAAGAAGGATTGAATGAAATTTTCATATAAGAACTTTGCTACTTCGATCCTTTGTATGTATTATTTTTTTGAACATCGACCTTTTAAAAAAAATTGCATACCATCAACCACTCACCGTTTGGATGTGATCCCTTCTGCTTCTGCGCTATATCAGATTACTTAGAACATATGTAAATTTTAGAATTTTGGCTTACCATACTTTGGTTTATTTATAATTCTTTGGACTCATTTTGGCATACTAAACTCAACTGAATTGATTTATTATCATGTAGTTGAGCTTCGACTGACTGTGGATTAACATTTTTGAGACATTGATCCTTCCAGCATTGACAAAAGGAGCTGAAGATTAGATTCTGCCATGATCATGTTTTAGTTTATTTCTCTTTTATTTGATAGCGACCACTTTTGAACAGATGAATTAAACTATGCTAATTAATTTTGCTTTGAGACCTTTTTTTGTCAAACTTGTATTATAACATATGAGCTCAACCACCTCTATTTCCTTCCATTTATTATGTTTGATTCTTTCATTTCATTTGCTATTACATAATCAAATGCCGTGAATAAAATACAATTAGGATTATGTACATATAACACCCAAATTGAATCTTACCAAACAACATTAAGTCAGACATGGAACAAAATTCGTTGATGTAGACCTTTGATCTGGTAGGCAAGAACCATTCCATATGTATGATTAAGGGCTACAAATGTCATTGTTTTAGATTATCTGAGATGAGAAATTATAGATCAAGAGGATGGCATCATTAGATCAAGGATCTTCTTTAGCGAAAATCCCAATGTTTGTTACATTTAAGCTCTTACTTGTAATGCCATTTTGATTTTGGAATATCCTGACAATTATTAAGACATTAATAGAACCAAGGAAGGCGACAACCATAGCGTCATAAAATATGGAAAAAAATATAAAAAAGGGAGATACAAAGGTATTACAAATAGTCGGCCACACCTTTGTACGATCTATACCATTCTTTATTTTTCACCAATTAATTTCTTTTAGATCTAGCGTAGATACATCATATTCTTTGCTTGGTTGGGATTATTGATTGCAGGTACAAAATGTATATTTTTTCTTCCAAATCTTGATAAATTGTTATATTAAACCAATTTATATAGTAGATAACTATTTTGTTCTATTTCTTTCTCTAACATGACCCTACCCAAATATAAAACTTGTACAATTAGTCCACCCATCTATTTTGTTCTTGGATCTAATTTCAATTACTTTTTCATTTCGATCTTAAATTATTTCCTAACCGGGCATCGCATGGTTGGTCCAAATAGTATTGCCTTAAGGAAGTCTTCTATTCCTAAGCTTGTTGTCATGGTCTTTTGGTACTCATTCTTCAATTATTTTAAGTATTTCATTTCCATTGTTGTTTCCCTTCTTCAATTATTTTGCCTCATTATTTTTTCATTCCTTTATCCACTCAATTTATCTATGAAAGTAAGAGCACATGCAAAAGGTTGCTTGGTAATTAGGCTCTGTGTGTGTGTGTTTTTGAGTGTATGGGCCAGTGGGAATGTATATTCAATGGGTTTTCTTCTATGTAGGAAGGTTTTGTGTTTTGCAGGTACGACTTGAAAATGCTCTCCTTCTCTGTCTCTGTTTTCATGTGTGTGGGTGTATTTCCAATAGTTTTTCTTCTCTATAGGATTGTTTTGGTCTTTGTTAATATCTGAGGATTCTTTAGAATTTTGAAATTCCTTACTGGTTCATCAAATGTCCAAGAGCACTCCTTAGCAGTACGGCCAATATGAAATTTCAACCTAAATAGTTCAGATGGCAGATCATTTTTGTTAATGAAACATGGCATTAATTGTGGTTATTTTCCATTTTTTATGTAGGATGCTGCTGCTGCTGTCCCTGTTATGGCTCCTGCTCCTGTCCCTGCCCCAGCCCCTGCCCCAGCCCCAGCCATAGCCCCAGCCCCAGCCCCTGCTCCAGCACCTGCCCCAGCCCCAGCCCCAGCCGCTGCCCCTGTCCCAACCCCTGCCCCAGCCCCTGCCCCACTGACTCTAGGCTCCGGTGAATGGGTAAGCATCCAACTTTTGCTTGGAGATCTTACAAACACAAATCCAAACCTTAACTTTCAAAGTTTAATTTTGCTTTGAGACCTTCCTTTCTTGTCAAACATGTATTATAACATATGAGCTCAACCACCTCTATTTCCTTTCATTTATTATCTTTGATTCTTTAATTTCATTTGCTATTACTAAATCAAATGCCGTGAATAAAATACAATTAGGATTATGTACAAAGAACACCCAAATTGAATCTTACCAAAACAATATTAAGTCAGACATGGAACAAAAATTAGTTGATGTAGACCTTTGATCTGGTAGGCAACAACCATTCCATATGTATGATTAAGGGCTGCAATTGTCATTGTCTTAGATTATATGAGATGGGAAATTATAGATCAAGAGGATGGCATCATTAAATCAAGGATCTTCTTTAGGCGAAAATCCAAATGTTTGTTACATTTAAGCTCTTACTTGTAATGCCATTTTGATTTTGGAATATCTTGACAACTATTAAGACATTAATAGAACCGAGGAAGGCGACAACCATAGCGTCATAAAATATGGAAAAAAATATAAAAAAGGGAGATACAAAGGTATTACAAATAGTCGGCCACACCTTTGTACGATCTATACCATTCTTTATTTTTCACCAATTAATTTCTTTTAGATCTTGCGTAGACACATCATATTCTTTGCTCGGTTGGAATTATTGATTGCAGGTACAAAATGTATATTTTTTCTTCCAAACCTTGATAAATTGTTATATTAAACCAATTTATATAGCAGGTAACTATTTTGTTCTATTTCTTTCTCTTACATGACCCTACCCAAATATAAAACTCATACAATCAGTCCACCCATCTATTTTGTTCTTGAATCAAATTTTAATTTCTTTTTCTTTTCGATCTTAAATTAGTTCCTAACCGTGCATCGCATGGTTGGTCCCACTAGTATTTCCTTAAGGAAGTCTTTCATTCCTAAGCTTGCTATCATGGTCTTTTGATACACATTCTTCAGTCATTTTAAGTATTTCATTTCCATTGTTGTTTCCCTTCTAATTGTTGATTTATCTGTTTTGCCTCATTTTTTTTTCATTACTTTATTCTCTCAATGCATCTATGAAAGTAAGATCACATGCAAAAGGTTGCTTAGTAATTGGGCCCTCTCTCTCTCTCTCTCTCTCTCTCTCTCTCTCTCTCTCTCTCTCTCTGTGTGTGTGTGTGTGTGTGTGTGTTTGAGTGTATGGGCCAATGGGTATGTATATTCAATGGGTTTTCTTCTATGTAGGAAAATTTTGTCTTTTGCAGGTACAAGTTGAAAATGCTCTCCTTCTTTGTCGTTGTTTTCTTGTGTGTGTGTGTGTATTTCCAATAGTTTTTCTTCTCTATAGGATTGTTTTGGTCTTTGTTAACATCTGAGGATTCCTAAGAATTTTGAAATTCCTTACTGGTTTCATCAAATGTCCAAGGGAACTCCTTAGCAGTTGGGCCAATATGAAATTTCAACCTACATAGTTTAGATAGCTGGTCATTTTTGTTAATGAAACATGGCATTTATTCTGGGTTTTTTTCCATTTTTTATGTAGGATGCTTCTGCTGCTGTCCCGGTTGTGACTCCTGCTCCTGCCACTGCCCCTGCTCCTTCCCCCGCCCCTGCCCACGCCCCAGTCCTTGCCCCAGCCCCAGCCCCTGCTCCTGCGCCTGCCCCTGCCCCTGCCCCTGCCCAAGACCCTACCCAAGCCCCTGCCCCTGCCCTTGCCCTTGCCCCTGCTCCTGCTCCTGCTCCTGCTCCTGCCCCAGCCCCGCTGACTCTAGCCTCCGGTGAATCGGTGAGCGTCCAACTTTTGCTTGGTGATCTTACAAACAGAAATCCAAACCGTATCTTTCAAAGTTTAATTTTGCTTTCAGACCTTCCTCTTTTGTCAAACATGAATTATAACATATGAGCACAATCACCTCTATTTCCTTTCATTTATTATGTTTGATTGTTTCATTGCGTTTGGTATTACTGAATCAAATGCCGTGAATAAAATACAATTAGGATTATGTACAAACATCACCCAAATTGAATCTTACCAAAATAATATTAAGTCAGACATGGAACAAAATTAATTGATGTAGACCTCAGATCTGGTACGCAACAACCATTCCATATGTATGATTAAGGGCTACAAATGTCATTGTTTTAGATTATCTGATATGAGAAATTATAGATCAAGAGGATGGCATCATTAGGTCAAGGATCTTCTTTAGACGAAAATCCAAATGTTTGTTACATTTAAGCTCTTACTTGTAATGCCATTTTGATTTTGGAATATCTTGACAACTATTAAGACAATAATAGAACCAAGAAAGGCGACAACCATAGCGTCTTAAAATATGGAAACAAACATATAAAAGGGAGATACAAATGTATTACAAATAGTTGGCCGGTTGAGATTAATTTCTTTATTTTTGTACGATCAACCATTCTTTATTTTTCACAAATTAATTTCTTTTATATCTAGGGAAGATGCGTCATATTCTTTGCTCGGTTGAGATTATTGATTGCAGGTACAAAATGTATGTTTTTTCTTCCAAATCTTGATAAATTGTTATATTAAAGCAATTTATATAGTAGATAACTATTTTGTTCTATTTCTTTCTTTGACATGACCCTACCCGAATATAAAACTCATACAATTAGTCCTCCCATCTATTTTCTTCTTGAATCAAATTTCAATTTCTTTATCTTTTCGATCTTAAATTATTCCTAACCGTGCATCGCATGGTTGGTCCCACTAGTATTGCCTTAAGGAAGTCTTCTATTCCTAAGCTTGCTATCATGGTCTCTTGGTACGCATTCTTCACTCATTTTAAGTATTTCATTTCGTTGTTTCCCTTCTAATTGTTGATTTATCTGTTTTTACTCATTATTTTTTCATTCCTTTATTCTCTGAATTCATCTATGAAAGTAAGAGCACATGCAAAAGGTTGCTTGCTCTCTCTCTCTCTCTCTCTCTCTCTCTCTCTCTCTCTCTCTGTGTGTGTTTGAGTGTATGGGCCAGTGGGTATGTATATTCAATGGGTTTTCTTCTATGTAGGAATGTTTTGTCTTTTGCAGGTACGACTTGAAAATGCTCTCCTTCTCTGTCTCTGTTTTCATGTGTGTGGTTGTATTTCCAATAGTTTTTCTTCTCTATAGGATTATTTTAGTCTTTGTTAATATTTGAGGATTCTTAAGAATTTTGAAATTCCTTGCTGGTTTCAGCAAATGTCCAAGAGAACTCCTTAGCAGTAGGGCTGAAATGAAATTTCAACCTACTTAGTTTAGATAGCTGATCATTTTTGTTAATGAAACATAGCATTTATTGTGGGTTTTTTTCCTTTTTTTTATGTAGGATGCTTCTGTAGATGTCCCTGTTATGGCCCCAGCCCCAACCCCAACCCCAGCCCCATCCCCAGCCCCAACCCCAACCCCAGCCCCATCCCCAGCCCCCTGGCCCTGTCCCAGCCCCAGCCCTAGCCCCAGCCCCTGCCCAAGTCCCTACGTCTGCCCCTGCCCCAATGACTCTTGCTTCCAATAAATCTGTAAGCGTCAAACTTTTGCTTGGGGATCTTACAAACACATATCCAAACCTTATTTTTCAAGGTCTACTTTTGCTTTGAGACCTTCCTTTTTGTCAAACAATTATTTTAACATATGAGCTCAAACACTGCCAATTGCTTTCATTTTTTATGTTTGATTCTTTCATTTCATTTCTTATTACTGGATAAGATTCCATGAATAAAATTCAATTAGGATTATGTACAAGCAACACCGAAATTGAATCTTACCAAAACACTCAGACATGGAACATAATTAGTTGATGTAGACATTTGATCTGGTAGGCAACAACCATCACATATGTATGATTAAGGGCTACAAATGTCATTGTTATAGATTATCAGAGACGAGACATTATAGATCAAGAGGATGGCATCATCAGATCAAGGATCTTCTTTAGGTGAAAATCCAAATGTTTGTTACATTTAAGATCTTAGTTGTAATGCCTTTTCTATTTTGGAAAATCCTGTCAACTATTAAGAAATTAGTAGAATCGACGAAGGCGACAACAATAGGGTTATAAAATATGGAAAAAATCATATAAAATGGACATACAAATGTATTGCATATAGTCGGCTTCACATTTGTATGATTTATACCATTCTTTATTTTTCAAAATTTAATTTCTTTTAGATCTAGAGTAGATACAGCATATTCTTTGCTCAGTTGGGATAATTGATTGCAGGTTCAAAATGTATGTTTTTTCTTCCAAATCTTGATAAATCGTTATATTAAACCTATTTATATAGTAGATAACTATTTTGTTCTATATCTTTCTCTTACACTACCCTTCCCAAATTTAAAACTCATACAATTACTCCACCCATCTATTTTGTGCTTGAATCAAATTTAAATTTATTTTCCTTTTCGATCGTAAATTATTTCCTAACCGTGCATCGCACGGTTGGTCCCACTAGTATTGCCTTACGAGCATCTTTTGTTTCTAAGCTTGTTGCCATGTTCGTTTGATTTTCTTTGGTACGCGTTCTTCTATCAGTTTAAGTATTTCATTTACATTGTGGTTTCCCTTCTAATTGTTGATTTATCTATTTTGCCTCATTATTTTTTCAATTCTTTATTCTCTCAATTGATCTATGAAAGTAAGAGCGCATGCAAAAGGTTGCTTGGTAATTGGATTCTCTCTCTCTCTCTCTCTCTCTCTCTCTCTCTCTGTGTGTGTGGTCCTGTTGGTATCTATTTTCAATGGGTTTTCTTTTGTATAGGAAGGTTTTGTCTTTTGCAGGTACGACTTGAAAATACTCTCCTTCTCTGTCTCTGTATTTATGTGTGTAGGTGTATTTCCAATAATTTTTCTTCTCTATAGAATTGTTTTGGTCTTTGTTAATATCTGAGGATTCTTAAGAATTTTGAAATTCCTTGAAGGTTTCATCAAATGTCCAAGGACACTCCTTAGCAGTAGGGCCAATATGAAATTTCAACCTACATAGTTTAGATAGCTGAACATTTTTGTTAGTGAAAATGGCATTTGTTGTGGGTTTTATTTTCCATTTTTTATGTAGGATGCTTCTGTTGCTGTCCCGTTTATGGCTCCTACCCCTGCCCCTGCCCCTGCCCCAGTCCCTGTCTCAATGGCTCTTGCCTCCAATAAATCGGTAAGCGTCCAACTTTTGCTTGGAAATCTTACAAATGCAAATCCAAACCTTATTTTTCAAGGTTTAATTTTTCTTCGAGACCTTCCTTTTTGTCAAACAAGTATTATAACATATGAGCTCAAACACTTATATTTGCTTTCATTTTTTTTTGTTTGATTCTTTAATTTCGTTTGCTATTACTGGATCGGATATCGTGAATAAAATTCAATTAGGATTATGTACAAACAACACCCGGATTGAATCTTACCAAAACAATATCAGGTCAGACATAGAACATAATTATTTTATGTAGACATTTGATCTGGCAGGCAACAACCAAACCATATGTAAGATTAAGGGCTACAAATGTCATTGTTTTAGATTATCTGAGACGAGACATTATAGATCAAGAGGATGACATCTTCAGATCAAGGATCGTCTTTATGCGAAAATCCAAATATTCATTTCATTTAAGCTCTTATTTGTAATGCCATTTTGATCTTGGAATATCATCTCAACTATTTAGACATTAATAGAAACAAGGAAGGTGACAATCATAGCGTCAGAAAATATGGAAAAACTCATATAAAATGTAGATACAAATGTATTACAAATAGTCAGCCTCACCTTTGTATGATCTATACCATTCTTTATTTTTCACCATGTAATATCTTTTCGATCTAGAGTACTTACATCATATTCTTTGCTCAGTTTGGAATATTGATTGCAGGTTCAAAATTTATCCTTTTATTTCCAAATCTCAATAAATTGTAATATTTAACCTATTTATATAATATATAACTATTATGTTCAATATCTTTTTCGTGCATGACCCTACCCAAATATAAAACTCTTACAATTACTCCACCCATCTATTTTGTTCTTTGATCAATTTTCAATTTCTTTTTGCTTTCGATCTTAAATTACTTCCTTACCATGCATCTCACTGTTGGTTTTACTAGTCTTGTCTTAAGGACAATGGGTTTTGACCCATGCTTCAGCCTATAAGTGTTTTTACTCTTAATTTTGATATTTTGTACTATACTATGTGTTTTGGGCAAATGTTGTGAACCCATCAAACTTGGTTTACGGTTCGGCCATGAAAACCCATCAAACTTGATTTGTTTTTGTGGTCCTTTTTATCTTATGCATGGGATGTCGGTTTTGGTTGGTGTGTTGCCTCATAAAGTTTTACAAGATTGGCGGTGCCCCTAGCTAGGACACAATCGGCCTTTTACCACTGACACCAAAAGAGATTTAGTAATAACTTTGAAATGATATTTCCACTCCTTTGTTTTAAAGATGACAATCCTCTTTTCATTTTACACCTGTTTAATTAGCTGTTTCTTTCAAGAAGCAATCAAAAACCTGTTTAGTGAAATGAGTGGGAGTCTGGATAATCAATTCAATAGGTCTTAACTATCTAAAGCTTTTTTCCCATTGAAGTCCACAGCCACACCTCACTTGCTGGCCCAGTTGAGAGAAGGTCTGCTTGGAACACCACTACCAACTCCAACTCAAACGGAACAGCCACCCCTACGATTGACCACCTGGCCTGCGACAGAACTTCATAAGGCTGGAGTTAAGTTCGTAAAGTTAGAGGATCTTGGCATCAATGACATTAAATTCAACAACGGTACTCTCAGCCTCCCCTATCTTGACGTGGATGATACAATGGAAACCAAGTTCCTGAATTTAATTGCCTATGAGCGCCTTCACTCCAGAGCAGGATACCAAGTGATTTCCTACATCTTTCTCATGAGCACCCTTATTCGATCCACTAAGGATGCGAAATTGCTTGAGTCCCACTCGATACTCTCCAAGTCACATGAGAGGGGGCAGGTACAAGTGGTGAGGTTCTTTCTGCAGCTCGGAAATGGCATTCGAATCGACCCGGCAAGTAATCTGGCACAGGTGATGCTGTCGTTGGAGGACTACCACAAGAAATACAAAGATAAGTGGAAGACAAAGTGCAAACGATTTGTTAAGGATTCGTTTACCATTCTAGTCAATAAATACTTCAAGAGCCCTTGGACTCTCATCTCACTCTTGGCGGCAGCAGCTCTATTGGCCCTCGCCAGTACTCAGACTTACTATTCTAGCCATAAGAAATCCAAATGAATCTGCTACCCCTCCCACGTCCTTGGGATAGTGCTTTGTCTCAGTTCTACACATTTTTAATATCTCTTGATTCGTCTTTTCGCATCATTTTTTTTTTTTTTTTGGCTACTGACTCTCTCTGGTCTTCGTATCATGTATCTTCTGCATTATCATTTCCCGAAAGGACTTCATTTTCAATAAAAGTTAAAGGGGATGGAAATTCAATTATTTAAGGAAAAGATAACTTTGAAATGATCTTTCCACTCCTTTTAGCAGGATGTACTATAGATGATACATGTTACCAAATTGGCAAAAGCCAATCAATTGGTCGGTCAAGATCATGTGAAGGGTACTTAATTCTTATTTTATGTAGAGCATATCAAGTGAACTGTTCATATCATCCGGTTCGGGTTCCGGTTGACTTTTCCCAACCCGGGTTGGGTTCGGGTCGGATTCAGGTAGAGTGTATGGCAACCCGATCCGAGTGAAACCCAATTTTTTTTTTTTTTTTTTTAGTTTTTTAAGCTTAAACACTCGGGTTGGGTAATGTTGAAGTCGTGTCGGGTTGGAAAAATGGGTTGTTCGGATCGGGTCGAACCTCTTCGAGTTAGAAATCGGGCCAGATCGGGTTTGGGTTGGAAAAATGGGTTCCTCGGGTCAGGTGGTCAGGTCTGGTTGGCCTCAACCCGACCAACCCGACCGACTTGAGTTGCACCCCTAGTGTGCATTTCAAAGGTTGTAAATTCCAGATTTTAACTTACAAAATACAGCCTTTAGCTTATAAAACTCAGGTTTTAGCTTGTAAAATCTAGGATTGTTCCTGTATCCATATGGAGACTTAGAAATATTTTTTCTTTGCAATCTCTCCCGGAAAATTGATACAATACAAACCGGGCTCATCGCCTAAGGAAGGCCCTGCTTGAATTACTTGAACTTTCTTGAAAAGTTTTGAAAAGAAAAACTTTTCAGGAATTGCTTGATTTTTAATTGTTGATCACACAGGAAAAAAAAGTCGCTAATGCAATTCAAGTTTTCTTTAGGGGCCTTCAATGTATAATGATCTTTCTCTAAATAAGTCAATGCTCATATTATTTCTCTGGGAAATTTTTTCCACAGGAAATGTTTTTCTTGCAATCCAAACAGGACCTCAAGAGACTCGTTCCAAAAGACAGCTGCCAAAAATTCCTCCAAAAGGAGAGATAACTATCCACGTGTTCCAACTTTACCTAAAAGAGAACCCACTAAAAAAGGCAGACAAATCGCGGCCCTTGGATCACTATTGGATGAAATGTGAAATTATCGAACGGTCAATATTCAATATGAAACCGTAAATTAGAAAGCATCTAGGGTTTCTTAGTAAAGAGTCAAATACGGCATTTTAGAAATTTCAAAGCTCACGACTTAATCTCGACCGCTAAAACAAGTGTTACCAATTCCTCGCCGTGGAATAAATGTAGACGGCTTGATTCGAACCTTTGATTGAAACCATTGGATAGAAAATCTAACGGGGGAGAAAGAAACCCTAATGAGTTGGGGCCTAAAACTGTCATTTTCAAATTTTAAATAGAGAAAATTGACGTATGTTAGTTTTAGGGCTTTTAGCAATTAATTTTCAAAAGTAGGACTGCTTGGAAAATATGCTTTTCTTAGGGATTACTAAGCAATTATTTTGCCATGTAGGGACTAATAATAAAAAATCCCTAAAATTTATGAACACTAGGCCGTTTGGATACGCGGATTTTAGAATCCAGGTTTTTAGTTTGAAAACAGTGTAAAAGAAGGTTAGAGAAAAGAGAACAAGAGGAGCAGCGGTCATTTTTTACTCATTTTTTACTTCTCTCCCTTCTTTCCATCAGCAAGAGAGTAGCAGATCCTCCCATATTTCCAGGTTTTAGAAATCATAGGATGTAGGAGAGATTTTTAAAACCTGATTTTCTTGCTTAAAATCCAAAAATCGCTACCAGGATCGACAACATCCAACAACTTGATGCATATCCTCTTTTACTCTGTTTTCAAACTAAAAACCTGGATTCTAAAATCCACGTATCCAAACGGCCAAAACACCCAATAGAAACAAAAATTATCTGTGACTATAGATAGTAAATAAATTATTTATTAAAATATTCAGCGACGGAACTTATTATACCTCACAAATTCTTTTTTCACTAGCAAAATGCTTGTTGCCCACCACCCGTCTTTTTTATCGAAAAACCTCCCATGATATTTAGCGATTGATTGTTTCTTCCATCGTTGTTTGTGCTGTGAGCAATGGACATAGTCAACAGTCGTTATTGGATTTTAAGAATCATGTTGCACGTTGCTATTTGATTTTGGGTGTTTTTCTTGTGCTGTCATGATTTTCTTCTAATTTTCTTCTAATTTTAAGAATCATGGGCCATGGTTGGACCGGTTTGGGCCGAATCAGGCTCCTTTCTAATTCAATCATCCATCCAGTTTTTAAAATATAGTTTTTTTTTTGGCTATTTATTATCCATTGTTAGGCGGATATTTTAATCCAACACCGTATACCAAGAGTAACTCAAGAGAAAACCCATAAGAGAAAACTCAAGAAAAAATCCAAGAGAAAATACCCAAGAGAAAATACCTAAGAGAAAACCCCAGGAAAAAAACACTTTCTTCGATCTGCCTCCCTCTCTCTCTCTCTCTCTCTCCCTCTCACACACACACACACACCCAAGCCACTCTTCCTTCCACACACAAATTGTGTGAATGTGAGATTTCATATTTAGGTTTAACAAAACCTAAACTAAAGACTTTCTATTTGTGTCCTTGCCTTCCCACCCAAGCAACTACCGTGTGGTGGGAAATAAGGTAACTTTCCAACAATCTCTACCTTTGCTTATTTTCCAGCCACCTGAAGTTTTTCTGTTGATGTATCCACCGATCCGCTGTCGCCGCAAACCACCATTGACCTTTCGAAGTTTAGCTACACACCCTCGAATCATCCTAGTTCTGACTCATCCTGATTCGACCAACACGGCCAATGCACATGTGTAGCCAACCCGTTGACTCATCCAGTCAACCTTGGAGAGGGATCTCGACCAATCCTCCCCAACGCAGGTACTGTCACCTTCTCACCATCATCTACAACCTGGAAACCTGTCTCTGCACCAACTGCGAAAGAGACACGTGCGTGCACACAATTACCATATTTCTAACAGCCCATCGAGATCTTACGAACACTAGTCACTGTGTTCCGACCAGACGGTATAATCCACGACACTCATCTCCTTTCATCAGAACCATACAGCCGCGTGCGATTTTCATGGATTCACCCGCAGCTGAAAACTTGCAACCCCTAGAGTCCAATCGACCAAGAGATACTATATTCTTCTGTAGCTTTGGGACATATGCCATACCACCCAAAGTACGAACCACTCCATCAAGCATTTTGATCTTCACCGTCCCAACTCCCGTGACGTCACAAGTAGACCTATCACCTAAGGACACAACACCCGCCCTTGTCTCCTGGAATATCTCTAAATATTCCCTCATGGAGCATACATGAAGAGAGCACCCTGAATCTAAAATCCACTCATCATGAGGAGAAGTTTGATTACTTGTGCAGACTGTGAGAACTTCTCCTAACTCTTCACCCTGCTCATCCGTTACCGCCACGACAACATTCGTAGCACCATTGTCTGTCCGGTCAGCTCGCTTTGAACAATCCCGCTTAATGTGGTCATATTCCTTGCAATGGTAACACTGCACACCCTTTCCGCCGACCCTGGATCTTGTCCTGTCTTTTCCTAATCTCCTGTCAGATGACTTTTCTCTTTGATTCCCATCATGAACAATCAACTCATGCTCTTCATTTCCACCAAGAACAGATTTCTTCCACATCTCATTTGATAAGAGTGACGCCGTGACTTCCTCTAATTTTATTATCCTTACCATACAACAAAGTCGTCACCAGGTTGTCATACGAATCAGGAAGTGAAGTATGAAACAAAAGGGCCTTATCTTCTTCCTTCAACTTTTCGTCAACCTTATGGAGCTGATCCACAAGCCCGTTGAACACCGTAATGTGTTCCAGAATATCCCCACTTCCTGCATCTTCAGCCCATAAAATTACCGCTTCAGATACAACTTGTTGGCCAAGCTTTTTGACATATAAAGCTTTTCCAAGTTCTCTCATGATTTAGGAGAATCTTCTTCTTCAATAATATTAAACATAACGCTATCTGCCAGATATAGTCGAATTGTGGTGACCGCCTTCGACTTAATGTCTTACCACTCGGCATCTGTCATCTTCTATGGCTTCCCATCCTTTCCCTTTAACGCCTTAGCCGAGCCTTGTTGAACTAGGATGTCCTTCGCCCTCATCTGCCATAGGGTGAAACTTCCCTTTCCGTCAAATCTGTCAATGTTAAATTCAGTAGAACTTGATTCTATCGTCAGCTTAGATTACTTCGCACTTCTCGGTGTATTGCTCCACCTCGAACGAGAATCTTTCTTGGACAATCTTTCTACTCTAAAGATCGTTCTAACTGTGATCCAACCACAACACTCACGATCACTCCACCCGGCCTCGACGATCGCTCCAACCACGGCTCTGATACCACTTGTTGAGAAAATCTGCCAGGACAATCCGATCCGATCGTGCACAAATTAATGGAAAAATAAAAATAACAAACAAGCCACAAGATGAACACCAAGATTTTACGTGGTTCGGCCAAGCCTACTTCACGGGCGAGAAACACGATCTTCCACTATGAGAAAAACAAAATACAAGGACTACAATGGATTAGTTTCAAACCCACAAATTCGCAACCCTTTCCCTGCTTCTCAATTCAAGATGGCAACCAAGAGTAACTCAAGAGAAAACCCACAAGAGAATATCCGAGAAAAAACCCAAGAAAAAGTACCCAAGAGAAAATACCTAAGAAAAAAAAACTTTCTTTTTCTTCTCTCTCACACACACCCAAGCCACTCTTGCTTCCAAACACAAATCGTGTGAATGTGAGATTTTATATTTAGGTTTTAACAAGGGCGCTGATAATCCCCCTCCCCCCTCTACGGCTACTAACGCAATTTGATAGACCACATCGTAAATAGGTGGTGTCCCTAAAAACCATTTCCAAATGATGATCCTAGCCCTTAGATATAAAGAGAAATAATTTTTTACTATTTAAAAAATTATGAATAATTAAAAAAAAAAAAAAAACGCATTGTTTGAATTAAATAAGGAATTTTTGAATTTAATGAATAACTCGTTAGTTTCTAAAATGCCATTGTAGTGAATTTGAACTCACATCATAATATAGCAATTAGCAAACAAGGGAAGTCAACTACCCTTTTTACATTTTTTTTCGAAATTTTTTTTTTTTTTGGAAGCCAACCAATTATTCCAAAAGTTTAAAGCTGTTGGAGATGACAATATTTACACTTTCATACTTTACCCTTTTTAAGGTTTGCTTCCACTACATGTGGACTTTTATTATCAAGGATTTTTAAACCTTGGGAAACAACCTTGGGAAACAACCCTGTTGGAGATGGCCTTATTTAATCTTTTATTCTTCAACACATCTTCTATTCCTTTTCTTATAAAATTCTACACCGAGAGCCCCACCAACATTGAAACCAAATCATGAAATTGACTTGAGAAAACGGGAGGAAAATGCTACCTCAGCAGTTAGAAGAATCAGAAGAAAGAATGATTAAGCAGCTGGTATGACCTTGTGGGTTTCAAGCCATGAAGACGGTGGAGGAAGGATTACTAACAGGAGAGAAAAGTAACTTGGTAGCCGATATTGAGAACCAAATCCTCCCTAACAATTTTCGTGGAGATGAGGAAGAGAAACCGGAGGATGTGGTGGCGCCGGTGATGGTGGCGCGAGTCACCGAGATAGAGGAGGTCGACGAGGTAGTGGTGGGGGCAAACGCGCCGGTTATGGTGGCGCCAGTCACAGAGATAGAGGAGGTCCACGAGGTCGTGCCGGGAGCGATCGCGCCGGTGATGGTGGCGCCAGTCACCGAGATAGAGGAGGAGGAGATATTGAGGGAGAGGTCGATTTATATGGTACCGGAATGGATAAAACGGCTAAATACAGAGGCCTACGAACCACAGATAGTGTCCATAGGACCCTACCATCATGAGAAATCACACTTGATGCCATTAGAAGAGCACAAGCAAAGATCTCTCCATCAGTTTATCAAGAGATCAAAGAAGGCCGAGGAAGATTACAAGAGGGCATTAGAGGAAGTGGAGAAACAACTGAGAAGCTCTTATGAGCGGCTTCATGAGGCGTGGAATGATTCAGCCAAATTCTTGAAACTGATGCTGGTGGACGGATGTTTCTATATCGAGTTTGGAAGAGTATTAGAGCGGAAGAAGAACGACTATTCTGGCACAGACCCCATTTTCAGCTTTCATGGCAGCTCCATCATCGCTCCCTCCATTAGGCGAGACACGATGATGCTTGAAAACCAGCTGCCTTTACTGGTTACTAAGATTTTGCTAGCTGTTGAAAGTGGTACAAAGAGAGACGAGGTCTGTATGACTTGCTTCAATTTTCTTTAACTTTCAGCACCATATGTGAATTCTTTTTCCTGGAATATCCCAATGGTGAGGGAGGGATATATAGGAGATGGACAGAGTGAGAGGAGAGGGAGATAAAAAGCCTGAAAAACCAGAGAACAAAAAACCCCACTCAAAATATGGACTTTTGCAGTTTTTCCTGACTTTTTAGCCACATCCACCCTCAATTTATTCGTGTCCTCTCAAGACTCTTCTTCTCCCACAAGCTCTACTCCTCTGTACTCCTCTCTCACCACTTGGAGGCACTAATTTATTATGAAGAAAAACAAAAGGAAGTGATATATCTGCCCTTTTTTATTACTTTGTACGGCAAGGCCAGTGGCATTCAACCCCATTGAACTCTTCTGACGTGAAGGACATCAGCCCATCTATAGTCATTCATACACTGCTGCTGGCTGTCCGAAGTAATCAAAATGGGCAGATATATCACTTCCGGGCCGATATTTTTTCCCCATCTGACGTGATTTGAAGTCAAAGAGCGTTAAAGTCTGCCCACAATTCATGTTAAAATGGGTGCTTCTTATCCTACAGCGGTGCGAAAAAATCATCTCCCAAAAAAAATTTCTAGCTGCCGGACATGGCAGGCTCCGCTTATTTCGACTAAAAATGGGTGAAAAACAAATTTCACACCCAATTTTTCGACTTGAAGACTGCATAAAATTTGTTTTATGCTTGTCTTTTCACTTAAATAATGAACGGGCATAAAATTTCTTTTACGCCTATTTTCTACTTATGAATGGACATAAAGTTTGTCTTATGGCTATTTGTTCACATAAAAGTTGGCATAAAGTTTGTTTTACACGTACCCATTTTCCGACACCGTATGGAAAGGAAAATGAGATGTAGACAGCTCTTTACGCCCATTTTTTGTAGAAAGAAATGGAACCATATATAAAAGGAAAATGATATGTCGACACCCATAGTGAAACGTGGTTCGGAAAAAAACAGGGGACGGCAAAAATTCGAGTTTAATACGGCATTGGTTGAAAAAAAATCCGAGTGAAAAATTGGAAACACAAGAAAATGAGTTTAGACTTTTGTCACTTACAAAATATGATTGGGTAAAATTGGAAAGGTGGCCAAAAAAACATGTTTAAAAGGGTTTTAAACAAGAGAGATTTTTTTTTATGAGTTTTTTTTTTAAACAAGGGAGTTTTGCTGACTCATGTGGACTCCCAAGTGGGCATAGGGGATGAGATGACCGCTCCCTGTGCATCATGGCCAAATTATTGAAGGTGAGTACAATTTGCCCTCCAGGCTCCTTTTACCACCTCATCAATGTGGGCCTCTGACGTGCCGCATAAGGTTGGGCTCCTTGAAAAACTGACAGGTACTCGATAGCTGATAAGGGTTTTTTTCAATAATTGTTAAGAATCCTAGTGCGTAGAGTAGACTAAGTAGTTGTGTCCAAGGCTTAAAATTTTGGTTTCGGTAGCGGTTTCGGACCCTGAAAATTTGAAATTTTGACCGAAATTTTGAAATTTCGGTCGAAATCTTGTACAAAACCCGAAACTAATATTTTATTCAATATTAAATTTCTGCCGAAATTACTAAAATTTCGGTGAAATATAATATTAATATTAAAAAAAAAATTGGGTCAAATTTTGGAAAAACCAAAATTACGGTCGAAATAAATGACCGTTAAAACCATGGTTGTGTCTAGGTAGGATTAGGATTTGAGTATGCTTAGGGTCCTTGAATTTTCAAGGCAGTTACTTGCAAACGCAGTTTCCTATCTCAATAGGTGAGAATTTATGTGGTGGCTGACCCTCAAAATTACAAGGGCAGGGTGGCAAAACTCTGCCCCTTGATTATTGATTCTGGTCAAACCACCTTTTTTGACTTCCCACTTAGATAAAAAAATCAAGGGGCATAGTTTTGTCTCTTGCTCTTGTAATTTTGATGGTCGGGCATCATATAAAAACTCCTCAATAGGTTACCTTGAGATTTTAATAGCATCCTATTCATATGGGAAATCCCCATTCATCCCTTAACCCAAATACGCTTTGTGTATGACTTTGAAAAACGTTATTGGGTGATATTTTAACCTTTGGGTCTTCAAGGCAAAAGTGCGTACAACTCGAAATAACTACAACCGGGAGAGAAAAAGTAAAAAAAAGGCAGAGTTGGGTTTTAAAGAAAATTGAAGATCGAGTAACGTTTTACGCTTTGGGTCTTCAAGGCAAAAGAGGGTACAACTACAGCCAAGAGAAAAAGAAAAAAGTCAGAGTTGGATTTTTACAGAAAAGTGAAAATGCCATCGCTGGTTCTTCTTGGGCATTCTTTTGGGTGAAGGAAAAATGAAGAAGAAGAGTTTTTTATCTCTCTTGGGTGAAGGAAAAATGAAGAAAGAAGAGTTTTGGATCTCTCTTGGGTGAAGGAAAAATGAAGAAAGAAGAAGAAGCAAGGCTATTTTAGGAAGCGAAAGAGCTTAGAACCTAGACGGCGTAGATATTGTTTCTCATTTATCTGGAGAAAGCTTTGGGCTTTTGTATTACTTTGGAAACGTTGTGTATTGTTAACACGTAATACCAGGAACACACTTTCGTGTTCAGATTGTTAACGGGCCACCGTAGAGGTCTGATTTTGTGCCTCAATTTTTCAATAAGTGGTATCAAAGCTTTGGTTTTATAATGGCGGTGACGGTTTCTAGTGTAAAGTTTGAAGTTGAAAGATTTGACAAGAAGAACAATTTTAATTTGTGGCAAGTCAATCTTCGTTTTTTGTTAGTTCAACAATGATTACATAAAGCATTGTTAGGGAAGACGAAGAAGCCTGTAGATATGTCAGACGATTTCTCAGATGACATGGATTTGAAGGCTATGAGCTCTATTCGCTTATCGTGGGAAATGATGTCAAATACCATGTCATGTATGAGAAATCTACAGCAGATATGTGGTTAAACTTGAGAGCTTGTATATCACAAAGTCTCTTACAATCAGGTTGTATTTGAAACAACAATTTTACACCTAGAATATGAAGGAAGGGACTGAAGTGATAGAACATTTGAATGCCTATAATAAGATAATTTGTCAATTATCGAATATTGATGTGAGAATTGATGATGAAGACAAGGCCTTGATTTTATTGACTTCTCTACCTCCATTGTATGAACATTTGGTTACAACACTACTTTATGATAAGGATACTATAAAGCTAGATGACGTCACTGTTGGTCTACCTTCTAATGAGATAAGAAAGAGGCCTACGGGTGAGAAGCAAGCAGGTTTTCAGAGGTATACCACTAGAATAGGAGAAAGGGAGTAATCAAGGCAAGTCTAGGTCAAAATTGAAAACAGGGAAAGGCAAGATAAAGTGTTTCTATTGCCATAAATTGGGCATGTAAAGAAAGAATGTCGAAAACATAAGGAAGATCTGGAAAAGAAGCAAGGAGAGGCTTCAGAACAAGCAAGTGTAGCAGAAGAAAACTCAAATGAATACTACGGTAAGGTGCTCACTAGCTCATCAGGTATTGATTGTTATCATGACGTGTGGATCCTTAATACAGGATGTTCTTTTCATATGTGCCTACATAGACATTTGTTCTCTACATATGAGTAGTAGAATGATAGCTCGGTTTTGATGGGGAATGACAATTCTTTCGAGACAGCTGGGATAAGCACAGTAAATTTAAAGATGTATGATGGGACCATTAGAACCTTGACAGGAGTTAGACATGTTCCAAAGCTGAAGAAAAATTTGATTTCTTTTGGTGGTTTAGACACTAGTGGATGTCTGTTTACTGGAGATGGTGGAACTCTAAAAGTTGTAAATGGTTATCTTATGGTCATGAAGGCAAAGATGATCAAAAATTATTTTGATTAGTTGAAAGTTGTAAATGGTTATCTTATGACAAGCCAGGTTGCCTACGTACCCCTGAAAATGTGAGGATTAGGTCATAACGTAGTTCAAACTCTTAAAAAAATGCCCATGGTTTATTATGTGTTTGAAAAAATTGTTTAGTTTTAATCTTTTGGCTCAAATGGTTCACAAATGGATTTTAAAACATTAGGATTTTTGCTAATAAAGGCTCAAACGTCCAAGGATGGCCTCCTGATGTCTTGACTTGCAAGCTCTTTTGCTTAAGGTTCAAAGACTTTGAATATTTTTGTCGAAGAGTCTGATGATTTTTCTGGCAAGACTTCAACCACAATATTCCACTCAACTTACACTTGTCTCAAAGATTTTGAATTTATGTTCAAGACTCTGCAACTCTCAAAAGTCTCCAAATGGTAAAGACGATTCTCATATGCAATCTATCACATCGACTCTATCATCTGGGTCTTTGATTTTTCTAAGGAGCTGACACATGAACAGATTCCCTTCTCCTCTTTGTCTTTCTCTCGTACTTTCTTTATTTCGAATGTTCTCTTTCTTTTGGACATAAGATCTGTCCCTACTCATGAAATATTCCAACTTGGAATCTCATCAAAACATACAGCCCAAGTATTCTTTTAGGGTTCAAACCTATGACTTCATTTTCTAAAAGTCTTCTCTCAACTCATCATTAGCTCCACTAGATGTCTGATGTTCATCTCTTTAAAATTTCTGCTTTTGACTACGTGTCTAAAGCTGATAGAGTCTTGCTTTGCATCACGACAGGCATTCACCTGGTTTATTCTTATAGGATCAAGTAAGACTACCTCAAACCCCTCTAAATAGGTTTATCAATTCTTTGCGCTTCTCGAGAGGTAAAGTTTTACCAATCCATCTTTTTCGAGTTCCAGATTTCGATACCACTATCGATGGCTTCGATTTCTTCTTTGAGTGGCTATGCTCGACGCTCTTCCTCTTGTTTGACCTTTTTCAAATCTCAAGGAAAATTTCGTCCGCATTCTCATCCGAGAAGGGTGTCTTTAGTTATTTAAACATTAGATCTAAGAGTAAATCATAAGAATAATGGTAACACAGGAATCAAATCTTTATTGAATTGGAAATTTCAAATACATTGATGATTATAGACGCGCCTCAATGGGCTCCACATCTGACTTAACAAAAGACAAAACAATGACTTTGAATGAACATGACTGTCCAGAAATTGTTGGTCCTCCTGATGCCAATCCCCTGGCGATGATGACCGTCTTTGGAAGCTCGGGTTTATGAGAAGGTCAATTATGCTTCGAGTTCAACAAGTATTTATCGACACGCCCTGCCCTACCAGCCTTTCAACTTCATTTTTTAGGTTATAACAATCATCTGTAGTGTGGCCGTGGTCACCGTGAAAATGGCAATATTTACTAGTATTGCATTTTCGACCGCTACCTTTCAGCTTGGGCGGCCATTGGAGATCCTCCTTTCCTCGAATTTCGTAAAGGACATTTGCAACAGACGTATTTAAATGGGTGTAGTTGTACCTTTTAAACTGTTGCGAGAGAGCTCGGCTACCAGATTGTGGCTGCCTATTGTCGGATCGAGGAGGTTTTCCCTGACTATTGTTTGAATGAACCTCCTCCTTCCTCTTTTCCGGAGCTTTGGTGAGCTCTAATTCTCTTTCCATGGTGAAAGATTCTTCATTGTTAACATATTTGTCTCCTGCCGCCATTAGCTCCTCGAGATCTCGGGGAGGGTCGATATTCACGGCTACCTTGAGATCCCTATCGTGGACAGTTGATTTCATCGCTGCTCTAACCATCTCATGATTAGGGTCCTTGATTTGTGATAATTCACCCCTGAACCGACCTATAAAAGATCGTAAGGATTCATCATTCCCTTGACGGAGAGCGAGGACTGCGTCAACAGGTTTTTTCTGTGGCCGACTGTTGGCGAAGTACGTCACAAATTCCCTACCTAACTCTCAAAAAGAAGATATGGAGTTAGGTTTAAAGCGGTCGTACCAACTATTCGCTGCTCTTTTCAAATATGAAGAAAAGGCGAGACACATGACTGTGTCGTTAGCGCCTTTAAATTCCATCGCCCTCCGGTAAGCCTGCAGGTATTCCAATGGATCTGACGCACCATCGTAGAGATCAAGCCTTGGTAAGTCCAATTTTGGTATCAATTGAGCCTGTGCTATAACTTCTACGAATGGCGATTGTACCTCATTCTCCCATTCAGTCAGGAGATCCGGCTCATAAGGTTTCTTAATGTGACGCTGCATCTCCCTAACTTGTCGTTGAGGTTTGGCGAGGAGTCCTGAATAGCACGTGAATTCCGTTTCTTAAATTATGATGGGCTTGTCTTGCGCTTGGTTCAGGTTTCCTACGCTATTGACCCGCTGTGGAACGTTGATTTGAGTCGGAAAAGGCCTAAAGGTTAATTCCGGTGCCCGTCGGTCGTTCGCTTCTTCGTTCCCGTAATTAGATCTGGGGCTAGTATCGAAGCAGAAGGTCGGTGATTTATTGGCCTTCGACTACGAGGGTTTCTGCCCTCGGCCGTTTCATCCTGCTCTTCTTCTAAGGGTGAGTTCCTCAGATTTCTCACCTCCGCAATTAATGGGGAATCATTGATGTTTTGAGCCATTGGTGGAGGGGGTGGCAATCGTCTTAATATTTCTTGAAGGGCAGTAGAAACATCACCAACTTGTGACGCAAGTCGACGTGGTCATAGTGACTGGAGTGATATCTTCGTTATTAGGCGTTTCCTCCGGAACTTGATTCTCGGGGATTATAGCCTGTTCTTGACTCTTGGTCATTACTCCTTCGCCTTGTGGGTTGGCGACTGATTTCGAGTTTTTGATCTCGAATTTGTCATGGTGGCCCACGGAGGGCGCCAATCTGATGATGCCGAAATCCGCTCTATACGATCTAGCGGTGATAGAGTTGTTCCTGTAAGCAACTTGCACTCACAGAAAGATATTAAGAAGACCAGAGTTATGATACTACAATATTTAGCTAGAAATCGGAATCACAGGTGAATTGAAGGGAAGGGGATGAAGTACAGAAGTGTTACCAACAGCATTTGATGGAGAAGGTTTGAGACTGAACTTGGTCTTTACAAGCCGCCTACGTACCCCTTCTTTGAGGATCAAGTCTAACGTAGTTCCATTATGAAGGTTAGGGTCTCCTTTTATAAAGAATAAGGTCCATAATGTTTATAAGTTTATTATTTTGGGAGTCTTTCCTAATTGGTCGACTTTCCCGGGAGATAGATTCATATCTCTTTTTAATAGATATCACATCTCCTCATATAAGTAAGTTTATTATTAATGAGACTCCTTTTTTAAGAAGCCACCACTCAAGGTATGTTACCTCTTTGAGGGGCAGTTTCCTAATTACGAACGTCGCTATTTATAAGGGGAGGATAATATCTTATTCCACTATCCGTAGGTCGGTTTCCAATTATTTGGGGATGCCACGTGTCGTTCATCAATGGTAGATACCAATTTTATCCCTAACAATTAGTTTAGTTACTTAAGCAATATATACAAAAGGTATTATTCATTAAATATTCGATATTAGAGATTTACGTTTATAATTCCAACAATATATCTAGAACACCGTTGATTTGAAGTATAACCGTTTTGGGCAAATGTTGTGAACCCATTAATCCGATGATCGGAAGCCCTTGATCCATCAAACTTGGTTTACAGTTCGGCCATGAAAACCTAGGAGATTGATTTATTTTATTTTTTTGTAGTCCTCTTTATCTTATGCATGGGATGGTCGGTTTAGGTTGGTTGGTTGCCTACTTGCCTCGTAAAGATTCATAAGATTGACGGTGCCCCCTAGGAGACAGCCGATGCCTTTTACCACTGACTCTAATAGAGACTTTATGGTTAGTCGTTCTTTATTTGCATTCATTTGTTTGAAAGTTGGTAATAACTTTGAAACGATATAATTCATTTGTTTTAAATTTAGTAATAACATTGAAATGATATTTCCATTCCTTTGTTTTAAAGATGACAATCCTCTCTTCATTTTACACCTGTTTAATTAGCTTTTTCTTTCAAGAACCAATCAAAAACCTGTTTAGTGAAGTGAGTGGGAGTCTGGATAATCAATTCAATGTCTTAACTATCACAAGCTTTGTTCCCATTGAAGTCCACAGCCACCCCTCACTTTCTGGCCCAGTTGAGAGAGGAACTGCTTGGAAAACCACTCCCAACTCCAACTCAAACCGAAAAGGGCTTCCGATTGATCTCCCCCTGTCCTGCGACAGAACTTCATGAGGCCGGAGTTAAGTTCGTGATGGTAGACGATATTGGCATCAATGACATTGAATTCAACAACGGTATTCTCAGCCTCCCCCGTCTTGACGTGAATGATATAATGGAAACCATGTTCCTGAATTTCATTGCCTATGAGCGCCTTCACTCCAGAGCAGGATACCAAGTGATTTCCTACATGTTTCTCATGAGCACCCTTATTCGATCAGCTAAGGATGAGAAATTGCTTGCGTCTTACAGGATACTCCACAACTCACATGAGAACCAGGTACAAGTGGTGAAGTTCTTTCGGCAGCTTGGAAATGGCATTCGAATCGATCCGGAAAGTAATCTGACCCAGGTGATGGAGTCGTTGCAGGAATACCACAAGAAGTACAGAGATAACTGGAAGATAAAGTGCAAACGATTTGTTAAGGATTCGTTTACCATTCTAGTCAATAAATACTTCAAGAACCCTTGGACTCTCATCTCTCTCTTGGTTGCAGCAGCTCTATTGGCCCTCACCAGTGCTCAGACTTACTATGCCAGCCACTCTAATACAAATCCAAATGAATCTGCTATCCCTCCCACATCCATGGGATAGTGGCATTTTTATTTGTCTTTTCGCATCTCTGTGTTTTTTTTTTTTTGGCTACTGACTCTCTCTCTGGTCTTCAGATCATGTATCTTCTGCATTATCATTTCCCGAATAGGACTTCATTTTCAATAAAAGTTAAAGGGGATGGAAATTCAATTATTTAAGGAAAAGACAAATAAAATGGGAGTAAAATAGGAAAAGGAGACGGTTACCTATCTATCTATCTATTATAATATATTAATATAACAGGATGGGGGTTTCACTCTTTATGGCATCCTCATTCAAAAAGGCATAAAAAATAAAATTTCAGGATTGTCTCCTATTTGATGATAAATTCGCACCCCTTATAGGATGATTCTCGCCCAAATTGACGTCTAAAAGCGTTGAAGTCTGACGCTTTTTGTCGCTTTTTTGTCGGCAATTCACTTTACAGGGGTGCGAATCATCCTATAGGGAATGCAAAATTTTCTTCTCCCTTTTCTTTCTCAAATAGGAAACCTAAAACTTGGGGATTATTTCCTATTTCTTATCTCTTCCTAAAATATGCTCTTATAATATCAGGATTCCTTTACAAAAAAAAAAACAACATTACCATTGAGTTAACCCTTTTTAATCTGTATTTATTGCTTTATGGATTAGACTATTAGAGTTCCTTCCTTTGTCTTTTATTTATGGACGTCACTCCAAAAAACAAATATCAGAATTCGTTTGGTTTTCCATTCATTGATTTATATGAAGAAACTGTTAGTAAGATTCAATCTCTCTTTTTGCAAGGTGCTTTTTTTTTTTTTTTTTTCTTGAGGTATATGTTTTTTTTTTAACTTCAAATCATTTCCATAGGATCTGTTTGTTGAGGTTTCTATAATGTGGAGTTTCTTTTTCTGATTGGAGGGTTAGGATCATCCTGAGATGATTTAATGGGTTGCATCTTATTTGAGTGGTGGTCCATCAAATGAACTGTTTAGATCATTTTAAATCATCTCCATAGGATGATCCTAACCCTCCGTTTGTTGAGGTTTTTATATTGTGGATTCTCTTTACAGATAGAAGGGTTAGGATCACCCTAAAGGAGGTCATTTAATGGGTTGCATCTTATTTGAGCGGTGGCCCATCAAATCAATGAATGGTTTATATCATTTTAAATCATCTCCATAGGATTATCCTAACCTCCATTTGTGGAGGTTTCTATAATGTGGAGTCTCTAATCAGATCAGAGGATTAGGATCATCCTAAGAAGGTGCATGATTTAACGGGTTACATCTTATTGGAGTGGTGGCCCATCAAATGAACAGTTTACATCATCAAACGAATGGCCCATTATCAATCAGATGATCTGGAATGTCCGCCTAGCAGGATGTACCATAGATGATACATGTTACAAATTTGGCAGAAGCCAATCAATTGGTCGGTCGAGATCATGCGAAGGGTACTTAATTCTTATTTTATGTAGAGCCTATCAAGTGAACTGTCCAGATCATCCGGTTCGGTTCCGGTTGACTTTTACCAACCCAGGTTGGGTTCGGGTCGGATTCAGGTTGAGGGTATGGCAACCCGATCCGAGTGAAACCCAATTTTTTTTTATAATTTTTTAGTTTTTTAAGCTTAAACACTCGGGTTGGGTAATGTTGAAGTCGGGTCGGGTTGGAAAAATGGGTTATTCGAGTCAGGTCGGGTTTGGGTTGGAAAAATGGGTTCCTCGGGTCAGGTCTGGTTGGCCTCAACCCGACCGACTTGAGTTGCACCCCTAGTGTGCATTTCAAAGGTTGTAAAATCCAGGTTTTAACTTATAAAATACAGCCTTTAGCTTATAAAAATCAGGTTTTAGCTTGTAAAATCTAGGATTGTTCATGTATCCTTATGGAGACTTAGAAATATTTTTTCTTTGCAATCTCTCCCGGAAAATTGATACAATACAAACCGAGCTCATCGCCTAAGGAAAGCCCTGCTTGAATTACTTGAACTTTCTTGAAAAGTTTTGAAAAGAAAAACTTTTCAGGAATTGCTTGATTTTTAATTGTTTGATCACACAGGAAAAAAAAGTCGCTAATGCAATTCAAGTTTTCTTTAGGGGCCTTCAACGTATAATGATCTCTCTCTAAACAAGTCAATGCTCATATTATTTCTCTGGGAAATTTTTTCCACAGGAAATGTTTTTCTTGTAATCCAAACAGGACCTAAAGAGACTCGGTCCAAAAGGCAGCTGCCAAAAAATCCTCCAAAAGGAGAGTTAATTATCCACGTGTTCCAACTTTACCTAAAAGAGAACCCACTAAAAAAGGCAGACAAATCGCGACCCCAAAATGAAAAATTATCGAACGGTCAATATTCAATATGAAACAATAAATTAGAAAGCATCTAGGGTTTCTTAGTAAAGAGTCAAATACGGCATTTTAGAAATTTCAAAGCTCACGACTTAATCTCGACCGCTAAAACAAGCGTTACCAAATCTTCGCCGTGGAATAAATGTAGACGGCTTGATTCGAACCTTTGATTGAAACCATTGGATAGAAAATCCAACGGGGGAGAAAGAAACCCTAATGAGTTGGGGCCTAAAACTGTCATTTTCAAATTTTAAATGGAGAAAATTGGCGTACGTTAGTTTTAGGGACCTTTTAGCAATTAATTTTTAGAAGTAGGACTGCTTGGAAAATATGCTTTTCTTAGGGACTATTAAGCAATTATTTTGCCATGTAGGGACTAATCATCAAAAATGCCTAAAATTTATGAACACTAGGCCATTTGGATACGCGGATTTTAGAATCCAGGTTTTTAGTTTGAAAACAGTGTAAAAGAGGGTTAGAGAAAAGAGAACAAGAGGACTAGCGGTCGTTTTTTACTCATTTTTTACTTCTCTCTCTTCTTTCCATCAGCAAGAGAGTAGCAGATCCTCCTATATTTCCAGGTTTTAGAAATCATGGGATGTTGGAGAGACTTTTAAAACCTGATTTTCACTAGCAAATGCTTGTTGCCCAACACCCGTCTTTTTGATCGAAAAACCTGCCATGATATCTAGCGATGGATTGTTTTTTCCATCGTTGTTTGTGCTATGAGCAATGGACATAGTCAACAGTCGTTATTTGATTTCAAGAATCATGTTGCACGTTGCTATTTGATTTTGGGTGTTTTTCTTGTACTGTCATGATTTTCTTCTAATTTTAAGAATCATGGGCCATGGTTGGACCGGTTTGGGCCGAATCAGGCCCCTTTCTAATTCAATCATCCATCCAGCTTTTAGAATATAGTTTTTTTTTTGCTATTTATTATCCATTGTTAGGCTGATATTTTAAACTTGTTTTTCTGGGATACCCTTTTTTGTCATTAACTATGCTAACTACGATTATGAAATGAAGGGAATGCTAAATTGAAAGGCACTCTTATAAAACACAACTGTTAGGGCACCCCATTGGATCCACATCACCCGCGTTAATTATTCACTTGATTTTGCATTTTCAGTGCCATTATAAATGCAGTTGGTCAAGTGGATCCAATGGGGCACCCTTGTAGCTGGGTTTTTCCAAGGTTCCCTTTAGTTTAGCTTTCCTTTCACTACAACAAACTACACTTTCGCCGGTTTTCATTACTGCCGGCCAAACAAGCCATAAACGCCGGCATATGATTGAGTGGCCGATTGCCGGGGTTTATTATTTCGCCGGCTAATAGTGATGGGAAAACTTTTGCCGGCGTTAAGAAATGTCGGGATAATATATGGCGATCAGAAGCGCAGGGACCAAATGCCGGGTACGGGGTATCCATAGGTCGATTGCTGGCTAAACACTTTTGAAAAACAGTTGCCGGCCGCTGGCTAAGTAAGTTCGAGATTACATTTGGAAAACATTTTTCATAAAAAAAAAAATTTACTGTAATTTTTTGCTATGGTTATTTTTTTCACACCTCATGCATACCAAGAGTTGGGCCAATCATTTTACACCCATGCATTAGTACGAGTGTGGACCACCATTTTACCACCAGGCCCAGTCGTTGTGTGGAATCCACCGTTTTACATCTCATTGGACCTGGCAAAAAGTGACCCGGACCCACGGTCCACCCGGCCCGCCCGTAAATTACGGGTCTGGGTCACCAATTAGTGTCCCGTTTGAAATTGACCCGCGGGTGCACCCGGCCCGTCAGAGCTGGGCCCGGCCAGGTGGACCCGCGGGTGCCCGTAGAGAAGTGCAAAGGTTTTATTTTGGCACCTTTTGGCACTTTATTCCATAATTGTCGGAACTTTTACTTTTTACATGTATTGTTTTCTGTCATTGTCATAACTTTTTCTTTTTCTACATATTTTTTTCCATAATTGTCATAGTTTAGAACATTCTTTTGGTTTTTTTTCGTAATTTTTCTACTTTGCGTATATTTTTCCGTAATTTCTCATTTAAAACTTAGTACCCATGGTTATTATTTATTGCTAGCCACCTTTTCACAAATCGTACTTCTGCCAATCTTTGCAGTTTTCACCACGCGACAATAAGACAAATCTCTCAAACAGTCATCCTAAATGGGTTGCGAAGGTAGCTAGCAAATCCCTGTACAAATTAAAAAATCTTAAAGAACATGTCAAAAATCCGGGTGGCCCGCGGGTCGACCCGGCCCGTACGGGCCGGGTGTGGATCCAAGCTTAGTGACCCGTAAAATTTTCCGGGTCATTTTGACCCGCAAAACTGGCCTGGCCCGCCTGTTTGCCAGGTCTACATCTCATGTTTTGATGGAGTGGGCCCATTATTTTACACCCAATCATAGCACGGCCAAAAATGCTAGTATCCTATATATATATAATGACATTGTTGAGAAAATCCACCCGGGCAATCCGATCCGATCCGATCATGCACAAATGAAAATGAGCTAGGCAACCTGAGAGGGGGGGGGGGGTGGAATTAGGTTTAAAAAATTGTAGTTTAGAAAATCCTCGTTTTAAATCCCTTATTCTTAGTAATAATGAAACACTTATCTAAGCAAGTATTTATAATGCAAATAGAGTTAGAGTGTTACCAATGTGATTGCAAGAATGTAAGACATGATAGAGTAGAAGGCACACCACAATAACACCACGATTTATAGTGGTTCGGTCCACAAAAGAGACCTACTCCACTCTTCTTGAGGTTGCACTCAAGGTTATCCACCATCCGAAGGCCACACAACGCCCGGCATCAAGACTCCTTACAAATCCGAGTCTTTAAACTCACCGAGTCTTCAAACTCACCAAGGGTAATGACCCTCTCTCTTTACAATGGTAGATGAAAGAAGAAAAAGCTCTCAAGCCTCTTTAATAGGCAAATATAAATAAGGAAGCTCAACAAACACTCTTGCTTGTGACTTCAACAACAACCACCCTATAAAGATCTCTCTTAGAAGATTTAATGTAATGGCACACTAGAGAAATCAGTGAAAGGTATCTCACATTCAAGTAGAAAACTTAGAGAAGGTGAGAGTTGAAAGCCCTTGAAGAAGATAGCTAGGGTTTTTAATTTTTGCAAGAAGTGGTCCTTTAGGGTTTTCCCAAAAGGTGTTTAACTAGCGATTCACAAGAGAAACCCTAATTTTGACTTTCAAATGCGTCGCGGACGCATTGCCGGACGACCGCAAATTATAGCCATTTTAAACTTAAGCCGCGCGCTAAAGTCCATAAGCGGACGACCGCAGGATCCCGGACGACCGTGTTTTTCTCGGTTATTTTTGTTAACCTTTCAAGGGTACAGACGGACGTCCGCTGGATTCCCGGACGACCGCATTTCTCTCGGTTTTTAGCTTGATAAACCACAAGTACAGACGGACGTCCGCTAGATTCTCGGACGTCTGTAATTCCCTCAATTATCCATATTGAAAATTCAAAGTGCAGACGGACGTCCACCATAACCCCGGACGTCCGTAATTCCTCTGGATGCAATAACTTTTGTTTTTCTAGGAAATTTACCACGGACTTGAATCAACTAATGAGAGTTTGATTCCTATACATACCTAAAGTTAGTTTTAGGACTCCCTAGGTGTCAAAAACATAATCAACCAAGAGAGAGCATACAGTATAATCTTTCATGAGAGCGGCTTCTCTTTGGGTTGCTTGATTCTTCAATCATCTTGTTGGCCAATCTGTCTTGGATCTTCAATCCGTGTTCACTTTCGTTCCAAAGATCCCTTGTAACAGCTACAATGTCTTTGCTTAGAGGACTTGCTTGTTTTATTGAATAACACATGTTTATTTCATATACAAGCACTTTGCAATGGTCAATCAATATGGGTTTAGGTTCAATCAAAACATGAGTGATCGAAAACCATTCGGCTTACAATCTCCCCCTTTTTGATTGATGGCAAAAAACCCAGATTGATTGCAAGGTAGGAGCTGGACAAGTAACGTGAAGAATTTGCTTCCCCTCAGTAGAAGCTCCCCTTGAGTATTAGCAACAGTTAAGCATGTAATTTTGGGAGACTTCTATACAATATATAACAGTAAGTGTAAGCAATCAACCAATATCTTCTCCCCCTTCGACAAAAATCAAAAGGGGATCATTGAATAGACTGAGAAA
The DNA here is from genome assembly GCF_043159265.1 of Tasmannia lanceolata. Lineage (NCBI taxonomy): Eukaryota > Viridiplantae > Streptophyta > Magnoliopsida > Canellales > Winteraceae > Tasmannia > Tasmannia lanceolata. The sequence goes on along the minus strand of NW_027518683.1, from coordinate 48,105,490 downwards.
TGTAAAAGATCATGTGTACAACATTCATAGTCTAGGATACACTTCAACCATCTAGCTTTAATAGAAGAGTTATTTAAACAAGTCATTTAAGCCATAGTGAAACTAGTAATGGTCAAGGCAAACATATCAGTTGTGCAACCAAATGAACATCTAATATCTCCATGCCATCCACACAGTAAATAGCTATAGTGTTCAGAACATCCAAGTATAATGTAAACATTTGAACAAACCATGAGATAATTCATCATCAGATCAAGTTCAAACTATGGTATCCAACAAACCCATAGCAACCAAAATACGGAGCTATAAAGCCCCGAGAATAGTATCAAGTGCAGTGTGGAAAGTGTAAAAGTAGTATATGAACCCTGAATAATACATGCCAGAGATACGAAATCAGAGTGTGTAGACACCCCATTTTGACCGTACCGTAAACTTCTCGTGTTTGTGCAAAACCCTATCAAATCAGCTAGGTAGGGTCCCAAATTTCACCTTAAGCTAGATTAGGGTCTCATCTAGGTACCCGCAAAATTTCGTCGAAATCCGAGCGCGTTTGCTTAGTGAACGAGCCAGGAGAAGACCGTAGTGTAAGCGTGAAAGAGGGGGGTTGAGTTAATCGAGATAGGGGCTGTCCATGGGTAATTTGTTGCAGGAAGGTGTCCCGGGGCAATTAAAAAGGGACGAATTTGTTCTCCTAATTTTCATTTAAATTTTTTTCAGTGGACCACCCTTTCATACCAAAAGCAAAGCTAAATTTACTAATGGGGGTTGTCCCATAGCATAATGGGGGTAAAAATTTTGAGATTTTCTATAAAAGGGATTAGACTCTCATTTGCAAGGGATTGAGGCTTTCTTCACAAACCCTAGCAGAGCTCATAGAAGAGAAACCCATTTTCCCTTTTCTTTTTCTATGAAACCCTTATTACATTCTCCGATCGAGCACCGTCCAAAACTCCGGCGAGATCATAAGCTCCGGCTGGTGTAATCCTTTTGTCCGGCCACCTTTTTCATCGAGAGATCTGCAGATCTAATCTCGTTTTCACTCATTATCATAAGTTTCTTCTTAGATCTAGCTAAAAACCTTTGTCTTCGCCTTAAACTCCAAAAGTCCAACCGGATCTATTTTTTTTTTTTTCCTTTCCTCCATTTTTTCTGGTGAGATTTATTATCTCCGATCATCTTCTCAGGCAAGATCCGGCTAGATTCTGATCAATTTCAGCCAAAACTCTCTTTTATTCCCTTGATCTGCATCCAGTATAGATTTTCATTCTCCATTAAATTTCGTCCCTTTCTAGCCTGGAAATTTGTAGATCTGAAATTTTCCCTTGCTTAAATCTTAGATCTGCAAATTTTTACACTTAGATCTATGATCGGTGATCTTTTTCTCGAAAAATCTTAGATCTGTTGATTGTGAGGATTTTATATGAAGGAAAGGAAGGAGCATCTGCAAATCTAGCCTTGTAAGCCTTTGATCCATTGATTGTGTAGCCTGAAGAAAATCTGAAGGAAATAGGTATTTATTTTTTTAATTGAATTACTTTTCTTTGATCTACATGATCTCTAGTTCCTTGATTTTATAATTGTTGAATTGATTGTTCATGTTATCATTTATTATTGCTTTATTAACTTTATAGGTAGTATAGTTTATAGCAATTTAAGATTCCAGTAGGTTTTGATCTTGAAGTGTATGTTTTGTATCCAATTATTTATTTATTTATTTTTATCTGGCGGTATTTATAATTTTTTTTTTAGAGATTTGGCTTCTTGTTTGAGCATTGATATGTATGGTGCTCGAATTGATTTTTACAAGGAATTTAGAATTAGTATTGTTTTGAGTTGATCTTGTACATAATTTTGAGCTAAGTGAGCTTGTTCATGATTCTGAGCTAAAAAGGAACTTGTTCATGATTCTAAGCTATAGAGGAATTCATTGATTTGTTATCATTCCAGATTTTCATGATACACTGTTAAGGTAGACTTTTCTTATAATGGTGTAGATGTAATTCTCGCTACAAGTTTCTGGACTGTTTTAAATCGTGTTTTTAGGCTAGTAAATGACAGAATTAGGAAACATGATAAACTGTGAAGTTTTAGGTCTTTTCAATATCTTTCCAACAAGTACTCTTGGTCAAAATTTGGAGCTGTGGTTAAACAGTTATGGTTGTTTTGGTAGACTGTGTGTTAGTTCTAGGCATGTTAATAACAGAATCAGGTTTTGACAGAAGCATGATCAGTTTGTATGCTCTGTTTTGAGGTTTTCTTTAGAACTATTTGGAAATGTTAATGATGTTTCATGATTTGTTTTTATAGTGAATGACAAAATGATTTTTAGTGGCATAGAGTCAAGTTTCATATAATAGGCATGCTCATTTTGTTGTTTTTTATCTTGATTAGATCAACAGACATGATAATTTTAAATAGAGAGTGGGCTGGGTGTAATTTGCTCTATATTTTTGGTACCGTTCTTCTCATAATATTTAAGGAGCTATGATAATTTCATGTTATGATTAGAATGAAGTAATGTAAATGTATTAGTTAGAGTAAGTTGGTATTTGAATTGATTAAGGATAATGAGAAGAGCATGAAAAGAGCATTTATGTGTTTCAAGAATTTGATATGGATGTATTTTTAGACAGCAACATAACTATTGATGTTATAAATTGGTAATAATGAAACTGTTGGAGTTAAAAGCTTTGTGTTATGTTAAGCTTATTCTCAAGTTACTAGTTGTTATTCAAGGTTAATATTTATATTTAAATATATTATATAGGGTGTGATATCCAGTTGGAGGTGAGTCGCTTAAATTGGATTAGAAATCTCATCAGTTGCAAGAGGATGTTTATTATGATAACTCAGAATGCAAATATGCCTGGATTGTTATAACCTGTTATAAAGACGGGTGTGTGTGTGTTAATTTGATGATAGTTTAACATGAGTATTTGAAGATTCATATAGATCATTATCTAAGGTAGATGTTGTCTGTATGGACGTTTGGTTATGTACTTATGATAATTGAATACCTTGGACAAAATGACGATAAAATGAATTAAATGATGCATGACTAATAAATTGAAATTATGATGTAATCAATCTTTTCGTGATAAAGGTTATTGTGTGTCACCTATGATATACTTAACTGATTTAGTGTTCTGTAGGAAATTGGCATTAGTATTTCTATGTTTAATGAGGTTCATAAAATGTCTCACATTTTATTGCATTACTCAAAATATATGTTAAGATAAAAGGGGCTTTGGTATATAAATAGATTGTCATAGACGTGGGCACGCCCATTACTTAGCTTTTCATAGTGGCATTTGTGTCACAAGCCTTATGATTTAACGAGTTTAGATATATGGGTTCAAGTCATAATAGTACAGACCCAAGGTTTAACCTTTATCAGATTTTACACATTCAAATTTCATATTCTGATCCTCATATAGTTCAGTTCCTTGTACATTTGAACTGCCATATACTTACAAATTGATTTCATTTTAAAACATTATATAGTGTTTTATGCCTATAAATTAATATTTATTTTATTTTACTGCCTTTTAATTATTCAAGTGACTGATGGTGATTTCCTTTTTTATGTATGTTTTAACAATGGTAGCATATGTAATCATGTCTTAGAGATCTTATAAGGTTTCGTTCCCAACTATGTCTTGATGATTTTATAAACATATAGCATAGCTCCACACATGGTTCATTTCTTAGGGCTCATTGCTTTGAATTTGATGATGTCATCGTATGAAATTTTTCATCTTTTATTTATTAGAATCAAGCATTCGGTTTGCTGTCCATGAAGTGTAGTTATTCAATATTAATTTTGAGGTCAATATCTTTAAATCATTATTTTACTTTTGCTACACAATATAGAAACTTTTTGATCTTGCTTTGTCACTATTGGATTTTGTACAAGTTGAATAATACTATGTTTGTTCTGTGGAGGAAGGTTTAGACTGAATTTTCAATTTGGTACACATTTACTACACTTTTGATTGAGAACAAAAAGTTATAAATTGTTGTTGGACTGATTGTATGTTAAGTGATAAAGTATACTTCATGTTTAAAAGATATGATAATAACTCATAGCAGACTTTTCTCTTTATTGAGCCCAGTTTTCCCCTACTTCAGCCTTTTCGTTTGAGCATAGTTTTACCCCATTGTCACCTCTGTTTCAGCACAGATTTTGCCCACAAATCTGTCCATGTTTCACCTCTGTTTCAGCACAGATTCTGCCCCACGAATCTGTCCAGGTTTCATCCACAGAATCTGCCCATGTTTGAGCACAATTTCAACACAGAATCTGTTTATATTGGAGGCACAATTTCAGCACAGAATCTGTCCATATTCGAGCACATTTTTCAATACAGAATCTGTCCTTGTTTGAACCCAGTTTTAGCCCCAAAATCTGTCCATATTTCACCTATGAATCTGTCACAGATTCTGCCCCAAAATCTGTCCATATTTCACCTATGAATCTGTCACAGATTCTGCCCCAAAATCTGTCCCAATTCTTGCCCGGTTCAGCCCACAAAATCTGTCCCAATTCTTGCCCGGTTTAGCCCATGAAATTTGTCCCATTTCATGCTCAGTTTTTTGCATAAAATCTGTTCATATTTCAACTCAGTTTTTGCACTGAAATCTATTCACAAATCACTCCAGTTTTGCACAAGTTCAGTCCACGATTCAATCCCCGTTCTGTAAGATATAAGGCCAACCCATTTTTTTTTTTTTTTAAAGCCAAGGCTGTTTCCCTCCTCTGGCACTGAGATTCTGTCTGGAACTTGGGGGCCTTACCCTTATAAAAAGTTTTTATGGTATTTTAAAAAGAGGGTTCTATACTTATACTTGTCAATGAACACTCTCTTGCTCCATCATTTCCATGACCTCATTAGCTCGCAAAAAGAACCCACCTCTCACAAAGCTATGCAACAATGCGTCCAAAAGCTCCTGGTCAAACTTAATTGAGCTGGAATGGAAAGCACTTTCATTTCTCCTCACAGCTCAATTACCTTCAAATATTTTCCCTCAAGAGCAGCATACCCAGTGACCAGCGAATGAAATGTCTGTGCATTAGGCTGGTGCCCCAAAGCCTTCATTTTCTTTAGAGCCTTCTCAGCATCTTGCATCAATCTCTTCTTAGAAGTGGATCACATTGTTCCAATCATGAACACCGCAATACACGTCCTCTCTTTCTTTGATTTCGTCCAATAGCTTACCCATCAAGCCCGCCTCACCACTTGCCGCATACGCTTTCACTATCATCTCGAATTCATGGTAACCAAATTTTGATCAGCAGTATACAAACCTTGTGTAGTTTCGACTTATGACTATTGCAGCCCTTAGAATTTAATATTTCCAAAGTGAACTTTAAATGGAAAATATTGAATCAAAATGTCATTTGATGATCATTAAAGCATTCACTTGGGAAATTATCTACCCATCATTTTTTTTAGTTGACTGAATTCTAGAGGCAAGTTATTGTATATGGGATTTCATGATATACTATTCTCTATAAGATATAGCATAGAGTTTGTATTTTCTATTGAGTTAAAGTTAATTATATCATTTAATGGGAAAATGAAATTTTGTTTATCTGTAATAAATTTTATCATGCAGTGCTAATTGTGATATGCTTGTAATGACTTATTTTGTTGTGATCAGTTGAGTTTGACTTTCGATAAAGCTTGATTGTCTTGTGGTCATATATAAGAATTTTCTTTAAGTAGTATTGAATATAAGGAAATTGCATTTTTTTTAGGGAATCAGATTTTATATTAGCACTCAAATCATGATCTCATAGTTGCTTGATAACGTGAAATCTATGGAAGCCTATAGGGTGGTAACTGTGATATTACACTGATAAAAGTATCATATATATTCAAATCTCTTTAATTGTAATGTTAATAATAATGTAATTGAATCTTAAAGTGTCAATATTGTTAAAATTCGAGTTATTTTCCCATCTTGAGAGGACTTACTTAGTCCAAGTAGCGCTCCTCTCTATTGTATAGTTAGACTTACTTAGTTTTTTTTTTTTAAAAAAAGCCATTGAGCCTCAGGTTTCCGTCCTCCTTGTAAGGGCAATGAAGGCGTTAGCCCAAGCCCATCTTTAGGGGACTCGTTTAGTCCAAGTAGTTTTTCCTTCTTTCTTTTAGTAGGCTAGCTTAGCCTTTTAAGTGCGTTTGGGCGTTGGGCATTAGTAGCCCAAACCCATCTATAGGGGACTTGCTTAGTCCCAACAGGGTTTTCCCTATTTATTTAGAAACTTTTTTCTAATCTTTTAGATGATAGCTTCTCCTTTTCATTGTTTAAGTGACGAAAGAGTCATTTAGAGCGTATCCTTGAGAAGTTTACCTTAGCAAAAGAGTACTCATAGGAGGCATGACTTGCCTCATTTGTGGAGTCCTTATTTAGAGACAAGCCTTGTCTCATTTAGGGAGTTCCTCTTTTAGGAGGTTTACTCAACCTCATGTTAGTGTCTTTCTCATTTCTAGAGCGAGTCTTTGACTCATTCGCCTTCCTGTATAGAGCAATAGAGAATTTTGGACTCGTTGGCTTCTCATTTAGAATTGGTTATCCTGCATGTTAGGAATTCGCCCGTAGCCTTTTAGTTTGTCTTTAGATAGAAGTTTATCATTTAAGTTGCTTTTACCTGCTAGGGTTCTTAGATCATTTTCATTGTTCTTGAGATGTTTGTTTACTTGTTTGTGGATTGTTACAAATTATTTTGAGTTACTAGTTTGTTGGTTTGGGGTTTCCCCTTTACCCTAAGGGTTTTACCCTAGGGTGTTACTTTGTGTGTTCCTTTTGGTCTTTGACCAAGAGGGTGAAAACATTTAAAATTTTAAAATCCATAAAACCATTGAAATCTTAGAATCTCAAGAACATTGAAATCATTTAAAATCACAAAAAAATTAGAAAATTGAAACCTAAAAACAATTGAATATTTTAAAATTCAAAAAAAAAAAAAAAACATTTAAATATCATTTCATGTGTTTCTATAATCTGTTGGAAATTTAATACTTTTCTTTCATACTAAGTTTTGAATTAGGGTTCGAAGACGGTAATAAATGGACTGTTCAGGTGAGACTATCTTGAAAGCTTATCATACTCATTCTTTATTTAAATAAATTGTTTAATTGAAGAAGGAAATCAGATGACTACTCTATTCGATATTATCGACATGAGTACTGTCTGATTTCAAGGCGGTTTGTAAGAATATTATTATATGTGTATTGAAATCAGATGATTACTTTGGCATCATCTGGTTTCGCTGAGTCCCCGTATTGGGGTTTGTGGTTGGCATTGAAGTGTTTGATATTGTTTTACTTTATTAGGCTATCAGCGGCTGGTCTGGACTAATTAATGTTGTTTATCATTTTATGATTGCTATTCTTACAGATTATGCGCTTTTTAGTTATAAATCATACTTTGCTAATACTTGATTTGTTTTTTTTTATAATAATTAAATGGAAACTTGAGATTACCTGGTAGCCTTTTTCTTCTCTTTAGTTGTCGTTGCTCTTATTTGTCTTAGACTAGCACAGTCTCATTAGAGCTTGGCCTTTTGAGGTCCTTTCTTTTTCCTTGCCTTTGGCATTTGATTACTTGATTTAGGGGTTTCCCCTGTTTGCCCTAGGGTTTGGCCCTAAGGTTTTGCTTTGTATTTTCCCTTAGGTCTTTGACCAAAAGGGTAAAAACTCTTTAAAAACTTTAAAAACATTGTAAAAAGTTTTAAAATCCAAAAACTTTGAATATTTTAAAACTCAAAAACATTAGAAATTTAAAACATCAAAAACATTTGAAAAACATTAAAAAGCCATTAAATCATTTGGAGTGTTTGCTTTTAGTGATAGCAGTTAGGAGAGTTCGATTCGAACTACGTTGGCTTGATCCTCTCTCACGAGGTACGTAGTGCAGCTTGGGATCCATATCCCAAGTCCAGCCAAACCTTTAAAAATAAATTTGTCAAACCTTCAAAAAAAATACAAAGCTTCTTCAAAACCTTTTTAAAAGATCTTCCTCTAGAGTTGGGAGTCTGTCCTAGCTGTTTAGTGTGTTCTAGAGTTAGGAGTCTGTCTTGATTTGTATTGATATGGTGTGTCCTGTCGTGTGAGTGTCCCTAGAGTTAGAAGGCCTCGAGTCGATCGGTTAGACATTTAGTCGAACCGATGGCTAGACTAGGCATATAGTCAACCTTTGTTTTCCTTAGGAAACACAGCCTAGTTACACATAGGTTGTAGGAACCACCTGCATTAGCCTAGGGCTAATCTGCATTTAGTTAGGGCATATAGGGTGTCCTAAAATTCACAATTCACTGGAACTTAAATAATCGTATAAGAAACTTTAATAACTGGTCCGGTCTTTTAGATCGAGTCTAAGATAGAGGGCTAGGTGTCTTAGGCATCATAGCTTAGAATAGGTCATTCGAACTACGTTGACTCCGATTCTTCCTGAGGCCGGGATACGTAGAGCAGCTGGGATGGACGGCCATCTTGGTCCGAGTCAAGTCGCATTAGAGTTAGGACTTGTCTTGTCCTGTCATATATAGGTTTGACTTGTGTTTTATGTTTTGATGTGTTTTCTTACTTTCTTGTACTGATACTATACCTTTAGCTGTAGCTTGCATGTGTATGTCTACCAGAACTTAGATACCCATTAGACATGTCACCCATAACTTAGCTTTGCTTAGGTGACACATTTTTTTATTTATTTTGTATGCTTATTTCTTTATCCTCAGGAAATGCATGCTTAGGTAGACGATTCCTGAGGATTGTTCCCATTTCACATGATTTTCGCCCCCCGAAACTCTTTGAGGTTAATAATAAATGGCATAAGAGACCAAGTGCTTGCACTTGGACGAATTGGGGGTGCTCTCAGACCTTCTCCATTCGTAATCAGGCACGGACCCATATATATTTTTGGTTATCCATGGTATACAGAGCATATTTTTGTTTAAAGGATCCATGGCCGTATACCGTGGATGGCGACTCTGAGTTTGTTTAGGTACGTTTCGAATCCGGATTTGTTCCCGAATCGAAAGGTATCTCTTTTATATCGCCACTCGTGCTATGCTATGAGGGTGGCATTCGTTTCGAGAGTTCCCTGGTAGAGCTCTCCTTCACACGTGGATGATCCAGATGGTGTTAGGGACCCGTTCCCTCGCCGCCTATCTCGGATCGGGGTCCACAGGCTGGCGACTCTGCTGGGGATGTTCTTGAAACGTTGCCTAACTCTGTTAAAATGCCATTTGTTACTAACTTTGAGGAATTTTTGGCTAAAATCATTGTAAATGGGAATTTAATCGCTTAGAATCCAGGGGAACCAAATAGATGTTTAAAACAAGGGATTCACACACTGCACGGCATACATCATTTTGTTTTTATTTTTGCTCTTATTTGATTTTATTATTATTGGCTCCATGGGATAGATACAGTACATGCCAGATGGGATGTCATTACCCTGCTGGGATTGTTGTATCTATTACCAAGCTATGCGCCGGTGCTGCAGACGTAAACACTAGGCGTACTTGTGTTTACAGTAGCCGATGAGCAATGAAGCATACTATGTATAACACTAGGCGTACTTGTGTTATACATGTTAAGTATGGATCATAAGCATAGTACCCGATATATTGAGTTCGGAGCTCTACTTTCATTTTACATATATTATGTACATGAATATATTTGCTGGCTTAGTGAAACCCAATTAGGATCTGCATGTGTTTATATATATTGTATCCATATAAGGACGAACATGTGTTTCTCACACATGTTGGAGCCTAGATTTAGGAGCCATGTCCTATTCATAGACTATTGTAGTTCACTTTATGTGACTACAGCGCGGTCCTAGTACACTCACATGTTTGTCTGGAGTCAAGTGTCTTGACTCTATGGGATCATATTTTAGGGCTGGTGCCCCTGGTTAGGATATATATGTATATATCTTATATATTGATTATCAGATTAGGGCCTACTCTTTAGTGAGGTTTCCTTGTCTAATCTAATTAGTCATATCAATCCGTTTTTCAAATCTAGACCCGACCAGTGGCCTTACTTGCCCCTCTCATGGTCGTGGCCTATCTTTTGCTCTTCTCATTGAGATTTTGTCCATATATCTCTTGATTATAAGATCAGGACCTACTTTCTAGTAGAGATTTCTGGCTTGAATCAGTCCGTCTTGTTTATCCATCTCTCAGATCTAAACCTGGCTAGTGACTTATACTTGTCACACTCATAGCTACGGTTTATTCTTTGACCCAGTGATGATAAATTTCACCTGTTTTATTCTTCAAATTCAAACCTCATTTATCCATTCTTTTGTTGTGTCATTCATATTTTGTATATATTAATCAAATTTTTGCTTGTTTTGTCTTTAGATATGGTCGACAGTTTGTCTACTGTCTCTATGACCATAGTCTATCATTGTTGATCTCCTTGATCATACATTTTTGACATCCATCTTCCAGATTTAGATCCGGTCTATGATCTACTCTTGTCATTTTGTGACCGCGGTCTTGTTTCTGAGTTTCTGATCATCTTTGATCATCATTGGAACATTCGATGTCACCAATTGTATCCTTCTTATGTTTGATCATTAAGTTTATCTCTAATCTTTGATTATTCCAAGTTATCTTCATTCCCTCATTATCCCTTCATATCTTTGTGTCAGGTCTGATTATGGCGAACATTTTGTTGGATAACTGGATAGCCGATGCAATTAAAGCTCTTCCGCGTGAACAGTCACAGAGAAATATGGCTGATCATTTCATCAATTCGTTCACTCATTTGAACAGTCGGGATATAAATTGGAAGTTTCTCCAAGCAGCCGCTGGACTTTGGGATCCTGTTCTTCATGTATTCAAATTTGGTCGTTTTGAACTCTGTCCCATATTTGAGGATTGGTGTGCCCTGCTAGAGCTCCCATCTGAGGGACTCTGGATCAAACCTTCAAGGATAGAATCTCCTCATAATCTGTTTTGCAAACTATTCAAAAATGAAACTGTGGATGCTCTGCCGTGTCTAACGGATAAGTGCGTAAAAATTCAAGACTTGATTAAGCTCTTTTCCAAAAACGTCGATCCTACTAATTCTCGTTTTCAAGATTGTCGACGTAGCGCTTTAATCTTTATGGTCTTCGCACGACACGTTCTTCGCGGAAACTCCCACGTTGCATCTTTGACCCTATTAAGAGTGGTAGATCAGATTAATGAGGGGAGGAATCCTATACCCACCATGTTAGCAGAGACCTTCTTGGGACTAGATCTTATTGCTTCCCAAGAGATCAAAGACAATTTTTGTGGGTGTGTAAAGTTGTTGTATGTCTGGCTTGGTGAAAAACTTCAATTTCTTCAGCGACAAAACCAAAATCCGTATACCCTGAAAAATTTCCGTACATGGAAACCAATCGCCAATCAACCTCAGTCTATTGATGAATGGCGCAATTGGTTACAACATGTAGAGTGGAACCAGTTTCGTTGGGTGAGTCATTCGTGCTTCCAAATTTTCACTAGCACTTACCCACATCCGTTTGTTTACCTCATGGGTCTTGAGAAATCATCTTTTTATGCACCCATGAGATTTCTCCATCAGGTTACGGGAATTTTATGTCCTCCCGGAGCTGTAGTCCCTCCTCTTTGTGAAGATCTCACTCCTGATCTTATCAGATCCATTGTGGCTGCTTGGGGAAACAAAAATATGGAAAGAAGGTTCAGTTTATCATCCCAAGCCCGACGTGATGAAATATTGGAAGAGCCTGCAAGCAGGAGGGCTCGGATTGAAGAGTCTTGAAATTTCATATCTGTTTGGATTATCTTGATTTTTTGTATTTCCTTTTTATTTGTCAATCTTCTTATCCAAATTGTGATCAGAGATTCGTATTGTCATATGTTGTAATCACAATTCAAATTTTATCAATGAAAGTGTGTTTGTTTTTCTCTTATCTTTATTTGCTCAGAATGTCTTATTTCACTCATCATTCATTTAATCTAATATGTTAATTTCCATTCAGGATTCTGAAAGAGAGCAACCATCGCTCCATCAAAAGAAAACCAGTCCAAACCTACCTGGTCTAGATCTTCCTCTGTTTCTAGACTTGTCCGTCATTTTGACTCACCTATATCATCCAGAGAATCTTTATCCCCTACCTTTGAGTTATCTAACTCATCTGAGTCTGACCAAATGGCTGATATAACTGATCCCATGATGGTCATTCAAGAAATGTTGAGAAACATGTCTCGAGATATCTCGGGATTGAAAGAAGAAATGGCCGTGTTAAAATCCCAAAGCACTGACAAGAGCTCTACTTCTAGAGCGCCTGTCGTCCAGCCTGCTCCTTCTGCATTTCCTGCTCCCAATAGACCTCATGTTCCTGCTGAGGAGATTGACCTAGACGAGGGCCAATATGCTGAAGAGTATTGTGCTCCGCAGACAAATAGGGAGAATGAGTTATTCAATATGTGTCAGAAGATGGCCAAGGACATTGAAAACATGAAGTTCCAGGGGCCGAAAAGATTCGACATTTCTGAATACTTTGAGACTCCTACTGTTACTTTGCCGCCGAAGTTCAAAGCACCAGATTATGATAGATATGATGGCACTGGGTGCCCCAGAAACCATGTCAGATGGTTCATAACCCTCTCTTAGCAGCACGGGTTGAGCCGTGAACAAATGGCTCAGCTATTTCCCATGTCTCTCATAGGAATAGCTAAGAAGTGGTTTCTGAGGTTAAAGCCGGAAGAAACAAGGTCTTTGGATGATATATCGAACTTGTTTGTTGAACAATTTTCGATGGAGGAAGGGATTGAGATAACGAAGAGAGACCTGAAGCAGCTAAAGCAAGGTCCTCAGGAGACTTTCACGTTGTTTATCAGGCGCTGGAGGCGCAAGTCTGCACAGTTGAGTCAGAGGATGCCCGAGGAAGATCAGATCAAGTTAGTGATCAAGAGTCTGTCTCCGCAATACTTCCATTTCATAGCACCCCAACACTATCCCAGTTTTGATCATTTGATAAAAACTGGCACCCAGACGGAGGATGCTATAGCTAAGGGGCTCAGAGCAAAGGCACTGTCTGATGTGCGGGAAGGCAAGAGGCCTATGGCCCCACCTAAAGAAGTTCATGCAGTGAACTATTTCAAGCCGGCTTTCAGACCAGAGGTCAAGGCTGTCGCTGAGGTGGCTAGACCAGTAAGAAAAAATGTTTTCAGGCAATTCGATCCTCTCCCTTATCCTTTACCGATGATATTGAAAAAGCTGGTGAGGGACAAAAAGATAAAGCTTCCGGATCTGAAACCTGTGCCAAATCCATTACCACCATACTGGAGGCTGGATCAGCATTGTGAATATCACAGGAATTCTGGTCATCTAACTGAAAATTGCCTCGCCTTGAAGCATGCAATTCAAAATCTGATTGATAAAGATGAGCTCTCAGTTAAAGGGCCGAATATTACTCAGAATCCTCTCCCGAATCATCGTGCTGCTCCTCCTCCTACAGCAAATGCCATCTTTCGTGATGAGCCCATTCTTGATCCATCTACCCTTATATGTGCTATCATGACAGATAACACATATGTTTTGGAGTTTGACGAGGAAGAACTTCAAGATGTGAAAGGGAAGCAGCCCTATATATTGTCATTCAGTGACTTAGAGATTGCTGAGTCCTCTTCGTCTCAGTCGTATACCTCTCATTATGGTGATATGGGGAAAGAAGGGAAGACTCCATATGTTTTGGAAATGGATGACTTCCAGCAAGAAGATGTCAGAATTCCTTACGTTTTGAGTATGGATGACGATGAATTGTTACTGTTAGATGATCAATGTGACGAGATGCGTCACATGACCAGAGGAGGGCGAGTCTTTAAACCTCCTGAGTTGAGCGCTGACAATCCGGCAGAGATTGCAAGAGCTGTTGATGGCCAGAGGCAGAATCGGTTCGTGGTGAATGAAGAAGATGATAATCTTCTGAAGCAGTTGAAGAAAACCCAAGCAAATATTTCTGTTTGGGGACTTTTGATGTCATCTTCGAAGCACCGGAAAGTGGTGTTGAAAGAGTTAAATTCTGCTCAAGTGTCTGTTGAAATAACTCCCGACGAGCTTGTCGGCATAGTTTCCATGTCTAAAGCGGCGAAAACTCTATCATTTACAGACAGCGATTTGCCACCCGAAGGGAAAGATCATGCGAAAGCCCTCAGAATAACTGTTATTTGCAACAAGAAGAAGGTACCTGAAGTCCTTGTCGATAATGGGTCTGCACTGAACGTATGCCCCTTAAGCACAGCAACTACCTTGGGTTTTGGACCTGAAAGCTTCATTCCTTCAGATCAGGGTATCTTGGCCTATGATGGGACTAGGCGGGATGTAATAGGGACCTTAATAACTGAAGTGCAAATAGGTGGAGAGGAATTCGATATTGAGTTCCAAGTTCTTGATATTAGGGCCTCCTTTCTGTTGTTGATCGGTCGCCCATGGTTACATAAGGTTGGAGCTGTCCCATCCACCTTACATCAGAAATTGAAATTCATTCTGAACCATAAGGTGATTACTGTTAAAGGAGACCCGGATTTGGAAGTGGGTCAAATTTCGCAGGAATTGACCCTGGGAAAAGAAGGAGATATTAGTTTGACTGGTTTCTCTTTAGAAGTGGCGACTATAACCGTTAAAGAAGCGATGAATGAAGAGATTTTCTTTTTGAGCAGTACAAATTCCAATGTAGTCAGGATGATACGTCTACAGGGCTATATCCCAGGGGCAGGACTTGGCAGATACCATCAGGGTATGACTGAGTGGCCAGTATTCAAGACCTTTAATGGTTTATTTGGACTTGGGTATGAACCAACCAAGGCAGAGGTCAAAGAAATGAAGCGATATATGATGAAATGGGCAGAGTCTCGTCGCAAAGGTTTGGACTTGCCGATGGGGCCATTTGATTTAAGGATGAATGGGCGTTTCCGTAAGGAAGGAGCAAATTTTCCTTTCTGTGGCTTTACTGAAACCTGGATAGACGAGTCTACTGGGCAGAGACTTCCTGGGTTAGAAATTTTCTTTGATTGTGATTTGGATGATGAGCCGATAAGTTTGCAGACCGCTGAAATAGACTGGGCAGATGCAATGGGGCCAGATGCACTGAGCTCCCTTTTCCATGAGAATTCGCAGACTGTGGCCATGATCAGCAGGGGCCCGCTTGTACTGAATCCCACTCACCTTATTACCCCGGCTGATGGACCTTTGACTAATTGGACCTCTCAGGTCCTACCTCAGGTTACTTTCCAGTCCTGTCATTCTCCCTCAAAAGAGTCAGTTGTTTATAAGTATGTGTCATTCTCTGAGTCTAATTCAGGGTCTTCCGTTTGTAATGATTCTTTTAATGCAAGTACTGTAGAGGTCAAGTCTATTTCTGAAGTCGGTGATGAATCCATTTCACCTAGTGAAGTCGAGTTGGAGGCTGTTTCTGCTGATGAGCCTGGCGTTTCTTCTTTGCATCTGTTTGAATCGGTTGATAATGATGTCAACCTATCATTTGAGTCTGTAAATACATTTCATGAGTCCATTGTAAAGCCTGATGTGGGCCATTCGTCATTGGATGTATTCAATTCTACTTTCAATGAAATAAAGGAATTTTCTTCTGTGTACATTCCTGTTTCTGTTTCATCTACTGAATCTGCTTTAAAATCTGATAATAATAATGATAATCAAGACTCCCCCTCTGATGAGGATGCCGACGAAACTTCCCCTGAAATCAAACACATGATTCAACAGGAGGAGAGTCGCCGAGCAAAACCACTTGAAGAGGAAATTGAAATCGTGAATATTGGTGATGAAACCTTAATTCGAGAAATAAGGATTGGCAAAACTTTATCTCTTGAGGAGCGCAAAGAATTAATCTCTTTACTTAAGGAGTTCAAGGAGGTCTTTGCTTGGTCTTATGATGACATGCCGGGATTGAGTGAGGAGATTGTTCAGCACAAATTACCCTTGATCCCTGGCATTAATCCAAAGAAGCAAAAACTCCGAAAACTCAAAACTGAATGGGAGTTAAAAGTTTATGAAGAAGTCAAGAAGCTTCTAGAGGTGAAATTCATCCAAGTGGTTGAATACCCTGAATGGCTCGCTAATGTAGTACCAGTGCCCAAGAAGGATGGGAAGGTTCGAATGTGTGTTGATTTTCGAGACCTGAACAAAGCAAGTCCAAAAGATGATTTTCCATTGCCAAACATTGATCTCCTGGTGGATAATACTGCTGGACATGCTTTGTTATCATTTATGGATGGGTTCTCGGGATACAACCAGATCAAGATGGCACCCGAAGACATGATGAAAACAGCGTTTATCACTCAGTGGGGTACTTACTGCTACAGAGTAATGCCATTTGGTTTAAAGAATGCTGGTGCAACTTATCAGAGGGCAGCAACTACTCTTCTTCATGATATGATTCACAAAGAAGTCGAAGTCTATGTAGATGACATGATCGTTAAAGCAAAGACTAGACCGGAGCATACAGTTGCTTTGAGAAAATTCTTTGAGAGGATCAAGAAATATCAGCTTCGCCTGAATCCAAACAAATGTGTATTTGGAGTTACATCAGGGAAACTCCTTGGATTTATGGTCAGTGAAAGAGGAATTGAGGTAGATCCTCAAAAGATCAAGGCAATCCAGGAAATGGAACCGCCAAGAACAGAAAGGCAGATCAGAGGTTTCCTCGGAAAAGTTCAATACTTGAGAAGGTTCATATCTCATTTAACTATGACATGTGAACCAATTTTCAAGCTTTTAAAGAAGAGCTCCTCGAAGAAGTGGAATGATGAATGCCAGGAAGCATTTGAAAAAGTTAAACAATGTTTATCTTTGCCTCCTGTCTTATCACCTGTCATTCATGGCCAACCCTTGTTGATGTATTTGTCAATTACAAACACTGCAATGGGTTGTATGCTTGCTCAGAAAGATCCAGAGTCTAAGCGAGAAAAGCCTATCTATTATATCAGTAAGAAGATGCTAGAATATGAGTTAAAGTACACAGTTTTGGAAAAGACTTGTCTAGCATTAGTTTGGGCTACCCAAAGGCTTCGCCACTATCTGTTATCAAACAAGGTATTTTTATTGTCACGGATGGATCCGTTAAAGTACTTGTTTGAAAAACCCGCCCTTACAGGAAGGACTGCAAGATGGTTGTTATTGTTGTCGGAGTTTGACATCACTTATGTCACTCAGAAGTCCATCAAAGGACGGGTTATAGCAGAGCAGTTAGCTGATTCTCCCACAGAGGAGAATGTTTTTCTGAAGGCTGAGTTTCCTGATGAAGAGATCATGGATATTGAAGAAGAAATTCCGAGTACCAGATGGTCGATGTATTTTGACGGAGCGGTCAATAATCGGGGTCAAGGAGTGGGTGCTGTTTTGATATCTCCAAAGAAAGAGTATATCCCTATATCCATCAAACTGCAGTTTGAATGCACAAACAACATGGCAGAATATGAAGCTTGTATTGCAGGGCTTGAGGCAGCTTTAGCTCTTCAAATTCAAGACATAGATGTGTTTGGGGACTCAATGCTCATTATTTGTCAGATCAATGGGAAATGGAAAACTCGAGAGGATAAATTGATTCCTTATAATACATATTTGGAATTTCTGGTTAAAAAATTTAAGAATATCATTTTTACTCATTTGTCAAGAACCAGGAACCACTTTGCTGATGCTTTGGCTACTTTGGCTTCGATGCTTGACATCTCTGCAACTATGGAAGTCCAACCCTTAGCTGTGAGATTACAGTGGGCTCCTGCGCATGTGAATGCGATTGAAATATCAGTCAGGTGTCCAGATGGGAAGCCGTGGTTTATTGATATCAAGAATCTCATTTCTGGTAAAGGACATCCTCCTGAAGCTTCGAGCAAAGAGAGAAAGACTCTTCAGAGATTAGCTGCCAACTTCATCATTTGTGGTGAAGAGCTGTACAGGCGATCTTTTGATGGTATTCAACTCCTGTGTGTGGATGAAGACAAAGCTGCGGAGCTTATTGAGCAGACTCATGAAGGAGTCTGTGGCCCTCATATGAATGGGAAAATGTTATCCAGAAAGATTTTGAGACTTGGTTTTTATTGGCCCACAATGGAAGCAGACTGCTTTGCTTTTGTGAAGAAATGTCACAAGTGCCAGGTCTATGCAAATCTCATTCATATTCCTCCTTCAGAGTTGCATTCTTTGTCTTCGCCATGGCCATTCTCAGTATGGGGAATAGACATAATTGGGAAGATTTATCCGAAGTCCTCGAGCGGGCATGAGTACATTTTGGTAGCTATCGATTATTTTACAAAGTGGATCGAGGCTGCATCCTATGCTTCCATAACTTCGAACACAGTTGCGAAGTTCATTCGTGCGAATATTATTTGTAGATACGGAGTACCTCACGAGTTGATTTCAGATAATGGGTCACATTTCAAAAAGGAGGTTTTACACCTGTGTGAAGAGTTCAAGATCAGACATCATAAGTCGTCTCCTTACAGACCTCAAACAAATGGGGCTGTAGAGGCAGCGAATAAGAATATCAAAGTCATTATCAGTAAGATGACTGAGACTTATAAAGACTGGTCGAACAAACTTTCATATGCTTTGTGGGCTTATCGGACATCGATCAGATCTTCGACAGGTATGACTCCGTATTCTTTGGTGTACGGAATGGAAGCGGTTTTGCCGGTTGAGCTGAGAATTCCCTCTTTGAGAGTGATGATAGAGGCTAGCTTACCAGAGTCTGAGTGGGCAAGAGCCAGACATGATGAGCTGCAGATGATAGATGAGAAGAGGCTGAGAGCTTTATATCACATTCAGGGATATCAAAGGAGGATTGAAAGAGCTTTCAACAAGAAAGTTCGCGTTCGAGACTTGAAGCCTGGAGACCTTGTTTTGAAGTCCAATAGGGCACCAATATTTGACCCGAGAGGGAAATTCAGGCCAAACTGGTCTGGTCCTTACATTATTGATGAAGTCTTGCCTGGAAAAGCCGTAAGACTCCTCAATGAAAGCGGAGAAAAATTAAATGAACCTACAAACCTGGATCAGTTAAAAAAATATTACGCCTGATACACCAGGAGGCCATCTTTGATCGATTTGAGCTTTGAGCCAACAACCTATATGTTTAAAACCATTTGTGAACCCTTTTGAACCAATAAAAAAATAATACTTCTTTTCTTTGACAAACTCGAACTAGGGGCATCTTTTATGACTTGCGTCATAAAAGATATTGAACTTGAACTACGTTTTGACCTGATCCCTTTTTAAGGGTACGTAGGTAGCCTGATTAATTCAGGTTCGGTCACATCTTTTGTAACATTTTGAAAATAAAAATCTTTGAAACCCCAAATGGGCGAACTACGCAGACCTGATTCCCATTTTCTTCAGGGATACGTAGGCAGTCTGGAGGGTCCAGATTCAGTTTAAAAACATTTAAACACACCAATGATTACCCCTACTTGAACCTAAGCCTACATGAAAGTCCTTCTGGTGTATTTTGGCCCAGGTTTGTAGAGAAATAGAAAAATAAAAAAGATGAGGGAGTCTTAGACCCGCTAGATCGAAAACCCGAAAGGGCGGTCTAGAAAAAAAAAATTAGGGTGCAAAGCCTGCTGGATGGAAAATCTGCAAGGGCAGACAGTCCAGGCAAAAATTAAGGCATGCGGTCCGCTAAATCGAAAACCTAAAAAGGCGATTTGGTCATGGCAGTGACTTCATGCAGAAAGGACAATTTCAAGAGTCAGCTAGACTTTCTTTTCTTTGGCATTACTTCAATGTCTGAATAAGCGCCAGCAAGGCTTTCTTTGATACTCTTTGAGTTAGGGAGGTTCAGACTAAGCAATTCAAAGAGATAATAACCATGACTGAAATACCGAAAGGGGGAATAAAACACCTTTAAACGCGGTATTCAAAAGATTCTGAGAGTGGTTGACTTTTAACCTTTTAAAAAAAAAAACATTTATCAGTCTAAGAAGCAGATCCAGTGTCTCTTAGTGTAAAAGTCATGTGTTGTCAAAGTCTTCGTTTTGTTTTTGTCAAAGTCTTTCCTTTGTTGAGTCGAGTTCAAGTTTTGAGGTCTTGTTAGTCAGAGTTCTCCCAAAGCTGTGGTGATAAAAAAAATCCCTCAGAGAAGAGGAGAATTAGCGACTCTCGTGGATAGTGTGAAACCGAGCAGAGTTCAGAAAATGACATCCCTTAAACTCCTTTGCAGTATCAGCAAATGGCAGAAATGAAGAGAATTTCGAGCAGAACAAGTTTCTTGTACCCAATGAAAAGCCTTGTAAATTCAAGTGTTCGTGAGAAGAATCTTTTGTAAATCCCAAGTGTTTGATAATGAAAAACCTTTGGCCTATTTTTCTTGTGTTGCTCTATGATGAATCTTGTTGTGGAAGTAATCATACTAGGGGCATCTTTTATAACTTACGTTATAAAAGATATCAATCAAGTAATGATTTCTGAGATGGATATTTTCATTGGATAGCGACTAGAGAAGTTTGAGCGTGTTCTTTTAAGTCGAATTCCTCAGTCCGGTTGTTCTCCTTTGAAGTCAAGTATTTTTTGAAAATTCTCTACCCCAGTGGAGTCTAGAATTCATTCTAACAATCTTCAAACCTTTGTTAAATGTTTTTTACTTTTGAAAAAGAGTTGATACCCGAGAATTTCTTCAAATTATTCAAGTCCGGTCTTTGACCGAGATTTTTTTTTAGTTACTCTTTGTGAGAGATGATTTGTTCATCAATGAAATCTATAAGAGTCAATCTTTTGCTTCTTTATTTTAAGATTTTTTTTTTTTTTTTTTTAAGGTAGAAAGTTACCAGAGTCTGTATCTCATGACCTGATACTTTTCTTTCATCAATTTGAAAGTTTTTAATGCCTTTTCCTTTCAATCATCCTTTGTTTTAAGTTTCTAATAAGATTAGAAATTAAATGCTTCGTGTTTCTCGGTCTTGGTTTTCATTTAGCGTTTTGAGAAGTTTTCAATGAAGTTGGAAATTACCGGAGTTTTTGCTATGTGGTTTGGTCTTTTTCTTTAATTTTTAAAATGAGACTCTTTGAGTGTTTGGTTTTATAATCTTTTTGGTGAAGTTTTTCTTACTCTTTGAGTGTTTGGTTTTGTATCTGTATGGAGCTGGTTTATGCGGCACCATACATCCGTAATGTGTCGCTACCTAACTGGTTAGGAGTCAGGCATATCTGCGAAGAGGTTCATATGGATCTGATTTTTGCAGAATCATATGAATCTGGATTTACATGGAGCTGGTTTATGCGGCACCATATAAATCTTAGGTGATTCGCTACCTTGAAAGAGAGGAGTCAGAGTTACCTGGATAACTAAACAGATGGATTTTTAGCAATGGTCTGTATAGTTATCGCCCTGCTTTTAAACTCTTTGAGTGTTTGGTTTTATGCTTATTATCGTATATCTGTGAAGGACTTATATGGATCTGATTTTTGCAGAACCATAAGAGTCTGGATATATGAGAAGCTGGTTTATGCAGCATCATATAAAAAAAAAAAACTCTTTGAGTGTTTGGTTTTATGTTTGTTTTAGTATGTCTAAGAGGAGATTCATATGGATCTAGTTTATGCCGAGCCATATGAATTTGGATTTCTATGGAGCAGCTGGTTTATGTGGCACCATGTAAAACAAATTTTCTCTGAGTGTTTGTGATTTCAAAATAAAAATATATAAAAAAAATAAAAAATAAAAATGAAGGAGTGTTTGTGTTTTCTGTTTGTTGAGTTGAGTCATAAGCATTAGAAAAGGGTTGTCTCTTTGAGATATCATGGTTACCTTTATTTTTAAAGGTTAGTGAGAGACCACTTTCCTATTTGCTTTGAGTCTTGTTGTAGTTGTTTTACTTTTGTGAATATCGTTTTTTTTTTTTTAAAAAAAACCCAAAAATTATTTTCTTTTGTTTTCGCGTCGATCAAAATGTGTTGTCTGTTCGACTTTGGCATTCGCGTGACAAGCACGCTCTGCCAAAGAGGGGCATCTGTAGACACCCCATTTTGACCGTACCGTAAACTTCTCGTGTTTGTGCAAAACCCTATCAAATCAGCTAGGTAGGGTCCCAAATTTCACCTTAAGCTAGATTAGGGTCTCATCTAGGTACCCGCAAAATTTCGTCGAAATCCGAGCGCGTTTGCTTAGTGAACGAGCCAGGAGAAGACCGTAGTGTAAGCGTGAAAGAGGGGGGTTGAGTTAATCGAGATAGGGGCTGTCCATGGGTAATTTGTTGCAGGAAGGTGTCCCGGGGCAATTAAAAAGGGACGAATTTGTTCTCCTAATTTTCATTTAAATTTTTTTCAGTGGACCACCCTTTCATACCAAAAGCAAAGCTAAATTTACTAATGGGGGTTGTCCCATAGCATAATGGGGGTAAAAATTTTGAGATTTTCTATAAAAGGGATTAGACTCTCATTTGCAAGGGATTGAGGCTTTCTTCACAAACCCTAGCAGAGCTCATAGAAGAGAAACCCATTTTCCCTTTTCTTTTTCTTTGAAACCCTTATTACATTCTCCGATCGAGCACCGTCCAAAACTCCGGCGAGATCATAAGCTCCGGCTGGTGTAATCCTTTTGTCCGGCCACCTTTTTCATCGAGAGATCTGCAGATCTAATCTCGTTTTCACTCATTATCATAAGTTTCTTCTTAGATCTAGCTAAAAACCTTTGTCTTCGCCTTAAACTCCAAAAGTCCAACCGGATCTATTTTTTTTTTTTTTTCCTTTCCTCCATTTTTTCTGGTGAGATTTATTATCTCCGATCATCTTCTCAGGCAAGATCCGGCTAGATTCCGATCAATTTCAGCCAAAACTCTCTTTTATTCCCTTGATCTGCATCCAGTATAGATTTTCATTCTCCATTAAATTTCGTCCCTTTCTAGCCTGGAAATTTGTAGATCTGAAATTTTCCCTTGCTTAAATCTTAGATCTGCAAATTTTTACACTTAGATCTATGATCGGTGATCTTTTTCTCGAAAAATCTTAGATCTGTTGATTGTGAGGATTTTATATGAAGGAAAGGAAGGAGCATCTGCAAATCTAGCCTTGTAAGCCTTTGATCCATTGATTGTGTAGCCTGAAGAAAATCTGAAGGAAATAGGTATTTATTTTTTTAATTGAATTACTTTTCTTTGATCTACATGATCTCTAGTTCCTTGATTTTATAATTGTTGAATTGATTGTTCATGTTATCATTTATTATTGCTTTATTAACTTTATAGGTAGTATAGTTTATAGCAATTTAAGATTCCAGTAGGTTTTGATCTTGAAGTGTATGTTTTGTATCCAATTATTTATTTATTTATTTTTATCTGGCGGTATTTATAATTTTTTTTTTAGAGATTTGGCTTCTTGTTTGAGCATTGATATGTATGGTGCTCGAATTGATTTTTACAAGGAATTTAGAATTAGTATTGTTTTGAGTTGATCTTGTACATAATTTTGAGCTAAGTGAGCTTGTTCATGATTCTGAGCTAAAAAGGAACTTGTTCATGATTCTAAGCTATAGAGGAATTCATTGATTTGTTATCATTCCAGATTTTCATGATACACTGTTAAGGTAGACTTTTCTTATAATGGTGTAGATGTAATTCTCGCTACAAGTTTCTGGACTGTTTTAAATCGTGTTTTTAGGCTAGTAAATGACAGAATTAGGAAACATGATAAACTGTGAAGTTTTAGGTCTTTTCAATATCTTTCCAACAAGTACTCTTGGTCAAAATTTGGAGCTGTGGTTAAACAGTTATGGTTGTTTTGGTAGACTGTGTGTTAGTTCTAGGCATGTTAATAACAGAATCAGGTTTTGACAGAAGCATGATCAGTTTGTATGCTCTGTTTTGAGGTTTTCTTTAGAACTATTTGGAAATGTTAATGATGTTTCATGATTTGTTTTTATAGTGAATGACAAAATGATTTTTAGTGGCATAGAGTCAAGTTTCATATAATAGGCATGCTCATTTTGTTGTTTTTTATCTTGATTAGATCAACAGACATGATAATTTTAAATAGAGAGTGGGCTGGGTGTAATTTGCTCTATATTTTTGGTACCGTTCTTCTCATAATATTTAAGGAGCTATGATAATTTCATGTTATGATTAGAATGAAGTAATGTAAATGTATTAGTTAGAGTAAGTTGGTATTTGAATTGATTAAGGATAATGAGAAGAGCATGAAAAGAGCATTTATGTGTTTCAAGAATTTGATATGGATGTATTTTTAGACAGCAACATAACTATTGGTGTTATAAATTGGTAATAATGAAACTGTTGGAGTTAAAAGCTTTGTGTTATGTTAAGCTTATTCTCAAGTTACTAGTTGTTATTCAAGGTTAATATTTATATTTAAATATATTATATAGGGTGTGATATCCAGTTGGAGGTGAGTCGCTTAAATTGGATTAGAAATCTCATCAGTTGCAAGAGGATGTTTATTATGATAACTCAGAATGCAAATATGCCTGGATTGTTATAACCTGTTATAAAGACGGGTGTGTGTGTGTTAATTTGATGATAGTTTAACATGAGTATTTGAAGATTCATATAGATCATTATCTAAGGTAGATGTTGTCTGTATGGACGTTTGGTTATGTACTTATGATAATTGAATACCTTGGACAAAATGACGATAAAATGAATTAAATGATGCATGACTAATAAATTGAAATTATGATGTAATCAATCTTTTCGTGATAAAGGTTATTGTGTGTCACCTATGATATACTTAACTGATTTAGTGTTCTGTAGGAAATTGGCATTAGTATTTCTATGTTTAATGAGGTTCATAAAATGTCTCACATTTTATTGCATTACTCAAAATATATGTTAAGATAAAAGGGGCTTTGGTATATAAATAGATTGTCATAGACGTGGGCACGCCCATTACTTAGCTTTTCATAGTGGCATTTGTGTCACAAGCCTTATGATTTAACGAGTTTAGATATATGGGTTCAAGTCATAATAGTACAGACCCAAGGTTTAACCTTTATCAGATTTTACACATTCAAATTTCATATTCTGATCCTCATATAGTTCAGTTCCTTGTACATTTGAACTGCCATATACTTACAAATTGATTTCATTTTAAAACATTATATAGTGTTTTATGCCTATAAATTAATATTTATTTTATTTTACTGCCTTTTAATTATTCAAGTGACTGATGGTGATTTCCTTTTTTATGTATGTTTTAACAATGGTAGCATATGTAATCATGTCTTAGAGATCTTATAAGGTTTCGTTCCCAACTATGTCTTGATGATTTTATAAACATATAGCATAGCTCCACACATGGTTCATTTCTTAGGGCTCATTGCTTTGAATTTGATGATGTCATCGTATGAAATTTTTCATCTTTTATTTATTAGAATCAAGCATTCGGTTTGCTGTCCATGAAGTGTAGTTATTCAATATTAATTTTGAGGTCAATATCTTTAAATCATTATTTTACTTTTGCTACACAATATAGAAACTTTTTGATCTTGCTTTGTCACTATTGGATTTTGTACAAGTTGAATAATACTATGTTTGTTCTGTGGAGGAAGGTTTAGACTGAATTTTCAATTTGGTACACATTTACTACACTTTTGATTGAGAACAAAAAGTTATAAATTGTTGTTGGACTGATTGTATGTTAAGTGATAAAGTATACTTCATGTTTAAAAGATATGATAATAACTCATAGCAGACTTTTCTCTTTATTGAGCCCAGTTTTCCCCTACTTCAGCCTTTTCGTTTGAGCATAGTTTTACCCCATTGTCACCTCTGTTTCAGCACAGATTTTGCCCACAAATCTGTCCATGTTTCACCTCTGTTTCAGCACAGATTCTGCCCCACGAATCTGTCCAGGTTTCATCCACAGAATCTGCCCATGTTTGAGCACAATTTCAACACAGAATCTGTTTATATTGGAGGCACAATTTCAGCACAGAATCTGTCCATATTCGAGCACATTTTTCAATACAGAATCTGTCCTTGTTTGAACCCAGTTTTAGCCCCAAAATCTGTCCATATTTCACCTATGAATCTGTCACAGATTCTGCCCCAAAATCTGTCCATATTTCACCTATGAATCTGTCACAGATTCTGCCCCAAAATCTGTCCCAATTCTTGCCCGGTTCAGCCCACAAAATCTGTCCCAATTCTTGCCCGGTTTAGCCCATGAAATTTGTCCCATTTCATGCTCAGTTTTTTGCATAAAATCTGTTCATATTTCAACTCAGTTTTTGCACTGAAATCTATTCACAAATCACTCCAGTTTTGCACAAGTTCAGTCCACGATTCAATCCCCGTTCTGTAAGATATAAGGCCAACCCATTTATTTTTTTTTAAAGCCAAGGCTGTTTCCCTCCTCTGGCACTGAGATTCTGTCTGGAACTTGGGGGCCTTACCCTTATAAAAAGTTTTTATGGTATTTTAAAAAGAGGGTTCTATACTTATACTTGTCAATGAACACTCTCTTGCTCCATCATTTCCATGACCTCATTAGCTCGCAAAAAGAACCCACCTCTCACAAAGCTATGCAACAATGCGTCCAAAAGCTCCTGGTCAAACTTAATTGAGCTGGAATGGAAAGCACTTTCATTTCTCCTCACAGCTCAATTACCTTCAAACATTTTCCCTCAAGAGCAGCATACCCAGTGACCAGCGAATGAAATGTCTGTGCATTAGGCTGGTGCCCCAAAGCCTTCATTTTCTTTAGAGCCTTCTCAGCATCTTGCATCAATCTCTTCTTAGAAGTGGATCACATTGTTCCAATCATGAACACCGCAATACACGTCCTCTCTTTCTTTGATTTCGTCCAATAGCTTACCCATCAAGCCCGCCTCACCACTTGCCGCATACCCTTTCACTATCATCTCGAATTCATGGTAACCAAATTTTGATCAGCAGTATACAAACCTTGTGTAGTTTCGACTTATGACTATTGCAGCCCTTAGAATTTAATATTTCCAAAGTGAACTTTAAATGGAAAATATTGAATCAAAATGTCATTTGATGATCATTAAAGCATTCACTTGGGAAATTATCTACCCATCATTTTTTTTAGTTGACTGAATTCTAGAGGCAAGTTATTGTATATGGGATTTCATGATATACTATTCTCTATAAGATATAGCATAGAGTTTGTATTTTCTATTGAGTTAAAGTTAATTATATCATTTAATGGGAAAATGAAATTTTGTTTATCTGTAATAAATTTTATCATGCAGTGCTAATTGTGATATGCTTGTAATGACTTATTTTGTTGTGATCAGTTGAGTTTGACTTTCGATAAAGCTTGATTGTCTTGTGGTCATATATAAGAATTTTCTTTAAGTAGTATTGAATATAAGGAAATTGCATTTTTTTTAGGGAATCAGATTTTATATTAGCACTCAAATCATGATCTCATAGTTGCTTGATAACGTGAAATCTATGGAAGCCTATAGGGTGGTAACTGTGATATTACACTGATAAAAGTATCATATATATTCAAATCTCTTTAATTGTAATGTTAATAATAATGTAATTGAATCTTAAAGTGTCAATATTGTTAAAATTCGAGTTATTTTCCCATCTTGAGAGGACTTACTTAGTCCAAGTAGCGCTCCTCTCTATTGTATAGTTAGACTTACTTAGTTTTTTTTTTTTTTAAAAAGCCCTTGAGCCTCAGGTTTCCGTCCTCCTTGTAAGGGCAATGAAGGCGTTAGCCCAAGCCCATCTTTAGGGGACTCGTTTAGTCCAAGTAGTTTTTCCTTCTTTCTTTTAGTAGGCTAGCTTAGCCTTTTAAGTGCGTTTGGGCGTTGGGCATTAGTAGCCCAAACCCATCTATAGGGGACTTGCTTAGTCCCAACAGGGTTTTCCCTATTTATTTAGAAACTTTTTTCTAATCTTTTAGATGATAGCTTCTCCTTTTCATTGTTTAAGTGACGAAAGAGTCATTTAGAGCGTATCCTTGAGAAGTTTACCTTAGCAAAAGAGTACTCATAGGAGGCATGACTTGCCTCATTTGTGGAGTCCTTATTTAGAGACAAGCCTTGTCTCATTTAGGGAGTTCCTCTTTTAGGAGGTTTACTCAACCTCATGTTAGTGTCTTTCTCATTTCTAGAGCGAGTCTTTGACTCATTCGCCTTCCTGTATAGAGCAATAGAGAATTTTGGACTCGTTGGCTTCTCATTTAGAATTGGTTATCCTGCATGTTAGGAATTCGCCCGTAGCCTTTTAGTTTGTCTTTAGATAGAAGTTTATCATTTAAGTTGCTTTTACCTGCTAGGGTTCTTAGATCATTTTCATTGTTCTTGAGATGTTTGTTTACTTGTTTGTGGATTGTTACAAATTATTTTGAGTTACTAGTTTGTTGGTTTGGGGTTTCCCCTTTACCCTAAGGGTTTTACCCTAGGGTGTTACTTTGTGTGTTCCTTTTGGTCTTTGACCAAGAGGGTGAAAACATTTAAAATTTTAAAATCCATAAAACCATTGAAATCTTAGAATCTCAAGAACATTGAAATCATTTAAAATCACAAAAAAATTAGAAAATTGAAACCTAAAAACAATTGAATATTTTAAAATTCAAAAAAAAAAAAAAACATTTAAATATCATTTCATGTGTTTCTATAATCTGTTGGAAATTTAATACTTTTCTTTCATACTAAGTTTTGAATTAGGGTTCGAAGACGGTAATAAATGGACTGTTCAGGTGAGACTATCTTGAAAGCTTATCATACTCATTCTTTATTTAAATAAATTGTTTAATTGAAGAAGGAAATCAGATGACTACTCTATTCGATATTATCGACATGAGTACTGTCTGATTTCAAGGCGGTTTGTAAGAATATTATTATATGTGTATTGAAATCAGATGATTACTTTGGCATCATCTGGTTTCGCTGAGTCCCCGTATTGGGGTTTGTGGTTGGCATTGAAGTGTTTGATATTGTTTTACTTTATTAGGCTATCCAGCGGCTGGTCTGGACTAATTAATGTTGTTTATCATTTTATGATTGCTATTCTTACAGATTATGCGCTTTTTAGTTATAAATCATACTTTGCTAATACTTGATTTGTTTTTTTTTATAATAATTAAATGGAAACTTGAGATTACCTGGTAGCCTTTTTCTTCTCTTTAGTTGTCGTTGCTCTTATTTGTCTTAGACTAGCACAGTCTCATTAGAGCTTGGCCTTTTGAGGTCCTTTCTTTTTCCTTGCCTTTGGCATTTGATTACTTGATTTAGGGGTTTCCCCTGTTTGCCCTAGGGTTTGGCCCTAAGGTTTTGCTTTGTATTTTCCCTTAGGTCTTTGACCAAAAGGGTAAAAACTCTTTAAAAACTTTAAAAACATTGTAAAAAGTTTTAAAATCCAAAAACTTTGAATATTTTAAAACTCAAAAACATTAGAAATTTAAAACATCAAAAACATTTGAAAAATATTAAAAAGCCATTAAATCATTTGGAGTGTTTGCTTTTAGTGATAGCAGTTAGGAGAGTTCGATTCGAACTACGTTGGCTTGATCCTCTCTCACGAGGTACGTAGTGCAGCTTGGGATCCATATCCCAAGTCCAGCCAAACCTTTAAAAATAAATTTGTCAAACCTTCAAAAAAAAAAAAATACAAAGCTTCTTCAAAACCTTTTTAAAAGATCTTCCTCTAGAGTTGGGAGTCTGTCCTAGCTGTTTAGTGTGTTCTAGAGTTAGGAGTCTGTCTTGATTTGTATTGATATGGTGTGTCCTGTCGTGTGAGTGTCCCTAGAGTTAGAAGGCCTCGAGTCGATCGGTTAGACATTTAGTCGAACCGATGGCTAGACTAGGCATATAGTCAACCTTTGTTTTCCTTAGGAAACACAGCCTAGTTACACATAGGTTGTAGGAACCACCTGCATTAGCCTAGGGCTAATCTGCATTTAGTTAGGGCATATAGGGTGTCCTAAAATTCACAATTCACTGGAACTTAAATAATCGTATAAGAAACTTTAATAACTGGTCCGGTCTTTTAGATCGAGTCTAAGATAGAGGGCTAGGTGTCTTAGGCATCATAGCTTAGAATAGGTCATTCGAACTACGTTGACTCCGATTCTTCCTGAGGCCGGGATACGTAGAGCAGCTGGGATGGACGGCCATCTTGGTCCGAGTCAAGTCGCATTAGAGTTAGGACTTGTCTTGTCCTGTCATATATAGGTTTGACTTGTGTTTTATGTTTTGATGTGTTTTCTTACTTTCTTGTACTGATACTATACCTTTAGCTGTAGCTTGCATGTGTATGTCTACCAGAACTTAGACACCCATTAGACATGTCACCCATAACTTAGCTTTGCTTAGGTGACACATTTTTTTATTTATTTTGTATGCTTATTTCTTTATCCTCAGGAAATGCATGCTTAGGTAGACGATTCCTGAGGATTGTTCCCATTTCACATGATTTTCGCCCGAAACTCTTTGAGGTTAATAATAAATGGCATAAGAGACCAAGTGCTTGCACTTGGACGAATTGGGGGTGCTCTCAGACCTTCTCCATTCGTAATCAGGCACGGACCCATATATATTTTTGGTTATCCATGGTATACAGAGCATATTTTTGTTTAAAGGATCCATGGCCGTATACCGTGGATGGCGACTCTGAGTTTGTTTAGGTACGTTTCGAATCCGGATTTGTTCCCGAATCGAAAGGTATCTCTTTTATATCGCCACTCGTGCTATGCTATGAGGGTGGCATTCGTTTCGAGAGTTCCCTGGTAGAGCTCTCCTTCACACGTGGATGATCCAGATGGTGTTAGGGACCCGTTCCCTCGCCGCCTATCTCGGATCGGGGTCCCCAGCAGAGTCACCAGCCTGTGGACCCCGATCCGAGATAGGCGGCGAGGGAACGGGTCCCTAACACCATCTGGATCATCCACGTGTGAAGGAGAGCTCTACCAGGGAACTCTCGAAACGAATGCCACCCTCATAGCATAGCACGAGTGGCGATATAAAAGAGATACCTTTCGATTCGGGAACAAATCCGGATTCGAAACGTACCTAAACAAACTCAGAGTCGCCATCCACGGTATACGGCCATGGATCCTTTAAACAAAAATATGCTCTGTATACCATGGATAACCAAAAATATATATGGGTCCGTGCCTGATTACGAATGGAGAAGGTCTGAGAGCACCCCTAATTCGTCCAAGTGCAAGCACTTGGTCTCTTATGCCATTTATTATTAACCTCAAAGAGTTTCGGGCGAAAATCATGTGAAATGGGAACAATCCTCAGGAATCGTCTACCTAAGCATGCATTTCCTGAGGATAAAGAAATAAGCATACAAAATAAATAAAAAAAATGTGTCACCTAAGCAAAGCTAAGTTATGGGTGACATGTCTAATGGGTGTCTAAGTTCTGGTAGACATACACATGCAAGCTACAGCTAAAGGTATAGTATCAGTACAAGAAAGTAAGAAAACACATCAAAACATAAAACACAAGTCAAACCTATATATGACAGGACAAGACAAGTCCTAACTCTAATGCGACTTGACTCGGACCAAGATGGCCGTCCATCCCAGCTGCTCTACGTATCCCGGCCTCAGGAAGAATCGGAGTTAACGTAGTTCGAATGACCTATTCTAAGCTATGATGCCTAAGACACCTAGCCCTCTATCTTAGACTCGATCTAAAAGACCGGACCAGTTATTAAAGTTTCTTATACGATTATTTAAGTTCCAGTGAATTGTGAATTTTAGGACACCCTATATGCCCTAACTAAATGCAGATTAGCCCTAGGCTAATGCAGGTGGTTCCTACAACCTATGTGTAACTAGGCTGTGTTTCCTAAGGAAAACAAAGGTTGACTATATGCCTAGTCTAGCCATCGGTTCGACTAAATGTCTAACCGATCGACTCGAGGCCTTCTAACTCTAGGGACACTCACACGACAGGACACACCATATCAATACAAATCAAGACAGACTCCTAACTCTAGAACACACTAAACAGCTAGGACAGACTCCCAACTCTAGAGGAAGATCTTTTAAAAAGGTTTTGAAGAAGCTTTGTATTTTTTTTTTTTTGAAGGTTTGACAAATTTATTTTTAAAGGTTTGGCTGGACTTGGGATATGGATCCCAAGCTGCACTACGTACCTCGTGAGAGAGGATCAAGCCAACGTAGTTCGAATCGAACTCTCCTAACTGCTATCACTAAAAGCAAACACTCCAAATGATTTAATGGCTTTTTAATGTTTTTCAAATGTTTTTGATGTTTTAAATTTCTAATGTTTTTGAGTTTTAAAATATTCAAAGTTTTTGGATTTTAAAACTTTTTACAATGTTTTTAAAGTTTTTAAAGAGTTTTTACCCTTTTGGTCAAAGACCTAAGGGAAAATACAAAGCAAAACCTTAGGGCCAAACCCTAGGGCAAACAGGGGAAACCCCTAAATCAAGTAATCAAATGCCAAAGGCAAGGAAAAAGAAAGGACCTCAAAAGGCCAAGCTCTAATGAGACTGTGCTAGTCTAAGACAAATAAGAGCAACGACAACTAAAGAGAAGAAAAAGGCTACCAGGTAATCTCAAGTTTCCATTTAATTATTATAAAAAAAAACAAATCAAGTATTAGCAAAGTATGATTTATAACTAAAAAGCGCATAATCTGTAAGAATAGCAATCATAAAATGATAAACAACATTAATTAGTCCAGACCAGCCGCTGGATAGCCTAATAAAGTAAAACAATATCAAACACTTCAATGCCAACCACAAACCCCAATACGGGGACTCAGCGAAACCAGATGATGCCAAAGTAATCATCTGATTTCAATACACATATAATAATATTCTTACAAACCGCCTTGAAATCAGACAGTACTCATGTCGATAATATCGAATAGAGTAGTCATCTGATTTCCTTCTTCAATTAAACAATTTATTTAAATAAAGAATGAGTATGATAAGCTTTCAAGATAGTCTCACCTGAACAGTCCATTTATTACCGTCTTCGAGCCCTAATTCAAAACTTAGTATGAAAGAAAAGTATTAAATTTCCAACAGATTATAGAAACACATGAAATGATATTTAAATGTTTTTTTTTTTTTTTTGAATTTTAAAATATTCAATTGTTTTTAGGTTTCAATTTTCTAATTTTTTTGTGATTTTAAATGATTTCAATGTTCTTGAGATTCTAAGATTTCAATGGTTTTATGGATTTTAAAATTTTAAATGTTTTCACCCTCTTGGTCAAAGACCAAAAGGAACACACAAAGTAACACCCTAGGGTAAAATCCTTAGGGTAAACGGGAAACCCCAAACCAACAAACTAGTAACTCAAAATAATTTGTAACAATCCACAAACAAGTAAACAAACATCTCAAGAACAATGAAAATGATCTAAGAACCCTAGCAGGTAAAAGCAACTTAAATGATAAACTTCTATCTAAAGACAAACTAAAAGGCTACGGGCGAATTCCTAACATGCAGGATAACCAATTCTAAATGAGAAGCCAACGAGTCCAAAATTCTCTATTGCTCTATACAGGAAGGCGAATGAGTCAAAGACTCGCTCTAGAAATGAGAAAGACACTAACATGAGGTTGAGTAAACCTCCTAAAAGAGGAACTCCCTAAATGAGACAAGGCTTGTCTCTAAATAAGGACTCCACAAATGAGGCAAGTCATGCCTCCTATGAGTACTCTTTTGCTAAGGTAAACTTCTCAAGGATACGCTCTAAATGACTCTTTCGTCACTTAAACAATGAAAATGAGAAGCTATCATCTAAAAGATTAGAAAAAAGTTTCTAAATAAATAGGGAAAACCCTATTGGGACTAAGCAAGTCCCCTATAGATGGGTTTGGGCTACTAATGCCCAACGCCCAAACGCACTTAAAAGGCTAAGCTAGCCTACTAAAAGAAAGAAGGAAAAACTACTTGGACTAAACGAGTCCCCTAAAGATGGGCTTGGGCTAACGCCTTCATTGCCCTTACAAGGAGGACGGAAACCTGAGGCTCAAGGGCTTTTTAAAAAAAAAAAAAACTAAGTAAGTCTAACTATACAATAGAGAGGAGCGCTACTTGGACTAAGTAAGTCCTCTCAAGATGGGAAAATAACTCGAATTTTAACAATATTGACACTTTAAGATTCAATTACATTATTATTAACATTACAATTAAAGAGATTTGAATATATATGATACTTTTATCAGTGTAATATCACAGTTACCACCCTATAGGCTTCCATAGATTTCACGTTATCAAGCAACTATGAGATCATGATTTGAGTGCTAATATAAAATCTGATTCCCTAAAAAAAATGCAATTTCCTTATATTCAATACTACTTAAAGAAAATTCTTATATATGACCACAAGACAATCAAGCTTTATCGAAAGTCAAACTCAACTGATCACAACAAAATAAGTCATTACAAGCATATCACAATTAGCACTGCATGATAAAATTTATTACAGATAAACAAAATTTCATTTTCCCATTAAATGATATAATTAACTTTAACTCAATAGAAAATACAAACTCTATGCTATATCTTATAGAGAATAGTATATCATGAAATCCCATATACAATAACTTGCCTCTAGAATTCAGTCAACTAAAAAAAATGATGGGTAGATAATTTCCCAAGTGAATGCTTTAATGATCATCAAATGACATTTTGATTCAATATTTTCCATTTAAAGTTCACTTTGGAAATATTAAATTCTAAGGGCTGCAATAGTCATAAGTCGAAACTACACAAGGTTTGTATACTGCTGATCAAAATTTGGTTACCATGAATTCGAGATGATAGTGAAAGGGTATGCGGCAAGTGGTGAGGCGGGCTTGATGGGTAAGCTATTGGACGAAATCAAAGAAAGAGAGGACGTGTATTGCGGTGTTCATGATTGGAACAATGTGATCCACTTCTAAGAAGAGATTGATGCAAGATGCTGAGAAGGCTCTAAAGAAAATGAAGGCTTTGGGGCACCAGCCTAATGCACAGACATTTCATTCGCTGGTCACTGGGTATGCTGCTCTTGAGGGAAAATATTTGAAGGTAATTGAGCTGTGAGGAGAAATGAAAGTGCTTTCCATTCCAGCTCAATTAAGTTTGACCAGGAGCTTTTGGACGCATTGTTGCATAGCTTTGTGAGAGGTGGGTTCTTTTTGCGAGCTAATGAGGTCATGGAAATGATGGAGCAAGAGAGTGTTCATTGACAAGTATAAGTATAGAACCCTCTTTTTAAAATACCATAAAAACTTTTTATAAGGGTAAGGCCCCCAAGTTCCAGACAGAATCTCAGTGCCAGAGGAGGGAAACAGCCTTGGCTTTCAAAAAAAAAAAAAAATGGGTTGGCCTTATATCTTACAGAACGGGGAATGAATCGTGGACTGAACTTGTGCAAAACTGGAGTGATTTGTGAATAGATTTCAGTGGAAAAACTGAGTTGAAATATGAACAGATTTTATGCAAAAAACTGAGCATGAAATGGGACAAATTTCATGGGCTAAACCGGGCAAGAATTGGGACAGATTTTGTGGGCTGAACCGGGCAAGAATTGGGACAGATTTTGGGGCAGAATCTGTGACAGATTCATAGGTGAAATATGGACAGATTTTGGGGCAGAATCTGTGACAGATTCATAGGTGAAATATGGACAGATTTTGGGGCTAAAACTGGGTTCAAACAAGGACAGATTCTGTATTGAAAAATGTGCTCGAATATGGACAGATTCTGTGCTGAAATTGTGCCTCCAATATAAACAGATTCTGTGTTGAAATTGTGCTCAAACATGGGCAGATTCTGTGGATGAAACCTGGACAGATTCGTGGGGCAGAATCTGTGCTGAAACAGAGGTGAAACATGGACAGATTTGTGGGCAAAATCTGTGCTGAAACAGAGGTGACAATGGGGTAAAACTATGCTCAAACGAAAAGGCTGAAGTAGGGGAAAACTGGGCTCAATAAAGAGAAAAGTCTGCTATGAGTTATTATCATATCTTTTAAACATGAAGTATACTTTATCACTTAACATACAATCAGTCCAACAACAATTTATAACTTTTTGTTCTCAATCAAAAGTGTAGTAAATGTGTATCAAATTGAAAATTCAGTCTAAACCTTCCTCCACAGAACAAACATAGTATTATTCAACTTGTACAAAATCCAATAGTGACAAAGCAAGATCAAAAAGTTTCTATATTGTGTAGCAAAAGTAAAATAATGATTTAAAGATATTGACCTCAAAATTAATATTGAATAACTACACTTCATGGACAGCAAACCGAATGCTTGATTCTAATAAATAAAAGATGAAAAATTTCATACGATGACATCATCAAATTCAAAGCAATGAGCCCTAAGAAATGAACCATGTGTGGAGCTATGCTATATGTTTATAAAATCATCAAGACATAGTTGGGAACGAAACCTTATAAGATCTCTAAGACATGATTACATATGCTACCATTGTTAAAACATACATAAAAAAGGAAATCACCATCAGTCACTTGAATAATTAAAAGGCAGTAAAATAAAATAAATATTAATTTATAGGCATAAAACACTATATAATGTTTTAAAATGAAATCAATTTGTAAGTATATGGCAGTTCAAATGTACAAGGAACTGAACTATATGAGGATCAGAATATGAAATTTGAATGTGTAAAATCTGATAAAGGTTAAACCTTGGGTCTGTACTATTATGACTTGAACCCATATATCTAAACTCGTTAAATCATAAGGCTTGTGACACAAATGCCACTATGAAAAGCTAAGTAATGGGCGTGCCCACGTCTATGACAATCTATTTATATACCAAAGCCCCTTTTATCTTAACATATATTTTGAGTAATGCAATAAAATGTGAGACATTTTATGAACCTCATTAAACATAGAAATACTAATGCCAATTTCCTACAGAACACTAAATCAGTTAAGTATATCATAGGTGACACACAATAACCTTTATCACGAAAAGATTGATTACATCATAATTTCAATTTATTAGTCATGCATCATTTAAATCATTTTATCGTCATTTTGTCCAAGGTATTCAATTATCATAAGTACATAACCAAACGTCCATACAGACAACATCTACCTTAGATAATGATCTATATGAATCTTCAAATACTCATGTTAAACTATCATCAAATTAACACACACACACCCGTCTTTATAACAGGTTATAACAATCCAGGCATATTTGCATTCTGAGTTATCATAATAAACATCCTCTTGCAACTGATGAGATTTCTAATCCAATTTAAGCGACTCACCTCCAACTGGATATCACACCCTATATAATATATTTAAATATAAATATTAACCTTGAATAACAACTAGTAACTTGAGAATAAGCTTAACATAACACAAAGCTTTTAACTCCAACAGTTTCATTATTACCAATTTATAACATCAATAGTTATGTTGCTGTCTAAAAATACATCCATATCAAATTCTTGAAACACATAAATGCTCTTTTCATGCTCTTCTCATTATCCTTAATCAATTCAAATACCAACTTACTCTAACTAATACATTTACATTACTTCATTCTAATCATAACATGAAATTATCATAGCTCCTTAAATATTATGAGAAGAACGGTACCAAAAATATAGAGCAAATTACACCCAGCCCACTCTCTATTTAAAATTATCATGTCTGTTGATCTAATCAAGATAAAAAACAACAAAATGAGCATGCCTATTATATGAAACTTGACTCTATGCCACTAAAAATCATTTTGTCATTCACTATAAAAACAAATCATGAAACATCATTATCATTTCCAAATAGTTCTAAAGAAAACCTCAAAACAGAGCATACAAACTGATCATGCTTCTGTCAAAACCTGATTCTGTTATTAACATGCCTAGAACTAACACACAGTCTACCAAAACAACCATAACTGTTTAACCACAGCTCCAAATTTTGACCAAGAGTACTTGTTGGAAAGATATTGAAAAGACCTAAAACTTCACAGTTTATCATGTTTCCTAATTCTGTCATTTACTAGCCTAAAAACACGATTTAAAACAGTCCAGAAACTTGTAGCGAGAATTACATCTACACCATTATAAGAAAAGTCTACCTTAACAGTGTATCATGAAAATCTGGAATGATAACAAATCAATGAATTCCTCTATAGCTTAGAATCATGAACAAGTTCCTTTTTAGCTCAGAATCATGAACAAGCTCACTTAGCTCAAAATTATGTACAAGATCAACTCAAAACAATACTAATTCTAAATTCCTTGTAAAAATCAATTCGAGCACCATACATATCAATGCTCAAACAAGAAGCCAAATCTCTAAAAAAAAAATTATAAATACCGCCAGATAAAAATAAATAAATAAATAATTGGATACAAAACATACACTTCAAGATCAAAACCTACTGGAATCTTAAATTGCTATAAACTATACTACCTATAAAGTTAATAAAGCAATAATAAATGATAACATGAACAATCAATTCAACAATTATAAAATCAAGGAACTGGAGATCATGTAGATCAAAGAAAAGTAATTCAATTAAAAAAATAAATACCTATTTCCTTCAGATTTTCTTCAGGCTACACAATCAATGGATCAAAGGCTTACAAGGCTAGATTTGCAGATGCTCCTTCCTTTCCTTCATATAAAATCCTCACAATCAACAGATCTAAGATTTTTCGAGAAAAAGATCACCGATCATAGATCTAAGTGTAAAAATTTGCAGATCTAAGATTTAAGCAAGGGAAAATTTCAGATCTACAAATTTCCAGGCTAGAAAGGGACGAAATTTAATGGAGAATGAAAATCTATACTGGATGCAGATCAAGGGAATAAAAGAGAGTTTTGGCTGAAATTGATCGGAATCTAGCCGGATCTTGCCTGAGAAGATGATCGGCGATAATAAATCTCACCAGAAAAAATGGAGGAAAGGAAAAAAAAAAAAAATAGATCCGGTTGGACTTTTGGAGTTTAAGGCGAAGACAAAGGTTTTTAGCTAGATCTAAGAAGAAACTTATGATAATGAGTGAAAACGAGATTAGATCTGCAGATCTCTCGATGAAAAAGGTGGCCGGACAAAAGGATTACACCAGCCGGAGCTTATGATCTCGCCGGAGTTTTGGACGGTGCTCGATCGGAGAAGAAGATCGGAGAATGTAATAAGGGTTTCAAAGAAAAAGAAAAGGGAAAATGGGTTTCTCTTCTATGAGCTCTGCTAGGGTTTGTGAAGAAAGCCTCAATCCCTTGCAAATGAGAGTCTAATCCCTTTTATAGAAAATCTCAAAATTTTTACCCCCATTATGCTATGGGACAACCCCCATTAGTAAATTTAGCTTTGCTTTTGGTATGAAAGGGTGGTCCACTGAAAAAAATTTAAATGAAAATTAGGAGAACAAATTCGTCCCTTTTTAATTGCCCCGGGACACCTTCCTGCAACAAATTACCCATGGACAGCCCCTATCTCGATTAACTCAACCCCCCTCTTTCACGCTTACACTACGGTCTTCTACTGGCTCGTTCACTAAGCAAACGCGCTCGGATTTCGACGAAATTTTGCGGGTACCTAGATGAGACCCTAATCTAGCTTAAGGTGAAATTTGGGACCCTACCTAGCTGATTTGATAGGGTTTTGCACAAACACGAGAAGTTTACGGTACGGTCAAAATGGGGTGTCTACAGATGCCCCTCTTTGGCAGAGCGTGCTTGTCACGCGAATGCCAAAGTCGAACAGACAACACATTTTGATCGACGCGAAAATAAAAGAAAATAATTTTTGGGTTTTTTTTTAAAAAAAAAAAACGATATTCACAAAAGTAAAACAACTACAACAAGACTCAAAGCAAATAGGAAAGTGGTCTCTCACTAACCTTTAAAAATAAAGGTAACCATGATATCTCAAAGAGACAACCCTTTTCTAATGCTTATGACTCAACTCAACAAACAGAAAACACAAACACTCCTTCATTTTTATTTTTTATTTTTTTTATATATTTTTATTTTGAAATCACAAACACTCAGAGAAAATTTGTTTTACATGGTGCCACATAAACCAGCTGCTCCATAGAAATCCAAATTCATATGGCTCGGCATAAACTAGATCCATATGAATCTCCTCTTAGACATACTAAAACAAACATAAAACCAAACACTCAAAGAGTTTTTTTTTTTTTATATGATGCTGCATAAACCAGCTTCTCATATATCCAGACTCTTATGGTTCTGCAAAAATCAGATCCATATAAGTCCTTCACAGATATACGATAATAAGCATAAAACCAAACACTCAAAGAGTTTAAAAGCAGGGCGATAACTATACAGACCATTGCTAAAAATCCATCTGTTTAGTTATCCAGGTAACTCTGACTCCTCTCTTTCAAGGTAGCGAATCACCTAAGATTTATATGGTGCCGCATAAACCAGCTCCATGTAAATCCAGATTCATATGATTCTGCAAAAATCAGATCCATATGAACCTCTTCGCAGATATGCCTGACTCCTAACCAGTTAGGTAGCGACACATTACGGATGTATGGTGCCGCATAAACCAGCTCCATACAGATACAAAACCAAACACTCAAAGAGTAAGAAAAACTTCACCAAAACGATTATAAAACCAAACACTCAAAGAGTCTCATTTTAAAAATTAAAGAAAAAGACCAAACCACATAGCAAAAACTCCGGTAATTTCCAACTTCATTGAAAACTTCTCAAAACGCTAAATGAAAACCAAGACCGAGAAACACGAAGCATTTAATTTCTAATCTTATTAGAAACTTAAAACAAAGGATGATTGAAAGGAAAAGGCATTAAAAACTTTCAAATTGATGAAAGAAAAGTATCAGGTCATGAGATACAGACTCTGGTAACTTTCTACCTTAAAAAAAAAAAAAAAAAAATCTTAAAACAAAGAAGCAAAAGATTGACTCTTATAGATTTCATTGATGAACAAATCATCTCTCACAAAGAGTAACTAAAAAAAAATCTCGGTCAAAGACCGGACTTGAATAATTTGAAGAAATTCTCGGGTATCAACTCTTTTTCAAAAGTAAAAAACATTTAACAAAGGTTTGAAGATTGTTAGAATGAATTCTAGACTCCACTGGGGTAGAGAATTTTCAAAAAATACTTGACTTCAAAGGAGAACAACCGGACTGAGGAATTCGACTTAAAAGAACACGCTCAAACTTCTCTAGTCGCTATCCAATGAAAATATCCATCTCAGAAATCATTACTTGATTGATATCTTTTATAACGTAAGTTATAAAAGATGCCCCTAGTATGATTACTTCCACAACAAGATTCATCATAGAGCAACACAAGAAAAATAGGCCAAAGGTTTTTCATTATCAAACACTTGGGATTTACAAAAGATTCTTCTCACGAACACTTGAATTTACAAGGCTTTTCATTGGGTACAAGAAACTTGTTCTGCTCGAAATTCTCTTCATT
Organism: Tasmannia lanceolata; assembly: GCF_043159265.1. Classification (NCBI taxonomy): domain Eukaryota; kingdom Viridiplantae; phylum Streptophyta; class Magnoliopsida; order Canellales; family Winteraceae; genus Tasmannia; species Tasmannia lanceolata. The sequence goes on along the minus strand of NW_027518683.1, from coordinate 48,064,102 downwards.
TCTGCCATTTGCTGATACTGCAAAGGAGTTTAAGGGATGTCATTTTCTGAACTCTGCTCGGTTTCACACTATCCACGAGAGTCGCTAATTCTCCTCTTCTCTGAGGGATTTTTTTTATCACCACAGCTTTGGGAGAACTCCGACTAACAAGACCTCAAAACTTGAACTCGACTCAACAAAGGAAAGACTTTGACAAAAACAAAACGAAGACTTTGACAACACATGACTTTTACACTAAGAGACACTGGATCTGCTTCTTAGACTGATAAATGTTTTTTTTTTTAAAAGGTTAAAAGTCAACCACTCTCAGAATCTTTTGAATACCGCGTTTAAAGGTGTTTTATTCCCCCTTTCGGTATTTCAGTCATGGTTATTATCTCTTTGAATTGCTTAGTCTGAACCTCCCTAACTCAAAGAGTATCAAAGAAAGCCTTGCTGGCGCTTATTCAGACATTGAAGTAATGCCAAAGAAAAGAAAGTCTAGCTGACTCTTGAAATTGTCCTTTCTGCATGAAGTCACTGCCATGACCAAATCGCCTTTTTAGGTTTTCGATTTAGCGGACCGCATGCCTTAATTTTTGCCTGGACTGTCTGCCCTTGCAGATTTTCCATCCAGCAGGCTTTGCACCCTAATTTTTTTTTTCTAGACCGCCCTTTCGGGTTTTCGATCTAGCAGGTCTAAGACTCCCTCATCTTTTTTATTTTTCTATTTCTCTACAAACCTGGGCCAAAATACACCAGAAGGACTTTCATGTAGGCTTAGGTTCAAGTAGGGGTAATCATTGGTGTGTTTAAATGTTTTTAAACTGAATCTGGACCCTCCAGACTGCCTACGTATCCCTGAAGAAAATGGGAATCAGGTCTGCGTAGTTCGCCCATTTGGGGTTTCAAAGATTTTTATTTTCAAAATGTTACAAAAGATGTGACCGAACCTGAATTAATCAGGCTACCTACGTACCCTTAAAAAGGGATCAGGTCAAAACGTAGTTCAAGTTCAATATCTTTTATGACGCAAGTCATAAAAGATGCCCCTAGTTCGAGTTTGTCAAAGAAAAGAAGTATTATTTTTTTATTGGTTCAAAAGGGTTCACAAATGGTTTTAAACATATAGGTTGTTGGCTCAAAGCTCAAATCGATCAAAGATGGCCTCCTGGTGTATCAGGCGTAATATTTTTTTAACTGATCCAGGTTTGTAGGTTCATTTAATTTTTCTCCGCTTTCATTGAGGAGTCTTACGGCTTTTCCAGGCAAGACTTCATCAATAATGTAAGGACCAGACCAGTTTGGCCTGAATTTCCCTCTCGGGTCAAATATTGGTGCCCTATTGGACTTCAAAACAAGGTCTCCAGGCTTCAAGTCTCGAACGCGAACTTTCTTGTTGAAAGCTCTTTCAATCCTCCTTTGATATCCCTGAATGTGATATAAAGCTCTCAGCCTCTTCTCATCTATCATCTGCAGCTCATCATGTCTGGCTCTTGCCCACTCAGACTCTGGTAAGCTAGCCTCTATCATCACTCTCAAAGAGGGAATTCTCAGCTCAACCGGCAAAACCGCTTCCATTCCGTACACCAAAGAATACGGAGTCATACCTGTCGAAGATCTGATCGATGTCCGATAAGCCCACAAAGCATATGAAAGTTTGTTCGACCAGTCTTTATAAGTCTCAGTCATCTTACTGATAATGACTTTGATATTCTTATTCGCTGCCTCTACAGCCCCATTTGTTTGAGGTCTGTAAGGAGACGACTTATGATGTCTGATCTTGAACTCTTCACACAGGTGTAAAACCTCCTTTTTGAAATGTGACCCATTATCTGAAATCAACTCGTGAGGTACTCCGTATCTACAAATAATATTCGCACGAATGAACTTCGCAACTGTGTTCGAAGTTATGGAAGCATAGGATGCAGCCTCGATCCACTTTGTAAAATAATCGATAGCTACCAAAATGTACTCATGCCCGCTCGAGGACTTCGGATAAATCTTCCCAATTATGTCTATTCCCCATACTGAGAATGGCCATGGCGAAGACAAAGAATGCAACTCTGAAGGAGGAATATGAATGAGATTTGCATAGACCTGGCACTTGTGACATTTCTTCACAAAAGCAAAGCAGTCTGCTTCCATTGTGGGCCAATAAAAACCAAGTCTCAAAATCTTTCTGGATAACATTTTCCCATTCATATGAGGGCCACAGACTCCTTCATGAGTCTGCTCAATAAGCTCCGCAGCTTTGTCTTCATCCACACACAGGAGTTGAATACCATCAAAAGATCGCCTGTACAGCTCTTCACCACAAATGATGAAGTTGGCAGCTAATCTCTGAAGAGTCTTTCTCTCTTTGCTCGAAGCTTCAGGAGGATGTCCTTTACCAGAAATGAGATTCTTGATATCAATAAACCACGGCTTCCCATCTGGACACCTGGCTGATATTTCAATCGCATTCACATGCGCAGGAGCCCACTGTAATCTCACAGCTAAGGGTTGGACTTCCATAGTTGCAGAGATGTCAAGCATCGAAGCCAAAGTAGCCAAAGCATCAGCAAAGTGGTTCCTGGTTCTTGACAAATGAGTAAAAATGATATTCTTAAATTTTTTAACCAGAAATTCCAAATATGTATTATAAGGAATCAATTTATCCTCTCGAGTTTTCCATTTCCCATTGATCTGACAAATAATGAGCATTGAGTCCCCAAACACATCTATGTCTTGAATTTGAAGAGCTAAAGCTGCCTCAAGCCCTGCAATACAAGCTTCATATTCTGCCATGTTGTTTGTGCATTCAAACTGCAGTTTGATGGATATAGGGATATACTCTTTCTTTGGAGATATCAAAACAGCACCCACTCCTTGACCCCGATTATTGACCGCTCCGTCAAAATACATCGACCATCTGGTACTCGGAATTTCTTCTTCAATATCCATGATCTCTTCATCAGGAAACTCAGCCTTCAGAAAAACATTCTCCTCTGTGGGAGAATCAGCTAACTGCTCTGCTATAACCCGTCCTTTGATGGACTTCTGAGTGACATAAGTGATGTCAAACTCCGACAACAATAACAACCATCTTGCAGTCCTTCCTGTAAGGGCGGGTTTTTCAAACAAGTACTTTAACGGATCCATCCGTGACAATAAAAATACCTTGTTTGATAACAGATAGTGGCGAAGCCTTTGGGTAGCCCAAACTAATGCTAGACAAGTCTTTTCCAAAACTGTGTACTTTAACTCATATTCTAGCATCTTCTTACTGATATAATAGATAGGCTTTTCTCGCTTAGACTCTGGATCTTTCTGAGCAAGCATACAACCCATTGCAGTGTTTGTAATTGACAAATACATCAACAAGGGTTGGCCATGAATGACAGGTGATAAGACAGGAGGCAAAGATAAACATTGTTTAACTTTTTCAAATGCTTCCTGGCATTCATCATTCCACTTCTTCGAGGAGCTCTTCTTTAAAAGCTTGAAAATTGGTTCACATGTCATAGTTAAATGAGATATGAACCTTCTCAAGTATTGAACTTTTCCGAGGAAACCTCTGATCTGCCTTTCTGTTCTTGGCGGTTCCATTTCCTGGATTGCCTTGATCTTTTGAGGATCTACCTCAATTCCTCTTTCACTGACCATAAATCCAAGGAGTTTCCCTGATGTAACTCCAAATACACATTTGTTTGGATTCAGGCGAAGCTGATATTTCTTGATCCTCTCAAAGAATTTTCTCAAAGCAACTGTATGCTCCGGTCTAGTCTTTGCTTTAACGATCATGTCATCTACATAGACTTCGACTTCTTTGTGAATCATATCATGAAGAAGAGTAGTTGCTGCCCTCTGATAAGTTGCACCAGCATTCTTTAAACCAAATGGCATTACTCTGTAGCAGTAAGTACCCCACTGAGTGATAAACGCTGTTTTCATCATGTCTTCGGGTGCCATCTTGATCTGGTTGTATCCCGAGAACCCATCCATAAATGATAACAAAGCATGTCCAGCAGTATTATCCACCAGGAGATCAATGTTTGGCAATGGAAAATCATCTTTTGGACTTGCTTTGTTCAGGTCTCGAAAATCAACACACATTCGAACCATCCCATCCTTCTTGGGCACTGGTACTACATTAGCGAGCCATTCAGGGTATTCAACCACTTGGATGAATTTCACCTCTAGAAGCTTCTTGACTTCTTCATAAACTTTTAACTCCCATTCAGTTTTGAGTTTTCAGAGTTTTTGCTTCTTTGGATTAATGCCAGGGATCAACGGTAATTTGTGCTGAACAATCTCCTCACTCAATCCCGGCATGTCATCATAAGACCAAGCAAAGACCTCCTTGAACTCCTTAAGTAAAGAGATTAATTCCTTGCGTTCCTCAGGAGATAAAGTTTTGCCAATCCTTATTTCCCGAATTAAGGTTTCATCACCAATATTCACAATTTCAATCTCCTCTTCAAGTGGTTTTGCTCGGCGACTCTCCTCCTGTTGAATCATGTGTTTGATTTCAGGGGAAGTTTCGTCGGCATCCTCATCAGAGGGGAAATCTTGATTATCATTATTATTATCAGATTTTAAAGCAGATTCAGTAGATGAAACAGAAACAGGAATGTACACAGAAGAAAACTCCTTTATTTCATTGAAAGTAGAATTGAATACATCCAATGACGAATGGCCCACATCAGGCTTTACAATGGACTCATGAAACGTATTTACAGACTCGAATGATAGGTTGACATCAGTATCAACCGATTCAAACAAATGCAAAGGAGGAACGCCAGGCCCATCAGCAGAAACATCCTCCAACTCGACTTCACTAGGTGAGATGGACTCATCACCGACCTCAGAAATAGACTTGACCTCTATAGTACCTGCATTAAAAGAATCATTAGAAATGGAAGACCCCGAATTAGACTCAGAGAACGACACATACTTATAAACAACTGACTCTTTTGAGGGAGAATGACAGGACTGGAAAGTAACCTGAGGTAGGACCTGAGAGGTCCAATTAGTCAAAGGTCCATCAGCCGGGGTAATAAGGTGAGTGGGATTCAGTACAAGCGGGCCCCTGCTGATCATGGCCACAGTCTGCGAATTCTCATGGAAAAGGGAGCTCAGTGCATCTGGCCCCATTGCATCTGCCCAGTCTATTTCAGCGGTCTGCAAACTTATCGGCTCATCATCCAAATCACAATCAAAGAAAATTTCTAACCCAGGAAGTCTCTGCCCAGTAGACTCGTCTATCCAGGTTTCAGTAAAGCCACAGAAAGGAAAATTTGCTCCTTCCTTACGGAAACGCCCATTCATCCTTAAATCAAATGGCCCCATCGGCAAGTCCAAACCTTTGCGACGAGACTCTGCCCATTTCATCATATATCGCTTCATTTCTTTGACCTCTGCCTTGGTTGGTTCATACCCAAGTCCAAATAAACCATTAAAGGTCTTGAATACTGGCCACTCAGTCATACCCTGATGGTATCTGCCAAGTCCTGCCCCTGGGATATAGCCCTGTAGACGTATCATCCTGACTACATTGGAATTTGTACTGCTCAAAAAGAAAATCTCTCCATTCATCGCTTCTTTAACGGTTATAGTCGCCACTTCTAAAGAGAAACCAGTCAAACTAATATCTCCTTCTTTTCCCAGGGTCAATTCCTGCGAAATTTGACCCACTTCCAAATCCGGGTCTCCTTTAACAGTAATCACCTTATGGTTCAGAATGAATTTCAATTTCTGATGTAAGGTGGATGGGACAGCTCCAACCTTATGTAACCATGGGCGACCGATCAACAACAGAAAGGAGGCCCTAATATCAAGAACTTGGAACTCAATATCGAATTCCTCTCCACCTATTTGCACTTCAGTTATTAAGGTCCCTATTACATCCCGCCTAGTCCCATCATAGGCCAAGATACCCTGATCTGAAGGAATAAAGCTTTCAGGTCCAAAACCCAAGGTAGTTGCTGTGCTTAAGGGGCATACGTTCAGTGCAGACCCATTATCGACAAGGACTTCAGGTACCTTCTTCTTGTTGCAAATAACAGTTATTCTGAGGGCTTTCGCATGATCTTTCCCTTCGGGTGGCAAATCGCTGTCTGTAAATGATAGAGTTTTCGCCGCTTTAGACATGGAAACTATGCCGACAAGCTCGTCGGGAGTTATTTCAACAGACACTTGAGCAGAATTTAACTCTTTCAACACCACTTTCCGGTGCTTCGAAGATGACATCAAAAGTCCCCAAACAGAAATATTTGCTTGGGTTTTCTTCAACTGCTTCAGAAGATTATCATCTTCTTCATTCACCACGAACCGATTCTGCCTCTGGCCATCAACAGCTCTTGCAATCTCTGCCGGATTGTCAGCGCTCAACTCAGGAGGTTTAAAGACTCGCCCTCCTCTGGTCATGTGACGCATCTCGTCACATTGATCATCTAACAGCAACAATTCATCGTCATCCATACTCAAAACGTAAGGAATTCTGACATCTTCTTGCTGGAAGTCATCCATTTCCAAAACATATGGAGTCTTCCCTTCTTTCCCCATATCACCATAATGAGAGGTATACGACTGAGACGAAGAGGACTCAGCAATCTCTAAGTCACTGAATGACAATATATAGGGCTGCTTCCCTTTCACATCTTGAAGTTCTTCCTCGTCAAACTCCAAAACATATGTGTTATCTGTCATGATAGCACATATAAGGGTAGATGGATCAAGAATGGGCTCATCACGAAAGATGGCATTTGCTGTAGGAGGAGGAGCAGCACGATGATTCGGGAGAGGATTCTGAGTAATATTCGGCCCTTTAACTGAGAGCTCATCTTTATCAATCAGATTTTGAATTGCATGCTTCAAGGCGAGGCAATTTTCAGTTAGATGACCAGAATTCCTGTGATATTCACAATGCTGATCCAGCCTCCAGTATGGTGGTAATGGATTTGGCACAGGTTTCAGATCCGGAAACTTTATCTTTTTGTCCCTCACCAGCTTTTTCAATATCATCGGTAAAGGATAAGGGAGAGGATCGAATTGCCTGAAAACATTTTTTCTTACTGGTCTAGCCACCTCAGCGACAGCCTTGACCTCTGGTCTGAAAGCCGGCTTGAAATAGTTCACTGCATGAACTTCTTTAGGTGGGGCCATAGGCCTCTTGCCTTCCCGCACATCAGACAGTGCCTTTGCTCTGAGCCCCTTAGCTATAGCATCCTCCGTCTGGGTGCCAGTTTTTATCAAATGATCAAAACTGGGATAGTGTTGGGGTGCTATGAAATGGAAGTATTGCGGAGACAGACTCTTGATCACTAACTTGATCTGATCTTCCTCGGGCATCCTCTGACTCAACTGTGCAGACTTGCGCCTCCAGCGCCTGATAAACAACGTGAAAGTCTCCTGAGGACCTTGCTTTAGCTGCTTCAGGTCTCTCTTCGTTATCTCAATCCCTTCCTCCATCGAAAATTGTTCAACAAACAAGTTCGATATATCATCCAAAGACCTTGTTTCTTCCGGCTTTAACCTCAGAAACCACTTCTTAGCTATTCCTATGAGAGACATGGGAAATAGCTGAGCCATTTGTTCACGGCTCAACCCGTGCTGCTGAGAGAGGGTTATGAACCATCTGACATGGTTTCTGGGGCACCCAGTGCCATCATATCTATCATAATCTGGTGCTTTGAACTTCGGCGGCAAAGTAACAGTAGGAGTCTCAAAGTATTCAGAAATGTCGAATCTTTTCGGCCCCTGGAACTTCATGTTTTCAATGTCCTTGGCCATCTTCTGACACATATTGAATAACTCATTCTCCCTATTTGTCTGCGGAGCACAATACTCTTCAGCATATTGGCCCTCGTCTAGGTCAATCTCCTCAGCAGGAACATGAGGTCTATTGGGAGCAGGAAATGCAGAAGGAGCAGGCTGGACGACAGGCGCTCTAGAAGTAGAGCTCTTGTCAGTGCTTTGGGATTTTAACACGGCCATTTCTTCTTTCAATCCCGAGATATCTCGAGACATGTTTCTCAACATTTCTTGAATGACCATCATGGGATTAGTTATATCAGCCATTTGGTCAGACTCAGATGAGTTAGATAACTCAAAGGTAGGGGATAAAGATTCTCTGGATGATATAGGTGAGTCAAAATGACGGACAAGTCTAGAAACAGAGGAAGATCTAGACCAGGTAGGTTTGGACTGGTTTTCTTTTGATGGAGCGATGGTTGCTCTCTTTCAGAATCCTGAATGGAAATTAACATATTAGATTAAATGAATGATGAGTGAAATAAGACATTCTGAGCAAATAAAGATAAGAGAAAAACAAACACACTTTCATTGATAAAATTTGAATTGTGATTACAACATATGACAATACGAATCTCTGATCACAATTTGGATAAGAAGATTGACAAATAAAAAGGAAATACAAAAAATCAAGATAATCCAAACAGATATGAAATTTCAAGACTCTTCAATCCGAGCCCTCCTGCTTGCAGGCTCTTCCAATATTTCATCACGTCGGGCTTGGGATGATAAACTGAACCTTCTTTCCATATTTTTGTTTCCCCAAGCAGCCACAATGGATCTGATAAGATCAGGAGTGAGATCTTCACAAAGAGGAGGGACTACAGCTCCGGGAGGACATAAAATTCCCGTAACCTGATGGAGAAATCTCATGGGTGCATAAAAAGATGATTTCTCAAGACCCATGAGGTAAACAAACGGATGTGGGTAAGTGCTAGTGAAAATTTGGAAGCACGAATGACTCACCCAACGAAACTGGTTTCACTCTACATGTTGTAACCAATTGCGCCATTCATCAATAGACTGAGGTTGATTGGCGATTGGTTTCCATGTACGGAAATTTTTCAGGGTATACGGATTTTGGTTTTGTCGCTGAAGAAATTGAAGTTTTTCACCAAGCCAGACATACAACAACTTTACACACCCACAAAAATTGTCTTTGATCTCTTGGGAAGCAATAAGATCTAGTCCCAAGAAGGTCTCTGCTAACATGGTGGGTATAGGATTCCTCCCCTCATTAATCTGATCTACCACTCTTAATAGGGTCAAAGATGCAACGTGGGAGTTTCCGCGAAGAACGTGTCGTGCGAAGACCATAAAGATTAAAGCGCTACGTCGACAATCTTGAAAACGAGAATTAGTAGGATCGACGTTTTTGGAAAAGAGCTTAATCAAGTCTTGAATTTTTACGCACTTATCCGTTAGACACGGCAGAGCATCCACAGTTTCATTTTTGAATAGTTTGCAAAACAGATTATGAGGAGATTCTATCCTTGAAGGTTTGATCCAGAGTCCCTCAGATGGGAGCTCTAGCAGGGCACACCAATCCTCAAATATGGGACAGAGTTCAAAACGACCAAATTTGAATACATGAAGAACAGGATCCCAAAGTCCAGCGGCTGCTTGGAGAAACTTCCAATTTATATCCCGACTGTTCAAATGAGTGAACGAATTGATGAAATGATCAGCCATATTTCTCTGTGACTGTTCACGCGGAAGAGCTTTAATTGCATCGGCTATCCAGTTATCCAACAAAATGTTCGCCATAATCAGACCTGACACAAAGATATGAAGGGATAATGAGGGAATGAAGATAACTTGGAATAATCAAAGATTAGAGATAAACTTAATGATCAAACATAAGAAGGATACAATTGGTGACATCGAATGTTCCAATGATGATCAAAGATGATCAGAAACTCAGAAACAAGACCGCGGTCACAAAATGACAAGAGTAGATCATAGACCGGATCTAAATCTGGAAGATGGATGTCAAAAATGTATGATCAAGGAGATCAACAATGATAGACTATGGTCATAGAGACAGTAGACAAACTGTCGACCATATCTAAAGACAAAACAAGCAAAAATTTGATTAATATATACAAAATATGAATGACACAACAAAAGAATGGATAAATGAGGTTTGAATTTGAAGAATAAAACAGGTGAAATTTATCATCACTGGGTCAAAGAATAAACCGTAGCTATGAGTGTGACAAGTATAAGTCACTAGCCAGGTTTAGATCTGAGAGATGGATAAACAAGACGGACTGATTCAAGCCAGAAATCTCTACTAGAAAGTAGGTCATGATCTTATAATCAAGAGATATATGGACAAAATCTCAATGAGAAGAGCAAAAGATAGGCTACGACCATGAGAGGGGCAAGTAAGGCCACTGGTCGGGTCTAGATTTGAAAAACGGATTGATATGACTAATTAGATTAGACAAGGAAACCTCACTAAAGAGTAGGCCCTAATCTGATAATCAATATATAAGATATATACATATATATCCTAACCAGGGGCACCAGCCCTAAAATATGATCCCATAGAGTCAAGACACTTGACTCCAGACAAACATGTGAGTGTACTAGGACCGCGCTGTAGTCACATAAAGTGAACTACAATAGTCTATGAATAGGACATGGCTCCTAAATCTAGGCTCCAACATGTGTGAGAAACACATGTTCGTCCTTATATGGATACAATATATATAAACACATGCAGATCCTAATTGGGTTTCACTAAGCCAGCAAATATATTCATGTACATAATATATGTAAAATGAAAGTAGAGCTCCGAACTCAATATATCGGGTACTATGCTTATGATCCATACTTAACATGTATAACACAAGTACGCCTAGTGTTATACATAGTATGCTTCATTGCTCATCGGCTGCTGTAAACACAAGTACGCCTAGTGTTTACGTCTGCAGCACCGGCGCATAGCTTGGTAATAGATACAACAATCCCAGCAAATGACATCCCATCTGGCATGTACTGTATCTATCCCATGGAGCCAATAATAATAAAATCAAATAAGAGCAAAAATAAAAACAAAATGATGTATGCCGTGCAGTGTGTGAATCCCTTGTTTTAAACATCTATTTGGTGCCCCTGGATTCTAAGCGATTAAATTCCCATTTACAATGATTTTAGCCAAAAATTCCTCAAAGTTAGTAACAAATGGCATTTTAACAGAGTTAGGCAACGTTTCAAGAACATCCCCAGCAGAGTCGCCAGCCTGTGGACCCCGATCCGAGATAGGCGGCCAGGGAACGGGTCCCTAACACCATCTGGATCATCCACGTGTGAAGGAGAGCTCTACCAGGGAACTCTCGAAACGAATGCCACCCTCATAGCATAGCACGAGTGGCGATATAAAAGAGATACCTTTCGATTCGGGAACAAATCCGGATTCGAAACGTACCTAAACAAACTCAGAGTCGCCATCCACGGTATACGGCCATGGATCCTTTAAACAAAAATATGCTCTGTATACCATGGATAACCAAAAATATATATGGGTCCGTGCCTGATTACGAATGGAGAAGGTCTGAGAGCACCCCCAATTCGTCCAAGTGCAAGCACTTGGTCTCTTATGCCATTTATTATTAACCTCAAAGAGTTTCGGGGGGCGAAAATCATGTGAAATGGGAACAATCCTCAGGAATCGTCTACCTAAGCATGCATTTCCTGAGGATAAAGAAATAAGCATACAAAATAAATAAAAAAATGTATAGTAAAGCTAAGTTATGGGTGACATGTCTAATGGGTATCTAAGTTCTGGTAGACATACACATGCAAGCTACAGCTAAAGGTATAGTATCAGTACAAGAAAGTAAGAAAACACATCAAAACATAAAACACAAGTCAAACCTATATATGACAGGACAAGACAAGTCCTAACTCTAATGCGACTTGACTCGGACCAAGATGGCCGTCCATCCCAGCTGCTCTACGTATCCCGGCCTCAGGAAGAATCGGAGTCAACGTAGTTCGAATGACCTATTCTAAGCTATGATGCCTAAGACACCTAGCCCTCTATCTTAGACTCGATCTAAAAGACCGGACCAGTTATTAAAGTTTCTTATACGATTATTTAAGTTCCAGTGAATTGTGAATTTTAGGACACCCTATATGCCCTAACTAAATGCAGATTAGCCCTAGGCTAATGCAGGTGGTTCCTACAACCTATGTGTAACTAGGCTGTGTTTCCTAAGGAAAACAAAGGTTGACTATATGCCTAGTCTAGCCATCGGTTCGACTAAATGTCTAACCGATCGACTCGAGGCCTTCTAACTCTAGGGACACTCACACGACAGGACACACCATATCAATACAAATCAAGACAGACTCCTAACTCTAGAACACACTAAACAGCTAGGACAGACTCCCAACTCTAGAGGAAGATCTTTTAAAAAGGTTTTGAAGAAGCTTTGTATTTTTTTTGAAGGTTTGACAAATTTATTTTTAAAGGTTTGGCTGGACTTGGGATATGGATCCCAAGCTGCACTACGTACCTCGTGAGAGAGGATCAAGCCAACGTAGTTCGAATCGAACTCTCCTAACTGCTATCACTAAAAACAAACACTCCAAATGATTTAATGGCTTTTTAATGTTTTTCAAATGTTTTTGATGTTTTAAATTTCTAATGTTTTTGAGTTTTAAAATATTCAAAGTTTTTGGATTTTAAAACTTTTTACAATGTTTTTAAAGTTTTTAAAGAGTTTTTACCCTTTTGGTCAAAGACCTAAGGGAAAATACAAAGCAAAACCTTAGGGCCAAACCCTAGGGCAAACAGGGGAAACCCCTAAATCAAGTAATCAAATGCCAAAGGCAAGGAAAAAGAAAGGACCTCAAAAGGCCAAGCTCTAATGAGACTGTGCTAGTCTAAGACAAATAAGAGCAACGACAACTAAAGAGAAGAAAAAGGCTACCAGGTAATCTCAAGTTTCCATTTAATTATTATAAAAAAAAACAAATCAAGTATTAGCAAAGTATGATTTATAACTAAAAAGCGCATAATCTGTAAGAATAGCAATCATAAAATGATAAACAACATTAATTAGTCCAGACCAGCCGCTGGATAGCCTAATAAAGTAAAACAATATCAAACACTTCAATGCCAACCACAAACCCCAATACGGGGACTCAGCGAAACCAGATGATGCCAAAGTAATCATCTGATTTCAATACACATATAATAATATTCTTACAAACCGCCTTGAAATCAGACAGTACTCATGTCGATAATATCGAATAGAGTAGTCATCTGATTTCCTTCTTCAATTAAACAATTTATTTAAATAAAGAATGAGTATGATAAGCTTTCAAGATAGTCTCATCTGAACAGTCCATTTATTACCGTCTTCGAACCCTAATTCAAACTTTAGTATGAAAGAAAAGTATTAAATTTCCAACAGATTATAGAAACACATGAAATGATATTTAAATGTTTTTTTTTTTTTTGAATTTTAAAATATTCAATTGTTTTTAGGTTTCAATTTTCTAATTTTTTTGTGATTTTAAATGATTTCAATGTTCTTGAGATTCTAAGATTTCAATGGTTTTATGGATTTTAAAATTTTAAATGTTTTCACCCTCTTGGTCAAAGACCAAAAGGAACACACAATTTAACACCCTAGGGTAAAACCCTTAGGGTAAAGGGGAAACCCCAAACCAACAAACTAGTAACTCAAAATAATTTGTAACAATCCACAAACAAGTAAACAAACATCTCAAGAACAATGAAAATGATCTAAGAACCCTAGCAGGTAAAAGCAACTTAAATGATAAACTTCTATCTAAAGACAAACTAAAAGGCTACGGGCGAATTCCTAACATGCAGGATAACCAATTCTAAATGAGAAGCCAACGAGTCCAAAATTCTCTATTGCTCTATACAGGAAGGCGAATGAGTCAAAGACTCGCTCTAGAAATGAGAAAGACACTAACATGAGGTTGAGTAAACCTCCTAAAAGAGGAACTCCCTAAATGAGACAAGGCTTGTCTCTAAATAAGGACTCCACAAATGAGGCAAGTCATGCCTCCTATGAGTACTCTTTTGCTAAGGTAAACTTCTCAAGGATACGCTCTAAATGACTCTTTCGTCACTTAAACAATGAAAAGGAGAAGCTATCATCTAAAAGATTAGAAAAAAGTTTCTAAATAAATAGGGAAAACCCTATTGGGACTAAGCAAGTCCCCTATAGATGGGTTTGGGCTACTAATGCCCAACGCCCAAACGCACTTAAAAGGCTAAGCTAGCCTACTAAAAGAAAGAAGGAAAAACTACTTGGACTAAACGAGTCCCCTAAAGATGGGCTTGGGCTAACGCCTTCATTGCCCTTACAAGGAGGACGGAAACCTGAGGCTCAAGGGCTTTTTAAAAAAAAAAAAAAACTAAGTAAGTCTAACTATACAATAGAGAGGAGCGCTACTTGGACTAAGTAAGTCCTCTCAAGATGGGAAAATAACTCGAATTTTAACAATATTGACACTTTAAGATTCAATTACATTATTATTAACATTACAATTAAAGAGATTTGAATATATATGATACTTTTATCAGTGTAATATCACAGTTACCACCCTATAGGCTTCCATAGATTTCATGTTATCAAGCAACTATGAGATCATGATTTGAGTGCTAGTATAAAATCTGATTCCCTAAAAAAAATGCAATTTCCTTATATTCAATACTACTTAAAGAAAATTCTTATATATGACCACAAGACAATCAAGCTTTATCGAAAGTCAAACTCAACTGATCACAACAAAATAAGTCATTACAAGCATATCACAATTAGCACTGCATGATAAAATTTATTACAGATAAACAAAATTTCATTTTCCCATTAAATGATATAATTAACTTTAACTCAATAGAAAATACAAACTCTATGCTATATCTTATAGAGAATAGTATATCATGAAATCCCATATACAATAACTTGCCTCTAGAATTCAGTCAACTAAAAAAAATGATGGGTAGATAATTTCCCAAGTGAATGCTTTAATGATCATCAAATGACATTTTGATTCAATATTTTCCATTTAAAGTTCACTTTGGAAATATTAAATTCTAAGGGCTGCAATAGTCATAAGTCGAAACTACACAAGATTTGTATACTGCTGATCAAAATTTGGTTACCATGAATTCGAGATGATAGTGAAAGGGTATGCGGCAAGTGGTGAGGCGGGCTTGATGGGTAAGCTATTGGACGAAATCAAAGAAAGAGAGGACGTGTATTGCGGTGTTCATGATTGGAACAATGTGATCCACTTCTAAGAAGAGATTGATGCAAGATGCTGAGAAGGCTCTAAAGAAAATGAAGGCTTTGGGGCACCAGCCTAATGCACAGACATTTCATTCGCTGGTCACTGGGTATGCTGCTCTTGAGGGAAAATATTTGAAGGTAATTGAGCTGTGAGGAGAAATGAAAGTGCTTTCCATTCCAGCTCAATTAAGTTTGACCAGGAGCTTTTGGACGCATTGTTGCATAGCTTTGTGAGAGGTGGGTTCTTTTTGCGAGCTAATGAGGTCATGGAAATGATGGAGCAAGAGAGTGTTCATTGACAAGTATAAGTATAGAACCCTCTTTTTAAAATACCATAAAAACTTTTTATAAGGGTAAGGCCCCCAAGTTCCAGACAGAATCTCAGTGCCAGAGGAGGGAAACAGCCTTGGCTTTCAAAAAAAAAAAAAATGGGTTGGCCTTATATCTTACAGAACGGGGATTGAATCGTGGACTGAACTTGTGCAAAACTGGAGTGATTTGTGAATAGATTTCAGTGCAAAAACTGAGTTGAAATATGAACAGATTTTATGCAAAAAACTGAGCATGAAATGGGACAAATTTCATGGGCTAAACCGGGCAAGAATTGGGACAGATTTTGTGGGCTGAACCGGGCAAGAATTGGGACAGATTTTGGGGCAGAATCTGTGACAGATTCATAGGTGAAATATGGACAGATTTTGGGGCAGAATCTGTGACAGATTCATAGGTGAAATATGGACAGATTTTGGGGCTAAAACTGGGTTCAAACAAGGACAGATTCTGTATTGAAAAATGTGCTCGAATATGGACAGATTCTGTGCTGAAATTGTGCCTCCAATATAAACAGATTCTGTGTTGAAATTGTGCTCAAACATGGGCAGATTCTGTGGATGAAACCTGGACAGATTCGTGGGGCAGAATCTGTGCTGAAACAGAGGTGAAACATGGACAGATTTGTGGGCAAAATCTGTGCTGAAACAGAGGTGACAATGGGGTAAAACTATGCTCAAACGAAAAGGCTGAAGTAGGGGAAAACTGGGCTCAATAAAGAGAAAAGTCTGCTATGAGTTATTATCATATCTTTTAAACATGAAGTATACTTTATCACTTAACATACAATCAGTCCAACAACAATTTATAACTTTTTGTTCTCAATCAAAAGTGTAGTAAATGTGTATCAAATTGAAAATTCAGTCTAAACCTTCCTCCACAGAACAAACATAGTATTATTCAACTTGTACAAAATCCAATAGTGACAAAGCAAGATCAAAAAGTTTCTATATTGTGTAGCAAAAGTAAAATAATGATTTAAAGATATTGACCTCAAAATTAATATTGAATAACTACACTTCATGGACAGCAAACCGAATGCTTGATTCTAATAAATAAAAGATGAAAAATTTCATACGATGACATCATCAAATTCAAAGCAATGAGCCCTAAGAAATGAACCATGTGTGGAGCTATGCTATATGTTTATAAAATCATCAAGACATAGTTGGGAACGAAACCTTATAAGATCTCTAAGACATGATTACATATGCTACCATTGTTAAAACATACATAAAAAAGGAAATCACCATCAGTCACTTGAATAATTAAAAGGCAGTAAAATAAAATAAATATTAATTTATAGGCATAAAACACTATATAATGTTTTAAAATGAAATCAATTTGTAAGTATATGGCAGTTCAAATGTACAAGGAACTGAACTATATGAGGATCAGAATATGAAATTTGAATGTGTAAAATCTGATAAAGGTTAAACCTTGGGTCTGTACTATTATGACTTGAACCCATATATCTAAACTCGTTAAATCATAAGGCTTGTGACACAAATGCCACTATGAAAAGCTAAGTAATGGGCGTGCCCACGTCTATGACAATCTATTTATATACCAAAGCCCCTTTTATCTTAACATATATTTTGAGTAATGCAATAAAATGTGAGACATTTTATGAACCTCATTAAACATAGAAATACTAATGCCAATTTCCTACAGAACACTAAATCAGTTAAGTATATCATAGGTGACACACAATAACCTTTATCACGAAAAGATTGATTACATCATAATTTCAATTTATTAGTCATGCATCATTTAAATCATTTTATCGTCATTTTGTCCAAGGTATTCAATTATCATAAGTACATAACCAAACGTCCATACAGACAACATCTACCTTAGATAATGATCTATATGAATCTTCAAATACTCATGTTAAACTATCATCAAATTAACACACACACACCCGTCTTTATAACAGGTTATAACAATCCAGGCATATTTGCATTCTGAGTTATCATAATAAACATCCTCTTGCAACTGATGAGATTTCTAATCCAATTTAAGCGACTCACCTCCAACTGGATATCACACCCTATATAATATATTTAAATATAAATATTAACCTTGAATAACAACTAGTAACTTGAGAATAAGCTTAACATAACACAAAGCTTTTAACTCCAACAGTTTCATTATTACCAATTTATAACATCAATAGTTATGTTGCTGTCTAAAAATACATCCATATCAAATTCTTGAAACACATAAATGCTCTTTTCATGCTCTTCTCATTATCCTTAATCAATTCAAATACCAACTTACTCTAACTAATACATTTACATTACTTCATTCTAATCATAACATGAAATTATCATAGCTCCTTAAATATTATGAGAAGAACGGTACCAAAAATATAGAGCAAATTACACCCAGCCCACTCTCTATTTAAAATTATCATGTCTGTTGATCTAATCAAGATAAAAAACAACAAAATGAGCATGCCTATTATATGAAACTTGACTCTATGCCACTAAAAATCATTTTGTCATTCACTATAAAAACAAATCATGAAACATCATTAACATTTCCAAATAGTTCTAAAGAAAACCTCAAAACAGAGCATACAAACTGATCATGCTTCTGTCAAAACCTGATTCTGTTATTAACATGCCTAGAACTAACACACAGTCTACCAAAACAACCATAACTGTTTAACCACAGCTCCAAATTTTGACCAAGAGTACTTGTTGGAAAGATATTGAAAAGACCTAAAACTTCACAGTTTATCATGTTTCCTAATTCTGTCATTTACTAGCCTAAAAACACGATTTAAAACAGTCCAGAAACATGTAGCGAGAATTACATCTACACCATTATAAGAAAAGTCTACCTTAACAGTGTATCATGAAAATCTGGAATGATAACAAATCAATGAATTCCTCTATAGCTTAGAATCATGAACAAGTTCCTTTTTAGCTCAGAATCATGAACAAGCTCACTTAGCTCAAAATTATGTACAAGATCAACTCAAAACAATACTAATTCTAAATTCCTTGTAAAAATCAATTCGAGCACCATACATATCAATGCTCAAACAAGAAGCCAAATCTCTAAAAAAAAAATTATAAATACCGCCAGATAAAAATAAATAAATAAATAATTGGATACAAAACATACACTTCAAGATCAAAACCTACTGGAATCTTAAATTGCTATAAACTATACTACCTATAAAGTTAATAAAGCAATAATAAATGATAACATGAACAATCAATTCAACAATTATAAAATCAAGGAACTAGAGATCATGTAGATCAAAGAAAAGTAATTCAATTAAAAAAATAAATACCTATTTCCTTCAGATTTTCTTCAGGCTACACAATCAATGGATCAAAGGCTTACAAGGCTAGATTTGCAGATGCTCCTTCCTTTCCTTCATATAAAATCCTCACAATCAACAGATCTAAGATTTTTCGAGAAAAAGATCACCGATCATAGATCTAAGTGTAAAAATTTGCAGATCTAAGATTTAAGCAAGGGAAAATTTCAGATCTACAAATTTCCAGGCTAGAAAGGGACGAAATTTAATGGAGAATGAAAATCTATACTGGATGCAGATCAAGGGAATAAAAGAGAGTTTTGGCTGAAATTGATCGGAATCTAGCCGGATCTTGCCTGAGAAGATGATCGGAGATAATAAATCTCACCAGAAAAAATGGAGGAAAGGAAAAAAAAAAAAATAGATCCGGTTGGACTTTTGGAGTTTAAGGCGAAGACAAAGGTTTTTAGCTAGATCTAAGAAGAAACTTATGATAATGAGTGAAAACGAGATTAGATTTGCAGATCTCTCGATGAAAAAGGTGGCCGGACAAAAGGATTACACCAGCCGGAGCTTATGATCTCGCCGGAGTTTTGGACGGTGCTCGATCGGAGAAGAAGATCGGAGAATGTAATAAGGGTTTCAAAGAAAAAGAAAAGGGAAAATGGGTTTCTCTTCTATGAGCTCTGCTAGGGTTTGTGAAGAAAGCCTCAATCCCTTGCAAATGAGAGTCTAATCCCTTTTATAGAAAATCTCAAAATTTTTACCCCCATTATGCTATGGGACAACCCCCATTAGTAAATTTAGCTTTGCTTTTGGTATGAAAGGGTGGTCCACTGAAAAAAATTTAAATGAAAATTAGGAGAACAAATTCGTCCCTTTTTAATTGCCCCGGGACACCTTCCTGCAACAAATTACCCATGGACAGCCCCTATCTCGATTAACTCAACCCCCCTCTTTCACGCTTACACTACGGTCTTCTCCTGGCTCGTTCACTAAGCAAACGCGCTCGGATTTCGACGAAATTTTGCGGGTACCTAGATGAGACCCTAATCTAGCTTAAGGTGAAATTTGGGACCCTACCTAGCTGATTTGATAGGGTTTTGCACAAACACGAGAAGTTTACGGTACGGTCAAAATGGGGTGTCTACAGAGTGCAGGCATGCAAAAAGAAGGACTCCAAGTCCTAATCCGGAGGTGGTGAGGGAGCAGGCGAATCGGCAGCATAGCGCTCCGCGAATGCAGTGAACTCCTCATGGAGATGTGTGACGTCCAGTGATAGGTCCGAAATAGAGCCACCAAGGGCGTCATACTGTGCCTTGTTTTCCAATCGAGATTGCTCCACTGAATGTTGGTGCCTATCATAATGATGAACAAATGAACCCTGCAGACCATGATAGAGGATATCAAAATCGCGAGCTGTGCCGGTGAAAGTAGAAGCAGGACCGCCAGTGTGTGAGAATGGCTGTGAAGGTGCGAGAGCAACAGGTGGAGCAGCAGGGGCATCGGCCTCGTCGGCACTGTCCTCGGGAACATTAGAATCAACATGTGCAGGAAGGTTTTCTATGAATTGAGGAATGCGCATCCGACAAAGTGTAGCTTTGTCGATGTCGATGGTGGCAGAGAGGACTTTACATTTTCAAGAGGAATGTCAAGAAATTGAAGGCGGTTTAGAAGCAGACCATAGGGAAGATGAGTATGTGCTTTGGTAGAGACCTTTTCCATATGTCGAAAAATGACATAGGCGAGCCTAACAGGGGTATTGGTAAGGAGAGCAAATGTAAGAAACGCCTCTAGAGGGCGTACCTCATCCTTACACCCGGCCCGTGGAGTGATGTTATTGTAAATGATCAGGTGATATATACGGGCAGTTTCAGAAAGGTCATGGGTCTTTACCTGAGTGGATGGATCATAGGCTTTACAAATGCGTGAGAACACAGTGAGAGATGGGATACCGGTGGAATCAATGTCGTCATTTAGCTGAAAATAGACTGGAGCACCATCATTTGAAAGTTCAAGTACGTTTGCAAATTGTTCAAGGGCAAGTGTTACCTTTTTTATGACTTATTTTGGTTGTGAGGGTCAAGGTTTTAAGCTAAATCTTAAGATTTGTATAAAATTCATAAATGAGAGTAGGATATACGCACCACGGACTGTTCGAGAGAATACCTTCCTAACCAAGAGCGGTAAAGTCATTAACAAGAGGAAATCGTTCGTAGGCCTCAGTATCGACGCGCCTTCCGCTTAGAATCTTCCTCTTTGGAATTTGCTGAATCATAAGCTCCGAGTATGTTTGAGGAGGCGGCGGTGGAGGTGACGGAGATCGACCTGGATCACGAACATGTTTTCCTTTGTTTCTCCCTCGTGAAGAACTCTCGCCTTGAGCCGTACGTGATTTCGGCATCATGCAATGAATATAGAGCAAAAAAGGAGATGAAATACACAAAGAGGGGAAGAGAAATGACCACCGGATGCAGCACGCACGGCGGAGGAAGCAAAACTCCGGTTGAATGAGTGCCGGAAGGAAGGATTTACCAGACGAAGTAAAGGAAGGAAGAGGAGGAAAGGTAAAAAGATAAGAAATGAAAGTGAAAATGAGTTTTTAACCCAAACGTCCGCGCTTCAAACGCTTTCTCCCAGACAACCGGGAGACGACGGGCATCTGTTCGCCCAGAAACAGCAAAATGACCAGATTGATCTATACCGTCCAATTTTGAGTGAATACTTGTACATTTTGAGTGCACCATACAAACCAAATGTGTGTGAAACTAGTGAATCATAAAAATTATATAATTGTCACACATAATAGCCAAGGAGACTTCCCCATGCATCAAACAATTAGATTTCAATGATAATTATCGAGTTCTAGTACATGAGACATACTCCAAATATTCAAGCCACTACAAATATCACAAATGATCTTCATTAAGGGATTTTATGAAAATATCCGCTAATTGATCATTGGTATGAATATATTCAATTGAAATATCTCATTTTTTAGAGTGATCTCTCAAGAAATGGTGTCTAATCTCAATGTGCTTGGTTCTGGAGTGTTGAATGGAATTTTTGGTGAGATTTATAGCACTAGTGTTATCACAATGAATAGGTACACATTTCATGCTCAAACCAAAATCCAAAAGAGTATTTTTCATCCAAAGAATTTGAGCACAACAAGCACCGACCGCAATATACCCGGCATCAGTTGTAGATAGAGCAGCAGAGTTTTGTTTCTTACTAAACCAAGAGATAAGTGATCTCCCAAGAAACTGACATGTACCACTTGTGCTCTTTCTATCTACCCGACAACCTGTAAAGTCGGTATCGAAGTAGCCTTCTAGGTCAAATGAATCACATTTACCATAACATAGACCAAAAAAGGGAGTGCCTCTCAAATATTTGAAAATTCTCTTAATTGCAAACAAATGGGACTCTCTTCGGTCCGATTGAAAACGTGCACATAAGCAAACACTAAACACGATATCAGGTCTACTAGCAGTTAAGTATAAGAGACTACCAATCATACCTCTGTATTTCTTTTGATCCACCTTGGAGCTACTATCTTCTTTAGATAGCTTTGAGGAAGTGCTCATAGGAGTGGGCTTTATAGGTGATGTGTCAATGCCAAACCTTTTCAAAAGCTCATGAGTATACTTTTCTTAATTAATAAATATACCATTAGTCAATTGATGTATTTGAAGACCAAGAAAGAATTTAAGCTCACCCATCATACTCATTTCAAATTTATTTTTCATGCATTGAGAAAATTCATTACACATGCTTTCATTTGTAGCACCAAAAATAGTGTCATCAACATAAATTTGCACAATCAAAATATCATTTTTCTTTCTTTTGATAAACAAGGTTTTGTCAACTTTTCCGATTTGAAAACCATTGTTCAACAAAAAGGATGTCAATCTTTCATACCAAGCTCTAGAAGTTTGCTTTAAACCATATAGTGCTTTATCCAATTTGTAAATATGATTTGAAAATTTGAAGTTTTCAAAACCTGGGGGTTGTTCAACATAAACTTCTTCCATAATATAACCATTTAAGAAAGCACTTTTAACATCCATTTGATACAATTTAAATCCTTTATGACATGCAAAGGCAAGGAGCATTCTAATAGCTTCAAGTCTAGCAACCGGAGAGAAGGTTTCATCATAATCGATGCCCTCTTCTTGGTTGTAGCCTTGAGCAACAAGTCTTGCTTTGTTCCTTGAGATATTTTTATGTTCATCAAGTTTATTTCTATACACCCACCTAGTGCCAATGACAAATTAATTATTAGGCCTAGAAACCAACTTCCAAACCGTGTTTCTTTCAAATTGGTTGAGTTCCTCTTGCATATCAATCATCTAAAATTCATCTTTGCTACTCAAAAACATAACCCATGTGTATCTAGAAAAATCCATCAACAACAACATACACATATCTCTTCCCAACAATGCTACAAGTTTTCATAGGACCAAAAAGATCCATATGAAGAAGTTGTAGAGGTCTAGTGGTAGACATGACGCTTTTGGGTTTAAAAGAGTCTTTTGTTTGTTTTCCTTTCTGAGAGGCTCTATAAACATGATCGTTTGAGAACTTGAGTTTAGGCAAGCCATTGACAATTTCTTTATTGCAAAGTTTCGACAATAATTCCATATGTGCATGCCCTAATCTTCTATGCCAAGTCCATGAGTTATTATCAATAGAAGAAAGACATTTTACATTTTGTGATGTGAGTTCCTCTAATGCAAAAGTGTAAACATTATCATTTCTAGTTGCAATGAAGCTAACTGTGTCACTGTGTGTGCCTTTCACAATGAATTTATCATTTTTAAATGTGACCTCATTTCCAACATCACAAAGTTGACTAATGCTAAGTAAATTCATAGCCAAACCATCAGCAAGCAAAACATTAGATATGGTGATGTCTTTAAAAGTAATTATACCTTCATCGATGATTTTTCCCTTCTTGTCGTCGCCGAAGGTGACCTTACCTTGATTCCCCATGGTGATGGATGAAA
Source organism: Tasmannia lanceolata (assembly GCF_043159265.1). Lineage (NCBI taxonomy): Eukaryota > Viridiplantae > Streptophyta > Magnoliopsida > Canellales > Winteraceae > Tasmannia > Tasmannia lanceolata. The sequence continues at coordinate 48,040,415 of NW_027518683.1, read as the reverse complement.
ACTTGGATGGATCTTCGGTCATGTGTCTTGAGCACTAGCTATCCAAGTACCATTTGTCCGTTTTGACACTTCCTTTAGCGCAAATCCATTTTGACACTTCTATACTTAGGTACCCAAGTTCTTTTGGGTCCTTCCATGTTAGTATCGTACAACTCATCCTTTCTTACCCAAACATACTTTACTTGTTTTCTTATTTTGCAAGTAAAATTGTTATGTCCAATTTTTCCACAGTAATGACACGTAGGAACAAAAGAGTTAGTCTTTGTATTTGACTCTGAATTATTCTTTCGTTTGTATGGTTGGACAAACTTGTTCTTGTAAGCCTTCTTTTGAAATGGTTGGTATCCCAAACCGGCCATTCCATTAGAAACATTCATTTCAAGAATCTTATCAAGCTTAGACTTTCCACATGAAAATTTTAATTGAAGCTTGTCATTGTCTTGTTTCAATTCTTTATTTGCATGAAAGAGTTTTTCAATATCTTCATATAGCTTGTTATTTTCTTCTTTCAATTCATTATTTTTCAAAACAAGATTGTCAATCATTTGATTCAAATAGTTGTTTTCATAGACGAGAAGATTCGTTCCTTTGTTAAAGATCCAAACTCTTTGGTAATTTTTTCAAGTGAACTTTTTAGATTCTTGGTTTTTGAAACTTCAAGAAGGAGACCTTCTTGAAACTTTTCACATGCATCAAAGAGTTCATCATAAGTAAAAGATTTTTCAATATCATTTTCATTGTCACTGAATTCACTTTCCGAGTTGAGGGGTTCGACATATACCTTTTCTTCATGGGGTTCAAGTGACATGAAGCATATGTTGGCATCTTCTTCCTCGCTTGACTCGCTTGCGGATGAACAACTAAGACCGTCCCAAGTTGCACCAAAGCTTTTGTTCTTTTCCTTCTTCTTTCTTCTTGAATTGTCCTCTTGCTTGTTCAAGGGACAATTGGGTCGGATGTGTCCGATTTTCTTGCATCTATAGCATCTTGGAGGATCATCTTCTTTTGCATCTTTTTCTCTCCAAGTGGGCTTGTCCTTCCTGAAGCCTCCTTTCTTTCTTCTTGAGAAGTGATGGAACTTCTTGGTGAGGAGAGCTAGTCCGTCTCCTATATTTTAAAATTTTTCTCCTTCACTTTCACTATCACTCTCAGGGCTCGCCTTGAAGGCAAATCCTTTCTTCTTGGGATCATCCTTGTGCCCCTGTTGATCCGCTCTCTTTTTCATTTTTATCTCGTGGGTGATAAGAGACCCAACGAGTTCTTCTAGAAGAATAGTATCAAGATTCTTTGATTCTTCAATAGTGGTAATCTTGGGATCCCAAAAGGCAGGTGTGACCGAAGTAATTTGTTCACAATTTCTTCATTGGTGTAGGTCTTCCCTAGTCCTTCCATCTCATTTAAAATGTTAGTGAACCGGATATACATATCGGATATAGATTCATCATTTTTATTTTAAAAGCTTCAAAATCACTAACCAAAAGATTTATTTTGGTCTTTTTAACTTGAGTGGTTCCCTCGTGAGTAGTTTTGAGGGTGGTCCAAATATCTTTGGCCGTTTTGCAAGTAGAAACTCGGTTAAATTCCTCGGGAGACAATGCACAAAAAGTGTATTCACTCCTTTGGAGTTTAAGGCAGCTCTCTTCTTTTGAGCATCTGTCCACTCACTTCTTTTGGTTGTAGGTGGAATGTATCCATCTTCTACAAGTTCCCACATATCATAATCATGTGATTGAAGAAAGAAGGTCATTCTAGTTTTCCAATAACCATAGTTTGTTCCGTTAAAATAGGGTGGTCTTGTCACAGATTGTCCTTCAACATTTCCAGAAGAGGTTGCCATGATCTTTTACTCTTGTAAGATTTTGAACACTCAAAATCCTATATTAGGAGTCCAAAGCTCTGATACCAAGTGAAAATGAGCTAGGCAACCTAAGAGGGGGGCGTGAATTAGGTTTAAAAAATTGTAATTTAGAAAACCCTCGTTTTAAATCCTTGTTCTTAGTAAATAATGAAAAACTTATATAAGCAAGTATTTATAATGCAAATAGAGTTAGAGTGTTACCAATGTGATTGCAAGAATGTAAGACAAGATAGAGTAGAAGGCACACCACAGTAACACCACGATTTATAGTGGTTCGGTCCACAAAAGTGACCTACTCGACTCTTCTTGAGGTCGTACTCAAGGTTATCCACTATCCGAAGGCAACACAATGCCCGGCTTCAAGGCTCCTTACAAATCCAAGTCTTTAAACTCATCGAGTCTTTAAACTCGCCAAGGGTAATGACTCTCTCTCTTTACAATGGTAGATGAAAGAAATAAAAACTCTCAAGCCTCTTCAATAAGAAAATACAAATAAGGAAGCTCAATAAAGACTCTTACTTGTGACTTCAACAGCAACCACCCTAAAAAGATCTCTCTTGGAAGATTTAATGTAATGGCACACTAGAGAAATCATTGAAAGGTATCTCACATTCAAGTAGAAAACTTAGAGTAGGTGAGAGTTGAAAGCTCTTGAAGAAGATAGCTAGAGTTTTTAATTTTTGCAAGAAGTGGTCCTTTAGGGTTTTCCCAAAAGGTGTTTAAATAGTGATTCACAAGAGAAACCCTAATTTTGACTTTCAAATGCGTCGCGGACGCATTGCCGGACGACCGCAAATTATAGCCGTTTTAAACTTAAGCCGCGCGCTAAAGTTCGTAAGCAGATGACTGGATCCCGAACGACCGCATTTTTCTCGGTTATTTTTGTTAACCTTTCAAGGGTACAAACGGACGTCCGCCGGATTCTCGGACCGCCCCATTTCTCTCGGTTTTTATCTTGATAAACCACAAGTACAGACGGACGTCCGCCAAATTCCCGAACGTTCGTAATTCCCTCAGTTATCCATATTGAAAATTCAAAGTGCAGACGGACGTCCGCCATAACCCCGGACGTCCATAATTCAGCTGGATGCAATAACTTGTGTTTTCCGAGGAAATTTACTACGGACTTGAATCAACTAATAGGAGTGTGATTCCTATACATACCTAAAGTTAGTTTTAGGACTCCCTAGGTGCCAAAAACCTAATCAACCAAGAGAGAGCATGCAATATAATTTTTCATGAGAGTGGCTTCTCTTTGGGTTGCTTGATTCTTCAATCATCTGGTTGGCTTCAATCAATCTGTCTTGGATCTTCAATCTGTGTTCACTTTCGTTCCAAAGATCCCTTGTAATAGCTACAATGTCTTTGTTTGGTGGACTTGCTTGTTTTATTGAATAACACATGTTTATTTCATATACAAGCACTTTGCAATGGTCAATCAATATGGGTTTAGGTTCAATCAAAACATGAGTGATCGAAAACTATTCGGCTTACAACAAATTAACAGAAAAATAAAAATAAGAAACAAGCCACAAGATGAACACCAAGATTTTACATGGTTCAAGCCTACTCCACAAGCGAGAAATTGTGGACCCCGATCTTAGAGAGGCGGGGGACGAGCCCCACACGAAGTCTCAGGATCATCCACGTGAATGGAGAGCTCTACCAAGGAACTCTCGAAAGAAGTGTCCCTCAGAGCATGAGTGGCGATACAAAGGGAGATACCTCTCGATTCGGGGACTAGCCCAGATTCGATGCGTACCTTAAACAAAGAAGAGTCGCCATCCAAGGAAGTGGGCCCTGGATCCCATACTATGCTCTGTTGCAACGGATAACCAGAGATTATAAAAGAAAGGTTCGTGCCTGATTACGAATTTGGAAGGTCCGAAGAGCACCTCATCCGCCCAAGTGCAAACACCTGGTCTCTTATGCCATTTACTTATTGATTTTGAAGAGTTTTGGGCGAAAGTCATGTGAAATGGGAACACATATCTTCGAGAAGACGTCTATCTAATCATGCATGTCTCGGAGGAATAATAAGCACACATAAAAGAAATGAAATAAGTGTCACCTGAGAAAAGCTAGGTTATGAGCGTCATACCTAATTGGTATCTAAATTCTGGTGTACAAACACATGCATGCTACAGCTAAAAATATAGGATCTGTACATGAAAGTAAGAAAACACAACAAAACACACAACACAAATCAACTCTATACACGACTGGACAAGAGGAATCCTAAAACTCTAATGCAAGACTTGACTCGGACCAAGATGGCCATCCATCCCAGCTGCTCTACGTATCCCGGCCTCGGGAAGAATCAGAGTCGACGTAGTTCGATGACCTATTCTAAACTACGATGCCTAACCATCTAGAACCGCTATCTTAGACTCGATCCACTAGACTCAACTGATTTTTAAAGTTTTTTGTAAGATTGCTTAAATTCAAGTGAATTATAATTTTTAGGACTCTCTATATGCCTTAACTAATACAATTTGATTAGCCTTAAGCTAATGCAGGTGGGCCCTATATCCTATGTGTATCTAGGTTGTGCAACCTAATGAAAACCATGGGCTGACTATATGCTTCCTAGTCTAGCCATCAGTTCGATTAAATGTCTAACCGATCAACTTGAGGCCTCATAACTTTAGGGACACTCACACAACAGGACACACCATATCAATATAAACAAGACAGACTCCTAACTCTAAAACACCCCAAACGGCTAGGACAGACTCCTAACTCTAGGGGAAGATCTTTTTGAAAAGGTTTTGAAGAATTTTTGTATTTTTGGAGGTTTTGAAATGCTTATTTTGAAAGGTTTGGCTGGACCTGGGAGGCAGATCCCAAGCTGCACTACGTACCCTGTGGAAAGGGATCAAGCCAACGTAGTTCGGACAAGAAATTCCTAACTACTCTTAATGACTCAGATTTTGAGAATTTTAGGTTTTTTCAGATATTTTTCAAGTGTTTTTTTGAATTTTTGACACAAGATGACAAAATCCTATCATCATAAGGGTAGGATAGACTCCTGATATCCCGCAAAAGTTGGACAACATCCTATGCTTTGCAGGGAAAAAAGATAGACTCACAACTCTGCAAGGGTTGGACAGCATCCTATACCTTGCAAGAGTGGATAAAAATCACATGATTTGATTAGAGGTTGGAAAGAATCCTAACCCCTATGATGATAGGACAGATTCTTGAAACTAGTAATTCTAAGAAGGAGGTGCTAATGAGACAAAGCCTGTCTCCAAATGATTTGACTTTTTACTGAGACATAGCTTGTCTCTTTAAAAAAATGGGTGGGCTCTAGATGACTCTTTCATTGCCCTTACAATGAAAAGAAAAATCTAATTATTTAAAGGGGATACACATCTAAAAGATTGGGCAAGTCTTTTAAATATAAGAGGGAAATGATACTGGGACTGAGCAAGTCCCCTAATGATGGGCTTGGGCTATCGCCTTCATCGCCCTTACTATTATTATGGTTACCAAGCACCCTAAAGCTTACATATATCATAAGGAAATATAGACAAGCAAAATGTGCAGCTATTATACATGATTGTATTGATACTATTCAAAAAGGAGATCTCATACAGAGAACAAATTTTCAGCCCAAAATACTTCATGAAAACATTATCTGAAAAGGTTGTAAAAAAGAAAAAGCCACAAATGAGAATGAAGATTTGAGACTATAATGACATTGATGAATTCTAAACCACAAGATTTATGGGAAATTTAATACCAGTATACTCATGTTTTGACATTCTCTCACAAAATCAAAGAAATGGGGTACACATGGTCAAATCTTACAGGAACAGAGTGAGTATACAATTATTTCACATGTTCAGACCTATGAGCATCATGGAAAATTTCGATAAAACACACAACACTAGCAAACATTGGCATCCATGAAACAATCAAAGAGGAATAATAGAGAACCCAGGCCTATTGAAAAGTATACAACTAAAGAGAGCAATCAAGCATTCATACAGGATGAATGGAAGTGAAGAATATTACCTGATTGAAGAACTGTCAATTGTAATAAGTGTGAGATCACCTGAATCGAGTAGATGTTCTCCGGTTGCTGACAACGAAGGTGATCGGACCCGAATTGAGGATTTTACAATTCCCGTACCGGACGACGAGGGAAAATAACCGGAGCAAGAGATCTCATCAAATAAGATAGCTGCGAATCATTTTCTTCTTCTTCTCCATGCTTCCAAAACCCTTCTTCTGTGTTTTCTTCACAAGAATCCAAGCTCTACTCTTCTTCGGAAGCTCTGATTAAATCTATGCAACAATGTTGTCCCTCACACTAAATTTCTAATCCTTCCGTTCACTTCCTCAGAAACTTCCTCTATCCCTCAGCTTTTGAAACCCTAGCTCTGAAATTTCAACTATTTCACATGGAACCAGATGCCGACCTATCCATTTCCTCTATCTCTCTCTCTACCCGTCACTTTATCATAGATCTCTTTATTTTCCTGCAATTTCTTCACATATTCTTTTTTGAAACCCTAAAATTAGAATCCTTCTTCTTCTTTGCTAACCCCAGCCGATCTCTAATCTAAGAAGTAGATATGGTACAGAGAAAAATTTGGTGAGGAAATATAGTGTACAAACAAATGCTCACTTCATTGGAGATAGAGATTGGATTTTCCACCGGATTCCGACAAGATTCGCCGAAAAATGAAAAAGAAATTCAAGGTGACAAGAAAAGAAATGTCTAGATTCCAGCAGAATCACCGGAGTTGCAGAGGAATTATAAGAGATAACGGAGATTTTTCGCTAAAATTGTCAAGGAAACGATAAAAATGATGTAGATCTATAACCTGTATAAGCGAAGATTATGATTGTGAGGTGAAGAAATTCGGACGGATTGTGGCCGGAGCTTCGATATAATGACCGGAGAAGATGGAATTTAGACCAAATAGATCAAGCTAAGAAGTTAGGGTTTCAACTCCCTCATCTCCTCTCTCTGTTTCTCTGTTTCTCTGTTTCATAAAAAAAATGAGATTCTCCTTCCTCTGATTTTGGCGGCTAGAGTTTGAAGAAACGTCCGGAATCTATGGAGATCCACCAGATTCCGATGGGCCACCAGAGAATATAGAAATGGTTAGATTCAGGGGGAGCTGAAGCAATTGATCTCTGCAAATTTTCTCCCTTTCTCTGCTATGTTATAAAACCACAAAAAATAGTGCAATGGAGGTAGTTGAACTTGTGATGGCCGAAAATAGAAGACAAAACCAAAGGTGATCGGAAAATGACCGGATTCTGGTAAGCCACCAAACAATGAGAAGTTAGGTTTTTTCTAGGGTTTCGGAAGGTAAATCTAGGGCTTGAGAGTCTGGATCTTGAATTTGGATGAGTATAAGAGGGAAACGGATGTAGTAATGATGATCTAGAAGAACTCCGGCGGTCGGATCTCCGACGGGACATCCGGATTCGAGCGAAATCTCGTCGGAGAAGAAGGCTAGGGTTTAGAGATGAGATCCTCTCTCTCTCTCTCTCTCTCTCTCTCTCTCTCTCTCTCTCTCTCTCTCTCTCTCTCTCTCTCTCTCTCTCTCTCTCTCTCTCTCTCTCTCTCTCTCTCTCTGTGTGTGTGTGTGTGTGTGTGTGTTCGAAGATCTGGAAATGATCTCTCTTTTATGAAGATCCGGTGATGGAAATGCCGGAGGTGATCGGAATTTCAGCGAACTAAACGAATAAGATGAAAGCTCTTCTCTCTGCAATTTTCTTCTTCTCTCTGAAGCTTATATCCCTGATCGGAGCTTTGCCGGAGGCTAGCCGGTGATCGATCGGAGAGGATAAAGATAAGCTTCGCACGAGATCTACTTTCTCTCTCCTTCTCTCTCTCTCTCTCTCTGACGGAATTTTTTTTATTTTTTTCTAAAATCACAGCTTAAGTCTGTATTTATAGATAAAGAGGGAAGTTGATATTAACACTAACATTATTGATTGGCGCGCGGTTGCGCAAATATTGATAAACACACAGTGCAATCGTGTCCTATTCGGACCACGATCTGCACCGCTCAGGATGAATTCACACCCCTTTTGTGGTTTACACTACGGACACTCTCCCATCTCATTCGCTAGGCAAACGAGCTCGGAATTCGACAAAATTTTGCAGGGAGCTTGATAGGATCCTACCCTAGCTTAGGGTGAATTTTGGGACCCTAATTCATTCATTTGATGGGTTTTGGATAAAATTGGAAGGTTTAGGGCACAGTCAAAATGGGGTGTCTACAGAAATACGATCTTCCACTATGAGAAAAACAAAATACAAGGATTACAATGGATTAATTTCAAACCCACAAATCTGCAACCCTTTCCCTGCTTCTCAATCGAAGACGGTACAACAAGAGTAACTCAAGAGAAAACCCACAAGAGAATATCCGAGAAAAAACCCAAGAGAAAATACCTAAGAAAAAAACACTTTCTTTTTCCTCTCTCTCTCTCTCTCTCTCTCTCTCTCTCTCTCTCTCTCTCTCTCCACAACAGGAACAGTTGATGGGCCCCCAAAATTCTCCTCCTTGGTGCCCAAATCCAACCCACTATGACAGTGTACCGTCCAGACCATAGGATGATCCAAGCGGTCTATTTGATAGGCCACATCATAAATAGGTTGTGCCCCAAAAAACCATTTTCATATGATGATCCTAGCCCTCAGATATAAAGAGAAGTTGCTTATTATGGAAACCTCTATAGATTGGAGGGCTGTGATCATCCTATGCAAATGATTTTTTGGGCACAACCCATTTACATTATGGCCCATCAAATGGACGGCTCGTATCATCCTATGGTATGATCAGCGCCCTTTAACAAAACCTAAACAAAAGACTTTCTATTTGTGCCCTTGCCTTCCCACCCAAGTAACTACCGTGTGGGTGGGAAAAAAGGCAACTTTCCAACAGACATAAAAACAAGGGTATGATATCCGGGGACACTCTTCCTAATAGGTCTCTATAAAAATTGAGGTAAAAGAAACACTACACCACTAACAAATTTTACTTGAAAATTGAAATTTACAATACACCATGATTTAACATCTTTAAAAAAAAAAACTATATAAATGTTGTAAATAAGCCTATAAATTGACCTCTTTATTGCATTAGTCAGGTGGCTACATATAATTTCTGATATATATCAACATCCTTGTGAGATTGATGAGTTACATAGTTACAAAATTCTTAAAATCCCTGAAAAATTTTACATCTCGTTTTACTATGTAAAAAATTATGAATAATTTTTTTTTAAAAAAAACGCATTGTTTGAATTAAATAAGGAATTTTTGAGTTTAATGAATAACTCGTTAGTTTCTAAAATGCCATTCTAGTGAATTTGAACTCACATCATAATATAGCAATTAGCAAACAAGGGAAATCAACTGCCCTTTTTCCATGTTTTTTTCGATTTTTTTTTTTTTGGAAGCCAACTAATTATTCCAAAAGCTTAAAGCTGTTGGAGATGACTTTATCTACACTTTTATACTTTACCCTCCTTTTTAAGGTTTGCTTACACTACATGTGGACTTTTATTATCAACCTAGGGAAACAACCCTGTTGGAGACGGCCTTATTTAATTTTTTTTTTTTAAACACATCTTCTATTTCCTTTTCTTATAAAATTCTACACCGAGAGCCCCGCCAAGATTGAAACCAAATCATGAAATTGACTTGAGAAACTGGGAGGAAAATGCTACATCAGCAGTTAGAAGATATCAGAAGAAAGAAAGATTAAGCAGCTGGTATGACCTTGTGGGTTTCAAGCCATGGAGACGGTGGAGGAAGGATTACTAACAGGAGAGAAAAGTAACTTGGTAGCCGATATTGAGAACCAAATCCTCCCTGACAATTTTCGTGGAGATGAGGAAGAGAAACCGGAGGATGTGGGGGCGCGAGTCATCGAGATAGAGGAGGTTGACGAGGCCGTGGTGGGGGTGAGCGCGCCAGTCACCGAGATAGAGGAGGAGGAGATATTGAGGGAGAGGTCGATTTATATGGTACCAGAATGGATAAAACGGCTAAATACAGAGGCCTACGAACCACATATAGTGTCCATAGGACCCTACCATCATGGGAAATCACACTTGATACCATTAGAAGAGCACAAGCAAAGAGCTCTCCACCAGTTTATCAAGAGATCAAAGAAGGCCGAGGAAGATTACAAGAAGGCATTAAAGGAAGTGGAGAAACAACTGAGAAGCTCTTATGAGCAGCTTCATGAGTGGTGGAATGATTCAGACAAATTCTTGAAACTGATGCTGGTGGACGGATGTTTCTATATCGAGTTTGGAAGAGTATTAGAGGGGAAGAAGAAGAAGGACTATTCTCGCACAGACCCCATTTTCAGCTTTCATGGCAGCTCCATCATCGCTCCCTCCATTAGGCGAGACATGATGATGCTTGAAAACCAGCTGCCTTTACTCGTTACTAAGATTTTGCTAGCTGTTGAAAGTGATACAGAGATAGACAAGGTCTGTATGACTTGCTTCAATTTTCTTTTACTTTCAGTACCATGAATTATTTTTCCTGAAATATCCCAATGGTGAGGGACTGTGGGAGAGGGATAGATAGGAGATGGACAGAGTGAGGAGAGGGAGATAAAAAGCCTGCAAAACCAGAGAACAAAAAACTCCACTCAAAATATGGACTTTTTCCTTATTTTTTAGCCACATCCACCCTCAATTTATTCGTGTCCCCTCAAGACTCTCCTTCTCCCACAAGCCCTACTACTCTGTACTCCTCTCTCTCACCACTTTGAGACACTAATTTATCATGAAGAAAAACAAAAGGAAGTGATATACCCGCCCCTTTTGATTACTTTGGACAGCCAGGGCCAGTGGCATCAACCCCATTGAATTCTTCTTACGTGAAGTACATCAGCCCATCTACAGTCATTGATACACTGCTGCTGGCTGTCCGAAGTAATCAAAAGGGACGGATATATCACTTCCCAAAATAAAATGGGCAATGATTTTTTTTCCCTACGAACGTGATTTGACGTCAAAGAGCGTTGAAGTCTGCCCGCAATTCATGTTAAAATGGGTGCTTATTATCCTACAGCGGTGCGAAAAAAATAATCTCCCAAAAAAATTTCTAGCTGCCGGACATGGCCATAGGCTCCGTTTATTTAGACTAAAAATGGGTGCAAAACAAATTTCACACCCAATTTTTCGACTTGAAGAATGTGCATAAAATTTGTCTTATACCTATCTTTTCACTTAAATAATGAATGGGCATAAAATTTATTTTATGCCTATTTTCTACTTAAGAATGGACATAAAGTTTGCACTTAAAAGTTGGCATAAAGTTTGTTTTACACGTACCCATTTTACGACACCATGTGGAAACGAAAATGAGATGTAGACAGCCTCTTTACGCCCATGTTTTTTGTAGAAAGAAATGGAACCGTATATAAAAGGAAAATGATATGTCGACTCCCAGAGTAGTTAGCGAAACGTGGTTAGGCAAAAAAAAGTTTAATACGGCATTGGTTGAAAATAAAACGTAGTGAAAAATTGGAAACACAAAAAAATGAGTTTAGAATTTGGTCACTTACAAAATATGGTGGGGTAAAATTGGAAAGGTGGCCAAAAAAACATGTTTAAAAGGGTTTAAGCATATTTAAAACATTTGCCCAAAAAAACAGATTTTTATTCGAAGTTTTAAACAGCAGGAATAAAAGGTGTTTTTACATTTAAAAGGGAGTTTTGCTGACTCATGTGGACTCCCAAGTGGGCGTAGGTAGGGGTGTTCATTATTCGGTTAAAACCGAATAACCGAGCCGAACCGAATTGGTTAGGTCGGTTTGGTTCGGTTTTGTTCCTTTTCGGTTCGGGTTTTTTTTTTTGGAAATTCGGTTATTTGGTTTCGATTTCGATTAACCGAAATTATGATAAAAACCATTATTTTTTCAAAAAAAAGTGTTATATGGGCACTCCATAGGATGATCAAAACCGTTCATTTGATTGATCACAACTTAATTAGGTTGTGCTCAAAAAATCATTTCGATTGGATGAACCTAGCCCTCCTATCGAAACCAAGATGTTGCTTTTTTCCCTCTTTTTCTCCCACTATAACCGAATTTTTAATCGGTTCGGTTTTTAAAAATTTTGGTTCGGTTTCGGTTACCGAAATTTGATAACCGAAATTATTTCGGTTATTAAATTTAGGTTATTTATGTTCGGTTATAACCGAATAACCACCCCTAGGCGTAGGGGATGAGATGACCGCTCCTGTGCATCATGGCCAAACTATTGAAGGCGAGTACAATTTGCCCTCATGGCTCCTTTTACCACCTTATCAATGTGGGCCTCTGACGTGGCGCTTAAGGTTGGGCTCCTTGAAAAACCGACAGGTACTCGATAGCTGATTTTTTTTCCAATAATTGTTAAGAATCCTAGTGGGTAGAGTAGACTGAGTAGTTGTGTCTAGGTAGGATTAGGATTTGAGTATGCCTAGGGTCCTTGAATTTTCAAGGCAGCTACTTGCAAAATCAGTTTCCTATCTCAATAGGTTACCTTGAGATTTTAATAGTATGCTATTCATATGGGAAATCCCCATTCATCCTTTAACCCAAATACGCTTTGTGTACGACTTTGAAAAATGTTATTGGGTGATGTTTTAACCATTGGATCTTCAAGGCAAAAGTGGGTACAAGTCGAAATAACTACAACCGAGAAAAAAGAAAAGGTCAGAGTTGGGTTTTAAAGAAAAGTGAACACCAGGTTATGTTTTACGCTTTGGTTCTTCAAGGCAAAAGAAGGTACAAGTGTACAACTACAGCCAAGAGAAAAAGAAAAAACGCAGAGTTGAATTTTTACATAAAAGTGAAAACACCTTCACTGGTTCTTCTTGGGCATTCTTTTGGGTGAAGGAAAATGAAGAAGAAAAGTTTTGGATCTCTCTTGGGTAAGGAGGAAGAAAACGAAGCAAGGCTATTCTAGGAAGCGAAAGCGCTTGGATCCTAGACGGCGTAAAGATTGTTTCTCATTAATATGGAGAAAGCTTTGGGCTTTTGAATTACTTCGGAAACGTTGCGTATTGTTAACATGTAATACCAGGAACACACTTTCGTGTTCCGATTGTTAACGGGCCACCGCAGAGGGCTGATTTTGCGCCTCAATTCCGCAATAAGTGGTATCAAAGCTTTGGTTTTATAATGGCGGTGACGGTTTCTAGTGTAAAGTTTGAAATTGAAAGATTTGACAGGAAGAACAATTTTAATTTGTGGCAAGTCAATCTTCGTTATTTGTTAGTTCAACAATGATTACATAAAGCACTTTTAGGGAAGGCAAAAATGCCTGTAGATATGTCAGATGATTTCTCGGATGACATGGATTTGAAGGCTATGCGCTCTATTTGCTTATCATGGGAAACGATATCAAATACCATGTCATTTATGAGAAATCTGCAGCAAATATGTGGTTAAACTTGAGAGCTTGTATATCACAAAGCCTCTTATAACCAGGTTGTATTTGAAACAACAACTTTACACCTTGAATATGAAGGAAGGGACTGAAGTGATAGAAAACTTGAATGCCTATAACAAGATAATTTGTCAATTATCGAATATTGATGTGAGAATTGATGATGAAGACAAGGCCTTGATTTTGTTGACTTCTCCACCTCCATGGTATGAACATTTGGTTACAACACTACTTTATGATAAGGATACTATAAAGCTAGATGACGTCACTTCTGCTCTACTTTCTAAGGAGATAAGAAAGAGGCCTACAGGTGAGAAGCAAGCAAAAGGTTTGATTTTCAAAGGTAGACCACTAGATTGGGAGAAAGGGAATAATCAAGGCAAGTCTAGGTCAAAATTGAAAACAGGGAAAGGCAAGATATAGTGTTTCTATTTCCATAAATTGAGCATGTAAAGAAAGAATGCTGAAAACATAAGGAAGACTCAGAAAAGAAGCAAGGAGAGGCTTCAGAACAAGTAAGTGTGGTAGAAGAAAACTCAGATGAAGACTACGGTAAGGTGCTCACTGCCTCATCAGGGATTGATTGTTATCATGAAGCGTGGATCCTTAATACAGGATGTTCTTTTCATATGTGCCTACAAAGACATTTGTTCTCTACATATGAGTAGTAGAATGGTGGCTCGGTTTTGATGAGGAATGACAATTCTTGCAAGACAGTTGAGATAAGCACAGTAAATTTAAAGATGTATGATGGGACCATTAGAACCTTGACAGGAGTTAGACATGTTCCAAAGCTGAAGAAAAATTTGATTTCTTTTGATGCTTTAGACACTAGTGGATGTCTGTTTACTGGAGATGGTGGAACTCTGAAAGTTGTAAATAGTTATCTTTTGGTCATGAAGGCAAAGATGATCAAAAATTATTTATACGAGTTGATGGGAAAGACTGTGGTAGGTGGAGCAGCCATTTCTACAGAAGAAAATCATGTGACTGATTTGACACAGCTTTGGCATATGTGGTTGGGACATATGAGTCAGTAAGGTTTGAGTACTTCACATAGATGGTTGGGACACAGCTTTGTCTACCCATCTATTTTGTTCTTGGATCAAATTTCAATTTCTTTTTCTTTTCGATCTTAAATTATTTCCTAACCGTGCATCTCATGGTTGGTCCCACTAGTATTGCCTTAAGGAAGTCTTCTATTCCTAAGCTGGTTGTCATGGTCTTTTGGTACGCATTCTTCAATCATTTTAAGTATTTTATTTCCATTGTTGTTTCCCTTCTAATTGTTGATTTATCTGTTTTGCCTCATTATTTTTCCATTCCTTTATTCTCTCAATTCATCTATGAAAGTAAGAGCACATGCAAAAGGTTGCTTGGTAATTGGGCTCTCTCTCTCTCTCTCTCTCTCTCTCTCTACATCTGTGCGTGTGTTTGCGTGTATGGGCCAGTGCGTATGTATATTCAATGGGTTTTCTTCTATGTAGGAAGGTTTTGTTCTCTCTATCTCTGTTTACGACTTGAAAATGCTCTCCTTCTCTATCTCTGTTTTCATGTGTGTGGGTGTATTTCCAATAGTTTTTCTTCTCTATAGGATTTTTTTGGTCTTTGTTAATATCTGAGGATTCTTAAGAATTTTGAAATTACTTACTGGTTTCATCAAATGTCCAAGAGTACTCCTTAGCAGTAGGGCCAATATGAAGTTTCAACCTACATAGTTTAGGTAGCTGATCATTTTTGTTAATGAAACATGGCATTAATTGTGGGTTTTTTCCATTTTTTATGTAGGCTGCTTCTGCTGCTGTCCCTGTTATGGCTCCAGCTCCTGGCCCTGCCCCAGCCCATGCCCTTGCGCCAGCCCCAACCCCTGCCCCAGGCCCTGCCCTAGTCCCTGCCGATGCCACTGCCGCTGCCCCTGCCCCTGCCTCTGCCCCATCCCCACTGACTCTAGGCTCCGGTGAAAGGGTAAGCATCCAACTTTTGCTTGGAGATCCTACAAACACAAATCCAAATCTTAACGTTCAAAGTTTAATTTTGCTTTGTGGCCTTCCTTTTTTGTCAAACATGTATTATAACATTGAGCTCAACCACCTCTATTTCCTTTCATTTATTATGTTTGATTCTTTCATTTCATTTGCTATTACTGAATCAAATGCCGTGAATAAAATACAATTAGGATTATGTACAAACAGCACCCAAATTGAATCTTACCAAAACAATATAAAGTCAGACATGGAACAAAATTAGTTGATGTAGACCTTTGATCTGGTAGGCAACAACCATTCCATATGTATGATTAAGGACTACAAGTGTCATTATTTTAGATTATCTGAGATGAGAAATTATAGATCAAGAGGATGGCATCATCAGATCAAGGATCTTCTTTAGGCGAAAATCCAAATGTTTGTTACATTTAAGATCTTAGTTGTAATGCCTTTTTTATTTTGGAAAATCCTGTCAACTATTAAGACATTAATAGAACCGAGGAAGGCGACAACAATAGGGTTATAAAATATGGAAAAAATCATATTAGATACAAACGTATTACATATAGACGGCCTCACATTTCTATGATTTATACCATTCTTTATTTTTCACCATTTAATTTCTTTTGGATCTAGAGTAGATACATCATGTTCTTTGCTCCGTTGGGATAATTGATTGCAGGTTCAAAATGTTTGTTTTTTCTTACAAATCTTGATAAATCGTTATATTAAACCTATTTATGTAGTTGATAACTATTTTGTTCTATATCTTTCTCTTACATGACCCTTCCCAAATTTAAAACTCATACAATTACTCAACCCATCTATTTTGTTCTTGAATCAAATTTAAATTTATTTTCCTTTTCGAGCGTAAATTATTTCCTAACCGTTCATTGCACGGTTGGTCCCACTAGTATTGCCTTATGGGCATCTTTTGTTTCTAAGCTTGTTGTCATGGTCGTTTGATTTTCTTTGGTATGCGTTCTTCAATCAGTTTAAGTATTTCATTTACATTGTTTTTTCCCTTCTAATTGTAGATTTATCTATTTTGCCTCATTATTTTTTCAATTCTTAATTCTCTCAATTGATCTATGAAAGTAAGAGCACATGCAAGAGATTGCTTTGTAATCTCTCTCTCTCTCTCTCTCTCTCTCTCTCTCTCTCTCTCTCTCTCTCTCTCTCTCTATATATATATATATATATATATATATATATATATATAGGAAAAGGTGTGCGTACTCGGTCGAGTAGATAAGCTTATCTACTCGGTCGGGTTAAAAACAGTGGGGGCCCACATTTTTTGGGTGATCCAAACCATTCATTTGAAAGGCCCTTATCTAGATAGGGTGTCCACAAAAAATCAGCCCCATAGGATCATCCTAACCCATGCAACAGTGGAGGGGAATATGGGCAGATTTGTGGACAAGCTGTGTTTGTCCATTTTTCCTCATTTTTCCCTCCACTGTTGCATGGGTTAGGATGATCCTATGGGGCTGATTTTTTGTGGACACCCTATCTAGGTAAGGGCCTTTCAAATGAATGGTTTGGATCACCCCAAAAATGTGGGCCCCCACTGTTTTTAACCCGACCGAGTAGATAAGCTTATCTACTCGACCGAGTACGCACACCTTTCCCTATATATATATATATATATATATATATATATATATATATATATATATATATATATATATATATATATATGTGTGTGTGTGTGTGTGTGTGTGTGTGTGTGTGTGTGTGTGTGTGTGTGTGTGTTTGTGTGTGTGGTCCTGGGTATCTATTTTCAATGGGTTTTCTTCTATATAGGAAGGTTTTGTCTTTTGAAGGTACAACTTGAAAATACTCTCCTTCTCTGTCTTTGTGTTTATGTGTGTAGGTGTATTTCCAATAGTTTTTCTTCTCTATAGAATTGTTTTGGTCTATGTTAATATCTGAGGATTCTTAAGAATCTTGAAATTCCTTGAGGCCCGTTTGGATACCCCTTGGATTTGGATTTGGAGGTGAATTTGGATTTCCAAAATCAATGGATTCAAAATCCAGAATTTTAAAATTCACAAATTTATAAATAATGCCGTTTGGATGACCATGTATAGATTTGGATTTCAAATCTAAATTAATTTTTTTTTGTTTGGATGATCTTTGGATTTGAATTTGAAATCTAACAAAACCAAAATGCCCTAAAATACTTGATATAGAGGCATTTCAGCCATTTTCCATGATCCAGGAGTATTCTAGTCATTTTACCCTATATGGGGCTGTTTTGATCATTTTTTATGTCATAAGGCTGTTTGTCATTTTCCATGACTCAGGGTATTTGGTCATTTTCCCCTAGTATAGGTGTATTTCGGTCATTTTGCATGATCCGGATTTTACCTAATATGGCATATTTTTATCATTTTTATCTCATGAGGGTATTTTTAGTCATTTGTCATTTTTCATGAGCCATGGGTAATTTTTACTTGATATAGGGGTATTTCAGTAATTTTCTATGATCTTGGGGTATTCTAGTCATTTTACCCTATATGAGGTTTATTTTTATCATTTTTATGTCATAAGGGTATTTTAGTCATTTTACACGACTCGGGGGTATTTTTTCATTTTTACCTGGTATAGGGGTATTTCAGTCACTTTGCTTGACCTGGGGGTATTCTAGTCATTTTACCTAATATGGCATATTTTTATCATTTTTATCTCATAGAGGGTATTCTTAGTCATTTTAGTCATTTTTTATGAGCCATTGGTCATTTTTACTTGATATAAGGGGTATTTTAGTAATTTTCCATAATCTTGGGGTATTCTAGTCATTTACCCTATATGAGGTTATTTTGATCATTTTTATGTCATAAGGGTATTTTAGTCATTTTGCACGACTCGGGGGTATTTTTTTCATTTTTACTTGGTATAGGGTATTTCGGTCATTTTGCCTGACCGGGTTGTTTTCTAGTCATTTTACCTAATACAACATATTTTGATCATTTTTTAATGTCATATGGGTACTTTAGTCATTTAACACTTCTTTGGTATATTTTGGTCATTTTAACCCCTTACGGGTCACATTTAGATTTATAAATAACCTCTCGCATAAAGGATTTATAAATCCAAAAAATTACACTCAAATCCAAATCCAAATCCAGATGTCGTAAAGGCTTGCCAAACGTCGAATTTGGATTTAAAGATCCAAATTCACCTCCAAATCCAAATCCAAGGCGTATCCAAACGGCCCCTGAAGGTTTCATCAAATGTCCAAGGACACTCCTTAGCAGTAGGGCCAATATGACATTTCAACCTACATAGTTTAGATAGCTGAGTATTTTTGTTAGTGAAAATGCCATTTGTTGTGGGTTTTATTTTCCATTTTTTTATGTAGGATGCTTCTGTTGGCGTCCCGTTTATGGCTCCTACCCCTGCCCCTGCCCCTGCTCCAGTCCTTGCCTCAATGACTCTTGCCTCCAATAAATCGGTAAGCGTCCAACTTTTGCTTGGAAATCTTACAAATGCAAATCCAAACCTTATTTTTCAAGGTTTAATTTTTCTTCGATACCTTCCTTTTTGTCAAACAAGTATTATAACATAAGAGCTCAAACACCTATATTTGCTTTCATTTCTTATGTTTGATTCATTCATTTCGTTTGCTATTATTAGATAAGATATCGTGAATAAAATTCAATTAGGATTATGTACAAACAACACCCGGATTGAATCTTACCAAAACAATATCAGGTCAGACATAGAACATAATTATTTTATGTAGACATTTGATCTGGCAGGCAACAACCAAACCATATGTAAGATTAAGGGCTACAAATGTCATTGTTTTAGATTATCTGAGACGAGACATTATAGATCAAGAGGATGACATCATCAGATCAAGGATCGTCTTTATGCGAAAATCCAAATATTCATTTCATTTAAGCTCTTATTTGTAATGCCATTTTGATCTTGGAATATCATCTCAACTATTTAGACATTAATAGAAACAAGGAAGGTGACAATCATAGCGTTAGAAAATATGGAAAAACTCATATAAAATGTAGATACAAATGTATTACAAATAGTCGGCCTCACCTTTGTATGATATATACCATTCTTTATTTTTCACCATTTAATATCTTTTCGATCTAGAGTAGTTAAATCATATTATTCTTTATTGCAGGTTCAGAATTTATCCTTTTATTTCCAAATCTCGATAAATTATAATATTTAACCTATTTATATAATAAATAACTATTTTGTTCAATATCTTTCTCTTGCATGACCCTACCCAAATATAAAACTCTTACAATTACTCCACCCATCTATTTTGTTCTTTAATCAATTTTCAATTTCTTTTTCTTTTGAGATAATTATTAAAAAAATGCAAACATTTGCTGAAATTGTGAATCAAGAGTAGAGTTGTTAAAATAAAAAAAGAGGGGTTGTCAGGTGCTTTTAGAGTGCTTTAGGACAAGAATACCCTCCTTGCTTTTCCCTCCACCTTGTAGCTCTAATCCCCATGCACTTTTCACCTACCTCATTTTCACCTTTTACCTTCTTCTTCCCTAAGCCATCCAAACATGAGAAACTCCATTGAAGCTGTAGACACCCAATTTTGTCAAGGCGGTACTAATGATAGGTGTCGCGAGGAAGAACCTTATGACGAGTCCCAGAGCACCAGTTAGGTTTCTCTTAATCTCTCTTTAGGGTATTTACAAAAGGGAATAAATTCTGAAAATGATCTTATCCCGGGGAAGCAATCGAAAAATCTATTTTTACGCAGCATCCGCCTTTTCGGCAACCAGAAAGCCTGTTTTACATAGCACTCGACTTTTTTTGGCAAATCAAATGATACTTTATCTTTCAAAACCAAGCAATATTAGGTTCATTGGAAAGTACGTGAAACGACGAATCCAACGCACATGACTGCGCGTAAATCCGAGTTCAAACGAAAAAGTTATGCACGTTTTAAAAACGAGCAGTAAAAGAGGCAAAAACCACCAAATTCGCCCAGGGCGAATTTTGACCGACTTTGGCACAAAATATCTACCCCCCCCCCCGAAAAAAAAAAACCCTATAAATAGGAGGGGGGGTAAGGGTTTCTCATTCCTCTTCTCCCTCTCTCTCCTCTTTTTGGGGTTTTCTCTCCCCTCTTTTGGTGTATACACCATCCTTCGATGTATTTCTATACACTGAACTCCTGCAGAAATTTCAGAAAAACACCTAATTAGCTTACTTTTTAGAAGAGAGAAAGTAGAGAAACACTAGGTAGCTCACACCGGGCGTCGGCACTCCGCCGAAATTCCAAAGGTTCGGAGCGACATCCTCTTTTTACGCCGTTGTTCTATTGAATTTTGCAGAACTGCGAGCTACTTTTCAATAGTAGCTATTGTTCTGCCGAAATTTCGACAACTTCAGAGCTCTTTCAGCCGCATAGCGTCGTTACGCTACCGAAATCTCGTCAGCTTCAGAGCTCATATTCTCCAAACAGCGCAGTAACGCTGCCCAATTATACTGGTAAAATAACATTAATTTACCATCTATCTGCAATTTCATTTACAAAGTAAGGTACAAGGTGGTGGCATCATAAGTTCACCGTGGTTAAGCCCAAAGAGCTTATGATATAAATCCCCTACCTTTCTTTTTATTTCTGCAATTTACAGCTTTCTGTAATTTCCTTTACAAGTAAAATACAAGGTGGTGACGTCATAAAATCTTAGTCGCACAGCTGAGCAAATTATAATATAAACCCCTCTGCCTTTCTTTTACTTTAGCAATTTACAGCTTTCTGTAATTTCCTTTACAAGTAAAGTACGAGGTGGTGACGTCATAAAATCTTGGTCGCACGGCTTAGCAAATTATGACATAAATCCCTCTGCTTTTCTTTTACTTTCCGCACTGTATTTTTCCGTTAGATTTGGCGACTCAATTGGGATTAGTTGCAATTCCCTCATTGGGTTTGTGACATATGGTCTCAAACGGGACTAAGTCGTAACCGCTTATTTTCGGCGTTTTTCCTTTACTTTCAATAATGTCTTTTCCGTTAGATTTGGCGACTCAATTGTGATCAGTTGTAATTCCCTCCTTGGGTTTGTGACATATGGTCTCAAACGAGACTAAGCCACAACCGCTTATTTTCTGATTTTTTCTGTACATTCATTTCATTTACGCCCTGAAATTAAGCATAACCAAAATAAAGGATAAAAAGATAACTTATCATGATTCAAATTCTTCGAAAAATGCCAATCCAAGTGAAGAGACCAGATTAATCCGGGCAAGGGGGGTGCCTAACACCTTCTTCGATTGTCACCATAACCCTTACCCAGATATTTGTGAGGATCATGCCTTAAGGCAAACAGAGCAAAGTATAAGGTTCTACGTCCAAAGCAAAGGAACCCATGATTACTATTCTTCCAATGAAATTCGAGTCGTTACTCATTTCCTTGGAATAATAGACACGAGTCCTAGGCCCTAACCTAGGTGGCGACTCTGAGTTTCTCTATCTTGCGAAGTTAGGACCACGGTTCCGAGTTCTGAAGCAGCACAGATCAAATAACACTCCCATAAAAACCCGATGTGGTGATCCCCTGTCGTGCTGCGCAACACGGGAAAAAATCGGATACCACAAAAGCTTGCCATTGCCATACATTAGAAAGTCCATTGCCATTGCCATTTGAAAAAAAAAACTCCATTGGTTCTCTTTAGTTTGCTTTGGGTGATAAACGTATGCTCCGGTTGGTCCATTCTCCTCCACTTAGGTTTTACATGTTCTTTTCATGTTTTTCTGTTTTTTGTGATTTGGTTTATTTTCATCCTCTTTACAATGGTGTCTTTGTTTGGTTACATATATATATATTGACCTCTCTCTCTCTCAGTTTCAAATGATTAAATAGTGGTTCCAAGAATGTAAATTATGGTTCCAAGAGTGTAAATAGGGTTCATACATTGTAATAGTATTTCACTGGTTGTAAAAGTGATCATGAGTGTATTAATAGTGGTTCAAGTACTCATAATCAGTATGTATACAATCAGAACCATTATGTAGACCTCGGAACCACAATTTAGTGGTTTCGATTGATTAAATAGTGGTTCAAAGAGTGTAAATTATGGTTCCAAGAGTGTAAATAGGGGTTCATACATTGTAAAAGTATTTTAGTGGTTCCAAAAGTGATTATAAGTGTATTAATATTGGTTTAGGTACTCAAAATCAGTATGTGTACAATCAGAACCATTATGTAGACACCGGAACCATAATTTAGTGGTTTCGATTGATTAAATAGTGGTTCTAAGAGGGTAAATTATGGTTCCAAGTGTAAAAATAAGGGTTCATACATTGTAATAGTATTTCAGTGGTTCCAAAATTGATCATAAGTGTATTAATAGTGGTTTAGGTATTCAAAATCAGTATGTATATAATCGGAACCACTATGTAAACATCGGAACCACAATTTAGTGGTTTCGATAATTAAATAATGGTTCCAAGAGTGTAAATTATGGTTCCAAGTGTAAAAATAGGGGTTCATACATTAAAATAGTATTTCATTGGTTGCAAAAGTGATAATGAGTGTATTAATAGTGGTTTAGGTACTCATAATCAGTATGTATACAATGGGAACCATTATGTAGACCTCGGAACCACAATTTAGTGGTTTCGATTGATTAAATAGTGGTTCCAAATGGTGTAAATTATGGTCCCAAGAGTGTAAATTGGGGTTCATACATTGTAATAGTATTTCATTGGTAGTAAAAGTGATCATGAGTGTATTAATAGTGGTTTAAGCACTCATAATCAGTATGTATACACTTGGAACCATTATGTAGACCTCGGAACCACAATTTAGCAGTTTCGATTAATTAAATAGTGGTTCCAAGAGTGTAAATTATGGTTCCAAGAGTGTAAATAGTGGTTCATACATTGTAATAGTATTTCATTGGTTGTAAAAGTGATCATGGGTGTATCATTAGTGGTTTAAACACTCATAATCAGTAAATAAACACTTGGAACCACTATTTATACGTCGGAACCACACTTGAAAACACTCAAAATGTTGACCTTGCATCCTTGGACAAACTCGCATTGTTTTGGGGACCCTTGTTGCTACACATGATACTTACATTGGTAGAATTTAGACCTTATAGCCACTATTTGGCCAGAGGTGTACATGTTTTCGAACATCAATTTTAATTTTGACACTCTTTTCATACTGGAACCACACTTTTGATTATGGAACCACTCTTTTGATATTGGAACTACTATTTCTCACATAGGAACCACTCTTTTAATACTAGAACCATTTCGTTCGGGAGTCCGAATGACCTTTTGGACTTCCGATAGGAGTCCAGTAGTTTGTGATGGAAGTGGTACCCAATCGGGAGTCCGACTCGGACTTTCGATTATTTCCGTCGGACTCCCGATTGGGTATCATTTCCATCAGAAACTACTAGACTCCTATCGAAAGTCCGAAAGGTCATTCGAACTCTTGAACAAAGTGGTTCCAGTTTGAAAGAATGGTTCCAATATTAAAAGAGTGGTTCCATGATGAAAAGAGTGGTTCCAATATCAAAAGAGTGGTTCTAGTCTGAAAAGAGTGGTTTTTTCATTATGAAAAGAGTGGTTCTAATATCAAAATAGTGGTTTCAGTATGAAAAGAGCGGTTCCTAAGTTAGAAATAATAGTTCTGTTTCCAAGATAGTGGTTCCATTATTTAAAAAAGTGCTAGCGGTAGTACTGGTTCCATTAATCCAATCAGACCAAAACTGATACACATAGTACCTTAGGGTGCTCGTAATATTCCATCAAAATTTAGGAGTGTTTCCCAAACCCTAGTGACAAAATTCGAAGCCATTTTATAGTGAAAACATAGAGAACAACAACCTACTGATCTTGGATTATTCTGAAAACTATACCATTGCGTCCGAAATGCCGAAAAACTTAAGGGTACAGTTCAGAACTTTTTCTGTTTATGATCCTAAACCCAAGAAAAGTTGGAATATTCAGTGCCCAAGAAAAGCAGAGATTCGCGGAAAAGCAACCTACAGGTCTCACATTGTTACGAAACCAGTACCATTGCGTCCGGAATGCCGAGAAAAGGTAGGGTATAATTGAAAACTTTTCTTGAATATCAGATTTAAGGGCCCAAATTTATGCTTGAAAAGAATTCGAGAAAAGGACAAAATACAAAAAGCATCACGATGACTAGCGTGTCATGGTGATGCACCCACATCGTGACTCTAAGTCGATAACACACCTTTTATTATTTATTTATGGGAAAATTATTAAAAAAGTTAGAGGTGAAAGGGCATTGGGATTAGAGCCCTAAAAGGTGGAGGGAAAAGCAAGAAGGGTATTCTTGTCCTAAGGGAGTTTAAAAAGTACCTGACAGCCCCTCTTTCACGCTTTTAATAACTCTACCCTTGATTCACAATTTCAGCAAAAGTTTGCATTTTTTTTAATAATTTTCCCTTTTCTATTTTATCTTAAATTACTTCCTTACCATTCATCTCACGGTTGGTTTTGCTAGTCTTGTCTTAAGGACAATGGGTTTTGACCCATGCCTCACCCTATAAGTGTTTTTACTCTTAATTTTGATAATTTTGATATTTTGTACTAATACTATGTGTTTTGGCTTGTGCCTCAACTGATTGTTTCATACTCTCAACTTTGATATTAATAATATTTATTTAGTTAGTTTAGTTACTTACTCGACAAAGCAATATATACAAAAGGTATTATTCATTATATATTCGATATTAGAGATTTACGTTTATAATTCCAACAATATATCTAGAACGCCGTTGATCCGAAGGATAACCGTTTTGGGCAAATGTTGTGAACCCATTAATCCGATGATCAGAAGCCCTTGATCCATCAAACTTGGTTTACAGTTTGGCCATGAAAACCTAGGAGATTGATTTTTTTTTGTAGTCCTTTTTATCTTATGCATGGGTGTAGACACCTGTAGACACCCCATTTTGACCGGACCCAAGTTCGCTGTGCTTGGGCGAAGCCCCATCTAATCACCAAGTTAGGATCTCGAATTGCACCCTAAGCTAGGTTAGGGTCCCCCATAGGTCCCCGTAAAATTTCATTGAAATCCGACCCGATTTGTCAAATAAGACGAGCCGGGAGAGGGTGCATAGTACAAATCCAAAGGGGGGTGAATTATCTGCAGAATGGGATATCCAGTTGAAGAGGGGGGTGAGTTATCCTGTGATGGTCGCGCCCAGGCCAAATAAGACAACAATGGCGGGCGCGACTCATCCATTTTTGTGCGCCCATCAAATGGGGGTGCAGATATCAACAGGTTATTTTAACCTATATAAAAAAAATCAAAAAACGAAGGGGGAGGAGCTCATTGGTAAAAGACAAAAAAAAAGATAGAGAGAGAGAGGAAGAGGGGAGCTCATTTCTACAAAAAAAAAAAAAAAAAAAAAAAAAAAAAAATACAGAGAAAGGGAGAGAGAGAGCTTCTCCTCCGGCAACGGTGCCGGAGCTCCGATCGGATCGGCCACCACCTCATCTTTGCCTCCATCCTATTTCTGCAACCCAACTCCTCCGACCACATCCCACCGGAGCCGCCCATATTTTCCCTCATCACCACCTCCGATCGAGCTTTCACCCAATCACAACCACCAACAGCCACCACCTCCATTGATTCCGGCAAGCTTGCCGGAATCCGATCACCACCGTCGAACCATCTCCACCTTCTCCTTCATTTTCCCCTTTTCTCCTCTGCAAAACCCAAACCACCACTATTCGGCCATTTCCAGCCCTACCACCATCTCCTCCACCCCACTTCCAACTTCTTCTTCTTCATTTTATTTTATTTTTTTTATTTTTAAAAAAAGAAAAGAAAAAAAAAGAAGGAGAGATCTGCAGAGAGAAAAGAGAGAGAGAGAGAAGGATCTTCTTCTCCGACAGAAATTTCGTCGGAGTCCGATCATCACCACCTCCGACCGGCTATGCCGGAATCCGGCCCCAACTCCGGCCACCCTTACGCTCAGGTATTTTCATTTTTTATGTTTATTTATTTATTTATTTTTAATTTTTTTTTGTCGTTTCATCATTGCATGTTTGACTGTTCGTTGATTATTAATATTAAATTATCGAGAATAGTAACAGCTGTTTGAATAGTAATAGGATTAAATTTTTATTTTCGTGAATAGTAAAGGTTGCGTGAACAGTACCAGGTCGATTAATATTATTAAATCATTATTTTCGTCGATTAATATTATTAAATTATTAATTTTGTCGGTGATTAATTATTGTTTTTTGACCGTAATGATTATTTTATTTAAATTATTATTTTTGTCGGTTATTAATATTATTAAATTATTAATTTTTTTGACCGCGATGATTACTATTAATTAAGTATTATTATTTTTCTTTCGGTGGAATATTTAATTGTTATTTCGTTTTCAATTACCGATGTGGGACCCGTTTGTGTGGGGCCCGCCGATGTGGGGCCCGCTGATGTGGGGCCCGCTATTGTGGGGCCCGCCGATGTGGGACCCGTTTGTGTGGGGCCCGCCGATGTATGAATAGTACTTTTGAATAGTACTTTTGAATAGTACTTTTGAATAGTACTTTTGAATAGTACTTTTGAATAGTACTTTTGAATAGTACTTTTGAATAGTACTTTTGAATAGTACTTTTGAATAGTAGCTTTGAATAGTAGCTTTGAATAGTAGCTTTGAATAGTAGCTTTGAATAGTAGCTTTGAATAGTAGTTTTGAATAGTAGTTGTCAATAGTAATTATAAATAGTAGTTTTGTATGCTTTATTTGCTCATCACATTTACTCAAACTTAATCTAACAAAATCTGAAGGCATCATAGATTGCGCGAACTTATTGCACACACTTACATCACTTTCATCTAAACTCCTGCATCTCACATGCACACACATCCTATTTTAGGAACCCGGAGTGTTATCTAGCATGGTTGACTGGGATTTCATCACCTGGTGCCTCTGTGCTAGAGAAGCATTCCACCCTTAGCCTAGTACCTTTATGGTACGTAAACGGATCTCTTGTTCACGTACTGATACGCCGGACACTGGTACAGTATATCGAACATGGATTCGCGCTAAGGGAACTCTTGGCCTTACCCCTAGATTAACCCACACATGCATGTAGTATACGAACACATGTGCATCACGTGTGTAAGCCTAGTTTAGGATATCCTACCCATTTGTGTCTAGATTAGGCCGTAGTCCATCTTCCAATGGCTACGATCGGTCCTAGGTACACAAACAAAGTCATGAGTCAAGATCCTCTCTCCACTCCGCTAGATTATGGTTAGGGTTGATGCCTTCAGGTAACACTGATAAAATGTGCGAAGATTAAAAAACTTTTCCTTTGGGGTTAGGATGTAAATCCCATTCATTTCCAAAGATCTCATAGGATTAGTCATTCATGATCCATCCGTTGAAAGCAATCTTATGCTATCTCATCTCATCTTGATCACAGATTTTCAATCTTATATTATCTGATTTGACTCGTGTTTTCATCTCTTTTAGAGAGTCTTTGACTCATTTATCCTTTAGTTGGTGTTAGTGGAGTCTTTGACTCGTGTTTCTTTTCCTTTAGAGAGTCTTTGACTCATATATCCTTTAGTCGGTGTTAGTAGAGTCTTTGACTCGTGTTTTCATCTCTTTTAGAGAGTCTTTGACTCATTTATCCTTTAGTTGGTGTTAGTAGAGTCTTTGACTCATGTTTCTTTTCCTTTAGAGAGTCTTTGACTCATTTAGCCTTTAGTTGGTGTTAGTAGAGTCTTTGACTCGTGTTTCTTTTCCTTTAGAGAGTCTTTGACTTATATATCCTTTAGTTGGTGTTAGTGGAGTCTTTGACTCGTATTTTCATCTCTTTTAGAGAGTCTTTGACTCATTTATCCTTTAGTTGGTGTTAGTGGAGTCTTTGACTCGTATTTCTTTTCCTTTAGAGAGTCTTTGACTCATATATCCTTTAGTTGGTGTTAGTGGAGTCTTTGACTCGTATTTTCATCTCTTTTAGAGAGTCTTTGACTCATTTATCCTTTAGTTAGTGTTAGTGGAGTCTTTGACTCGTATTTCTTTTCCTTTAGAGAGTCTTTGACTCATATATCCTTTAGTTGGTGTTAGTGGAGTCTTTGACTCGTGTTTTTCATCTCTTTTAGAGAGTCTTTACTCATTAATCCTTTAGTTAATGTTAGTGGAGTCTTTGACTCGTGTTTCTTTTCCTTTAGAGAGTCTTTGACTCATTTATCTTTTAGTTGGTGTCATTGGAGTCTTTGACTCGTGTTTCCGTTTTTAGAGAGTCTTTGACTCATCTGTTTTATTTGCAGTATTATTAGAGAGTCTTTGACTTCGTTATCTCATTTCAGTGTTATCAGTTGCTCTTATTAGAGAGTCTTTGACTCGTTTATCCTTTAGTCGCTTTTATTAGAGAGTCTTTGACTCATTTATTCTCCAGTTACTGTCATTAGAGAGTCTTTGACTCATTTGCTCTTATAATAGTATTATTAGAGCATAGTTGATTTGCCGTAAGTGTTTGATAGGTAGAGAGTTCGTTTCGAACTACGTTGGCTTGATCCTCTTCCACGAGGTACGTAGTGCAGCTTGGGATCCACATCCCAAGTCCAGCCAAACCTTTAAAAATAAAAATTTTAAATCTTTCAAAGTTACAAAAATATTCAAACCATTTTGAAAAAGATCTTCCTCTAGAGTTAGGAGTATGTCCTAGCTGTTTAGGTAGTGTTCTAGAGTTAGGAGTTTGTCTTGATTTGTATTGATATGGTATGTCCTGTCGTGTGAGTGTCCCTAGAGTTAGGAGGCCTCGAGTCGATCGGTTAGACATTTAGTCGAACCGATGGCTAGACTAGGCATATAGTCATCCCGTGGTTTTCATTAGGTTGCACGGCCTAGTTACACATAGGATTGTAGGAACCACCTGCATTAGCTTAAGGCTAATCAATCTGCATTTAGTTAGGGCATATAGGATGTCCTAAAATTCACCATTCATTGGAATTTAAATAATAGTTCAAGAAGCTTTAATAACTAGTCCGGTCTTTTAGATCGAGTCTAGGATAGAGGTCTAGGTGTCTTAGGCATCATAATTTTGAATAGGGCATCGAACTACGTGGGCTCTGTGGACCCCGATCCGGAGAGGACGACGAGTGCGGCGAGGGACGCGAGGTCCCCACAGCAATCCTCTAAGATCTCCACAATGTGAAGGAGAGCTCTGCCAAGGAACTCTCGAAACGGATGCCACCCTCACAGCATAGCACGAGTGGCGATATAAAAAAGAAAGAGATATGTCTCGATCCGGAACCGAGGTTCGAAACCGAGACATACCTGAAATAAACTCAGAGTCGCCATCCATGGATAGGCCATGGAACCCTAAAATCAAATCCTCTGTGCAATGGATAACCAGAAATATATATGGGTCCGTGCCTGGTTACGAATGGGGAAGGTCTGAGAGCACCCCCAATTCGCCCGAGTGCAAGCACTTGGTCTCTTATGCCATTTTCATTAATTCCAAAGAAGTTTGAGTAAAAATCATGTGAAATGGGAACAATCCTCAGGAATCGTCTACCTAAGCATGCATTTCCTGAGAATGGAGAAATAAACACGTAAAATGAAATGAAAAATGTGTCACCTAAGCAAAGCTAGGTTATGAGCGACATGCCTAATGGGTGTCTAAGTTTCTGGTGGACACGCACATGCAAGCTACAACCAAAGGTATAGTATCAGTACAAGAAAGTAAGAAAACATATCAAAACATGAGACACAAATCTATGCTATGTATGACGGGACAAGACAAGTCCTAACTCTAATGCAGGACTGGACTCGGACCAGAATGGCCATCCATCCTAGCTGCGCTACGTATCCCGGCCTCGGGAAGAATCGGAGCCCACGTAGTTCGATGCCCTATTCTAAATTATGATGCCTAAGACATCTAGCCCTCTATCCTAGACTCGATCTAAAAGACCGAACCAGTTATTAAAGCTTCTTGTATGATTATTAAAATTCCAGTGAATTGTGGATTTTAGGACACCCTATATGCCCTAACTAATGCAAGTTGATTAGCCTTAGGCTAATGCAGGTGGTTCCTACAATCCTATGTGTAACTAGGCTGTGCAACCTAATGAAAACCACGGGCTGACTATATGCCTAGTCTAGCCATCGGTTCGACTAAATGTCTAACCGATCGACTCGAGGCCTCCTAACTCTAGGGACACTCACACGACAGGACATACCATATCAATACAAATCAAGACAAACTCCTAACTCTAGAACACAACCTAAACAGCTAGGACACACTCCTAACTCTAAAGGAAGATCTTTTTGAAAATGGTTTGAATATTTTTGTAATTTTCAAAGGTTTAAAATGTTTATTTTTAAAGGTTTGGCTGGACTTGGGATGTGGATCCCAAGCTGCACTACGTACCTCGTGGAAGAGGATCAAGCCAACGTAGTTCGAAACGAACTCTCAAACTACGCTTATAAAAGAAAACACTCAACACTTTAGATTTTTTTAAGGTTTTTGATGTTTTCAAATGTTTTTTGAGTTTTAAATTTCTAATTTTTTTTGGATTTTAAAGCTTTTCCAATGCTCAGGACCTTAAAATATTTTTAATCTTAAAGGGAACACGCAAGTAATACCACAAACTAGGGCAAAGCCCTAAAGCAAAAGGGGAAACCCCGAATAAGCAATTAGCGTCTCAAAGAGACAAACCACAACAAGAAAGATAGCGTCCCAAGAAGAGAGAAAACGATCCAAGATCCCAAGCAAGCAAAGCTCTAATAAGACTGAGTTAGCCTCTAATCAAAAGCGAAGTAATCAACAACTCTAAAGGAGAAACTCCGAACTAACAACACTAAAGAGGGGAACAAATGAGTCAGAGACTCTCTAATACTACAACTTAGAGGAGGAATGAGTCAAAGACTCCCAAATAACGCCAACAGAAGAACCAATGAGTCAAGGACTTCCTAGTAATACAACAAAAGAACGAATGAGTCAAAGACTCTCTAAAAGAAATGGAAACATGAGTCAAAGACTCCAATAACACCAACTAAAGGATAGATGAGTCAAAGACTCTCTAAAAGAAAAGGAAACACGAATTTGCACATTTTATCAGTGTTACCTGAAGGCATCGACCCTAACCATAATCTAGCGGAGTGGAGAGAGGATCTCGACTCATGACTTTGTTTGTGTACCTAGGACCGATCGTAGCCATTGGAAGATGGACTACGGCCTAATCTAGACACAAATGGGTAGGATATCCTAAACTAGGCTCACACACGTGATGCACATGTGTTCGTATACTACATGCATGTGTGGGTTAATCTAGGGGTAAGGCCAAGAGTTCCCTTAGCGCGAATCCATGTTCGATATACTGTACCAGTGTCCGGCGTATCAGTACGTGAACAAGAGATCCGTTTACGTACCATAAAGGTACTAGGCTAAGGGTGGAATGCTTCTCTAGCACAGAGGCACCAGGTGATGAAATCCCAGTCAACCATGCTAGATAACACTCCGGGTTCCTAAAATAGGACGTGTGTGCATATGAGATGCAGGGGTTTAGATGCAAGTGATGTAAGTGTGTGCGATAAGTTCGCGCAATCTATGATGCCTTCAGGTTTTGTTAGATTAAGTTTGAGTAAATGTGATGAGAAAATAAAACATACAAACTAATCACAGCATCAGGATTTTACAAAGGAAATCAGTGATTCCTAAGGTTTCTATTTTAATAATTTAATGATTGAATATGTGATGGAATATTATGATCTGGAAATTTTTAAAACAATTTGATTTTAATTCAATTTACTCAAGGATTTTAAAAGGTTTCAATTCAGATTGTAGATTTACACATCAACATATAACAAATCTTTTCAGAACAAGATGAAATTTTTACAGTAACTTCTCCTTAATTATATAAGATTATAATAAAAATTTCATAGATTTTAAATGTGGTTTGCTATTAGTGTTTCAATGTTGAAAGTTTCTGTCCAGATTGTGAATTAACACAGTAACGTATAGCAAATCAATTCAAAACAATATGAAATTTCTATAGTATGTGTATTACAATAAGAAAGGATTACTGTAAAAGTTTCATAAATTTTAAAAATGATTTACTATTAATTTACGATTTTACAAATATCCATCCAGATTATGAATTAACAAAGAAACACATAGTAAATCAAATCCAAATCAGTTTAAACTTTATGAAAACATGTAATTCCAGTAGTAATTATCAAACAAATATTTTCAGAAGTTTTCATTGCAATTTACTATTTTTATCAGATTTAATACAGCATGCATGATTTTACGTAAAAAATCATAAACAAATATCCAACAGCAACCAAAAATCTTGAAAAATTCACGGGAGATTAGATTAGATTTAATTTGCATCTCATCCAAATTTCACTTTTGAAAACATTATAGAGTTTTTGAAAATTGGTTTTTTCCAAAAATACCCCTAGAGTTAAATGAATTTTTAAACCCTTTAAATCAAATCAAGAATTCATAAAGAAATTCGTACTAATTCAAAATCTTACAATTATGTTATGTTTAAATTTTCATTGATTTTGGATCTATGTTGACATCTTCTTAAATTCAATCTTTAGAATTTTACCCCTTTGAGGGTAAAGTTCAAAAGGTCAAATTACGGTCAAAACGAAGTCAAAATTCTTCGAAATTCCAGATTTCTACACTTCTTAATGTTCAAAACACTCAGAGATTGAAAAAAACATATTTTGAATAACAATAAGAAAAAATAAAAATAAATCACAAATTCAATCCTAGCATGCTTCTAGTTTAAGATATATGAAAGAGGGTTTTGGAATACCAACCTTGCTAGCTCTCCTTGTCTCTAGGGTAAGTAATCCTCGGATATACGCTTTGTCTTACCCTTTCAATTAGCAAAGAAAACCCCAAAAAAAAATGTTGCCGCCGATCCGTTCCGCCGTCTTCACTTTCTCTTAGAGGGAAGGATTGGGAGGTGATTGGGAGAGATAATGGAAGAAGAATATAGGGAAAGGGATTGGAGGGAGTGATTGGAAGAGATAATGGAAGAGAAAAAGATAATGGAAGATAAATCTCTCCTTTTCTCCCCTTTTTTTCTATGGATGGGAAGGAAGATATATATAGGGAGAGAAAGAGAGAGAGAGAGATGTGTTGGTGGAGAGCTCATCATGTTGTCCCTCTTAGTGGAGAATCCATCATCATTCTTCTTAGTGGAGGGCCCATCATGTTTCTTAGTGGAGAATCCATCATCATTCTTCTTAGTGGAGGGCCCATCATGTTTCTTAGTGGAGAATCCATCATCATTCTTCTTAGTGGAGGGCCCATCATGTTTCTTAGTGGAGAATCCATCATCATTCTTCTTAGTGGAGGGCCCATCATGTTTCTTAGTGGAGAATCCATCATCATTCTTCTTAGTGGAGGGCCCATCATGTTTCTTAGTGGAGAATCCATCATTATTGTTCTTAGTGGAGGGCCCATCATGTTTCTTTAGTGGAGAATCCATCATTATTGTTCTTCATAAGAGGCCTCACAAGAGGCCCTACTGAGGCCCCACAATGTGGGCCCCACAACGCGGGCCCCACAACGTGGGCCCCACAATGTGGGCCCTCGGTTGATTCGAATTTTAAACAAATGTTCAATGCGGGCCCACCAAACGGGTCCAAATTCTCCCTCGCTTGGATTCTTATGAATAATCTCTCTCAACCTCTCACGGAAAAAATGCGAAACATGGCGGAAATGATCGGATGGGGTTTCTCCCAAGCATAGCGAACTTGGGTCCGGTCAAAATGGGGTGTCTACAGATGCCCCTCTTTGGCAGAGCGTGTGTAACACGCGAATGGCAAAGCTGAACAGACGACACATTTTGACTGACCCGAAACCAAAACAAAGCAAATTTTTGGGTTTTCAGTTTTAAAACGATATTCACAAAGATAAAACTCTACTAACAATAGGGAGATAGTCTCTCACCGACTCTTAACTCGGCAACTAAGACATCTCAAAGAGATAGTCTCTCCCTAATAATCATGACTCGACTAATTAATAAAAAACGAACGAACGATTACAAAAACACAAACATTTTTTCTTTTTCTTTTTTTTTATATATCAGGCTAAGCCAAAGTAAACATAACAATTGCTCCAAGAGCACCAACCAAAGAAACAAGTCAATCACTTCAATCACTCAAAGAGCTTCCATTTTCTTTTTTAATTTTTTAGAAACCACATTGCAATTTGTCCAAGACAAGTATAATTCGAAACACTCAAAGAGTTTTTTTTTTTTTAGAAACCTGCAAAAATAGGCCAAAGACCAATGTATTGAAACTCGTCCAAAACAAGTTCAAAACCAAACACTCAAAGAGTTTTTCCTTTTTAGAAACCTGCAAAAATAGGCCAAAGACCAATGTATTGAAACTCGTCCAAAACAAGTTCAAAACCAAACACTCAAAGAGTTTTTCCTTTTTAGAAACCTGCAAAAATAGGCCAAAGACCAATGTATTGAAACTCGTCCAAAACAAGTTCAAAACCAAACACTCAAAGAGTTTTTTTTCTTTTTAGAAACCTGCAAAAATAGGCCAAAGACCAATGTATTGAAACTCGTCCAAAACAAGTTCAAAACCAAACACTCAAAGAGTTTTTTTTTTTAAATCATGCCGATCAGTCAAAGACTCGACCAATTATTAGGGTAATCGAATATTCAAGCTAAACTCAAACTTCTAATACCCGAGGCGAGACTAAGTCTCAAGCCCAGCGATAGTTATACAGATCATTGCTGAAAATAAATCTGTGTAACTATCCGAGTAACTCTGACTCCTCTCTTTCAAGGTAGCGAATCACTCCGGATCATGCGGTTCTGCTAAACAGTTCCACGTAAATCCAAATTCGTAGGTCCTGCTAAACAGTCCCCTACAAACCTCTTCGCAGATACACATGACTCCTAACACGTTAGGAAGCTGCACATTGCGGGACGATGATTAGGTAAGTCACCACTTGACATTACACTACTAATCATCTGGGTACTAAGTACCAGAGGCGAGACTAAGTCTCAAGCCTAGCGATAGTTATACAGATCATTACTGAAAATAAATCTGTTTAACTATCCGAGTAACTCTGACTCCTCTCTTTCAAGGTAGCGAATCACTCTGGATCACGCGGTTCTGCTAAACAGTTCCACATAAACCCAAATTCGTAGGTCCTGCTAAACAGTCCCCTACAAACCTCTTCGCAGATACACATGACTCCTAACTCGTTAAGAAGCTGCACATTGCGGAACGATGATTAGGTAAGTCACTACTTGACATTACACTACTAATCATCGGGGTACTAAATACCCGGGAGAAGGAAGAAAAGACCAATCCGTGTAACACAGGATCGGAAATATTTTCCTTATTAAAACATTTCAAAAAGACCAAACCGTGTAACACAGGTTCGATAATTTCCATCTCTATTAAAATCTTTCAAAAGGACCAAACCGTGTAACACAGGTTCGGTAATTTCTATCTCTGTTAAAAACTTTCAAAACGACCAAACTGTGTAACACAGGTTCGGTAATTTCAAACTCTGTTAAAATCTTTCAAAAAGACCAAACCGCGTAACGCAAGTTCGGTAATTTCAAACTCTGTTAAAATCTTTCAAAAGGAATGAAGAATTTACCATCTTTGATCGATTTCACTAATGGGCCAGTCATCTCTTACCAAGAATAACTAGGAGCGCATGATCTTTGCTGAAAGCAAAACTCAAATAGATTGATGAGATTTTCAGGTGCTGACTCTCTTTAACAGGTGAGAAGCATTTTGATGAGGTTTGAAGGATGCAGGAGTAGATTTTATACTCCGCTGGGAATTAAAGTTTCTGAAACTGACTCCAAAAGAAACAATTGGATCAAGGAATTCAACTCAAAGAGCATGTTCAAGCTTCTCTGCTTTCTATTTGCTAAGAATAGATATCCCAGTTATCATTGTGTAATATCTTTTATGACGTAAGTCATAAAAGATGCCCCTAGTATGATGTGCTTCCATGACAAAGTCTTAAGAAGGCAGAACCAAGGTAAGTAGAAAAAATTTGAGTTTGCATGGGTTCTTTCTTTGGTATAGTGGTAAAACCAACTCTACAAAGGCTGAACGTAAGAATTCTTCATTTTGCTCAGTGTTTGAGGCTTTGATGTTTCAGGCAGGTCAGAATAAAAAATCTCTTGCCCTTCTTTGATTCTTAAACCAGGATCTACTCTAGATTTTTCTTTACATTTTGGAAGGTGTACACCCATTCTCTTCAGTGCCAAACACTTTTGATTCTAAAAGAAAATAATGATAAACAAGGAACAGACTCCTGAGGACTCTTTCAAAGAAGACTTACAATATTAAAGGGACTTGACTAAATTCTGATTCATCCTTAGATAAAATGTGTTATTTTTTTAAATGGTAAGGTCAGCCACTCTTAGAGTACTCTCAAAACTATGTCAAGATGACCTAATTTCCTCCATCGGGATCTCCGTCATGGTTGTTACCCCTTTCGGATTGCTCGGTCTTAATGCCCCTAGTTTAAAAAAGTGTCAAAATAAGTCTCGCTGACACTACTCGGATTCCAGGATTCTGCCCTGTGCAGAGGTGGCTTCTCCGTCTCCCTGATTTCTCTCTTCAAAAGAAGTCATAACTTTTGCTTTCCAAGCTTTCAGTCTGAAAGACCACTTATCTCAACTTTTGCTTGTACTCAAACTTGGGAATTCTACGTAACTGAGGAACTCCTTCTGCTTCTATTCAACTCAACTGTTCATGGGAAGTCTTTGCCCTTGACTGGATTACCTCTTCAAGTTTTCAATCCAGCAGACCACTACCCTGACTTTTTGCATAAGCTAACTCTTTTGGCTGTTAACTTAGCAAATGTATATCTCTAGGCCGCCCTTTCGGGTTTTCAACCTAGTGGGTCTTCAGACTCTCATTCTTTTCTTTCTATTTTTCTTTTCATTCGCCTTGAACCTTTGCTTGTTTCACCAGAAGGACTTTCTAGGTGGGCTTGGGTTTGAAAGGGTTGAATACCTAAGGTTCTAAAGATTTGAACCGAATCTGGTCTAGCCAGACTACCTACGTACCCCAAAGATGGAGGATCAGATCCGCGTAGTTCGCTTTGGGATTTTTCAAAGAATGGTTTAGCATTTAGCTTCAAAATTTTCAAAGGGGATTTTATCCCAAGGTTTGACCGAACTTGAATTAATCAAGTTGCCTACGTACCCCTGAAGAGGTGGGGATCAGGTCCGACGTAGTTCGGGTGCATAAATGCCCCGGGTTTATAATGTGTTTGAAAAGAAGTTGTTTTAATTTTGCTTTTGGCCCAAAGGGTTTACAAATGGATTTTAAAACATTAGGATTTTGGCTATAAAAGCTCAAACGATCAAGGATGGCCTCCTGATGTATTTGATGTACAAGCCCTTTTGTTTAAGGTTCAAAGCCTTTGAAAATTTTTTTTTTTGAGGAGTCTGGTGGTTTTCTGGCAAAACTTCAACCACTGTGCTCCACTCCCGTCTCAAAGATCTTGAATTTATGCTCAAGATTCCACAACTCTGTCTGAAAATCTTCTCTCAATATCTCATCAGCTCCACAGGATGCCTGACGCTTATCTCTTTAAAATTTTATTCATCAACTGGATGTCTAAAGCAGATGAAGTCTTGCTTTGATCAACGACAGGGCATTCCCCTGGTTTATCCTTATAGGATCAAGCAAAACTACCTCAAACCCCTCTAAACAGGTTTATCAATTCTTTGCGCTCCTTAGGAGATAAAGTTTTTCCAATCCATCCATCCCGAGTTTCGGATTTCGATACCACTATCAATGGCTTTGATTTCTTCTTTAAGTGGCTATGCTCGACGCTCTTCCTCTCGTTCGACCATCTTTCAGATCTCGAGGTGAATTTCGTCTGCATTCTCATCCGAGAAGGGGGTCTTTAGTTGTTTAAACATTAGATCTAAGAGTGAATCATAGAGTATCAAAGATACGAAATCAACAATTTTATTGAATTGAAGACTGTAAGTACATTGATGATTTTTGACACACCTCAATGGGCTCTTCAACAGTTCTGATAGAAAACAGAATACTGACTCTGTATAAGAAAGATTGACAGACATGACTTCATTTTTTTTTTTTAACATCTACGTAACTGAACTTTTTCAACTTAGAGAGAAGAAAGTTGATGTACACTCAATGAAAGACAAATCTAAAGATACAGGACACTTCTTCAAAGGTAGTGAACTGACACTGAAAGCTTATAGGTGATATACCTTTCCTCATGATAATGATAACTATAAAGTTCAATCCCGGAGTAGAAATCACAGAAAAGGCAACTCCACAAGGTCTAGGTTAAATGGGGCAACAAAAGGCTTATGTTGACAATGTGGGTAAAACAATAGACTGCCTGGATCAAGTATGATTAGAAATAGTCAGTCTTTAGAAAAAATGGTCTTTCGCTAAACATAGACTCTTGACTTGGAAGCACACACACTAGATCAATAGTCATGGGATAAAGATTCTGAACAAACAGAGAAAAGAGTAATCTTGAAATACACCAAAGGGTATTTTATTCTAAAAATCAAAGAAATATTGTCTATGAAGGTCAAAGCGAAATAGACAGTGATATTATGACCTACATCAACAGGGTTTCAATGAATTCTCAATCCACACCTTGAAGTCTCATTTGAGTATAACTGCTCTTCTTTTTGGGAATGAAAGAGTCAGGAACGATAAACATCCATAATCAAAATAAATTTCGATCTCAGCAATGATCATGCACTCAAAGAATACAGGTAAGATCAAACTTTTCCATTAATGATTTCGATATGATCCAAGGGTAAAAGATATATGATAGGTAAACATGGATCAAAAAATCAATGGCTCAGATAATAGACCATGGCCATAAGAATGACAAAAGTAGGGTCAAAGACCAGATCTAAAATCTGAATGATGGATATCAACAACTGTACGATCAATATGAGATGAAATGATAGACCATGGTCATAAGGACAGCAAACGAGCTATCGGCCAGATCTCAAGACAAACAGGTTGACAAATAAGGATCTAATCCTACTAAATGATGTATACATGAGAATCAAGACAAGGCAGACTGACTCCAAAGGATAGCAATCATGCTTAACATACTTTTGGATAAAATCCAGCAGCATAACGGCTATACGAGGAGGTCAAGGTCCAGACTAAGTAAACTGACTCTAAAGAGTAGCCGTCATGCTCAAAATGTTCTGGATAAAATCCGGCAGCATAACGACTATACAAGGGATCACCCTAGCTCAATCGAAAGGTATGAATAACGGTTACTAGAGAAGGGTGATCAACAGATGGACTAACCAAAGGTGAGAATATACAACAATGGGTCAAACCCTATAATCAACAGATCAAGGGCTAAACTCGGCCAAGGTAATGACGGTCAAAATCCACTGACTAGATCTAGATCTAAATTCGGAATGGATATAACCGACTGAAAGGAATAAGGAATCTCTGACTAAGAGGAGAACCATAATATACATAATCAGTATATATAAGTAAATACACATACACACAAATCCTAACCAGGGGCACCAGCCCTAATTCTAATCTAACGGAGTCAAGGAAGTCTCGACTCAAGACAGACTGGTGAGTGTACTAGGACAGTGTTGTAGCAATGTAAAAATGAGCTACCCTAGTCTACAAATGGGGCAAAGCTCCTCTAGGCTCCACATGTGTAAGCAACAGATGTTCGACCCTATATGAATGCAATATACACACGGGTACTCCCTAGTTGGGCTTCACTAGGTCAGTAAGTATATATATAATATATATAAAACAAAGTAGGGCTCCGGACTCAATCTAATGGGTACTATGCGTATGAAACATACTTAATATGCTGCAGCGCTGGCGCATAGCTTGGAAATAGATTCAACAGTACCATCAGGATGTAATAACATCCCAGTCAGGCACGCATTGAATCTATCCCATGGAGCCAATAATGAAAAACAATGAAAAATAATAATAAAAAATAAAAAATAAAAAAAAATATGACAATGCATGATGTGCAGTGTGTGAATCCTTTGTTTTAATTACGCACCTACCTGGTGCCCCTGGATTCTAACGATAGAGTTCCCATTTAAAATGATTTTAGCTCAAATTTCTCCAAAGTTAATAAAAATGGCATTTTTAAAGAGTTAGGCAATGTTTCAAGAACTCCCCAGCAGAGTCGCCAGCCTGTGGACCCCGATCCGGAGAGGACGACGAGTGCGGCGAGGGACGCGAGGTCCCCACAGCAATCCTCTAAGATCTCCACAATGTGAAGGAGAGCTCTGCCAAGGAACTCTCGAAACGGATGCCACCCTCACAGCATAGCACGAGTGGCGATATAAAAAAGAAAGAGATATGTCTCGATCCGGAACCGAGGTTCGAAACCGAGACATACCTGAAATAAACTCAGAGTCGCCATCCATGGATAGGCCATGGAACCCTAAAATCAAATCCTCTGTGCAATGGATAACCAGAAATATATATGGGTCCGTGCCTGGTTACGAATGGGGAAGGTCTGAGAGCACCCCCAATTCGCCCGAGTGCAAGCACTTGGTCTCTTATGCCATTTTCATTAATTCCAAAGAAGTTTGAGTAAAAATCATGTGAAATGGGAACAATCCTCAGGAATCGTCTACCTAAGCATGCATTTCCTGAGAATGGAGAAATAAACACGTAAAATGAAATGAAAAATGTGTCACCTAAGCAAAGCTAGGTTATGAGCGACATGCCTAATGGGTGTCTAAGTTTCTGGTGGACACGCACATGCAAGCTACAACCAAAGGTATAGTATCAGTACAAGAAAGTAAGAAAACATATCAAAACATGAGACACAAATCTATGCTATGTATGACGGGACAAGACAAGTCCTAACTCTAATGCAGGACTGGACTCGGACCAGAATGGCCATCCATCCTAGCTGCGCTACGTATCCCGGCCTCGGGAAGAATCGGAGCCCACGTAGTTCGATGCCCTATTCTAAATTATGATGCCTAAGACATCTAGCCCTCTATCCTAGACTCGATCTAAAAGACCGAACCAGTTATTAAAGCTTCTTGTATGATTATTAAAATTCCAGTGAATTGTGGATTTTAGGACACCCTATATGCCCTAACTAATGCAAGTTGATTAGCCTTAGGCTAATGCAGGTGGTTCCTACAATCCTATGTGTAACTAGGCTGTGCAACCTAATGAAAACCACGGGCTGACTATATGCCTAGTCTAGCCATCGGTTCGACTAAATGTCTAACCGATCGACTCGAGGCCTCCTAACTCTAGGGACACTCACACGACAGGACATACCATATCAATACAAATCAAGACAAACTCCTAACTCTAGAACACAACCTAAACAGCTAGGACACACTCCTAACTCTAAAGGAAGATCTTTTTGAAAATGGTTTGAATATTTTTGTAATTTTCAAAGGTTTAAAATGTTTATTTTTAAAGGTTTGGCTGGACTTGGGATGTGGATCCCAAGCTGCACTACGTACCTCGTGGAAGAGGATCAAGCCAACGTAGTTCGAAACGAACTCTCAAACTACGCTTATAAAAGAAAACACTCAACACTTTAGATTTTTTTAAGGTTTTTGATGTTTTCAAATGTTTTTTGAGTTTTAAATTTCTAATTTTTTTTGGATTTTAAAGCTTTTCCAATGCTCAGGACCTTAAAATATTTTTAATCTTAAAGGGAACACGCAAGTAATACCACAAACTAGGGCAAAGCCCTAAAGCAAAAGGGGAAACCCCGAATAAGCAATTAGCGTCTCAAAGAGACAAACCACAACAAGAAAGATAGCGTCCCAAGAAGAGAGAAAACGATCCAAGATCCCAAGCAAGCAAAGCTCTAATAAGACTGAGTTAGCCTCTAATCAAAAGCGAAGTAATCAACAACTCTAAAGGAGAAACTCCGAACTAACAACACTAAAGAGGGGAACAAATGAGTCAGAGACTCTCTAATACTACAACTTAGAGGAGGAATGAGTCAAAGACTCCCAAATAACGCCAACAGAAGAACCAATGAGTCAAGGACTTCCTAGTAATACAACAAAAGAACGAATGAGTCAAAGACTCTCTAAAAGAAATGGAAACATGAGTCAAAGACTCCAATAACACCAACTAAAGGATAG
Source organism: Tasmannia lanceolata (assembly GCF_043159265.1). NCBI lineage: Eukaryota > Viridiplantae > Streptophyta > Magnoliopsida > Canellales > Winteraceae > Tasmannia > Tasmannia lanceolata. The sequence goes on along the minus strand of NW_027518683.1, from coordinate 47,998,002 downwards.
ATGAGTCAAAGACTCTCTAAAAGAAAAGGAAACACGAATTTGCACATTTTATCAGTGTTACCTGAAGGCATCGACCCTAACCATAATCTAGCGGAGTGGAGAGAGGATCTCGACTCATGACTTTGTTTGTGTACCTAGGACCGATCGTAGCCATTGGAAGATGGACTACGGCCTAATCTAGACACAAATGGGTAGGATATCCTAAACTAGGCTCACACACGTGATGCACATGTGTTCGTATACTACATGCATGTGTGGGTTAATCTAGGGGTAAGGCCAAGAGTTCCCTTAGCGCGAATCCATGTTCGATATACTGTACCAGTGTCCGGCGTATCAGTACGTGAACAAGAGATCCGTTTACGTACCATAAAGGTACTAGGCTAAGGGTGGAATGCTTCTCTAGCACAGAGGCACCAGGTGATGAAATCCCAGTCAACCATGCTAGATAACACTCCGGGTTCCTAAAATAGGACGTGTGTGCATGTGAGATGCAGGGGTTTAGATGCAAGTGATGTAAGTGTGTGCGATAAGTTCGCGCAATCTATGATGCCTTCAGGTTTTGTTAGATTAAGTTTGAGTAAATGTGATGAGAAAATAAAACATACAAACTAATCACAGCATCAGGATTTTACAAAGGAAATCAGTGATTCCTAAGGTTTCTATTTTAATAATTTAATGATTGAATATGTGATGGAATATTATGATCTGGAAATTTTTAAAACAATTTGATTTTAATTCAATTTACTCAAGGATTTTAAAAGGTTTCAATTCAGATTGTAGATTTACACATCAACATATAACAAATCTTTTCAGAACAAGATGAAATTTTTACAGTAACTTCTCCTTAATTATATAAGATTATAATAAAAATTTCATAGATTTTAAATGTGGTTTGCTATTAGTGTTTCAATGTTGAAAGTTTCTGTCCAGATTGTGAATTAACACAGTAACGTATAGCAAATCAATTCAAAACAATATGAAATTTCTATAGTATGTGTATTACAATAAGAAAGGATTACTGTAAAAGTTTCATAAATTTTAAAAATGATTTACTATTAATTTACGATTTTACAAATATCCATCCAGATTATGAATTAACAAAGAAACACATAGTAAATCAAATCCAAATCAGTTTAAACTTTATGAAAACATGTAATTCCAGTAGTAATTATCAAACAAATATTTTCAGAAGTTTTCATTGCAATTTACTATTTTTATCAGATTTAATACAGCATGCATGATTTTACGTAAAAAATCATAAACAAATATCCAACAGCAACCAAAAATCTTGAAAAATTCACGGGAGATTAGATTAGATTTAATTTGCATCTCATCCAAATTTCACTTTTGAAAACATTATAGAGTTTTTGAAAATTGGTTTTTTCCAAAAATACCCCTAGAGTTAAATGAATTTTTAAACCCTTTAAATCAAATCAAGAATTCATAAAGAAATTCGTACTAATTCAAAATCTTACAATTATGTTATGTTTAAATTTTCATTGATTTTGGATCTATGTTGACATCTTCTTAAATTCAATCTTTAGAATTTTACCCCTTTGAGGGTAAAGTTCAAAAGGTCAAATTACGGTCAAAACGAAGTCAAAATTCTTCGAAATTCCAGATTTCTACACTTCTTAATGTTCAAAACACTCAGAGATTGAAAAAAACATATTTTGAATAACAATAAGAAAAAATAAAAATAAATCACAAATTCAATCCTAGCATGCTTCTAGTTTAAGATATATGAAAGAGGGTTTTGGAATACCAACCTTGCTAGCTCTCCTTGTCTCTAGGGTAAGTAATCCTCGGATATACGCTTTGTCTTACCCTTTCAATTAGCAAAGAAAACCCCCAAAAAAAATGTTGCCGCCGATCCGTTCCGCCGTCTTCACTTTCTCTTAGAGGGAAGGATTGGGAGGTGATTGGGAGAGATAATGGAAGAAGAATATAGGGAAAGGGATTGGAGGGAGTGATTGGAAGAGATAATGGAAGAGAAAAAGATAATGGAAGATAAATCTCTCCTTTTCTCCCCTTTTTTTCTATGGATGGGAAGGAAGATATATATAGGGAGAGAAAGAGAGAGAGAGAGATGTGTTGGTAGAGAGCTCATCATGTTGTCCCTCTTAGTGGAGAATCCATCATCATTCTTCTTAGTGGAGGGCCCATCATGTTTCTTAGTGGAGAATCCATCATCATTCTTCTTAGTGGAGGGCCCATCATGTTTCTTAGTGGAGAATCCATCATCATTCTTCTTAGTGGAGGGCCCATCATGTTTCTTAGTGGAGAATCCATCATCATTCTTCTTAGTGGAGGGCCCATCATGTTTCTTAGTGGAGAATCCATCATCATTCTTCTTAGTGGAGGGCCCATCATGTTTCTTAGTGGAGAATCCATCATTATTGTTCTTAGTGGAGGGCCCATCATGTTTCTTTAGTGGAGAATCCATCATTATTGTTCTTCATAAGAGGCCTCACAAGAGGCCCTACTGAGGCCCCACAATGTGGGCCCCACAACGCGGGCCCCACAACGTGGGCCCCACAATGTGGGCCCTCGGTTGATTCGAATTTTAAACAAATGTTCAATGCGGGCCCACCAAACGGGTCCAAATTCTCCCTCGCTTGGATTCTTATGAATAATCTCTCTCAACCTCTCACGGAAAAAATGCGAAACATGGCGGAAATGATCGGATGGGGTTTCTCCCAAGCATAGCGAACTTGGGTCCGGTCAAAATGGGGTGTCTACAGGCTCCGATTCTTCCCGAGGCCGGGATACGTAGCGCAGCTAGGATGGATGGCCATTCTGGTCCGAGTCCAGTCCTGCATTAGAGTTAGGACTTGTCTTGTCCCGTCATACATAGCATAGATTTGTGTCTCATGTTTTGATATGTTTTCTTACTTTCTTGTACTGATACTATACCTTTGGTTGTAGCTTGCATGTGCGTGTCCACCAGAAACTTAGACACCCATTAGGCATGTCACTCATAACCTAGCTTTGCTTAGGTGACACATTTTTCATTTCATTTTACGTGTTTATTTCTCCATTCTCAGGAAATGCATGCTTAGGTAGACGATTCCTGAGGATTGTTCCCATTTCACATGATTTTTACTCAAACTTCTTTGGAATTAATGAAAATGGCATAAGAGACCAAGTGCTTGCACTCGGGCGAATTGGGGGTGCTCTCAGACCTTCCCCATTCGTAACCAGGCACGAACCCATATATATTTCTGGTTATCCATTGCACAGAGGATTTGATTTTAGGGTTCCATGGCCTATCCATGGATGGCGACTCTGAGTTCTTTTTAGGTACATCTCGGTTTCGAGCCCTGGCTCCTGATCAGGATGTATCTCATTCGTTTTGTATCGCCACTCGTGCTATGCTGTGAGGGTGGCATCCGTTTCGAGAGTTCCTTGGCAGAGCTCTCCTTCACATTGTGGAGATCTTAGAGGATTGCTGTGGGGACCTCGCGTCCCTCGCCGCACTCGTCCTCTCCGGATCGGGGTCCACAGGCTGGCGACTCTGCTGGGGAGTTCTTGAAACATTGCCTAACTATTTAAAAATGCCATTTTTATTAACTTTGGAGAAATTTGAGCTAAAATCATTTTAAATGGGAACTCTATCGTTAGAATCCAGGGGCACCAGGTAGGTGCGTAATTAAAACAAGGGATTCACACACTGCACATCATATGTTATCATATTGTTTATTCTTTACTTATTTCATTGTTTTTCATTATTATTGGCTCCACGGGATAGATTGAATGCGTGCCCGACTGGGATGTCATTACACCCTGATGGTACTGTTGAATCTATTTCCAAGCTATGCGCCGGTGCTGCAGCCGTAGACATTGGGCGTACTTTTGTCTACAGCAGCCGATGAGCAATGAAGCATACTATGTATGACACGGGGCGTACTTGTGTTATACATATTAGGTATGTTTCATACGCATAGTACCCTTTAGATTGAGTCCGGAGCCTTACTTTGTTTTATATATTATGTATATACTTACTGGCCTAGTGAAATCCAACTAGGAAGTACCTGTGTTTATATACATCTGTATTGCATTCATAAAGGGTCGAACATGTGTTGCTCACACATGTGGAGCCTAGAGTTAGGAGCCTTGTCCCCTTTGTAGACTAGGGTAGTTCATTTTATATGGCTACAACACGGTCCTAGTACACTCATCAGTCTGTCTTGAGTCGAGACTTTCTCGACTCCGTTAGATTAGATTAGGGCTGGTGCCCCTGGTTAGGATTTGTGTGTATGTGTATATACCTATATATACTGATTATGTATATTAGGGTTCTCCTCTTAGTTAGAGTTCCTTATTCATTTCAGTTGGTTATATCCATTCTCTGTTCAGATCCTAGTCAGTGGCTTTTGCTTGCCATTACCTTGGCCATGATCTGTCATTTGATCTGTTGTTTATAGGATTTGACCCGTTGTCATATGTTCTCACCTTCGGTCGGTCCTTCATTTGGTCACCTTTCTAAGGTAACCATAATTCGAGCTTGTCTTACCACCATTATTCGTACCTTTGGTTGAGCTGTGGGAATCCTTTGTCTAGCCGTTATGCTGCCGGATTTTATCCAGAATATTTTGAGCATGACCGCTATCTCTTAGAGTTAGGAAATCCATGAGTTTACCCTACCTTACTTCCTTGTTTAGCGTCGTTATGCTGCCGGATTTTATCCAGAATATTTTTTAGCATAACCGATATTTCTTAGAATTAGGAAAACCATGAGTTTGCCTTACTTCCTTGTATAGCCGTTGTGCTGCCGAATTTTTCGCAACACATGTCAGTCATGATTGCTATCCTTTGGAGTCAGTCTACTTTGTCTTGATTCCCATATATACATGGCTCAGTAGGATTAGATCCTTACCTGTTTTATCTTGAGATCTGGCCGATAGCTCGTTTGCTGTCCTTATGACCATGATCTATCATTTCTGATCATATTGATCATACAGTTGTTGATATTCATCATTCAGATTTTAGATCTGGTCTTTGACCCTACTTTTGTCATTCTTATGGCCATGGTCTATTATCTGAGCCATTGATTTTCATTGATCCATGTTTACCTATCATATATCTTTTACCTTTGGATCATATCGAAATCATTGATGAAAAAGTTTGATCTTACCAGTATTCTTTGAGTGCATGATCATTGCTGAGATCGAAACTTATTTTGATTAGGGATGTTTATCGTTCCTGACTCTTTCATTCCCAAAAGAAGAACAGTTATACCCAAAGAACACCTTAAGGAGTAGATTGAGGATTCTTTCTAGATTAACATGCCCATTGATGTGCTCAAGATTACTCTATCTCTATTTGTTCAGAATCTTTATCCCATGATTATTGATCTAGTGTGTGTGCTTCCAAGTCAACAGTCTGTATTTAGCGAAAGACCATTCTTTCAAAAGACTGACCATTTCTGAACTCATTTGATCCAGGCAGTCCATTGTTTTACCCACATTGTCAACATAAGCCTTTGTTGCCCCATTTAACCCGGACTTTGTAGGGTTTCCCTTTCCGAGATTCCTACTACGGGATCGAACTCAGTAGCTATCATCATGAAGGAAGGCGGGTTACCCATAAACTTTCAGTGCCACCTTTTTGTTCATGAAGATTCGTACAGTTTTTAGAGTGTCTTTTTGTTGAATCTATGCCAACTCCTAGGTTGAAAGTTGTTGAGCCTTGTAGTATCAATGTCAAAAAAAAAAAAAGTGTGTCATGTTTGTCAGTCGTGTTCATTCATAGTCTGTTGTTTCCATCCTTTGTCAAGTTCAATGTAAAGCCCATTGAGGCGTGTCGAAAAAAAAAAAAAGAGTTACTGATGTACTTAAGAGTCTTCAAGTCAATAAAGTTGTTGGTTTCGAATCTTTGATGTTTTATGATTGACTCTTTAGATCTAATGTTTAAATAACTAAGGACCCCCTTCTCGGATGAGAATGCAGACGAAATTCCCCTCGAGATCTGAAAGATGGTCAAACGAGAGGAAGAGCGTCTAGCATAGCCACTTAAAGAAGAAATCAAAGTCATTGATAGTGGTATCGAAATCCGAAGCTCGGGAAAGATGGATTGACAAAACTATATCTCTCGAGGAACGCAAAGAATTGATGAACCTGTTTATAGGGGTTTGAGGTAGTCTTGCTTGATCCTATAAGGATAAATCAGGGGAATGCCCTGTCGTTGAGCAAAGCAAGATTTCATCTGCTTTGGACATCCAGTTGAAGGGTAAAATTTTAAAGAGATAAGCATCATACATCTTGTGGAGCTGATGAAATACTGAGGGAAGATTTTCAGACAGGGAGTTGTGGAATCCTGAACATAAATTTAAGATCTTCGAGATGGGAGTGGAGCACAGTGGTTGAAGTTTTGCCTAACATGCCGTCAGACTCCTCAAAAAAAAAAAAAAAAAAAAAAGTTCAAAGGCTTTGAACCTTAAACAAAAGAGCTTGTACATCAAATACATCAGGAGGCCATCATTGGACGTTTGAGCCTTAATAGCCAAAATCCTAACGTTTTAAAATCCTTTTGAGAACCCTTTGGGCCAACGATTTAAAGCTAATACTTCTTTTCAAACACATTATAAACCCGGGGCATTTATGCACCCGAACTACGTCGGACCTGATCCCCAACTCTTCAGGGGTACGTAGGCAACTTGATTTATTCAGGTTCGGTCAAACCTTGGGATAAAATCCTTTTTAAAATTTTGAAGCTAAATGCTAAACCATTCTTTGAAAAACCCCAAAGCGAACTACGCGGATCTGATCCTCCATTTTTGGGGTACGTAGGTAGTCTGGCTAGACCAGATTCGGTCCAAATCGTTTGAACTTCAAATATCCCCTTTTTTTTTTTGAACCTAAGCCTTCCTAGAAAGTCCTTCTGGTAAAACAAGCAAAGGTTCAAGGCAAATGAAAGCAAAAACAGAAAAAAGAACGAGAGTCTGAAGACCCACTAGGTTGAAAACCCGAAAGGGCGGCCTAAATGAAATCATGTGCTTGCTAAGTCATTAACCAAAGAAGTTGGCTTATGCAAAGGCAAGGGTAGCGGTCTGCTGGATTGAAAATTGATGAGATACCGAAGGAGTTCTTCAGTTGTGCAGAATTTTCAAAGTTTGAGTTGTGACTTCTTTTGAAGAGAGAAATCAAGGAGACAGAGAATCATTCTCAAACAGGGCAGGATCCCAGAATCCGAGTAGTGTCGGCAAGACTTGCTTTGATACTTTTCTAAACTAGGGGCATTGAAACTGAGCAATCCGAAGGTGGTATAACCATGACGGAGATCCCGATGGAGGAAATTAGAACTTCTTGACATGGTTTTTCGAGATTACTCTAAGAATGGCTAGCCTTAACATGAAAAAATAGCACATTTGATCTAAGGGTGAATCAGAATGTAGTCGAGTCTCTTGAATAATCTACACCTTCTTTGATAGAGTCCTTGGGAGTCTGTCCTTCATTTATATTTGTTTTCTTTCAAGGTCTAAGTTGTCCGGCACTGAAAGGAAGGGATGTATACCTTTCAAAATGAAAGACCCTGGTTTAGGTATCCTGTTCGGACAGGCTGAATATGTCAAGTTTCAAGCAGTTGGTGTCAGAAAGAGCGAACCTCAAATAGTGGTCAATGAAAGGAGAAGTCTTTGAGCTTAGCCATTTTCCCATCTTTACTCCCAAGAAAGAACCTATGCAAATCCAAAAATTTCCTTATCTATCCTTGTTCTACTTTTCTTGAGACTCTTGTCATGGAAGTACAATACACTAGGGGCATCTTTTATGACTTGCGTCATAAAAGATATCAAGCATCAAAGGCAATCAGTGCCAATGTTTACAACAAGTTGAAGTAAGAGAGATGCGAGCACGTCTTGAGCCAAATCTTTGAACTCTTCAGATGAGCCCTCTTTCTTGAAAGAGTCAAGTTCTAAAGAAAATCAATTTCCCCAGCGGAATCTAGAATTTGCTCCTACAACCGTCAAACCTCAGCAGAATGCTTTTCACCTGTTAAAGAGAGTCAGCACCTAAAAATCTCATCAATCTACTTGAGTTTTGCTTTCAGCAAAGATCATGCGCTCTTAATTATTCTCGGTAAGAGATGACTGGCCCATTAGTGAATTTGATCATAGATGATACATTCTTCATTCCTTTTGAAAGTTTTTCGATGTATCTCCTTGGCTCCTAGCTTTGCTATGTTATAGCCATTGTTTCTCCCCTCGACCTCTAACTTTGTTATGTCAGGTGTTTTCTGGCTCTCGATTCCAGGATAAAAACTCGATGTATCTCCTTGGCTCCTAGCTTTGCTATGTTATAGCCATTGTTTCTTCCCTCGACCTCTAACTTTGTTATGTCAGGTGTTTTCTGGCTCTCGACTCCAGGATAAAAACTCGATGTATCTCCTTGGCTCCTAGCTTTGCTATGTTATAGCCATTGTTTCTTCCCTCGACCTCTAACTTTGTTATGTCAGGTGTTTTCTGGCTCTCGACTCCAGGATAAAAACTCGATGTATCTCCTTGGCTCCTAGCTTTGCTATGTTATAGCCATTGTTTCTTCCCTCGACCTCTAACTTTGTTATGTCAGGTGTTTTCTGGCTCTCGACTCCAGGATAAAAACTCGATGTATCTCCTTGGCTCCTAGCTTTGCTATGTTATAGCCATTGTTTCTTCCCTCGACCTCTAACTTTGTTATGTCAGGTGTTTTCTGGCTCTCGACTCCAGGATAAAAACTCGATGTATCTCCTTGGCTCCTAGCTTTGCTATGTTATAGCCATTGTTTCTTCCCTCGACCTCTAACTTTGTTATGTCAGGTGTTTTCTGGCTCTCGACTCCAGGATAAAAACTCGATGTATCTCCTTGGCTCCTAGCTTTGCTATGTTATAGCCATTGTTTCTTCCCTCGACCTCTAACTTTGTTATGTCAGGTGTTTTCTGGCTCTCGACTCCAGGATAAAAACTCGATGTATCTCCTTGGCTCCTAGCTTTGCTATGTTATAGCCATTGTTTCTTCCCTCGACCTCTAACTTTGTTATGTCAGGTGTTTTCTGGCTCTCGACTCCAGGATAAAAACTCGATGTATCTCCTTGGCTCCTAGCTTTGCTATGTTATAGCCATTGTTTCTTCCCTCGACCTCTAACTTTGTTATGTCAGGTGTTTTCTGGCTCTCGATTCCAGGATAAAAACTCGATGTATCTCCTTGGCTCCTAGCTTTGCTATGTTATAGCCATTGTTTCTTCCTTCGACCTCTAACTTTGTTATGTCAGGTGTTTTCTGGCTATCGACTCCAGGATAAAAACTCGATGTATCTCCTTGGCTCCTAGCTTTGCTATGTTATAGCCATTGTTTCTTCCTTCGACCTCTAACTTTGTTATGTCAGGTGTTTTCTGGCTATCGACTCCAGGATAAAAACTCGATGTATCTCCATGCTCCTAGCTTTGTATTGTTATAGACTTTGTTTCTTCCCTCGACCTCTAACTTTGTTATGTCAGGTGTTTTCTGGCTGTCGACTCCAGGATAAAAACTCGGTGGTAAAAAAAAAAAGTAAACTCTTTGAGTGTTTGGATTTATGCTTGTCTTAGACAAGTTACATTGTGGTTTCTAAAAAAAAAATGAAAACTCTTTGAGTGATTGGAATGATTTGTTTGTTTGTTTGGTTGATGCTCTTTGAGCAATTGCTATGTTTACTTTGGCTTAGCCTGATAAAAAAGGAAGAAGAAGTGTTTGTGTTTTTGTAATCGTTCGTTCGTTTTTTGTTAACTAGTTTAGAGAGTTGAGTCATGAGTATTAGGGAGAGACTATCTCTTTGAGTTGTCTTGGTTGCCGAGTTAAGAGTCGGTGAGAGGCTATCTCCCTATTGTTGGTAGAGTTTTATCTTTGTGAATATCGTTTTAAAACTGAAAACCCAAAAATTTGCTTTGCTTTCGGGTCAGTCAAAATGTGTCGTCTGTTCAGCTTTTCCATTCGCGTGTTACACACGCTCTGCCAAAGAGGGGCATCTGTAGACACCCCATTTTGACCGGACCCAAGTTCGCTGTGCTTGGGCGAAGCCCCATCTAATCACCAAGTTAGGATCTCGAATTGCACCCTAAGCTAGGTTAGGGTCCCCCATAGGTCCCCGTAAAATTTCATTGAAATCCGACCCGATTTGTCAAATAAGACGAGCCGGGAGAGGGTGCATAGTACAAATCCAAAGGGGGGTGATTATCTGCAGAATGGGATATCCAGTTGAAGAGGGGGGTGAGTTATCCTGTGATGGTCGCGCCCAGGCCAAATAAGACAAAAATGGCGGGCGCGACTCATCCATTTTTGTGCGCCCATCAAATGGGGGTGCAGATATCAACAGGTTATTTTAACCTATATAAAAAAAATCAAAAAACGAAGGGGGAGGAGCTCATTGGTAAAAGACAAAAAAAAGATAGAGAGAGAGAGGAAGAGGGGAGCTCATTTCTACAAAAAAAAAAAAAAAAAAAAAAATAAATAAATACAGAGAAAGGGAGAGAGAGAGCTTCTCCTCCGGCAACGGTGCCGGAGCTCCGATCGGATCGGCCACCACCTCATCTTTGCCTCCATCCTATTTCTGCAACCCAACTCCTCCGACCACATCCCACCGGAGCCGCCCATATTTTCCCTCATCACCACCTCCGATCGAGCTTTCACCCAATCACAACCACCAACAGCCACCACCTCCATTGATTCCGGCAAGCTTGCCGGAATCCGATCACCACCGTCGAACCATCTCCACCTTCTCCTTCATTTTCCCCTTTTCTCCTCTGCAAAACCCAAACCACCACTATTCGGCCATTTCCAGCCCTACCACCATCTCCTCCACCCCACTTCCAACTTCTTCTTCTTCATTTTATTTTATTTTTTTTATTTTTAAAAAAAGAAAAGAAAAAAAAAGAAGGAGAGATCTGCAGAGAGAAAAGAGAGAGAGAGAGAAGGATCTTCTTCTCCGACAGAAATTTCGTCGGAGTCCGAATCATCACCACCTCCGACCGGCTATGCCGGAATCCGGCCCCAACTCCGGCCACCCTTACGCTCAGGTATTTTCATTTTTTATGTTTATTTATTTATTTATTTTTAATTTTTTTTTGTCGTTTCATCATTGCATGTTTGACTGTTCGTTGATTATTAATATTAAATTATCGAGAATAGTAACAGCTGTTTGAATAGTAATAGGATTAAATTTTTATTTTCGTGAATAGTAAAGGTTGCGTGAACAGTACCAGGTCGATTAATATTATTAAATCATTATTTTCGTCGATTAATATTATTAAATTATTAATTTTGTCGGTGATTAATTATTGTTTTTTGACCGTAATGATTATTTTATTTAAATTATTATTTTTGTCGGTTATTAATATTATTAAATTATTAATTTTTTTGACCGCGATGATTACTATTAATTAAGTATTATTATTTTTCTTTCGGTGGAATATTTAATTGTTATTTCGTTTTCAATTACCGATGTGGGACCCGTTTGTGTGGGGCCCGCTGATGTGGGACCCGCTGTGTGGAGCCCGCCGATGTGGGGCCCGCTGATGTGGGGCCCGCTGATGTGGGACCCGTTTGTGTGGGGCCCGCCGATGTATGAATAGTACTTGGTAGGTCCTACTGTGAATAGTACTTTTGAATAGTACTTTTGAATAGTACTTTTGAATAGTACTTTTGAATAGTACTTTTGAATAGTACTTTTGAATAGTAGCTTTGAATAGTAGCTTTGAATAGTAGCTTTGAATAGTAGCTTTGAATAGTAGCTTTGAATAGTAGTTTTGAATAGTAGTTGTCAATAGTAATTATAAATAGTAGTTTTGTATGCTTTATTTGCTCATCACATTTACTCAAACTTAATCTAACAAAATCTGAAGGCATCATAGATTGCGCGAACTTATTGCACACACTTACATCACTTTCATCTAAACTCCTGCATCTCACATGCACACACATCCTATTTTAGGAACCCGGAGTGTTATCTAGCATGGTTGACTGGGATTTCATCACCTGGTGCCTCTGTGCTAGAGAAGCATTCCACCCTTAGCCTAGTACCTTTATGGTACGTAAACGGATCTCTTGTTCACGTACTGATACGCCGGACACTGGTACAGTATATCGAACATGGATTCGCGCTAAGGGAACTCTTGGCCTTACCCCTAGATTAACCCACACATGCATGTAGTATACGAACACATGTGCATCACGTGTGTAAGCCTAGTTTAGGATATCCTACCCATTTGTGTCTAGATTAGGCCGTAGTCCATCTTCCAATGGCTACGATCGGTCCTAGGTACACAAACAAAGTCATGAGTCAAGATCCTCTCTCCACTCCGCTAGATTATGGTTAGGGTTGATGCCTTCAGGTAACACTGATAAAATGTGCGAAGATTAAAAAACTTTTCCTTTGGGGTTAGGATGTAAATCCCATTCATTTCCAAAGATCTCATAGGATTAGTCATTCATGATCCATCCGTTGAAAGCAATCTTATGCTATCTCATCTCATCTTGATCACAGATTTTCAATCTTATATTATCTGATTTGACTCGTGTTTTCATCTCTTTTAGAGAGTCTTTGACTCATTTATCCTTTAGTTGGTGTTAGTGGAGTCTTTGACTCGTGTTTCTTTTCCTTTAGAGAGTCTTTGACTCATATATCCTTTAGTCGGTGTTAGTAGAGTCTTTGACTCGTGTTTTCATCTCTTTTAGAGAGTCTTTGACTCATTTATCCTTTAGTTGGTGTTAGTAGAGTCTTTGACTCATGTTTCTTTTCCTTTAGAGAGTCTTTGACTCATTTAGCCTTTAGTTGGTGTTAGTAGAGTCTTTGACTCGTGTTTCTTTTCCTTTAGAGAGTCTTTGACTTATATATCCTTTAGTTGGTGTTAGTGGAGTCTTTGACTCGTATTTTCATCTCTTTTAGAGAGTCTTTGACTCATTTATCCTTTAGTTGGTGTTAGTGGAGTCTTTGACTCGTATTTCTTTTCCTTTAGAGAGTCTTTGACTCATATATCCTTTAGTTGGTGTTAGTGGAGTCTTTGACTCGTATTTTCATCTCTTTTAGAGAGTCTTTGACTCATTTATCCTTTAGTTAGTGTTAGTGGAGTCTTTGACTCGTATTTCTTTTCCTTTAGAGAGTCTTTGACTCATATATCCTTTAGTTGGTGTTAGTGGAGTCTTTGACTCGTGTTTTTCATCTCTTTTAGAGAGTCTTTACTCATTAATCCTTTAGTTAATGTTAGTGGAGTCTTTGACTCGTGTTTCTTTTCCTTTAGAGAGTCTTTGACTCATTTATCTTTTAGTTGGTGTCATTGGAGTCTTTGACTCGTGTTTCCGTTTTTAGAGAGTCTTTGACTCATCTGTTTTATTTGCAGTATTATTAGAGAGTCTTTGACTTCGTTATCTCATTTCAGTGTTATCAGTTGCTCTTATTAGAGAGTCTTTGACTCGTTTATCCTTTAGTCGCTTTTATTAGAGAGTCTTTGACTCATTTATTCTCCAGTTACTGTCATTAGAGAGTCTTTGACTCATTTGCTCTTATAATAGTATTATTAGAGCATAGTTGATTTGCCGTAAGTGTTTGATAGGTAGAGAGTTCGTTTCGAACTACGTTGGCTTGATCCTCTTCCACGAGGTACGTAGTGCAGCTTGGGATCCACATCCCAAGTCCAGCCAAACCTTTAAAAATAAAAATTTTAAATCTTTCAAAGTTACAAAAATATTCAAACCATTTTGAAAAAGATCTTCCTCTAGAGTTAGGAGTATGTCCTAGCTGTTTAGGTAGTGTTCTAGAGTTAGGAGTTTGTCTTGATTTGTATTGATATGGTATGTCCTGTCGTGTGAGTGTCCCTAGAGTTAGGAGGCCTCGAGTCGATCGGTTAGACATTTAGTCGAACCGATGGCTAGACTAGGCATATAGTCATCCCGTGGTTTTCATTAGGTTGCACGGCCTAGTTACACATAGGATTGTAGGAACCACCTGCATTAGCTTAAGGCTAATCAATCTGCATTTAGTTAGGGCATATAGGATGTCCTAAAATCCACCATTCATTGGAATTTAAATAATAGTTCAAGAAGCTTTAATAACTAGTCCGGTCTTTTAGATCGAGTCTAGGATAGAGGTCTAGGTGTCTTAGGCATCATAATTTTGAATAGGGCATCGAACTACGTGGGCTCCGATTCTTCCCGAGGCCGGGATACGTAGCGCAGCTAGGATGGATGGCCATTCTGGTCCGAGTCCAGTCCTGCATTAGAGTTAGGACTTGTCTTGTCCCGTCATACATAGCATAGATTTGTGTCTCATGTTTTGATATGTTTTCTTACTTTCTTGTACTGATACTATACCTTTGGTTGTAGCTTGCATGTGCGTGTCCACCAGAAACTTAGACACCCATTAGGCATGTCACTCATAACCTAGCTTTGCTTAGGTGACACATTTTTCATTTCATTTTACGTGTTTATTTCTCCATTCTCAGGAAATGCATGCTTAGGTAGACGATTCCTGAGGATTGTTCCCATTTCACATGATTTTTACTCAAACTTCTTTGGAATTAATGAAAATGGCATAAGAGACCAAGTGCTTGCACTCGGGCGAATTGGGGGTGCTCTCAGACCTTCCCCATTCGTAACCAGGCACGAACCCATATATATTTCTGGTTATCCATTGCACAGAGGATTTGATTTTAGGGTTCCATGGCCTATCCATGGATGGCGACTCTGAGTTCTTTTTAGGTACATCTCGGTTTCGAGCCCTGGCTCCTGATCAGGATGTATCTCATTCGTTTTGTATCGCCACTCGTGCTATGCTGTGAGGGTGGCATCCGTTTCGAGAGTTCCTTGGCAGAGCTCTCCTTCACATTGTGGAGATCTTAGAGGATTGCTGTGGGGACCTCGCGTCCCTCGCCGCACTCGTCCTCTCCGGATCGGGGTCCACAACACCCCATTTTGACCGGACCTTAAAAGTCCCCAAAATCGAATAAAAACTTCAAAAATCGAATGAAATTCCCAAATTCAGAGTCCCAAAATATCCCGAAATTAATCTCAAAAATTCCTGAAGGATTGGGCCCAAAATGAGAAGAAGGCTTGAGTTTTTAGCATCTTATTGTGCGTATTCCTGGGTACAAATTCCCCAGGAGGTTGTTAGTATTCTCAGGGATACCCTGCAAAATTTCATGGCAATCGGGCGAAAAATGTGAAGAAAGACAGGCGAAGTTTGTGCAATAATCAAAACTGGGTTGTGATAGGGTATGAATTATCAAAGCTTGGTTGTGTAAGCAACCCCTATTGGCCTTTGGATCAAATCAAGGGGTCAGGATCGTTTGAAGAGAAGAAAATTTTCACCCCATTTTTCTACCCGGACCCCCCCCCCTTTTAGGATAAAAATTGTCGCAAAATACACTAGGTGGTGGCTGTCCATGGAGGATGGGGGGAGGAAAAATTTAAAAATTTCCCTTTATATGCATCGAATTAGGGTTGAAAGGGAGAGCTCATTTTCGTTGGAGAAAATAAAACAGAGAGAGAGAAGCAGAGAAGATAGAAAACCTACCCCATGTCCATCTTCTCCGGCAAGCTTGCCGGAATCTGGCAAGCCTATCCCACCTCCATCTACCATTCTCCACCTTCATCTCCATCTCTCCACCTCCACCTTCTTCTTCTACCCCTGTTCCCTTCTCTCAAGATCCTAAAATCATCTCCTATCAAAACCCATTTCAAAACCCAAACCATTTTCTCGGCCATCCACCTCCAAATCCACCGATCTCTCCCCCATCTAGCTTCTTCATTTTTTATTTTTTATTTTTCTCTCTAACATTCAGAGAGAGAGAGAGGAGCAGAGAGAAGAAAATCCTTCTTCTCCGGTGAGTTGTGCCAGAATCCGGCACCCATTCCATCTTCTCCGATCCAACCTCACGTCGGCCACCATCACCAACCCCATTTCCGGCAGACCACCTCTTCACAAACCCTCCTCTTCCCACCTTGCTCGACCTCCATTAAAGACCTCCATCATCGCAGCCACCACGACCTTCATATTCTTCTCCCCCTCCATTTTCTACCCATGTTCCTCAAAACCTTCTCCTAAACCCCCATTAGATCCAGATCCATCACCACCAAACCCACCACCACCTTCACAAAACCCATTTCGTTTTTTTTATCCCCACCATCATAGCCACCGTACCCCCCATTAAACCCATTTTCCCCATTCCAACATCAGCCATAATCCCCATTCCAGCAACCCTCTTCTCTCCTCTCCATCACCATTTCCTCCTGAAACCCTAGAATCCGACCTCCGGCCCCATCTCCGGCCAGCCCATCCCCATCTCCTCCGGCAGATTTTGCCTGAGCACCCATTCCGGCCAAGCCTCCACCCCAAACCCACTTTGGTTAGAAACAGGGGGATTCCCATTTCGTGGAAAACACAGAGAGGGGGAGGGGGTCTTTTCCCATCTTGCAGAAAATTAGAGGGAGCTAGGAGAGGTGGAGGAGAAGAGTTGTGCATCCGCACCTCCAGCCTCCATTTTCCGCCACCACCCGATCTCGGAACATCGACTCCGGCGAAGAATATTCACTCAATTTGGGTAATCTCTATTCCTTCCTTTCTATGTTTGTTTAGTGGATGTGTTGGTTATTTCCTTTACCCCTTTTTGGGTAATGTTGGTCTAGCTTGTTCCTCTTGATATCTAAATCAAATTTCTATTGGTGAAAATTTTCCTTCGAGCACTACTTAATTTATATTGAACCATTGTAACATTCTGTTTCTTTTGATGCCCATTGTTTTCATCTGAACTTTGTTTAGACCTTGTATTTCATAAAAAAAAAATTGGTTAAATTTACATCCAAACCTTAGGCAATGGCACTGTAAGTTTTGGTGTTGTGTTCATGTAACGAAAAGGAAAATCAGGTCTGGGAGGTGACTTGAAGGTCTTATAGATATTTGTGTTAAGCTTTTAGAGGGAAATCAAATGAGGTTTCTGTGGTTATTAAAATAAAGTGTGGTCCATAATCAGTTGCATTAGTTATCAGTCTCAAGGTTACTATGATAAGTCACTCTGGGTTAACTTAGGTTTTCCTAAAGAAATGGCATCTATATTATCATTTTCTAAATAACTAGAGTGCGGAATATCGGCTGTGTTATAGCGTATAGCAAGGCAGTGCTTATGTCATTACTTGGTTTTGATGATGATAACACTCTCAAAGCCCATCTCTTAATTGCAAGTTTTCCTTGTCTGCACGAAAGTTTATGGTATAGAGACCATCTTGGTAGAATAGCAGAGAAAAGTATAAACTTCCACTTGGTCTTATTTGGATTATTGGAATGATAGCATTTGATGTAGATGGAATGTACCAAATACCTTACAGGGGAGATTTTTTCCTTTCGGGTATATGTTGGAAGGGAAGCATATGAAGAGTTTAGTAGGTCCATTATGGTGATTTGTAACATTGGGGTCCATATGACCTTGCGTTTGTTTCACTTAGACCCACCTTTCTTAAATTTCAGTGGAGTGTGTTGTGATGACATGAGTCAAAATTTGATGCCATTCGTAAACTGTCAAGAGGAATTCTTCTCTCTCTTCCCTCAGAATCTGATGTTAGTATAACCCAGTATCTATAGGCGTGGGTTAATAAATTGCTGCCTCAATTTGGATTATTTTGAAGCTTTCCTTTTAATGACCCTTGGTGGCTGTCAATGCTCTCCTTTTCATTAACTATATCATGCCTTATTAATCTAGCTTGCATCCTGATGGGCTCATTTGGAGGATAAGGAATTGGGATTTGATTACTTAATTCGGTTTTCACTTCCAATGGTCTTCTCAAATATCTATTTGAATGATATGTGTATCAACGATGACCCCCGTCCTTAGCTTCGGTCAATATCTAGTCTCATACTTTGTATGAATTCGCTTTGGGATTTCCTAGTGTGTGTGTATCTAAGCGATGTATGAATGGAGTTGGGCTTCTTGAATCCATTTTATTACAGTGTTGATTCTTTTGGAGCCCCGGAAGAGAGAATGGCTTTGATGAGTCCCTTTTCTTCCTTTATTCTTATTCCCCTCCAGACTTGAATTTCATTTACGATTCTTTGAATAATTTTTAGTCATTAGGGGCTTTCATTAGAATCTAGAGTTCCACTGGTATTTGACTTACTCTTTGTTTCTCGAAATTTTCAGTCGGTTCAGGCTATGACGGAATGCTTCTTGAGCCTATCATTTCCCTTCCTGCCTTAGAACTTTCACAGGTTAAGGGATTTCTACATTCTAGGGTTGTTCATAGGGTCTAGGAGTCTATCTTACCATCATAGAGTTTAGGAATCTGTCCTACTCTCTATCATAGGGTTTAGGAGTCTGTCCTACCCCCTATAGAGTTTAGGAGTCTGTCCAACCTCTATAGAGTATAGGAGTCTGTCTTACCCTGCTAGAGTTTACTAGTCAATCCTACTCTTTATAGAGTTAGGGGTCCATCTATCCTCTATAGGGTTAGGAGTCCATCCAACCGTTATAGAGTTTAGGAGTCTGTCCTATCCCTTCATAGAGCTTAGGATTCTATCATTCCATCTTTCAGAGTCAGTCTTTGCTTGTTCCTAGGCTTCATAGTTTAGAAAGGGTTCCGAACTACGGATGGCTTGATCCCTAGCTGAGGGGTACGTAGGCAGCTCAGGCTTGCAGCTGGCATCCCGAGTTCAGTCACTACTTCAAAAACTTCTATAAGCTTCAAAATCTTTCAAACCTTCCAAAACTACAAAAATTCTTCAAAATAAACTTACCAACAATTTTCAAAAGATCTTCCCATAGAGTTAGGAGTCTGTCCTAGACATTTGGGGGTGTCATAGAGTTAGGAGTCTGTCCTGAGTGTGTTGCTTTGCCGTGTTTGGTCGTGTGAGTATCTCTAGAGTTAGGAGGCCTCGAGTCGTGGTCGGCTAGACACTTAGTCGATCCGATGGCTAGACTAGAACGCACTTAGATAGCCCATGGTTTTCCTTAGGACGCACAGCCTAGTCACACATAGGGTGTAGGGTCCACTTGCATTAGTTAGGGCATATAGGGAGTCCTAAAAATTACCATTCACTTGAACTTAAGTAATAGCAAGAAGCTCTAAAAACTAATCGAGTCTAGTTGATCGAGCCTAGGATAGCGGTCCTAGAGGGTTAGGCATTGTAGTTTAGCATAGGTCGTCGAACTACGTTGACTCTAATTCTTCCCGAGGCCGGGATACGTAATGCAGCCAGGATGGATGGCCATTTTGGTCCGAGTCAAGTATCATATTAGAGTCTTAGGGTTTGTCCAGTTATGTTGTGTGTGGAGTCAAGTCGTGCTGCGTATTTTGTTGTGTTTTCTTACTTTCATGTGCAGACCCTATACTTTTAGCTTTAGCATGCATGTGTTTGCTCATCAGAACTTAGACACCAATTAGGTATGACACTCATAACCTAGCTATTCTTAGGTTGCCTGCCTTTCATTTCTTTTGTGTGTGCTTCTTATTCATCTCCGAGACATGCATGATTAGCTAGACATTATCTCGGAGATATTCGTTCCCATTTCGCATAATTTTCGCCCAAAACTCTTCAAAGTTAATAATAAATGGCATGAGAGACCAGGTGCTTGCACTTGGGCGAATTGAGGGCGCCTAACCCCTTCCCCATTCGTCATCAGGCACGGACCTTTTGTATCTCTGGTTATCTGTTGCGACAGAGCACAGCATGGGATCCAGGGCCCACTTCCTTGGATGGCGACTCTTTCTTTCTTTAAGGTGTGTCTCGAATTCGGGCTAGTCCCCGAATCGAGAGGTATCTCACTTTTCATCGCCGCTCATGCTGTGAGGGGCACTCTTTTGAGAGTTCCTTGGTGGAGCTCTCCTTCACGTGGATGATCTAAAGACTTTCTGGGGGCTCGTCCCCCCTCCTCTCTCGGATCGGGGTCCACAACGGGATGTCGGTTTTGGTTGGTGTGTTACCTCATAAAGTTTTATAAGATTGGCAGTTCCCCCTGGGACACAACCTATGCCTTTCACCACTGACACTATGAAATCCCAATAGGCAAAACAAGAGGGGGTGAATTGAGTCTAATTAAAAATCTCTACAATTTGTAATTTGGTTAAACCCTAGAAATTAAAATTGCAACTAGCCCTTGTTAATTTATAAATGAATAAGTAAAAGATATTACCACAATCTTGCACAAATGAAAGAAGAGAGAAAGAGACAATGTACACGAGATTTATAGTGGTTCGGTCTATCACAAGACCTACTCCACTCTTCACGTCCACGCGCGAGTTCCACTATCTCGATCCTCCTTCAAATGGCCGGATCAATGAGCCAATTACAATGATAAAGCTTCTCCTTTCGTGGGCCGAAGCGTAGAACCCTTTACAACCAAGCTTCTCCTTTCTCAAGGGCCGAAGCATAAAAACCCCTCTCACAAGCTTCTTCTTCTATAGGGTTGAAGCGTAGAAACCATCTCCTCAAACAAGCTTCTTCTTCTATAGGGTTGAAGCGTAGAAACCCTCTTTACAAAAATGGAAGGAAGAAATAAATAAAAGCTCTCAAGTCTCTTAAAGGCAAATACAACTCTCAAGCTCACTAAATCTCCAGATGATAGAAACTAGATGCTCCTGGAGACTCTCTTGACAAGTAATGGATGCAAGTTCAATTGCACAAGAGGTAGAAGATGATTCCTGTTGATTTTGAAAGATAAAGCTCAAAGATTTGATAAAATGATGTTTCAAAATGTTAGAATGAAGGTCTTTTATGGTGTTTAAATAGCCCTAAAA
Source organism: Tasmannia lanceolata (assembly GCF_043159265.1). Classification (NCBI taxonomy): domain Eukaryota; kingdom Viridiplantae; phylum Streptophyta; class Magnoliopsida; order Canellales; family Winteraceae; genus Tasmannia; species Tasmannia lanceolata. Next base: position 47,977,278 of record NW_027518683.1, on the reverse strand, counting down.
GATTTATGACCGTTTGAGGGCAATACTGTAATTTATGGGTTAGGTACACCTACCCTGCGCAGGCCCCAACGGCTCTTTTGCCAGACCGGGGCTGTCGACCAAGCTACGGATATCGCCCACCCTTATCGGGCGCCCTTTTTTATTTTTGAATTTCGAACATCCGCGGTTGCCCGCCGAGGGCTACCTATTCGATAAACATTTTGGCTCAAAACATAGAGCAGTCGACCGAGCTCACGCAGTCGCCCGCTAAGGGCTTTCTAATTTGAAAATTATTTGGCTCGAAAAATATTCCTCGGTCGACCAGACCTTTGCGGACGTCCGCCAAGACCAACCTGGATATTTTCTGGATTTCCAGAAAACGAATCCGCGGTCTACCGGCCGCTAAAATTCGAGATGTCCTGGAATTCCAGGTTCTATCCCGCGGTCACCCTGCCTAGCCCGGTCAACCGGCCCTACTTTAAAAACTTGGTTTTAAATATTTTGTGCAAGGGACTTTGGGTCATGGTCTTTGGGCTTTACATATGTGTTTTCAAATACATTAATGCACTTGAAAAAATGGTTTTAAAGATGATTTGAAAACATTAAAATATGCAAACACTAAATGCCAAAAGGACTCCAATGCATTCTAAAAACTAAAGAACCTTGAGTCTTCTTTTGTTTCGATCTTCTTGATTGCTTGCATAGCTTTCTCCTTATCTTGAGATAGTCTTCAAATTTGATCTCGCACTTGTGGTTCCCTTGATTCTTCGATACATCATACGACTTGAAGGATGACCATCAAGACTTGACTTTCTCCAAGACTAGCTCTTGTTCTTCTTGCTTCAAGTGTTGATATGAATGTAACCTGTCTAAATCACAACACTAGCAAGAATATTAGCATCATATAATCAATTTGAGTTTGTAGATCATCAAAACGTAGGTATGGTTGAACCCTTGGGCTTACACACTAAAAGAGACTTTATGGTCAGTCGTTCTTTATTTGCATTCATTTGTTTGAAAGTTGGTAATAACTTTGAAATGATATAATTCATTTGTTTTAAATTTAGTAATAACATTGAAATGATATTTCCACTCCTTTGTTTTAAAGATGACAATCCTCTCTTCATTTTACACCTGTTTAATTAGCTTTTTCTTTGATGAACCAATCAAAAACCTTTTTAGTGAAGTGAGTGGGAGTCTGGATAATCAATTCAATATGTCTTAACTATCAAAAGCTTTTTTCCCATTGAAGTCCACAGCCACACCTCACTTTCTGGCCCAGTTGAGAGAGAAACTGCTTGGAAAACCACTACCAACTCCAACTCAAACCGAAAAGGACTTCCTATGGATCTCCCACTGGCCTGCCACAGAACTTCGTGAGGCTGGAGTTAAGTTCGTGAAGTTAGACAATATTGGCATCAATGACATTAAATTCAACAACGGTACTCTCAGCCTCCCCTATCTTGACGTGAATGATACAATGGAAACCATGTTCCTGAATTTTATTGCCTATGAGCGCCTTGACTCCAGAGCAGGATACCAAGTGATTTCCTACATGTTTTTCATGAGCACCCTTATTCGATCAGCTGAGGATGCGAAATTGCTTGTGTCACACTGGATACTCCCCAAGTCACATGTGAGCGAGGTACAAGTGGTGAATTTCTTTCAGCAGCTCGGAGATGGCATTCGAATCGATCCGGCAAGTAATCTGACCCAGGTGATGGAGTCGCTGCGGGACTACCACATTAAGTACAGAGATAACTGGAAGACAAAGTGCAAACGATTTGTTAAGGATTCGTTTACCACTCTCGTCAATAAATGCTGCAAGAGCCCTTGGACTATCATCTCATTCTTAGCCGCAGCAAGTCTATTGGCCCTCACCAGTGCTCAGACTTACTATGCTATCCACTCTAATACAAAATACAAATCCAAATGAATCTGCTACGCCTCCCACATCCTTGGGATAGTGCTTTGTCTCAGTTCTATGCATTTTTACTATCTCTTGATTCGTCTTTTCGTATGTGTGTGTGTGTGTGTGTTTTTTTTTTTTTTTTTTTTGCTATCGACTTTCTCTGGTCTTCATATCATGTATCTTCTGCATTATCATTTCCCCAAAAGGAGATGGTTGTTTATCTATCTATTATAATTATAATATTACAGGATGGGGGTTTCACTCTTCATGGCATCCTCATTCAAAAAGGCATAAAAAATATAATTTTAGGATTGTTTCCTATTTTCTTTTGGAGATGATAAATTCGCACCCCTTAGTCCCTTGAAGAAACTGTTGGTAAGATTCAATCTCTCTTTTTCAAGGTGCTTTCCCTTTTTTTACTTGAGGTATGTTTTTTTTTTTTACTTCAAATCATCTCCATAGGATCTGTTTGTTGAGGTTTCTATAATGTGGAGTTTCTTTTTCAGATTGGAGGGTTAGGATCATCCTGAGATGATTTAATGGGTTGCATCTTATTTGAGTGGTGGTCCATCAAATGAACAATTTAGATCATTTTAAATCATCTCCATAGGATGATCCTAACCCTCCGTTTGTTGAGGTTTCTATATTGTGGATTCTCTTTACATATATGAGGGTTAGGATCATCCTAAGGAGATCATTTAATGGGTTGAATCTTATTTGAGCGATCAGCAGTGGCCCAACAAATTAATGAATGGTTTAGATCATTTTAAATCATCTCCATAGGATTATCCTAACCTCCATTTGTGGAGGTTTCTATAATGTGGAGTTTCTAATCAGATCAGAGGGTTAGGATCATCCTAAGGAGATGATTTAATGGGTTACATCTTATTTGAGTGGTGGCCCATCAATTGAACAGTTTACATCATCAAACGAATGGCCCATTCCTGATTTGTCTGTATGATCGATCAGATGATCTGGAATGTCCACCTAGCAGGATGTACTATAGATGATACATGTTACAAAATTGGCAAAAGCCAACCAATTGGTCGGTCAAGATCATGTGAAAGGGTACTTAATTCTTATTTTATGTAGGACCCATCAGAGGAACGGTCCGTATCATCCAGTTCGGGTTCGGGTTCTGGTTGACTTTTCCCAACCCAGGTTGCGTTCAGGTTGGGTTCAGGTTCAGGTTCAGGTTGGGGTTTGGCAACCCGTCCCGAGTGAAACCCGACTTTTTTTATAATTTTTTAATTTTTTAAGCTTAAAAACTCGGGTTGGGTCGGGTTGAAGTCGGGTCGGATCGGGTCAGGTTGAACCTCGTCGGGTTAGAAATCGGATCGGGTTCGGGTTGGAAAATGGGTTTCTTAGGTCGGATCTGGTTGGCTTCAACCCGACCCAACCGAGCCCGAGTTGCACCCGTAGACTGTGCATTTCAAAGATTGTAAAATCCAGATTTTAACTTATAAAATACAGCCTTTAGCTTATAAAAATCAGGTTTTAGCTTGTAAAATCTAGGATTGTCCATGTATCCTTATTAGACCTGGCAAACGGGTGGGTCGGGCCGGGTCAACCCGCGAGTGGTGCGGGTGCGGGTCACACGGGTCAGAATTTTGGTGACCCGCATTTTTGCGGGTCAGAAATTTGATGACCCGCGGGTGGGCTGGGTTAACCCGCGGGTCACCCGCAATTATAAGCAAATATAATATGGGATTTAAATTCTCCTGATTTGACGTGATTTGACCGCACCCAAGTTTTTCCCGTAATTGTAATAACTCTACACATGTTTGTCGTATTTTTCTCGGATGATCCAACACTGCTGAGGGCACTCTCACTTTTTTAAAGGTATGGTATGGCCCACGCCATCGGATGATCCAAACCGTCCATTAGATGGGCCATAGGCAAAATAGGTTATACTCCAAAAATCATTTACATCTGATGATTTTCCAAGAGCTGATAACATTCTCCAATAAATTCTTAAAAATTACTTTAAAATGCGGGTGCCCGCGGGTACCCGCGGGTTGACCCGGCCCAACCCATGTTTTTGCGGGTTGGGTTGCCCGCGGGTCAAATTTTGGCGGGTCACTAAAACCCAGACCCGTGCCCGCAAATTTGCAGGTGGGCCGGGTCAACCCGCGGGCATGGGTCGGTTTTGCCAGGTCTAATCCTTATGGAGACTTAGAAATATTTTTTTCCTTGCAAATCTTTCCCGGAAAATTGCTACAATCCAAACTAGGCTTATCGCCTAAGACCTGCTTGAATTACAGGAACTTTCTAGAAAAGTTTGGAAAAGAAAAACTTTTCAGGAATTGCTTAATTTTTAATTGTTTGGATTACACATGAAAAAAAAGTCACTAATGCAATTCAAGTTTTCTTTAGAGGCCTTTAATTTATAATGATCTCTCTCTAAATAAGTCAATGCCCATATTATTTCTCCCTACGTCACGGTGGGGAATTTTTTCCACAGGAAATGTTTTTCTTGCAATCCAAACAGGACCTAAAGGCTCTGTTCACTTGCCTTCTTGAGAAAGGAAAGGAGAAGAAAGTAAGCCGAATTTTCCCGTGATTGGACATGATTTGACATTTTCCGCCGTTCACTTATTTTCTCGAGAAAGCGGAATTACACAGGTGGAACATATAAACAATGACATGGAAAACCAACTTTCTTGCACTTTCCCTCTAAATTTTCTCACCAAAACGGTGGGAAAATCACTTTCCTGAGAAAACCACTTTGCCTGCATACTTTCTTTTCCTTTCTCGGCCAAGTGAACAACGGAATTTTCTCACAAAAGGAATTTTCTCACAGTTTCTTTTCCTTTCTTTTTCAATTTTTCACGTCAGATTCTTTTTCTTTCTTTTCTTTTCCTGCAGCTAGAAAACAAGTGAAAACGATCCATTCCAAAAGTCATCTGCCAAAACTTTAAAATTCCTCACCGACCTCCAAAAGGAGAGAGAAAACGATCCACGTGTTCTAACTTCACCGAAAAGGCAGACAAATCCCAACCCTTGGATCACTATTGGATGAAATGTGAAATTATCCAACGGTCAGTATTCAAGGAGCGTAGAGGAGATATGAAACCCTAAATTCGAAAACAAGCTAGGGTTTCCAGAAATTTCCAAGCTCACGACTTAACATCGACCGCTAAAACAAGCGTTGCGAAATCCTCGCCGTGTATTAAATGTAGACGGCTGGATTATAGCGGTTGATTGAAATCATTGGATAGAAAATCCAACGGTGGAGAAAGAAACCCTAATGACGAAACCCTAAAATCAGTTTATAGGAGTAGAGGCATCTTCATTTTACAACCCTCTTTGCATTTTAATTTGCTCCTCTGCTCTCTGTTTTGAGAGCGATCTTCTTCTAGGGTTTTCTGAATCCCAAGGTCAGATATTTCTATTTTTTTTTAAAAATTTCTTTTTTATGCATAATCTTGTAAAATATTTTACTCTATTGAAACCCTAAACTGAAAGGCAAGGGTTTATACTGTTTGTTAATCGATATGAAGTTAGGGTTTTACAATTTTCATGACACTTATGGCATCAGATTCGAGTTTTTTTGGTAAAACTTTTGATTGATCTATGAATTCTCTAGTTGTTTGTAGTTTCATTCGATCTAACTTCTTAGATTTCTTTTCTTTTTCTTCTTAAATAGTCTGGTTTCCGATTTATTTGGTTTACTGCTTTTTTAGTTTGTGCGATAGATATTAGTACTAGATCTGAAACTTTTATGCGTTGATCTGAATTTCATATTTAAGCTCTTCATTTTTTTTTTCTTAAATCGTTTGATCTGAATTTCTTATTCAAGCTCTTCATTTTATTTTTTTCTTAAATCGTTTTGCTTCTGATTGATGTAGTGTACTGCTGTTTAAGTTTATGTATGTTAGGCGATTTCAGTTTAATCTTTTTGTTCCGGATATTAATCCCTATGAAGTTAGGTTAGGGTTTTGAACGCTGGATGGTCGACTTTTATGTTTTATAGTATCAGATTTGAGGTTTTTGGTAAAGTTTTGGATTGTTCTATGATTTTTATATTTTTTTCAAGTGTCTTTTGATAAAACTTCTTATCTATTTTTATTTGTGTGCTGCTCTTGTTAATTAGTATTTCGTTGTTCTTGTGTTTACATGTTTGAGATCATTCTGGTTCTTATTATGACCTATTTAAGATTTTCAGAAGCTATAATTATTCTTCTTATTGTGACCTATTTAAGATTTTCAGAAGCTATCATTATTCTATTTTTATTTTTCTGAGTTTTTTTTTTATGGAGTTGGGTTTCAGGTTTTGACAATAGGTAGTAGCACTCTAGTTACGTAGCTCCATGTCTGTTACCGAATTCATGGTTTACTCTCTTCTCTGCTTATATAAATAAATTAGATCCTTCTTTGTCCTCGGGGTATCTTTTTATGGTTCTTTGCACATCACTACTGTACAGAAATCTGTAAGATCAGTGAATATCTACTCTGTTCATCTCATAGAAACTACCTTCGTTGGGCCAGGATACAAATAACGCTTATATAATTATTGTATTTGCTTTTGTACCGTTTGCTTTTTGTTCTTCCTTATGCTCTCCTCCTTGGTCACTTTTTTAATATAAATTGATTTGCCATTAAAAAAAGCTGTGAATTTGAATAACCTTACTTGTGTTTTTCAAATCAATGATTTAAAAAAGGAAAGGTTCAATACTTCAATGGTACCAGATCTAGATAGTCTGATTGTATGCTATTGTGATTCTGTCCACGATCTGAAATAGGTTGATTTTATCTGCTAAACAAGTATTCTGATTTACACAATTCTTGTTTTCCTGCAGTTTTTGCTTTCTTTTTTAATTTATTTCAAGTCAAGGGTAAGGAGAAGGTTCACATCAACATCGTGGTCATTGGCCATGTTGACTCCGGAAAGTCAACCACCACAGGACATCTCATTTACAAGCTTGGTGGTATTGACAAGCGTGTTATTGAGAGATTTGAGAAAGAAGCTGCTGAGATGAACAAGAGGTCTTTCAAGTATGCTTGGGTTCTGGACAAGCTCAAGGCCGAGCGTGAGCATGGTATCACCATTGATATTGCACTCTGGAAATTCGAGACTACGAAATACGACTGCACTGTTATTGATGCCCCTGGACATCGTGACTTTATCAAGAACATGATTACGGGAACCTCTCAGGCCGACTGTGCCGTCCTCATCATTGATTCCACCACAGGTGGATTCGAAGCCTGTATCTCAAAGGATGGCCAGACCCGTGAGCATGCCTTGCTTGCCTTCACCCTTGGTGTCAAGCAGATGATCTGTTGGTAGGATTTTGTTTACGTTTATGATAATTATTTTCTTGCTTCTAGTTTAGAGTTTACTGTTGTGATGGTTCTTGCTTCTTGGTTTCATTTTGAATCCTTGCTTGGTTTTATTATGAAGGATGTTGTTAACCCATTACTTTCTGTCGTTGTTCTCGTGCTGTGCTTGCATGTCTTTTAGTGGTTTTCCTTACTGTGGAATATCAAATGTATGGATTGGTTTTAACCCAATTTTACTTGTTCAATGGTTTTGATTTTTTTCAAGTGTATTGTCATTGGTTGCCATCCTCCAGCCCATTCTGTCATTGCTTTACTTGTAAACTTTGTTGTCTTATAATGCTGATTTAAAATCTGTACACAACCCTGATTTTCAAATTGCTCAAGATTCTTGTTCTTTCCTTTTTATGACGGGCTTTATTTCTTTTGTAAACTTTAAATTTAAAGCCTCATTTTTTATTCTCTATGGAAATTTGGAAATCAACATTATTAACTTGTATAGTGTATGTGTTACTTTGATGAAGCCTTTTCTTTTGTAGCAACCTTGTTGATGAAGTTGATCACTTTCAGTGTGCTATCGTGGTTCACTTTTATATGTGACTTGTGATGCCTTTCATGATTGGTCATTCCCCTTCCATTCTCTGTCATTGTTTCTTCTAAACTTGTTCTATAATGGGAAATTTTATCAGCACTACTGTATTTTGATGAGGGCACTCCTCACTTTATTAAAAGTACGGTATTGCCCGCACCATAGGATGATCCAAACCGTCCATTAGATGGGTCACAGCCTAAATAGGCTGTGCCCCGAAATTTATTTCCATAGGTTGATCCTAACCCTCCGATCTATAGAGGGTTAGGATCAACCCTCTAACATTCAGATCCGAGGGTTAGGATCAACCTATGGAAATGATTTTTGGGGCACAACCTATTTAGGCTGTGGCCAATCTAATGGACGGTTTGGATCATCCTATGGTGCGGGCCATACCGTACTTTTAATAAAGTGAGGAGTGCCCTCATCAAAATACAGTAATGCTGATAACATTTCCCTCTATAAATTTTTTTTGAGTTTGTTTTCATTGTTCTAATGTTCTTATATAATTTTATTGTGAGTTTGTCTACTTTTGCCCTCTTTCATGTGATTACTTGTCTAACTTGGCTATTCTATATGGGCAGATGGATGCCACCACCCCAAAGTATTCCAAGGCTAGGTACGATGAAATTGTTAAGGAGGTGTCTTCCTACCTGAAGAAAGTGGGTTACAACCCCGAGAAAATCCCCTTCGTCCCCATCTCTGGTTTCGAAGGCGACAACATGATTGAGAGGTCCACAAACCTTGATTGGTACAAGGGCCCAACCCTCCTTGATGCCCTTGACATGATCTTGGAGCCCAAGAGGCCATCAGACAAGCCACTGCGTCTCCCACTTCAGGACGTTTACAAGATCGGTGGCATTGGTACTGTCCCCGTTGGACGTGTTGAGACTGGTGTCCTCAAACCCAGCACAGTTGTCACCTTCGCCCCCACTGGATTGACCACTGAAGTTAAGTCTGTTGAGATGCACCACGAGGCCCTCCAAGAGGCTCTGCCAGGTGACAATGTTGGCTTCAACGTTAAGAATGTTGCAGTTAAGGATCTCAAGCGTGGGTATGTTGCTTCCAACTCCAAGGATGACCCTGCCAAGGAAGCTGCAAACTTTACATCTCAGGTCATCATCATGAACCACCCTGGCCAGATCGGCAACGGATACACCCCAGTCCTTGACTGCCACACTTCCCACATTGCCGTTAAGTTTGCCGAGATCCTCACCAAGATCGACAGGCGATCTGGCAAGGAGCTCGAGAAGGAGCCCAAGTTTTTGAAGAACGGTGATGCGGGTTTCGTGAAGATGATTCCCACCAAGCCCATGGTGTTGGAGACCTTCTCCGAGTACCCTCCACTAGGACGTTTTGCTGTTAGGGACATGCGCCAGACTGTTGCTGTTGGAGTAATTAAGAGTGTTGAGAAGAAGGATCCCTCTGGTGCCAAGGTCACGAAATCTGCTGCCAAGAAGAAATGAACTGTGGTGCTGAGCAGGAGTATGATAGTAATAGAGTCGGTCATTAGTTTTGGTCGTTATTTTAGTAGTTGTGATAGTGTCAATGATGGTTTGTTTTGTCTCAGTTTTCTGTCTATGAAGGCCAGGATGGTGCTGAGCAGTCAGCAGCAGACCTGGGTGCTTGACAGGCGGTGGCGGAGGCTAGTGGCTATTACTAGTATGAGGTGAGTTATGTTTTGTGGTGAAACTCTGCTTTTCTCCCTTTGATATGAGTTTGCAATAAATTTTCTTTTATGTCTTTCTGGTTGAGTTAAAAGTTTATGAAACATTGGTAATGTTATTTAATGTCACTTTGAGGTTTTATTAGATGTTCAATTTTAGTATGTGATACTATATTGCGTTTAATTTTGTTGCATCCTTTGCTTCCCAAGGGATGTTTTTTCATTCCCACAGCAAGAGAGTCAAAAGCATGCTCTCTAGATGTCATCAAGCCATCCATCTCTCAGGTGAAATTTGCTTTATTTCTAATTTTCCTTGAGATATTTCTGTCCATGCATGGAATGGTAAGAGAACAGTAGTATCTTTGGTCCTTTTCAGTAAGATAATGATCCAAGGAAGGAGGGGGGACGGATACAGATGCCCTTAAGGTGATTTTAGTTAGCATTCATTTAAATTTATCACTTTTGGAGGCTCCATGTGTCTTTTGATCTGACCATTGGAACTCCCCTGATAGACACGTTACGTTGAACGGTCCACTGAAACCATATCTGCGCTGATATAACCACTGAAACCATTTCGGTTGATCGGAAGTCTTAATATGTCCCTCCTAGATGCAGTAGTCATTTTGATGCCTTGTATTATACAAAATGTAGATTCTTTTAGGCGTCCCTGTCTTACTGTGCGATGGCTCTCTAGGCAAGGGCTCTCAGATTTTTGCTGCCATTCGTCGTTGGGATTTGTCCGTAAAATTAAGGGCCTGTTTGGATACCTCATGCATTTGTATTTTGATTTGGATTTGAGTTTTGGATACAAAACACATCAATCATAATTCGCGATCATGTTTTAAGAGAGAGAGAAAGAGGGAGGGAGGGAGGGATGTCTCGCTGCTGCTGGAGCAACGTCGAGGAGCAGCGATGGTGATGGAAGTTGCCACAAATATTGATTTCCATTTCAGAAAAGATTTGAAAATCGGTACATTTTGGACTGTTGTAGCTGATTTGGAAATCTAAGGATCTGATCGAGTTCAAAATATCAACTAAATCCAAATCTAAATCTTTCTGGTATCCAAACGTGGCCTAAACTATTTCCTGTAGTAGGCCTTTTTGGTAGGAAAATGATATCAGCACAACCATATTTTGATATCTTCACTAACCAATCTTTTAGTATTTATGGAGCTGTCCAAAAGGTTATTACATTTTCCGTTTGAAGACGAATAGATGCTGGGTTTGTAAAAATATAAAAAAAGTGGTTGTGCTGTTAACCTTTCCCTTTTCGAATGAATAGGGATGGTGCAATTAATCCCATGAAAATGGCCCTGCACGGGATGGAGATGCTCTGTTTGAGTTGCATTAATAGGGATGGTGCAATTAATCCCATGAAAATGGGGATTCGCCTGGGGATTCCCCTGTTCAAGTGAAGAAGATGACGGGTATTAAAAAAATTTCCCCAAAGTTGCGGGGTGGGAATGGCCCCGCCCTGCCCCGTAATCCCCGTCTATCTATCTTTAGTTATTGGGGTGTCTATATTTAGGTATTGCGTGTGATATTTTATTTTTTTCATTCCCACAGCAAGAGAGACAAAAGCATGCTCTCTGGATGTCAACAAGCCATCCATCTCAGGTGAAATTTGCTTCATTTCCAGTTTTCCTTGAGAGTTATTTCTATTCATGTATGGAATGTTAAGAGAACAGCAGTATCTGTTGCCCTTTTCAGTAAGATAATGATTCAGGGAAGGAGTGGGGGAGAAGAAAGATGCCTTCAAGGTGATTTTAATTATCTTCTTTTAGAATATTCACCTTCTGAGGCTCCATGTGTCTGTTGATCTGACCATTGAAACTCCCTGATAGTGATAAATAAGTTGGTTACCATATCTGTCGATCTAACCATAGTCCCCATATCTGTTGATCTTAACCATTGGAACCATTTCAGTTGATTGGATGTCTTAATATGCCCTTCCTAGATGCTGTAGACTTCATTTTGATGCCTCTTATGGCATACAAAATGATCTGATTTTTAGGCTTCCCAGTCTTGCGATGCGAAGGCTCCTCTACTACTTTGGGAGCTTTCAGATCACTGCCGTTTCCTATGGGACTTAGTTCATCGTTTGGGTTTATCTGTTAGTACTTAGGGATGCTCTTTTTGGGTTAAAGGAATGTCATTTGCTGGAAATATTTTTTTAGGAATTTTTTTGGTTTCAGGTAATGAATTATTTAGAGGGGTATCAGGCCCTTTTAAATGCTGCTTTGGCTTACGATGTAAAAGCTTGGAAATTCTTGCAATTTGGACTGAAGGAGAATTCCGTTAGGTCTCAAAACTCGTTTTACACCCATTTTGCATCAAAAGAAACGGCAGCGCCTCATGAAAGAAGGTCTTGTTGCTGGGTTAATTACTGATCGATCACAATTCTGGGTAGAAGAGACCCCACAATGGTTGAGATCACTTTTCAAATGGGTCATGTTCGATGTTTCAGCCTCTTCCCATTATTTGTTTCTAGCTTTTAAGACATTCTTTTTTTCAATTGTTAGGATAATTTATCATCTTCCATAAAAGGAAACAATAGATTGATATCAAACAAGGACAGCGTATAATCCTTGTAATTTTATTTAGTGGTGGAGCTATTGATCTCAAATCGATAACAGGGAAAAGCTGTGAACTTATCATCAATCATGCAGAGATGGTCGAGCTTGCATGATTCACAATGTAAATGGCAAAAGTTTGGTAGTGTGTTACAATGTTTTTGCTTTGGAATGTCTTTTATTTTATAAGTAAATTATAAATTGATACCAAATCAAACGTGGAAAAGATGTGTGAACCTATTTTCAGAACCATGCAAAGTTGGTGGAGCTATAATGTTGCATGACTCTCCCTGTATAAATGACCAACCCAAGGGGGATTGTAACTTTCTCTAGCTGAGCAGATAGTTATAAAAATAAGAGCACAAGGAACAACACAAACTTAGTTACTTAAAAAGAAATCTGTGGCACCTCATCTCCCATGGCTACTCCACCTACAACCATTCCTCCTGGTTTTAGATTTAAACCAGCAGACCAAGAACTTGTCATTCACCACCTCTTACAAAAAGGTTAACTCCATTGATCTCCCGGATGGTCCAATAACAGACATTCATGAATCAGATCTTTATATATTTCCTCCATATCAACTGGTTCATATTCTAGATGAGAAATCTGATGGTGAAAGAGAGCGTTATTGGAGGTCAAATGAAGATAAAGACTGATCTATGACGAAGATGGGATGGAAATCGCTTTCAAGTTCTCGCTAACATACTACTCTAAAATGCCTCCAAATATGAGGAAAACACGTTGGATTATGGAGGAGTATCGAATGCTAGAAAGTGACATGGATACACCAGTTCTAGTAAGGATAAGATACCTGCGTTTAGGGGAATCACCATAGGTTTAAATTTTAAAATAAATTAGAAGGGCTAGATTGTTTGGTTAAAAAACAATTCTTCTCCATCTATTATTTCATTTAGTTGAGTTATAGGAGGTTGTTTTCAACAGGCAATGGTTGCATTTAGCAACTATTTTATATTTTTCTTATTTTTTGATAAGCGTTACGATTAGTGGAATTACTATTCCGTTATCCTAGTTTATTCATTATTTTATTTTTCTTTTTTTTTTTACGATTCTTATGGGTCATTCTTTCTTTTTTTTTAAAAATAATTTTTAGGGTTCATTTACAATGTATGCACATATTCTTCCAAGAGAAAAGATGAGCGGATAGAAATACAAGTAGGACTTATCTGTACAAATATCCAAAAACTTGTAATTCATTAGGCCTTGTCTGATGGGAGTGGATAGAAGGACGGGGTCATGCATCAAAATCTGCACCCATAGGACAATTCTAACCTAGACTATTGTTTATTTTTCAAAAAATGCAACTACTCATATTTTTATTGAACAATATGCACATTCATAGTATAAGATCCCACCGAGGCGTTGGCTCTTCGACATAAAGTCACGGGTTTGCTCACGGGTTTGCTCCCTGTTGGCGAGTGTTCGAATCCCGCCCCCGACTTACCTGATACACGTGGTGAGTGGGTCGTTGCGTGTATCCGTAAGGACTTGTCCTACTCCCGAAGGGGGTGGGGACATCCTACGTCATCAAAAAAAAAAAAGAACCCATTTTTCTGTGGGTCTAATTACACGAACGATCTCTCTAGGATTGAATCCTAACCAAAAAGCATTGAGACCCATGTGGGTTAATCAACAATGTTGCTCTGGTGGACCATCCTGAGGTACCCATATTGTCCTAATTCCATGCGAAAGGAAGTCTGATAACAATTTTACAGTCTTGTATAATCTTTTATTGGGTAATCGAAAGGCTCTATTGTCAAATGAATTTAGTAACTATTGAAGACTAATTTGATTATCACAGCCTTTCGGGTTAAAATAAATATCCATCCAACTTTATCCATGAAAAACTCTTGAATTTTAGAGGTCTTAAAAAAAAGAGCATCATCGATCTTGAGGTGTATCCTATCAGGCGCAAAGCAATAGAAAGGAATGCCAAGATTTTACGTGGTTCAACCAAGATGCCTACGTCTAGAGTGACAGCACGATCTTCCACTCTGAGAAAATAATAAAACATGATTACAGTTGTTTTATGCCAAAACTGCAAACTGCAATTCTTTTCAATTTCTTCAACCAAGACCGTACACAAAGAGAAACAGAAAAGACAGATCCGCTATCAATTTCTCACCATAAGGGAAAACTGCTTAAAGAAAGCTCTCTATTTTCTCTCACCCCCCCCCCTTTTAAGTATATTTGTAGAATTTTTCAAAGACCTAGTTCTAGTTTAACTAGTGGATGTTGGAGTAAAATTAAATAGAAACAAAATAAAGGCTTTGGGGCGTGATTGATCACTGTCTTAAAGAAGATATTGCTTGGGGAATTCTCCTCCAGGATACAATAAAGCACTCTCAACTCTCTGTATAAAACTACAAGAATAGGGAGAAGGAAGGGAAATATATTTCTTACACTTAATAATTTCCTTTTTATAATAAACCAATGGTCATAATCCAACAGACATGACTCTTCTAACCGATTTCTAATATCAAGAGTCTGTCACTACAAGAAGATATGACTCTTCTAACCAGTTTATAATTTGAAGAGTAGTGCCTCTACAAGAAGATATGACTCTTCTAATTTGAAGAGTCGTGTCTCTACGAGAAGATATGACTCTTCTCACTGGTTTCTAATTTGAAAAGTTATGTCTCTAAAATAAGATATGACTCTTCTAACAAGTTTTAATTTGAAGAGTCATGTCTATACAATAAAAGAAATTGTAAATGCCTAAAATCTTTTCCTTTTCGATGTGGGATTGAATTCTCACATTATAGTTTACATTATGTTACAAACTACACCAACCAACAGTAGACCCATAGACTAACTCTTTGTTCAACAAGGTGCTATGCTCCATAACAATTCACATTACCCTGGTTGACGACTAGCGAGAACAAGGAGAAACCCACGTACAGTGGGAAACAAGCCAAAAACCCAAAAGGATGCTTTACAATAATTTCCAACTTACATTGATTTCCTTATCATGGATTACAACGGAATAATATGTTCTCATCGTTTGCGCATTTTATTTTATTTTTTTTTGAAATGTGCACACCTTCAAACGTCTCCTTATATAGGTCGACAATCTTCGGAAAAAAAAAAAACCCTTATAGCAAAACCATAAATAAATTGCTTTCGAATAGGGTTCGAAAGATAAAAAAATAAAACAAAAAGTTCCCAAAAATAGCGCGACATTTCTCCTCCTCCTTGTGTTTCTCTTTTCTTCTTCTCATCTTCTACCTACTTGTTTGATTTGATTGAATAGAGAAGGAGAGATTTTGTGCGGGTATGTGGAGGTGCCACAACATGATTTTAGAGCAATCTCGTGGAAATACCTTCAGCTTGCTCTCGTCTTCAAATACCACTTGTTGTACAAATTTCATAGAATCCTGAAACATGGTACAGAGAAAAAATGTTCACATACAATTCAAGTTAGAGGTTCAACTTGGTCCCATGTTTTGGGAATTTGGGTTGAACTTTTATCATGAAATTGGATCGGTGGTTGATTCTAATTCATTTTTATAGCAAAAGCTCAATCCAACCCAACCCAACCCAACCCAAGTTGCATCCCTAGTCTTAGTCTTGATGAAATAAATCCTTACTCGCTAATCTCCGTGATGCAATGGATGTTAACATTCCTAATTTGTTTAAGAGGTTTTATATGTGTTGCATGCATGAAGTCCAGTATTTTTCAAAAAGTAATGTGGGACCCACTTTATAGGATGATCCAAACCGTTTATTTGTTGGGCTATAACGTTACTTGTTGCTCTCCGTATGTCATCTCCACAGGATGATCCTAACCCTAATGTTGTGGGCCCCTACAGATCGGAGGGTTAGGATCATCCTATGGAGATGATTTACCGGGTGCAACAAATGAACGGTTTGGATCATCCTATGTAGTCGGTCCATATGTACTTTTTGAAAAATACTGGACTTCATAAGACGCTTAACGGGTATTTCGTCAGAGTCACACAACAAATAAAATCTTTGTTTTAGGTCAGACGCATCTATCATTGATCTTTTCAGAACGACTAATTAAATTACATCTGTTGTTGATAATAATAATGCACTCAAGAGTCCGGACTTAATTAAATATGATTATGATTTGTTTAATGATTTGACAGCTTTCCTACCATTTAATATGAAATTAAGCCAGATAGATGCCTTAATCCTCGCTTCTCATGAGATGGAATGATCTGGCCACTCATAGGGGGCCCCACCTCAGGGAGTGTGACAACTGTAAGAATCCTAATGATCCCTTCGACAGCCTCCTAATCGGCAAAATTGCTATTCAAGCATCCAATCAGAAGGCTAGAATCACCCGCCAAAGAGTTCAATCTTTACGCTATGATGAATATATGAACGGTCAGGATTACTAGCCTTGCACATGGGTGTGTCTCATGGTTAACTAACTACTAATACTTACTAATGTAGTTAAAATTAAAACTTAGTGCTACGCTAAACTTCAATGTCTTAATAGGGTAAGATGCATTGATTACCCTTGTATCCCTTGTTAAGAATTTAACCAGGTAGAACGCGCTCATAAAAGCTAGCCATTAGATGGAGGGTGTTCATTCCCTTATAACCCATCTCCATCCATTTCACTTATCCGATGTGGGACTATTTTGCTTTTGCGTGGAACCCCAGCATTCCTTACTGATAACTTCTGTCAATGGATAAATCCAGTTTGTCACACTTAAGCTCATTCATCAATCTAGACCGTTGATCTATACATACCTGTGAAGTGTCCTGGATGGATGAAGCGCGGCCCCATCTCTCTGGGTCCCAAAGAACAGAGCTGCTGAATGCAAAACTGGAAGTATGAATTGGAAATATGGTATCTGTGTGATTGATTTTGTTCCTCAGATGCCATCCTAAAAACTGAGAAGAACTGCAAATGGGTCCTTCAATCACAACTCTCTTCCTATTAGCTGACAGCAGAGCCACTGGCCATGTCCCAAAAACCCTGTAAGAATTTGAGCATTTGAATTTGATCAGTCCAAGCTCAAAGTTAAAGAGATCCCTTTAAAATCAAACCCATATAGAGAGAGACCTTAGATTGATTCTTGACCCAACTGGTAATCCAAATATTGTTCTCTTGAAATACAAAAACTAGTAGAAAGATTACCAAATGACAGAGGGAGGGAAGAGATTCATACTCGATTTCTCGGATATCTTCGAAGAGCTGAAGATCATAGACATTCGAAACGTCCGCAAAGTGAACGATCCCGTCGAGCCGATGATGCTCTATGTGATTAAGCGCCATGTTTCTCTGATGATCAGTTTCAGCTTCTGGGTATGTAAAGTTCTCCTTGTAAACCAAATGCCTGTACATAATTCCTGTTTTCCTCAATATATCCATAATTTCTGAAGAATCTGAATGGGATTGTACAACAATCCACAAAAGGGGTTGTGGAATCAATTTCAAAGTATTAGCCAATTTCCTCAGGAACCCACCCTGAAACCGATTACTTGAACTCGTCGTCGTCGTTATAATAATCAAAAGCCTTCTATTAATCAATTCCAATCCATCATCTTCATCCAACGGTGGGTCCAAATTGCTCGAACTTATCGGTGATTCCACTGGAGTCTCAACCATTAGACTCCTATTCAAATTTCGGACCGAGTCCGAATTTTCTAACGCTTGGATGGGTTGTTGGGGCGATAATTCTTGGACTTCTAGGGATTGATTCGATACGATTCGGCCAGAAAATATCGAAGCAGTGTTCGCGGGAGCGAAGCCTGTGAAGAGACCCATAACAAAGCAGAGGGAGAAATGAAAGAGGGCTTTCTTCCAAACTTGGATTTTCTTCTTGGATCTATCAAAGGAACCCATCTCTCCAAATCAAAATTGAAACAAAACCCAAGTCACAGATTGTTGAAAAAAGCTCTTTATTTATCTGGAAAGAGCCCAACAGCTCTATTCCCTTTGCTCTCTATCTGTATGGCACTGTTGAAATAACAATTCAGCAACCTCTAACGTGGACCTTTTTTTCCTTTGAGAGTGGGAAAGGTTAGTGAAATTTAATTATAAATAGCCTTTCATTCTCACTAACTCAATGTGTATGTTTGTGGGAAAGAACATATATAAATTGGGGCAAGCAAATCATTAGGTGTGGAAGAGAGAGAGATGGTATCTTATTTTGTTTCTCATGATTGTTTGTGTGATTGCTTCACTTGGTCTTCTCTTGAAGCCAAAGAAAAACACACCAAGAGAAGGTAGCTTCCACCAAATTGTCGTTGAGACAGAAACACACCACCTAAAATGTGTATAATTATTTTAAATCTGCATCCTTCATCATCATTAGACCCCAAGTCAAATCCGTGAGAGACCCGGGACCCATATAATATGAATATACAACCACTTCTACGTATAAAAATAGGGATTAGTCGTTTCCCCGCACCTCCACTCCCTGTCTCCCTTTTTTAACCCATACGGGTGTGGCTCTTTGGCTTAAAGTCATGGTATGCTCCTCATTGATGCGAGTACAAATCGCCCGGGCTTACCCGTGCATGTGGTTCACGGGTGATTGCACACTTCTGTAAAGAATAGTCCCGCTCTACAAATTGGGGTGGCGATATTCTCTGTCGGGGATTAGGGGTGCAACTTCTGTGACTCCATTTCGTCACAGGTTGGGTTGGCATTTCCCTAGGTTGGGTTGTGAAAAGCCAACCGGATTTAATTTCGAGTTGGGTTAGGGTTGAGGCCTTGGGCATACCAACCAGACATGAACCCGACTTCCATCCTCTAATTTTATCATGGGTTCGAAACTCTTAGGGTCATATTTTTTTGAGCTATAGCCCAAACCAGACCTGACTCAACCCGACCCAATTTGGAAAAAAAGAGTTAGACGGGTCGGGTTACGGTTGAGAGGTTTTGGATTGAGTTGGGTTAGGGTGGACCCACCCAGCCCGGGTTGCACTCCTAATAGGGATCTTTTGCAAAGATGGTGTCGTCTTGATTCACGAGAAGGATCGTGATGCTAGATGTGCCACATGTGTTTGGTGATTGAGACCGTTGGTCTGGTGGGTCGTTATCAAGTGATCTAGCAGGTCAGATACTGTTCCAGAATCAAGAATTGAAAACAATTCATGGATAGGGAAAACCTAGAATAACATTTTTTTTTTCTCACCCTTGATCATGGGTCTAAGGGTGACACCAACGACAATGGGCTGGATTTGTGATGGGCCACTAGATTTATGGGGCCAATCAGAGTACATGTGGCGGTGGGTCCATGTCATACAAGAAAACAGTGACGTTTTAGAAAAGATGTTCTCACAATTCATAAAGAAATGTTTTTATATATCTCACTAGCAATGGCATTACTGCAAAAGTAGGTCATTTTCTATCAGTTGAAATTATTATCATTATCATTAGAAAGTAAAAGGGTATCTCCCAATTAAATGAATTGATTCTTGACCCAATGGGTTCTTGATTTAAAGTTTAGGTTTTTTAAAGGAGTTTTTACTTGAGGACCATATATCCAATATGGAATATTACTGCCTATCTTTTGAGGATATACAAAGGGCAATGATATTTTCACTCCCCCTACAGTACGCATTCGCTCCCCTTTTAACTTGATTTGACGTCAAAAAGCATTAATAAGGGGAGCGAATGCGTACTGCAGGGGGAGTGAAAATATCATCGCCCTATACAAAATACCATTAACAATTTGCAGTTTGATGTAGGAAGACTACTTGCCCTCATGCCCTGTCATGCTGCTGAAAAAACCCTGAACGAACAGTCTTTCTTAGAAAAAAGATAAAAGGCCTTCCATCTCTCAATAGAAGACCAAATATCCCTTAATTTTGGTCATTAAAAATTTATCATTTTAAAAATGAAAAAGTGTTGCTACTCGGTCTTGTAGCTAAGCTTATCTACTCGGTCGGGTTAAATACAGTGGCGGCCCACATTGTTTGGGTGATCCAAACCATTCATTTGAAAGCCGCTTACCCAGATAGGGTGTCCACAAAAAATCAGACCCATAAGATGATCCTAACCCATCCAACAGTGGAGGGGAAAATTGGTAGATTTGTGGACAAACTGTGTCTGTCTATTTTTTCCCATTTTCCCTCCACTGTTGGATGGATTAGGATCATCCTATGGATCTGATTTTTTGTGGACACCCAAACTAGGTAAGGGACTTTCAAATGAATGATTCTGATCACTCAAACAATGTGGGCCCCCACTGTATTTAACCCGACCGAGTAAATAAGCTTAGCTACAAGATTGAGTAGCAACACTTTTCTGTTTAAAAAAAGAGTAGACGTTAATAAATATTAATTTGTTAAATAATTATTTTATGGGAAAGGTGAGCGTACTCGGTCGAGTAGATAAGCTTATCTACTCGGTCGGGTTAAAAATAGTGGGGGCCCACATTTTTGGGGTGATCCAAACCATTCATTTGAAAGGCCCTTACCTAGATAGGGTGTCCACAAAAAATCAGCCCCATAGGATCATCCTAACCCATCCAACAGTGGAGGGAAAATGAGAAAAAATGGACAAACACAGCTTGTCCACAAATCTGCCCATTTTTCCCTCCACTGTTGGATGGGTTAGGATGATCCTATGGGGCTGATTTTTTGTGGACACCCTATCTAGGTAAGGGCCTTTCAAATGAATGGTTTGGATCACCCCAAAAATGTGGGCCCCCACTATTTTTAACCCGACCGAGTAGATAAGCTTATCTACTCGACCGAGTACGCTCACCTTTCCCTTTTTTTTTATTAAGTACTATTAAGTACTTTGATAAGTATATTATTCAAATAATAGAAACCTAAATTCCCTTTCGTAATTTATTTATCTCCTGCTATGTCTAAATTGTCCCCTCTTTGCAACTAAACTGACTAGCAACCTCCCCGCAAGTCGCAACTAATCTGCCAACTCTCTCTCTCTCTCTCTCTCTCTCTCTCTCTCTCTCTCTCTCTGTGTGAAACAACCAATTACTCCAAAAGCTTAAGATGTTGGAGAAAGCGTTATTTAATCTTTTATACTTTAACACTCTCCCTCACGTGTGGCCCCTCTTTTTAGGGTTGGCCTACATGTGGCACATGTGGACCCTCTACTGTGTTTGGCCACTGCATGAGGATTTTGCTATCAAGGAGGTTTGAACCCAAGCATTTGATCCGATACCGTATGAAAAAACCAATTACTCCAAAAGCTTAAGCTGTTGGAGAAGGCGTTGTTTAATCTTTTATACTTTGACACCAATTAAGGCCATGTCTGGCAGCCCGGAATTCTTTTATGATAAATTGGTTTCTCCAAAGTGGTCAGAGAGGGAATAGGGAGTGGGAGGAGAGAGATTTGAGAGGTCACACTTGAGATTAGTTTGAGAAGTGGCTAAAAATCAGGAAAAAATCAATCTTATTTTGAGTAGAGTTTTTTGGTTTCCTGATTTTTAGCACCCCTCTCTCACCACTCGGAGACACCAATTTATTGTTAAAAAATTCATGGCAGCCAAGCATGCCCTAAACCATCTCTCTCTCTACCTCTCTCTCTCTACAATCAAACCAGCTAGCATCTCTCTCTAAACTTGTATACCTTTCTCTACAAGTAATTCCCTCTCTTCGAATCTCTTGAGCAACCCACCGAAGCGAGTGAGAAATCATGAGTTTTCTATTGAGTTTTTACCCTATTAGGATAAAAATCTTACGACATAAAATTGCTATAGCAATGGTTGGACAACAGTTGAACTAATTCATCCACGTGTTGAAAGGATAGATGAAAGGTGGATAAGTACTTATAAGTAACCGTTAGGATCAACGCATATAAATACAAGAAGAGAAGACTATAAACGGGATCCCCACATCGACATACAACTTGTATCATTTTCTTTTATTTAGGAATAGTCTGCAACTTAGATCTCTTATTCTTTCTACTTTTATTCCAACAATTCCATTGTGTAATGTGAAGGCATCGATGAACATTATCTTCAAGAAGGAATTTTTTGGTCTTGTCCTTTTGGTGAATATCTTTTTCATTACACTAAGGGGCCGTTTGGATACGCGGATTTTAGAATCCAGGTTTTTACTTTGAAAATAGTGTATAAGAGGGAGCGTTTCTTGGATTTTAAGTGAGAAATTCAGGTTTTAAAAATCTCTCCTGCATCCTGGGATTTCTAAAACCTGGAAATATGGGAGGTTCTCCTACTCTCATGTTGACGGAAAGAAGGACGAGAAGTCAAAAACGACGGCTGGTCCGCTTCTTCTCTTGTCTCATAGCTACAATTTTGAAGAAATCCCGGATTCTAAAATCCATGTATCCAAACGGCCCCTGAATGAGTTATGAAGTCCTTGTTCACAAGGCAATTGAACCAACAATTGTTTGATCGCGGTTTGGATATTACATGGGTTGGAGTCACATTTTTATTAATTAGAAAGGCATTCGAAAACCTTCCATCAAAGAACATTCTTTTCTCATAAAAATTGAGTATAGGATTTTTGCACCAAGACCTGGCTTTCTATCCTTGTCTGTGGACATGTCATCTTTGTCTCCTCCCAACAAAATCAAAGTAAAAAGTAGTTTTTTTGCATGAATTTCTTGGGAATTATGCTCTCTCTCTTTTCTCTTCTCTGTATTGGTGACACACCCAACCTCTACCCTACAAGGTTGACAACTGTTAGGGGTAAAATCGGAACACGCCCTCAAGATCATGACACGTGTCACCTAATCATCTAACGGATCACACAGTACCCACCTTTCGTTTTCTCCGGCTAACAGACTCCACGACCAGGCATGCCACGTCAATAAAAACCGTTAAGACTCAGGCCTCACGAGCACGCGCCCTAATGTGTATGCTCATAATCACTTCCTGGCCAATCTCCGGGGGACAAGTAAGAATTACACCGAAACAGGGAATAAACCTCCCTAGAAAAGGGATTCTCCCCGCTCAAGTTACAGGACTGGAACTTCTCCCTCTGAGGAGAAGCTAGCTGGAACCTATTCACCCCCGCCACGATACACCGTGGATATACGGTGATCCATTGGTAACTGGTTTCTAACCGTTGCCCTTTCAAATTGCTTCGTCTTTGCTTCTAATTATCCTGTGGTGCCTATTTACTGACTTGAGTGTCGGAGTGGCCCTCTGAAGCCAAAACTCCCGGGGCCCTAACGCTTTTCTGTGAGTGGAGGACACAAACGGTGTATCTCTACCAACCGTGCGATCACAGTGATGAGATAGAGCGCTATCACATCCAAACACTGATTACCAAGAAGAGAGTTTGTGACCCTAATATAAAAATAATGAAACTCTTTTCCCATGGACTTAAAACATTGTCAATGCATGTAACCCTTAATTTTCTTGTTCTGTATGTATGTTTTTTGCATCTCATCTTATCATTGACTGCACATAGTTTGAACATAATTTTAGCGAGACTAAAGATCTCTCCGTTTAAAGCGCCCACCCCCCACACCCCACACCCCCCCCCCCCCCCCCCCCCACCCCCCCCTCCTCTTCTCTAACTTTGTTTTGGTTGTACAGGAAGTTCGATCATACTTTTAGGGAGATTAAAGATATCCTAGTTTACAACATCATCCTTTAAGCTTTCTTTACATAATTTTATTGAAGATTGATTTAGGCCATGATTTTTTATTTTTTTTCATGAAATTTTAGTTTATCACATAGTGAGAGAGGACTAGCAAGGGTGGGAGATGAAGAGACTTGAGATCACATGACTGCGGGAGGAAACAGTAAGAAATGGGTAATGAGTAGGGAAAAATTAAATTGTTTTATGACTAGAGATTTCCTTTTCCTTGTTTTTTAGCCTTTTCTAAGCGTCTCCTCACTAATTCCCTCTTTCATCTCCCCCATCTCCTACAGCCCTGGCACTCTATCATGATAAACTAAAATTTCATGGAAAAAAATTCATGGCAGCCAAGCATTGGCCATTGGTGGTCTTTTAAGAGGATAAAAGGAAGGCCGAGATACAAGGAATGCACAAATTGCCCTTTGTAATTCTCTAGAGAGATCATTACATAAAAGGGATTTGCTAGTGTCCATCGCATTAGGCAGTCGCGGATGGTTTGTTGCATCGGACAAAGCCACAGAGGCTCGCTTTTCAGCAGATTTTGTCCTCATTCGCAAGGTTCGCAAGGTGGCTGCTGTCAGATGCAATAAACCATCTGCTGCGAAATGCCTGCTTCATTGAAAAGTAACATTGACTTTGAGAAATTGACCATTTAGCCCACTTTTAGATGATATTTAGGGAAATGATATATTTGCCCAATTTTCTTCCCTGGGCCACCCGCTTGTAGTGTAAAAGGAAAGGGTGGCCATAAATACACCAGAAGGGGCTGGCCCCGGGATAAAAATGGGGCTAATATATGACTTCCCTAATAGTTAAGGGAGGAATGATAGCTGCAAGGGCCCTCTTTATGCAAGGGCCGGAGAAGGGCCTTTGAATAGATCCACGTAATTTTTTTAAATCGGTTGAGAAACTGAATTTGGTTGCACTTAATGACGTGGATCTATTCAAGGGCCCTTCTTTAGCCCTTGCATAAAGAGGCCCCTAGGATCCGAGGCCCCTAGGATCCATCATTCCTCTAGTTAAGGATGTTTATGAATTCCATTCATGCTCTTAAATAAAGCCAAATGAGCATGAGAAGATAGATTCTTGAAACCCTTCTAGAGAATTGAAAAAAAGAGAGAAAAAAACAGTCTTCATCATTCACAATTCAAAAGATCAAACACCATCATTCACAATTCAAAAGATCAAACACCAAAGAACAGAAATTCCAACAAACATCCAAACAGAAAAAAAAAGGAATATTAGTAAATAATCAAAGCCCATCACCTTACTCACTAGCAGCAGTGTTGATGAACAAAGGCAGCTCTTCTCCCTTCATCTCTTTGGTTTCAGGCCATGGAGGAAGTATAATAGACTCTCTCTGCGCCTCAATGATTCTCTTATACTTCTCTTCACTCACGTCGAATGCCATCGCCATCTCAGGCCCACCCATGATCTTTGGTATGGAGCTCGCACCCACTAGGAACTGGGGCCGATTCCTCCTGGACGAAGTCGTGAAGCCGAAGAACTCGAATGTGCCGCTGTGGGATGCAATTTGGCAGAAGGGGAAGTATTTGGGCACCCAAAAGACGTCCCCTTGTCGTACCTCGGTGTTCATCGCCAAGCTACCATTAGGGAACACCACCTGGATTGTACCGGACCCACTAAGCACCACGCCATATTCGGTTGCCGTTGGATTCACATGCGGGGCCATCATCGATCCCTGATAAAAGATCACAACCGTTGACCGTTAGTCCATATGCAAGACTATGCTAGACCTGCAAATAGTTAAGGGGGATGGTTTAATATTTGTGTCAAAAGACCTATATTCTGATCGGATCCGGATAGATCCAGGTCACAATATGGGTGGATCCTAATGGGAGAATTGATCCATATATCCAGGTCACAATATGGGCAGATTCTAATGGGAGAATTCCTCGGATCCTAATCTACAGATGCGGACTGTACAGGGTCGCCTACAAAAACCTCCGTACTTATTTGGGTCTGGGTATCTGTGGATGCTGAATATAGATCCTCAAATCTGCAGAAGTCCTAATCGGATCCTGAATTGTGGGTCCGAAGAACTGATCGAACTATCCATTTTTATCCAGGTCATATACATAATCTCCTTAACCTAATTAGGCCCAATCTCCAAACCCTATTTGGGCTAGATATCTGTGGATCCTGGATCTGAAGCCCTAATCGGATCCTGAAATATGGGTCCAAATAGAACCCATCGGACTATCCATTTTAATAAGATCAGACCATGGAGATCTAAACGGACCATTCCGGTCCATATGCAACCCTGACTATTTGAGTGCTTTGGAGACATCAATACTCAGATATGATTCACCATTTCGTGAGATCCTAATCGTCTAATCAGTTCAAGGCCGCTAATCAGACGTCTGAATCTGGCATTCTAAGTTGTGGCCACAAGATGGACGGTCCAGATCAATGATCGTGGATCGACAAAAAATAATTGAATCACAAAGCAAAAATTTACCGCAGTGAGATTAACAAGGTAGACGCCAATCCCCGAGTGTTTAAGAGGATTATAGACATGTTCATCAAGAGCAACACTCCATCCATAATTGTTCTTGAAATCAGGATCTTTTTCATACAGGTTGTATGATTTTGGAGAACGAATTGCACCCTTATTCTCCTTCACAAGAAAAGATCTTAGCAACTTTCTCCATGTCCATTCTTTAACTTCTTTATGTTCTCTGTCATCATCATCATCTTCATCATCGTCACCATTATCATATTTCTTTTCTGCAAATTGTCTCTTTTCTTCTCTTTCCTTCTGTTTTAATTGCATTAAAGAAGCCCATCTGTTCAGTTGATTGGTTTCAGAGCCCGTCATGAACACAATCGGCCCACCCTTTTGCCTCTCCGTGATCGAGGCCAGTTCATCAACAGAGACCTGGAAGAAACACAGCTTTAATGTTATGATAACGAATAAAAACTACAACTCTGAATTAGAGGGCGCCCTTGCATAAATAAGATGAAAGGACGCCCCACTGGTTGAAAGTTGCCAAAGTGCATTTATTGCCTTAGATTTTTACATCTTCGATGCTATTATAAATACACTTTGGTGAGTTTCAACCAATGTGAACGCCCTTTGATCTTAACACAACTCTAACAGCTTAAGCTTTTGGAGTAAAACTTCCCCCCTCCGGAGTTCAAAACCTAACAACTCATTGATATTAAAAATCCACATGTAAGTGTACGGCCAACATAAAAAGGACTAAAAGAGTGGCCAATGTGAAGGGGAGTATTAAAGTATAAATGATTAAATAACACCGATGAGAAGATGGATCTAACAAAATACTTATCAAATAAAAAACCCACAAAAATTTCAGTCCTACTTACATTAAATGCGGTTGTGAGAGTCCTCATGTCGAAACCAGCCAACACAGAAGTTGGATATGTTCCTCCTCCAATGTAGAACGACTGTAAATTAAAAAGAAAAAAGAAAAAGGAAAATCCAAACTCAAATGCATTTAAGCATTGATAAGATCAAAATTCAGAAAATTAAGAATCAACTATTGAAGAAGAAGAAGAAAAAAAAAATCCACCTGGAAAGTACTCTCTCGTAGGCCCTCCGACGTATCAATACTGCAAATTATCTCAAGTCTCTGCCCTTTGCCCACATTTACCATATAAAACGCTGAGCCTGCTGGAATTCTATAAATATCTCCAATTCTCAATTGTTTCTCCACCATTTCATCTTTGTATATCCACCCGATCTTCATTTCTCCTGATCATACAGTACAAGAGAGAAAAACAAGATAGTAAAAGATCAAGATTTTATTTGATGTACGGCCACTATATGGCCCAAGGTTGATCCAAACCGTTCATTTGTCGAGCCACAACATAAATAGGTTGTTCCCAAAAAATCATTTCCATAGGAAGATACTAACCCTCCGATCTATATAAACTGCACATTATGGAAACCTCTACAGATCGGAGGATTAGGATCAGGCTATGGATTTTTTTTTTTTTGCCACAGCCTATTTAGATTATGGCACAACAAATGAACGGTTTGGATCATCCTATATAGTGGGCCCCACATTAATTTTTGAAAAATACTGGACTATAAGGCCATACTCTATCATTTCTCCTAAAAGATCACTCAATAAATGGGGAAAAAAACACAGAATAACTATCATGCAAGAGAAAGAAAAGACTGAATCCAAAACAGAAAAACATGAATAAGAGACCAATACAGTATCTACTCTAGACCAATACAGTATATACCTATGCGAATGAATAGTATCAAGCTGGAATCCATGTACTGAGGAATAAAGAGGGTGTTGGGTTCCATAGAGATGAAACCAATATGCATGGGGCTATGTATATCTCTTCCCCTGTTATCTCCTCTCATGATTCTGATCTCTCCACCATCTGTTTTCACCACTTGCTTTGAACTCTGCAACAGAAAGATCCCTCTTTTCTCTTCTTCTTCTTCTTCATGGTATTCTGTAGCTGAAATAATTGGAATAGAGAAAATGAGAAGTAGTAGAAGTGAATTGGGCATGATTGAAATACCCATTTTTTTGTTCTTTGTTCTTGGATGTGGGTAGAGAGGTTGGGATGTGGGTTTATGAAGGGATGAAGAACGAGGAAGGTGGCGCACGTATGGGTCATACGTGTCCAAGTAGCTTGATACTTTCTCTGGTCAGCAACCGTTGAGATTTAGCTAGAGATTTTCGGCTCTCTCTGTTACCTCTTTTCTCTATTCCTTCCAATTTTCTTGCTACTGTTGAATACTGATCTCCTCGATTACCGAAAGCAAGATGATGATCTGTTTCTTGACCCCAAACGTTGGACACCAACCTTCTATTTATTGATGTACGTATACTTAGTGGTGAAAATGGACCCAGATGGTCCGCCGGATCCGAATGTTAGTGGATTGGACACATAGATCGCACCTGATCGGCTTAAGCCCTGTTTGTCTTAGGCCTTGTAGTGGTGAAAATGGACCCAGATGGTCCAATGGATCCAGAGGATCCGAATGTTGTTGGCTTGGGCACATAGATCGCACCTGATCGGCTTAAGCCCTGGTCGGCTTAGGCCTCGTTGGTTTTAGATTATGACAACCGATTTCTAGCCCAAACATATTATTGGGCTCAAAATTAATAATAGGTTTTGGGCTAACAATCGGTATGTTATAATCTAAAATGTGCAGGGCTTTACTAAGGTGAGTCCCAAGCCAAGTATTGGACTCAAAATTATGTTTAATTTTGATTCCAATAATTGGTTTGGGACCAACAATTGGTTGTTATAATCTAAAACAAACAAGGCGACAACAGATTGTCAACCTAAAACCAATTATTGGTCTCAAATGTAAATGTAATTTTGAGTCCGGTGCAAATGCAAACCATTGCCTAGAAAATTAAAAAATATATCTGTGGGATGATCTAACCCTCAATCCGCATCCTAATTACATTGGAGCATAACGAATAAATAGTTTGGATCTTCGAACAAGGTAGGGCCACTACATTTTTTTATAAAAAAATGCGCACAACTACGTGACAAATAGAGTCAGGTGAATAGTAACGGGCAACCAAACAATACAAAGAATAGGAAAATATGTCATTTTACTTTGATTTTCTCAATTTTTATTGCAACTGTTAGAAAGGTTGAAAAATCCCTAGCAAAATTGCTACACATAGCGGAAGAATAAATCATGTACTACAAATTTTTTTACTCTGACCCAGGATTCCTAGGGATTAATTGATTTTATTGTGATTCAATAAACACAAATATAAATACCTTTAAGTTGTTGTAGATAAGAACTCGTCCCCATGATCTACTCTTCGAAAATTCGTCGACGATGACACGAAACCGCAGCTTGAACTGATGAATTCCTTTTGTTGCACAAAGGATCTTATAAACAACTCTTTGTTTACTTTATAATCTGATCTTAATCAGATTATACTATAGAAATTATTATTTAGAACAATGAAGATTAGTTAGATGAATGCCTTTGAGTTCAAAAAAGCTAAAACTAGTTGAGGAATAGAGAGATCAAAGGGAACGAATTTTCTTGTGTGTCTCTTTCAATTTCCAGCGCATGGGTTATGAAAGAGCTGTAGAAAACTCTAATCATTTGTCTTGTATTTATAGATATTTGAATTGTCTTTGATACAATCCAAAGTTTCTAGAGAATTCTTAAAAAACAAGAAAACTAGTCAAAATTGGGAGCTTTCAATTTGGAAACAAGCTAGTTTGCTTTTTTCAAAATAGAAACCAAACAATGCGGGGAATGTTTTTAGAAATTCTTGGACGTTTAGAAAGCCCTAAATTGGGCATTTTTCCAAGTAGGTCAAATTTATACTAAAATAATCCCTAAAAGTTCTCCTACACTCTCTCCTTTTTCTACTTTCCCATTATAATGCCATAGGTCAAATTTAGACTTCATTTTTTGACAAATAAATGGATAAACTAGAAAAAATCATAAACTAAAAAGTTGTAGATCTTTTAAAGTTCTTCAAAACGAGTAGTTATACATTAATTTTGGCTAAGAGGTGAGTAAGTTATGACTGGTTTAGTAAAACAAGTCTATAAGCTAAACTTACAATTTTTTATTTAATTTTTTTAATTAAATAAACATATTTCCTCCCATCCAATGGGACAAAGCTTCATCTATATTTTTTCATAATTCTAAAAATACCCTTGAGTTAACATTTAGGTAAATTGGTATTCTCATTACATCACATGGTGTATGCACCATGAGAACTATGTAAATCTTTCCCTTTGCATCAAATGCGACAAAAATAATTTGTGTGTGAACTAATAAATGCGGGAGCTCTATCTAATAGATTATAATAGGTCAATCGAGTAGTGAGTGGGATCGTAGCAGGGATTTAACGGTAGATCCTGCAGAACCCGCAAGTGGGTTCCACTGCGATTATTGCTCCGTAGCTAATACAACAATCGCATTGAGTCAGTGGCCTCCATCGAGACGTAACCCTAAAAATAACTGTCAAATCATCATAACCCTAATCACATCAAATGTGCAAGTCCTTTCTCCAAGTCTACATCTACCGAGTTGAGTCCTACGGAGAGTGAATATTAACTACCCCTGGGCTCACTCATAGTATACCTTTCAATCAAGCAGTGCCAACCCACAAATGCATTTGCTAAAATTATTTCAAAACTTATTTTGTGAAATCCTTTTGATAAACATCTTATCAAATCCACTTGGCCAGGTATTTTTCTAGGCCTACTGCTCTGAGCAAAACCGTAGATGTTATCCTATATATAGGTGGAGAATTCCATGTCGGGTATCACTATTAACCTTGAAGGTTTGTGCAACACTCCAGCACTATGCTCTGGTGACTCCAAGAGAATCACGGTTAGATAGACAAAATATGAGAGACTCGTCAACAGACCAATATGACCCCTCAGGTCAAAGGATATATAAAGGGTCATGTCTGGTAGAATAGCTCATATGTCTCTTGTCCACAAGCCATTTTGATGTAATCCCATTCAGTACGCAATCTCATCATCGTACCCATTCTATCTTGCTTAGGGTCCACTACCCAAGTGATTGAGATAAGTCACTCCACATCTCGTGCCTGTAGGCAAGATAGATGTCAGTTGTGTACAGGCAGAGGTGTCCAACCTCAACCCCAACTAGGAACTATTAAGGTCTGCAAAGAACCGAAATCCCATATCACCTTGCTCTTTAGGATCTATGAATCCATCACCATGGGTTTCCTACTTTGCTACCTAAGGACAAATACGTGTTAGTAATTAGTACCCATAAATGTCATGAGAAAGAAAGTTTTATTGATTAACATGCAAAATATACTGGATTTTAGGGCACCAACTCTAACAGTCTCTCACTTACCCTCAAAGCCAGTTATGCATATATCTTAGACCCATCCCCTCAACATGCATGTCAAACATCTTTTGGGTCTGCCACGCTATCCGCTGAAGCAGCCTTTGCAATAGCCACATCTCCTCCGTCAATGATCTCCCGTATCACATGATACTTTCGAAGTACATGCTTGGACTTCTGATGAGACCTCGGTTCCTTTGCTCGAGCAATCACTCCGTTGTTATCACAATATAGCGTAATGGGTCTCTCGACAGAGGGTACAACTCCAAGGTCATCCAAAAACTTTTGCAGCCATACTATCTCCTTCGCTGCTTCGCTCGCAACGATATACTCAGCCTCAGTCGTGGAATCTAATGTGGTGTCTTGCTTGCAATTTCTCCATGACACTGCCCCATTTGCTAAGGTGAACATAAAAACTTGATAATGATTGCATGTCATCAAGGCCAGACTGAAAGTCCACGTCGGTAAAACCAGAAACGACTAACTCGTCTGCACCATAAATTAAACAATAATGTTTAATTCTCCTAAGACACTTGAAAATATGTTTAACTGCTATCCAATGCTCTAGACTGATATTTGTTAGCCGCACTTACAGAGTGACAGATATCTAGTCTTATACATAACTAGCATATATAAGACTTACCAAAGCCGAAGCGTAGGGAATGTTGTTCATAACCTGCTTATCCTCAGGTGTCTTGGGAGACATCTTCTTGGATAGCTTGATTCCATGCCTTAAAGGAACTAATCCCTTCTTAGAATCTGTCATATTGTACCTCACCAATATCTTATCTATGTAAGTTTCTTGTAATAGACTAAGCTTCCTATTCTTACGATCCCTAAACAATTTAAGTCCCAGAATGTATGAAGCTTCCCCAGATCTTTCATAGTAAACGTGCTTGAAAGCCATAACTTTGTACTTGACAACATTCCGACATCATTGCCAATGAGTAGGATGTCATCTACATAAAGAACCAAGAATGTTACCGCGCTCCCACTGACCTTCTAGTAAATACAAACCTCATCCACGTTTTGACAGAAGCCAAACTCCTTGACTGCTTGATCAAAATGAAGGTTCCAACTACATAAAGAATCATTTCTGCATCGATGTCTAACATCGCCTCTATGTAGTTAAGTTGATCTGTATCTTCTGTGTTCGCTTCACCCAAGTAGACAAGTCTATCGGGTTGTCTTACCTCCCTAGTACTACATCGTAGTGTTGGAATAGGTTTAGTGGGTATTTGCTCAACTTCTTCATATCTCTCCACTAGATTTTCGGGTTGCTCTTCTAAGGTAATCATATCATTTCAGCTCGCATCTTGAATAAACTCTTCTTCTAAGAATGCGGCATTCCGGCTTACAAAATAGTTTTGTTCGCCAGGGTTATAAAACATATAACCCTTCATTTCTTTAGGATATCCAATAAAGAGACACATATTGGTTCGTGCTTCCAACTTTTCAACACCTAGCTTTTTAACATGGGCAGGACAACCCCATATCCTCATATGATTAAATGTGGATTTTCTGCTTGTCCATATCTCATATGGAGTCCTCGATACTGATTTAATTGGTACTCGATTAAGGATGTAGAGTGCCGTTTCTAGGGCGAATCCCTATAGAAACAGAGGTGCTTGTGCAAAACTCATCATAGATCGAACCATGTCTAATAGTGTTCGATTTCTCGTTTCTGACACACCGTTTAACTCTGGTGTTGCAGGTGGAGTCCATTGAGAAACTATTCTGTTTTCTTTTAAGTAGTCCTTAAACTCATCCGAGAGGTATTCTCCTCCCCTGTCGGAGCGAAGTGTCTTAATATTCTTGTTTAACTGGTTTTCTACTTCACTCTTGAACTTTTTGAACTTTTCAAAGGTCTCAGTCTTACGCCGCATTAGGTACAGGTAATCGTAACTTGAATGGTTATCCGTGAAAATCACGAAGTAGACAAACCCTCCTCTCGTAGGATGAGAAAAATGACCACATACATACGTATGTATCAATTCCAATACACTTTCGCTTCTTCCACTTTGTCCTTGAAGGGAATTTTAGTCATTTTGCCTTGGAGACATGGCTCACAAGTTGGAAAGGGTTCCACCTGGATTGAATCCAATGGACCATCTTTCACTAGCCTTGTGATTCGCTCTAGGCCAATGTGACCCAATCGAAGATGCCAAAGGTGTGTTGGAATTATCGTGTCCCTTGCCCTTTTGAGATTTGGAACATCAATACTCGGAATATTCTCAACATAACTTACGTTCTCTTAGGCGTTAATTAAATATAGGCCATGACTCATTGTACCTTCCACAATTAAGGAATTTTCCTGTTTAATGAAAACAAATTTTTTATTAAAACTAGTAAAATATCTATCATCAAATAACTTTGAAACTGAAATTAAATTCCTTCTTATTGAAGGTACATAGAGACAATCCTTTAGTATTAGATAACCGCCTGAAAACGTCAAAATGTATTTTGTTACAACTTGGACCATAACTGTTGCTTCAGTTCCAACCTGTAGGGTGAGCTCCCCCTCAGTCAACCTTTTGATTCTTCTGAACCTCTACAAAACATTCCAGATGTGTAAGGTCACACCTGTGTCAACACACCAGGAAAATACAGGACAAATCATATTAGTTTCAGCAACAAAAACTTGCAACATACCTGAGGTAGGCTTGTTGCCCTGCTTGGTAGCTAGATAGCTCCTGCAGTTCCGCTTTCAATGTCCAGTCTTTCCATAATGGAAGCAACCATCATTGCCCGTGGTTGACTTCTTCTTCTTAAAGTTCTTCTTGTTCTTTGCCATTGGGATGTTCTTCTTAGAGCCTTGGCCTTTTGCTCTTCATTTTCGTTTACCTTTCAGCTTAGGTGTTGAAGGTCCATTACCCTTTGTTAGGAAGGCACTTTTCTTATTACTCTTTTGCAGATTCTCAGCTGTCTGAACTTGATTCATCAGCACCGTCAAGGTCATTTTTATTTTGTTCATGTGATAGGCCATAACAAACTCTTTGAATGACCCACATAGGAAAGACAAGACAATATTGATCTACATTTCAACATCCATGATGGCCCCCAAGATGTCGAGCTCGTTCAGATAGCCCATCATCTTTAGCATGTGGTCCCTAACTGGGGTTCTCTCTACCATCTTGGTAGATATTAGGCCTCTAATCGTCAACAGCCTAGCTTTGCGATGTTGTTCTCCAAATATTTCTTTAATATTAAGCATTATATCAGAGGTTGTTGCCATTCCAATATGTTGCTGTTGCAGCACATTGGACATAGAGCCAAGGATGCAACACTTTGGCATCTCATTGTCTTCAAGCCACTTAGACTTTCTATCGTAGTCTGCTTGAGGCGCATCGGGACCAGGTAGTTCAGGCTCCTCAGTGGTAAGAACCCAATAAACTTAGCGGCTGTGAGCACTAGCATTAGGTTCCTTTTCCAGTCGAGGTAATTTGGACAAGTTAACGTATTTTCATCTAGGATCTTAGTAAATGGGTTGAATGAAGCCATGGTATCTACGCGGAAAGGAAAGAGGCATAATTAGCAAAACTACCATTTTAGTAAATTTCATAACATATCCATCAGATCTGGGATTTTGATCTACGATGAAACCTCGCCCCCATATATATACTAGTTGCAGACCCTTGCGATGCACGGGCCGGCCCAAAAAAATATTGTTTTGTAACTTATTTAAAAAAGAAAGAAGAAGAAAAGAAACTGCTAAAATTTAAAAAAATGAAAAAAGGGGCAAATTATTAGCATATTGGATTGGTATCTGTTGGTTTTACACATCTCACCATTTATTTTTTATTTATAGCCCAGTGCAAATTTTCCTATTACAATGTTAGCCTATCTAACTTTTCAACCCATGTTTTTATTGTTTACTTACATAAAACTCTTTAAAACTTAACTAAAAAAGGAGAGAGATTATAGTAGATTTAATTGGTTACTATGGAGAGAAATAAGGAAGTTTTAGAAATCCTTTTCAAAGTAGACGGTGGAAAGAGGGGTTGCTTTCTTTTTAAGAGGAAGCTAATAAAGATTGAGAGAGACTATAGGAGATTTAATTGGTTGATATGGAGAGAAATAAGGAAGTTGTAGAATTCCTTCTCAAACATAAACTGATGAAATTTTGGTGCTATGCACAGAAGTTGCATGTATAATATCCTTTCTCTTAAAAGGGGCTATACATAGAAGTTGCGTGTATAGGACGGGTGCCACGTGGCAGCACCACGTTGTACAATATTCAGCTTTACTCATTTCCTCATATATATATATATATATATATATATATATATATAGAGAGAGAGAGAGAGAGAGAGAGAGAGAAAACGGTTCCTACACATATGTGTAGAGAGTTCTCTACACACTAGCTTAAAATACAGTGGGGGCCCACATTGTTTGGGTGATCCAAGCCATCCATTATAAAGGCCCTCACATAGATAGGGTGTCTACAAAAAATCAGATCCATATGATCATCTCAACCCTACGATTTGTGGAGGTGAAATGGATGTCTTTAAACCTTCATAAATTAGTCCATTTTTTGCCTCCACAGTTCGAATGGTTAGGATGATCCTATGGATCTGATTTTTTGTGGACACCCTATCTATGTGAGGGCCTTAAAAATGAATGGTTTGGATCACCCAAATAATGTGGCCCCCACTGTATTTTAAGCTAGTGTGTAGATAACTTATCTACACATATGTGTAGGAACCGTTCTCTCATATATATATATATATATATATATATATATATATATATATATATATATATATATATATATAGAGAGAGAGAGAGAGAGAGAGAGAGAGAGAGAGGAAACTGTTGGTGAGCTCACCAAACTTATAGTGAGCTAGCTTGCCCAATCACTGGGGGCCCACTTTGTTAGGATGATCCAAAGCATTCATTTGAAAGTCCATTACATAGATGGGGGGTGTACAAAATCAGCTCCATAGGATCATCCTAACCCCTCCATTTGTGGAGGACAAAAATGGGGCAGATTTGTGTCTGTCCATTTTTGTCCTCCACAAATGCAGGGGTTAGGATGATCCTATGGAGCTGATTTTTGGTACACCCCCCATCTATGTAAGGGACTTTCAAATGAATGCTTTGGATTATCCTAACAAAGTGGGCCCCCATGTGATTGGGCAAGCTAGCTCACCATAAGTTTGGTGAGCTTAAGCTCACCAACAGTTTCCTCATATATATATATATATATATATATATATATGAGGAAATGAAGTATGAGCAGCTGCACAGATAAGCTATCTGTGCATGGCTGCACAAACCATAGTGGGGGCCACATTTTTTGGGGGATCCAAAGCATTCATTTGGAAGGCCCTTCCATGGATAGGGTGTGTACCAAAAATCGGCCCTATAGGATCATCCTAACCCAATCAAAATTGGAGGGGAAAATGGACAGATACTGTTTCTACCCATTTTTTCCCTCCAAAAATGGCAGGGTTAGGATGATCCTAAGGGGCTGATTTTTGGTACCCACCCTATCCATGGAAGGGCCTTCCAAATGAATGCTTTGGATCCCCCAAAAATGTGGCCCCCACTATTGTTCGTGTAGCCATACACAAATAGCTTATCTGTGCAGCTACACATACTTCATTTCCTCTCTCTCTCTCTCTCTCTCTCTCTCTCTCTCTCTATATATATATATATATATATATATATATATATATATATATATATATATATATATATATATATATATATATATATATATCGGAAAAGTGTTGCTACTCGGTCTGTGGCTAAGCTTATCTACTCGGTCAGGTTAAATACAGTGGGAGCCCACATTATTTGGGTGATCCAAACCTTTCATTTGAAAGTCCCTTACCTAGATAAGGTGTCCACAAAAAATCAGACCCATAGGATGATCCTAACCCATCCAACAGTGGAGGGGAAAATGGGAAAAAAAATGGACAGACACAGTTTGTCCACAAATATGCCCATATTCCCTCCATTTTTATATAAATTTTATTATGCTATTGATATTGGCAATATATGTATAAGAAAACAGTTCATTCATTCGAGCGCAGATAAGCTTATCTACGCTCGAGTGCAGAAAACATGGTGGGCCCACATTTTTTGGGTGATCCTAAGCATTCATTTGAAAGGCCCCATCACGGATGGGGTGTGTACCAAAAATCAGTTCCATTGGATTATCCTAACACTTCCATTTGTGGGGTGAAAAAATGGGCATATTTGTGGACAAGCAATTTTTTGGTACACACTACACACCCCATCCATGATGGGGCCTTTCAAATGAATGCTTAGGATCACCCAAAAAATGTGGGCCCACCCTTGTTTTAGGTACTTGAGCGCAGATTAGCTATCTGCGCTCGAGCGCAAGAACTGTTGACAACTAGGGGTGGTTATTCGGTTATAACCGAACCGAAATAACCGAAATAATTTCGGTAACCGAAACCGAACCGAAATTTTAAAAAACCGAACCGATTAAAAATTCGATTATTCGGTTATAACCGAATAGTTGGTGAAAAAGAGGGGAAAAAGCAAAATCTTTGTTTCGATCAGAGGGCTAGGATGATCCAATCGAAATGATTTTTTGAGCACAACCTAATTAAGTTGTGATCAATCAAATGGACGGTTTCGATCATCCTTTGGAGTGCCCATATCACATCTTTTTTTGAAAAAATAATGGTTTTTATCATTAATTCGGTTATTTCGGTTAACCGAATTTTTTTTAGAGATAACCGAAACCGAACCGAAATGGGAAAAAACCGAACCGAACCGACCGAACCAATTCGGTTCGGTTCGGTTCGGTTATTCGGTTTTAACCGAATAATGAACACCCCTATTGACAACACAAGTTCAAGGCACAAGTACTCTAGCAACATCAATTTTTATGAAACTCTTGCAACGAAGCATCAACTTTATTGGTGGACTTGCCGCGTGCAAAGTAAGGTCCAATGGAATAATCTCGGCCCTCGATCTATGATGTTTCATTTAGGGCAGTTATATCCCCTACTGGTTGTGTAACAATTAATTTATTTAAATCCTTGAGGAAGGTACCCCGCCCATTTTTTTCAAAATGAATTGTATGGCCCACACCATGAGATGATCTAAACTGTCCATTTGATGGGCCACAACGTAAATAGGTTGTCCCAAAAAAATCATTTGATGATCCTAGCCATCTGATCTAAAGAGAAACTCCATATTATGGAAACCTTTATAGATCTGATGGTTAGGAACATCCTAAGGAAATGATTTTTTTGGCTCACAACCTATTTACGTTTTCGCCCATCAAAT
Source organism: Tasmannia lanceolata (assembly GCF_043159265.1). Classification (NCBI taxonomy): domain Eukaryota; kingdom Viridiplantae; phylum Streptophyta; class Magnoliopsida; order Canellales; family Winteraceae; genus Tasmannia; species Tasmannia lanceolata. Next base: position 47,938,641 of record NW_027518683.1, on the reverse strand, counting down.
GGATTGCTTGGACCGTACACTTCATTTTGAAAAATATGGATGGGGCCTACAGTTGGGCCTTAATGTTACTAGGCCCCCAAAACAGCTCCATCGGATGATCCTAACCCTTTGATTTGTAGATAAACTACACCATATAAAAATCTCTATAGATTGAAGATTGAAGAGTTTTGAATAGTTAGGAACTTAGGATCGCCGAATGGAGATGATTTTCATGGTACGGTCGTATTTACATTGGGACGTACCAACTGAATGGTTTTTATATTTGAACAAGGTGGACCCCACGTTATTTCTGTATATATTCCAATATAGAGATGATTTTCAGGAAAAGGCCTTTTTTTATTAGGCCCATCAAAGTATTTTTCAAAATGTACTATACGTATCACATCATAGGATGATCCAAACCATTTATTTGATGGGCCACAATGTAAAAATAGATAGTGCCTCAAAAAAATCATTTCCATAGGATGATCCTATCCCCCATTCATTAGTTTTTTTTCTTGGAAATTTCTTCTTGGTGTTTCTTATAGGATGAAAACATAAATCTAACTTAGGAAACTCATTTGATCTCCTATTTATAATTTTCGTCTTGTGAGTCTTCTTGCATTGGTTTCAATTGAATGTGATTCTACTTTTACAATGGTTGCACTACTGGGTAATATTCGTTCTTCATGGAAGCTGCCAGACCTACCCAACCTGGTTTTCATCGTTGTGATCGTCCTATGTTTGGCAGTTGTGCTCAGCCCTCTTGAATCCGCAGAAAATCTCTCGGTGGTTCCCATAACACTGATTTTTTCCCCTGGCAATGGATTTTTCAGGGAAAGAAATAGTGGATAAGAAATAACACAAAGATATGAAGTGGGTTGTCAGAAGTACAAAGATTAGTATAAAGATTTTGTAGAGGAACAGGGGAGTCTATAAGATAGAATATATCTTTCTTCTAACCTTCGTCCAATTCCTATTTTGAAATTCACATGAAAATTATTGTGGACATAAATTCATTCTTGGAAATGTTTTCCCCTTCCAAATGGGCATTGAAATTTCTTTTAAGCCCATTTTACATTTAAATAAACACAGTTTGGTTCCGTCAGGTAGTTTGTTTTCTATTTACCACTAATACTGTGTTCCCAAACTGTGTATCACACAGTTGGCCCCACTAGTAAGAAATAAAAAGGGGAACTTAAGCTGAAATATTATTCACTAGAAGAACCCCATACATTTCTCACAAAGAAAAAGGAAGGAAAGATTTCCAGTGACAAAGTCAGCCATTCATTTCTCACAAAGGGATTGTTTGGACTAAATTAACCAAAAAATTATTTTTCTCTATAAAATAAAGTATTCCATAAAAAAATGCTATATCTAGTAGGGTTGCAGTCTGTCTAGGAAAGATGAAAATTTTGAAAAAAAGTTCCATGTATCGAAAATGAGTTGACCAAAAGCACTTAGGGCTAAAGCATGGGAAGATAAGCTAAACATTGAAAAGGTAATCCTAATCTAACGTAACTACATAGTTGGCAAATCTAATCAAACCATCTCTAATCTAATCCCTGATGATCCAAGCATGAGATCTCCCACACTCTAACATGAAGATTTAATCATCCTTGAGTACTGCGTGATTACTACTTGTTAGTGATAGTGGGGTTCATTGCATAATCAATAGTTAATGGTAATAAACAAGATCTCAAAAGAATGCTTAATTGAATTTCTGCGATAATATATCAAGAAAGCTTGCTTAAGAAAAAATCACTATTAGCAATTAATAGCCACTATTAAAGCAAGAGACTAAAGATAATTAGTATTCATCTTACCCTTAGGAGGTATAACTGAGAGATAAAAAAAAATGTAACCAAAACATCATTCATAAGAATAGTCTCTCATTATGTCCCTCATCAATTCTCCCATCATATTCCTCATAATTGTATCTTATTGATTTAATTTTGTGGTTGCTGTTCTCTCCTGCAAAACTGAGCCACGAAATGGCTTTCCGCAAAATTGCCTACCAAATTCCGCTTCATAAATATTAGCATATTCTAATATGCAGGTTTATAAGAATAACAAAGGTTACCAGTTAAAAATATAAACAAAGTGTTAGAAGTAAGGAAAAAAAAAACTCCCATCACATATGATACGTGCTCACTTGGAAGAAGATAACAACAGTACCAAATTAATGAACATCCCTCATCCGGGGGAAATCCCTCACAATCCAAATGAATCTGAATAAACAAGAGTGTATTTATTGAGAAAACACCTCAACCAGCCATCTCCTATTTAACTTCAACCTTACTACAAATCATCCTGATCAAACCCATCAACTCCCTAAAAACAACCCACTTACTTGACTCCCTATCCCATACGCCTCTAGGATAACTGACTCTGACTCACTTAACAAATAAAGATAAATGACAATAAATAAAGATAAATAATAGCAACAGCATCACATATCCTTATAAAGATTACCATAGTCTAATCAAATTTAAAAACTAAAACAAATATAACAAGTAAAGAAACTATTAAGGAGGCTGGTGCCACTTTCACCTCAAACAAACCAGCTATGATTCACTGTGAGATTAATGAACCATGGCTCCACCAACACCGCTTTCAACTGATACTTTTGCTTCTCCTTATCATCATCACGTCCACGAACATAATCCAGATTAGGATAAAAAATGTCACCCTCCGGCCCATGATTAATCGTCCCACAAAGAGTTATACTGATCCTTTTCTCCTCTCCAAATTTGATATTTCTCTCCTTTCCAACTTGATCCAACCATTTCCTTGTACTAATATCACTAATTACCCGTTCTAAATAATTCTCCTTCAGTTCAAATTTATAACTTACTTTTCCTGGGGAAGGTCCTATCGCAAGCTGGTAATAGCTGCTACTCTTCTTAGAAGGATTTAAAGTTTCCATCATCATCAGCTTTGAATCAAATAAATAAAAAAGCTGGTCTTTGACACTATATTTAACAGATGTAATGTGTTTGAATTTAGGATGAGAGCTATAAGTGTGCGTCTCCCAATCACTACTTCCATGACAACACATGTTGATCTCTATCGTATTACTATCAGGATTAGTAATACGATTAATGACAAAAACAATGCAATCTTTAGAAGTAGGAGGGGAGGAGAAGGTTGCGGCATGACCAGAAAGTTTGAAACCATGGATCTCCGGTAAATCAATTTTCGCGCGAGAGAAAATATTGAAGAAGAAGAGGCGGGCGTCTAGGTGGACGAGTAACCATCCTTGTTCCGAGGCCATGCAATCTGCGCCTTTTAACTCTGGGATTTGCATCAAGTAAGACTTTTCTGAGTTTAGGTCGTATAGAAAACAATTGGAATGGTTGTAGAACAACATCCATGGTTTGAAGGATTGGGGAAGTGATGAAGAATTGAAGGAAGAAGCCAATCGCCATTGCTTACATACACTACAAAATGCGGTGAATTCGATTAGATTCAATCGGGCAGCGATCAATGCTCCGATATCGATTGGAAGATCTGCCCATCTTCTCTCCTCTCCATCCCTATTGCACTGTTTAGTCATTACCTTAGTTGATATGTGCACCCTTCTCTTTTCTCCATTGCTGATACCCCTATTACACTGTTTAGCCATTACATCAATCCTATTAAACTCTTCAGCCATTTCCTTCTCTACATTGTAGACAACCCTATAAAAGTGTTCAGCCATTACCTTCTCTACAATGTCAGCCACCTTATTACACTGTTTAGCCATTACCTTAGTTGATATGGGCACTAGAAGGCACTGCAATAGAACGATTAGAAGATCTACATAACTTCCAAGAAACCAATGCAATACAACCATTAGAAGATCTGTACATCTTCTATGAAGCCAAAGCAATAGAACCATTAGAAGATCTATACATTTTATAACAACCCAATGCAAGAGACCCATTAAAAGATCTATATATGTTCTAGCTTTCTCCTGTTCATTGTCTGCAACCCTGTTATACTCTTTAGCCATTGATTTGGAGGAGATTTAGCAAAACTGAAACTGATGCAGTGAAAAGGTAATTTAATACCTAAGCAAATCTCATCAAAAGTAGTCCCTCCTAACAAGAATATATGGTGATCATAACCATCCGATAAATGGGCATAACTAACTCAGATTAAGTCTCCTTGATAGGTGATAGGAAAAACCTTTCCAATGATAGGAACGAACATAGAAACCTTTTGAATCCATGTTTGGCACGTCTTTTACTAGAAATCTATAGTATATCTATCTATAAGCCATAGGTGTGAGGTGGCTATTTCCCCCTTCACCAGATCCTACGTTCCATTCCCTCAATTTTCCAATTAAAAATTAAAACGTTTCGATCTTACTTCGTAAAATCTCTCCCTCTAATTTGTTTGGTATAATCTCTCCCTTAAATCTCTCCCCACTTTCCCTAAAATCTCTCTTTACAATTATCCTTTTAGAATGATTTATAATGAATATGGGATTGCCGTAGGACTGGGGTAAAAAATATAATAGTTCCAAAATTAGATAATTTCTAACAAAAGTCCATTTACGGTTGGCCAATTCTCTTCGAGTTTTTATATGATGAAAGGTTATATAGTCCATTATTTTTCAAAAGTACCGTACGGCCCACTCCATATCCAAACAGTCCATTAGATGGGCCACAACCTAAATAGGTTGTGCCCCAAAAATCATTTCCATAGATTGAACCTAACCATCCGATCTGTAGAGGGACGGCACTTTAGAGGGTTGATCCTAACCCTCTATAGATCGGATGGTTATGATCAACCTATGGAAATAATTTTTGGGGCACAACCGATTTAGGTTGTGGCCAATCTTATGGACGGTTTGGATCATCCTATGGTGTGGGCCGTATGGTTCTTTTTGAAAAATAATGAACTATAAGGCCTTTCATATATAAAAAATCATTCTCATAAATGGAAAACTATTGGGTTAAGATTAAAATCACAGATACCCACCGTGGTTTTCAGGAAAATTTGAGCTGAAAATTGTTGGTTTGAAATTACATAGAGATAGGCACGCCTTTTTGTTTAAATGTTTTTGCTTTTTTTTTGGCTCGGAGGATCATGTATTCTTAAAGGTAATTAATCACTAAAAGAGTTTAAATCTATAAGTTTTTAAATGGAAATTGATATGGAGACCGAGAGTACCACCGAGTGTGCTTGGCTATATAACAAAAATATGGAAAGCCTTACTACTTCACAGTTCAATAGGGGTGCAACTCGGGTCGGGTTCAACCGAATTTGGGTTGGGTCGGGTCAGGTTAAGCTTTTCGCAGATCGGGTTGGGTTAGGGTTGGGAAAAATCAACCCGAATTGAAAATCGGGTTGGGTCGGGTTGGGATGTCGGGCAACCCGACCCGACCTAATCCGAATTGGAAATTTTAAATTCTCATTTAGTAGTGATGTTAATTCCAAGATATACATATGATCCTAGTTTATATTAATATTACTGTATTCCGTCTGAAGAAGTTCTATATAATGTGTTTTTCTTTTTCAACATTGAAATAGTCTCCACAGTCCACAATGGACAGTTTGGACAATCCTATGTTGCGGGCCATACCTTACTTTAATAAAGTGAGGAGTGTGATCAGCAAAATATAGTAGTGCGGATAACATTTCCCTTTGTTAATTGTTAGTCCCTGTTTGTTTTGGATTTTGAGAACCGATTGTGAGTCAAAAACTGATTATTGGTGACTCACTATTGGTTCTCAAAATCCACAACAACCCTGCTTGAGTTGAGGTGGTCAATTGTTGGTACCATATCAAATTGGGTCAACCCAACCCGAATTGGAAATCGGGTTGGGTCGGGTTGAGGAAATTACAAATCAGATTGGGTCGGGTTGAACCCAGCCGGGTTGGAAATCGGGTTGGGTAGGGTTGGGTTAGAAAAATGGGTTCCTTGGGTTGAGTAGGGTTGACCTCAACCCGACCCAACCCGACCCGAGTTGCAGCCCTACAGTTTAAGGATTTTTTGCCACTTGCACCGACAAAAAAAGTAAAAAAGAACAAAGAAAAATCAAAGAAGCGTAATCATATAGTTTATAAAACCATTACGATCATTATTTGCAAATAATTATATTTAACTTCAAAACAAATTAATTGTGATTAATTGCAAATAATTATTACAATTATACGTGATTATTTGCTAATATTTATTAGATTTATGGGGCCCTAAACTATGGGCTTGTTGATCCAAATAGAGGCAATCAATATCTAAGCCAACCTAACCTGTAACCATTTGTAATTATTATTTTGCTTTCTTTATATAGCAAATAATTCTAATCTTTCTACAGCAAATTTCTAAATGTTGGTTAACACGTACATTTTCTTTGCATGGGTTTTTTTTACTAGTTTTAAGAAATTCTTACATTTCAGCTTCATCCTATATCTCTCCTCCATCACCATACTTACACGTGGCATTTGTGTGGTGATCAACACGCCCACTTACACGAGGCAATATTTGTGTGGTGATCAACACCGTTAATACAAAGTTTCATCGTTTGGAGCAATTTTTATCCGATAAAACTGGGATTTTTCCCAACTCCCACCACATATGGCCTGATAGAACCCTAAGTTCCAACGATGAGAAAATAAAAAAGAGAGGGAAAGAGAAAGAGAAATGGGTTGATTCGAGGTAACCCGGGCCTCCCAATAAGCAAGAAAGCAATAGAATTTCGCATAATCCACTAGCCATACGGTATCTACATTATATAGACGATCTATGGGTTCCTGAATAGGAATTAACCCAAAGATGGAATATGTAAAATAGGAAAGACAACATAACAGTGCTAAAAATAAAGCTTGCTAAAATAAAGTCTTGCCAAAAGGAGGGACCGTAAGATCCTCCCGCCCTTCAATCCAACCTTGTCCTCAAGGTTGACCAGCAACAAGCTCCGGAAATCTTTCTTGTAACGGCTCCCATGTAGCATCTTCTGCTGGCAAATTTGTCCATTGCACCAATATCTCTGTCACGGCCCGATTACCACGCTTGACCATCTGTCGTTCCAACATAGTCTGCGGTTGGATTTTGAGCTCTCCATTGGGAAGAATCTCCGGAAGTTGGCTCTGAACCACAATTGTATCACCCACCCTTTTCTTCAAGAGAGACACGTGAAAGACAGGGTGTATCTTAGCCCCTTCTCGAAGGTCCAATCGATAGGCTACAGGCCCAATTCGTTCAAGCACTTTGTATGGCCCATAGAACTTGGATGATAACTTCCTCAATGCACGAACATTGATCGAGGTCTGCCGATAAGGCTGTAGACGAAGATAGACCCAATCTCCAACCTGAAATTCACATTCCGACCGATGCTTGTCTGCTTGCTGCTTCATACGGGCTTGGGCCCCAACTAGGTTTTCCTTTAAGAGCTTAAAGATACGATCGCGGTCTCGCAAGTCACAATCCACCTGATGGACATTAGATGACCCATGTGTATAAGAGGTGATGAGAGGAGGTGGGCGCCCGTAGACCATCTCGAACGGCGTCGTCTTAGTCGCAGAATGATAAGTAGTGTTATACCACCACTCAGCCCACGGGAGCCATCAGACCCAGTCCTTGGGACGGTCACTAGTAAAGCAGCGGAGATAAGTTTCCAGACACCGATTAACCACCTCTGTTTGTCCGTCGGTCTGCGGGTGGTATGTTGTGCTCATTTTCAGCTTGGTACCCTGTAACTGAAATAGTTCCTTCCAAAACTTGCTAGTGAATACAGGATCACGATCACTAACAATAGACTGAGGCATCCCATGCAACTTGAATATGTTGTCGATGAACACTTGTGCAATAGTCAAAGCAGTGTAGGGGTGGGATAGCGGGCAGAAGTGACCGTATTTTGTCAAGTGATCAACAACCACGAATATAGCATTCTTTCCTTGGGATATTGGTAGTCCATCGATGAAATCCATAGAAATGTCAGTCCATATCTGATATGGAATAGGCAAGGGCTGAAGCAAGCCAGGACTAGCCACTGTCTCCCCTTTATTTCGTTGGCATACATCACACTCTTCGACAAATTGCTTGACGTCCTTTCGCATGCCCTGCCAGTAAAAGGCACGTGATAGTCGTTTGTAGGTCCGAAGATATCCAGAGTGACCAGCAATTGGGGAAAAGTGCATCTCCTGAAGTAGGACATGCTTTTGGGCTGAAGTGGCTGTCAGCACCAATCGACCCTTATACCTCAAGTCAACTCCATTCCAAGTGTAATGTACACTTGTGGCATCATGTTACAGATTTTGAATAATTCCTTGCGTAGTCGCGTCGTCCACCCATTCCTTCTTGATGTCATCCAAATCGGTGCACCAAGGCATAGATATCGCAACCAGTTGTGCTTGCTCTGGAATATGGGACAACACATCAACGACTACATTCTCGGACCCCTTTTTATAGATGATTTCATAATCATAGCCTAGCAACTTCGATACCCACTTTTGTTGTTCCATAGAAGATATCCTCTGCTCCAAAAAATATTTTAAACTTCTATGGTCTGTCCTGATTTGGAAGCGACGTCCAATCAAGTAAGGCCTCCATTTCTGAACAGAATGAACAATGGCTAGCATTTCTTTGTCATATACTGAAAATTTCTGGTGTAGCAGAGAAAGGGCCTTGCTAGTGAAAGCCAATGGATGACCGTCCTGCCTCAATACACCGCTAATGCCTACCCCGGAAGCATCGCACTCTAGAACAAACTTTTTATTGAAATCAGGAAGGGCCAAGACTGGCGTGGATGACATGGCATTCTTCAATCCCGTGAAAGCTATATCAGCTTCTGAATTCCATTTGAAGGAATCCTTCCGTAAAAGGGTTGTTAATGGTGCGCTGATTTTGCCATAATCTTTTACGAACTTGCGGTAGTAACCAGTTAAGCCGAGAAATCCGCGTAATGCCTTGACGGACTTGGGTGCAGGCCATTCTATCATAGCCTTGATCTTGGAAAGATCTGCTGCCACTCCCTTACTAGAAATGATGTGACCCAAGTACTCTACCTCATATTTCCCAAAGCTGCATTTAGACTTCTTCACAAACAAGGAATGCTCTGAGAGTAATACGAATATGGTGCAGATGATCCGTAAATGACGAGCTATATATGAGAATATCATCGAAAAATACCAAAATGAACTTACGTAGGTGTGGCCTAAAAATGTCATTCATCAAGCTCTGGAGGGTGGATGGTGCGTTGGTCAATCCAAACGGCATCACAAGAAACTCGTAGTGGCCGTCGTGAGTTCGGAAAGCCGTCTTTGGGATGTCTTCCTCGTGCACTCTAATCTGGTGGTACCCAGATCGAAGATCTAGCTTGGAGAAGTATTGAGCACCGCTAAGCTTGTCAAGCAGTTCGTCCACGACCGGGATCAGATATTTATCTTTGACGGTGATCTGATTCAATGCCCGATAATCGACACACATACGCCATGTTCCGTCCTTCTTTCGCACTAGAAGCACTGGAGATGAATGTGGACTGACGATGGGCCGGATGATCCCTGTTTGCAACATTTTCTGAACTATCTTCTCGATCTCTTCTTTCTGGATATGGGGGTAACGATAAGGACGGACATTTGCAGGATTGCTACCCGGAATGAGAGGAATGTGATGATTATGGGTACAATGTGGTGGCAAGCCCTTGGGCTCCTCAAAAATGTCAGGGAACTCTGACAATAGCAACTCTATCTCATGTTCCATCATTGGTTGAGAATGTGGTTGATCAAGTGACCGAAGATGCAATAGGTAAGCGTCACATCCCTTTCGGAGGATGCGCTCCATGCAATGGTTGCTCACTGTTGTAACGGCGCTGTCATTCCTGCCTTTGATTGTGACCGCCTTCCCTTCCAGTGTGAACTGCATAACTAGCTTTGAAACATTCCAAGTAATGTCACCCAATGTGTGTAACCAACGCGCTCCCAAAACAATGTCACAACCATCTAATGGTTGTAAAAACAATTATGTGGTTAACTCGTGATCTTGTACGGAAATTTTCACATGAGAGCATCTTCCCGCACTTGTCAAAGTTCTTCCGTCGGCTACCTTTACATCAAACTTGGTTGACTGCTCTATAGGACAAGCGATTCTTTTGGCCATCCGTTCATCAAGAAAATTATCGGTACTACCCGAGTCTATTAGAATCGTCACAGGTTGACGTTTGATGAATCCATTGACTCGCATAGTTTGGGGTGATGAATAACCAGCGAGAACATTGACAGAAATAGCAACAGGGTCATTATTACCCTTGGGGTCCTCTTGTTCTGGTTCATCACTATCCCCACCCTCTTCTCCTGGGTCATCAGGGTCATTGGCAACATCAATCATCAGAAGTCGTTTTTTCTTACATTGCTGACCCCTATGCTACTTCTCATCACATCGCCAGTATAATCCTTTTGCCATTCAATCCTTGAGCTCTGCGTCTGTCAACCGCTTCACTGGATGGTTTTGACTAACAACCTTTGTAGAGTTCTGCCGAGAGACTTCGGAAGGTCAACTAGTTGCGGTACGGAAAGACCGTCGACTATCTTCATTCAGACGCTCTTCCTGTAACCTGGCATAAGAGATTGTCGAGGACATAGTGCGAGGCGAATACATCTTGACTTCTCGCCGAATTTCCGGGCGAAGTCCTTCAATAAATGTTCCCAGTGACTGAGGTTCCAACCAATCTTGTGCACAATTGGCGAGTCGTTCGAAACAGCTTTGATACTCTAAAACCGTCGTAGTTTGCCGTATCTTTGCTAACTCGCCGTGAACATTCTCATACTGTGAAGGGCCGAAACGGACTATCAATCCATCTACAAACTCTCCACAGTTTGGCAATCCATGATAGATCCCCTCAAACCACTTGAACCATTGGATGGCATCACCTTCTAAATTAATGGAGGCGATGGTAACCCATTGGTCGATAGGAGTTTGATAGAATCGGAAGAAACATTCCGCTCGTGTCACCCATCCCTTTGGATCACTACCATCCCATCGTGGGAAGTCTATCTTCATACGGGGACAATATTGCTCTCGTTCAGAGCCGGAACCGCCTTCCCGACGAACACGATCTTCGTCTCGTCGATCCTGTGTATTGACAGATCTAAGCCCTGCACCGGAATTGTCATGAGTAATAGTTGGCTCAGGTGACGGACGTGTTTGCAGAAGAAGATCCATGATCTTTTGTAACTGGGTCTCAATATTGTTGAATCACGCCTGATAAACCGCATCGAGTTCTTCTCTGATTTCAGCTTTCAAGGCATCCGCCATGGAATAGAGTTGAAGGTCGGTGATGCCGAAAAACTCTTTCTGATGGCGAGTCAGTACCATGCACCAGGAAAGTGCTCTGATACCAAGTTGATAGAACCCTAAGTTCCAACGATGAGACAATAAAAAAGAGAGGGAAAGAGAAAGAGAAATGGGTTGATTCGAGGTAACCCGGGCCTCCCAATAAGCAAGAAAGCAATAGAATTTCGCATAATCTACTAGCCATACGGCATCTACATTATATAGACAATCTATGGGTTCCCGAATAGGAATCAACCCAAAGATGGAATATGTAAAATAGGAAAGACAACATAACAGTGCTAATAATAAAGCTTGCTAAAATAAAGTCCTGCCAAAAGGAGGGACCGTAACATCCCCACAAGTGTCGCTTTAACAATTAACATGGCATAGGAGAGGGAGTTCAGAGTTCTGCAACTCCACAATGAAACCGAAATTTCCGCCCAAATTTCGAAATTTCGGGCGAAATCCAACAAAATAAATAAGAATATAATTTATGTTGTACAAACTTTCGGCCGAAATTTCAGTAATTTGGGCTGAAATTTCGGCAAATTATATAATAATATATAAAATCCAGGTTTTTTTGGGATTTTCCTTAAATTTCAGGAAAAACAAAATTTTGGTCTAAGTTTTAATAAGGTTTTGGGTTTATACGATTTGATTTGGTTCTCAACCGAAACCCGAAATTTTTATGATTTTAGTTAAAATTTTAAACCATGGTCCTACTCTCGGTTTCCCTATCATTTTTTTTTATTTTTTTTTGAATGGCAAAGAATTATAGTCCAGTGAAACCAGATCCGGGGAGATAGCCCTACCATCAAGATGATCAAAGGAAAAGAACCAAGAAAGGGAAAACACAGAGAATTTGTTAACTAGTAGTACAATCCAAACGCTCCATTATGACAACCAATTGTGAGTGCTAAACCGATTGTTGGATGTGTTAAATTCTTAAGTGTATATTTTGGCACCCCATTTTGTTTAGCTTAGTTTATTTTATTTTATTTTTAAGAGATGTAGTGAGGGAAAATATGTATTTTTGTGCCCTTGGGCATATTGCTCATTTTCCCTAACTTGCACATGTGTGAGCCACACATGTTTGCTCCATCTTTTACCACTATCTCTTATTTCAAATTCAAAACCTACTTGAAACTTTAAACTCACCACTTCCCTAAGCATTAAAGTCTCGACTTTCCCATACCCCCAACCACTTACCAAAGCCATTACCTCTTTACTTAACTTAGACTAAGCCTATTCTCATTAACTCCATTTTTTTTGTAGAGATTCTCTATTATCTACCTAGACCTCCATTAAAGCTCCTTGTGTGCAAGCTTGAGATTTGAAGGAAAGGCCAACTTGCCCATATTTTCTCTATATATTGAAGCTTTCTTCCTGAAGCTTTCTTCTCTCATTTTTGTTTTTGTCTTGTATGTTATGTTCTTTTTTCATATATATTGAAGCACATATTTGAAAACTTCAGTTTCACTATTTGAAAAGAAGATATTCCGGTGTTGCAAAATTTGTCTTTCTCTATAGGATGTGAAGAGCCTTAGGCCTTGTTCATTTCATATTGTGACATCCAATTGTGAACCCGCATCCGATTATTGGCATAAAATGGATGGGGAGATTTGCCCCATTTTCTTCCCTCTGCCACCCCTCCTTTCTTGTATTTATGACTACTTTGTTTCACCAGGCGGGGGTGGCCCAGGGAAGAAAAGGGAGCGGATATATCATTTCCCTAAGTAAACAAGGGATAGAGTAGCAAGAGAAGAAATCTTGTCTTGACGAGCTCACACGTGATGTGTGTTAGAATATGTGAGATCCAAACGTTGGATTGGGTGTAGATCTCACATTGGATTATCTTTGTGGTAGATTAAGCAAATTGGTTAGATGAGGCAACCTAGATATAATAGGCAACCATATTATATTAGCAATTAGGTTATATTAATATATTTCTATATACTTATCTTTCATGGGTTATTCTTTGAGTGTTTTATTGAAACATTCATTAGGCTCTCTGTAATGTATCCAAGATTTAGTGAAAGTTTTAAATTTATCATGGTATTACATAGGCCTTGATCCGGGTGGATCTTAGCTACATCTGATCTATCGCAGGAGCTCTCTTTGCATTCGACATCATGTGGGTCCTAGACAAGGGGCCCACTTAAGGGCGACAAAGGCCCACTTAATTGCTACAGATTATAAGGAAAATGGGCATGTGGCCAATTGTGCTGAGGTGGTTGAACTATGTAAGGGGGCGAGCAAGGTGCTGATGTGGCTGTTGGACGGCCATTTACAATTTTACTTTCGGGTGTGAGGTGTTATTTCCATTATTGAAAGAAAACTAGGGATGCAACTTGGGTCTGGTTGGGTTCAGCTTTTGGTAAAAAAATGAATTGGAATCAACCCGAACCCGTCCCAATTTTAAGCTAAAAGCTGAACCCAAATTCCCAAAAATCGCCCCGAGTTGCACTCCTAGAGAAAACACACATCAAATTGAGTTTCTACTGTGAAGAGCAGCCAACACAGCTCATTGCTATTTTGGACCTCAAGTGGAAGCTGCATATCATTCTATTCTAAGTAGGCATTCAACTGCTAAGGTGGGCGGTATCGTATCTTCGCTAAATATAGCAAGTAGGTTACATGAAAAGGAGGGTTTAATGGGTTTTCAGAACCTAATTGCAAGAAAAAAGAAGGGAATAGAAACTAAATAATCCAGGGATTGTCCAAATCGAAACTTGATAATCAAGAGCCTTTGTTTTAGGAAAAAATATGCAATAGGATTGGCAATAGCAGTTTTCCATTATGCACTTTTGTATATGAGTAGATTGTTATGTGCCTCTATCGGTCCCACTCGGGATGGAATAAATTAGTTTATATTTTAGAAATCTCTAGGGTTTGCTTTGGGAAGTGATATATGCGCCCCTTTTGATTATTTAGGACACCCAGCAGCAGTGTACATGGCAATCAGACCCATTGAATCCTTCTGACGTGAAGTATAATCAGCCCCTCTGCAGTCATTGATACACTGACATTGTTGTTGGGTGTCCCAAGTAATCAAAAGGGGCGCATATATCACTTCCCTATGCTCTTTAGCTGTTGGTACGGATAAGAATCTTAGAGGATTATCTAGATTGGTTTTGTAAGAGTTTTAGATAAAGTGGTAAGTAGGTTTTTCATTTATACATAAAGTGTAAGCTGTCTTTTGGAAGGAATGAAGAAAATTGTTTCAGAAAGTGTGTTTTTATGCACAAAGAGGATGGTTGATCCTTCCCTCGAAGTGGATCAAGAGGCCGATCTTCCCTCTAAGAAGATCAAATCCGTTACGAACCGATTCGGGTTCATAACAAGTGGTATTAGAGGCGTCAATCTTGTGCCATGGCTACGCCTTCAGAGTTTTGGGAATCCATACATGAAGATCTACATGAGGTTAAGCCATTGGTTTTGAAAATTATGGAAAGACAAAAATGATTTGCGGAAGGCTTGAAAAAAAAAATGTTGTGATGATCAACAAACCTCGGGTGATGAAAAAGAGACTTCGAAATAGAAAAAGAGGAGAAAAGAAGAAGGAAGAAAGAAAGCAAATAGAAGAAAACAAAAATGCAGAGAGAGAGAGAGAGAGAGAGAGAGAGAGAGTTGTCAATTTCGACAAAGTCGTTGCCCGAAAATCCATCATTCCTCTCAGCCTGTACGCCATCACAAGATCCTCATTCATAGTCATTCGTGCGACAGAATCCCAATTGTTTTAAACAAGCACGGCGATGGAGCTTTGATGAAAAACACAATCAGTTCGATTTGAAAATGGAGTTTCCTCAACACTTGGTGACTAATTGCAAAACGAAGAGAAGAAAGGGAGCGAGAAGGGAGAAGAGTTTTGAAAGGTGTTGTGCAAATCTTTCACAAACGGCCTAGCGTTTAATTTCCAACCTTTAGGTCAACCTTACAGTTCCCATGGGCTTTCAGGAGAATGGTTTTAGTTCTACATTTTTTGTAAAAGTGTCTCTTTCCCTATCATCAATTTCTTCAAGCTTTCATAGCGGATTTGTCCATTTTATGGTTGGCGTGTAAATGGAGTTTCCTCAACACTTGGTGACTAATTGCAAGACGAAGAGAAGCAAGGGAGCGAGAAGGAAAAAGAAAAACAGAAGGGGGGAAGAATTTTGAAAGGTGTTGTGCAAATCTTTCACAAACGGCCTCGCGTTTAATTTCCAACCTTTAGGACAAGGTTGATTCCAAGAGGGGAGGAATGTACATGCCTCTATGGGTCCACTCGGGAAGGAATAAATTAGTTTAGATTTTAGAAATTTCTAGGATTTGCTTTTTAATTGTTGATATGGATAAGAATCTTAGAGGGTTATCTAGATTGGTTTTATACGAGTTTTAGAGAAAGTGGAACGTAGGTTTTCTAATTATAAATAACGTGTAAGCTGTCTTTTGGAAGGAATGAAGAAAATTGTTTCGGAAAGTGTGTTTTTATGCACAAAGGAGGATTGATCCTTTCCTCAAAATGGATCAGGAGGCCGATCTTCCCTCTAAGAAGTTCTCATCCGTTACGAATCGATTCGGGTTCGTAAATAGGTTTTGTAATTTGTAGTTAATAGCAGCAGAACGTTTGAGGAATTGGTCTTTGATGTTTAGAGTTTGATAGTGGAAAAGAAAACGCAAGGGGACATTTACCCTCTCTATTTTTTTTTCAATAAGCCAATTCCCAATCTCTCCCTCTCTCTTCCTTTCATGGTTATGTGTTGCTCTGAAGATTTTTAAGAGATTGTAATCCGTAGCGGGGGTTGCACTCATTCTCTATATACCAATTAGTATTGTGATTGGTTTTTCCATCGAGTGATCACAAGTATCAAGAATTGTTTGTTGTCGTTGGGTAGATATCCGGAGTAGATTCTTTCGAGGGGGCAAATCGTCTCCACTCGAATCTGGATCAAGTGGTATCAGAGCTTAGGCTCGCATACATTACTAGCATCGTGGTATATGGTTACCATGTGTGCACAGCATCAACTCAACAATGAGGGAGTAGTGGATCATCTATCTTCGGAAAGGAGAGAAGGAAGGACTAGAGCCATGGCAGAGACCAACGTAGTAGATGGAAGGCTCTCGTAGTTGGAGGCACAAGTGACCAACATGGTAGCCATGATGGCTAAGTTGGTATACCCAAGGAGTATCAACATCCAAGATAAACAAAGTCAACGCAACTACTCAACAAGATGTGGAAGCCAATGTCGAAGAAGAAGATGAAGGCAGTGAGGCACCACCGATCTATGGTGGCCAAGGCTGATCATTTCTCCAACTTTTCAAAATTGAGATGATGATGAATAGGATATTTTTAAAATAAAAATGTTTTTAGAAAATAGTTTCTAAAATAAAAGCTTTTGGTTTTGGAAAAGGGAGCTTTTTGAAAAAGGTAAAAGAAGAGTTGTTGGAAGAAGGGATTTTTGTCCCACATTGGAAACTCAAAATGGAGGAGAGGGGTTAATATACTCCCTTCCTCCTTTCTCTCTCGCTTTGTTTCTAAAGTGGGTTTTGGAAAAAGGTGGATCCGCGGGACACGCGGTGTGGGCAGTGGCCTGTAGGGCGCTAGTGGTGCTTTTTGGCGCACTTTGGACTACACATCATCGCGAGGAACGATTGGAGCGCTTAAATTTTCCAACTAGAGTATTGGAAAATTACAACTAGTGTTGTTGTTGTGCCTTAGAGAAATTAAACCAAGCAGCATTGACATGATAATCTAATGGCATAATTTGGATTGTTTGCCACTATATGATCTAATAACATACTTTGGATTGTTTATTGCCATAAACACACCTACTCAATTCAAGCCATCTTGGTTGTTTTTGCAAGTCAAACTGCTTTGTGATTTCTTGCAATTTAAGGTTGGACAACAGCACATAAACCCATTAGAGAAGTGTCAAACAACCTATGGAAGCATTATATGAAATATCAAAGATGGGTGAAAATGTAATTAATTAATTACAAGTTTCTCCATGTAATTATAAGCTACAACACTTAGTATTGTTGGATATTTTAATATTTTTAAAGCTTTAAAAGCCTTGACCGTTTGAATCAAAACCCAAACGTTTTGCTAGCATTTATTATATTTTAATATTATATACGTTTTGCATAAGTTGAATTGCTAATATATTCACTCTTTAATATTTTTAATGTTTCTTTTTTGTAACCATTTTTGCCATGAAGAGAGAGACGTTGGGGATGGAAGAATAGTTGGCTATATATACTTCCTTTATGTATACAACAATTCATCCGTGTGATTTCTCTTGCGCATATACATATGCACAAAACAGAACTTCTTCTCTCTTGTTCTATCTATCCATTTTTATATACTTGTGATTTTTACAAGTTTAAAGCTTTCTTTGCAAGCCTTTGTAAAACTATATTTTATTTGGGCAAATTTTCGGCATAAATCGTTGTTCACAAGGTCTGAGCCGGTGCGTGCACATCGTCAACGACAAAGAAAGTGGTGTTGTATCCTGGAGATAGGTCGCAAGAGAACCTGATTGCATACCAAGCGTGGTGGGGGCGATAATCTATCTTAAGGGTAGCGTTATTCCGTAACGTGCCTCTACCACTAAATTCTTCTCAGTTTCTCACATATATGCTTTGATCTTTGGTTACGGATTTGCGGTTTACATTCGGGATCATCAAAGGCAACCCTTTCTTTATTTCATTTCAATTAAATATATCACTAGTTTTGTTGAACTAATCTATTTGACACCTAGATTATTTTCCAACAATCTTAAGATATTATTGGATTAGTTCAACATGGCCGGTGAAGATTACACTTGTCCAGAGAAGTTTGACGGATTGAACTTCAAGCGTTGGCAACAACGCTTATTTTTTTGGCTTTCAACTCTTAAAATTGCCTATATCTTGACCACACCCAAGCCTAGTCCCGAAGAGCATGAGCCCGCTCAATTCGAGGCTACTCAAAAATGGGAAAATGATGACTTTTTGTGTCGTGGTTATATACTTAGTGCCATGACGAATTCCTTGTATGACGTGTATTGTGGAATGAAGACCGCCAAAGAAATGTGGGAAGCTTTAGATAAAAAGTATAAGACCGAAGATGCCGGAGTGAAAAAATATGTAGTTGGAAACTATCTTAGATTTGAGATGGTAGATGGAAAACCCTTCTTAGGACAAGTTTATGAATTCCAACTCTTATTGAATGAGATCCTAGCGAAAGGAATCAAAATGGATGACCGTTTCCATTCGGCGGCCATTATTGATAAACTTCCACCTTCATGGAAGGAATTCGGAAAAAGTCTTAAACATAGAAAAGAGGAATTATCTTTAGAAAATCTCCTAGTAACACTCTGAATAGAAGAACATAGGAATCGTGATCAAAATGACAAAGAATCAGAACTCCTTTCTAAGGCCAATCTTGTTGAAACTGGTGAGAAGAAAACAAATAAAAACTTTGGGTCTCATCAAAATAAGAAGAAGATGGAGAACCGAAACCACTTCTAAAGTAACAAAAGATAGACAAAAATAAGAAGAAAGAGGGTTGTTTCAATTGCGAAAAACTTGGACACTATGCTAGACAATGTCGACATAGAAAGGGGAAAGACACTTCCCAAAATGTCGGAAACTCTCAAGCAAAACCCGCTCCTCAAGCCAATATGGTGGAATCTGGAACTGTTATTCACAGAACCGAAGTGAAGAAGCTTATAACCGTAGACTCTGAAGTGAACATGGTGTTCAATGTGAGTGATTGGTGGGTAGACACTGGAGCCACTATACATGTCTGTTGTGACAGAAGTGCGTTCGTCACCTATCATCAAGTAGATGAAAGCGAAATGCTTTTCATGGGTAACTCCTCAACGGCTAAGGTCATGGGGAAAGGGAAGGTTGATCTCAAACTTACTTCTGGCAAGATTCTCACACTGCACCAAGTTCTCTATGTTCCAGAAGTCGGGAAGAACTTAATTTCTGGCAACTTGTTGAACAAGCACGGTTACAAGCTCGTCTTCGAATCTGATAAGTTTATTCTCACCAAGGGTGGGATGTTTGTGGGAAAGGGTTATGCTTGTGGAGGTTTATTCAAGCTCAATGTATCCATCAATGAAATCAATAAATTTTTTGATTTTTCTGCTTATATTATTGAATCGTATGATATGTGGCATGGTAGATTAGGACATGTAAATTCTCAATCTATCAAAAGGATGAAGAATTTAGGTATGATTCTGTAGACACCCCATTTTGACCGGACCCAAGTTCGCGTTGCTTGTGCGAAGCCTCGTCAAATCAGTGAGCTGGGGTCCCAAATTGAACCTTGGAGTAGCTTAAGGTCTCCATAAAATTTCGTCGAGATCCGAGCGCGTTTGCTCAGTAAACGAGCCGAGAGAGTGTGCGCAGTGCAGACCAAAAAGGGGAGTGAATACATCTGAAAAGGGGGTTGTCTGCGGGAAAAGGAGGCAACTATATCATCTTTACATGAAAAGGGGGGTGCATGATCCCGTCCGAGTCTCGTCCAAGTTCGCGCGCTTAGCACATTTTGTGCGCCCATCAGTGAGTAGTGCTAATATCAGTAACCATTTTTTTTAATATAAAAACCCAAACGAAAAAAATCAAAAGGAAGAGAGTTCATTTTCGTCGAAATTTTTGAGAGGGAGAGAGAGAGATCTGAGAAAAGGGAAATTAGAGGAATTTCTGAGATTTGTGAAGAAGAGTGAGAGAAATCTGGGAAATCTCAGATCTGAGATCTCATATCTGAGAAGAGATCTCGGTTTTTCTTATCTTCCGATCGATCTCGCCTGAGATCCGATTTAGTTCCGCCATTCCTCTGCTTTCTTCGGATCTAGCTACCTTCGTTGCCACGGCTAGAATCCGATCTCCTTTTTCTCCAAGTGCCGTTTCAAAGTTTCTTCTCCGATTTAAGGTGGAATTTTGAAGAAATCGCTAGATCGAGCGTAGAAGAGTTCTTCAACAGCTAAGAATCAAGAGAATTTCATTAATAATTTTGATCAATTTCAGTCAGGTAAGTTTTTATTTTGTCTTCTGTAATTTTTCTATATGCAGTAATTTAGATCTGATATGTATATCTTCGATCCTTATTTGATTTCTTCACTTATCTTTGTCATAATTCAGATAATGATTTTTATGTTTGTCTCATTTTTCTGGACTATGTTATGAAATGGTGAATGAATGGAGTTATTGATCTTGCTATGAATCTTTCCTATCTGATGAATCAAAAGGTCTTTTACGAATTTTCTTAATATAATTTTGATTTTTTTATTGGTTCGATTTGGTAGTTTTCCAACACAGTAAGAAATCCATGAACTGCTTGGATGTGGGATTTTGGTTTGATGTATAAATATTGTTATTTTGCTTCTCTTTGAAAATTAATAAGATCAGGTACTAAAATGGGTGTAGTAGCATTTTCTTTGTTAAGATATGATAATGCCTATCTTAGTCTTTCATTTTGTTGTTGATATTTGATGATGTCAACTGTTAGTTGAACCACTTTTCGTCAAAGGATTCATGATATCATTTAATGATTTTGTGCTCTGCATTTAATAAATTGTGCTGCTACTATTTATCAAATATTTGGTCTAAGGATTTTCGTTATAATAACAAATGGTTAGGGGTTTAATGGATTATCCCCATCTAGTTACAGATCAATTGATTTTGGTAATATTATCCATTCAAGGACATTTACACTTATAATGCTTTGAGATTTGCTCTTGTTCCTTGGAATGGGGCTAAGGTCTATTATAGAACATTTTGTATTTGTTCTCTTATTATGTCTTGTGTTGTTCATTGAATAGTGGTAGAATAATGACTGAGCTGCTCTTCTTGCAATAGGTATAGTCTTTGTCCTTGATAATAGATTGATAACTCACATAATTAACATTTGAGGCTGCATTTGATCCAAATGTTACTTTAATCTTGTGCCTAATGTGTCTTAAGTGAGTATGGAGGTGTTATTCTAATTTAGGAATCCCCATGTAGCGTTGGAGTATGATTCTTGTGTTTGTTCCTTTGGTGCTACGCCCTGTGGAATATTTAGCTTATATGAATTTTCATCAAAATGAGCCTTTGGTGGTTTTCATCTTCTTTAAACTGATTTTGTAATATTTATAATATTTAAAGCTTGAATGTAGATACTTTGTCATTATTACTTTCAGTTAGGCTTACTCTTTGGCCTCAGTTTTATTTGTTTGGGAGTGTTCTTGTTATGAGTTTTTGTTTAGTAACTCAAGAGATCATATTCTTATCCTCTTTAGTATCTTGCACCATCAAGCATATATCCCCTTTCATCTCAGTTGTGTCTATGTGTCTGCTCATGATGTTCAGCTGAATCTGTGATGATATGGCATAACATAACTAGCTCGTTTGTTGGAAAATGTATGTAGAATTGTAGCATGCAATTTAAACTGATTGTTTGATGCTGCTGCACATAATCTAGTTAGTCATTAGAGGTAAAACATGAAAATCAGTGTCATTTCTTTACCATTTATTACATTAACAGATGATGATAAGGTTTCAAGGTATGAAAAGTTGAGATGGGTTGACTGTTTTTGGGATTAATTTTATATGTTAAATATTTAATTGTTAGCTGAAAGATTTTTATTATATTATTTTATTGTTTTGAAACACTAATTCATATCTTTGGGGTAGTATGCATTTGAAGTGATTTCGTTATTAGATTCTCTAGTCAAAATAAGAGAGTGATGGTGTTGCAAATTGGGAATAAAAGTCTCATGGTAGGTTGGGGTTCTCGGGGTTCTCATATTTCATTTAATGTGTGGAAGTGGTTCCTTCAAGGTCATGAGTCATAGCCTGTAGGCTGTGATTCTTCATTAAAAGTCTAAATGGTCAAATAAGTGGAATATGGTTAGTTTAATTCCATTACCTTTGCTACTCAAATTCTCCTCATTTTATGCACAATAGCTCAGCCCTGTTTGATGACAGGCCTAGGGCAATTCATCCACTTTTATTTCAGCCCCAGTTTTAGCACATTTCAACTCATGATTAAGCACAGTTCAACCCCTGTTTTTGTGCAGATTCAACCCATGAATCAGTCCATAATTTGGCACTGTTTTGGCATAAATCCAGCCCATGATTTTGGCACCTGTTTTGACATAAATGCTGCCATCAATGTATAACTGATGTCCTATGTTTCTAAGCTTGGTAACTGTGATCTTAGGTGAATTAAAACGCACATATCTACTGCCATCAATGTATAGCTGTTGTCCTATGTTTCTAAGCCTGATAACTGTGATCTTAGGTGAATTAAAACGTACATATCTGCTGGCATCAATGTATAGCTGCTGTCCTATTTTTCTAAACTTGGTAACTGTGATCTTAGGTGAATTAAAACACACATATCTGCTGCCATCAATGTATAGCTGTTGTCCTATGTTTCTAAGCTTGGTAACTATGATCTTAGGTGAATTAAAACACACATATCTGCTGCCATCATCGCATAGCTGCTGTCCCATAGTTTTATTACTTTGTAATGGTGATTTTTAGGTGAATTAAAATGCACATATCTGATATCCATCAATGCATAATTACTGTCCTGCAGTTTGTAGGCTTTATAATTGTAATTTAGCTAAGTTTGCATGTTATGATATATTGTCTTTGATTAGAACCCGCTCCTTTGCATGTTGTAAGTACTTGAGGCAATTGCCTAGTCTTTTGGTTACCTTCGGAGGTTGGTTCTCTATTCATTGCAAAGGGGGCAATGATGGCGATAGTCGGAGCCTCCCCTTTAGAGAGACAATTTGTGTCTCTATAGAGCTAGCCCAACCTCAGGGGACTTGCTTGGTCCAAGTAGTGTCCCCCTCTCTATTTTAGTAGACTTCTCTGGGTTTTTTTTAGAAACCATTAGATGGTATTTTCTCTTTCTCATTTAGGAGACCATTGTGGTCTTATTAGCGAGTCCCATGCTAGGAGACACACTCTGTCTCATTGAGGTAGTTCTCTTTTGAAGACAAGCCTCATTTTGGACCTACCCTTAGGGATGTCGCTTTAGTTTGGTAGGGAGTATACCCATAGGAGGCATGCCTTGCCTCATTTATAGAGCCCCTATTTGGAGACAAGCCTTGTCTCATTTAGAAGGTTTCCTTTTTTAGAAGGCTTACCCAGCCTTATATTAGAGCAGCTCCTTTTAGAGAGTATTTAACTCATTCTTCCTTTAAGTTGTAGTATTAGAGAGCCTTTGGCTCATTTATCTTCCTTACTGTTTTTTTATTAGAGAGTCGTTGACTCGCTCGTCCTTTGGTTGGCATTGTTAGAGAGTCTTTGACTCGCTCGTCCTTTAGAGAGTGTTATTAGAGAGTCCTTGACTCATCTGTCCTTTTAGGAGCGTTATTTGAGAGTCTTTGACTCATTTACCTTCGCTTTTGGTAGTGTTTTTAGAGGGAGTTTCTCTTTAGTTTTGGTGTCTTTTCTCTTCTTTAGAGATTAGCACAGTCTTATTAAAGCTTTGTTTAGTTGTGATCTTAGATCATCTCATTACTTTTGATAGCTAGCTTATTCGGTTTAGGGGTTTCCCCTGATAGCCCTAGGGTTTGGCTCTAGGGTGTTGCATTGCATTTTCCCTTAGGTCTTTGACCAAAAGGTTGAAATCAGAAATTAAAAATTTAAAAACATCAAAAATTCAAAATCCAAAAACATATAAAAAGCTTTAAAGCCCAAAAACATTGAATACGTTTAAAACTCAAAAACATTAGAAATTTAAAACATAAAAAACATTTGAAAAATCTTTAAAAAAAGCCTAAATTGTTAAGTGTTTTAGAGGTAATAATTAGGAGAGTTCCTTTCGAACTACATTGGCTTGATCCTCTTTCACGAGGTACGTAGTGCAGCTTGGGATCTTTATCCCAAGTCCAGCCAAACCTTTAAAAATAAATTTGTCAAACCTTCCAAAAATGCAAAAACTTCTTCAAAACCTTTTTCAAAGAGATCTTCCCCTAAAGTTAGGAGTTTGTCCTAGCCGTTTGGTTTGTTTTAGAGTTAGGAGTCTGTCCTGATTTGATGATATGGTGTGTCCTGTCGTGTGAGTGTCCCTAGAGTTAGGAGGCCTCGAGTCGATCGGTTAGACATTTAGTTGAACCGATGGCTAGACTAGGAAGCATATAGTCAGCCCATGATTTTCATTAGGTTGCACAGCCTAGATACACATAGGTTATAGGACCCACCTGCGTTAGCTTAAGGCTAATCAACTTGCATTAGTTAGGACTTATAGAGAGTCCTAAAAATTATAATTCACATGAATTTAAGCAGTTATACAAAAAGCTTTAAAAATCAGTCGAGTCTAGTGGATCGAGTCTAGGTTAGTGGTTCTAGATGGTTAGGCATCGTAGTTAGAATAGGTCATCGAACTACGTTGACTCAGATTCTTCCCGAGGCCGGGATACGTAGAGCAGCTGGGATGGACGGCCATCTTGGTCCGAGTCAAGTCGCATTAGAGTTAGGATTTGTTTTGTCCTGTCATATATAGGATTGATTTGTGTTTTATGTTTTGATGTGTTTTCTTACTTTCTTGTACTGATACTATACCTTTAGCTGTAGCTTGTATGTGTATGTCCACCAGAACTTAGACACCCATTAGGCTTGTCACTCATAACCTAGCTATGCTTAGGTGACACATCTTTCATTTTATTTTATATGTGTTTATTATCTTTATCCTCAGGAAATGCATGCTTAGGTAGACGATTCCTGAGGATTATTCTCATTTCACCTGATTTTTACCCAAACTTCTTTGGAGTTAATAATAAATAGCATAAGAGACCAAGTGCTTGCACTCGGACGAATTCGGGGTGCTCTCAGACCTTCTCCATTCGTATCCAAGCACAAACCCATATATATTTCTGGTTATCCATTGCACAGAGGATTTGATTTTAGGGTTCCATGGCATATCCATGGATGGCGACTCTGAGTTTATTTTAGGTATGTCTCGGTTTCGAGCTCTGGCTCCGGATCAAGACATATCTCTTTCTTTTTTATATATCGCCACTCGTGCTATGCTATGAGGGTGGCATCCGTTTCGAGAGTTCCCTGGTAGAGCTCTCCTTCACACGTGGATGATCCAGAGAGAGTGTTAGGGACCCGTTCCCTCACCCGTCCTCAGATCGGGGTCCACAGATTCTAAATGTTTCTATTGAACAAAAACCAAAGTGTCAAATATGTGTTCAATCAAAATTTAGCAAAAAACTATTTAAATCAATAGAAAGAGATTCAGAAATTCTAGGACTAGTACATAGTGATGTTTGCGACCTAAAGAACACTATTACTAGAGGAGGAAATAAATATTTTATTACCTTCATAGATGATAAATCAAAATTTGCAATGGTATATCTTCTTAAATCTAAAGATGAAGCTTTAGAAAAATTTATAACTTATAAAACTGAAGTGGAAAATCAGTTAGAAAAAAGAATTAAAATACTTAGATCAGATCGAGGTGGTGAATACACCTCAAATGAATTTTCTGAATATTGTAGAAAATATAGAATTATTCATGAGGTGAAGGGACCTTATTCTCCACAATAAAATGGAGTTGCAGAAAGAAAAAATAGGACTCTAATTGACATGGTAAATGACATGCTAACTAGTTCAGGGCTACCACTTAACATGTGGGGGGAAGCCTTATTATCGGCTTGTCATATACTAAACAAAATACCCTATAAAAATGAAAATGGAACTCCATTCGAGTTATGGAAAGGTAGAAAACCAAGTCTTAAATACCTTAAAGTGTGGGGGTGTTTAGCTAAAGTAAGCTTACCTCCCCCTAAGAAAACAAAGTTATGTTCTAAAACATTGGATTGTGTATTCATAGGGTATGCACAAAATAGTGCAGCTTATAGATTTCTGGTGGTAAAATCTGAACATAATTCCATTGATGTAAACACTATATTAGAGTCTAGAGATGCAGAATTTTTTGAGGCTGTATTTCCTCTTAAACAAACTAGTGTGAGTCAATCTCTAATACCTCAAACAGAAGTTACATCTAGTAGTCGTGGTATTCCTCAAATAAAAAACCAAGAACCTAAAGGAAGAAAAAGAGGTAGAGAAGAAGGTAACCTAGAGATAGAACCTAGAAGAAGTCTAAGAGCAAAGAAAGCTACTAACTTTGGCTCTGACTTTTATACCTTCTTGGTGGAGGATGATCCATCTACTTTTAAGGAAGCTATGTCTTCTTTGGATGTAAACTTCTGGAAAGAAGCTATAAATAGTGAAATAGAATCCATTATGTCAAATAACACATGGGAGTTAACGGATTTACCTCATGGGTGCAAACTAATAGGTTGTAAATGGATTTTTAAAAAGAAACTTAGAACCGATGGATCTATAGAAAAATTTAAGCATAGATTAGTAGCCAAAGGTTTTAAACAGAAAGAAGGGATAGATTTTTTTGACACCTATTCTCCTGTAACTAGGATTGCAACAATAAGAATGTTGATAGCTATAGCAGCTATCTATAACTTAGAAATCCATCAAATAGATGTTAAAACCGCTTTCCTAAATGGAGAATTAGAAGAAGAAATTTACATGGAACAACCTGAGGGATTTGTAGTCCCAGGTCAAGAACGTAAAGTGTGTAAACTTATAAAATCTCTTTATGGTTTAAAACAAGCACCAAAACAATGGCATGAGAAATTTGATAAAGTAGTGTTATCAAATGGTTTTACCATAAATGATTCTGATAAATGTGTATATAGTAGATTTGAAGGTAATTCTGGAGTTTTGATATGCCTATATGTCGATGATATGTTAATCATTGGTACGAGTCTAGATGTTATAAATGACACTAAGAATCTTTTGTCAGAGAACTTTGACATAAAAGATCTTGGATTGGCAGATGTAATCTTAGGGATTAAGATAATTAAAAATTCAGAAGGGATTATTTTAACACAATCTCATTATGTTGAAAAGATCCTTAGAAAATTTAACAAATTTGATTGTACTCCCTTGAGTGTACCATATGATCCTAGTTCAAAACTTAAGAAAATTACTGGAAAAAGTATATCCCAATTAGAATACTCCAGAATTATAAGCAGTTTAATGTATCTAATGAATTGCACTAGACCAGATATAGCTTACGCGGTTAGTAGGCTAAGTAGATACACTAGTAACCCTAGTCAAGAACATTGGGATGCACTTATCAAGATTTTAAGATATTTGAAAGGCACAATGGAGTTTGGACTCCACTATGGTTGTTATCCCGCTGTATTAGAAGGATATAGCGATGCAAATTGGATTTCAGATTCAGAAGAAACTAAATCCACAAGTGGATATGTTTTCACTTTGGGTGGTGGTGCTGTCGCTTGAAAATCTACCAAGCAGACATGTAGAGCACGTTCCACCATGGAATCTGAATTTATTGCTTTAGATAAAGCAGGTGAAGAAGTGGAATGGATTAGGAATCTGTTAGCAAATATTCCTCTATAGTGCAAGCCAATTCCAGCTATATCTATTCATTGTGATAGCCAAGCTACAATAGCAAGGGCTAAGAGTAGAACATATAATGGTAAATCCAGGCACATACGTCTGAGGCATAATAATGTGAGGCAATTGCTTTTAGATGGAGTGATTGCAATTGACTTTATAAGGTCAGAGAGAAACTTGGCAGATCCACTGCCCAAAGGACTAGCTAAAAAGCTAGTGGCTGAAACATCAAGAGGGATGGGGCTAAAGCCTATCAAATAGAATCACCAATAACGGCAACCCAACCTATATGACTGGAGATCCCAAGAACTAGGTTCAATGGGAAAAATAAGTTATTCGTGTGATCGGTGAAAGCACTATACTTAAATTTTCAAGAGACTGAAAGACTTCTCTTGGTCTATCCCTAAGATGTAAATAGTACTAACTGTAACAATATGGAGGAAGAGCTTTGCTCTGAATGGGTCTATAGCTGTTTATAAGCGGTGTGCGTGGTTACAGGTACCCTTGATGGACTCACCTATGAGTGTGGAAGTGGGGCCGCTTCCTATGAGAATTAAGGGTTGTTCTCTAGAGCGCTCATGAAACAGGACCAGCGCATGGCCGAAATGTGCTACCCCGATAGAACACGGTTACATTGCCGATATCATGTGTGTAATATATGAAGGTCTATTACTCAAAGTTCTTAGTTCAAGACGTAGTTCACTTAGAACTTTAATAGACTCAAATATATAAACACTAAGTGGAGGTTCAAGTCCACAAGACACCTTCACCCATTGCATGATATTTCAAAGTTGCCCATATTTGATTTAATATATTTGATTTGAATTTTAATTCATGTTGGGGATTGTTAGATATTTTAATATTTTTAAAGCTTTAAAAGCCTTGACCGCTTGAATCAAAACCCAAACGTTTTGCTAGCATTTATTATTTTTTAATATTATATACGTTTTGCATAATTTGAATTGCTAATTTATTCACTCTTTAATATTTTTAATGTTTCTTTTTTGTAACCATTTTTGCCATGAAGAGAGAGACGTTGGGGATGGAAGAATAGTTGGCTATATATACTTCCTTTGTGTATACAACAATTCATCCGTGTGATTTCTCTTGTGCATATACATATGCACAAAACAGAACTTCTTCTCTCTTGTTCTATCTATCCATTTTTATATACTTGTGATTTTTACAAGTTTAAAGCTTTCTTTGCAAGCCTTTGTAAAACTATATTTTATTTGGGCAAATTTTCGGCATAAATTGTTGTTCACAAGGTCTGAGCCGGTGCGTGCACACCGTCAACGACAAAGAAAGTGGTGTTGTATCCTGGAGATAGGTCGCAAGAGAACCCGATTTCATACCAAGCGTGGTGGGGGCGATAATCTATCTTAAGGGTAGCGTTATTCCTTAACGTGCCTCTACCACTAAATTCTTCTCAATTTCTCACATATATGCTTTGATCTTTGGTTACGGATTTGCGGTTTACATTCGGGATCATCAAAGGTAACCCTTTCTCTATTTCATTTCAATTAAATATATCACTAGTTTTGTTGAACTAATCTATTTGACACCTAGATTATTTTCCAACAAGTATCTCATCAGATTAGTTCATCTATGAATTTATCATGTAGAATATCTTCTTTCAATGTGTTTCTCATCATATTAGCTCAACTATGAGTTTCTCATACCAATGTTATCTCATGTATAATGTGTTTCTCAAACATGGACGTTGATTTCTAACTTATAAATTGTAATAAACATTAAACTATCAAGATTCTAATGAGTACTAATTTGTTTGTAGATCTCAAATCCAGCAAGAGGCAAGGGTGCATACGAGCAATGGAGTCCTCAAGAATCTCGGGAATTACTTAGGAACTCGTAGATGAAGCCAACAATGGGGCAAGGCAAATTGATGGGTCTTTCTCCAAAAATCTCATCACAAATAAAGTCCTGGCAATGTTAAATTTAAAACTTCAATGTAACAAAACATATGACCAGGGTGCGGAAAAGAACTTACAAACCGATTGCAAAGTTAATGGTGTCGAATTCAGGACTTGGTTGGGATAGTAAAAAAAATTACAGCCCCAGAGGAAGTTTGGGATGCTTATATCATGGAAAGAATATAATTTGTTTCCAACTTAGTGTATTATGCTTTATAAAATTATAACTAAGAATAAATTTTGTCTTTCTTTGATATAGGCGCACTCAGAGGCTACCAACTACAGAATGAAGACAATTGAGGAGTTCGAGGACTTGAAGACAATCATGGGCCAAGGTTTCACAGTTGGTTCATACACTTCACAGGTTTCATAGGCTAGCGTGGATATGGGCAATGGGGAAGATGACTTTGTTGATATTGCATTGGATGATGATATAGGCAATGGTGGAGATGGCTTTGTTGATGATGCACCTTCGCATGTGCCGCCTACCCAGTATACCACATCATCAATGCAACAAAAGAATAAAAATGAGGGAATTACTTCATCTCGTCAAAGGGCACGACTTGATGCAGTACCACAATGAAGTACTTGTTGATTCATTTGTTGAGCTAGTTGGCGAAATGAAGGCTCTTACCCGAAGAATGATGCCCATGCCAATTGGCAAAAGGCATTAAATGAGATTCCGAACTTAGAACGA
The DNA here is from genome assembly GCF_043159265.1 of Tasmannia lanceolata. NCBI lineage: Eukaryota > Viridiplantae > Streptophyta > Magnoliopsida > Canellales > Winteraceae > Tasmannia > Tasmannia lanceolata. The sequence continues at coordinate 47,908,352 of NW_027518683.1, read as the reverse complement.
GACCTTCTTTATAGGGCCCATGAGTTCTTGAACACCCCAGAGGTCAAAGAACAATTTATACAGAGGGACGTGAAAACTTGCAAGGATTTTCTAGGATGGAAGTATGAAAATAGAAGCATATAACTAAGAGCTTGAGGAGAAAATTGATTACTTTGACGATAGATTTTGTCATTTTATGGTATTAAGATGTATTTTGTGGTTTTGTGGTTTTAATAAGATGGAAGTCTGAAAGTAGAAGCATATAACTGATAGCATGAGGAGAAAGTTCATTATTTAGACTGATAGATTTTTGGGTTTTGTGCTATTAAGAAGATGGTTTTTTTTTGTTGGACATACGGTTTGATAAGACACTTACATCATTTTACTATAATGATATATATGCTAAAAGATGATTTTCTCTTCTGTATATGACATGAATGTAGATCGTGTCTCATTATCCTTGGTTGTACATGCATCATGCTAGTTCAGAATTGCCTGGATAGGATTCTTTGTTGCTTTTGTTTGACTGTCTAGTTCATGTCTATACGATGGAAAGCCTAGTGTGGTATGCTCTTCTTATCTCATGTGGCTTGATTTTGCATTTTATTATCATGTTTCCCTTCCTTTCCTTTTATGTTCCTTGCTCTTCCTATCTCATTGTGATGGTTAGTTCTAGTTGTTAAGATTTGTCTTGCTAGTTGGGAAATTTTTCATTTGAGGTTGTGGACAGAAGCCGGGTAGAGCACCGCTGGAGGGCCACTTTATTCAAGAAGTGGTCGTGTTAGATGGAACTTTGATGACTCCAGCTAATGGGAGCAAACAATGGTATAATAACATGGCCCCCTAGCACACAATCTATGTGGATTGGTGGAGACCAACTTGGTAATAGAGGTTCAATTGAGTTGGAGGTTGCAACTTATCAGTTCCTGCATTTTATATTTCCAAATCCTTTAATCAGAGAGGTGATGGTCTATGCTATGCGAGCTCTGTTGATCTTAAATCAGCCATTCATTTATTTTGAATCCGGTTGAGATTAAATTCTCTATTTTTGAAGGTTATTCTACAAATAAAAACCCGTTTGATTACAAGTACATGTTGCATTTTAAATTACATTGATCCTAATTAGAAAGAAAGAAATTGTATACACATTAGAACTCAAACAATAATATGGTGTGGGTGAATCCAACATATGGCCTATCAAATTGATGGTTTGGATCAATCAATGGTGAGGCACATGATGTAATAGCGCATCAAGATTGCACCTTCTAAAGCATTCCTCCTACCGAACAAATGTAATAGGACACATCCACAAAAATATAGTGTGTCCCACCTTGGAATGATTCAGCCGTCCATTTGATAAGTTTTGCTTTGGATCTCTTGTGGCCTCCAAAGGAGATCCGACCCAAGCCCGGCAGTTCGAATCACCGTCCTAGCAGGCCTGATTTTGAGGCTAGAGGAGATCCAAACCAAGCCCTATCAAGTGAACGGCCCAGATCAATCTAACAAATAACTTATTATTGGCCTAGATAGATGAGCCTATGACCCTATCCAAAGTGAAATTACAACTTTAAAAGGACCCACAAATGCACAATATTACTTAAATATTTTAGTAGGGCCCACAAATCTATGGGATCATAGTAAAAATTGATTATTAAAACTCTAGGACTTTAAATTCATGTATTTGTTGATGACTAACAGGTGATTTCAATGTCTGCATGACTCTAAAAGGTCCCCGCTGAAGTCCCCAAAGTTCCAAGTGTTCATGCATTAAAGTCCAAGTCCTCAAAGAGTCATGGACTATATGGAGAAGTCTGTCCGCACAATAAAATCCCACGTATGATGATCCCCACCCCTCTCCTCTCTCGCTTAGGATTTTGCACTCCCCTTTTAACATGATTTGACGTTAAAAAGCGTTAAAGTATGCCCACAATTCACGTTAAAAGGGGGTGAAAAAATCATCTCCCCCTTCGTAATTGTTTAAAGACTTTTCTAAAAAATAAAGAATAATGGATTGCTTTGTTTCAATGCCTCTTTGAGTTCTTATGAAGCCAAAATTGCCCACCCTTAACAATTTCTACTTTTTTAATCTAATCAAACGTTTATTAAATAAAAATCCAAAGTTCCAAACTAAAATATAACACTTCGTGAAAAGACAACCACTTATAGAGATATTTATGTAATTTTATAGACGAGGATTATGGGGCGGGTTGGGACGGGGGCGGGTCAAGAGCCATCCCATCCCCACCATTGAAGGTGGCAAACGGGCCGTGCCGACCCGCGGCCCGGCAAGGCACGGCACGCCACGGATAGCTACAATGACGCGGGCCGTGTTTAGACCCGCGGCACGGCACGGCACAGCACGACAAGCGGCACAGCATGGCCCGACACGGTAAAATCAGTGTAAAAGTGAGTATTTAGGGCTTTTTTCCCGGGCCGTGGGCCGTGGGCCGTGCCGTGCCTAACCTTCAACTTTTCCGTGCCGTGCCGTGCCGTGCCTGGCCCGCGGACCACATCGGGCCGAGAAGTTTCATGCCTTGCACGACCCGTTTGCCACCTTGACCCACCACCACATCCACTTCCCTGTCCTGCTTAAATCAGGAAATTCCCACGCCGTGCCGGCAGGGCAATATCATTTTCCCTACTTTGCCCGTAAGATCAATGGACCCAATTAATGAACATGCATGCCATGTGTACAATGGAGCCAACTGAAAACAATTGTCAAGGGTGTGGCAATATCATTTTCTCGACTTCATTTGTTTGAGGACTTGAGGTGGTCTATTTTCTCAACCACCTCTCCAACTTCATAGAAACACAGATATCTTGGGAACGACGAAGACATTAAAGACAAGGAAAATTATCTAAAGTGGGTGGACCTTATCAACATTTGATCGAGATCTAACGGTGAAGGGATGTGGGTGGACCTTACATTAAGGTGCATTTAGAATCTAGATTGTCCGAAATCTGGGGCTCGAATCAGCATCTTATTCCGATTCCGCCTGATTCAAGTGTTTGGTTCAAGAAAAAGATCAAAATTCAGGGAGCGGAATGGACACCGACGCAGAATTAAAGGGGGGAATGCCGCAATCCGATTCCCACCCACATGAGGTGGTATTCTAATTCCAACCTAGTTGAAATGAATTTTTTTATTAGAATTTTTTTTGAATTAAAAAAAGGAAATAGCAAGGGCTGATTCTTGCCAATTGTCTCAGGCTCTAAGCAGTACTTTCAATAGTTTTTCTCACCTTGCTGCCCACGCCTACAACTACCAATAGGACCTAAAGCTCTATTAGACTAATATTTTTACTTCCATTACAAATAAAACTTCAAATTCTAAACAAACTCCATAGTCAAATCTTAAACTAACAAGAAAGGTTGGTTCAAATATAATACTAATTTTTATCACCCTTGTTTCAATAATGGCCCTCAACTCCTTATTTTACACCTTTCTAATAGAGTTATTTTGCTGTCAAGAAACAATCAGAAACGTGGGGTACGTAGGGGTGTCATGTCAATAGACTCAGGTGGACCGACCGATCCTCAATATCTGATACAATTAAATAGATTTTGGGTGCTAATTTTAATTTGATGGATCCTTTTATAGATCCATATTTAAGGATCCGATTAGGGTTAGAAAATTTTATTTCATTTGCAATGTCGGCAGACATGTTTGAATCTCACTAAGGTCTAGCAACTCAACTCAACTCAACTAAGCCTTTGTCCCAAACTAGTTGGGGTCGGCTAATGAATCCGTTGGAAACTTTTCATGAAGAAGGTGAAAGAATCTACCCGGCTCAAATTGACTAAGTCTAATCCTGACACTAGTTGGGTTCGTCTACATGGATCATTTTCATCCATTCTCTCCTATCCGAGGTCATGTTCTCTGTTATGTTCATAGCCATCAAGTCTTTCTTCACTGTTTCTACCTAAGTTGTTCTCAGCGCCTACCTCTAGACTAGGGTCTAGCAGATTACAAAAAAGCCCTTACATATTTTGTAAGGTATACATTATAAGAGTATTTTTGTAATTTTGTTAAAAAAATATATCTAAATATTAAATGAAGGCTCTCTATAGTAATATACATTGTTGGATTCTATAGGCCCTATTTGGATGACAAGAAAAACATTTCTTTTAGATTTTTTTTTCTTAAGAAAATATTCTCGTTTCCACAAAAGGGTTTATGCGCTCGAGTGCAGAAATAGGGGTGGGCCACATTTGGGGGGGGGGGGGGGGGGGGGCATCTAAAGCATTCATTTGATGGGCCGTTTCATGGATAGGATGTCCACCAAAAATCGGCTCCATTGGATCACCTAGGGTGTCCATTTGTGGGGTGAAAATGGGTATATTTGTGGACAAACAGTATCTGTCTATTTTCTCCCTCACAATTAGACACCTTAAGATGGTCAAATGGAGCTGATTTTTCGTACACCCTCATCCATGATGGGGGCCTGTCAAATGAATGCTTAGGATCACCCCCCCCCCCCCAATGTGGTCCCACCCCTGCTTCCAGCACTCGAGCGCAGATAAGCTATCTGCGCTCGAGCACAGGAACCCTTTTCTCTTTAAAAGGAAATAATATGGGTGTCTAGGAAAAAAAATTAAATGGTGTCGGTTTAAGTGACTTTTTTTTATGTGTAATCAAAGGAAAAGCAAGAAATCCTGAAAAAGTTTCTTTCTGAACTTTTCCAAATATTTCCTGCAATCGGTCATAGGGTTCGGCATATTGTCTATCCTCTCTCGAGGATCAGGACATGAGTGGATCCTATCTTAATCGTGTCCTGTCCTGGCCCCGGTCCATTGACATCAATATAGAAAAGTTGTTAATAAAGTTTGGAGTGTCATTAGCAATACTACTAGATATTCCAAAAAAATGTGGGCGTGATGCACCCACTCTTGTCTGGCTCACTGTCATTTGGATCGGATGATCCTGGCCACTCAGTCTCTAAGACCATGTTTAGGGTCCAGCAAGAAAATCAAAACTGCTGATTATCTTATGCGTTAATCTTAATAATGGGATATCCATCCTTGCATTGTTATTTTGTAGCCCTTAATCTTAATGATGTGATGTCAATTTGATCAGCCATGTCGGCCCACTTGATCAACGGTCTCAATTACACACACATATCCCATGTGGGACCCAATAAGTTTCAATCTCAAACGTGATCTTCCAAAGTAGTTGGACTCCACTATAACACGTGGGCCCCCATTGTATAATGTTTTAACATAACGCGTGGGCCCAGATTAAATGTTACCTGTAAGGCTGTAAGTCTGTAACTACCACCTCCGCCAAACGTGCTCTCCTCTTTCTTTTCTCATCTAAAATCCACAAAAAATCAGTTACTGTAAACTAACCGTTGAGAATTAAATTCATTTAATATCGCCCTCCTCAGCATCCTTAGAGACAAAAAAGAACACCCAGTCACTTAGATCGAACGGTTAAGATTTATTCATGGGGATGTGCTTTTCTTACCTTGGCCCACTGCAACACTTAGACGGCCCAGATCGTTTTATTATTCAAACAGAGTATTAGAGAAAAGGTAATTACAGTAATTGGAAACTAAAAACAGAGACAGCTCTGTTTTGTTGTCAAAGCAACCAAAAAAAGGATAAGTGATATATTCGTCCTCTTTTCTTACTTTGGACAGCCCCTTCTAGTGTATTTATGAGTACGACTAGGGCTGCAATAGGGTCGGGTTGGGTCGGGTTTTTCAAAACCCTAGCCCAACCCTGGATCCCATTATCTCGGCTCTGACCCGCCCTGACCTTGAGTCAGAGCTGAAAAACCTCAACCCATGGTCCGCCTTACAGGGCTCAGTGCTGACCCTGGCCCGCCCTGATTGGCCCTGATTGGGCAGGGCCGGGACGGGCCGGCCCTAATTGACCCTAGTGCAAATACCTGTTAAAAGAGCCAAAAATAAAGCAACCACTTATCATATATAACTAAATGATCAATAAACAGAGAAAGGGAACAAAATAAGACAATATGAATTCAACAACATGATGGCAACAGAGACAATTAATAATAATAATCTAAAGAAACACCAATCCAAGATAATAGAAAACATTAGCAAAATGAACATGCATAGATGGTTCAATTCTATAATAGAAAACTTAGGATCAGGCCGGATCAGGGTACCCGAGGCATTAACCCAGAACCCGACACGACCTGAGTCAGGGTCAAAAACAAATGAACCCTGACCCGCCCTCAGGGATGGAAAATCCAGCCCTGACCCTGTTCGGGCTCAGGGCGGGTCAAGGCTGACACGGCCAAACTTGCACCCCTAAGTATGACAACTTTTGTACACTAAAGGGGGCTGTCCCAATAGAGAAAAAAGGGGGAATATAACGTTTCAAAAAAAAAAAAAAAACTATTCAGTGGGCTCCACCTTCCTACACCAATGTGGGCCCCACCCAAACCAGCTGTTTCTTATCATTGAATTTTTCTTTGCTAAGATCTGTCTTTATTTTCCTTTACAAAGAAATTCCAAGTTGTGATTTTTCTGCCTGAGAAAGAGAGAGAGAGATCTGGTAATTTTGACATCTGGTATTCATTTTATCTCTTTCTTCTGAATCTGAAAGAGAGTTATTGCTTTGTTGAAGGGTCCTTTCTCTTTTTTGTTTCTGGTTTTTGCCCCATCTTTTGGTCGGCAGATCTTTGTAAAGTTCCTAACTTTTAAAAATAGAGATGGGTTTGTGATTTTGTCAAAGATCTTTCAATTTCTGAACGTGGGTCTTTCCTGCCTTGTTGTTTGGTTTGTGGGGCTTGTCTTTTCCATTTACTTTTTATTTTTCATTCTCTTAATGTCTTCAGATCTTCTTTTATTTGGATCTTTTGACAAGTTATTTTTCCCTTTTTTTGTCAAATTTTCTGTATGGCTATTTTTTTTCTTTCTTTTTTAAATTCTTCCACTCTGCTTAAATAGATTTGTACTGATTTGTTATGGGATTGATTTCATATACAAGAAAGGAGGCTCTTTTGATCTGATTTGGTTTTTTGTGTACTGTCATTTATTTAGGTATCAAGATCTGATTGAGGAATGTTAAGAAGATGGGTAATTCTTTTATTTGGATCTTTTGAGAAGTTAATTTTTCCATTTTCCTCTTTTTCTTTGTCAAATTTCTGTATGGTTATTTTTTTTTTAACTTTTTTGAAATTCTATGACTCTAATTCAATAAATTTTCACTGATATGTTATGGGATTGATTTCATATACAGGAAAAAGAGGTTTTTTTTTATCTGATTTGGGTTTTTGTGTAATGTCATTTATTTAGGTATGAAGATCTGATTGAGGAATGATAAGAAGATGGGTAAGAGAGGGAACTGGTTTGTTGCAGTGAAGAAAGCTTTCAGCCCTGAATCTAAAGAGAAGAAAGAACATGTAAGAACTCTCTTTGTATTTCTTTGGCTTCTTAATTTTGTAATGTTCAGCGCGATTTTGATGGAAATGTTGTTCCTTTTGATTAGAAATCCAGTAAATCAAAGATATGTTACATGGATTCTTCTGAATGGGCGAAGAATCCGTGTCGGACACGTCTCGGATTTCAATTCTTTAGGATTCACAGAGACACTTCTAGGTCTCTTATAATTGTTTTTTTTTTTTTTTTTCTGTTTACTTCTACCGCAACCTTACAATTACTTCATGTTTTAAGTTTATCCTTCCTAATAGTAAGTGTGTTTTTTTATATTTTTTATATGAAAACAAAACATTATATTTGCTCAACCTACTAAAAATTTTAATATAGTATTTACTATAATTAAAATTTCAAAATTAATTAAAATATTTTGACGAATCCACGAATCTTTTGTTTCGAGGTTTACTGAATCCGACACTCGTATCCGTACTGATGCAACATGTTAGGGAACTCTCTTTGTATTTATTTGGCTTTTAAATTTTGTTATGTTCATCGTGTTTTTTATGGAAATATTTTTCTCTTTTCATTAGAAATCCAGTAAATCAAAGAAGAAATGGGGCTTCGGGAAATCGAAACACGCCGATCCTTGCTCTTCTTCGTTAGAAACAATCGAACCTCCCCCGATTCCTCCCCCAATCCCGCCGGAGGAGGTGAAATTGACTGATGCAGAGCAAGAACAGAACAAGCATGCTTACTCTGTGGCGATCGCCACTGCCGTCGCGGCCGAGGCTGCCGTTGCTGCCGCTCAGGCTGCGGCGGAGGTTGTTCGTCTCACGTCTGTGTCACACTTCTCTGGTAAATCACGAGAAGAAGTGGCTGCAATCAAGATTCAAACGGCCTTTCGAGGATACCTGGTTCGTTTCTCATATAATCCTTATTCTCTTTCTTTTCCTTTTTTTCTTGTTTAGTCGGATTTTTCCATGGATATGTTTGAATATGGTTGGAAATGTTTGTGATAAGGCACTTCTATCTTCTTATTATTTATTACTGAGAATGCACTCTAACTATCCTTTTCCAATATTTTTTTTCATATTTTCTGTGCCACTGGAAAATTTGTTGATGGGGATTTGTCATGACTTTTTATGGGATGGTTCATAGAAATATCAATTTGACTTGGAAATATCAGTGATGCTTTGAGATCTTGAACAGTTACATGAATATTTTTCTCAACTTAATTGAATTAATTACAAGTTCATTGGTTTTTGTAAGGTTTCTAAAAAAAAGATTGGTGATTTTTCTGACAGATTTTTGGAAATTTCAGTGGAGAATTGGTCCTTAAATTGGTCGCCTTTGATGAAAATGTTAATTCTTCACTTTTACACATTGTTGGTTTTTTTTTTTTTGCATTATCATGGTAATAATAGTTACTTTCTATTAATAGTTTTTTATTTTTTTGGTTTGTTAGTTGATCTGTTTTAGACCTTTTTTTTTGGTAGGTATCCGTTTTAGACCTGTCAGAACTACTAATCAATTTGTCCTTTAGTTGGTTTCTTTTGGTGAAAATGGCAATCCATCAGTTTCACACGTTGATGGTTATTATTTATTTTGCATTATTATTGTCGTGTTAGTTACTTTCTATCAATGGTTTTATATTTTTTTATTTGTTAGTTGATCGGATTTAGACATTTCAGTACTAGTTAATAGTTATTAATTTGTAATCCATGATTCTTGTATTTATTTATTTTCCCTTCAGTGGGCCCCACTCTATCTGATTCTTTGAGTTTATCATGGTACGAGTAGTTACTTTTTATTACACTTAGTTCAATCTGATGTTCCAAAAAAGAATGCCTGACTTATGAATTGGATCTATCACTACAACTTTTTGTTTTTTTTTCAGGCAAGGAGAGCATTGCGAGCTTTGAGAGGACTAGTTAGGTTGAAATCTCTGATAGATGGACATGCCGTCAAGCGTCAAGCCACGACCACACTACGTTGCATGCAGACACTGGCTAGAGTGCAATCGCAGATCCGTACACGAAGGATCAGAATGTCAGAGGAGAACCAGGCTCTTCAAAGGCAGCTTCAGCTGAAACGTGAAAAGGAACTCGAGACCTTGAGAGCCTCTGTAAGTGCCCCTACATTTTGTTGCTCAAACTACTACCAACTTGGTTGTTTCACGTGGTATTAGAGCAAAGGTCCTGAGTTCAAACCTCCTTGATATTAAAAATCCACATGCAATGGCCAACCCAAAAGAGGGGCTACATGTGCCCAATGGGCCACACGTGAGGGAGAGTGTTAAAGTATAAAAGATTAAAATCATTAAACAACGCCATCTCCACAGCTTAAGCTTTTGGAGTAATTGGTTATTTCACCGCATTGTTTGTTTGGATTTTGAGAACCAATTGTGAGTCGAGAACTGATTATTCCAATAATCAGTTTTGGACTCACAATCGGTTCTCAAAGTCTAAAACAAATAGGGCCTTACTGGGGAACAACTGATGTTTACTCCTAATGCAAATGTACAGTTCTACAGTTTCATCAAAAGTCTGATATGTTAGATGGTTGCACTCCATTTTTTGTTCTCCTAACTCATAGAGAAATGAATGATAAAACTGCATCATTTTTCTACATGTGTGCATATGTGACTTTTTAGGGAAACTTTAATTAGCTTTGTTGTTTGGCTGAATTCTTACTTCTGTCTCCTTAATTCCTATATGCTTTGCAGTTCATTGAATGCTTTTCTTGTATCTATGTTCACCAGTTTTAGCATTTTTTGAAGTCCCTTGTTTGTTGAGTCCCAAAGAAAATGTTAACTTACGAACTTCTCCAAAAGCTTAAGCTGTTGGAGAAAGGCGTTGTTTTTCTTTTATACTTTAACACTCCCCCGCACGTGTGGCCCACTTGGCAAACACGTGACACATGTGGTCCCACTTTGAGCCGACCATCGCATTTGGATTTTTGCTATCGAGGAGGTTTGAACTTGAGACCTTTGGCTCTGATACTTCTCCAAAAGCTTAAGCTATTGGAGAAAGGTGTTGTTTATCTTTTATACTTTAACATAAAACAATCTGATTGATGGTAATCTCATACCATAATTGTCTGTCAAACCTATTTCTCGATTCAATCGAGGCCCACAAAGAAGTACTGTAGTTTTATTGCTCAAATTTTCAAGGAAAACCCCATCTAATCTTGTAGGGGCAAGGTGTCCCTACTCCCAGTTACACCTGCAACGCAGAGATACATCCATGATTCCAAATGATCTTGCAGTCTTGAATGTCAACTCCTTGGAGAGAAACAGTAAAAGTAGTGTTTCCAAATGCATAAAATGAACTCGTGTGTGCTTCCATAAACGCCCAACAGTCCAGAAACTCAAATTTTGAACAGACTATAAAGGTAGTGCACTGCGAATGACTAGGATGACCCTTTTGACTCCTTTTGCCGATTTATCTGCCAGTTCATTTGTTGATCCCACATGAGATGGGCTAATCTTGAAGGATAATTCCAATATTTTAGCAATTGTACGTGTTGATTTCCATGGCCATGTTGCTTTCCTCTTTTGCCCAAGATATTACATTAGTTAAATCACCTCCAAAGATGAGATGTTTGCTAAGAGAAAATACAAAAATCTTTAAACCAAGATTAACTTGAGCCCGTTAATTGTGGAGGGTGACTCGACCAATGTCATTGCATGGGCGAAGAATCAAAGTGCTTGGCTGTGGAGATTGGCTTCTATTGTGGACGAAATCCGTGATATTGTACGGATCATAAGGCCACAAGTATCGCATATGAGACGCACGCCAAATACAATGGCTGATTGCCTAGCGAAAGAGGGTGTATCCCGGACGGACACAATGATCGCGGTGAATGTGACCACGGAGGCGATGGGATAGCTGTGATTTTGGATTGTGTATTTTGGTTTTTCCTTTCTATGTAATCTCATGGGGGACATCTTGTCCCTATGGGTTGTAATCCCTATTATGGAATAAAATTGTTATTTTTCAAAAAAAAAAAATCTTTAAACCACAAAATAAGGCTCTTGCTTTTGCCTCGTTGGACTTGCATATACCCACCGGTCCAGAGAAAGCCAAAATAATGTGCAATGAAATACTCCACCCATGCCAGCGGAATGAAATACTCCACCCACGCCAGCTCGACTGGCTTCCTTTTAGAGCTGTCGTACAAAATTAACTTGGTCCAACCACGAGAGAGAGCTGGCCATTTGTGTAAAGGTACTATTTTCCAACCTCTTTACCAAATGATTGTTAGTAAAAGAAAACGAGGTTAAAGAAAGGTAGAGAAGTTACTTCGATAAGTTGTTTAATAGAGAACCTATAGCAAATTTGGGAGAACTTGATAACGCTTTTGATGAACAAACCATTCGTAGAATTCGAACATCAGAGGTAAGAGTAGTTATGAAAAATATGAAATTAGGTAAGGCTAGGGGGGCTGACGATATTCCTATTGAGACTTGGAGATGCTTGGGTGATGTGGGTTTGGTTTGGTTAACTAGATTATTTAACAATATTTTGAAGACTGAGAAGATGCCTGCTGAGTGGAGGAAGAGTACATTAGTACCTATTTTTAAGAATAAAGAGGATATTCAGAGTTGCACCAATTACCGGGGAATCAACCTAATGAGTCACACCATGAAGCTTTGCGAGAGGGTGATTGAGCATAGACTAAGAAAAGAAACTAAGGTGTCAGAATCAGTTTGGCTTATACCCGGACGATCAACTATGGAAGCTATCTTCTTAATTAGGCAGTTAATGGAGAGATTTCGAAAAAATAAAAAGGACTTTCATATGGTTTTCATTGATTATGTATGATAGGATTTCCAGGAATGTTATGTGGTGGGTCCTTGAAAGGAAAAAAGTGCCTACTAGTACTAAATATGTTGATGTGATTAAGGATATGTACACAATGGAGCAGTAACTAGTGTCAGAACCACGGATGAGTTTCCAATTACAATAGGACTGCACCAAGGATCAGCTCTAAGCCCTTATCTTTTTACGTTAGTTATGGATGAGCTTACGAAGAGTATCCATATGAGGTGTCGTGGTGTATGTTATTTGCAGGTGACATAGTATTAATCGTTGAAACCAAATCAGGAGTAAATGCTAAGTTAAAGTTATGGAGAACTACTTTTGGATCCAAAGGTTTTAGACTGAGTAGGACTAAGACATAATATACAGAATGCAACTTTAGTAATGTAAGGAGGCGGGATGAGGATGTAGTAAATATGACTGGACAGGAGGGGTACCTAAGAGGATATCTTAAGCTATCTTGGTTCAATTCTACATAAGGAAGGAGAGATTGAAGAGGATGTTAACCATAGAATAAGAGCAGGTTGGTTGAAGTGGAAGCTTGCCTCAGGAGTTCTGTGCGACCGTAAAATCCCTACCAAGTTGAAGGGAAAGTTTTATAAGACAGCTGTAAGGCCAATCATGCTGTACGACTCAGAATGTTGGGCCACCAAGAAGCAGCATGTGCATAAGATGAGTGTAGAGGAAATGTGAATGCTTAGATGGATCTGCGGTCACACCAGGTTAGATAGAATTAAAAATTAAGACATTCGTAAAAAGGTGGGGGTGGCACCAATTGAGGAGAAGATGAGAGAGCACCGCTTAAGATGGTTTGGACATATCCAACGTAGGCCTTTGGATGCTCCGGTGAGAAGAGGCGACTCGTGCCAAATTGATGGAGTAAAAAGAGGTAGGGGCAGGCCGAAAACAACTTGGGTAGAAACAGTGAGGAAAGACTTGATAGCTGGGAACATAACAGAGAACATGACCTTGGATAGAAACAGTGAGGAAAGACTTGATAGCTAGGAACATAACAGAGAACATGACCTTGGATAGGATAGAATGGAAGAAAATGATCCACATAGAAGAACCCAACTAGAGCCAGGATTAGAGCCGGATAGATTCATTTCACATTCTTCATGAAAGTTTTCTAAAGGATTCATTTAGCCGACCCCAACTAGTTTGGGACAAAGGCTTTGTTGAGTTGAGTTTCCCAAATGATATTCTAATTCCTAATGATTTCTTGCGAAGAATAATTCGAGATTTTCTTGTTATTTCATACCCAAGAGAAGCTCAATCTTCATATCCATTATAATTCTGCCCAAATATCTATTCTTTTCCCTGAAAAATCAATTATATCTCTCCTTCCAAATTTGTCAAATCATCACATAAGGGATGAAACCCCAAAGGATTTTATCGACACTTACAAATAGGCTTCCAACCAATTAAGAAGGATATTCTTAATTGAACGTGAGAAAATCCAAGCCATACTGACGCTCTTAATAATGGCACCCCATAGCTAATGTTGCCTGGATTCGGATTCCCGTGTTGTGATCCGACACGGATTCAAAGTGTCGGATTCAACAAACCCCCAAAAGTATTTTTTATTAAATTAAAAAAAAAAAATATATATATATATATATATATATATATATATATATTAAAATTTGATGGTGGGGGTTGAGACGTAAGGGTTTTTATTAAGAGATTCGAATAAGAAGAGGGAAAGGGGGTTGATGTGAGAGTGGAGGATCGAGGTGCTAGGGTTCTTATTAAGAGAGGGTGTTGTGTTTTTATTAAAAAAAAGTTAAGAAAAAACATGTTTAAAGGGAAAATATACTGGATTCACATTTTAAAAGATACAACGATGTGTCAGATTCGGCTAGGAAAACAACTTTCGTGAAGGACATGACTACGACAAGAATCCGGATGTGTCCCACATAAATCCATGTCCGATTTGCATGTTGCATGTCGAAACGTGACAACAAGGATTTGCATGTTGCATGTCGAAACGTGACAACAAGGATTCAGCTTAGAAGAGCAAAGAATCCATGCAACACTGCAACTTAGGATTCTTGAAACCCAACAATGAATCGTTAGATGACCTATTGACTCCTCATTCATTCAAGAATACAACATAAAAATGCATCTGCTAGCAATTTTATCATGTTATGGTCATTAATTTGTTTTTCGCTTCCTTCTATTATTGGGGGTGGGCATCTTGTGAATTTTTATCTGTATTAGCTCTTGCAAACACCATGTTCGCTTCTCCTCCTTTTCATTACCTGTTTGGTTCAGCACTTGGTATTTGGTTTCATTCTGAGTGCTGCTTGTGTGTTTGTGTGTGTACACACATTCATGCCTTGACTCTCTTGAGCTTATTGTGACCTCTACCTTTTGTCTTTCAATTAGGCGATAATACACCCATAACAAATTGATTCTTAACTTGGACCCCTTGGATGGGAACCCGCTTAGTTAAAAATCCAACTCGTGCAGCGTGATCGATCCACAAACTTTGTATCTAACCAGGCGACTGAAACAAGTTTCGATTGATTTGGCAGGGTCAAAACTGAGTTGACTCAGGAAAGTCCATGATTGACTAGAGGATTTTTAGGGAGAAAAAAGTGATTTGAACTTTTATCACGATCTGCTAACAATGTGTCAACTTTTTTTGCCTTTAATATATTTTAATCAATATCTTTTGAAGTATGAACAAGGTTTTAAATTTCGGTTTCGGAATGTGTTTCGGTCCTCACTGAAACCGAAATTTCGGCGAAATTTTGGACAAAATTGATCGAAATTGAATAAAGTAATATTTTATCCCGTACCAAATGTAGGCTGAAATCCTCGAAATTTCGGCCAAAATTTCTGTAATTTCGGCTGAAATTTCGGGATAATATTAAATAATGATTAAAAAGCTGATTTTTTGGAGATATTCCTTAAATTTCGGCCCAAAATTTCGGGGTTACCCAATTTCTTTCTGTCTCGATCGAAACCCGAAATTTCGGATTTCGGTCGAAATTTAAAACCTTGAGTATGAATCCACCTGCTCATCCTGTGTAGTTGGATATTCTGTTTCGAAGAAGTGTTTTTATGGCAATCTTGTGTTCATCCTGTGTTTTTTTCTCCCTGTTTTTTTTATCCCTGTTAAATATCATTTTTATGATCTTATCTTGCTCCTTGTTGCCATAGACATCTATAGAACTTTTGACACAGTAGATCACTGATAATAATTCTGTATTAGATGGGAGACGAATGGGATGATAGTGCGCAATCCAAAGAGCAAATTGAAGCAAATCATATGAGCAAGCAAGAGGCTGCTATAAGAAGAGAAAGGGCACTCGCATATTCATTTTCTCATCAGGTACACACATTCATATTTATGTTTCTTGTTTCTAAGGAGTACCACTTCAATGTTACTTCCCCAAATTGAATTCCATCCATTCCCATTGTTGCATGTGGTGGGACTCATAACATTCATGAGACCCCTCTCAGTTTAGCCCTCCAATCTTTGTTATTTATGGTACTGAAGAAAATGTGGTCTATTTCAGCGGTTGGGAAAGAATTCTTCGAGGACAATGAACCCAATGTTCATGGATCCAAACAATCCACACTGGGGTTGGAGTTGGTTAGAGCGTTGGATGGCAGCACGGCCATGGGAGAGCCGAACGGTAAGAGATAAAGAATTCAACGACACACAGTCATCTGTAAAGAGTGTAAGCCTCAGTGTTGGAGGAGAAATCAGCAAAGCTTATGCTCGTCGGGATCTCAATGCCGACAAACCTTCACCTGTGGGTCGAAAGTCTAGCCGCCCGGCCACCCATCAGTCCCCCTCAACACCCCCATCAAAGGCATCATCAATTGTTGGTAAGGCAAAAATGGGGAGCCCACGAGGCGCGTGGGGCCCAGATGATGACTCAAGGAGCATGTTCAGCTTGCAATCAGAGCGCCAGAGACGGCTTAGCATTGCAGGGTCGTCTGTGAGGGATGATGAGAGCCTTGCGAGCTCACCAGCTGTCCCAAGTTACATGGCCACTACAGAATCCGCAAAGGCAAAATCCCGATTTCAGAGTCCATTGGGGAACATGGAGACTCTGGATAGAGGCTCGGCAGGGTCTGCAAAGAAGCGTCTCTCTTTTCCGGTAGCGGAGAAGTACAGTCCTTTGCCTCCTGTAGGGGCAAGACGACATTCGGGCCCACCCAAAGTGGACAGCAATTCTGTAAAGGATGGTGGTGTCCTTGCAGAGAACACTGTGAGTAATGGAGGGAGCAGGTAGCCAAACCAAGGAGGAGAGGACAGACACAAGTAGAAAGTTTGGGGAAAAGGGGGTGATGTTTTATTTTAATTTTTTAAAGCTTGATCTTATTTGTAGTTTAATTGATTTGGGTTGATGGCTTGTTTGTGAAAGGTTTGTTGTTTTTAATTATTTGGGTTGAATTCTTGACATAAAGATACTTATTTTTCCCTTTTATTATTGTTTGGGTTATTGGGATTGTGGATGTTTCTAAACAGATAAGAACCCAATTCAGTGGTTTGTCCAATTGATTGTGATCTACCTCTTCCCTTTTTTGGCTCTTTGTGGATTTTCCAAGATGAAAACCAACCATTAAAACATGTTTGTGATGATACTCAATCTAGAGAATTTCTTGGCTGCATGTATGAATGCGTGCAACCTTGCTACATAGTTCAGGTCATTCGTAGGGGAACTGTTATTTTCTGCACCCATTTGATGGTACTCAATGATCTCCAATGAAAGGCTTTCGCGTTGGTAAATATTTACACAGCTTTGGTAAATTGGCTGAAGAGGGAGCATATAAGGAGAATGGTGGTAAACTGGTAAACCATAATGTTAAGGAAAGGAGGACAGAGCCTTAGGAGTTGGATGGCAGCATTTGAGATGTTTCTGGGGTATATATTTTGAGAGATGACTCTTCCCTAACTTATGTAAAGCTGTTTGTTCTTCTAATCAATAGATTTCTTACATCACAAAAAAATATAAAAATATAGAGGTATCCAATGAGGCCCTTAGAGAACCTGTATTGGAAAGAGCAGTACATATCTATACTTGAGAACTTAGAGGTATCCAAAGAAGCCCTCAGTATTCAGAACCTGTATTGGAAAGAGCAGCAAATTTTTGCATCTATACTTGAGCACAAGTTGCTACTGCAAAAGAGACCCTAAAATTTATAAATCATGCTACGTTAGGCTTAGAATTTCCAAAACTCTATTTTAGACTTTCTGATTTACACAGGTCCATTGAACAGCTGTTCCATTTCCCTTTGAAAGACTCGGAAAAAAACTGTTATAATCACTGTATTTACAATTCCAGGAATGGAAATGAGAAAGTTGAATGTTAAAATTGGGCTATCTTTCATGGTAGTTAGTAATTCACTAATTTTATAATTTGTACGTATTATTATTAACCATATTATAAACAGGTTAGCATGCGACGTACGTACCATTCGCAATGTGACATGGGTTTGAGCAAACCAGGAACTTCGAAAATCAAATAAGACTAAAAAAGATTTTTCCCAATAAATCTCGAGTTTCTTTTGTTCTATATGACATTCCCTTAACCAAAGTCTATGGATAGGAGACGATCCACTAGATTGAGTCACTTTAGGGACTCAGAATAGGAGACAAACTGGACTTTTTTTTGTTCGCCCTTTTCTTCTTCTTCCTTCTTTTTCTCACACTTGCTTGCCAATCTAACCCATCAAAACCATGAAATGCGTGATCATGATAGCCACTCAACAATCAATCTTCTCCATCTATGCTCTTGAAAAGGTTGGGGTTGATTGGTGATGATGTGTGCCACTCCCACCCTCTGATAATGTGAGAAGCTGAATCTGACCCTAAAACAGCCAGATAAATACAAGAACATAACATGCCTTTGAAAACTTAAAGAAACCTCTGACTAAAAGACAAAACAGAAGGGGTGGAATGGCTATTCATGGGGGTGAAAATATCACTTTTCCATACACCAACATATATGGAATGGGTTTTGACAACGATGAGGAGACATGTTGCAGAGTCACCAAATAGATTATGTAATCCTCTTATTTATATTTAGAGCAATATTTCCATATCTGATTTCGAAACAGAGATAAAAATTTGATATTTTATCTTCACTAAAAGTTCTCAAGCTGTGAACAAGATTGAGTCCAAGACTCCTCGGCAACAAAAGAACGATGGGCATCCATATACAATGACGGCCATTATAGTTTCTTCGAAGCACTCATTCATCCATGGCTCCCTTTCCTGTTCAATTATGCATTCTTCAATGAAGACTCATGAGTTGGTTCCTTAGGGGTCACCCTTTCCAGAAGAGCCTTGTTATGACAGTGTTCAGTATCAATGAAGTAAAAGTTATTACCCGCTTTAAACGTTACAAAAGGCCTGTTGGTCTGTGGCGGCCTAATGTCAGAAAACCTAATTGTCTTCGGAATGGATCTCGCCAACCATGACAACATCTCAACATCAAAGCTATCCGAACCAGGGTGCCACCTGAGCTTGTGAACATAGGAGCTGACAAACCAGTGAAGAGCTGCAGTGGTGGAAGCACTGAGGAGTATGACAGAAGAAGCAACGACACCTTTAAGAATCATATTCATGCCGGGCCCGGTCATGAAGGTTATGACGGGACCAAGAGACGCCGAAAGGCAGCAGGTGGAGAGGGAGAGTAGTTTTACTTTCTTGATGGTTGATGAGATTGGCCCATAATACACAACTCCAGTATCTTTGCCATCGTCATTGATTTTTTTGGCTCTCTGCGGTCCAATGCTGATTTGCTGTCACTTTCTGTGCTACTCCCTTGTGGAGTGTGAGAAGCCCATCTTATATGAGTACCCTGGCGGATAGAGTCAAAGTTCTCATAACTATTTGGAAGGAGTTCAACAGCGGAGGAGTGTTCCCGTGTTCCAGCAAACCTACAGGAATGAAGACCTGATAGAAGAATAAAAAATTGTAATATACCATAGAACCACATTAGCCGGCCTATAAATCAGCTGACACGGACATTTTCTCAAAATTCATGCTGAATATGCAGAATGAGAAAAGAACAAAAAAATCAAAGGTTGCAAATAGTAGATGCATGCCAGAAACAACTAATTATCACAAGGATCACTTGGAGGTTAAAATATTTTCCTGAATAAAAATTTTAAAACCAATTTTGTTTGATTTTACAAGCAAAGTTTCTGAAAGAGCTCCAAATGATTGTGAAGATGCTCCTGGCACATTCACATATGTTCCTTATTTATAGAATATCACAAGGATAGTACTCAATTTTCACACCAAATGAAGTTGAATTTGATCAAATATTAGTCAGAAAGAGCCATATATCTACGTACCAGTTGCTTGCTGTAATTCATGACAATCAATGGTAACCACGTCAGTAGGAATTTTCAATTAGAAATTGATTTGGTATTTTGTAGTTGTATAAGAGCAGATAAAGAAAAACCATGTGAAATGGATTTGGCATAAGCCCGGTTTGCTCCATAGAAGAGAAAGCTACTGAGAAAAACCTGATATTTTCTAAATGCAGATGACATAGCAAATATAGAACAATGACATGATATGGAACTTATTGGAATAAATCAACTATAATCTAAATGCACATATTATCCTCTTTACCTGAATTAAATATTAAATAGAAAGTCACAAACGCTCTGGAAACATATAATTAAATACTTTCAATCAAATTGCAGGGATATCAAATGAGATAGATCCTCGAGCCATAAATCCACATTACCACCGCAGGGTAAGGGTCTCAATTTTGGCTCGGGCTCGGAAGCTCGCTCGAGCTCGGCTCGAATCCTTAATGAGCCGAGCCGAGCCCGAGCTAGGCCAAGCTCAGCTAGGCTAGGCTCGGCTCGTTAAGGATTTAATATATTTATATATATATATATATATATATATATATATATATATATATAGAGAGAGAGAGAGAGAGAGAGAACATTTCCTACACACTTGTATAGGTAAGTTACCTACACATTACCTTAAAAAACAGTGGGGGCCCACATTGTTTGGGTGATCCAAACAATTCATTTGAATTGTCCTCACATAGATAGGGTGTCCACAAAAAATCAGATCCATAGGATCATCCCAACCCTACGATTTCTGGAGGTAAAATGGACGTGTATAAACCTTCACAAATTAGTCCCTTTTTTGCCTCCATAGTTTGAATGGTTAGGATGATCCTATGGATCTGATTTTTTGTGGACACCCTATCTATGTGAGGAGCATTCAAATGAATGGTTTGGATCACCCAAACAATGTGGGCCCCCACTGTATTTTAAGGTAGTGTGTAGGTAACTTACCTACACAAGTGTGTAGGAAATGTTCTCTCATATATATATTATATTAATATATACACTAAAAGGGTTGTCTATGGAGCGAAGGGGGGAGACAAAATATGTCACTTCTTTTTTGGAACCCCATTTGTTACTTGGACCACCTCCCGTGGTGTAAAAAGAGTAGTCAAATTACACTAGATAGGGCTGTCCAGGGAAGATGAGGGGTGTGAATATATCATTGCCCTTAATATAAGCCAAGCTCGATAAGGCTCACGAGCCTGGCCGAGCCGAGCTCGAGCCCGAGCCGAGCTTTTGAGCTTAACGAGCCGAGCCGAGCCGAGCTGGGCCAAGCTCGGCTCGGCTCGTTTACACCCCTAACCGCAAGGATATCAAATGGACCCCTTAATAATCGAAGGTTATTCAACCAACGTCCTTGCTTGCAACCAACAAGACGAAATGCCCATGGCAATTAGCCATAATCACAGATGAAATTAGGGATTTCAGCTGGATTGTGAATCCTCAAATCCAACATATGAGGAGCCCAGCAAATGAAAGTGAGGACAAGTTGGCAAAAGAAGGGTTGGATAGAGTGGGAGTACATAACTACATACCAAAGAAGTCTGCATTAATACTGATCAGAATCCGACCTAAAGGGTAAAAACCATATTTCGGGTGGTGAATTGCAGGTTGATGTTTGGTGCAAAGATATTTAGGAGCCACATTTATCACTTTTGCAGATCCCAGTCGGCTGCTATGCCCACGCGAGATGAGGAAATTGTACCTGCGGGCACTCCTCATCTTCATAATCGAGAAATGTTACTTTCTGCTTGACACACATCTTCCTTATAACTGTTGTAGGGGATAGGATTATTAAGAGTATGGGGAATCCTTATTGCAGATGCTGATGCAGGGGAGAGATGTTTTTTATAATTGCATTTGTGGGACAACTTGTCATCAAGGATGTAATTTTGGTTATAACCTTTTTTTAATAAAATACAATTACTTTAAAAAAATGAGCTTTGAATGTCAGAGTTGAATATTATTAGTGAATTGCAATCACAATGAATATTATTAGTGAATTGCAATCACAATGCCAAAATTCTTTTTTTTTTTGAAAAAGATAATTACATTTCAAGGAAAGAACAGGAATACAGAATCAACAAAGGACAGGAGGTCCAGAAGGGGGAGTAGTCGCTCAAACAAACAAAAAATACAAAGAAAACAGTAGAAAAACAACAAAATGCAATCGGATAAAGATCGCTAATAATTAGCTTGCTATGATTGGCACCTGGCTTTGCCAACGCGTCAATGCCTGAGTTAGTCAATCTCCATTTATGTTGGAACTGTGGATTGGTAACTATGAAAAGACCAGCAATTTCCAATATAATGTGCGCACCTTCCAAGGGCCCACCGTAGCTCCAACCACCCATGCTAAAAGCACTTTGGAATCCCCTTCAACAATGCACTTTCTAGTGACTGACTCTTTAAAAATGTGTAGGCTGGTGAGAAGGGCTTTAGCCTCCACATCGTTTGAGTCAACTATGCCATAAGGCCCAGAAAAACATTTAAGGGTCCTACCTCGATGGTCCCTAAAGATTCCTCCAATGCCAACGAGACCAAGTTTACCTTTTGTGCTATCGTCGAAGTTCACTTTCATAACATCAGAAGGGGGAGGGAACCATCTAGGGGTGGGTTTTTTTAGAGGACTTCACATCCCAAATGATAACCTTCAATTCTTAAGAGACATGCTAGTAGTAAACACTCAACTAGCCATTTTTTCCTTTAACTAGGTGAGAAAGTCCTTTATGTTCGTGATAATCTTACCAATGGACTTGCTTTTATGCTGGAATATGCTATCTTTCCACTCCAACCATAAGTGCCATATTATTGTGAATAGTACAAGTTTCCACATGATCCTTCTGTCTGAATATACAAAAATGAATTCTCTAATGAAATTCTAGAAGGTCCATGTCATTCCAAAGGGCGAGAGATTGGCCCCCATACTTGAAAAGATATGGGGCAATGGATGAAGAGATGCCCATTGGATTCCTCAGCCTGCAAACAAAGAATACACCTGCTCACGCCATGGAGGTTTAGCCTTTTGAGGTGATCACAACTGATGATTTCCTTTTGACCATCGTCGACATGAAGGCCATCACACCAGGTGGAGCTGAGATGACCAAATTTTTTTTCCATCCCTAGTGACTGGACTGAGAACCCAAAATAAAGGAGAATAGATATTTGATCAAAAGAAGTCCTTTAGGGCCGGCATCCAAATTCTCCTGTCAACATCATGGAGGGGGTGTGTATATATATATATATATATAGCAGAAGAGAAAAGGAGAGAATTATTTGAATTTCTCCCAAAATTCTATGAGAATTCCACATCACTTTTTTTGACTTTTTTTAACAAAGGCACCCATTCAACCCACATATTTTCAATCCTACCCCCTCCTTTATGCTTTTTAACAAAGGCACCCATTAAAGCCACATAATTTCAATCCTACCCCCCTCCTTTATGCTTTTTTAATTATGGAAACCTTTATAGATTGGAGGGCTAGGATCAGCCTATGGAAATGATTTTACGGGCACAACCTATTGATGTTGTGTTCCATCACATGGACGGTTTGGATCAACCTATGATGTGGTCCGTACAGTTCTTTGTCGGCACGTGCATCGCACGGGGTTTTGTACTAGTGTGTATATATATATATATATATTCAAGAAGACCTAGAAAAGAGGTTAGGGACTCAATCTCAAATAGGTTCAAATTTCTCCTAAATCTAAGGTTCCAAACAATTTTCCCATCCCCCCCTCTCTCGCCCATCTCCCTAGGAGTTCTATTAATAATTATATCCTTTTATGTTTTTTGTTTTGCGGGTAGGAGCTTTTCTTTATTCACCTTTGGATGCAGCCCAAAAGGGTGGCAATGATTCTTCTATGTGTCACTACAAGGAATAGGGTTTGGGAGAGCATGGCGCAAAGGATACTCCTACCCAGAGGTGTTCCCAGAATCTAACTCCCTCCCTCCCAAATCTAATGTTGGGATCAACGAAAGGCCTATACTTACAAATGGACTGTCATTCTCCCAAACCCTTACATACAGATGGGTCTCACACTCTCGATCCCCCGACCCTACCGTGTATTTGTTTGCGATGGTTTTATGGCACAAAGCATTCGTTTTGTCACCAAATCTCTAAATCCATTTGCCCGATAGTGTGGAGTTTGTGATCTTCATGTTGCACATTCCAATTCCCCGTTTACTTCTTGGTTTGAAGGTTGTCTTGCACTTTATGAGGTTCTTAAATCTTTTATTTTCCTTCTTTCCATCCCACGGGAAATTTCTTTGAATCCTTTTCAATTCTTCTTTTCGATTGAGGGGATATGGAAGAGAGACATAAAGTATATTGGTAGGTTATAAAGGGTCTCCTTTATGAGAGTGATCCTTCCTCCAAAAGATAGGTAGTTCTTCTTCCAAGAGGTGAGCTTCTTTTCAATTCTTTCAATATTTGGGCCCCCAAAATGTTGGATTTGGTATGCTCAAGCCCAAGGGTAGGCCAAGGTGATTGGGAGTTCTCCTTGCATGCACCCTAGGATGGAGGTAAAAGGTCACTAAGGTCGCATTGTCGACATTGATTCCAACCAAGCTTTTCCAAATGTTGATCTTTAGGCCTCAAATGACTTCGAACCATCTAAAGATTTGTTGGATATTCCTCAACTGTTCACAACTGGCTTCCAAAAAATAAGTATGCCATCATCAAATTAGAAACGTGATTGATTGTGCATTCCTTTTGACTTGAAATCCATTGACCCTTCCCATGGGTTCTCCCCATTTGATAAGTTTGCTTAACGATTCCACCACCATAATGAAAAGAAAAGGAGAAAAAGGGTAACCTCGTCTTAATCCACTAGAGCTCCCAAAGAAGTCACTAGTTTTCCGTTGATAAGGATCAAAAAAGTTGTTGATGATAAGCTTGACTTAATCCACTAATGTCATCTAGTTCCAAAGCTCATCTTCTCTAACATGAAATCAATGAAGTCTCAATCCACATGGTCGTATGCCTTTTCCATGTTTATTTTGCAAATGGTACCTGGCAGCCCATCTTGACTTCTTGAATCCAATAATTTTTTGCAATCAGAACTTCTTTTTTTTTAATGGTTTTTGCAATCAGAACTACACCTAATATTTGCCTTCCATGTACAAACGTACCTTGATATGAGTATATAACATAGACCATTACCTCCTCAAGTCGATGCACCAATACTTTTGAAATAATTTTACATAGGCTATGGATGAGACTTGTGGGTTTGTCTTTAATCTCCATGGTCCCTCCATACCTATCAGTCTTATGAATGTTGGATTAGAATCCTTCCCAATTTTTCATCTAATGAATAATTCCTCAAGGACCGCAAATAGATCTTCCTTAATCTCCTCCCAAAAGGTTTGGTAAAAGCTACGGGCAATCCATCCGAGCATGTTGCTTTATCCCCTTCATGCCAAACACTACCTTTTTTTATTTTCTGTAGCCCAAACTTCCTTTCGAGCCATTCCATCATGTTGAGAGAAGTGTGTTGAAAGAAAGGCAATTCATTTGGGTCACCAAGCATTTTCCTTCATGTCTTGTCTTTTAATTTTTAAAATACATCATTATTGTCGATCCAACATCTGCACGGTTCTCAATCAATCGCTCCTTGTACTAAATGGTATTGATGTTATTAATTCTTCTTCTTGCACAAGCCATCATGCATAAGAAAGCGGAGTTTTTGTCGCCATTTTATCTCCTTTTCTAAAATATAGCAGTGTTCCCTCGTTAGTTCCTTCCTTTCTCCTTGGTCTCAATCTTCAATAGTTCTGATTTCCTCTTTGTAAATTTCCTCCAATCTTGCTAGGATTTCTATGTTGAAATTTGAGCGGCGGAAGAACAAATTTTATTCAATGTAAAAGCTCAAAAGTACACAACTTGTATACACTCAAATGCACTCAAGAGTTTCTCACCCACAATCACTTTGCTCTCATCACACATTCTCAATTTAAAATTTGTTCTTCCATCGCTCAAATTTCAACAAGTGGTATCAGAGCAGGCGATCAGGGATCGATCTATCCGGAAGTTCTGCAACTATACAGTCAGGGACTGTGAAGCTTATTGGTTTGGGACCAGGCTTACTTGGTAGAGTGCAGGGCATCACCAAGTCACGATGGCAGATATTTCTGGTTCGGCTAACGGCGTGGAGAAGCTCAATGATAACAACTACAACAATTGGAGTGTCCGCGTACAATTTTACCTGCTCGGACAGGACCTGTGGGATATTGTCGGCGCGAAAACACCACACCACCCACTGCTGACGAGTTGAAGAAATGGAAGATTAAGGCTGGTAAGGCTATGTACGTCCTTACAGTAACTATTCAAGATGAATTACTGCAACACATTAAAGCGCGAAAACGCCAAAGGAGGCTTGGGACACACTAGCGGCTCTTTTTGCACGAACGAATGATGCTAAGCTCCAGCGGCTGGAGAACGAACTCCTATCATCTTCACAAAAGGATATGACAGTAAGTGAATATTTCACAAAAATTAAATCTATTTGTGAAGAACTTTCAAAATTAGATCCTACAAATGCCATCTCCGAAGCACGAATGAGGAGAATAATTATTCACGGGTTGAGGCCAGAATATAACGGGCTTATTACGGCGACCCGTGGATGGGCCAAAGAGCCAACTCTTATAGAGTTGGAAAATATACTAGCCAATCAAGAGGCCTTAGACAAACAAACGTCTACAACCTCAGTAAATGATGACAAGGCCCTGTTTAGCAAGAGAAAAGGATTCAAGAACAAAAATGCTGTGAAATCAAGAACTGGAGGTGATTGAAAATATCAAGAAGGTTGGAAAGGAAAGGGATTGCAGCAAGGGGGAGCTCGACAAGGATGAGACACCGAAGATAAGAACTATCGTCGCCAAAATAACCAATGTTACAACTGCGGAAAAAGATGACACTTTGCACGGGACCGCTGGTCCAAGCGAGTGGAGGGTAATGCAACAACCTCCACCCAAAATGAGAATGACAGTGAAAATGAGTGGGATTTTCAAGCATCACTTGCCGTTGAAGACCCCACAGAGCTTGCGGCCTCATGCATCATAGAACCAGAGGAGGATCTGCACTTGTTACGGTGAGTGATAAATTAATTAATTATGATGATGATTGGATTGTAGATTCTAGATGCTCCAATCATATGACTGGAAATATGGAGAAGTTGACTGATATGGCGGAATATAAGAAAGGACGAGTGGTCGTCGCAGCAAATTTTATTCAATGTAAAAGCTCAAAAGTACACAACTTGTATACACTCAAATGCACTCAAGAGTTTCTCACCCGCAATCACTTTGCTCTCATCACACACACTCAATTACTCCTTTGCACACTCTAAGGAGAAGCTTTGAACTCTACATACCCAAATGGAAGGGGATGCGTCCTTTTTATACTTGCTAGAGATGCTTCCCCATTATTCTAGAATGGTGGCTACACTCTTCTAGCATTAGATATTTCTAGAAAGAAACATCTAGAACAATGTTTTAAAAGAAAGGAAAAAGGAAGAGTGGAGAAATCTCTAGAAAGAGGATTGTCTAAAAAGAAGAAGAAGAGAATTCTAGAGAGAGGATTCTAGAAGTCTAGAGAGAAATCTAGAAAGAGAGAGAGAGAGAGAGAGAGAGAGAGAGAGAGAGAGAGGGAGTCGGTGCTCTCTTAACATTCTACTTCCTTTTCCTTTGGGATCCATTCTGTTGCACTACTTGTCTGGGAAAGGAAAAGGAAATGATGCGGTAAATGGAAAGGAATTGGAAAGGAAAAGCGGTGGAATGAACGTTCTATTGCCAGGAAACTGTAAGGAAAATAATTGAAATGGAATGCAAAGTGTCGTAAATCATTTGAATTGTGAAAAAGAGTAAGAGGAAAAGCATATGATCAAGCTAGCAATCAATAAAATACTAGAATGAGCAAGAATAAGTGTTCCATCAGCATCGGCGAGTATGAGTATTGTTCAAGTACCACAATAATTGGCATTTGTGCATCAAAAATAAAACCAGTACCACAAAATACAGAAAGAAACTGCTATAAAATAAAAGGTGAGCAATGTCAATGTGGGGTTCTTTCACAATGGCCGGGTGGTCCGGGTCTCAAGATAAACACATGGAGAGCTGAAGTAGGGTGGCTAAGTACTCTAAAAAAACATAAAACAGATAACACATAGTACCAAAGGCCGGTGTAAGCAGTGAATATGAACAGATGAGCTTTCAAGATAGTATAGAATTATTTCTGGCAATGAACAACTCCATTGTTGAAGATTGGTATTCAACTGCAGTAAGATCGCATGTAATTGGCATAAGATGTAGCATGTCAGACATGAAATCCACCACTCTTTATTCAAGAGGTTATATTTAGATGGTTCCTCATTTAATTTGAGGTAGATCCCAATTTATTCTATTTTTTTATTTTGAATATTCAACATCAATCCGGTGGAAAGATCCACAACTTACATATCACAGTGAATAATTTGAAACCAAAACCATTACCAATTTGACCAAAAAATTACCTTATTTCTTTGTCATTTGAGTACTAATTCATCCAAATGTGAATGTCAAATGAAAGGGTAAATGGACAAATGGTTTTTCATGGGCACATAAAAACTCAGAAAGCAGAAGAGAGAATGGCATTTTCCATAAGAAAAACGAAGCCAAAACCTTAATCCAAACAAAAAGCACTGCAAAGCAGAAAAAAAAATCGATGAAGAAGAAAGGAATAACCTGGTAGAGGGTTTCTGGTTGTAAGCTGTCTCGTTTGTGCACGAAGCAAGTGAAAGAGTGCAGTCCTTGTCATCGCTCAACTTCGGCCTCGTGCCCTTGTATATTGCTTCACAGTCTTCGCGCAAAAAATAGGTTCGTTTTATTTCTCCTCTTACATTTGCGTTTTGGGAAATGATACGTTCTCCCCCCTCTCTACCCCGGCTCTATTTTAGGGCTGGCAATTTCACCCGAAAAGGCGGGGATCCGCCCCGCCCCGTTTGGGGAGGGGATTCCCCGATTTGAAAGGGGAAGGGGAAGGGGAAGGGGAAGGGGATGGAGTTGTCCCCGCCCCGCCCCGCTAATCAATGCCATTTTTTTGTAAATTTTTAAGTGTTTTTTTTAAGGAAAACTACTAGAAACTCTGTGGATCGGCTACAAGATTCCCCCAAACATAAACTTAGCTTGTCTTTTCCTTTTAATTAGCTTCTGAGAGCATTTTGGGAACTATAATAACCTTTTCACAGATGTTGAAATAATAAAGACAAGCTGAGAGCCTGAGACGCTGAGTGTATGCAATTATCAAAAAATCGTAGTGCCAACAAAATTTTAGGGTTGGATTGCAGGTTTTAATTTTCAACAAGAAAAATTTAGCTACTAGAAATTTGTTTCATGTCAGCACTAGACTGAATTGCAGTTAAAGAAATAAGTCATTTGTTGATTTTGTTCTCTTCTCCATTCTCATTTCTCATGCTCATCTGGGGGTTAACATGCTATACAGAATGAACTAATGAACATTATTTTGCGTGTGTGAGCGCCCACTTATGGACTTTTAAAGTTCATTGTGACTACTGAAATAGTTACTTTTTGCACATTGGCTGCCTGTTAATGAAGGTAATCCTGGTGCTCATTTCCTATTTATCATTCCATAATTTATGCAGAAAATTGCTGAAAGATGAGGTCCTGTTGTTATTTATGTTTGTTGTCTCATCCATGCATTTCTGATTTTGTCCATCTGTTTGTTGATCACATGAATAGAATCATAGCATTCATCACAATATTGTTTGTAATGGACGTAGAAGAAAGAAGCTCTGTTTGCTGGTTTGATTGGGTTCCAAAGAGGGGGCGGGGCGGGGATTTGTCCCCGAAGGATGCGGGGAGGGGAGGGGAAGGGGAAGGGGATTAGATATTCCCCGCAGGGAGGGGAGGGGGATTCCCCACCATCCCCGTAGAGGGGAAGGGGAAGGGGAGGGGGAAAATTCCCCGCAGAGGGGAAGGGGAAGGGGACCCCAACATCCGGCCCCGACCCGCCCCGTTGCCACCCCTACTCTATTTGGATACAAGTAGTTACCTTGTTGGTAAGTGACACAAGTAGTCAATAAAGAGGGAACAAACATTTGATTTTCCTAGGAATTAGACAGAATAGTGTAGTAGTGTTTGGTTGCCAACCTCGTTGAGCAATGGGAGAGGTTACCGATATAGAAAGTTAAGAGAGACTGAGAGAGGAGGAGAGAAAGAGAAAAGCAAATTTTTATGCCAAATTCCTCCTCTTTTTTATTCTGAAAAATTTGGCTTGGAAAGTATAAGACGGGATATTGATGCCACGTCCAAGGAATTATTGCCTCTGGAAACTTGTCTAGTGGTCTCCAGGGATTTGGATGCTAAATTGGTAACCGAACACCATAAAGTTTACGGGTGCAATTCGCGTCCGGCTAGATCCGGTTGAGGCCAACCCGACCCGAGGAACCATTTACTCAACTCGAACCCGACCAAACCCAATTTCCAATCCGACGAGGGTCAACCCGACCCAGCCTGAGGAACCCTTTTTTCCAACCTGAACCCGACCGAGTTGAGTTCAAACCAACCCAACCCGAGTTTTTTAAGCTTACAAAAAAATTGATAAAAAATGCTGGGTTTCTCTCGGTTCGGGTTGCCCAAGCCCTCAACCCAAACTTAACCCGGGTTGGGAAAATTCAATCGGAACCAAAACCCAACCTGACGGCTTCAGGTTGAACCTGACCTGAGTTGCACCCCTAATAAAGTTACCAAAAAGTGCATTTTTTGAAGCCCGTTCTTGGTACATCTAATGGTGAGATCATCAACACCATTTGAATGGTGGACCCTACTATGGATACCCTATTTTAGAAAGATATCATGTATGACAAACTATCTCGACCAGTGGACTTTCAGTGAAAGAATCAGGATATTTGACTGAATAGTTTCCGCCTGAGGCATTTAAATGCCTCGAATTGAATAATTTTTAGGTGAACTAGTTTTAGAGGCCACCGTATGGATGGTCTGGATCATCAACCATCATATGTTATGGATGGACTGGATCATCCTACCGTATAATCCAATCACATGTATTGTAATGAATCACGGTGGATCTACCATTACTAAAAGGGTGGAAATCACATTTCTTTGCATAGTAAATGGCTGAAATCAGCTAATATTAATAAGGGATTTGCTAGCGCATTTTGCGGATGGCCTGTTGCATGTGAGAGCAGCCACACCGGCTCACTTTTCAACAGGTTTTGTCTTCATTCATTTTTTTGAAAAGGGCAACAGATTATATATATATATATATATGTAAAAACAGAACCGAGGTGGTCCTGAAGGAACAAAGATAATACAAAGATGTGTCTTCATTCATGATGTGGCTGCCATCCACAAAATGCCTTCTGCAGTTCTGCAACTAGCAAATCCCTATTAATTAATATTCCATTGAAATTATCCCTCTTTTTGGTCAGTAATACAAACCAATTTTTGCATCTTCCCCGTTCTGAAAAAAACAAACAATTAAATACTAGATGACATGGGATGGACATATTACATACTTTTGACAGCTTTATGACTCCTATGCTTGAGTACGGGTCTTTGAACACGAATATTTTTATTAGGGGTGCAACTCCGGTCGGGTTACCCGACCCAACCCTACCTCATTCTCGGCTCCTATTTTTTACAAGGGATTCGCTAGTGTCCATTGCAGGAGGCATTTCGCGGTTGGCCTCTTGGATGTGAGAGCCGCCGCGTCATGAATGAAAACAAAAACTGCTGAAAAGTGAGCCTGGGTGGCTGCTCTCACATGCTGCAGCCCACATTGTTTGAAGATCCAAACCATTCATTTGTTGGACCCTTGTGTAGAGAGGCCTTTCTCAAAAACATCTCCATACGCCCAACAGCCGGATTCTTTACATCTTTGAATGAGGTAGGCCACACTATTTTTATAAATATGTGCAGCTACGTATATTTTATAGTAGAAGTCTTTAGGTAGAGAGTAATACTATTATCCCATAATGTGTATTGGGACCCACCTTGTTCGAAGATCCAAACGTTTATTTCTTAGGCCTCCTGCAAGTATGCCTTTCCAATGAAATCATCTCCACAGGATCGATGATCCTAGTATAGGTTTATATATGGTGTCATCCATCAATAGAATGGAGGGTTAGGATCATCCTATTGAGATGATTTTATGGGCAAGGCCTAGTTAAATTTGGGCCCTACAAATGAATGGTTTGGATTTCGATTAAAGTAAGACCGTCTATACGATTTGCCTCATGTGGACGTGCGTATTTTTTAAAAACTACATTGGATGCACCTTTTCGAAGATCTAAAGGCATGTCATATATTCGCCCTCTTTTTTACTTGGGAAAACCACCTCTAATGTGTTTATGACTTCTCTTTTACACTAGAAGGTGGCTGCCCATTTTGATCGAGGGGGGTGAATATATCATTTCTTGTTATAAAACATTTGATCGCGGGTACAATACCCATTTTGATCAAATAAAATGATGACCCTTTCAAATCATTTTTAGAATGCGTATGAAAAATGATGAGAAAACGGTTCGTACACATATGTGTAGAGGGTTCTCTACACACTAGCTTAAAATACAGTGGGGGCCGACATTGTTTGGGTGATCCAAGCCATCCATTTTAAAGGCCCTCACATAGATAGGGTGTCTACAAAAAATCAGATCCATAGGATCATCCCAACCCTACGATTTGTGGAGGTAAAATGGATGTCTTTAAACCTTCACAAATTAGTCCATTTTTTGCCTCCATAGTTCGAATGGTTAGGATGATCCTATGGATCTGATTTTTTGTGGACACCCTATCTATGTGAAAGCCTTAAAAATGAATGGTTTAGATCACCCAAATAATGTGGCCCCCACTGTATTTTAAGCTAGTGTGTAGATAACTACACATATGTGTATAACCGTTTTCTCTTTTTACGATACTAATTTTAGCAACGTTCCTAACAAATCGTTTGCACAGGTTTCTTCTTTCTTTCTTGTATATCGCCAATCCCCCAAATTTCATACTTTCCTCTACTCCCTCTCAATTTTTACACTCACATTGTTACCCAAATCCCCCACATTCAACCTAGGTTTTGCACAATTCTGAACTCTCCCATCAAAACCCTAGAAAATCCACTCATGCCAATCTCTTACATCTCTACAGATCTATACCCAACAGAAGACGATTACCAGTACGAAGAAGAAATCCTCCGAAACCCATTCAACTTAAAACTATGGTATCGTTATCTAATCGCTCAAACCCACTCTCTCTTCAAAAAGCGCGAAATCATCTACGAACGCGCCCTCAAATCCCTCCCGGGAAGCTACAAACTCTGGCACTCCTACCTCCAAGAACGCCTCCAAATCACCCAAAATTTCCCAATCAATAACCCTAATTTCAAAAAACTCAACAACACCTTCGAACGTGCCCTAATCACAATGCACAAAATGCCCCGAATTTGGGTCATGTACCTCCAATCCCTAACCAATCAGAAGCTCATAACTCTTACCCGCCAAACCTTCAATCGCGCCCTCCGCGCTCTCCCCATTACCCAACACCAAAGAATTTGGGAACCCTATTTAATCTTTGTTAGGCAAAAGGGTATCCCTAATGAGACCTCAGTTAGGGTTTATCGTAGATATC
The DNA here is from genome assembly GCF_043159265.1 of Tasmannia lanceolata. Classification (NCBI taxonomy): domain Eukaryota; kingdom Viridiplantae; phylum Streptophyta; class Magnoliopsida; order Canellales; family Winteraceae; genus Tasmannia; species Tasmannia lanceolata. The sequence goes on along the minus strand of NW_027518683.1, from coordinate 47,875,209 downwards.
TAAAATTCGATCCCGCCCATGTTGAGGATTTCATTGATTTCTTACTTGATTCTCAGCTTTGCAGGAGGCCGCGGAGAGATTGGTATTAGTTCTCAATGATGATGAATTTGATTCTATTAAGGGCAAGACTAAGTACTATCTATGGCTGAAGCTGTGTGATTTGATTACTAAGTACACGAATGAGGTGTCGGGGATCGATGTGGATGCTATAATTCGATGTGGGATTAGGAAGTTCACTGATGAGGTTGGGCGACTTTGGACGTCTCTTGCGGATTATTATGTAAAGAGACGTCTTTACGAGAAGGCGAGGGATGTGTTTGAGGAGGGGATTAATAAGGTTGTTACTGTTAGAGATTTTAGTTTGATCTTTGATTGTTATGCATTGTTTGAAGAGAGTGCATTGGCCGCGAAGATGGAGACAATGGGTGTAAGTGATGATGAGGGTGAGGAGGTTGAGGATAGGAGATTGGATTTTAGTCTCTCTGTGGACAAGTTTTCCAAGAAGATTCTTAGTGGGTTTTGGATGAATGATGATAATGACATTGATTTGAGATTGGCTAGGTTGGATCATCTCATGGAGAGAAGGCCTGAGCTTGCGAATAGCGTTCTTCTTCGGAAGAATCCCAATAATGTTGAGTTGTGGCATAGGAGAGTGAAACTTTTCGAAGGTAATCCCAAGCGGCAAATAGAGACTTATGTTGAGGCTCTGAGGACTGTGGATTCCATGGAAGCAGTTGGGAAGCCTCATACATTGTGGGTTGCTTTTGCTCGGTTGTATGAAAACCACGATGATGTTGCGAATGCGAGAGTGATTTTTGACAAGGCTGTGCAAGTCAATTACGAAGCTGTGGATAACCTGACTACTGTATACTGTGAGTGGGCTGAGATGGAGATGCGGCACAAAAACTTTAAAGGGGCTTTGGAACTAATGAGACGAGCCACGGCCGAGCCTTCTGTTGAGGTCAAACGAAGAGGTACTTAATTATTTTGCTTGTTTTAGTTGTTGTTCCTTACCTTTTTTCTTTTTTCTGCTTCACATAGTTGTTATTATATAAATATGCATTCTATGTTTGAAAATCGATGATGTTTGAAATTCCGTGCACATACATCAGTTATGTTGGAAATTCTGTTTATCCTTCGGATTTATCTTTATTTGATCTATTAAATGCAGTTGCCGCTGATGGGAATGAGCCGGTGCAGATGAAGCTGCACAAATCGTTGAAGTTGTGGACCTTGCATGCAGATTTGGAGCAGAGCTTTGGTACTCTGGAATCCGCTCGCTCAGTGTATGAAAGGATTCTCGATTTGAAGATAGCTACTCCACAAATTATAATAAACTATGCATTGTTTCTGGAGGTATATATCTTTGTGTTTATATTTTCCTACTGTTGTTTCATCCTTGCTTCTCAAATTTTCAATGCATATCTTACAATATTTTTTATATCGACTTCAACAGGATCAAAAATATTTCGAGGACTCGTTTAAGGTATATGAAAGAGGCGTCAAGATCTTCAAATATCCACATGTCAGGGACATTTGGGTGACATACTTATCCAAATTTGTCAAAAGATATGGAAATACAAAATTAGAACGAGCAAGGGAGTTGTTTGAGCATGCGGTTAAAAAGGTACAGCTCTTAAAGAGTTTCTTTTACGCTGTCAAAATATTCTTTTTCCTCCCGACAAACATAACAGCATGCATGACACTCACAGAATTATAAAATGCACATGAAATGATAATTATATCTGTAACATCATTGGCTATTATACTTTCCACTCTATTGGGCATTTCAGTTTCTTGGATAGTCTAGGTTACCAAGTTTTTGTGTCTTATTAATATTATGGAATCATTAAAACCGTAATCTAATATATCAAGTAGTATGACAACTAAGCTTATTCTTTATAAATCAAGAATCTAAAATAATTTGTAATATACTGGGTTTTCACATTGACTGCTGTTGCGGTTTTTTCTTTCTTTTAATCAGTTAATATCATGATGCTAACTGACAATATGGTTTTTCTCTACTTTTTAATATCAGGCACCTGCGGAAGATGTGAAACCATTATATCTACAATATGCAAAATTGGAGGAGGATTATGGGCTTGCAAAGCGTGCGATGAAAGTCTATGCTCAAGCCGCAAAAGCTGTACCAGAAAATGAAAAAAATGAACACGTATGAAATTTATATAGCTCGTGCAGCCAAAATTTTTGGCATTCCAAGAACGAGGGAGATATATGAGGTTAGTACCTTTGACATTTTTTTTGGAAACAGTAACGGTAACTTTTATTAAGAAAAACTAGCAAGATACAAAGAGAAAAACAGTGCAAGGACAAGGTGTCCCTACAACAGTATTGATCTTCACTTAACAGTGCATTCCAATTATTAAATCATTCAATTGAGAAAGATTCTCCAATAATTACATCATTCCTTTGACATTATGCAACCAAATTTTTAGCTAATAAGTTCACTTATGGGTTCATATAATCAAGAACAATGTTGAAACTTGTAAAGACCTGTTGAACACTTATAGATGGTACAATGTTCAAAATGTGGCAAAAATTAAATTTATACAATGTGAAGCATTTTTTATAGTCTAAATTCTTTTGCTGCTACCTCATTTTCTGTTTTTTTTTTAATTTCAAAAAGTTGATGAAATACATTTAAATAAAAATCTGGAAAAAGGGGATACTCAATTATAAAATACTCAAGATGCTTGATAAAATTAAAGAAGAGAAAACACAAAAAGATGCATGCTGTGAAAGATTTATTTTTTACTGAAATAAGAGAATTGTTTCTCAAAGAGAGAGAGAGAGAGAGAGAGAGAGAGAGAGAGAGAGAGAGAGAGATTAAAATTAGAGAATTTAGCTATATATACTAAATAAGGGAGGGTACACTCACTGTGAGAATTGGACTAGGGGATAATAGAACCCAGATGAGAATTTTTAATACCCATCCAAAAAATAATTAATTGTACTGGAAAAATAGGCAGTTATGGAACTATGAATAAATCCATATGAAATCAATGCTTACTGGGAAATCAGTCATAAACACTGAATAATCACCATTATTTATAGTCCTGAAATCACCTTCCATTTTTTAATTTGATGTTTATCAGCAATTATAGAGCTGTAAATACGATCATGTAATCCATAGAAAACCAATAAATACTGATAGAGCGGTGATATTTTCACCCCCTTGCAGTACGCATTCGCCCCCTTATAACGTGATTTGACGTCAAAAAGCATTAAAGTTGCCCGCTGTTCACGTTACAAGGGGGCGAATGCGTACTGCAGAGGGGTGAAAATATAATCTCCCTACTGATAATGCTTGTTGTTGGAATATCTTTACTTGTTGTATTGGAGCCCTTAAGATCCTGCATATCACCTGATAGACTCAACTCAACTCAACAAAGCTTTTTTCCCAAACTAGTTGGGGTCGGCTAAATGAATCCTTTGCTCTGTTTGGTTGACGAATTTTTTTTGTTCCCGGGAGTTAGGTGGGAGAAAAAAATACCCTGGGAGATAGGTGGGAAAAAAAAGTACTAGAAGTATCCCGGTAAAATAAAAAAACCCATGTTTGGTTGACCACACTATGGTAGGAAAAAAAAAGTTCTAGAAGTATCCCGGTAAAATACAAAACCCATGTTTGGTTGGGTGGACTATGGTGGGAAAAAAAACCCTCTCTTCTCTTATTACGAAAACAGGCATTGTATAGTCTATTCTATTTTTAGATGGGTCCCACGTTACATGGTTGAATCAAACGGTCCCGATTAATTTATTTTTTGGTGGGGTTCATTGCATGCCTATGATCCAATCCAGACGTTCAATGGGCCCGGCATAAATAGACTGTCACGTAATCATCTTAAATAAGCTTAAATGGAAGAATCTTGATATATTTGATGGTTGGGATAAAACAAGAACACAGGATTTTCGGGGCATGGCCTATTTACATTGGGCCCCAACAAAATTTTCTTTTGGGTGGACGCCACTGCATTTGGAAAAAAATGACGAACTTATACAATTGTTTTTCTTCTACATGTGAAGGGTAGACATTTTATGAGAACATAAGAACGTTTTTTATTTATATATAGAGTGAAGGGGAAAAAAACGGTTTGCATCATTAAGTACAATCCGAAACATATTTACAACCAGTACACATGTGCTCAAAAAAGAAAAGTACACCACCACGCATAAGAACCATATCTAAGTACAAGAGGAAGTTGAGCCGGCAGAACTTGTTGACGCTAGTGGATACCCTTGAACGCTAGCCTCCTCTTTCCCTTGTTGTGTGCACCCACTAGTAGCAAGTAAATACCCATGAAGGGCAACATCTGCCTCCTGCCTGGTCCCATATGATTGGTAACAAGCTCCACTAAACTTGTTCACCTGAAGATGGCAGTCCTGCCAATTGTCAAACACGCCAACTTGCCTTCCCTTGAAAACCACGTAGAACTTCTGTTTTGCCATTCACCTACAGGAACACACAATAGGATTACAAGTAAACAATAAAGCACATAGACATGCAACAGAGAAAGGGTTCATAAACATAACCAAATGAAAAGAATGTTGAAAGACTTGAAGCACATCTAAGTAGCCACCACCTAGGTGATAGCCACTAAGTTATCGACCTTATAGTTATTGGGCATGAGAAGGGGCTGCACGTGCTCTATATATTTCAAACAGTAGGTGGTTGTCCCAACACCCCCACCTACCCAATTGTGCTATGTGCAGATTTGAACTAACAAGTAAACAGTGAAGAAGAGAAGTGAAAGCTGTGAAGCAAAAAAATAAAAAAATTACACTTACTGTAAGAATTTGTAGGGACTTGATCAAATACTCATCTCATTTACACAAGCTTACACACTGCAACATGTTATTGCACTACATATAAATGAATAGACGTAATGTATTATACAAAAATCGACACCTAAAGAGGAATTGTATGATAGGAAACAATGAATAAAAATGAATACATATACTATATAAGTAGTTAAAAGGCACAGAGAAGACTCACCTTTGCTGCACTTTCGCAGGAAGCCATTTCACGGCTCACTCTCCATGACAGAGCAGCCACATCATATGAATTAAATGAATGTCACAAGTACCCCATGTGATTGTTCTCTAAAATACATACTAACATCTACGACAATGTTTTATAAAGCATGGTCATTAAAGCAGGAGGTGTAGATAACACTTAGATCAGTAGAAGGAAATTTAATAACAATTGTTTTGCAAATTAACATTCCAACCATATTGTCTAAGTTCAAGCAGAGTATCCAAATAAAAACATAGAAGCAACCACAACCACAGGACAACAATAACACAACTGATGTCCGAAGGAGATCGGTCACGCTACTCACTCCCTCCCAACTGACCGGCTCCGAAAGAACTTTGCGACATACATTTCTCGGAGGTCCTTCGCACGGCGAACAAATGATCGCCCCTCTGCCAGGTGTGTGCTCAGATAGTCATATATGTCAGCGAGCGCTGCACGATCAAGACCATCAATTTGTTCCAGTGCCTCCATGATCTGGTCACACAGAATGTTCTCCTTCTCATTATTCTCTTTAACAACAACGGTATTCTCTTTAATAGCAACCGCAACCTCCGAGACACTGGCGGCGAAAGTGTTTATAGTGGAATTCAAATCAGTAGAACCTTGCCTCTTGCGTCTACTCGGACCACCTTCCCTACTTCCCTCCTTGCCCATACTCGTTTCCATTGGACTTGGTGCCTGACGAGAGGTCAACCTACGAATATTTGGCCTACTCGATGAAGTGTGTGTCATAGGGGTCGGCATCTGAGGAGCACTGAAATCCTAGAATGTTGACCCAAACAGTCATCATGGGAGAGGAACTCTGTGAAGCTATCGTCTTCGGTAGGTGGCATTTGAGGAGTGTAGAATTCCTCTACAACTGGCCGTGGCGGATCCCTGTTATTTCTCCGAAATCCCCCATCTGCGATGTCCTTCCCAAATATTTCAACCCAGTCATCATACAGCTCATAAGGTTTCTTGAAGAATTTAGCTGTATCGGGGTTATCCTACACATTAAAGGAGACTATATCAATTAACAAATATATTGACTGGTGGGACAATAATGCTTTAAGTAGTGTAGTTAGGCACTTCTTACACTTACATAATGTTCACCAACGTCATTCGTAACCGTGAGCCTCTTCAACTCACAGTCCCAACTGAACCCACTCCTGTTAACTAATCCATGCAGGATCTTAAATAATTTCTTCATTTGTTTCACATGATTCTCGATTTGTGTGCGCCTCAGATGGAGGCCGAAAGTCTCATTCACAACTGTCGTACAATATACATAAGCACTCTCTTTGAATCCGTTGAGGCATGTCTGCCCCTCCGCACATTGATGGCGCAATGCTGCAAGTAATACCTTATCCATCTCTGTAGACCATTTCGCATTCTTACCTTTATCGGTCTCAGCTTCGTCATCCATAACTTGAAAAGATATCAGTTGGGAAAAATGCAAGAAAACATATATTATCAATGCTTTCAGAATGTTCTCATAACCATGATTTCCGAATTGCAGCGGCTCATCTTGTCCTTCTGTATTACAACAATTGATTCACCAACCCATGCAATCCAACATGAATACATATTAGGCAAGCACGCATGAGTATAATATATTCTGAAAACAGCAATTACCTAACAGCCAACAGCCAACAATATATTGTGTTAGAAGATATTTATTGCAATGGTCAGCCAACATAGCACTCTGTACATTGCATCACACACAACAGCCAACAATATTTTTTTAAGTAGAGGACTTTCTGGAGTGAGAAGCTCACAACTTCAAGTGAGAAATTGCACCTTTATCAGACAAATACCTAGAATGAGGACCATCAACCTAGCAAATAACTGTACTCAGCACAGAGCTCTGTAAAAGGGGAGATCTACATTTGACAGCCATTCAGACAAGACCCAGGCAGTGTGAATTTGTCAAATTCTAGTTTTGTGTTGGGACTTTGACACCAGATTATTTGTCATCTAACCATGGTAGACACTAAACACTAATAAAATCATCTCAAATTATAGTGATTTCTGCCACTAGGCCCACTACTATATTTTTATAATGGCACCACTCATTTTGTTTTACACTTCAGGGCCGTTACAAAGCTATCAACATCCAGTTAAAAAAGTGTACAAGAGAGAGTGAGTAGTGTTGGATAATTTAATATTTTTAGCCTTAAAGGCTTTTGACATCTACGACAATATTTATATGTTTTTACTTTGTAACTGTTTGTGTTTACAAGGACTAGACTTACTACCTTTTCCCCAACTGGAATGCTCACAATCTAGTGTCCTTTGCACCATGTTTGAAGACCCTGTCAAAATGGCTATCAACAGAACATTTTATAAATAACTAAAATAAGAATTATAGGGAATGCACACAGTACATAATGCTTGTCAAAGCAATAGTCTAAACAAATAAAATGTACTATAGTTGTGCTACTTCGAAGACACACTCTTTCTATATCCCTCAACACACTCTTTTTGCCATACAAGACACATAAATTGTTTTTGGTAGAATCGAATAGGATAGTAACAAGAGACACCAAGAATTGAGGAATGAAGAGAATAAAATGAATAGGACAATAAGAAGGACCTTGCTTCCTCAGACAAAAAAGTGAGACAAGTTACATAGAAGGGTGTTAAAATTAAGCACTAGTCACATAGAATCCAAAATTAGTAGACCTTATAAGTGGCATACGAAAATATGTGCATTACAATTCAACCTCAAGCACCATACATGAACCATACAAATTTCGCAAACAAGAACCATATCAAGCAGAGGGTGTATAATCTCTCCACATAGCTGAACATATTTCTGTCCTAATTCTATCTCCTTCTATCCCATCCTGAGCTCTACTTAGCCATGGCACCCTACGCAGTTCTTCCTCATCTAATTCCTCCTCATCTTCTGCTCTTCCACCTTGCCTACTTGTGGAGGCTAATTCACTATCGCCAGAAGCAGCGAATTCACGATCGACAACACCAACAAGCCCATCCCGAGGCATTACGCCTCTAATGAAGTTGTGAATACAACAGCAGGCTATGACTAAATCAACCTGTTTGGGGAAGGGGTACATTGGTTCCCCGTGGAGCACGGCGAAACGCTTCTTAAGCACACCAAATGCACGTTCAATTACATTTCGAGCTGAAGTATGCCTATGATTGAATAGTTCCTCAGCGGTCCGTGGCCTGTTGCTTCGAAATTCATTCAGATGATACCTCGTCTTACGGAACGGGGTGATGAAATGACTGAGCAAGGGAAACCCGCCATCCACAAGATAATACTTCCCAAGGTGGCAGATAATTCCCCTCTCGTTAGCAAGCGTTTCCCCCAAGAGTCTCGAGTCAGGCGCAGATCCTTCCTAACCAGCTTCGACGAATGTGAATTTTAAGTCAAAATCACATGCAGCTAGTACATTCTGGCTAGTCCACCCCTTACGACATAAAAGTCGGCCTCGCGTATCAAATGACACTTTAGCCTGAATATGTGTCCCATCGACTGCCCCAATGCAATTCTATCATATAGGAAGGAAAAATGTTACTGGCATAGTCTACAAGAGAGGCATAATTATAAGGCTACAAAGTCAATACCTTGAAGTAAGGATACAATCTTCGATTCGCTCTAATCTGTGCCGGTGTATCCGGTGATGGAGGTTTTATGAGTAAGTCTGACAAACTCATAATTGCGTCGAGAACCTTACTGAAATATCGACTAACAGTTTCCCCTGATCTTCTAAAATATGCTTTCATATAGCGGTTCCTTAGGTCATGTGAGATGATGTGTAAGAAAATCGCGAACTGCTCTTCCACTGAGCAGTGGAGCGTATCAGTTAGCCGCCCGGTACCCTTTAATATATGGACAAATCTTGTGAAACATTCGACATTCATTCAAAGGAGATCATGGCAGTGCTCGTCACTTCGCAGAGCATAGGGGAGAAATGTGCGTGGGGTGAGATAGGTGTTCTCATAAGGAGAACATTCGAAGAACGCTTCTTGTTCTTCGATCACTGCCGCCAAGGCTACAGCGGTACCAGCTGCAACCAAAGCGCACCCCTATATCGCGAAATTCATTCCACCATCATCTCCATTACCATCGTCTTCGGTTGGTAGTAAGCTCATTGCAAATGAATAAGTATACTCAAGAAATGACAAATGAATGTATCTATTCATGAAACAAGGATGTAAGTATGGGTCAGTATTATGACTGGAAGATTCACTCTAGAAGGATGTAATTAGAATCTACAATATTCAAAACTCAAATGTCTCTCACTAACCCCATGAACTGATTTTTAAGTACCAACATGGGTTAGTTAACAATATTAAGTACTGATTTTTTCTCGAATGGGAAAAGTTGATTTAAGTCTTGAATGAAGCCATTGAGGGTTAGTGATTAGTAACTGTGTCATGTATATATCCAATAATTAGAGAGTAAATGTTTTATTAATTTTTAACACTGGTCACCCAAATAATCCTATTTTGTTCGTGGAGAAAAAATTATATACATACCATCCTGTCCATAGAAGGAAATTATCTCTTCCGTCGTCAAATTCATGCATTCTTAAAATAGGACATATAACAACAATCATTAAGCATTGGTTAACCATGCATTCGTTGGCCTTAATTAGAATCTAATAAGATTGAGAACAGATTATGACAGATTGAAGCAGAAAATGACGTCAGATTCCTTCAACTCATAGTTTGAAGCATATAATGACAGATAGAAGAGAAATTGAGATGGGGTTCTACCCATTCAGAAGAAAAAATGACAGATTCAAGCAGAAAATGCTTCAATCTGTAATCAGGTTCTACCATTTCAGGAGATACTCATCTTATTATCCAACATCAATATTTTTCCAGTAGGATTTCTAACCAGAAAATGACAGATTCAACAAGGGTTCTACCTGTTGAAGATTTGCTCGAGCTCGCTTTCCTCTTCGGTGGGTCGATTTTGTCGAATATAATGGGCTAGAAGCTGTGCTCTCCTCCTCCGATGCAGCAGCAGATCTCTTCCCTTTCCCTTCCATACACCATAACCCTTCCTTCATCAACTATTTCTTCTTATAGAACCCTAGGACGGACGAACTACCACCACGAATTTCTTCATCTGACCTCTGTTTTGCAGGATTTGTTGTAGATTTTGTTCTCTGCTCTGCTTCTCTTTCATTAGCTTTCTTCTTTTTTGGGGCTAGGGTTTTGACTGGGAAAGAGCTTCTGTTGTGGAAGGGACAGGTTAATCAGAGGGTAGGGTTTCATTTTGGTGAGGAGAAGAAGCCAAAACCATGGAGGGGACAGATTATTCGAGAAAGAGAGACGAGTGGGTAGGGTTTTTCTGCCCTTTTTTTTTTCTCCTCAATTCGATCGTGAGATTGGGTTTTTTCTTTCTGGGTATTCGAGCAAATTTTCGTCCCTGGGATATATTTTGCTCCCACATAAAACCCACCAACCAAACATGGGTTTCGTGCGGAAACTCCACACATGTCCCAGGGCAAAAAATAAACCCGTCAACCAAACAGAGCATTAGAAAATTTTCATGAAGAAGGTGAAAGGAATCTACCCGACTCTAATCCTAGCTCTAGTTGGGTTCGTCTACGTGGATCATTTTCTTCCATTTTATCCTATCCAAGGTCATGTTCTCTGTTATGTTCCTAGCATAGTCTTTCCTCACTGCTTCTACTCAAGTTGTTTTCGTTCTGCCCCTACCTCTTTTTACACTATGCATTATATTTTAAATTTTGTTAACTCATTAGTGTTGGGATTTATTTTTAAGCCCAGAAGTAATGCAATTTCATGACATGTTGGAAAATATATGAAACGTTCTGGTATTGCCATCCTTCAACTTAGGCACTTCCACTCATGTCAATTTGTCCTTTATGTCTGAAGTTAAAAGCATATCAAATAGGACAAACTCACAGGAGTGGCAGTGTCTATATTTACAGGTGGCAGCACCACACCCCCTAGAAGAAATTTGTGCCATTTTCTTGTCATTACTGTGTAGACACATTGGAAAATCGACCTATATATACCAACAGAAAAATTTCCATGTTCTGATCTTTGTTATTTTTGATACTTCTATGCTGTTTTCCAGAATGTTCATGTTCTCATCTTTACTCTTGGTTGTATTTTGTAGCAAGCCATTGAATCTGGCCTCCCAGACAAAGATGTGAAAACAATGTGCATAAGATATGCTGAACTGGAAAAGAGCTTGGGAGAGATTGATCGCGCTCGTTCCATTTATGTATTTTCTTCACAATTGGCAGATCCATGTTCTGATTCTGATTTTTGGAATAAATGGCATGACTTTGAGGTTCAACACGGAAACGAAGATGCCTTCTGAGAAATACTTCGCATCAAACGCAGTGTCTTCACTAGTTATATCCAGGTTTGTCCATTTTGCTTTTGGATCTTTTGTGAAGTCACCTTTTTCAGAACATAATTTGAAGTATTCATATTATTTCTTTCTTATTTTTTCCACTTGCAGAAGGATCAGAAACTGAATCTCGAGGAAACTGTCGACACACTAAAGTATGCTAGGGTCCCTGCAGATGAAATGGCTGCCCTAGAAAGGCAGTTAGCTGGAGTGGAGTCACAGCCCGGAGTGGTCCGTCCAACCGGAGGGAAGAAGGTGACCACAAATGATGAGAATATTGACTTGCCAGAGGACTGTGACTCAGAAGATGAGTTTGATGAAAGAGTCGAAATTGCCCAAAAAGATGTCCCTGTTGCTTTTTTTGGTGATCTGGCACGGGCGTTGGGGACTGATATAGATTCGGCTGCCGGAGGGAATGGGGGGAAAGAGTCCTTTAGGTGCCCTTGCAAGAATAAAGAGGCAAAAGCGGCAATAATATTAACCTTGCGAGATCGTCACCTTTGGTGTCACTGTCTGAAGATCAGTTGATGTATGCGTACATCAAATTGGAGTGCTAATCTGCTTGAAGCATGCACAACGAATAATGGGTACTTCTGGTTTTTTTTTTTTTTTGGAATGGTTAAAGATGTTGTATATAATAGGTACTTGTGCATTTCTTACATTTGTATTAGAATATCAGTTGTCATCCCTAATGAAATTCAAATGGTTATCCTTTCTTGGGACCTTCTGCATTTTTTTAGAGCAACCTATTTTTGTGTTATTTGTCAAATGCAGTTGTGAGTAGTATAACTTTGCAAGTTTGCAGTCAGATTTTGATCGCAGTAAGGAGATTGATTGCAACCCATTTTTTACCCAGATTTTGACCGAAGATCGAAGTCAAAACATGAGTGCGCGCCCGCCGCGGGGGGGTCGAAAAACTCCTATTCGTCATCCAGGATTGGAGCCTAGTTTGGATGCAGACGAGGCCCACTTGTATGTAGAACAGTGTAAACAGAGATGAGACCCATCCCTTCACAAGAATTAAAAAGGGCCACTTATGTTATTGTTACTTAAATGAACTAGAATAAAAAAGCACCCACTACTCTCCCACAACGATATTCACGTCACTGTTCACAACACAATAAACATCATTGTTCACTACACTATTCATGTCACTATTCACAGTGTTAGCGTTTGGGACTGGAGTCGTTATTTCTGTTTAAAATTAATAGTTAGAAGGTTTAAATGTTAGGACGTAGTGTTTTAAAAAGTGTCACTAGAGTAGTAAGTCTTTTATGTTCCTTTTATCTTTTGTTATTAGAAGTGCAGTCTGATTAAAACTCTTAATTGGACGATTGCTTTGGGGATATATATAATATGAGCTAGACCTCACAAACATAGGGGACCCACATTTTTTGGATGATCCAAAGCATTCATTTGATAAGCCCACAGCCCTCATATAGATAGGGTTTACCCAAAAAATCAGCTTCATAGGATCATCCTAACCCTTCCATTTGTGAATGGACGGGTATAAACCTCCATAAATCTGCCCATTTTTAACCTCCACAAATTGGAAGGGTTAGGATGATCCTATGAAGCTGAGGTTTTGGGCACACCCTATCATATGAGGGTTAGGATCATCCAAACAATGTGGGCCCCCTATGTGAGTTCTAGCTCATATAAGCTTATATGAGCTTTAGCTCACAAACATTTTCCTCAAACACACACTAGTAAGACTGCAGTTTGTAGCAGTTTTTAACTTGTAGATATAGAATTAAGAAAGGAAAACACTTTTAAAACTGGATCCGTTTATAAAACAACAAAGGGTTAAAAGTGACCGTTGATTTGGTCAATTTTAGATTGAATTTTGGCATTTGTGGGGATTCGAGCCCCTTTCTCTGTCTTCTTGTGCATGTGCCACGAGAACTCACTACCGTCTTTCCTTTCGAAACAGGATTCCCGTTTTGCTAGCTAACTTTCATTAAGAAAAGCCTATTTTAGTTGCTAAAAAGAGAATTTCTGCAGTATTTTTATTCTGGTTCTTGAAATTGTTGCAGGTCATTGCTACTGTTTGTTGGATCGTGGCAAAAGTTTCCCTCTTCGAGAACTTCTATTGCAATTCTCTTCAAGGTTCTCTAAAGCAGTAAGGCAAATGGAAAATTTCCTAAAATATCCCGATGTTAAGTTAACAAAATGCAATTATCTTATAAAAATCCCCAAATACCCTTGTTTAATAAAATCAGAAATTTGAAAATTTTGTCTCATTGCCAATTTTCAGAAGAAATTTCTTTGACAGGGAACTTCAATCTGTGGCCAGGTTTTTCGAGTTACTAGAGGGATGTTACATTAAAAGAAATGGGTCAGATTTAAGGGTATTGGTCTGGAATACTTCGAGGGAATTTTCAGTGAAATCCTATTACATGCACCTCATGTCTTGCCTTGCAACCCCAAAAATCACTAGGGTATGGTCCTTTCAAGGGAACCCCCCCACTCCACGCCACGCCACGCCACCCCACCCCACCCCACCCACCCACACGGGGTGGGATTTTTTTGGTGGGTTGGGCTTCTTAAGCGAATTCTGACGGGGTGGGATTTTTTTGGTGGGCTGGGCTTCTTAAGCGAATTCTGACGGTGGACTTCTTAAGGGAGCGGAATACGTTGATCATAGGCCACTGCACTTTATGCATCCAAGTGGGAAAACAGTGGGCCACATCTTCATTCACTGTAAGGTCGCTAGGGAGGTATGGAGTTGTATCCTAGAAAGATTTGGGATATCTTGGGTATTCCTGGAGCATCTAGCAGATCTTTTTAGTGTTGGCAACTATCTCCGTGGAGGAAAAAAAGGTAACTTCTATGGAACATATGCTTCCTTGCAGTGATTCGGTATTATGGAAGGAAAGAAATGCGAGAATATTCAAGGGGTATGCAAAGGGCAACGCCTCAACACCTACTTATTAAGTAGTAGCTCTCACAATATTTTGGATGAGAACTCTTCCCTGCTTCAGATTTGTTTCAGCTTCTGTGCTGTGGCATGGATGGAGAGAGGTTTGCCAAAGCTCGGAGAGAAAGCACAATCATGTAGGAGTGGGAACCACCACCTCCCGGTTGCTGGAAACTTAATTTTGATGCTTGAAGTCCAGGAAACCCAGGACCTGCTGGCATAGGGGGGGGGTCTTAGAGATGAGAGGAGTCAGTGATTTGGGCTTTTTCAGGCCCTATTGGAGTGGCCGATTCAAATGAGGCGGAGACCCGAGCGGTTCATCAGAGTATAAAGTATTTAGAACAAGATCTACATGGAGTGGTGGTAGAAGGGGACTCTCTTATCGTGATTCGATGGTTAAAGGGGTCTCATGTATTCCCCTGGAGATTTGCAGAGATTTTTGAGGAAATTAATGATATTGTGGGTAGTTCCTCCATCACCTTTCGCCATATTAGGAGATCGGCAAATGATGTGGCGGATAGGTTGGCTAGGAACGGGGTGCAATTGATGGCCCTTGAGCGGTTTAACTGCCTCCTGCCTTGATATCCTTTATTGTTTTTCCTCGTCTTTCTCGTATCCCTACTTGGGTTGTTTGTGTTTTTGTACTTGACCATCTCAGTCTATTTTAATGAATCTTTGACCGTTCAAGAAAAAAAAGAAATTTGAAAAATTCCTAAAATAGTAAAATATTTCAGTCGCACGTGCAACACACTTGCATTTATTCAGTTCTGTTATAGCATATGGATTCTACTCAAGGTTTTTATAGTAATAAGAAACTGATGTGATATTTTTGAAAATATAAATCAATTAGAGAGAGAGAGAGAGAGAGAGAGAGAGAGAGAGCGAGAGAGACAAAAGGGTTCGGACATGGTGTTCCCCCGGATTTTCAGCATCAAAGCCTTCTACCATCAAATAATGCCTTCTTATAGTGACCTTCGCCCCTAGACCGAGTCTGGAGCTTTCTGGTTCCCCTTAGAGTCCATCTGTTTGGGTTTCCTCTTTCCTTGATAAGATCCTCACGGAACCACCTGTGCAACCGGCAAATGTTAATTTTTGATCATTGTGTCTTACGCATGGAGGACGAAGAGACCGTGGATCATATGTTCTTGCACTGTAGGTTGGCTAGAGATGTATGGGGTAGAGTGATCGGTAGATTCGGCTTGGCATGGGTTTTCCCATCAAAGCTCATGGGTCTATTGGATTGTTGGTTCCATGTACCTAGCGGAAAAAAGGAAAAATTCTATTGAATTCGACCTTGTTAGTGACATTCTATTTCCTATGGAAAGAGAGGAATGTAAGAGTATTTTAGGGGGAATTAAAGATGGTGCAATATCTCTACACAAAGGTAATAGCCCTAACTATTTCTTTGGTTAAGACCATTCCTCGCTTTAGGTTCGTATCACAGAGGGAGGGAGGTACGTTGCAACAACGACCATTCATACTTTCCCTTCCCTTAGTGGGAACTGCCTGGCCGGGCAAGTTGAAACTTAACTTTGATGGTTCGAGCAAGGGTAACTCTGGGCCAACAGGTGTTGGCAGGGTTCTTAGAGATGAGCACAGAGCAACAAGGTGAGCTTTCTTAGGGCCTATTGTGATCACAGATTCCAATGAGGCGGACTTATGATCAGCCCTCCATGGCTTAAGAATCTCAGGAAACATCATAGACGAGCTTGTGGCAGAGGGGGATTCCCTTAATTAATGTCATTAGATGGTTGAAGGGGAGTCCCCGTGGAGATTTGCCTAGTGGTTCGACGAGATGCAAGGGAGAGTGGGGGCCTTCCACATCTCTTTCCAGCAAGCGAGGAGATCAGCAAACAACGATGCAGATATGCTGGCTAGAAATTGGGTGACCAGGGAAGGTCTTCAGATTTTTGAATTTCTTCCCCCTTGAGGGCTCATTTTTGTATTTCTTCTCTTTCCTTTCTTTATCTGCCTTGTATTGACCATCTCAGTCTCCTTTTTTGCTCTCGTTTAATCCAATTCATCATCATTGGAAAAAAAAAGCATAGTTCGTTTGCCTGGTAACAATATCCTCTTCCTTGCTGTTTAGTGTGAATATTTTTGCAAGATCTTAGACTTCAGTGCTCATTCTCTGTCTTTTTAGGACATCTTGATCTTTTGTCCATTTGGAGGCCAAGTCATGGATGATTGCTTATCTATGGAATACCTATGTTCGAGCTGTGTACTTGACATTCTTTTGTATGGACATCTCTTTCATGTTTTATATATTGTTGTTTTCACATTGACATGTTCTAAATAAATTCTCTTGTTTTATGGTAAAAGGAAAGGATGTATGAGGCTTCTTTTTGTCAGACTCATTGATTCATTGCAAGTCACACTTGACTCAACGAATATTTGGTGATTATCTTTTTGTTGCTTTCCCATCTTCTATACCTGTGAAAAAATGCTTAGCCTCTAAAACGTTTCAAAATCACATAATTGGGACTTTAACCTCCTTCAACAACTCAACAAAGCCTTTGTCCCAAGCTAGTTGGGGTCGGTTAAATGAATCCTTTAGAAAAATTTCGTGAAGAAGGTGAAAGAAATCTACCCTGCTCTAATCCTGGCTCTAGTTGGGTTCTTCTACGTGGATCATTTTCTTCCATTCTATCCTATCCAAGGTCATGTTCTCTATTATGTTCCTAGCTGTCAAGTCTTTCCTCACTGTTTCTACCCAAGTTGTTTTTGATATGCCCTCCCTCTTTTTACTCCTTCAACAAATAACCTTCGTCCATCTTACCTTTAAAAAAAAGAAAAAGAAAACCTCCTTCAATCTCACCTTTGAGAACGGTATGTATTGAATTATCAAAAAATGTGTTGTCGCGCATGTCACTAGGTGTTCAATGTTGTTAAACCATTATGGGTAGTTATTTTTTGCTTATGTTATGGTTCTTAAACCATTATGGGTAGTTATTTTTTGCTCATGTTATGGTTCTTAAACCATTATGGGTAGTTATTTGTTTTTATTTTTGCACTTAAAATTTCATCCTATATGTCCTTCATTTTCATATGCTTCCATATGTTCCATGATTTTGTAAGAAGTCCACCAAAATTGAAACTTTTTTGTTTTCATGCTGACCGAAACCAAAACCTAGACCAAAATCAAAATTTACATGTAGCAAATAGCTTATTTATAATATTCTTATTCTAGAAAATCACTTTGGATACGAAATCCATGGTGAAATGATTGAGCAAATCATGATTAAGGTCGTCACAAATTTTGTATTCTGACCCTGAAACACCATATGTTTCATTTTGTTTTGGATTTCAGTTCGCTTTGGCTGAAACAACAGTGATTCGTCCGAAACATGGCGAAATGCCCTGGTTGGACGAAACAATGATTTTTTTTTTTCGTTCCTTTACTTTCTGCCTCTTCTTAGTTCCCCTTTACTTCCTGCCTCTTCTTTTTGCCTCATTTTATTGTCCATTTACTTAAGATTTACATGTAAATATGAGAATTCGCCCTCACTCCACCTCTAATTTTGATTTATTAAAATAGTTTCATGACCCAATTTTAAAAGGATAAAATGTGAACTTCTAGTTTTAGTACAAAATTTGACATTTTTCGGTCATTTCAGGCTGGGTCAAAATCTTAACTTCCAAACAATTGGGTTTTTTTTTTTTTTCTACTTTTAAAAATTCATAAATTCTATTATGTCCAAACATTCTTAAATTCAAAAATCCTGTAAAAAAAAATCTCATAATTTGGCAATTTTTTTCTTCGAGTCGGGCATTGGTCAACTTTTGTAGATACAAACATTTTCCTTTAAGTAAATGTTGAATCTTTACAATCTTGATCTTATGATGGATTGGGTTGCAGAAGATGACCCTGTTGTTCCAATTTTTAGAAATTTCAAATTTTTTTTTTTAAAATTGACTACTAAAAACAAATTTCCGGTCGTCGTAGCGTCTTTTCCGAGACGAAATACCAAAACAATCAAAATGCCAAAGCATTTTGTTCTACTGGCCAAAACAAAACTGAGAACGAAACAGAATTCATAACTAAGTTTGTGATCAAATTCTTGAGTAAGGAGAGCAATAAACAAGAATTATATTCTCCTTTTTTCGTGAATCAATTGTCTTTACAAAATAATGGCTGGAGGTAATTTTTGTCTTTCGATCCTTGTTGCTATCCTTTTAGGCAATCCAGGATCTCCTTAAGGCCTAAATCGGTGTTTGCCATGGCGAGTTTCTTGAGCATTAGTGCACAGTTTCTTTTCTGTTTTCATCTGTGTTTAGAAAATCTTACTCTTACAAGAACTCGCACTAGGTAGAACCAAGTTGATTTGGATGGGTCAAAGATTGACACGACGAGGTTTTATAGACACGAGCGAGTCAAGAATGATTTTTTTATTGACTCAGTAGGGACAAACCGAGCTCCTTTGGTGAGTCACTGATTGAATTGGGGAAGTTCTTAAACAACATTTTTCATATTATCTTTTTATTGTCTTTTTAACATCATGATTTGTTTCCTTCCATTTGGCCAGTTTATTTTGGCATATTCACCATTTTAATTAGCTTTTATTACTTCGAAATGATCCCACATATCTGGCTTTGTTTCAGGTGTTTATTGATGAATCTTTTCCAAAATTACACCCTTAAAGATAGTTCCAGCCATGAGACTGAAGGTAGGGTACTTCATTATTCTCGAAGATTCAGAACCTTGATTCACTGTTAGGTCTGGGTGACTGGTCGGTTGTCGTTGCCTTTTTAAATTTATCATATATTCTTTTTAGGTGTCTTTTTGGGGTTTTATATACATTTTACTTCTGAAGTTGAAACATTCACGATATTCTCTTTCTAGGGAGATATGGTTGTTGCGTCTTTTCCAAAATTCCATCCTGAATTTCTTTATTCCTCTTCTTCTTCTTCTCCGCCTCATCTATCTTCTTCTCCTGTTCTCTTCTTTTTCTCTTTCTCCTCTTTCCACTTCTATATCTCTTCCCTGGCCCACATCACTTGTGTATATTTAAAAACCTCTCCATAAGAAGTGGTCGCAGTCTGTAGGTTTAAACTACAAGGTGGAGGGAACAATTTTGAGTTTTGGGCAATGGAGGGCAAAGCTTGCAGAACATTGTTGGATGGGGTTTCTAAATTCAAGGTGGAAGACATTGCAGTGAAGGAGCGCCTTCTATTCCTCCAAAGGTTTTCGGTGGCGAAAATACATCGTTGCTGGTTGGTGGATGAAACAAAGAAGTGGGTGGCTGAAGTTGGAGCTTTTAGAGGGGTGAGAGTGAGTAGATGTGGGTAAATGCAGTTCTTTCTGCGGCTAGCAAAGTCTAACTGATCGCCTTCGAAGGATTTCATTTTAAAACATAAATGAAAATTCTAGAATTCCTTCGTCAGTTTGCAACTTCGGGGGGTCTAGGGGAATGATGTTGGATGCTATTTTTAGACTGTGAGCACATGGAATGTGTAACGACCCAAATCCACATCGAGTTGCTACCGACAAGGAAGGCAAATAAAAATCACAGGAGCCGCTTCCACTAGAAGACAAAAGAAGGGGGTTTCAAATCCCCATAAAGCAATACATACAATTTCAAAAGGGAGAAATCAACGGTCATATCAACCCCGTTTTTATTTTCAACACTGGATCCTGTTTTAATAGTGTTTTCCTATACGAAGAGCACTGCTAGCAAAACTGGATTTTGTGAAAAAAAAGGTGGGCATAAACCATTGGAGAATTATAACAATCTTTCTCTTTATATACTACAGTTTCAGTTTACCGTAGCAATAAAACCATCTTATGATGACCTTGTTTTTTTACAGAGAAAAGCATATGTTGGGGTTTTTAGTTATACCGCGAAAAATTAGGGCACACGGCATGATTTCAGCCCTCTTCCTTTAATTTTTCCTTTTTTATTCCGTCGATCATGAGGTTGTTTTTTTTTTTTTCTATAGCTTTGAAGAAATACTTATTCATTAAGGGATTTAGTTTATGACTTGAACGATTAATTGTTAAATTTCATTATGACTTGAAGGATTAAAACTTTTTTCCATGTTTTTAGGCAGAACTTGCATTTTCAAATCGTTTCTTCTTAACACAGGCCTACTGTTTTCCATTCAAAAAGTTCTAAATCTACTGTCCCCGATGCATTACTAGTAACCAATATGACAAAACATGACAACAAAGTACCTTTCTATTGACTCTGAGAGTAGAAGAGGTCCAATGGTGTTGCAAATGATAGAATTATTCAGTAAAAATCCAATAGAGGAGCCGAGCCTGTCTTTCATCAAGTTGGACAAATTAGAGGGGTTTTAGATTGATTTTTATAGGACCGAATCCGGGTCCCGTGCAGGTGAATAATCAACTCAGGGAGTTTTTAAACAGTGCTTCATATAACTCAACTAGAGTATATAACTCAACCAGACTCTGGAGTTAAGAAGAACGGACTGTTGGATTGATGGAAAGCTTGTAGCCTTTTTCTTAGATGGTGTTCGCAGTGTAACTCGAAGGATTTTGATTAGTTAGCATTATTATATTTTGATGAATTTGTATGTAGTTCTTAATTTTATTCCTCCTTATGGTTCAGGAGTATACTCTTGAACAGATATGCTATGTAAATGCAGGCCCCACTGGTCCCCAATATATATTTTTGTCAACTTTCAAATATAAAAAAAACTCAACCAGAAGCAAACTGAAACTATGGATGGCAACCAGAATTGCAGCAACTGACACCATTAGAAAGCTAACTGAAGGGCAGGGATCCACCTCACAGGCAAATCAATGCAGAAACCTTAGAAGTATAAGGAATACCAGAATGTCCACAGGGGGTTTGAACCACAATTTATCATCTTTTGAAGTGGGGGAATATTCATTAATGGATTTTCGCCATTTACTGCATCGGGAGTTGGGGGTTAGCAGCCCTTGCGTGAGTTGCGTCAAGCCCTTAGAAGGTATGAACTCTTCTAATTATGTTAGGGGTAATGAATGGGGGAGCAATGGATCTCATGAAGTTATTAAGAAGGAGATGTCTTCAGATTCCAATGAATGGAAAATTTTCTTGCTTTCTTGGACGGATCACAATTGTAGAAGAACGTCTGCTTCATTTGTTTTCTTGTTCACGATATTGATGGACTTGGGTTACGAGATTGTGGATCACAGCATTATCTTGCCCAAATTGCATGTTGTTGTTCTCAAGTTCGTATTGTTGCAGAGCTGCCATTGACTAACGGATACAATGTGTTGTGAATAGTTTCTCTATTTTGACAGTTGAAAGATCATGACTTAGAAAACTGGCAGCCTTTATGAAATGAGAAGGAGATGAGGGAGGGGTTCTGATTAATGAATCAATTCCAATTTGCAAACTCTGATTTCCCTCAAGTGTTTCGTAGTGAAAAAGAAGAAGATCATCTTATGGGTTTTATTTGTAGAGTGCAGAGGTGGAAATTGAAGGAGACAACTGTATCTCAACCAAAGCATTAAACCATAATTTTAAAGTTCCATCTTCTTCTTGTTTCAATGTGGATGGGTTTCTGCATCTCAACAAAACCATGAAAAAGGGGGTTTTCCATTTTCCTCTTCTTTTTAGGAAAACGGGTTTTGCAGTTTCCTCTTCTTTTCTGATAGTTACTCTAAAACGGACGAAATAACTGAAGAGAAGGACATGGAGGAGGGGAAATGAAAACCAGTGCCCTGCAGGCCTGCAGATTTGATATTGCATTTTCTGCACTAAAAAACATTGCACATTTCGTCATTTTCAGGGGAAGGGGTGACCGGTTTACCTCTTTAACGGGTTTCCTTCTCATTTAATCTCATCCGCACAATGCATCGGACAGTTGCCGAATAGGCGCGACGCATGTGAATCGGCCTCGTGCAATAAAGCTGCTATTAGTTCACTTGGCTGTAAAAGGACCAATGGTCCTGGTACATACTCTTATGTCCATACATCGCCGGTCCATGATGTAGCATATGATCTAAGGCGAGGGTCTTTGGATGTTATTGATTCTGGCTTCTCCGATCCTGCGGATCCTTTATTGGAGTCGGGGACCATGAGTTTGGAGGGGGGGAGTTCTAGGTTGGAAGCTTTAGAGGAGTCGATGAATCATACGGTTAATGTTAGTCACAAGCTTGGCTTGATTTACCTTGGTCCTACGCCCGAGTTTAGAGACATGATTAGAGCTTCAGAGATTAGGGATGCTATGGTGTCTGGTAATTTGGTGACTTATTTTGATGAATCATCAAAGAAAAAATTGAGGGAGTTGGCTAGACTGAAATCCGAGGTGAATTATGGTGGGGTAGCAGTTGGGGAAGAGTCAAGCATTTGTCCTTCTTGAAGAAAAATGAGTGTGAGGAAATCAGTTAAATTTGTTTCCTTATGCAGATACTATCTTGGAATGTTAATGGATTGGGATCTCTGGCAAAGAGGGCTCATGTTAAAGGGTTAGTTAAAAAGTCAAAACCGGATCTTATCTGTATACAAGAAACAAAATTGGAGGTTATTGATACGACTATGGTAAAAAGTCTTGGTGTTAGTTCGAATTGGGCTTTCTCTTTGGTTGAAGCTATTGGTGCTTCGGGGGGCATTTTCATAGCTTGGGACGAGTCTAGTTGGGTTAGGTCCGAGGAATGGAGGTAGGTTTTCATTATCTATTGTCCTTCGTAGGTTGGTGCGGCTGTGTGTTTGTTTTCTGGGGTATATGGTCCTTCTCTTTGGGCGGATAAGAGATTGTTTTGGGAAGAGCTAAACGGAGTTAGGGATAGGTAGTCCTATCCATGGTGTATAGGGGGTGATTTTAATGAAATTAGGTTTGTTTGTGAAAGGTTAGGATGTCGAAGAGCAAATCAAAACATGGTTGCTTTTGCAAATTCCATTTCAAAGCATAATCTTATTGACCTTCCATTGTCTGGAGCTAGGTTTACTTGGAGCAGAGCTGAAAGTTTTAGTAGGATTGATCGATTCTTATTTGTCCTGGTTGGATGAATTTGGCTCCTGAGGTTCTCCAAAAGGTTCTCGTTCACTCGGTATCTGATCGTTGTCCTCTTCTCTTGGATCCTAGATTGGAGTCCTGGGGACCTCCTCCTTTTAGGTGAGATTGTGTGGCTTCAAATCCCCTACATGGAGGAAAGATTGGGTGATCTGTGGGTAGCACATAAGTGTGAGGGTCCAGCGGATGTGGTTATTGGGCAAAAGTTTAGGCATGTAAAGAAAAAGTTAAAGGAATGGGTAGCTGAAAGAAGGCAAGCTGATTCGAGTATAAAAGTTTGGCTGGAAACTAGAATTGGTGATTTAAATGTGTTGGAAGAATCTGGATTATGGTCTGTAATATGGAGGGAGGAATTGGGTAGGGTTAAAGAAGAGCATAAAGGACTGTTGCTTCATGAGGAGATAACGTGGAGGCAGAAGTTGAGAGTGAGATGGTTAAAGGAGGGGGACAAAAATACGGTATATTTTCATGCCATGGCGAGTGCCAGAAGATGAAAAAACAGGATCGAGTCTTTGGTTGACAATGGAATCAAAGTGTCGGTGAAGGATGAGGTTACTAGAGTGATCCTGGATTTTTATACTTCTCTGTACTTGTCTGAGGGTATCATCAGACCACTTCCAGAAGATTTGGAGTTTAGTGGGCTGAGTATGGCTCAGAGGGTTGCATTAGAGAGACCCTTTGAGGAGGAGGAGGTTGAAAAAAGAGTTTTCTCTATTAGTAAGGATAAGGCCCCTGGTCCTGATGGTTTTTGTTTAGCTTTCTTTCAATCTTGTTGGTCGTATGTAAAAGGGGATATCCTGAAATTTTTTTATGAGTTCTATAATGGGTTGGTATTGGATAAAGGCACTGGAGCTACTTTCATTGCCCTTATCCCTAAGGTTTTTGGTGCCTCTAAAATTTTGGAGTTTCGCCCAATAAGCTTGGTGGGATGCTTATACAAAGTTTTGGCAAAGGTGCTAGCGGATCGGTTAAAGATGGTGCTTCCATTCATTATCTCAGATTGCCAAAGTGCTTTTGTGGCTAATAGGCAGATTCTTGACTGCTCATGAGTTGCGAATGAGGCCATTGACTTTTATCTTAGAAATGGCTTGGGAGGTATTATGTGCAAATAGGATATGGAGAAGGCTTATGATAGGGTGGAATGGATTGCTTAGATTACCTGCTTGGAAGAATGGGGTTTGGAAGTAAATGGAGAGAATGAATGAGGGGCTATGTCTCTTCGGCTTGGTTTTCCATTCTGATTAATGGGTCCCCCTAAAGGATTCTTTAAGTCATCTCAAGGACTTAGGCATGGCGATCCCTTATCCCCATTTCTTTTTGTCATCGTGGCGGAGAGTCTTAGTAGATTGATGAATAAAGGGAGCAAGTTAGGATTATTCAATGGTTTTAAGATTGGAGGCCAGCAGGTAGAAGTGTCTCTTCTTCAATTTGCTGATGATACTCTTCTGTTTTGTGAACCGAAGATGATCCAAGCGATGAATTTAAAATCTTCCCTTAGATGTTATGAGTTGATTACTGGGCAGAGATCCAATTTCCATAAATCCAAATTATATACCCTAAACATTCCGTAGGATGAGGCGCTAGAATTGGCTAAGACTCTAGATTGTCAGCTTGATCAATTGCCTTCCTCATACCTGGGTCTCCTATTGGGGGTTGGATGACCAAACAAATCTTTGTGGGATCCGGTTGTAGAGAGAATTGAAAGGAGGTTGGAAACGTGGAAAATGAATCTTGTTTCTAGAGGAGGAAGGCTTGTGTTGGCCAATATTCCCATATATTTTTTGTCTCTGTTCAAATGCCCGGTCAGTGTTGTATCGCGTATTGAACAAATCCAACGCAAATTTTTATGAGGCAATGAAAGGAAAAAGGGTATTTCTTTGGTTAGTTGGAAGAGTGGGTTCCTACATGTTAAGAATTGTGGTTTGGGTATTAGAAGAGTGAAATAATTTAATCATGCCTTGTTAGGAAAATGATTATGGAGGTTTGGAGAGGAAAATTCTCAGTTGCTGGTTAGGGTAATTGGGAGTAAATATGGGTGCAAGCCGGGGAAGTGGGAATCTGATAACCAATTCAAGAAACAAGGTTTGACCGTTTGGCGTGACATTTTGAAAATGTCATTTGCTTTTCATTTGAGGGTTAGAGTGTATTCGAGGGATCATATTAAATTTTGGAGGAATGTGTGGTGTGCTGATGAGCCTCTTATGACTTTCTTCCCGAATTTATATAGTGTAGCTGTTGAGAAAGAGAGTTTTGTTTCTGAATGCTTTGGTCGAGATGGGGGTAGTTTAGTTTGGTCCCCTAAGTTTAGAAGGAACTTCTCTGGTCAGGAGCTAGAGTCGATTGCCCAATTTCTTAAGCTTTTAGATGGTTGCTACATTAAGAGTAACAATTTGGATAAAAGAGTATGGATTGCGGAATCTTCTAGTTTTTTTTCTGTCAAATCTTTTTATTTCAGGTTGTTGCCTTGCAGTGTATCCTCAATTTCAGCCGTGGTATGGAAATTTCATTGCCCGCCTAGAGTTGGTATATTCGGATGGGCGGTATGTCGTGATCGGATTCAAACGATTAATTTCCTTCGGAAGCGCGGTATGATGCTTGTTGACCATTGCCCCTTATGCTTAAAAGATGGTGAACATGGCTTCAAATATCGGTTTCGGAATGCGTTTCCGTAGGACTGAAACCGAAATTTCGGATTAAATCGAATAATAAAATATTTTATCACGTAGAGAATTTCGGGAAGATAATAAATAATTAAAAAAAAATCGAGATTTTTGGGTGAAATCCCCTCAAATTTCAGAGAAATTTCGGGGTAAGCGAAATTTTGACCGAAATATTTCGGTCCAAATAAACATCGTTCGGGTATGTGTGATTTCAGTTTCGGTGGAATTTCGGATAGCAATCAAGATATCGAGTCATTTCTGTGCACCATTTCTCAGGAAAATAGAGAAATGTCAACCATAATATATTATGGAATAATCCAAAATAGGAAAATAATGATTTCTATTGACCAACCAAATGGTCATTACATGTACTTTGCATCCAACCAAGACCGATCAATATCCGAACGGAACGGATTCTACGAGTAATTCATATTCGATTCATTTGAGTAATGAACAAAACAAAGAGGATGGATTCTTTATAACCATTTTCTCACTAAATCGAAGGTTTTTTTTTTTTTTTTTTTTTTTTTAAAGTAAATATCGTGTACTTTGCATCGTGCCAATAGTTAACCAAGGAAGTAAACCAGAATACATGGGGCCCACATCTAATCACAATTCTATCCTGAGAGAGATTATATGGTGGTCGACCGTGAAGTCCTGTGAAGGTGGTAAGTTAATCATTCCACCCTTGATATTTGATCCAACAGCAGCCTCTTAAAAAGGGTGCTGCTGTTGGATCAAATATCAAGGGTGGTACCGCTTTCACAGTTCTTGACCAGGCACCATATAAAAACTCCCATCTTAATAGGCATGGTGATGAGATTCAAGCATAGAATAAGTAATCATTTAGGTATATAATTATCAGTTGTAAAGAAATATGTACCGGTCCTCCCATGGAAAAACTCCCTATCTTGATAGGCATAGTGGTGAGATTCGTGCAGAAAATAGGTAAACCTTTTAGGAATATAATTATCAGTAGCAAAGAACATGAAGGGTACCCATCATTGCTCCAAATCAGCTGATAAACCAACGACATTAGATTTGTGCATAATGCAAATTTAGTCAAACTAGCTAACTGCTTCGTTTATATTTATTCACATGATTAACATTTCTTGTTCTAATATTATCCAGAAACTTAGGTTCCCTTATAAGCAAAAGAGACTGATAGTTGATTTGGAAGCTGCCATTGACTACAACATAAGCCCCAACAAAGACTACAATAATAGCATCCACTGATAAAAAGGAAATCCATTTACAAGCTTAAAATTTTTGAAACATATTTATCTAGATAGCAAACAGTCTTGCAGCAACTAACACCATTAGAAAGCCTCCCAAAGGGCACAGAAATCCTTCTACCTCACACGGATGCAAATTTGTCAAGCTTAGAAGGTTTTGCTAGTAACAAGCCGGTTGAAGGGCAGGGAACGTATCTGAGGTATCAGCCGATTGTAGAAGGCATGGACGACACCTTCATATTCAACCCCTTTGATAGTTGCATCGCTCAAAGCTTTCCAATTGATATATTCACTGCGAAGCACAAGCAAACATTTGGCGTACTTGACCGGTGTAATCAAATATCTAGAGGGAAAATAGAAAAAGTTCTAACTTACCCGATATTGGTAACGATAAACAGGGAAATGCCAGAATCAGCATGACCATATCCTTTTTGGAGGAGTTCATCTAAGCATATGACAATAAGACCAGCAAAGTAAAGTTGGAGAATTATGAGAATAGCATTGCCGGCTCCAAGTTCACTGACACTACCGTACATCCCACATAGGACATATGCAACTGCCTCGCATATAGCAATCAGGATACCCAGTAACATCCGTGCACCAATTCTGGCAAAAATAGAGAAATATCAACCACATTATATTATTGAATAATCCAAAATAGGGAAATGTGGATTTCTCTGACCATCCAAACAAACATAGTACATGCACAGGCACACATTTCACATGTGTCATTGCCTTACATGCATGGAGAGAGACTCCAAACAACAAAACTAAAACTCTTCTCAAAAATAGCAACACAGTCAAATACACTTTCTTTGCATCCAAAATGCTAAAGGCTTTTGGTTAAAACATATGTACCTTCAGCATTATATGACCGACCAGCAAAAAATAACAAGGCCACAACATGTACATGTTAATTGTAAGGATTCTTTTAGAACGCCAGCTAGCCAGCATGACGTGAACTGCACTGAAAATAAATTAAAAAAAAAGAAGAAGGATACCTCAGTAGTATCCTTTTAAATTCTGGATTACCAGCCAATGGTTAACCAAGGAAGTAAACCAGAACACATGGGGCCCACATCTAATCACAATTCGTAGGCATGGTGATGAGATCCATGCAGAAAATAGGTAACCTTTTAACAATATGATCAGCAGGTCTATAGAAAATATGTACGGTCAAATTAATAACCGATCCATTTAAGGAACCAGTAACTAGTATTTAACTGTCACAAAATGGCCTTACCTAAATATAGTAACCTTCTAATAAAACAATCATCAGCTCTATAGAAATTTGTGTTGGTCAAAGTTACAATGGCTACATTTATATTTATTCCCCTGATTTTCCTCAACCTCTCTTGTCGTACTAGATAACCATCATTGCTCCAAATCGACTGATAAACCAACAGCCTCTGATTTGTACATAATGCTAATTTAGCCAGCCTAACTACCCAGAACCACCCAAGCACACACGCACAACTCTCCCTATGAAAACCCTACTCGATTGTCTAGATACACTTTTCAACCAACCCTCCCTATGAAAACCCTAACCAAACAGGAAACAGAACCCACAAAACTCTCCCTAAAGAAAGATGCAGAAAACCTTCAATGCTTTTTCTTCTTCCCTTTCCCTCGAGCTTTTGATTATTGGGGTGCCAGAGCCTGAGCCGACTCGAGTTGTGGAACAGGCTCGGGTTCTGGAACAGTCTCGTAATATGTCAGCTCGAGAAAGCCAACGATCAACACAGAAGATTACGGCGATGATGCACACCGCAAATACATCATAGTATCCTTATTCTCCCAATTTTCCTCCATTTGAATCGCAATAGTCATCCCAACACAAATAATCATCCCACAGAAAAGATAGAGAATTTGGTCGGGTTGTCTGGATAGGGAGGGTTTAAGGAAATACGGCGTACAAAATACCACGTCAGAGCACATAGGACTATCAGAATAGTTCCAACGAATTTAAAAATTACGATAAACCTTCGGATGATTCTGGGGTACCTTGTGCGAGAAGCACAGTGAAGATTAGGTTTGCGACATCAAAGAAGTGCATTGTGAGAGAAAGACAAGGGCCTCCTAAAATTAGGGAGTTTATAATATTATAAAATATAAATTCAGTTTTTTCGATGATATTTTTACTCTCCTGCATTATGCATTCGCCCCCTTAAATGTAGCCTAGGCATGCAGCCGAGCCGAGGAGTGTTCGGGCTTGGCTCCCTTAGTTTGAGCATCGGATCGTTCGTGACGACCTTAATACTATGGGCTCGAGCTCGGCTCGCCAAAATTCAATCAAGCTCGAGCTCGGCTCGGTCGACTAGAGACGCTTCTCTAGTCCGCCTACCAAAAACACAGTGGACCCACATTATTTAGATGATCCAAAGCATTCATTTGATAGGCCCTATCATAGATAGGGTGTCCAAAAAAAATCAGCTCCATTGGATCATCCTAATATATATATATATATATATATATATATGAGGAAAAGGATTGTGAGCTTGAGCGTTGGAACCTTATGGTGAGCTTGAGCTCTCGAACCAATGAGGCCCACATTGTTAGGATGATCCAAAGCAGTCACTAGAAAGGGCCTTACATAGGTAGGGTGTGTACAAAAAATCAGCTCCATAGGATCATCCCAACCCATCCATTTGTGGAGGTCAAAATGGACAGACCACAAATCTACCCATTTTTGCCCTCCACTTTTGGAGGAGTTAGGATGATTCAATGGAGCTGATTTTTGGTACACACCCTATCTATGATAGGGCCTTGCAAATGAATGGTTTGGATCCTCACAGAAATTGTGGGACCCATGTGAATGGTGCACTCAAGCGCACCATTTGGTTCCAACGCTCAAGCGCACGAACATATTCCTCTATATATATATATATATATATATATATATATATATATATATATATATATAACTTAATGGTATTTGTTTGATATCATGTTCTTGGAATGTGCTTACTAAACGAGCCAAACCCGAGCCCAACCAAGCTTAAGCCTAGCTCGGCTCGGCTCATTAAAAGCTCAACTCAGGCTCGTTCGTTTACTAAACAAGCCGAGATCGATCTTGATTGAATTTTGGCGAGCCGAGCTCGAGCCCATAGTATTAAGCTTGTCACGAACATGAGCTGATGCTCAAACTAAGGGAGCCAAGCCCGAACACCCCTCAGCTCGGCTACTAACAAGGGGACGAACGCGTAATGCAGGAGAGTGAAAATATCATCAAAAAAATTGAATTTATATGTTATAATATTACAAACTCTCTAATCTTAAGAGGCCACTGTCTTCTTCTCTTCTTCTCAATACACAATTCTTTGATGTCGCAAACCTAATCTTCAATATGCTTCTCGCGCAGGTCACCTTAGAATCATCCGAAGATTTATCGTAATCTGTAAATTCGTTGGAACCGTTTTGATGATCCTATGTACTCTGACGTGGTATTTTGTACGCCTTAATTCCTTAAATCCCTCCCCATCCAGACAACCCGACCAAATTCTCTATCTCTTCTGTAGGACGATTATTTGTGTTGGAATGACTATTGCGATTCAAATGGAGGAAAATTGGGAGAACAAGGATTCTATGATGGTATTGCTTGGGTGTGCATCATCGCCGTAATCTTTTGTGCTGATCGTTGGCTTTCTCGAGCTGACATACTACGAGACTGTTCCAGAACCCGAGCCTGTTCCACAACTCGAGCCAGCTCAGGCTCCGGCACCCCAAAAATCAAAAGGTCGAGGGAGAGGGAAGAAGAAGAAGCATTGAAGGTTTTCTACTCTATCTTTCTTTAGGGAGGGTTTTGTGGGTTCTGTTTCCTGTTTGGTTAGGGTTTTCAAAGGGAGGGTTGGTTAGGGTTTTCATAGCAAGGGTTTTGTTTCCTCCTTGGTTAGGGTTTTTCTGGATGAATATAATCATCAGCTGTAAAGAAATGTGTTGTTGATCAAAGTAATAACAGCTACATTTATATTATTCCCTTAATTTTCCTAAGCATTTTCTTCTTGTACTAGATAACCATCATTGCTCCAAATCAGCCGATAAACCAACATTAGATTTCTGCATAATGCAAATTTAGTCAAACTAGCTAATTGCTTCATTTATATTTATTCACATGATTTTTCTTAACATTTCTTGTTCTACTATATCCAAAAACTTAGGTTCTCATATAAGCAAAAGAGACTGATAGTTCATTTGGAAGCTGCCAATGACTACAACATAAGCCCCAACAAAGACAACAATAATAGCATCCACTGATAAAAAGGAAATCCATTTACAAGCTTAAAATTGCTCCAAATCAGCCGATAAACCAACAACATTAGATTTCTGCATAATGCAAATTTAGTCAAACTAGCTAACTGCTTCATTTATATTTATTCACATGATTTTTCTTAACATTTCTTGTTCTACTATATCTAGAAACTTAGGTTCCCTTATAAACAAAAGAGACTAATAGTTGATTTGGAAGCTGCCAATGACTACAACATAAGCCCCAACAAAGACAACAATAATAGCATCCACTGATAAAAAGGAAATCCGTTTACAAGCTTAAAAATTTTGAAACATATTTATCTAGATAGCAAACAGTCTTGCCGCAACTAACACCATTAGAAAGCCTCCCAAAGGGCACAGAAATCCTTCTACCTCACACGGACACAAATTTGTCAAGTTTAGAATGTTTTGCCAGTAAAAAGCCTGCTGAAGGGCAGGGAACTTATCTGAGGTATCAGACGATAGAAGAATGCAAGGACGACACCTTCATATTCAGCCCCTCGCTCAGTGTTGATAGTTGCGGTGCTCAAAGCTTTCCAATTGATATATTCAATGCGAAGCATAAGCAAACATTTGGCGTACTTGACCGTTGTAATCAAATATCTAGAGGGAAAATAGAAAAAGTTCCAACTTACCAGATATTGGTAAGAATAAACAGGAAAATGCCAGAATCAGTAAGACCATATCCTTTTTGAAGGAGTTCATCTAAGCATATGACAATATGACCAGCAAAGCAAAGTTGGAGAATTATGAGAATAGCATTGCCAGCTCCAAGTTCACTGACACTACCGTACATCCCACATAGGACATATGCAACTGCTTCGCATATAGCAATCAGGATACCCAGTAACATCCGTGCAGCAATTCTGGAAAAAATAGAGAAATATCAACCACATTATATTATTGAATAATCCAAAATAGGGAAATGTGGATTTCTGTTGACCATCCAAACAATCATAGTACATGCACAGGCACACATTTCGCACGTGTCATTGCCTGAAATGCATGGAGAGAGACTCCAAAAAACAAAACTAAAACTCTTCTAAAAAATAGCAACAAAGTCAAATACACTTTCTTTGCATCCAAAATGCTAAGGCTTTTGGTTAAAACATATGTACCTTCAGCATTATACGATTGACCAGCAAAAATAAAAAAGCCACAACATGTTAATTGTAAGTATGCTTTTAGAACGCCAGCTAGCCACCAAGACGTGAATTGAACTGAAAATAAATTTAAAAAAAAGGATACCTCAGTAGTATCCTTTTAAATTCTGGATTACCAGCCAATGGTTAACCAAGGAAGTAAACCAGAGGTCCAGAACACATGGGGCCCACATATAATCACAATTCGTACGCATGGTGAAGAGATCCATGCAGAAAATAGGTAACCTTTTAAGAATATGATCAGCAGGTGTATAGAAAATATGTACGGGTCAAATTAATAACCGATCCATTTAAGGAACCAGTAATTAGTATTTAACTGTCACAAAATGCCCTTACCTAAATATAGTAACCTTCTAATAATACAATCATCAGCTCTATAGAAATTTGTGTTGGTCAAAGTTATAACGGCTACATTTATATTTATTCCCCTGATTTTCCTCTACCTTTCTTGTCGTACTAGATAACCATCATTGCCCCAAATCGGCTGATAAACCAACAGCCTCTGATTTGTACATAATGCTAATTTAGCAAGCCTAGCCACCCAGAACCACCCAAGCACCCAAGCAGACACGCACACCCCCGCACCCCCACACATAGTATTTGAAAAGTGTATCTACACAATCGACTAGATAACTTATCTACTCCGTCGGCTTAAAATACGGTGGGCCCACATTGTTTGGATGATCCAAAGCATTCATTTGATAAGTATATATACACACACACACACACACACACACACACATATACGCATGGCTCATTACAATATTAGTATTACTGTCACCCATATGTAAGCATAGTTTATTTTAATAGTCATATGTATGCATTGTTTTGCACCTCATTTTCTCTTTTCTACACAAGTGTACATATACATTTTGATTTACAGTTCTTTTTTTTTTTTTTTTTACTTTTTTCAACCTGAAAGTCTTTTCCCCTTCCCTTGCATATTTTTCCCTTCAAGTTTTTTTTAAAAAAGAGTTCCATTGTTTCATTTTTTTAACTATTAATTTTCCCTTTCCCTTTAAATTTGTAGCATTTTTTTGTTCTTTTAAAAACAATTTCTATTTTTCTCAGTAGCTTTTCCCCTTACTTACATATTTTTTCCTTCTAGGGTTTCACTTCTTCATAAATACTTTAGAAAATCTATAATTCCATCCTTTTAACTCATTTGTTAAGAATCATTTACTTTACTATCTTATGCCGCTAGAATATAAATACTTTTATAAAACATTTACTTTATTCTCTCATGTCATGCATCACGACGTGTCTTACTAGTGTGTGTGTGTGTGTGTGTATATATATATATTATATATATATATAGGAAAACTGCTTCAGCGCTCGAGCCTAAAAAAACCATGTGGGACCACTTTTTTTGGATATAAAACCAGCCCTCCCAATGAAAACCCTAACCAAACAGGAAGCAAAACCCACAAAACTCTCCCTAAAGAAAGATGTAGAAAACCTTCAATGCTTCGTCTTCTTCCCTCTCCCTCGACCTTTTGATTGTTTGGGTGCCGGAGCCTGAGCTAGCTCGAGTTGTGAAACAGGCTCGGGTTCTGGAACAGTCTCGTAATATGTCAGCTTGAGAAAGCCAACGATCAACATAGAAGATTACAGCGATGATGCACACCTCAACCAATACCATCATAGTATCCTTATTCTCCCAATTTTTCTCCATTTGAATCGCAATAGTCATCTCAACACAAATAATCATCTCACATAAGAGATAGAGAATTTGGTAGGGTTGTCTGGATGGGGAGGGTTTAAGGAAAAACGGCGTACAAAATAACACGTAAGAGCACATAGGACCATCAGAACGGTTCCAACAAATTTAAAAATTACGATAAACCGTCGGATGATTCTGGGGTGCCCTGTGCGAGAAGCATTAGGTTTACAACATCAAAGAACTGCATTGTGAGAGGAAGAGAAGAAGACAAGGGCCTCCTAAAATTAGGGAGTTTATAATATTATAAAATATAAATTCAATTTTTTCGATGATATTTTTACGCTCCTGCATTATGCATTTGCCCCGTTGTAAGTAGCCTAGGCCGGCAGCTGAGCCGAGCAGAGGGGTGTTCGAGCTTGGCTCCCTTAGTTTAAGCATCGGCTCGTGTTCGTGACGAGCTTAATACTATGGGCTTGAGCTCGGCTTGCCAAAATTCAATCAAGCTCGAGCTCGGCTCGGTCGACTAGAGAACCTTCTCTAGTCCGCCTACCAAAAACACAGTGGACCCACAATATTTAGATAATCCAAAGCATTCATTTGATAGGCCTTATCATAGATAGGGTGTCCAAAAAAAATCAGCTCTATTGAATCATCCTAATATATTTTATATATATTACTTAATGGTATTTGTTTGATATCATGTTCTTGGAATGTGCTTTCTAAACGAGCCAAACCCGAGCCCAACCAAGCTTGATCCTGGCCCGACTCGGCTCATTAAAAGCTCGGCTCGGGCTCGTTCGTTTACTAAACGAGCCAAGTCGAGCCGAGCTCGATCTTGATTGAATTTTGGCAAGCCGAGCTCGAGCCCATAGTATTAAGCTCGTCACGAACACGAGTCGATGCTCAAACTAAGGGAGCCAAGCCCGAACACCCCTCGGCTCGGCTGCAGCACTAGGCTACTTACAAGAGGACGAACGCGTAATGCAGGAGAGTGAAAATATCATCGAAAAAATTGAATTTATATGTTATAATATTATAAACTCCATAATCTTATGAGGCCCTTGTTTTCTTCTCTTCCTCTCAAAATGCAGTTCTTTGATGTTGCAAACCTAATCTTCACTGTGCTTCTCGCGCAGGCACCCTAGAATCATCCGAAGGTTTATCGTAATTTTTAAATTTGTTGGAAACGTTTTGATGAATTCTATGTGCTTTGACGTGGTATTTTGTACGCCTTAATTCCTTAAATCCATCCCCATCCAGACAACCCGACCAAATTCTCTATCTCTTCTGTGAGACGATTATTTGTGTTGGGATGACTATTGCGATTCACATGGAAGAAAATTGGGAAATGAGGATACTATGATGGTATTGGTTGATGTGTGCATCATCACCGTAATCTTCTGTGTTGATCGTTGACTTTCTCGAGCTGACGTATTACCAGACTGTTCCAGAACCCGAGCTTGTTCCACAACCTGAGCTTGTTCCACAACTCAACCCGAGTCGGCACCCCAAAAATCAAAAGGTCGAGGGAGAAGGAAGAAGAGAAGAATTGGAGGTTTTCTACTCTATCTTTCTTTAGGGAGGGTTTTGTGGGTTCTGTTTCCTGTTTGGTTAGGGTTTTCATAGGAAGGGTTGGTTAGGGTTTTCATAGGGAGGGTTTTGTGGGTTTTGTTTCCTGTTTGGTTAGGGTTTTTTTGGATGAATATAATCATCAGCTGCAAAGAAATGTGTTGTTGCCTTGTTGGTCAAAGTAATAACAGCTACATTTATATTATTCCCATAATTTTCCTTAACATTTTCTTGTTGTACTAGATAACCATCATTGCTCCAAATCAGCAGATAAACCAACAACAATAGATTTCTGCATAATGCAAATTTAGTCAAACTAGCTAACTGCTTCATTTATATTTATTCACATGATTTTTCTTAACATTTCTTGTTCTACTATATCCAGAAACTTAGGTTCCCATATAAGCAAAAGAGACTGATAGTTCATTTGGAAGCTGCCAATGACTACAAAAGCCCCAACAAAGACAATAATAATAGCATCCACTGATAAAAAGGAAATCCATTTACAAGCTTAAAATTGCTCCAAATCAGCCGATAAACCAACAACATTAGATTTCTGCACAATGTAAATTTAGTCAAACTAGCTAACTCCTTCATTTCTATTTATTCACATGATTTTTCTTAACATTTCTTGTTCTACTATATCCAGAAACTTAGGTTCCCTTATTTCTACTACATCCAGAAACTTAGGTTCCCTTATAAGCAAAAGAGACTCATAGTTGATTTGGAAGCTGCCAATGACTACAACATAAGCCCCAACAAAGACAACAATAATAGCATCCACTGATAAAAAGGAAATCCGTTTACAAGATTAAAATTTTTGAAACATATTTATCTAGATAGCAAACAGTCTTGCCGCAACTAACACCATTAGAAAGCCTCCCAAAGGGCACAGAAATCCTTCTAGCTCACACGGACGCAAATTTGTCAAGTCTAGAAGGTTTTGCAAGTAAAAAGCCTGCTGAACGGCAGGGAACTTATATATGAGGTATCAGCCAATCGAAGAAGGCAAGGACGACACCTTCATATTCAGCCCCTCGCTCAGTGTTGATAGTTGCGGTGCTCAAAGCTTTCCAATTGATATATTCACTGCGAAGCACAAGCAAACATTTGGCGTACTTGACCGGTGTAATCAAATATCTAGAGGGAAAATAGAAAAAGTTCCAACTTACCAGATATTGGTAAGAATAAACAGGAAAATGCCAGAATCAGTAAGACCATATCCTTTTTGGAGGAGTTCATCTAAGCATATGACAATAAGACCAGCAAAGCAAAGTTGGAGAATTATGAGAATAGCATTGCCGGCTCCAAGTTCACTGACACTACCGTACATCCCACATAGGACATATGCAACTGCTTCGCATATAGCAATCAGGATACCCAGTAACACCCGTGAAACAATTCTGGAAAAAATAGAGAAATATCATCCACATTATATTATTGAATAATCCAAAATAGGGAAATGTGGATTTCTGTTGACCATCCAAACAATCATAGTACATGCACAGGCACACATTTCGCACGTGGCATTGCCTTACATGCATGGAGAGAGACTCCAAACAACAAAACTAAAACTCTTCTAAAAAATAGCAACAAAGTCAAATACACTTTCTTTGCATCCAAAATGCTAAAGGCTTTTGGTTAAAACAATGTACCTTCAGCATTATACGATTGACCAGCAAAAATAAAAAGGCCACAACATGTTAATTGTAAGTATGCTTTTAGAACGCCAGCAAGACGTGAATTGCACTGAAAATAAATTAAAAAAATAAAGGATACCTCAGTAGTATCCATTTAAATTCTGGATTACCAGCCAATGTTTAACCAAGGAAGTAAACTAGAACACATGGGGGCCACATCTAATCACAATTCGTAGGCATGGTGATGAGATCCATGCAGAAAATAGGTAACCTTTTAATAATATGATCAGCAGGTGTATAGAAAATATGTACGGGTCAAATGAATAACCGATCCATTTAAGGAACCAGTAATTAGTATTTAACTGTCACAAAATGCCCTTACCTAAATATAGTAACCTTCTAACAATACAATCATCAGCTCTATAGAAATTTGTGTTGGTCAAAGTTATAATGGCTACATTTATATTTATTCCCCTGATTTTCCTCAACCTTTCT
Organism: Tasmannia lanceolata; assembly: GCF_043159265.1. Classification (NCBI taxonomy): domain Eukaryota; kingdom Viridiplantae; phylum Streptophyta; class Magnoliopsida; order Canellales; family Winteraceae; genus Tasmannia; species Tasmannia lanceolata. Next base: position 47,837,223 of record NW_027518683.1, on the reverse strand, counting down.
TGTCGTACTAGATAACCATCATTGCTCCAAATCGGCTGATAAACCAACATCCTCTGATTTGTACATAATGCAACCCCCCCCCCGCGCGAAAAAAACACCCCCACACATAGTATTTGAAAAGTGTATCTACACAATCGAGTAGATAATTTACTCCGTCGGCTTAAAATACAGTAGACCCACATTGTTTGGATGATCCAAAGCATGCATTTGATATATATATGAGAATAGTGTTCCTGCGCAGCTGCTCAGATAAAATAGTGTTCCTGCGCAGCTGCGCAGTTGCTTCAAAAACTCATGTGGCCCACATTTTTAGGGTGATCCAAAGCATTCATTTGAAAGGCACTTCCATGGATAGGGTGTGTACCAAAAATCAGCCCTATAGGATCATCCTAACCCAATCAAAGGTGGAGGGGAAAATGGACAGACACTGTTTCTGACCATTTTTTCCCTCCACTGATGGCAGGGTTAGGATGATCCTAAAGGGCTCATTTTTGGTACACACCCTATCCATGGAAGGGCCTTCCAAATGAATGCTTTGGATCACCCCAAAAATGTGGGGCCACATGAGTTTTTGAAGCAGCTGCTCAGATAAGCTATCTGAGCAGCTGCGCAGGAACACCTCTCTCTCTCTCTCTCTCTCTCTCTCTCACTCTCTCTCTATATATATATATATATATATATATATATATTTATATATATATATATATATATTTATATATATATATATATATATATATTTATATATATATAGGCAAATGGTTTTTGGGCTCAACCACTACTCCCTTATATGCGCTAGAGTTTTAAGAAGCCTCCTATTGGCTGTTGTCGTGGGTCCCTCGTGGAAAGAACTTAACGCAAAAAAATTTGAATAGGGTTATATAATCCCCAGACTTCACCCAAATCCTCGAATATCTCCTTCCATGCGAGGGAGAAACCCTAGAAAACCTCATTCATTGCGCGAGAGTAACAGAAGGTGCTCTCTCTTCGAGCTTGCAGGGAAACAGAAAAGGGTTTCATCTCGGGTTCTTATCCTCTTCACCACAGAAGGACAAGCTATGTTCATTTTCTTCGGAAACAGGTGAATCCCTGTTGGTTCGATCCTTCATTTTCTTCGGAAAAGGCGTATTTTTTCTTTGTTCTCTGGGAAGGGAGATCTTTCTTCTTCTTCTCATTTTTTTTTTTTGGTTAGGGTTTCTTCTGGATCGAGATTCCTTTCTTCGCCACACAAAGAAGCTAATGGGTTTCAATTTCTTGATTAGATTTTTCGATTTTGAAGAAAACCAAGTGAGGTTTTATAAGTGGACAAGCTAGGGTTTTGTCGTGTTCTTCGCCACACACAAGCTTGTGTCTGATCTTCAACCCTAGTTCTTGTGAAGGTAATATTTTTAATTAATACTATTTTTGCTCTCTCTCTCTTTTTTTTGTAAAGCAGATACATGGTAATCAAGTTCCACATATTTTCTCAATTAACCTACACATGTAAAGCAGACGGAGAAACAATGGGAGTAAAAGAAGAAAATAGTAAAGAACCACTAGAATAGAATTGAAATTGTAAGCAATACTTCTACAAACAAAAAATAAAGTTTCATATTCAATTTGCAGAACTGAATAGATAAAAAGGCAATGCAATGAGTATATCAGAGGCATCAAATCATAAATATGCAATTCCATTTAGAGCTCCTCCAGTCAGCTACTTCAACAGATATTTTTTTCTATGATTTGTGGACACGAACACGAGTGTCGCGTGTCGAGACAGACACGGAGTGTCGGACACAGTAAGCCCCCAAACTTTAGAAACGGGGACACGGCTAAAATAGAAATATTGTAATCATGATTTGTGGATATGGATTATTGTGTCCAGTTTTGACGTCGATATGAGTTGTCTAAATGAGGTAAACACAATATTCAATAAGAAAACAGAATGTCACACTTGACACGGTAAAAAAACATGTCCACACAGCCACATTAAGTCTAACACTTCCAGCAATACAAGTAAAAGTGTCCAAAGGAGTGTCGACACGTGTGGACACGGGTGGTCGTGTCGGACATGGCAGGACACGTGAGTCGGCAATAAATTCGAAGTGTCGGCCAAATCATTGTATTTTTTTGAAATGGTAGCTACTTCAACAGATATTAGAAATTGATAAAGCAAAGATCTTAAAAACATATCGTAGGGGAAAAACTAGAAGAAAAAAGAGAAACCCCTATCAAAGCCCTAACAAAGAGAAATAGAAACCCTTTTGAAGAAAAACCCTATTTTTTTATTAGGGTTTTTCAAGAAAGTTGCAAAAGGTGGAAAAGAAGAGATCCAAAAGCTTCAAAAACCAACTCCCATGAGAAATCCAAAAAAAAAGAGACCACGAAGAAGAAAGAGGATCTAACCTTTCTTGTAGTGGAAGGAAAAATATGCTTGATGTAGGGCGGGGAGAAATCTGCCTTGGAACCTCGGTGTTGTTTGAAACCGTAGTTTCGTCGAAGGAAGGAGAGGTACGATGCGGAGAAGAGAGTTGTTCTCTTTTGGTACGATTTTTCCTCTCTCTGAAAGCCTTCGACGATGTCTTTCTTACGCTTGAGGGGTCCCACCTACAACAACCAATAGGAAGTGAGTTAGAAACTCTACCGCATATAACGAAATAGCTCGAGCTCAGCAACACTTTCATCATATATATATGTGTGCCTATGAGGAAAATATTTGTGAGCTAGAGCTCATATAAGCAAGACCACACTAACATAAGGGGCCCACATTGTTTGGATGATCCAAAGCCTTCATTTGATAGGCCCTCATATAGATAGGGTGTGCCCAAAAATCAGCTTCATAGGATCATCCTAACCCTTCAATTTGTGGGGGTAAAAAATGGGCTGATTTATAGAGGTTTATACCCGTCCATTTTAACCTCCACAAATGGACGGGTTAGTATGATCCTATAAAGCTGATTTTTTGCGCACACCCTATAAAAGCCTATCAAATGAATGCTTTGGATCATCCAAACAATGTGGGCCCCCTATGTTAGTGAGGCCTAGCTCATATAAGCTTATATGACCTCTAGCTCACAAACATTATATATATATATATATGAGGAAAGTGTTTCTGCTAACGTTAGCGGCTAAGCTTAGCCGCTAACGTTAGCTTAAACATGGTCGGGCCCACATTATTGGGGGGATCCAAAGCATTCATTGGAAGACCCTTTCAAGGATAGGGTGTCCACCAAAAATCATCTCCATTGGATCATCTTAGGGTGTCCATTTGTGGGGTGAAAAAATGAGCAGATTAGTGGACAAACAGTATATGTCCATTTTCACCCCCACAAATGGACATCCAATGAAGCTGATTTTTGGTATACACCCCATCCATGATGGGGCCTTTCAAATGAATGCCTAGGATCACCCCAACAATGTGGCCCCACCCTTGTTTTATGCTAACATTAGCAGCTAAGCTAGCTGCTAACGTTAGCAGAAACACTTTCCTCTCTCTCTCTCTCTCTCTCTCTCTCTCTCTCTCTCTCTCTCTCTCTCTATATATATATATATATATATATATATATATATATATATATATATATATATATATATATATATATATATATAGAGAGAGAGAGAGAGAGAGGTATTGAGCGCACCATTTTTTTGGTGCGCTTAAGTGGTTATAACGCCTCCCATTCGTTTAAATGTTTGGGTCCCACATACAGGAACCAATGGGAGGCGTTATAACCATTCGTTTAAATGTTTGGGTCCCACATACAGGAACCAACGTTTTCCTCATATATATATACAACCAACAACTGCTGCAGATCACCAGGTTAATCCCGCAACCTTAAGAAATATTCAAAATGAAAAGTGTGATTTCATGATGTTCCAAACAGACACAATACCCAACTACGCATAACAACTCACAACATTAGAGCGACGAACTTATCTAAGTTCAACAGTAAATGGATAAAAAGGCACAAGTTATTACAAAATTCAATCTAGTGCACAAATACTTACAAGAGGGCATGGTCGTCACGAACGTTGTTGTCAACTTTAATGATATTAGACCCTGCTAAGAGTTGCATCGCCAGTCTATAGATCACAATAGGGGTGATTCCCAGCTCCAATATAGTCCCACGGTTCGATGTGAGAATAGAACGCACCCAATAAAATGGATCGGCACCCGTTGTGGAGTGTATACCATAAAGGGGAGCTGGCTGAAGACAATAAATATGTAAACAGAGATAACGGTCCAGATAAGCTTCACCCCAATGTCAACCTTGAGGTGACTTCTCGGCAATTCCCCAAAGATGGGCAGAAATGGTCTAACAAGATGCAGAAATCTGAATCCTCCTGGCACTTTTCCTTGACAAAGGTAGACTAGTTTATTCTCATGAAAACCGAGGGTAAGATAATGACAGTTCAGCAGAATCAATGCCCATTGCCAAGTTTGCCTGATTTGACCGAGTACTTCAAGAATCATGGGGTGTAACTGAAATTTAGAATCACGAGTTCAGCAGCATAAGGAATTAGAAGGAGGAGGACTGAACAATTTTGGGCAAATACTAGCAGTTTCAATATCAATATGCGCCATTAAATCAACTTGAAAAGTTGGTTTAGTAGGGAAGATGACACCTGATATGGGATAGGCCATTGATGACTAGTCACACAAAAATCACTTCATTTCCTCCAAGATTTAGCTTACAGACACTTTAAATCCTCAATATCACCATTATCAAAACCCTCATAAATCAATTAAAGTAATTGGGCCTGCTCGAGCCAACGGGGGCTTCCAAATATAAGAAACCAACATAGATAACAGGGGCTAACCGATTGTGCAACCACTAACACTTGATAATGTCAACCCAAAAGAAAACAAAAGGCATTGATATGGGCATTAGTCTATCTTGATATCACACTATTCTCAGCATGTCTCCTACCATTCATGGGTGTCCAAATATCCACACAGAGAGATGAAAGCAAGGAAAAAGATCATTTTAAAACCCAAGCAACAGATACAAGCATCAGACTAAAATTCACTAAGATCACCAAATTAAAAGACCAAATCAGAGAATAGAGATAGAAAAGAACAATAAAAAAAATATTACCTCTTCCGCCTTCTTCTTCTTTTCCAAGCAATCCTATAGTGTTGAATCCATGGACTCCCCTCCCCTTTCGCCGTTGAATGTGCCGAGGCTCGCTGTGATCGGGTCTGCAACAATGGGGAAAAATTCGGCGAAATAGAAGGGTGAATTAGGATCAAATGGGTTATAGAAATGTGTTAGAGGGCTGCAAATTGGAGGAGGTGGGGTAGGGTCTGATAATGGAGTGGTGGTGTTGATTGTGGCTGAGATGGATTTGGGTTTGAATTGATGGAAATGGAAGTGAAAGAGATGAAAGAAATGGAAGGAGTGTGGCTGCTATGGGCGTTTGGGAGAATGGAGGTTGGAGGTAGAAGAAGGTAGCAATGTCGGTGGCGAGGGTGGAATGGCCGAAGATGGGAGACGGATGTGGGTGGCTGAGCCACTCAATTTCTCCCTCTATGATTCTTCACCTATTTCCCTCAGATTTTCCAAACGAGAATGGGGGTTTGAAGCAACAGAAATCATGAATTGAAGGGGGCCTGGATGGAAGTGGTGGTTGGAGAGGTGACTGGGGAGAGATGGAGGAGAGGTGGCTGCCAAGTTCCCTTCTCACCCTCGCTCTTAATGTGTGTTCCAAAAAAAATAAAAAATCAATAGTCCCCCTTTTGAAAAAAATGAGAAGAGCCCTGATGCCCTAATCGGTGGCTTATGTAGCCAAGGTTATAAATTCATACCCCTTTTTTCCCTACGGACAGCCCCTCTCTAGTGTAATCATGAGTACTCTTTTGCACTACAAGAGGGGTGCCCGGGCAACACTAATGGTGAATAAGAAAAGGAATAATATATTTCACCCCTTCTTTCTTGGACAGCCCCCTTGTGTGTAATTAATGCACCATTGGTAGTCCAAGTAAGGGAAATGAGTGAATGTATTATTGCCTCTCCTTAGAAGAAATGATATTGGCACTCCGATGATTTGATATTTACATAGACCATTTATTTTGCTCATCTTGTCTTTTATTAATGGAAAGGCCATTGATGTTAGCACTACAATGTTTTGATAATGGCGCTTCTCTTTCTCTTTTAGTCAATTTTTGCCCATTTTACCTGAAATTTTACACGGACACGCTCGGGAATTGGAATAATCCTTAGGTAGCCTTTCAAACACTAAAAGATAAGATGAGTCAATGAAAATATCAAGGCAGGGTTGTACAATTAATTAAGCCTCAGAACTCGGGGACTCAAATAGGGTACCGACACAAAAAACTCAGGGTTATTTTGTGATATTTTGTAACTTTTAGAAAAATAAGAGAAAAGGATGGGACATCGAAATCGAGGTTTCTAACAGGGTTCTGGGGATCCCTAGGACTCTGCGGAGACTTCAAAATGTTCTGTGAATGGACAATTTTCGGATTTTTCAGGTTCTTTGGCATTCATGCCTCGATTTTTCGAAAATTTTGATATTTGGTCTCGGAATTTTATTCGACTCCGGGGCTTTATTCAATTTTAGGGAAAAGGGTCAGGTCAAAATGTGGTGTTTACAGTAACATATGCACCCAATCCGTAATTTTGCAAAATAGGTTGATCCAAACCGTCCATGTGATAGAACACAACATAAATAGGTTGTGCCTGTAAAATCATTTCCATAGGCTAATCCTAGCCCTCCAATCTATAGAGGTTTCCATAATTGTTGTTCCTCTGAAGGTGCCCGCAATTCGTCAATATTTGTAAAGGTGTCCGGAAGTCGTAATATTATGTAATATATTCACAAAGATCCATAGTATTATGTAACATATGCACCCAATCCGTATTTTTGCAAAGAAAAATCGTCACTATGTTGACTTTGTTCATTTTTTTTTATTACAAAAGCATAAAGGAGGGGGTAGGATTGAAATTATGTGGCTTTAATGGTGCCTTTGTTAAAAAGCATATAGGAGGGGGTATGATTGAAAATATGTGGGTTGAATGGGTGCATTTGTTAAAAAAAGTAAAAAAAAGTGATGTGTAATTCTCTTAGAATTTTGGGAGAAATTCAAATAATTCTCTCATTTTCTCTTTTGCTATATAGTATAACTAGTAAAAAACCCGTGCGATGCACGGGCCGACAAAGAACTGTACGGACCACGTCATAGGTTGATCCAAACCGTCCATGTGATTGAACACAACATAAATAGGTTGTGCCCCAAAAATCATTTCCATAGGCCGATCCTAGCCCTCCAATCGATAGATGTTGCCATAATTCCTCTTATCTTAAATCGGATGGTCAAGATCACCCTATAGTTTTTTAATTAAAAAATCATAAAGGAGGGGGGTGAGATCGAAATTATACTGCTTTAATGGGTGCCTTTGTTAAAAGCATAAAGTAGGGGGTAGGATTGAAATTATAAGATCTAATGGGTGCCTTTGTTAAAAGCATAAAGGGGGGGGGTAGGATTGAAATTATATGAGTTGAATGGGTGCATTTGTTCAAAAAAGTCAAAAAATGTGACGTGTAATTCTCATGTGATTTTCAAAAAATCGAAAAAACTCTCCTCTTTTCATCCCAGCTTATTGTATTAGATAGCAAAAAACCCCGTGCGATGCACGGGCCGACAAAGAATTGTACAGACCACATCATAGGTTGATCTAAACCGTCCATGTGATGGAACACAACATAAATAGGTTGTGCCCGTAAAATAATTTCCAAAGGCTGATCGTAGCCCTCCAATCTATAGAGGTTTCCATAATTGTTGTTCCTCTTAATGTGCCCAGAATTCGTCAATATTTTTACAGGTGTCTTGCATTCGTAATATCATACTTTCCGTAATTTGACCCGCACATAGTGAATAAGGAAAGTAGTTTTTTCGTCATCGTTAGGGGTGCAACTTGGGTCTCAACCCGACCCAACCCGAGAAACCCATATTTTCCAACCCAACCCGATTTCCAACCCGACTGGGTTCAACCCAACCCAACGGGTTGGGTTGGGTCGGGTTGACCCGATTTGATATGGTACCAATTGTTGACCACCTCAACTCAAGCCGGGTTGTCTTGGATTTTGAGAACCAATAGTGAGTCACCAATAATCAGTTTTTAACTCACAATCGGTTCTCAAAATCTAAACTAAACAGGGACTAACAATTAACAAAGGAAAATGTTATCCGCACTACTATCTTTTGATGATCACACTCCTCACTTTATTAAAGTACGGTATGGCCCGCACCATAGGATTGTCCAAACCGTCCATTGTGGACCATGGAGACTATTTCAACATTGAAAAAGAAAAACACATATACAGAACTTCTTCAGATGGAACCCAAATTCGGGTTTCGGGTCGGGTCAGGTTGCCCGACAGCCCGATCCGGCCCGACCCGATTTCCAATTCGGGTTGATTTTTCCCAACCCAACCCAACCCGATTTGCCAAAAAGCTTAACCCGACCCAACCCAAATTCGGGTTGAACCCGACCTGCGTGGGAACATCCAAGTAACAACGATGGTTTCAAATTATATATAGTGCTAATGTCCTCACTACCATATTTTATAATGGCACTACTCACCGTATTTTGATGATCGCACTCCTCACTTTATTAAAATGTACGGTATGGCCCGTACCATAGGATGATCCAAACCGTCCATTAGATGGGCCACTGCCTACATAGGTTGTGCCCCAAAAATAATTTTCATAGGTTGATCCGAACCTTCCGATCTATAGAGGGTTATAAATTGATCCAAACCGTCCATGTGATGGAACACAACATCAATCGGTTGTGCCCGTAAAATCATTTCCATAGGTTGATCCTAGCCCTCCAATCGATGTAGGTTGATCCTAGCCCTCCAATCAATAGAGGTTTCCATGGTTCCTATACCTGTCATGTTTCTTGGATTATTCACAAGCGGGATTCAAGCTCTTATTTTTTGTTCCTCTTCAGGTGCCCGGAATCCGTCAATATTTTGCAAGTGTCCTGCATGAGTAATATAAAGTAGTTCTTTCGTCATTGTCATGTCTTTACCTCTTCTTAGTAGTTTTTTTTCTGTAATTGTCATAGACAGGTACGCTGGGTCGATACTTTTCGTATGTAGATTACAATTTTACCATCAAATAATTTCTCATAGAGATAGATGTTAGATATCAGCAAAGGGGTTAATGGTAAAAGAGTAATGCTGACGTGTAAATCTCAGATAAAAAGAAAAGAAAAGAAATTCCTCTTTTCTCTAGCTATATAGTAGTATATATATATATATACTAGTAAAAAAACCCGTGCGATGCACGAGCTGACAAAGAACTGTACGGACCACATCATTGGTTGATCCAAATCGTGCATGTGATGGAATACAACAGAAATAGGTTGTGCCCGTAAAATCATTTCCATAGGCTGGTCCTAGCCCTCCAATCTATAGAGGTTTCCATAATATGTTGTTCCTCTTAAGGTGCCCAGAATTCATCAATATTTTGAAAGGTGTCCTGAATCCTTAGTATTATGTAATATGTTAACAAAAATCTGTAGTATTATGCAACATATGCACCAAATTCGTAATTTTGTAAAGAAAAAACACCACCATGTTGACTTTGTAGACAAAATGTATAATTAAAAAATTCATAAAGAAGGATAAAATAGGTATTGTGAAGGGGGTAGGATTGAAAATATGGGGCTTTAATTGGGGCCTTTGTTAACAAAAGCAAAAAAAAGTGATGTGTAATTCTATTAGAATTTTGGAAGAAATTAATTAAATTCTCTCATTTTCTCTTCTGCTATATAGTATATAAATATAAATATATATAGGGAAATGTTATCAGCACTACTTTATTTTGATGAGGGCACTCCTCACTTTATTAAAGGTACGGTATCGCCCGCACCATAGGATGATCCAAACCGTCCATTAGATGGGCCACTCCATAGATTGATCCTAAACCTTCGATCTGAATGTTAGAGGGTTGATCATAACACTGTATAGATCGGAGGGTTAGGATCAACCTATGGAAATGATTTTTGGGTCACAATCAAGAATGAAATCAGAAAAACATCGCATGCTAGTAGTGATATGACCCGGCCGATTCTTCTCATGCGGATATCGGATAGTGTTGAAATCCCCCCCGATAATCCATGGCCCAGACGACCAGTGTTGCCGGATATTTGATAATTCGTTCCATAAACCTCGCCTTTCACTAGCCCTAGCAGGACCGTAAACAACAGTTAGCAGCTGTTAGGCCTAAAATCGGTAACAGATATGGCAGTGACGTAAGAGCTGAGCTGGAGGACTCGAGGAGCCGAGGTAAGGGAGCTGAGTAGTTGAGCCCTGTGTAAAGAGCAAACGAGGTCAGAAGACCAACCCGGAGTGTTACTCCGGACAGGCCCTTCGACACTCAAGTCAGTATGAGCAGGAGTGCAGAGCTAGTTTTTAGAGTGGTGGGTAAGAAGTTATTACCCTGTTTATGAGCTTTGGAAGCCCTTTTATAGAGAAAAATTGGGGTAGTTGGGGAATTAATGCTCCAAGACAGGTGTCGACCAGCTATAGGTCCAAGTTCACCTACTCTGTGGCAATTACCAAACTACCCCTGCTGACGCGGGGTCTGCGGTGGGCCCCCCCTCAAGACACATGTCGACAGCTAATAGGCTGATCTGCAGGGGGCCCTCCTCTAGCCACGTGTCGACAGCTAATAGGCTGCTGTTTTTACACCCCGAGTTGCCCCCCAGTTCTCCAAGTTATTACGGTGACTTGGGGAAATGTGGTAGAGTACATCTCTGATTGGCAGTGGTCGAGGCCCGACCTGTGAAGTCCAGAATTTGGAGCAGTCCCGAATCTGGGGCAGTCCGGAAATCGGAGCAGTCCGGAAGTTTGGAGCAGTCCGGAGTTGATAACAGTCCGGAATATGGAGCAGTCCGGAGTTGATAGCAGTCCGGGATTTGGAGCAGTCCGGAGTTGATAGCAGTCCAGAATTTGGAGCAGTCCGGAAATTATCAGTCCGGAATTTGGAGCAGTCCGGAGTTGATAGCAGTCCGGGATTTGGAGCAGTCCAGAATTTGGAGCAGTCCGGAGTTGATAGCAGTCCGGAATTTGGAGCAGTTCGGAAATTATCAGTTCGGAATTTGGAGCAGTCCGGCTCTGGTCGGACTGCTTTTGTCGCGTAGCGAGACGCGTCATATCCGGTCCGGCTTGGGCAGGACTGCTTTCTGTCGTTTAGCGAGACGCGTCATATTCAGTCCTGCTTGGGCCGGACTGCTTTTTGTCGTTTAGCGAGACGCCTCATATCCAGTCCGGCTTGGACCGAACTGCTTTTTGTCGTTTAGCGAGACGCGTCATATCCAGTCCGGCTTGGGCCAGACTGCTTCTTGTCCCCGGACTCAAATTATTTTGAGGGCTACCCTCCACACAAGTACGCGCGTATTTTCACTTATGCCCTTACCCTGAAGTTTGTGCCCATCATTAATGAAAGACACGCGGCACCATTCAAGCGTCCTCGAAATGTGTGCCCTTCATTTAATGCCCCCGCCTCAGAAAAACCTATAAAGAGGAGGTTTTTACCTTTCATATTTCACTTTTTACTTCTCCTCCTCTTCTTTTCTCTGCCAGTTCGGCGAAGGCCAGTTCGGCTCGGGTAGTTTTGTGGTTGTGAACGGCGGTGGATTCGGGAGCTTTCAGTTCGATACCCGGAGGTTTCAGTTCGGATCGGTAATTTTCTTGAGCGCGTCTCATTCGTTTCTTTTCCTGCTTTCATGTCTAGTAGCTCTAGTTCTGAGTCCGGTTCGGGGGAGTCGTCCTCTAGTAGTTCAGGGTCTAGATCGTCGATTAGGACCCAGGACATGCCTACCTGGTCACCCGCCCCGAAAATGGCAAGTCCCGATGTCAGTGTGGATATCATATGTAGTAATGAGGAAGTGGAGGACGAAGTGATTTTGGATTTAAACGCCATTCCGCTTCCGACAGATAGTTACGTCCCACTGGAGGGGAGTGTTGGTAGTGACGCCGGCGAGGCGTCCACAACGTTTATCCCTGGCCGGGCCGTTGAGGTCGTGGCGAGGGCCCGGATGGATGCCAATCCCAAATACAACATACATGCTCTCAACGAGGAGAATCACCTGGATGAGTCCATGATGGTGGTGATTAGGGATAGATACTGTATTCCATCCAGGTTTGGGCTGAGGGAGGCGACAGAGGGAGATAGGGCTTGTAACGAAAGCTCTGACGTTTGCATATACGATGAGTCGTTGAGGGCCGGACTCAGATTTCCTATGCACCCATTCTTCGCCTCGGTGCTTCAATACTACGGGCTGGCTCCGGCTCAGGTAGCGCCGAACTCATGGAGGCTACTGACAGGGTTCGTATACCTCGTTCAGGGCCGGCTTCAGAGGAACTTGTCAGTGCCGTTGTTCCGCGTGTGTGCGCAATTGAAGAGGCACAAGGGCGGGGGTTGGATTTACATTAGCCAGCGCCCGGAGGTGAAAATGATCACTGGCATTCCTTCCTCGATACACTTGTGGAGAAACAGGTTCTTTTATGTCGAGGACAGGGAGTCCAGCGAGCCCTGGCCGGTTCCTTTGAAATGGGGCACCCCGGATACAGTCGCGATGAGTCGCAAGCCGTTTCTCGAGGGTGAAGATGCGAGGACGCTTGCTTTGCTTCGGGAGGTGCTGGACCTCGAGGGACCTACCGATTGTTCGGACTTCCAAGGGAAAGAGGTTCTGGTCGGGTTGGGCCTTAGTACTGCGACCCGGGCACGTACGTGGCTATTCTTGTTTAAAACTTATCTTTCCTCTTTTTCCTTGCTTTTGACTGGTTTCACTTGTGTGTCGATTTTCAGAGATGCAGCAACAGTCTTTGATAGACAAAATGAGGAAGGGGGCATTTGGGAAGACCCAATAGGGCCAGAAAAGGAAGACCGTAGAGATGGCGAGTCCGGCGCCATCCCAGGCCCCGGCACCGTCTGCTAAGGCCAAGACAATGGTTAAGTTGGTGGGCACCCATAGCCGTGGCGTGGAATCTTCCAAGTCTGGAGGGGCATCAGCTGGAGCCCGTCCTCCCGCGGTGAGGACTGGAGACAATGTTTTTCAGCCCAATTGGGCCGTCCAGAAGAACGACACCGGCCTGGGTGAGACCCGGGTGGCTAAGGAGCTCCTTAGTAAAGTCCTCCTTAGTAGTGATAAGCACCAGGTTCTCAACGAACCTCCTGCCGCGGCTGAAGAGGCCATTTTTTCGTCAGCTTACCAGGTGGAATGGCTTTCAAGTGTTTATTTATTTTTGCTATATCCCTCACTTTTTTGTGCTAACGCTGGTCGATCTGCCTGCAGATTTTGTTGTACTATAATGACCTCAATCAGAAGAGTCAGAAGTTTCCGGAGGCGATAACGAAGTCCGAGGAGGAGAACGGCAAGCTGATCCAAGAGGCAAAAGAGCTTCAGAGGACGATTGAAAAGTCGGCTGAGGAAAACAAGTGGCTTAAAGAAGATTTCGCCGCTCAGCTAACTGCGCAGAAGGAGAAAGCGGTGGAAGCCCTCAACGTCCAGAGGGAGAGAGCCCGAGAGAGGCAATAAGTGGCCGTTCAAAGGAAGGAGGACGAACTCGTCGTCCTATCTAGTGAGGCGTACAAAATTGAGTTCTATGACCGCCTTGAGCAGGTTAAGGAATCAAATCCGGGCGTTGACCTGACGGGAATGGTTCTCCCCGACCTGCCGACGATTGGTGGTGATGAGCCGGCCACCATGGCCGCACCCTCTGCTCCAGGGACAGATTTAGCGACGGAGGGTAGCAAGGAGGCTCCTTGATCTCCTCTTCTCTCCTTTTGGCGATTTCTTGATTTCTTTTTGTAATGGCCCCTTGGAGGCCCAACTTTTGTAACAGCCTTTTGAGGCATTATCTTTGTAATGGTCCTTAGAGGCCTTAACTCGTGAATGGAAAGTAAACTCTTATTGTCCACCCCTTTTTCATTTGTCTGTCTCTGGTTTATACTGTTTGACCGTATATTGTGTTGATTTTGCTCCAGACGGGCGTCCTGGGCTTGGGTTGATCCTAGTGGGCTAGGTTTCTCAGGAGCTTTGGTTTTTGCGTCCGGGCTGGTTCCGGACCAGAAGTGGGCTCCCGGTCTTTGCGGAGACGAGCCGTGGCGAACCAAGCGTCGAGTACCCTAGTTTTAGTGAACTGGGTTTACAAGGAGCTTTGGTTTTTGCATCCGGGCTGGTTCCGGACCAGGAGTGGGCTTCCGGTCTTTGCGGAGACGAGCCGTGGCGAACCAAGCGTCGAGTACCCTAGTTTTAGTGAACTGGGTTTCCAAGGAGCTTTGGTTTTTGCATCCGGGCTGGTTCCAGACCAGGAGTGGGCTCCCGGTCTTTGCGGAGACGAGCCGTGGCGAACCGAGCGTCGAGTACCCTAGTTTTAGTGAACCGGGTTTCCAATTTGATGAGTACGAAGAGATTTGCAAACGAGCTTCTTTCATTCACATTCAATATATATTTACAAAGTCATTTTTGCGCCGGGTAGCCCGCTACTGATGGTATTTGCGAAGGTTCTTTGAGTTCCAGGCATGGGGTAATAGCTGTTCCTCGAGTGTTTCCAGTTTATAACTTTTCGGACGCACCACCTCTTTTACTCGGTAAGGGCCCTCCCAGGTTGGGGAGAGTTTTCCGACCTTCTTGGGTTGGGAGATAGCAGCTTTCCTTAAGACCAGATCCCCTACTCGGAATTCTCTGGGGCGTACTTTGGAGTCATGATAGCGGGACACTTTCTGCTTGTAGGCGGCGACTCTTATTCGGGATTCTTCTCTGGCCTCCTCCAACAAGTCGAGATTTGCGCGGAGTCCGTCACCATTGAGCTGTTCATTGAAGTTGTTGACTCTGGGAGAAGGGGTACCTACATCGACCGGTATCACTGCCTCTATTCCAAAGGACAGGTTGAATGGTGATTCACCCGTTGGTGTACGCGAGGTGGTACGATATGCCCATAGGACGTGATAAAGCTCATCTGCCCATCGGCCAGCTTTTTCGTCCAGCCTTTTCTTTATCCCTTGTAGTAGGATTTGGTTTGTCACTTCTGTCTGCCCATTGGTCTGTGGGTGCGCTACTGAGGTGAACCTCTGCTCAATCTTCAAGTCGGAGCAAAACTTCCGAAAATTCCGACAGTCGAACTGTTTACCGTTGTCTGTTATCAAGGCGCGAGGGATCCCGAATCTGCAAACCACTGACTTCCAAAAGAAATTCTGCACGTTCTGCTCTGTGATCTGGGCTAGAGGTTCAGCCTCCACCCATTTGGTAAAATAATCGATGGCCACTACTACGAAGGTGCGCCTTCCGGGGGCCGGCGGAAAGGGGCCCAAGATGTCCATTCCCCATATTGCGAAGGGTAGCGGGCTGAGTTCCCTGAGCTTCATCCCTCAGGTCGAGTAGCTCAATCGGCAATGACTCCGTCGCATTTTTGCCCTTGAGTGCCATTGCATAACACTCCCTAGATTGCGGCTGGTCCCCCCTTACTTCTCCAACGCCGTTTGGCGTAATAAACTTCATCTTCTGGTGATAAGCAGACGCGACAGCGCGGATCAGGTTCTGGCCAGGCCGTCCTAAAATAGCGTTATAGACCGAAGTGGCCCTCACTACTAGGAAGTTGACCATGGCGAAAGCTTGGCAGGGTGACTCTCCGACGAGGACAGGAAGTTCGATTTGTCCCTCAACCTTGATGACCTCTCCAGAGAAACCGAAAAGATCTGAGTTCGCTGGCCTTAAGCGGTCGTCACCTATCATCATTCTTTCGTAGGCGTGGTAGTACAAAATGTCGGCTGAGCTCCCATTGTCTACCAGGATTTTCCTCAACTCCCAGTTTGCGATGAGCATGGTTAGAACCAAGGCGTCGTCGTGCGGTAATATCAGGTTGTCGAGGTCCGCATCCGAGAAGGAGATCTCATTCTCCGTCTTCGTCTTCTTACTGCATGTGTGCACGACATTGACTCGGCGTGCATATGCTTTTCGAGAAGCAGACGAGGTGCCTCCAGCTGTCGGACCACCCATAATTGTGCCAATGACTCCCCTTGGTTGGGAGCGGTGTGCCTCTAGCTGTGGACTGGGCGGCGGAGGAGATTGACCCCGGGCGGGGGGCGGTTGAGACCGCCGAGGGCTCCGGCCCTGGGGACCTTTCTCCTTGGGCTCCCTTCTGTGGGTGTCACTTCAGACATATTTTTTCAAATAGCCCCTGCTGATCAACTGCTCGATCTCCTCCTTCAGCTGCCAGCAGTCGTTCGTGTCGTGGCCGTGGTCCCTGTGGAACCGGCAGTACTTCGACTTGTCTCTCCTGTTTCCCTTAGAGATCATTGGGGTTGACCACTTTATGAACTCTTCTCCGCTGATAGCGGCCAGTATATGTCTTCGGGAGGTGTTGAGAGGGGTGAAGTTCTCCTCCCTTCTTTGGGGGGACTTATCTCTTCTAACAACCTTGTCATCCCTACGCTGTTTAGCAGGGTTCTTGTCTTCAGAGGTTCTCCTCCGATTTGAGTCCAGGGCAGCCAGGGTCTCTTCTACCGATATATATTCCTCCGCCCCAGCCATTAGATTTGCTAGGGAGTGCGGATTCCGGCGGGCCACTGCTCGGCGGAAATCATTAGATCTAGCACGTGTGAGAAGTGCGTTTGTAGCGGCTGAGGGGTCTAGATTTGGCACTTGGAGTGCCTCCCTGTTGAAGCGGCTGACGAAGGCTTTGAGAGGTTCATTATCCTCCTGCCGCAGGGCCATCAGGGATGCTGTGGTTTTTCTTGGCCTGCGGCTGCTCATGAAGTGGCGGACTAGATCTTCCCCGAAGTCGTCGAAGTTGCTGATGGAGTTCGGCCGGATCCTTGAGTACCAGTCCCTTGCCGCACCGGTCAGGGTCGTTGGGAATGCTCGGTAGAAGAAGCCGTGCGACGCACCGTGGAAGAGCGTCATCGTCCTGAACGTCTCCAGGTGGTCCACTGGGTCAGTGGTCCCATCATACTGCGGGACAGTTGGCATTTTAAATCCTCTGGGTGCTGGGGCACCCATGACGTCATCGGTGAATGGCGTTCTGCTTGAGAACGCCCTAGAAACGGGCCGGCTTCGGTCCTTAGCCAGCTCTTCTATCCTGTGATTCATCTCCTCTATTCTCTGCAGCATCGGGTCAGCTCTGCGGTCTGGTGATTTATTTCACTCCACCGATTGGCTGGTCGCGGAGCCGGAGTGGCTTTCCGGACTCCTACGATGGGACCTGAATTCGGCTTGTGGTGCGCGCCCTTTGTGAGTTTGGCGCCTTTGGGCAGAGCGAGACCGCGACCTCCGACGGCGGTGAGGCTCTGTCTGTGCATGCCTGGCTGTGGGATGACGGACTTGTCTGGTGGAGTGATGAGTTCAGTCCTCACCGTGGTGCGATGACTCTCCCCTGTGGATATCTGGCATTTCTTGGACAGGTCGTGGAGCTTCGGGAGGAGGTTGGGGAGGCGCCTGGAGTAGCTGCTGGTACTGACCAACGAGAGTTGTCATTTGCTGAAAGAGAGCTTGAACTTGCTCCGAAGTGGGCATGGGGTTGAGGTGTTCCGAACGATGTTGAATCTGTTCGGCCGTAGCAGAAGCTGCCACCACCAGCGAGGCGATTCGCTCACTCCGAGTCTTGCGGGGCAGCACGGCTCGGGTAGTCCGCGCGGTTGGCACCCGCGCACTCCTGCGCTCTGTCATTTTTGTAAAGTGATTGGAACAGCCTTTAGCTCGGGGTCCCACGGATGGCGCCAATCTGTTAGGCCTAAAATCGGTAACAGATATGGCAGTGACGTAAGAGCTGAGCTGGAGGACTCGAGGAGCCGAGGTGAGGGAGCTGAGTAGCTGAGCCCTGCGTAAAGAGCAAACGAGGTCAGAAGACCAACCCGGAGTGTTACTCCGGACAGGCCCTTCGACACTCAAGTCAGTATGAGCAGGAGTGCAGAGCTAATTTTTAGAGTGGTGGGTAAGAAGTTATTACCCTGTTTATGAGCTTTGGAAGCCCTTTTATAGAGAAAAATTTGGGTAGTTGGGGAGTTAATGCTCCAAGACAGGTGTCGACCAGCTATAGGTCCAAGTTCACCTACTCTGTGGCAATTACCAAACTACCCCTGCTGACGCGGGGTCTGCGGTGGGCCCCCCTCAAGACACGTGTCGACAGCTAATAGGCTGATCTGCAGGGGGCCCTCCTCTAGCCACGTGTCGACAGCTAATAGGCTGCTGTTTTTACACCCCGTCAGCATCCATTTGTAGGAGGAATCCCTCGAAGTGTAAAGAATCGAGATCGAATGGTCATTAATTCAGCACTCGTCCATGTTAAATAAGCTTTCCTTCCATATGACAATTATCCCTCCGGATGTGATATGGGGTTTGGATCCAAATGGCGGACCTGGATAGCGGCATGCATAAAATCTGTAATGTTCTCTTTTCTGATTAATGGATCACCTGAAGGATATTTTGGGTGTACTCGTGGCCTGCGTCAAGGGGACCCCCTGGCACCTTATCTATTCATTATAGTGGCGGAAGCCCTCCACTCCCTTTTAATCAAAGTCGAATCCCGTGGTTACATTCGTGGTATTGCACCGTGTTCTCCATCTGCAACCACCATATCACTTCTCCAGTTCGCCGATGACACCATGCTATTCTTAGAAGATAATGTCGATCACGTGCGTAATGTGAAGCGTATCTTCCGATTGTTTCGAATTGTTCTCCAGTCTTAAAATCAATTTCACAAAGAGTGGTTACTGGTGTTAGCTTGCTCCCTGGAACTCTGGAAAGATACGCTAATATTCTTGCTTGCCCGGCTGCTACATTACCCATCAAATATCTTTGTCTATCGCTGGGATTTGGAATCCCAAAAGCCGCGCAATGAGATCCGGTAATTGAGAGAGTTGAACAGAAGCTAGCATCATGGAAGAAGCGTTACTTTTCATTTGGAAGGTGCATGACCCTTCTCAAAGCTGCTTTAGGAAACATGCCTGTGTATTACATGTCCGTCTTCAAGATTCCTGCCTCTGTAGCCATGAGAATTGAAAAAATGCTGAGAGACTTCCTTTGGGAGGCTAGGGACAATGGGAAGAGGCTCAAACATTTGACTGATTGGAAAAATGTATGTTGCTCCAAAAGGAATGGCGGACTGGGGATTGGTAGATTACGACTTCGCAATAAGGTGCTGCTTGGCAAATGGCTCTGGAGGTTTGGCACGGAGAAAGATGCCTTGTGGCACAATGTTATTGGTGGAAAGTATCGTAGCGGATGGGGCGAATGGATTTGTAATGGCGTCTCCAATCGTGGTGGCTCCGGAGTATGGAAATCCATTTCATCCTCTAGGGATGCTTTTTTGCCTTTGGTATGTTTCAAACCTGGTATTGGCAATTCGGTTCACTTCTGGATGGATGTATGGACCGGTGATTGCACTCTGGCGGAGGCGTATCCAGATTTATTTAGATTGGCTGTGAATCCATCCTCCACAATATTTGAAAATGTTGTTAGAGCCTCGGATGGTAGAAACATTGTATGGGATATTCGTCTTCGACCTCTTGGCAAAACTATCTGCAATGTATTTATCCTCATCGCTTGATGATCGATGGATCTGGACCCTGACTCTCAGGGTCATTTTTCGGTTAAATCTTTCTTCACGAAGCTCAGTGATGATTGTGACCCTCCCTCCCCAATTGCGAAAATCTGGAAATGCATCACACCACCTCGTGTTATTGCCTTCGTGTGGTCACTACTACATAAAGGAATAAACACATGTGACAGATTAAAGTCATGAGGCTTCCATATGGCAAGCTGGTGTATCCATTGCAAAAATAGAGGATGAGAACCTGGATCATCTTTTCCTTCACTGCCAGTTCTCCCATCATATTTGGATGGGCATGATTAAATTTTTTGGGTTTTCATGGGTGCTACAGAGATCTATCTACAACACTATTATTGATTGGTGTGGAGCTTATTTTGGTTGTCTTGGCGAATCTATATGGCAAGCTATCCCATACGTGATTGTATGGCACATATGGAACGAGTGTAATCATCGGATTTTTAGAGAAAAGGAGAGGAGCTGGTACAACGTCATTCTTGATATTAAACTTACTCTCATTAAATGGTGTTCTACCAAAGGTAGTATTCCGTACTCTGCCGGAATGCTCCTCCGGAATTGGCTTGCTGTGATTAAGGAAAAGAGGGCCGTTACCCGGCCATCTCCTATTTGGAAACCACCACCGGAGGGGTGGTTTAAATTTAATTTTGATGGGAGCTCCAAGGGCAATCCGGGAAAGGCAGGCATAAGAGGTGTAATTTGAGACCACAATGGGGTTATTCGTATGACCTTCTCTGGACCAATGGGCATTTGTGATGCGAATGAGGCCGAGGTGTCAGCTCTTCTTTATGGGCTACGGTAGTATGTTGATCATGGTTTTGGACCTCTCATTGTCGAAGGCGACTCGTCCAATACTGTGGATTGGGCTAGGGGGAAGAGCTGTGGGCCTTGGTAGCTTGCGTCTAAAATTGATGAGGCAAGGGACTTAGTGCACACAACCCATCCTGTGCTGACCCATAGACGGCGAACGGCTAATTTTCTTGCTGATGAGTTGGCCAAGCTTGGGGTGGACCGTGATTCTATTCTTGTTGACATTCCTATTGTGTAATTTTTTCTTTTTTCTCCTTATGGGCTTTTGCCTTCAAGCTATTGTATTGGCATTTGCCCTCTGCGGGACGCCTTGTCCTTCTGTACTGTTTTGATTTGAATGCAATTGTCACCTTTTAAAAAAAAAAAAAAAAAGTGCAATTAAAGTTCTTTGACTATTATATAATATTGAATAATGCTAAACTCACAGAAGCCCTTCTGGAAACGGTAGAGAAGGTTAGCATTATATTGGATCCAAGTAAGTTATATGAGTCAATTTATAGGGGCGCTGAAAACGGGAGAAACATATGACGTGGATCCAATAATTCCACCCTTCTCAATGGTTTCCACAAGGGCTCCTGTGAGTTTAGCATCCCTCATATATATATTATAAGGAACCAGATAACTTAATTGGTCCGTCGACCAGAAATACAATTGGGGCCCACATCATGTAGGTGATCCAAACGTTCATTTGATGGGCCTTGACATAGACAGGGTGTGTGCAAAAAATATATCCATAGGACAGATTTATGGAGGTGCAAAAAGGAAAGATTTCATAGCCGTCCATTTCGCTTCTCAACAAATCTATGTCAGGGCCCATCAAATGAATGGTTTGCATCACCCAAACAATGTGGGCCCCCGTGTATTTTTGGTTGATCGACCAGAAACCTTAGCTATAAATTTCGTTTTGTCGAAATGGACGAAACGTTTCGTTTTCGGCCGAAATCTGAAATCTGAAACGAAATGACGAAAATATCGTTTCGTTCCGGATTTCAGTCCATTCCAGAAATTTCAACAGAATCAGAACGAAATGACCGAAATCGGCCGAAATCAGAATGAAAAGTTTCAAACGAAATCGGAACAAAATGACTGAAATTGGCATACCCTATCTATATCAGGGCCCATCAAATGAATGGTTTTCATCACCCAAACAATGTGGGCCACCATGTATTTCTGATATTATAAATGCACTTTGCTAAGGTTTAACCAATGGGGGCACCCTTTCATCCTATTTCTGCAAGGGCTCCCTTCAGTGTATCATTCCTCATTATACAAGTAGTTAATACAAATAGACAAGGGGGCATGCCTGGGTCTAGGGGTGTAAACGAGCCGAGCCGAGCTGAGCTTGGCCAGGCTCAGCTCGGGCTCGGCTCGGGCTCGGCTCGGGCTCGAACCAGGCTCGGCTCGGTCAGGCTCGCGAGCCTTACTGAGCTCAGGTTATATTAAGTTCACACCCCTCATCGTCCCTGGACAGCCCTATCTAGTGTAATTTGACTACTTTTTTTACACTATGGGAGTGGTCCAAGTAACAAATGGGTTCCAAAAATGAAGTGACATATTTTGCCTCCCCCTTTCACTCCCTGGATAACCCTTTTAGTGTATATATTAATATATAATATATATATATTTAAATATATTAAATTCTTAACGAGCCGAGCCGAGCCTGGCCTATATCGGGCTCGGCTCGTTAAGCTTAACGAGCCTGGCAAGCCGGCTCGGCTCGGCTCGTTAAGATTCGAGCCGAGCTTTTTTCAAGCCGAGCTCGAGCGAGCTTCCGAGCCTGAGCCAAAATTGACACCCTTACCTGGGTCTCCAATAAGCTTCCTCGTGCCCATTCCCATTCCAAAGAGAAGAGAACGCCTTCTTTTAGCTGTGATTGTGAAAGGGATATGATATACCCGCCCTCCATTTCTTCCCCATCCACCCTCTACTATATTTATGAATAAAGTCTAAGAGTTGGGACAACATGGAAAGAGAAATCCATACCAAACAGAAGCCAAAGGAAACCAGGATAAGGCATGGAAGGCCTTGCCGCTAAGTCATCCTGCCCTTAGGTGACCCGTGGAAGAAAGGGAGCGAATATATCATTTTCCATCTGAAATCGTTTTTCGAAGGAAATATTACCTAAATTATGTGGGTGGAGTTGGAGGATTAGAAGAGTGAGATTTCTATTTATGACAGAAAAGTTCCATTTAAATTATGGGGGGATGAACTAGCCAATTTCGTGGAAAGCCATTTCTCGGCTGGCTTTTGCATGTGAGAACAACCAACTCAGATGTGCTGGTTGATTTGGTTCGCGCCAAGTGTGAGTTAATGACCAAGCTCTGAACCGAGAGAGGTGGGATCGAATTCTGTCTAAAGTAGGAATTTTGCGCCATGGGCAACGGGTCAGACCTTGGATGATTCTATGAAATAACCAAACACCTAGACCTTTTTTCAGTAGGAGAATTAAGACCATCCATCTGGTGGATGGGCCCACGTCCAAAAACATATCAGTCAGAAGATCAAAATCTCACTGCTTCAGCATAAATTTTCAACAACAACCAGCAATCATGGCATAGGAACCTCATGTTCCCAAAATGCTCTCAACAACCAATTTAACATGTGGAGATTTTACATGCAGTGGGAATGAAGTCCAGTACAATTGAAAATGAGCGGTTAGGATGTTCCTAACCCTCCGATATGTAGAGGGACAGACCATATAACAGCATAAATTGCTCAAGCCGAAGACAAGATTCAAGACCTACGGCAAGGTTAATCTACAGCAAAGTCATCATCCCTTGTATATATTTCCAGACCTGCTTTGAGTAGATAGAGAACAAAAAAGAAGCACCCAGAGAAAGAAGAGGGGGCGGGATCAAACGTAGAACATAATCAGTGTATCTTTGATCAAGTAGCCTTAATAACCACACTAGTATCTGTTAATTTTGCATAAATAGAAGAGCATATCTAAATAATGCAATTATTGTTGAGGTCAAAGACTCTGCATATAAAACTAAATATTTTATGGACATTCATTGTGATTGGATCGTTGTTAGTGATGGTTTCTCCCTTTCCCTTCTCGATCTCTTGATTCTTGGACCCCCCCTTCTTTGGGATGGATAAAGAGTAACATTGATGGAAGCAGCAAAATGGTATCGTTAATTCCATTGAAGTCAGGAAGGCCAGTTTTTGGAGTACTCTTTCAGACGCTAATGGTAATATCATCCTAGCCTTTGAAGTTTGAAGGTCCTTGTGGCAATGTTCAAAAGTTGTGGATCAAAGAGGTGGTCTAAACGTAATTTGATGGCTTAATAATTTGACCCCACAACCATGGATTTTTTTTATTTTTTCAAATGCATCCATGGAAGTTTTAGAGGTTTTTTTTTTAAAAAAAAAAAATGCATGATATCATCTCCAGAGACTTTTTTGAGTTGATTATTTTATATTTTTTTTGAAAATTGACAATCTATTAATCTTGAAATAAATAGGCGGGGGCAAGTTGTCCCTTCCCCATTACAAGAAGAGAATCAAAGATCCAAGGTAAGCCAAAAGCGTATAGGAATTACAAAAAGGATAAAACCAACATTTCATTTCTAAGAACACCGCCTTTGCCAGATTATCTTATCTGCCACCTCATTTGCCGACCGCCTCCGATGCTCAATCTTGGGATCCAGAGCTCTTACTAAATCAAGGATTTCCGCTATTAGATTTTGGAATTTCCACGGGCCATTCGAATGCCCGGATGTCTATGCAACTGCACTAGTCGAGTTGCCCTCCACTATAAGCAGTCACTGATTATTCTCATATGCCCATCGACGACCAAAAAGCAGGGCCCGAACTTCGGCTTCTTTCCCCACCGGACCTGAGAACGACATGATTCAGCCCTCCCATTCCTGACTAACAAAATTATCAGCCCTCCTACCCATTATCAGCTTCTTTATGCGCCGCCCCCCCCCCCCCCCCCCGCCCCGCGGCGGGGGCGCGCCTGTTTTGACTTCAATCTTCGGTCAAAATCTGGGTAAAAAATGGGTCGCAATCAATCTCCTTACTGTGACCAAAATCTGACTGCACAGTTATACTACTTCCAACTGCATTTCACATAATACAAAAATATGTCGTTCAAAAAAAGTGCAGAAGGTCCCAAGAAAGGATAACTATTTGAATTTCAAAAGGGATGATAAGTGATATTCTCTGACAGATGTAAGAAATTCTAAAAGCATAAGTACCACTCCAAATTGAAGTGGTACGCGTACAGCAACTGATTTTCAGTCCGTGACAGCCTACCCAGCAGCTAGCATGTCAAAAACCATTCATACAAGTTATACAAGGGTGACGATCTCGCAAGGTTGAAATTACTGCCGCTTTTGTCTCTTTATTCTTGCAAGGGCACCTAGAGGACTCTTTCCCTCATTGTCTCCGGCATCAGAATCTTTATCATTATCAGTCTCCAATTTCCGTGCCAAATCACCAAAAACAGCAGCAGGAACTTCTTTTTGGGCAATTTCAACTTTTTCATCCTCTGAGTCACTGTCCTCTGGCAACTCAATATCCTCATGATTTGTGGTTACCTTCTTCCCGCCGGCTGTACGGACCACTCCAGGCTGTGACTCCACTCCAGCACTCACAAACCCCACTTTTCTGCCACTATCATTAGCAGCTACAGGAGCCAACTGCCTTTCTAGGGCAGCCATTTCATCCTCAGGGACCCCTGCACGCTTCAGAGTGTCAACAGTTTCCTCAAGATTCAGCTTCTGGTCCTTCTGCATTAAATACTCGGGAAGGATGGAATGCATCTGCCAGTGGAAAAAAATTAGAAAGAAATAGTATGAATAATTCAAATTATGGTAGCTTCACAAAGGAATTGGATAGGAAAGGATCCGCAACTCAAAACCTCAGATTCTGAGGAGGAAGAGGCAAAAGAAAAAGAGAAAAAAAAAAGAAAGAGCAAAAAGAGGAGAATGAACGGATAGATTCTATCTGAACTACTCATTTTCAAATGATATCCACATTGTTCACCAGTTATAGCAGATTAACTGAATTCTATTTCTATTATAGTGTAGTTCCTAACATTGAATAGTTTGTATCCATAGAACATCTGGCGTAACATAGATAATGAATAAATAGGAGTTAATATCATTCCAATTGCCATTACAAAAGTAATTAGTAATTTGGCATTAAAAGATATAGAAGCGAAATGGACCAACCTGGCTATAACTAGTTAAGACACTGCGTTTGATGCGAAGCATTTCTCGGAAGGTATCTTCGTTTCCGTGTTGAACCTCAAAGTCATGCCATTTATTCCAAAAGTCAGAGTCAGAGCGGGGATCTGCAAATTGTGAAGAAAATACATATATAGCACGAGCACGATCAATTTCCCCCAAGCTCTTTTCCAGCTCAGCATATTTCATGCACATGGTTTTCACATCTTTGTCTGGGAGGCCAGATTCAATGGCTTGCTACAAAATGCAACCACAAGAGTAAAGATGAGAAAACCATTCAAAAAAAAGAGTAAAGAAGAGAAACGAACAATCTGGAACACATCACATAAAAAGCATATTAGAATAGTACACTGCATGCATGATCATAGAATTATAAAAAATAACAAAGATCAGAAGGTGGACATTTCTATATTGGTATATCTCTGTCAATTTTCCAATGTGCCTACACAGTAATGACAAGAATATGGCACAAATTTCTTCATGGGGGTGGTGTTGCCACCTGTAAATATAGGCACTGCCATTCGTGTGAGTTTGTTCTATTTAAAATGCTTTTAAATTTAGACATAAAGGACAAATTGGCATGGGTGGAAGTGCCTAAGTTGAAAGATGGCAGTACCAGAACCTCTCATATATTTTCCAACATGTCATGAAATTGAATGACTTCTGGGCTTAAAATAAATCCCAACACTAATGAGTTAACATATCTTGATTAAAAATATAATAAATATTGTATCAGGTGATGCGCAGGATCTTCATGGCTCCAATACAACAAGTAAAGATAGTCCAACAACAAGCATTATCAGTATTTATTGGTATGGATTATTTTTTTTTGAAATGATAGTATATTAAAAGAATCGAGAAGATCCACATAAAAGAATACAAGGAGAAAGAGAGAAAAAATACAAGGAGAAAAAACACAGAAAAAACTAGGGTGGCATAAAATCAAACCACTCCACACTAGATCTAAAAGCTCCCGATTTGGCCAGACCATCTGCTTCACCATTGGCAGATCTTCTTACGTGACTAAAAGAGGCGAGAGAACCCGAAAGTCTATCTAAGATCTCTTCAATCAAGGAGAGGAATCTCCAAGGAGGTGGAGCAGATCCCGAAATCCATTTCACAACATTTGATGAATCTCCTTCTATAATCACTTTGTCCAAAATTCCTTCTTCCAGATGCAAGATTCCGGAAAAAGCCGCTTTAACTTATGCCTCATTAGAATCACAAAGACCACACGGACCTGAATTAGCCCAAATTACCAAACCTTTTTCATCTCTAAAAAGACCACCTCGTCCCCCCATCCCAGGGTTCCCAAAATATGCTCTATCAAAATTAAGTTTTAAGAAACCGGGGGGAGGATTATATGGTATGGATTATATGTTCGCATTTACAGCTCTATAATTGTTGATAAACATCAAATTAAAAAAATGGAAGATGATTGTAAGAAGATAAACAATGGTAATTATTGAGTTTTTATGATTGATTTCCCAGTAAGCATCGATTTCATATGGATTTATTCATAATTCCACGACCGCCAGTTTTTCCAGTAAAATTAATTATTCTTTGTATGGGTATTAAAAATTCTCATCTGGGTTCTGTTATCCCCAAGTCCAATTCTCACAGTGAGTGTATTCTCCCTTATTTATTATTTAACTAAATTCTCTAATTTTAGTATTCTTCTGCGTTTTTCTTTTTTTTTTGAGAAACAAGTCCCTTATTTCAGTGAAAAATAAATCTATCATTGCATTCATCTTTTCGTGTTTTTTCTTTTTTAATTTTATCAAGCATCTTGAGTACTTTATAATTGAGTCTCCCCTTTTTTCAGTTTTTTATGTAAATGTGTTTCATCGACTTTTTGAAATTAAAAATAACAGAAAATAAGGTAGCAGCAATAGAATTTAGGCTAACAAAAATGTTTCACACGTATAAATTTAATTTTTTTTTCACGCATTTTGCACATTGTATCATTGTTCAATAGGAATTAATGTCATCACAAGTTTCCACATTGTTCTTGATATATGAACACATACCCATATTCTTGTAGTGAACTCGTTAGATCAGAATTTCTTTGCATACAAAATGTCAAAGGAATAATGTAACTATTGGAGAATTTTTCTTGATCGAATGATTTAACAATTGGAATGCACTGTTAGATGAAGGTCGATACTGTTGTCGGGACACCTTGTCCTTGGACTGATTTTCTCTTTGTATCTTGCTAGTTTTTCTAAATAAAAGTTACTGTTACCGTTTCTAAAAAAATTGTCAAAGGAGCTAACCTCATATATCTCCCTCGTTCTTGGAACGCCAAAAATTTCAGCAGCACGAGCTATATAAATTTCATACATGTTCAATTTTTCATTTTCTGGTACAGCTTTTGCAGCTTGAGCATAGACTTTCATCGCACGCTTCGCAAGCCCATAATCCTCCTCCAATTTTGCATATTGTAGATATAATGGCTTCACATCTTCCGCAGGTGCCTGATATACATGGAAATTAATAAGTAGAGAAAATAGCATTCAAAAAAATAAAATAAAATAATTAGAGAAAAACCTGATCATCAGTTAGCATTATGATACTTACTGACTAAATGAGAGAAAAACCGCAACAGCAGTCAAAGTGAAAACCCAGTATATTACAAATAATATATATTTAAAAACAATAAAACAGTTTGTTCCAAGGGTGAACAGTTGTGACTTGTGAGAACATTTGTTACCACATATAAAAGTAAGAAATCAGCAGTAAAGGAAAAATAAATCGATTTGGGACAAAATAAATCCAGAAAAACTGGAAAGTTAAAAATTTTAGTAGGATACAGGATACTGTGGGGAGGAATGAGAAAAGGAACTACCACACTGTATTGTCCATTTATGATAGCGACCAGTACAACAATAATTAAGGTAATAGAATAGGCAGAAATTATAATATAGAGAAGAGATGTAACTTATCCCTAGAGTATCCGACACTTACACTGGGACTACTGGTCCCAATGTAATCTTCATAGTTTCAATAAAATTGTCATCTTTCAAAAAAAAAATATAAATAGCATTTACATAATCAAATGTGCAAACACAATTCATCGATTTTTATCAATGTTCAACCATGAAGCTTTTGGCATTTACATGAATTGCAAAACATACTATGCTCAGTGTTGACAAAATAAAGGAAAAAAACCTTTTTATATCATAAATATTGGTGCATTCATTCAACTCATGAATCCAGGAAACAAGCAAAAGAAACTATAAAAAGAGGAACAGAGAGAACAGAGACAAGAAATAGCCATCAATCCTACATCATTAGACTGAAAACAACCACTAGAATACTATAGATCGCACAGAAGAGAGAGGATTCTC
Organism: Tasmannia lanceolata; assembly: GCF_043159265.1. NCBI lineage: Eukaryota > Viridiplantae > Streptophyta > Magnoliopsida > Canellales > Winteraceae > Tasmannia > Tasmannia lanceolata. The sequence goes on along the minus strand of NW_027518683.1, from coordinate 47,808,287 downwards.
CATGGCTCATCTCTGCCCTACACTTTCTCACCACGTTGAGAAAGTAACCCTTCCAAACTGAGTTCCAAGGTGCCTTTGATGATCACCCAAATCATGCTCCATAATGTTTACCAAGGTGATCATCAAATTGACTCCATAGACCTGCCAGTATAGCACCAGATCCCTGTGTCCCTCATGGAAAGCACCATCATCCCCATGAGCCCAGATTGCCCTTACAGCAAGAACCATTTAAACCAATTACAAAACAAAGTACCCTAACCAAACACAAAACAAAATAGAGGTTATGTGGATGGAAACCTCCACAAACCCCTCAAAACTCAAATTATAGAAGATTTTGTCAAATAGTAATTTAATAAACTTCAATCTTTGTAAAGAGAAAATAGTAATTTAATCCACTGCCTCACCAAAAGCACTCAAGACTAGTTTATACAATAGTCTGAATGGGAAAAAAAGGGAACTCTTGCCACAAGATCACCTTCCTCAACTTCTCAGGAAGTATAAATAAATAAATACAAAAAAGGGAACTCTTGCCACGAGATCACCTTCCTCAACTTCTCAGGAAGTATAAATAAATAAATACAAAAAAGGGAACTCTTGCCACGAGATCACCTTCATCTTTTATATATCCTTCTTGTATTGGATCTTGATCCAAGAAAGGTATTGTTCTAAACCAAATCTTCACATTTTTTTTTATCTTTTCCTAAACCCTAGTATGTAGGTTTCTTTTTTTTCATTTTAGATTCTTTCTTGCCCTGCTTTCTTTTAAAAATTTTGCAACTGCCATTCTTGAATTTCCTTCTTCTCTTTGTTTTCTTTACCTTCTTCTAAACCCTATTTTCTTTCTTTCTTCCCTTCTCTCTTTCATCGTCAATTTTGGATGCATCAGAGAGATAACTGGTTGTCATCTTTTATCTATTTTCCTCTGTAACGACCCAATTTCCATGGATCGCTACAAGTAAACACCTGCCAAAATACCCATAATTTTTTTTTTCTTAAACCATATATGAAAATTAAATAGCCATCGCTCTTATTCCATTTCCAAAATGTCTCCTTACAATAACTTTAACATAAAACCAATTTACTCAATTAAGTAAAGTCTCGAACTAGCCAATTTAAAATAAATTCAAAGGTTTGACGAAGGGTATCGTCTTCCTTAATTATTTGCTCCCATCATCCTACGCTCCTAGACATCCTCGTGAGCAAACGCACCCTCATTAGAATTCTCTAATCCTGGGGAGAAAAATAAGGTCAGCAGGATGATAGAAACTGAACCAGTATAAGAATTCAATTTAAAACAACATATCAAGATCCATATATTATAGATAAGACAATTGTAATTTTCCCAAAATAATGGTTTACCAAAATCTTCTACAACTGAATAGAAAAATCAATTAGGGTGAACAAATGTAATAATAACTGAAAGAGAATAGTTCAATAAAAATAGGAACAATTATAATCTGCTACATTCTTATCATAACAATTTCATTTAAACCCAGGACACTCCAGTTCCCACTAGCTTGTTATCCTTGCCGACACGGCCGACTTCGCGTGGACTTATTACGGTAGATCATACCGCCTAGGGACTCTTGGTCTTCGAAGGATTCCGACATCAACTAGGAGTTGCGCGGTTCTCCCAAGTTGTATACCTTTTATTTACAGGGATAACTCAATGGTTTCCCATCACCCTTTCCCATTTCCTCTTTGGATATTTCTTATGTTTCCATACGACTTCCAAGTTATTTCATATGATAAAAACAATTAAACTTATAATTCCTTATTAGAAATCAGATTCCATTTCCAATATGTAATACAAGAGACAAAATTTCATTTATCATAGCATAGTTTAGAAAACCATAAAAATTTAGATACTTCACCATTCTTGTTGCATGAATTGAAAGCCATACGAGCAAAGTTAGCTATCATCTGCCTTAACTTCCGAATGGGGAAGAATGAACGGTTGCTGATTGGTAGTGGAGTGTGATAGTCCTTGAGTCAAGTGATAGAACATAACAGTGTCAATTCTTTTCTTTTTTCTTATGTTTAAGTTTTCAAAAATACGTACAGGTACTACGTTGAGGCCCTATCTTAGGTGAAACCCATGCACATAGACATACCATTGCTGTCTTATCTTTGGACAGGAAGGGGATATACCCGGAGAAGACTCTTGCTGCCCTGTTCTGGGGCGTAAAACTTATGCACAGAAAAGCCTACTACTGCCCTGTTTGAGGGCATGAGCTCACACACAAAAACACGACTGCTGCCCTGTTTGAGGGCATAAAACTCACACACAAAAAAACATCATTGCTGCCCTGTTTGAGGGCATAAAACATGCACACAAAAACACATGACTGCTATCCCGTTTTTAGAATATAAAATACGCATATGAATGACTTAGAACCTGTCCAGTTTTAACACACGAAAACATGCATATATTTGTCTCTAAATCTTTCCAGTTTTGATACATAGAAACACACATATAACGGTCTTGAAATCTGTCCAATTTTAATATATATAGTAAAAGTGTATATAACTGATCTTAAATCTGTCTAGTTTTGATACGTAAAAACACCTATCAACCGTACACAAATCTGGTCCGTTTTGGGACCAAGGAAACACATGTCAACAGGGTACAAATCTGGGTATAAATCTGGACCGTTTTGGGACCTATAGAACATACAATGACAGGGTATAAATCTTGTCCGTTTTGGGACCTATAGAACATACATTAACAGGGTATAAATCTGGACCGTTTTGGGACCTATAGAACATACATTGACAGGGTATAAATCTGGTCCGTTTTGGGACCTCTAGAACATACATTGACAGGGTATAAATCTGGTCCGTTTTGAGACCAAGAAAACACTATAAGACAAGGAAAGAAATAAGGTACTTACTTGGATGGATCAAGGGTATAAAGAGAATCAAGTGTAAAGCTCTTCTTCTTCTTCTTCTTTCTTTCTTCCTCTCTCTCTCACTTGGGCGTCCAGAAATTTGGATGTGGGAGATAACCCAAGTTTCTTATATTCTTCTCTTCTTTGTTGTAGTTTTGGTTGCTTTCCTAAATTTGAATTGCAGGATCCCTTGATTTCTCAATGAGTTGGGCGTCCCACCATTGTTGGGATTTGATTGCTCATATTCCAAAATCACAAGATCTTGTCTTTTAAGAAATCTGCTATAATTTAGAGATTTTGAATTTTACATAAGTAAATCTACCATACCAAAAGAGGCATACAAGATTCCTTTCAAAGTGGATATTAAATCTCCAAAAAGAAAAGAATCTTTCCCTTCCCAACATTCCTAACTTATTTATCATACAATCATTGTTACATACCCTAATTATATATATATATATATATATATATATATATATATATATATATATATATATAATTAGTAGTTTTGCAATGCTATTACTAATTAAAAGCAAAGTATACAAATTCAATGGATTATTGAAAAGATTTTAGGTGGACCCACACCATGTGCACGTTTTCCCATACAAGGAAAAACGTGGGTTTCTTCCCATCACTTTTAATACAAAGAAATTTTCCACGTTTTAAGTGATATTTTCCACGGAATTTATTTTTACAACAAGACTTATTTTCTTCTCTCAATTAGAGAATTTAGTTATAACTTTCAATAGCCATAGATTCTAAGATCTATGGATCCAAGCAAATCAAAGGGAAAAGAGTGATTAAAAACTAAGATCGAGGGTTGATCAACGATGGATCGTTGATCCCCACCCTTGGAAATAGATCCACTGATCCACTGATCCAATGGTTTTGAAAGGAGTTAATCACAGTCATTACATCCTCAAACAGTGTTTATCACATATTTCAAAACCTATTCTTTACTTTATACCTATAGCCCTTTTCTATCTTTTATTCATCAGAATATTTGATGAATATAACAGCTGTTAATTCTTAGTTTTTCCGTCAAACCCGCTGTTATAGATTTATAACAGTTTTCATTTATTGCTGAATTTCTGAATTTCTGAGAACATGGTTCTTTAATCATCAGTTTTTCATTCATTATTGTGCCGTGGACATTGGATTGAACCCTAATCATTATTGGGTGTGGATACTTTCAGATTTATGTTCTAAGAAGCCCTTCTATCAAGAAATAGTTGAAGTTTTGACTAAACCACAGGTTAAGAACTTCAAGACTTAGAGTTTTGTTCAATTTCTTGAGTTCAAAACTTCCAAGTATCATCATTCTTGTTTACTACTATAATTTAATACCTACGCTTTTCACCAGTTACTCCGTTCCTTGACCATGGATACACTCATTCTATAATTCCATTATTCCTTTATAAGATACCCTACATTAAATTGGTATCAGAGCAACCCCTTTGAGTTCTCCTGCAACATTCAATCAATTGTTGGATTAAATACAAGAAAGGTATCAGACATGTGCAACAGTGCATGTCACTAGGTGTTCGATGTTTTTAAACTATTATGGGTGGCTTTCTTGCTTACGTAATGGTTTCTATATGTGTATTTGTGCTTATTCTAGCATTTCCCGAAGTTACATCTTTAATTTCCATTATCTGCATTTGTTTCCGTGATTTTATAGGATTTCCACTGCAACTGAAACGCTTCTGTTTTCGTGGCAACGGAGACTGAAATTTAAAACCTTGTACGCAACTAGACTAAACGTATCTCATTGTGTAGGACACCTAAGCGACTTAAACTAGGAGATGGATCAGCAGGGGGGGGCAAATCTGGTTTATCTAGTTGGCCTCCCATAACAAGGGCATGAAACTGTAAGCCATAAGGAAAAGGCTTAGACCAAGACCACCCAAATGCATAATTAATAAACTTCACCACTACATCTATGAGTAGACTACAAGACTAATCAGACACTGTTTTGGTGGGTACACGACTCTTGCGAATGGAGGCCTAATGGGTCACAGCCAAGAAGATGCATACAATACGTAATGCAAGCATGTATGGATGTACACCATAACCATAGGTGGGTTGGCAGGTGTATCTTAGTCAAAGTTAATGTTTGGACCAATGTGCCCAACCTTCTGGCCACTTAGGTTGCATGAACTCAAGGACTTCTACTCCCCATCTAATTCTATACCTTTTCTCTTTTTCATTAAGCAATAGAAAGTTTATATATCAGTGTTTCCAAACTTGGATGCAGGTTAAAATGCGGTCGAAGAAAATCCTAGTCAACTAGGCACGAGTGCACTACACGGTCGAGTACTCGGCTGACGCAGCTGAGAACTTGGTTGCGCGGTCATAACTCGGGGAAGTCAAAGGAGTTTTGATTGACTCTGTAGGGCAAAATGTAGCATGCGGCAAACGTAGCCAAGGGAAAAGGGAGTCGACTCAGGGGAGTCCACGATGACGTGGGGGAGTTTTAAAACAATGGTATATATTCTTTTAAAAAAAAACTATAATATATATTTACTTGATCAAAATAGAAGAGCAAAACACATTATGGAACAATGTTCTTCTGGACGAAACCAAACTCCATGGATTTTCAAGCCAGTGTGTGACTGATGCCCAGTAAAAGAGTTTTAAGTGCTTGGTGGCTTTCAACGTATAATATGTAGGTCAAGGAAAGAAATATTAAGCTCATAGGAAAATTTTGTTTCTTTTTGAATGATAGAATAAGTGCTTTCTTCTAAAAACTGAAAGAGATAAGCAAGTCGGTCACTGAAAAAAGAAAATAAATGGGAAAAGAGAATATGAAGAATTGGAACAAATATACTATGTATACTTATCACCCTCATCAATGAACGAAAATCTCTCCTAACGACCTAACTTATTGGTCTGAGCCAACTCTTGCTACTGAATTACCCTCTAGAGAAGATTTTCTGGGCACACTCTATCTACTTCAGGGCCCAACAAATGAACGGTTTAGATCACTCAAAAAAACAAATGCCCCCGACTGCTTTCGGGTTGGCTGCACATGCATGTAAGTCGGTATTTTAGATGGTGGATGTTCATGTAAGTCGGTATCGGACTGAATCAGCCCTCACGGCATGATGAAATGAAACTTGGAGATCAGTTACAAGTTCTAAAGATTCTTCAATTGCATCTGCTTATCTCCATAAATACTCTTTCCCTGGTTACATCCACCTAATAACGGTTAATGAACCTTCCCCTATTGTGTAAGGGCCTACGAAGATCGATATGAGTACTCTTATTCATCATTCAGCACCTACACCTTGTTTGAGTCTTTTGCGCCAAGTGTGCCAGAAAAACCAAGCTTACCAAGCCGCCCTGATTATAATGCCTCCTATATCAGCCCGGCCCAAGTTCCAATGCTAGAGCTACGAAAAATCAGTTTTATAGTGTCAGGGAGGAGGAGAGAGCCCAATTTATAATTTTTTCAGGGTGCTCAAGGCTGGATAAATAATAAACTCATAATCATTATAAAGCCACACAAAATGACTCATCAGATGTAGTGCACAAGATGATTCTACTGAATATCACTTCTCCTAAGACTTAATACCCTCATATGAACCACAGTTGTCTGGGAACAATTAATTTTAAAGTTCTAGATAACCAATAAATTACCAGAAAGAAAGTCATAAATTACCAAATGCTAGCATGGATAAAGATTAGAGCTATTGAATACATATTTTTGGGCTTAAATAATGTCTAGAACCATTCTCTTCTTCTGCAGACATAGCCATCAATGGAAAGCAACAAAGCATTAGTTTCTCTGTTGGAGTTTTGAACCAACATTTAGTCCATCTGACATCCCGTCTTCTATATCATTTATTTGTTTAGTAGTAGAAAAATCATTTCATTGGAAGGGATTCTAGATTTATTATCAATCTCATAGCTAACAAATTTTAGATTCTTGATTTATATCTTTCACAAGAATATGCTTAGTTGTCGTACTACTTGAGATATTAGATTACAGTGTTAGCAATTCAATAATGTTAATGAGACACAAAAAAAAACTTCGGAACCTAGACTATCCAAGAAACTGGGATGCCCAATAGAATAGAAAGTATAATAACCATTGATGTCACATATAATTACCATTCCACATGTAATTTATAATTCTGTGAGTGTCACGCATGTTGTTATGTTTATCAGGAGGAAAAAGAATATTTTACCAGCGTATGAGAAATTCCTTAAGAACTATACCTTTTCAACCGCATGTTCAAACAACTCCCTCGCTCTTTCTAATTTTGTCTTTCCATATCTTTTGACAAATTTGGATAAGTATGTCACCCAAATGTCCCTCACATGCGGATATTTGAAGATCTTGACGCCTCTTTCATATACCTTAAACGAGTCCTCAAAGTATTTATGATCCTGTTGAATTCCATAAATAAAAAAAATTGTAGGACATGCATTTGAAAAATTGTGAAGCAAGAAAGAACGAACAGTGGCAGAATATAAACACGAAGATATATACCTCAAGAAGAAACGCATAGTTCATTATAATTTGTGGAGTAGCTATCTTCAAATCAAGAATCCTTTCATAGACTGTGCGAGTGGATTCCAGAGTTCCTAGGCTCTCCTCCAAATCTGCATAAAAGGTCCACAACTTCAACGATTTGTGCAGCTTCATCTGCACCGGCTCATTCCCATCAGCGGCAACTGCATATAATAGAACGAATAAAGATCAGTCGAAAGGATAAACAGAATTCCACCATTTCAAAAAAAAAAAAGGGGATAAACAGAACTCCAAACATAATTGATGTATTTGTGTATGAACGGAATAACCCCAGGCATTTCTTTTCTTTTTTTATGGTAGGTAAGCTGGGATCGAACCTGCGACCTCAGGTTTGAGCTACAAAGCCTCAACCATTGAGCTACAGGCCTAACCCCAGGCATTTTCTGTAAGAGTCAACACATCAAAAGCAGCACAAGACACCATTTCAAAACTTGGCACCCTATAACGTCAATTTGTTTACCAAACTAAGTGCATATTTGACAAAACTGAGACATCATGCCATTGTGAATGAACTTTTTTATTTCTGCTGAACAACAAGGAAAGCAGGATATTCGTGTAAAGTATGAGTCACAGGTTCAGCATAAGTACAAAAGATGCAGGTTTTTTTTTTTTTTTTGGGTTCAAATCTCATTTTTAGGTGATTCAGTATTTCCTTGGTCATGACTTCTGCAGACTTGGCCATCAAGAGTTGATTCACAACATGTCCTGAAATTCAAATATGACCACCATAAAAGGCATTAATCTCACTCAGCCCTTCTTCTAAGCCCAAATCCTTCTCTCCTCACCTCTCCTTGAACCAACAAAATCTACATTAATCCATTCACAATATAAGTCTCCCTCCCTCCCCAACCCCCAAGCCCCAACCTTCCATTTGGTTTGCCCATGGGTGGGCCTTACTGATGAATATGATGGATGCCATTGCGATAGGAATGAAACATGATAGAAGGTTTTTTTCTGAATGGTGATAGACTGAGTTTTTTGCCTTATTTTTTCTCTTTTTTCTTCTTTCCCTTTTATATTTCTCTTAAATGATATATGCCACATGTTAATGAACAAACAAGGAAAAATGGATGACAGGATGTTGGCAGTTTGAAGGTTGCTTTTGGTAAGAATATGGGTGGTAATAATTAGGGGTGCAACTCGGGTTGGGTTCAACCCGAAAAAAAAGGGTCGGGTTGAGTTCGGGCAGTCGGGTTCGGGTTTGAGGGTTTGGGCAACCCGACCTGAGTGAAACCCGACATTTTTTGTCAATTTTTTGACTTTTTTTTTTTTTTTGTAAGCTTCAAAACTTGGGTTGGGTCGGGTTGAACACGGGTCGGGTCAGAAAAAAAGGTTCTTCGAGTAGGGTCGGGTTGGAAATCGGGTCAGGTTGGCCTCGACCCATCCCGACCTGAGTTGCACCCCTAGTAATAATGAAGTACAAGTCATCTTTCTCAAAGAAAAAAAAAAGTATGAGTAGTAAAATCTGATTGTTTTATATTTTCTCTCTTTTCCCCTTTCATGCTTCTCTTTTTCTTTCAATGGATGCATGGGAAATCAGTAATGAGCTAAAGAAGAGAAAGTGGATGTGCAGATGAAGGTGGCTTTATAATGGATGTTGGGATGGCTAATGGTACTGGCCTGGAATGACAATGATCTGATATCCGTCGGTCAATCCACACTTGTGCTCTTTTGGGTGTTTTTACACTTTTATCAGTTTCAGATTCATGTTTTGAGTTTTTTTTTTTTTTTTTTTTTTTTTTTTTTTTTTTTTTTTAACAATAAACAATTCATGCTTTGGATCATATACTTCTCCCCCAATGCCAGTGTCAGTGCTTTCAGATTTAACATGGTACATGATGGTATAAGATAGTAATGATAAAAAATCTCTTTCATGTTTTGGATTTTTTAAACTTTATCTTGCATGTTTTTTTTTTTTTTTTTTTTTTTTTTTTTCGGGGGGGGGAGGGGGTTAAGTTACGAATCCTTTGTTATTTGGTTAGACGTTGGACATGGGTAACACCATTGACATCAATAATGCTATTACTGCTGGATTTCCCCAACAATAACCTTAAAAAGTGAAAGACAGTAAAACAACATATGCAATTTGGGAATATTATGAAAATTGCTTAGGATGGTTATAGTAAAACAAACAGTCAGTGTGCAATTATAGTGGGAAATTGTTTCATCAGCAAGTATTGGTACTAGCATCCTTAGGCGGCACTTGGAGAGAGATGCCAATTGCAAACATCCTTTAATAATAAAGGTGAAAAAACAACAACTTATGTCTTTTGGTGAGTCTAGAGTAGATGGTGAGGATAGGAGTTTGAAATTTTAAATTGGACCAAGAAAAGTGAGGGCTGGAACTTGCTAGGATGGTAAGCATGGATGAATTACCATTTAATGTAGTTGACCACGAAGGTTTCAGAAGGATTGTCAGGCACTGCAAACCTAAGTTCAAGTCCCACTAAAAGAAAGATCGCAAATGAATTTATTAGAAGGTTTCAGAATATTTGTCAGATATTGCCAACCAAGTTCAAGTTTGGGTCACATCACACTATCATCAAAACTCTTGAGGGTGAGAAAGCTATTTAGTTGTGAAAAATAATTGAAGTAGATAAGGGTTAAAGAAGAGGATAGCGAATTTAAAAGATGGGAAAAAGGAGGGGACGAAATCGACCCCTTATCTAATAAAAGAAAGTTGACAGAATAAGTATTTTCTTTCACAAAAAGTGTGGTTGAAATTCGGGAGAAACTGCATAAGTGAACCCTAACCTAGTTAGGAAAAAAACAAATAAAACTCAGACAGAAAAGTTATCTGCCCTGACCAAAGGTTCTATTGAAATCCCCTAGTAAATGCATTAGTTGACATACACAGATGCAAATTTATATAAGAACAACTATGTGAAGAACAATGTGAATAACCATTCACCATTTCAAAAAAAATGTGAATAACCATTCAAAAAAAAAAAAAACTATGTGAAGAAACAAAACTGACATACACAGATGCATATTTATATAATAACAACTATGTGAAGCAGCAAAATAGTAAGGAACAACCACTAAAACAAGCAAAATAATTACGTACCTCTTCGTTTGACCTCAACAGAAGGCTCAGCCGTGGCTCGTCTCAATAGTTCCAAGGCCCCTTTAAAGTTTTTGTGTCGCAGCTCCATCTCAGCCCACTCACAGTGTACAGTAGCCAGATTATCCACGGCTTTGTAATTGACTTGCACGGCCTTGTCAAAAATCACTCTCGCATTCACAACATCATCGTGGTTTTCATACAACTGAGCAAAAGCAACCCACAATGTATGAGGCCTACCAACTGCTTTCATGGGATCCACAGTCCTCACAGCCTCAGCGAAAGTCTTTATTTGCCGCTTGGGATTACCTTCAAAAAGTTTCACTCTCCTGTGCCACTGTTCAACATTATGGGGATTCTGCCGGAGAAGAACGCTATTTGCAAGCTCGGGCCTTCTCTCCATGAGATGATCCAGCCTAGCCAACCTCAAATCAATGTCATTATCATCATTCAGCCAAAACCCACGAAGAATCTTCTTGGCAAACTTGTCCACAGAGAGACTGAAATCCAATCTCCCATCCTCAAGCTCCTCGGCAGGACCCTCATCACCTTGCTCATCATCACTCATACCCATTGTCTCCATCTTTGCGGCGAGGGCACTCTCTTCAAACAGTGCATAACAATCAAAGATGACACTAAAATCTCTAACAGTGACCACTGTAGTGAGCCCCTCCTCAAACACATCCCTTGCCTTCTCGTAAAGACCCCTCCGGACATAATAGTCAGCAAGAGACGTCCACAGACGCCCTACCTCATCGGTGAACTTCCTAATCCCACCGCGAATTATGGCATCCACCTTGAGCCCCGACACCTCATTCGCATACCGGGTGAGCAAATCACAGAGCTCGAGCCAGAGCTGGTGCTTAGTCTTGCCCTTAATGGAATAAAATTGATTATCATTGAGCACTGAAGCCAATCGCTCGGCGGCCTCCTGCCAAAGCTGGGAATCAAGGAGGAAATCGATGAAGTCCTCAATGTGGGCGGGATCGAATTTGAGGTAACGGCGGTAAACTCGGAGCGAGGTCTCCACAGGGACGCCCTTTTGGCTAACAAAGATTAAATAGGGTTCCCAAATCCGTTGGTGCTGCGTGACAGGGAGTGCACGTAGGGCACGATCGAAGGTGTGGCGGGTGCGGGTGAGGAGCTTCTGATCGGTGAGGGATTGAAGGTACATGACCCAGATTCGGGGCATTTTGTGCATTGTGACTAGGGCACGTTCGAAGGTGTTGTTGAGCTTCTCGTAATTAGGGCTATTGATGGGGAAATTTCGGGCAATTTCGAGGCGCTCGCGGAGGTAGGCGTGCCAGAGCTTGTAGCTTCCGGGGAGGGCTTTGACAGAGCGCTCGTAGATAATTACGCGCTTCTTGAAGGGAGAGTTGCTTCGTGCAATCAGATAACGCCACCATAGTTTCAAGCTGAATGGGTTTCGGAGTATTTCCTCTTCGTATTGGTAATCGTCCTCGCTCGGATATAGATCAGCAGAGATGGAAGACAACGACATGAATGGATTTTCTAGGTTTTCGAAGGTACCTCACAAACCCTACCTTGAATTTGGAGGATTTGGGTGACAATCTTCGAGGAAGAAGAAGAAGAAGAAGAGAGAGAGAGAGAGAGAGAGAGAGAGAGAGAGAGAGAGAGAGAGAAACCCTAACTGAGATTCAGAAAGCTCGAAACAAGAGAAAGAGAGAGTGAGAGGAGAAAACCTCAAAACAACAGAGAGAGAGAGAGAGACCTTACCTACTTCAGCAATGGCGAACGAGGAAGAAGCGTCACGCTAGGGTTTCTCCAAAGAAGGTGTCGAGATAGGAAAGGAGGAGGAAAGTCTCCAAAGGTAATATAGGTTTTGGAACGGTGATCGTTCTATGTGATAGAAACGGAATTGGACGCAATATCAAATTTTTTGTTGGGTGGGAGCACTGGTCCCACTGGGAGCACTGGTCCCACCCTGTGGTCCCACCCTAATCTAATGATCTGGACCCTTGATAAGCTTGATGAAAACTATTTCCCTTTTAATGAAAACGGTTTTGTTCAGCATGGGCCCACAGCAATGATGATCTGAGGGTTAGAATCGTCTGATGCTAGTCAATTTTTATGCATGGCCCATGGCCTACAGATAAATCGTTTGAATCCACGAACAAGTGGCCCCACTTGTATTTGGAAAATTTACCCATTAAGGAAGTGATGATATACTTTTTTTTTAACAAAAACACAACAATTTCATTTCATAGTAATTAAAAAAAAAAATCCGTTGGTAAATCAGGAAATGGCAAGGGATGGGCCTCATAACAGGGGAAAAAAAAAAAAAACTATACCCAAATTAGGATTATTGCTATTTTCCAATGAAGATGTTGCGCAAGGTTTAGAGAGATGCATTGCAAATCTAGAGTCTAATTAGAAATTAATTAGGCTACTATATATTAGACACAAATATGACAATGGCACTTGTAATTTTATTTTAAGAAATATAAATGAGGAATGCAGTTGAAACAGGGCATTGTAGAAGTTTTAGGTGGGGCTGATCATACATTTCCCAAAAACCTTTTGTTGGATGATCTGCCTCCCTAATCAATAGATACTCTATGGTTAGGGCCCAATTGGACAGTCCCCCATCCTCCCTTCAATCCGACGTGGTATCCTTATCACACAAAACTATTTCAATAAAAGGAAAAATCTCTGCCAATCCCTAATTTCTCTCTTTCTCTCTCTACACAATTTCATTCCGCAAAGTTGCCCCTGATTTTCCTATCATAATACGACTCCAGCTCTTTTTCCCCCTTTCACTCTCCTCCTCTATACAAGTATCTTTTCCTCTCTAACTACAAATCTTTTTTTTCCATGCAAATCTTATTCTACCCCAGCCCAAACCATAGCCAGCTACAGATAGCCACTCAGGTGCTCAATAGGGAAGAAAGGAAATCAGACAGATGGGGGATAGTGGAACATGCATTTGCTATCATCTTTAGCTCAATCAACTTAATTTCTTGGCTTTTCTTTTCAAATGAAACTATGAGGCCCAAAGCCCTATTTTCTTTCTCTAAGGTCTCTCTCTCTAGGCTTACGAAACTGGAAGGATTTTTCGAAAATGGATTTATCCCATGGTTACGACAAGCAGCCCGTCTTTACACGGCACCCTCCTTTTACGGCACAGTCGAAAAGCCCATTTTTACACGGCATTTCAAACCGGAAGTTAACTTTGAGTAAAAAACATACGCTTCTACCAAAAAACACGTCGTACCCCAAACACTAGCAAAATTAGACTCATTAAATTCTTCTTGATACAAGGAACCCAACGGATTTGACCGCGCACAATTTGGAGTCCAAATGAACAACATATGGTCTTTCAAAGTTCCAAAAAATCTTGAAAAAAAAGTCCAAAAATAGCCCACAAAACGACAACAAATTGCGAAATTCAAGGGCAATTTCATAATTTGTGAAACACCTTGCCTTCCTTTGTAAATAAGGCTATGTTCCCTCTCTTTATCCCACCACTCTGTCTCCAATCCTATCACGGATAAATGAGACAGAGATGAGAGCCCTGGTGCTCCACGGTGTTGGCAAACGGAAGGAATCATAAACCCAGAGTTTTCTTTCCCTTATGTATTGTCTTTTCTGTTTGATTTAGTTATCCTGATTGTGATCAGCTGCGAGATCTTTCGGGACTCATGTTACAGCATACGACTTCAATCCGGATAACGACCCGAACCGCTTCTTTTCTATTCTTTGTAAATCCATTTAATTTACATTTTGAAATTAAGCCCAATCCAATTAAAGGATAAAAAGAGAAGTTTTCTGATTAAATTCTTCAAAAATGCCAAATCAAGTCAAGAGACCGGGTTTACCCGGGCATGAGGGCTGCCTAAAACCTTTCCCGAATGTAACCATAACCCTTACCCAGATATCTGTAAGGACCATGCCTCAACAAACAGAGCAAAATTATGGGTTCTAGGCCCAGAGCAAAAGAACCCCTTTGGTTACTGCTTCTCCAATAAAACTCGAGTATCCATCCATGTTTCATCAGAAGAGCAGACACGGGTCCTAGGCCCTAACCTAGGTGGCGACTCTGAGTTTCTCTTACTTATGAAATCCGGACCATGATCCCGAGTTCATAAGAAACACAGATCAACAAACACTCCCAGAAAACCCGACGCAGTGATTCCCTGCCTCGCACACGCGGGAAAAAACCGGCTCCCACAATATCACATAAGCATACACATGCCAATCAAACCCACAGACCCCTAAATTTAATTTTTTTTCAACCTAAAGCTACTAGGGTTTCAAAAGTTTGTTCTCTTTTTTCGGTTCTCTCCAAAACCCTATATCGTTTCTCTCTCCAACTACTCTTGCGAAAATGGCAGCAGCTAGGGGGAGAGAGGGAGAGAGAGCATACCTTTCGATGGAGGAGGTATGACCACGAGTTGCAAGAGATGAAGTTCGTTTTGGAACCCTTTTTTCAGAGTCGAGATTAGGGTTGAGCAATTTCGTCGAGGATTTGAAGTTTCACCTGTTGTGGGTGAACATGGGTGCGTCCCTTTTCTTTATAGGCCGAGACTTTAAGTTCGCGCAGGTGAGAAAAGTTCGTGACTTTCCGGAAAATTGACTAGGGGCGCATTTGAGAAACCCCGAAAAACGATACGCCCCACTAACGGTGGATTCGACAAATGCTCTAAAGATCACGAAAATCCGCTACGACTAACCCCCTCCAAAAGTTGTTATTGTTCGTGACACACATTGCACTTTAGCTAGATTTTTGGGAAATGACATTTCCCCTCCTTTTCCAGCATTTTAACCCCATTTGCTTGTCTTTTCCTAAAAAAAATTTGTTGATTTGATATGAAAATTATATTTCCACTCCCTTTCCAGCATATCTCCCATCTTTTGCTTGCCTTCTTCTAAAAAATGTGTCTTTTCCTAAAAAACCAAACAACAAACATTTACAGGCAGGGGGTAAAAATGCTGGAAAAGGAACTGAAAAAATGTTCATTTTCCTGAAAAACCAAACAACAAACATTTACAGGCAAAGGACGGTAAAAATGCTAGAAAAGGAGCTAAAATATCATCTCTCTCTCTCTCTCTCTCTCTCTCTCTCTCTCTCTCTCTCTTTCTAAAATGATATTTCTGTTGGGGGCTAAGAACCCACCACCAATAACATCTGCTAATCAACTGCCGGCAAACACACGGAATTACCCAAGATCTTGCACTACAAGATGAAGAAAATCATACCAACAAACAACAACCACCAAAGGGAGTGAATCACAAGCAACAACAAGAAGACAAGAATATACGTGATTTACCACAATGGACTGCTCCACGGACAAGGCAACACTCAATCTACTATTTAGAACAAAATAGTAGAATGTTACCTCCACCGGTAAAAGCCACCGATAAAACTCTTCTCCCCAACCTTCTATATAGCCACAAAATAACCTCCAAGCCTCTACACCGAGTACATGGAAAAACCCTCCTTTGAGAAATAGTTAGAAAAACCTCCAATACAATGCTTGTGCTTTGCTCCTTTGGTAGTTGTGGTTTGTTGGCATGATTTTCTCCATCTTGTAGTGCAAGATCTTGGGTAATTCCGTGTGTTCACCGGCGGTTGATTGGCGGATGTTATTGGTGGTGGGTTCTTAGCTCCCAGCAATTGGTATCAGAGCATTCGAGTTTTGCACGCAAGGTGTTTGTGAAATTGCGTGAGAGAAGCAAGGTTAGAGAAAATGACTAGCCAAACATTTAAGGTGGAACTATATGATGAGAAAGACAGAAGGATTCGATCGTTGATAGTGGGAATGTAAGGGTTCCCTATCTTTTGATTCTCTTTTTTTTAAACTTGATGTAAGAGTTTTCTTTCCTTTGATTCTCTTTTGCTATATTGGATGTAAGTATTTTCTATTCTTTGGAAAAAGTTGACGAAAGTTACAAAAGTTGTTGTTCTCTATTCAGTGTCACTATCCATTCACTATTCAGTCACTATTTAAAGGTCACTATTCAAACACTATTTATGTCACTATTCACTTCAGCTTTTCCTATAAATAGAGGAAGAGAAGAAGAAGAAAAACAGAAAGGAAGAAAGAGAGAGAGAGAGAGAGAGAAGGAGAAAATAGAAAGAAAAAGACTTGGGAAAGCTACTTTTCCCTGTTCATCACCACCAAAGTAAGTCTTTAATATGCATCATAATAGATCGTCTTAAAGTTATTTGTCATGGGTATTACTAATATGGGTCGGTTCTACCACCTATGTTAGATTTTGTTTCCAAAATATTGGGATGAAGCATGCATAAGAGGCGATAACTCGCTATAGATTATGCAAGTTTTATCATTATATTTTAGAAACTTCCGTGAGAAGTTTTTATTCACAATTGAGGTTTAATTTATAAAATTGACTTAGCTAGGTGGATTAATAATGCCTCACGATGCAAACCTTAAAAATATTTGAACGGTGAACTGCTAGCATAGTAGCCGTGAAATAAACTTAAAGGTGAACTGTTAAGCATAGTAGCCATGCAAGATAAACCCTAAATATAAACATATCTCACGAAAATAAGTTTCGATGATACAAATAGAATTATAGCTTTATCAGTTAAATTATTTATCTGAAAGGAATAGGGTCTGAAAGAAAAGATCCCCCTTAGATTCTCATCAGTTGTGGATCTCAGAATGATAGAAACTCTTATGGCAATTGCGAATAAAGAGAATCAAAGAATAGAAAATACTTACATCCAATATAGCAAAAAAGAATCAAAGGGAAGAAAACCCTTACATCAAGTTTAGCAAAAAGAGAATCAAAAGATAGGGAACCCTTACATCAAATAGAGCAAAGAGGGAACCAGAAGATAGGAATCCCTTATAGCAAAAAGAGAATCAAAGGAAAGGAAAACCCCTACCTGAAAATTTTTCGATCACAGGTTTATTTCACGGCTACTATGCTTAGTAGTTCACCTTCAAGTTTATTTCACGGCTACTATGCTAGCAGTTCACCGTTCAAATATTTTTAAGGCTTGCATCGTGAGGCATTATTAATCCACCTGGCTAAGTCAAATTTAAAAATTAAACCTCCATTGTGAATAAAAACTTCTCACGGGAGTTTCTAAAATATAATGATAAGACTTGCATAATCTATAGCGAGTTATCGCCTCTTATGCATGCTTCATCCCAAAATTTTGGAAACAAAATCTAACATAGGTGGTAGAACCGACCCATATTAGTAATACCCATGACAAATAACTTTAAAACGATCTATTATGATGCATATTAAAGACTTACTTTGGTGGTGATGAACATGGAAAAGTAGCTTTCCGAAGCCTTTTTCTTTCTCTTTTCTCCTTCACTCTCTCTCTCTCTCTCTCTCTCTCTCTTCCTTTATGTTTTTCTTCTTCTTCTCTTCCTCTATTTACAGGGAAAGCTGAAGTGAACAGTGACATGAATAGTGTTTGAATAGTGACCTTTGAATAGTGAATGGATAGTGACACTGAATAGGGAACAACAACTTTTGTAACTTTCGTCAACTTTTTCAACTACCGTCTTAAATGCATTTACGAAAATATATAAATAGTAAAGGTATAAATAAATGAATAGTACAGGCTGCTTGAATAGTAACCGAATGATTAATATTATTTAATTATTATTTTCGTCGGTAAAGCGCAACTACTTACTAATGATAGTGGTTGTGGAGTTCACCCGCTTGTGGGACCCGATCCCGCGAGAGGGGTAAGGCGCGAGCCGTCATGCCCTCTCTTGGTCTCTCGTACCCACGCGATTGGCGTGTGCATTTTTACTATTGATTTTAATTCATCTTTTATGTGAACTCGGGATCACTAAGGCAATCCGAATTCCACACAAAAGAGACTGACAGAGTCGCCACCTAGATATGAGATCTAGGACCCGTAATTAACCAGAAATCTAGACTCGTTACCTGGTTACAAGAATGGAAGGTATGGGGATTTATCCACCACATGCACCATTCCTGCCCGATAATCGGTCTTCAATTCCAAAAGTTAACTCTTTTAAATTTATTTTAAATGGCTCATTCAACTCTTTGTTAATGTGCGAACTATGTGACATGCATCATGTGATCTAATTTCAATGTAGATCCTAACTGGGTATCTTAATTTCTTAATTTGTTTGAGTTCAATCTAAGTGAAAGTTCTCCTAAAATTCTAATTTCAAGAAAATCTTACGTATTTTAATTAAGAATTCATAATAAAATAAATATACAAAACCCCACATTTGTTGTGGAGCCGACTCGCGGTTGGTATACCATCAGACATCCAAGCTGCCTACGTACCCAAGCCTCACTGGGATCAGAGTCGACGTAGTTCGGTGCACCTAAGCTAAGCTACTTATGCCTAACTCAACTAAGACACCAACCTAGACTGGATTGACTGTTTCAAAAGTTTTAAGAGAAGTTATTTAATTCAAGTTGAGGATTTTATTATCCTAGGATTTCATCTAAGATGCTATATGATCCTATCTAAATGCAAGTTGTCCCTTAGACTAATGCAGGTTAACCTACATCCTAGGTAACTAGGCTTGTCCTAGGGAAAGTTTGGGTGACTAGTGTAACTAGACCTATGGCACGGTTGCTATCTATAGCAAGCGTCCGTGATGAGGCTGGACTCCTAACTCTAGGACTCCCTAAAACCTAGGACACGACCTGACACAAGTGTTCCTAAATTGGGCTCTAATGGTTCTTATGACGGAAACCATAATCCAACGGTTCCGAAAGACACGAGATAAATCGATTTAAGCTCCTGAAGTTAATTAATTTCAGATTTCAAGGATTTTCGGTTTCTGAACATTTAAGGAATACCAAAGGTTCTACGGTTCACAAATTTCGGCCTAGAATAGCAACCAAGGAAGGGAATCATGCGCTTTTTCCTTGTGCAATTTAATACTTAGGTTATAGCACCTTATTGCCTGGCATATCTCAGGATTTCCGTGGACAGTAACCTCGGAGCCAATAACATGCTATAGCTTAAATATTCAAATTGTCAAAAATCGATTGCAATTGTGATACGATTATGGATACACTGGCCATTTTACCAGAAAAATCTAAAGATCCTAAGATTTCTGTTTCAATGAATTAAGGAGTGAACATGTGACAAAAATTCAAGGTTCTTTAGAAACTTTATGATGATTTTTAATTAATTTCAATTTTTCAATGGAATTTATCAATTTTAAACCGCATGAGTGATTTTACAAGTGAAATTATTGCAAACGACTTCGAAATGAATTAAAATTTCTACAGAAACAAGATGGGGATGTATGTAGCTTACTGGAAGAATTTTAAAGATTTTTACATTAAGCTCCTATTTAATTTTGATTTAACAATAGTAAGACCAGATTATAAAAATAACACAGAAACTACTAGAAATAGAAATCTAAATTTATTAAAATTTCTACAGTAGTAAGATATGAATAAACATATTATGCTGTGAGATTTTCATGAATTTTAAATACTATTTACTATCAATTTCGGATTTTTCAATGTTCAGACTAGATTATGAACTTGCACTACATCCGTCAGGAAACAAGATCCAAATCAATTGAAAATTTTACAGAAGCAAGAAATATAAAATATAATACTACTGTAAAAAGTTTGTGAATTTTAATCGTGAACTGATGTCAGTAAAAAATCTCACAAAATCTGATAGTTTTCAAAGAATGCATCAAATAATATACCAAATAAAATCCAAAAATCTTTAAAAATTCATGGTGGAATGTATGAGCATCATATTAGTTTTCCACGAAATTTCATTAATTTTGAAATCTATTTAGTATATATTTTATTTTTCTTCGTCAAAAAGATATTTTTGAAGAGTTTTCTATTTTTAAAACATGATTTTTGAGAAAATTATGACTCCGGAAAATGTCCTTTAACCTTGTTCGGATGTGATGAACACAAGAAAATTTTAAAATTCCACAAATAAATCATCCTGAGATAGCTATTTTTTCGAATTTTGTAATTTTTCAGCCATTATTTTAAATGAAATTCCATTCTTCACTCAAATTTTTGAAATCCTTTGATCCAATGTCCGATTCGATCCGATGGTTATTTTACTCTATTTAGACAGATCAGTGCATTAAATTTCGAGACGAATCAGAATCGAAACACTCATGCAGATCATGATTTTTAGCACACACATATAATATGGAATTAAATATAATTGAATGCTAAAAATCATGTAAAAAATATATAAAAATGCCAAATAATCCTGGAAAAATCTGAGAATAGTGCACCTACCTGTGGTGGAGATCCTCGCCGAATCCAAGAGCTGAAAAATTTGAAAATCCCGCCGACGCCCGATCCGACCTCCTTTCTTTCTCTTTCTTCTTTCATTTTGTTTCTTTTTCTTTGTTTTCTCACAGTTGAGAGAGAGAGAGAGAGAGAGAGAGACTGAGAGAGTGAGAGAGAGAGAAACTGAGAGAGTGAGAGTGAGAGAGAGAGAGAGAGTGAGAGAGAGAGAGAGAGAGAGAGTGAGAAACTGAGAGAGTGAGAGAGCGAGAAACTGAGAGAGTGAGAGAATGGGAATGATAAAAACAGAGAGAAACTGAGAGAATGATAGAGACAGAGGGGAGTATAGAAAGGAGAGATAGAGGATGGATGAAGGAATACAGAGGGAGAGTATGCGTGGGAAAACAGAGGTATCGGTCAAAAACCGATACTCTGTTTTTTCCTTTGTTTTTTTATTTATTTATCCTTCCTTTCCTGCTGTTGGGGAGAAGATCTAGGGGAGGCTGTTGGGGAGAAGATATATAGGGGAGAAGGATATGGGCTGTGGGGAGTATGGGAGTGAGAGAGAGCAGAGGTAGATGGCTGAGTGAGAGGTAGATAAGAGATCACCGAGAGGGAGAGAGAGGCCGTGAGACACTCTGTTTTTTTGTAAAAAAAAATGAAGATGGTTCGGCTGTGCCTGAGGGGTGAGAGATGAAGGAGATGAGAGGGCTGATAGGGCCTGTAAGAGATGGTTCGGTTATACGAAAAACAAAGAGAGGGAAACAAAGAATTCAATCCTCTATTTTCCTCGCTCTTCCTTTTTTTCTTTTGTTTTGAAATATAGATGGAGGCTGGGGATTATGGGGGTACCTCTTACTCTTTGAGAAACATGAGGAAGATGAAGACCACCACTATTCTCTTTTGTTTTTGAAGAATACAGAACTTTTATCGTTTTTTGCTCCAAAACAGAGTCACCATTTTCCTTTTTATAGAGCTGCTGTTGAGCGGCCAAAAACCGAGCCACTCTCTCCTCTCTTTTTTCTTTTTAATCCTCCTATTCCATCTCTTTCTACCCTGTAATTCCTATCTTTCTTTTTTTTCTTTTAGAAACTCACAGCTTGCTTTCCAAAACCGATGATGAACCACCAATTTTTTAGAATAAATATCACAACCTTGCTTTCTTTAAGAGAATGTGTGACTTGAGCTTGCTAAAAAACCATAACCGACTTACCCTGATAATGCTTCATGAATATCTCTCTTTAGAATCCTTCTGCAATCGGGTCAAAACAAATATTTTAATGACCCTTGATTCTCTATCCAATGGTTGGATGAGAATCCTTCTTCCATATTTGAAAATAATTCCAAAACGGCTGCCAGCAATTCCCATTTTAAAGTAACTTATAATTTGAGAATCAGAATTTGAGCAAAGGAAAGCTCCATTCCTATTTGACTCAATATACACCCCAAGTGGGTCCCACTAAAATCAATCACACTTCCCTAAATCCCCTCCATTGGATGATCCTGAATCGCTTAATTGGATAGGCCGCAATGAGAATGGGTTGGGCCCACAAACTATTTTCATGGGACAATCCGAGCCACTCATTTAATAAACCTTAATATAAATTCGCTGTGTTCCTTGCATAGTTCTCAGGGGTTATCTGGATAGCTCAATTTGATGGATATCTTTATGAATTAGATCGAAGCAGGCTCAAAACTCATTTTTCATTAAAACAATAGGCGGGCCCCCTGTTAATCCAAATCTAAACAGATGTTCAATGCGGGCCCACCGAATGGGTCCAAATTCTCCTCTGGTTTGGATTCTTCTGAATCACCCTTCTCAACACTTAGCGAAAAGAAAAATGCAGAACATTGCAGAAATGATCGGAAAGATTGAGAAAACATAAGAGGCGGACACGGGAATGGGAAACACTGAAAAACGGATAGCGAAACACTAACTTCTTTGTTGATTAAAGCGGAGCAAAATGGGGGTGTGTACACCGCTTAGTCAGTGAGTTAATGAAAGTGGTTGCGGTGTGTCCTTCTGGGAGTGGTTTCCACTAGTGATGGGTCCCGCTGGTGGTGGGTCTTGCTATTTGTGGGTCTCACTGGTTGTAGGACCCGCTTGTAGTGGGGCCCGCTGGTGAATAGTACTTGGTGGGTCCTACTGTGAATAGTAAATATGAATAGTGATGTAAATAGTGTCAATGTATAGTAATTTTGAATAGTGACTATTGGTAGCATATTAAAGACTTACTTTGGTGGTGATGAACAGGAAAAAGTAGCTTTCCCAAGTCTTTTTCTTTCTCTTTTCTCATTCTCTCTCTCTTTCTTCCTTTCTGTTTTTTTTCTTCTTCTCTTCCTCTATTTATAGGGGAAGCTGAAGTGAATAGTGACATGAATAGTGTTTGAATAGTAAATGGATAGTGACACTGAATAGGGAACAACAACTTTCGTAACTTTCGTCAACTTTTTCAACTACTATCGTAAATGCATTTATGAAAATATATAAATAGTAAAGGTATAAATAAATGAATAGTAAAGGCTGCTTGAATAGTAAGCGAATGATTAATATTATTTAATTATTATTTTCGTCGGTAAAGCGCAACTACTCATTAATGATAGTGGTTGTGGAGTTCACCCGCATAGTCAATGAGTTAATGAAAGCGGTTGCACCGTGCCATAAACCTTCCAAGTTTGTGCAAAACCCCATCAAATCAGTGAGGTAGGACCCCAAACTCCACCCTAGGCTAGCTTAGGGTCTCATCTAGGTCCCTGCAAAATTTCGTCAGAATCCGAGCTCATTTGCATGCGAACGAACCTCAGAAAGCATCGTGGTGTAAAACAGAAGAGGGTGAATTTATCCTGAAGGGGGGGGGGGGTGAATGTATCCTGGAGAGGTCGCAGCCTGGGGCAGAAAAGACGTGAATCCGTGGCGCGCCCATCAATTTTTCGCGCAAATCCGCGCGCCCATCAATTTGGAGTGCCAATATCAACTATCAAAAATATCTATAAATACCAAATCAAAGCTCATTTTTGAGATGATTTTTCATTCTTCCCCATTTAGAGAGAGAAAGAGAGCGAGAGAGATTTTTCATTTTTTCCCCAAAATTCCCCAAACCCTAATTCCCATCTCTTTCTCTCCGGTCGATCTCCGGCCTAGCTCCGGTCAAGTTCCGATCATGAGATTTCTATTGTTCTTCTTCTTATTCTCCTTTGAATTTGCTGATTCCTCTGTGTTATCACTTTACAAACCCTAGATTCAAAGTAAGAAACCCTAACTTTCTTTCCTTTTCCCCTTCTGATCATCATCTCCGGTAGCCTCACCGATTGAGAAGAGTATCATCCACTGTTCATCAAAGGCCTCATATAGAAGGAGAAGAAAAAAAAGCTAAATACATTCTTCCAGGTAAGTGAGTTAAATTCTTTCTAAAAAAAAGCGATTTTATTTTTATAGTATGCTTATGAATGTGATTGATTTTGGTGAATTTTATTTATTATCTAGTTTTCTTGTGTCATCGGTGTTTGATCTCTTTAAATAAAAATCTTGAGGAAAGGAATTTAATTCAATCTTGTTCGTTTTTTTTAGTATTTTTTTGTCTTTTCTCAATCTCTGTGATGCTTCTGTAGAATAGATGTTTTTGTTAGAAAATTGTAGTAAAATATGCTGTAGAATTTAGATCCAAGGTGGACGAAGTACGTAGGGCAATGAGATTTGATTGATATGCAATTGATTTTTTTTAGCAGTTGCTTCTGAATCAGGTCTTAAAGTAAGTTCCTTGGAATTTGGATGTTGATTTTATTCTCAGGACATATAGTTAAGAGTGTCAGTTCTTCGATCATGTCTCGATAATTGTTCTCCCTGAGAGATTTCCCTGTGTGTTAAGATATTAATTTTAGTAAAGTGGAAATATACTTCTATTCAGGCATGGTTTTGTTACTTATGTTTATCATACAGAGAAAGATCAAGGGCTAATGTTTACATATGTATTGTGCTGTTATCGAGATCTTCATATTTTGTTTTTATGCTTTGAGTATGAGTTTTCCTATAAGGTGACTGACAGATCCCCTTCAGTTTTCCATTGTTTTGTATGTGTGTGCACCTCCACCGAGACATAGAAAAGAGCCTAGGAACTCGTTTATTTTTTACCTTGCTTTGACTTTGTTTTCAAGGTTCATTTCTTTTAAATAAGAGAGGAAAAGATATGGGAGTGAATTCTAGTTTATGTGTTTAATGGTACTATTAGTTCTTGCAAAGGAGGGCATATAGATTGGACACTTGTCTCACATTGTAGTGATGGGTCATTATACATGTAGCCATGCTTTAATAAATGCCCGATCCCGACTTGGTCCTTCTCCTTATTTGTCCATAAATGCGTCAATTTCTTTTTCCAATTTACTGAACATTAAAAGATGAAATGTTAGAACCTAATAATGCTCACACTATTGTTTGTTTAGCCCAGTCACATTTTGACTATAGTATTACTTATCTGTTCATTTTTGTTGTTGAAGGAATTTGGTAGGATTTGCTTGTTAGGTAAATTTTGTATGTATAGATGACTAACCCCTATATATATATCTTAACATAGTCATGAAATTATGCTAGTCACGAGTATGTGATAGTTCCCCAAATCCGTTGGGTTACTTCCTTTTGATAACAACAGCTCTTGCCCTTGTAGTGTTTACCCCTCACACTCATGATTTGGCAGCCCTTTCATCTTGATAATGATACCCCTCACACACATTTGATATTAACAGCCCCCATGCATTTTTGATATTGGCAGCCCTTTCATCTTGATAATGATACCCCTCACACACATTTGATATTAACAGCCCCCATGCATTTTTTATATTGGCAGCCCTCATTTTGTTGTTTGGAATAGAATAAAGTCCATAGCAGCCCTCCCTTTTGTTGGATGAACATGATGATATCTATAGTGGCATCATCTTATAAATTCTTGCTCAATTCTGTTCTTTTGGTCAAAACTAGATAAAATTTGTTATGTTTTAAGATTCCATGGAGGTTTTAAAAGGGTTAAATTTGTGTAGTTTGCTTATGTGTTCCATTCTATATGAAGTTTAAAGTAATATTTTATAGAAATCATGGTTAAAAGTAAGTGAGGTGAAAGAATAATAGGAAAATTGGAACTTATTAAAAATGTAGGTTCTTTTCTTTCATTTGGAGTTGAATTATTTACCTCTAAATATGAGATTTGGAGCTGAAAGATCCTTGTCCATAAATTGATTTCTTTAGCTTGTCCTAAAACCAACGAAGTGAATAGTCATACCAGTCATGTAGTTGATTTCATGTTACACTTATAGCCCCATTCATTACTGTTGTGAAGAATTTTTTTTTTTATGAAAGCGAGAATTTGAGGTTGATGCAATTGGATGTTGTATTGCTCTGTTTGTACTATAGTATGCGGTTAGTTTTGTGTTTTTTATTTAGGGGAAATTAGCAGCATGATAATATTTTTCAGGAATTGACATAATCCGAATTATTGGTCAATGAAAACTTATATGATTGGCTTATTGGATCAATTTTACAATGTTTATAAAATAAATAACAGTATAAAATCTGTTATATTTGGTTTCCAGAAGATGAATATTTGTATTAGTATGAATACTTGAATGATTGAGCTATCACTAGTTGAACACAGATGATAAGCACTTATTATATCTATATAGTAGTTTATATCCTTATAGGTACTTACCTTGATATGGTAATATCCTATCTCTTCTTTCTCTTTGTGTATAGGCCTTCTTATCTTTTTAGATACCATTGAACCTTTGTCCCTAATCATCGCAGGGGCGATGAAGGAGTCATCCCAAGCCCATAATTAGGGGACTCGCTCAGTCCAAGTGACATTCCCCTCTTTTATTTTTAGACTTGCCCAGTCTTTAGAAACCCTTAGAATTTGTCCTCTCATTGCAAGGGCAATGAAAGAGTCATCTTGAGCCCACCCTTTAAGGAGACAAGCTATGTCTTAGCAGAGAGTTATCTAGAACCCCTTTAGGGAGACAAGCCATGTCTCAGTAGAAAAATCAAACCCCTTTGGAGACATGCTTTGTCTCATTGGTAAGTCAACCCATAGGAGACTATCCAAGTCTCACAAAGTCGCACCCCTAGGAGACTAGCTCAGTCTCATGCTAGAGCATTACCCCCTCATTAGTCGGAGGCTAGCTTAGCCGTTTAAATACATATCTTGATATATCATTGCAGGGGCAGCGATAAGGATACTTGGAGCCCCTCTCAGAGTTTAGGAGACTTGCCTAGTCTCGGTGACACCCTTATTTGTCCTTGTGGGACCCGATCCCGCGAGAGGGGCGTGGTGGCGCGAGAGCCGCCACGCACTATCTCTTGGTCTCTCGTACCCACGCGATTGGCGTGTGCCTTTTATTATTAATTTTAATTCATCTTTTATGTGAACTTGGGATCACTAAGGCAATCCGAATTCCACACAAAAGAGACTGACAGAGTCGCCACCTAGATGTGGGATCTAGGACCTATAATTAACCAGAAATCTAGACTCGCTACCTGGTTACAAGAATGGAAGGTATGGGGATTTATCCACCACATGCACCATTCCTGCCCGATAATCGGTCTTCAATTCCAAAAGTTAACTCTTTTAAATTCATTTTTAATGGCTCATTCAACTCTCTGTTAATGTGCTATCTATGTGACATGCATCCTATGATCTAATTTCAATGTGAATCCTAGATGTGTATCTTGATTTCTTAATTGGTTTGGATTCAATCTAAGTGAAAGTTCTCCTAAAATTCTAATTTCATGGAAAATCCTAAGTGATTTGATTGTTTCAACAGTTTTAAAAGTGATTAGCCCGAGTCCTCAGATGGCCTGGTATTCATCCAAAGAAGCCTACGTATCCCCGCCTCCACGAGAATCAAGGCAACGTAGTTCTTCGCGCCTATTCTATGCTAGGATGCCTAAGACACCTAGACTTCTATCCTAGACTCGATCTAAAAGACCGAACCGGTTATTAAAGTTTCTTGTACGATTATTTAAATTTCAGTGAATTGTGGATTTTATGACACCCTATATGCCCTAACTAAATGCAGATTAGCCCTAAGCTAATGCAGGTGGTTCTTACAACCTATGTGTGACTAGGCTGTATTTCCTAAGGAAAACCAAGGGTGGACTAGCGTATCCTACTCTAGTCATCACTCGGCGATATGGATCGCCGACTGACCGGACGGAGGCGCTCCTATAACTCTAGGACAGACCCCTAACTCTAAAAACAAGCACACAACAAACAAACAATCAAACAACCTATCAAAAGAAAAATCCTAACTCTAAAACTCTCTATCTAGGAGAAACTCCTAACTCTAGAGGAAGATCTTTTGAAAATAAGATTTTAAAGGTTTTTGAAGAAAGTTTTTGATATTATTTACAAAAAAGGTTTGGCTGGACTTGGGATATAAATCCCAAGCTGCACTACGTACCTCGGAAGAGGATCAAGCCAACGTAGTTCGAAAACGAACTCTCAAACTACGCTTCTAAAAGAAACACTCACACTTCAGATTTTTTAAGGTTTTTTTATATTTTCAAATGTTTTTGATATTTTTAAAGTTTTCAAATGTTTTTGAGTTTTAAATTTCTAATGTTTTTGGATTTTAAAGCTTTTCCAATGCTCAGGACCTTTAGATGTTTTCAATCTTAAAGGGAACACGCAAGAACAACCACAAACTAGGGCAAAGCCCTAAATCCAAAAGGGGAAACCCCGAACAAACAACTAACGTCTCAAAGAGACGAACCATAACAAGAAAGATAGCGTCCCAAGAAGAGAGAAAACGATCCAAGATCCCAAGCAAGCAAAGCTCTAATAAGACTGAGTTAGCCTCTAATTAAAGCGAAGTAATCAACAACTCTAAAGGAGAAACTCCTAACTAAAAATATTAAAGAAGGGTACAAATGAGCAAATGAGTCAATGACTCTCTAATAGCGGTGTAAAAACGAGTCAAAGACTCCACTGATAACAACTAAAGGATAGACGAGTCAAAGACTCCCTAAAAGAGATGGAAACACAAGTCAAAGACCCACTGACAACAACATCACACAAACAAATGAGTCAAAGACTTTTATATGAGGCAAAGCATGCCTCCTATGGGTACACCAATTTCGGCCCAGAATGGCATCCAAGGGAGGGAATCGTGCGCTCTTTCCTTGCGCAATTTAATACTTAGGTTATAGCATCTTATTGCCTGGCAGATCTCAGGATTTCCGTGGACAGTAACCTCGGAGCCAATAACATGTTATAGCTTAAATATCTAAATTGTCAAAGATTGGTTGCAATTGGGATACGATTATGGATGCACTGGCCATTTTTCGAGGGAAATCTAAAGACCCTAAGATTTCTGTTTCAATGGATTAATGAGTTAACATGTGACAGAGATTTAAGGTTCTTTAGAAATTTTCAGATGATTTTCAATTAATTTCGGATTTTCAATGGATTTTATCAATTTTAAACATATGAGTGTTTTTACAAGTGAAACTGTAGCAAACGAATTCGAAATGAATCAAAATTTCTACAGCAGTAAGATGGGTATCCATGCAGCTTACGGGATGAATTTTGTGGATTTGTACATTAAGCTCATATTTAATTTTGATTTAACAACAATAAGACCAGATTGCAAAAATAACACAGAAACTACTAGAAATAGAAATCTAAATTCCATGAAATTTCTACATTAGTAAGATATAAGTGAAAATAGCATGCTGTAAGATTTCCATGAATTTAGAAAACTATTTACTATCAGTTTCGGATTTTTTAAATTTCAAACCAGATTATGAATTAACACTACAGCTCATATGAAACAAGATCAAAATCACTTGAAAATTTTACAGAAGCAAGAAGTATAGAATTTAAGACTACTGTAAAAATTTGGAGAATTGTATCTGTGATTTGACATCAGTAACAATTCTCCCAAAATCTGATAATTTTCAAAGAATGTATAAAATAATATACCAAACAAAATCCAACAATTCTCACAAATTCATGGTAGAATGTATCATTATCATATTATTTTCCCACGAAATTTCATTATTTGTGGAATCTGTTTAGTATATCTTTTAGTTTTCTTTGTTAAAAATCATGCAAAAATCCGAAAATATACCAAATAATTCTAAAAAATTCCGAAAACAGTGTACCTACCTGTGATGAGTTCCTCGCCGAATCCAAGAGCCGAAGAAATCCAAAAATCCGGCCGACGTGCGATCCGCTCCGCTTCCTTCTTTGTTTTTATATTTTCCTCTCTCTCTTTCTCTCTTATTTTCTCTCCCTCTCTTCTTTTTTTTTTTCCCTCTTCCTTCTCTCCTTTTTTTTTTTTCTCTCCCTTTTCCTTCTCATCACCTCTCTTTATATAGTGAAAAACTTAGTGGAGAGGTGGAAATAAATAATGAGAATGGTGGGTGTGGTGGAGAATAATGGAATATATAATGGTAATGGTGGGAATGGTGGTGGGAATAATGGAATATATAATGGTAATGGTGGGAATGGTGGTGGGGATAATGGAATATATAATGGTAATGGTGGGAATGGTGGTGGGGATAATGGAATATATAATGGTAATGGTGGGAATGGTGGTGGGAATAATGGAATATATAATGGTAATGGAGATAATGATGTTATTTTAAAGGGAAAAATGAAGTTAGTGGAAATGGTAGAGAAAGTTAAGTCATGCTAATGGTGAGTCCCACTTTGTGGGTTCCGCACAAGCGGGTCCCACATCAGCGGGTCCCACACAAGCGGGTCCCACATCAGCGGGTCCCACACAAACGGGTCCCACACCAGCGGGTCCCACACAAACGGGTCCCACACTAGCGGGTCCCACACAAACGGGTCCCACACCAGCGGGTCCCACATTCTCTTTTGCTCGGATTCTCATGAATAACCCTTCTCAATACTCAACGGAAAAATACGAAAAATGACGGAAACGACCAAAAATATTTAGAAATGTAACAAACGGACGCGGGAAGGAAGGACATTGGAAAACTGATGGAAAAACCCTAATTTCTTAAGGCAGAGCAAAATGGGGTGTCTACACGCCCAAGCATAGCGAACTTGGGTCCGGTCAAAATGGGGTGTCTACAGATGCCCCTCTTTGGCAAAGCCTGTGTAACACGCGAATGGCAAAGCTGAACAGACGACACATTTTGGCTGACCCGAAAGCAAAGCAATTTTTTGGGTTTTCGGGTTCTAAGGATGGTATTCACAAGGGCACACAACAAAGTAACATTAAGAGACTCATAAACAACAAGCAAATGGGAGATAACCTCTCACCGACCCATAACTCGGCAATCACGACATCTCAGTGAGATGGCTTCTCTCTAATACTCACAACTCAACTATTTAAATCAATACGCAAAGACTCTATTAAAGCAAACACAAACATACTCTTTTATAACAAAGCTTTTAAGAAAACGAACCCAATGAAATTACCTCAAAGAAAGCAGACCACTATCGATGCAGACGTAAATCAACCCTTCAAAGAATATCAAATCAAATTACTCAAAGAGTATGTAACACTCATAGAGTCTCAAATCAATCACTCAGAGAGCTTCAAACACACAGAAATCTTTATACTCAAAGAGCCTCAACTACCCGAAGAGTCTGTAATACTCAAAGGGCCTTAACTACTCAAAGAGTCTCAAATTAACGCGAAACATTTATACTCAAAGAGTCTCAACTACCCGAAGAGTCTGTAACACTCGAAGGGTCTCAACTACTCAAAGAGTCTCAAATCAACACAAAACATTTATACTCAAAGAGTCTCAACTACTCGAAGAGTCTGCAACACTCGAAGGGTCTCAACTACTCAAAGAGTCTCAAATCAACACAAAACACATTTATACTCAAAGAGCCTCAACTACCCGAAGAGTCTGCAACACTCGAAGGGTCTCAACTACTCAAAGAGTCTCAAATCAACACAAAACACATTTATACTCAAAGAGCCTCAATTACCCGAAGAGTCTGCAACACTCGAAGGGTCTCAACTACTCAAAGAGTCTCAAATCAACACAAAACATTTATACTCAAAGAGTCTCAACTACCCGAAGAATCTGTAACACTCGAAGGGTCTCAACTACTCAAAGAGTCTCAAATCAACACCAAACATTTATACTCAAAGAGTCTCAATTACCCGAAGAGTCTGTAACACTCGAAGGGTCTCAACTACTCAAAGAGTCTCAAATCAACACCAAACATTTATACTCAAAGAGTCTCAATTACCCGAAGAGTCTGTAACACTCGAAGGGTCTCAACTACTCAAAGAGTCTCAAATCAACACAAAACATTTAATACTCAAAGAGTCTCAACTACCCGAAGAGTCTGTAACACTCGAAGGGTCTCAACTACTCAAAGAGTCTCAAATCAACACAAAACATTTATACTCAAAGAGTCTCAACTACCCGAAGAGTCTGTAACACTCGAAGGGTCTTAACTACTCAAAGAGTCTCACATCAACAAAGGAATTGCTAAATTATCTCATAAGACCCCAGATTTATATGCCCGTGGTGTAACACGATTCCATATAAATCCAGATTTGTATGCCCGTCATGCAACACGGATCCATACAAACCCCCTCGCAGGTATGCCTGACTCCCAACTTGTTAGGTAGGGACACACTGCGGACACTTAAAAAGTCCCAAATGTCACACTCAAAGAGTCATTCTTATTATTATTATTTTTTTTATTATTTTTATTTTATTTTTTATTTTTAGAGATTGAAGCTTTACCAAAGCAACAAGAGCCAAATACTCGACAGGAGAGCTTGAACAAAAAGAGCGTGTTCAAACTCTCTAGTCTCTATTTGAGGAGAATGTCCATTTCAAATATCAATGTGTATTTGACATCTTTTATGACGTGAGTCATAAAAGATGCCCCTAGTATGATTACTTCCATAACAAAATTCATTTGGAGAGCAACACAAGAAAAATGGGCCAAAGGCTTTCATTAATGTACACTTGGGGTTACAAACTTTTCTGATGAACACTTGGGCTTATAAGGCTCTTAAAAATACAAGAACATGGTTCTGCTCAAAATCCTGCTTCATCACTACCATCTGCTAATGCTGGAATTGGGCTGAAAGCCTATCAACCTCTGAATTGCTCTGCTTTGCACTTGTTCACAGGGGCCATAAATTCTCTGCTTCTCTGAGAGTTCTGCTTTCCCTCCTCTCTCTTTTTTTTTTTTTTTTTTTTTTTGCCACCCCGGCTTGGGGAGGAACAGGACTCTGAAGAATTGAACTCGACTTGACAAAGGAAAGACTTTGACAAACAACGAACGAGGACATTGACGGACACCTGACTCAAATACCAAGATAGACTGAAATCTGCTTCTTAGTCTGATAGGGTTTTTTTTTTTTTTTTTTTTTTTTTTTTTTTTTTTTTAAACAAAAAAAATGGTAAAAGCCACTCTCTTAGAGTCTTTTGAATACCGTGTTTAAAGGTGTTTCAACCCTCTTTTCAGGATTTCTGCCATGGTTATCCTCCCTTCAGATTGCTCGATTTCAACTTCTCTGGCTCAAAGAGTACCAAAAGAAGTCTTGATGGTGCTTACTTAGACTTTGAGAAGGTGCCAGAGAAAATCGAAAGTTTAGCTGGCTTTTTAAAGCCTTGTCCTCTCTCCATGAAGTCACTGCCATGACCAAATCGCCCTTTCAGGTTTTCGATTCGGCGGACCATATGCCTTAATTTTTGCCTGGACTGTCTGCCCTTGCAGATTTTCCATCCAGCAGGCTCAGCACCCTGATTTTTGCCTAAGCCGCCCTTTCGGGTTTTCAGCTTAGCGGGTGAATGACCCTAACTTTTGCCTAGACCGCCCTTGCGGGTTTTCAGTCTAGCGGGTCTAAGACTCCATCATTTTTCTTTCTTTCTGTTTCTCTACAAACCTGGGCCTGAGTACACCAGAAGGACTTTCGGGTGGGCTTAGGTTCAAACCGGTTAGACTTTGGTATGTTTGCATGTATCTGGACCGAATCTGGATCCTCCAGACTGCCTACGTATCCTTAAAGAAATTGGGAATCAGGTCACGCGTAGTTCGGGTTTAAAATCTTTTATGACGAAAGTCATAAAAGATGCCCCTGGTTTAAGTTTAACAAAGAAATTTTGATTTTGCTTTTGGCTCACAGGTTCTTTTAGCGGAAAGGGGTTTCATTATTCATTTTTTTCTAGGCCCAACGGGTTTGCAAATAGTTTAAAACATTTGGGTATTGGCTTGAAGCTCAAATCGTCCAAGGATGGCCTCCTGGTGTACTTAAGCATAATATTTTTTTAATTGATCCAGGTTTGTAGGTTCATTTAATTTTTCTCCATTTTCATTGAGCAGTCTTACGGCTTTTCCAGGCAGGACTTCATCAACAATGTAAGGACCAGACCAGTTTGGCCTGAACTTTCCTCTTGGGTCAAATACCGGTGCCCTGTAGGACTTCAATACAAGATCTCCAGGCTTCAAATCTCGGACACGAACCTTCTTATTGAAAGCTCTCTCAATCCGTCTCTGATATCCTTGGATATGATATAAGGCTCTCAGCCTCTTCTCATCTATCATCTGTAGCTCATTGTGTCTGGCCTTCGCCCATTCTGACTCTGGCAGATCGGCCTCCACCATCACTCTCAAAGAGGGGATTCTTAACTCAACAGGGAGAACAGCCTCCATTCCGTACACCAAAGAATACGGAGTCACGCCTGTTGAAGACCTGATCGATGTTCTATAAGCCCATAAGGCATAAGGAAGTTTGTTCGACCAGTCCTTATATGTCTCAGTCATCTTACTGATAATGACTTTGATGTTCTTATTTGCTGCTTCAACGGCCCCATTCGTCTGCGGCCTGTAAGGAGACGACTTGTGATGCCTTATCCTGAACTCTTCACACAGGTGTAACACTTCTTTCTTGAAATGTGATCCATTATCTGAAATCAACTCGTGAGGTACTCCGTATCTGCAAATTATATTGGTACGGATGAACTTCGCAACTGTGTTCGAAGTGATGGAAGCATAAGATGCAGCCTCTATCCACTTTGTGAAATAATCAATAGCCACCAGAATGTACTCATGTCCGCTCGAGGATCTCGGATAAATCTTCCCAATGATGTCTATTCCCCATACCGAAAACGGCCACGGCGAAGTCAGGGAGTGCAACTCCGAAGGAGGAACATGAATAAGATTCGCATAGACTTGACACTTATGGCATTTTCTTACAAATGCGAAGCAGTCTGTTTCCATTGTAGGCCAATAGAATCCAAGTCTAAGGATCTTTCTAGATAGCATCTTCCCGTTCATATGAGGTCCACAAACACCCTCATGAGTCTGCTCAATAAGTTCTGCAGCTTTATCTTCATCAACACAAAGGAGTTGTATGCCATCAAATGACCTTCTATATAGCTCTTCACCGCAAATGATGAAATTCGCAGATAACTTCTGGAGAGTTTTCCTTTCCTTGCTTGAAGCTTCCGGAGGATGACCCTTGCCTGAAATGAGGTTTCTGATATCTGTGTACCAAGGCTTCCCATCTGGACATCTAGCTGAAATCTCTATAGCATTTACGTGCGCAGGGGCCCATTGCAGTCTGATGGCTAACGGTTGAACTTCCATTGTAGCGGAGATATCTAACATCGAGGCCAAAGTGGCCAAAGCATCAGCAAAATGATTTCTGGTCCTTGATAAGTGAGTAAATGTGACGCTCTTGAATTTTTGGACTAGAGATTCCAAATACATATTATAAGGGATCAATCTATCTTCTCGAGTTTTCCATTGCCCATTAATCTGGTAAATGATCAGGATGGAATCCCCGAACACATCAATATCTTGAATCTGCAATGCTAAGGCTGCTTCAAGTCCGGCAATACAGGCTTCGTACTCTGCCATGTTGTTGGTGCACTCGAACTGCAACTTGATGGAGATAGGAATGTATTCTTTCTTCGGAGAGACCAAGACTGCACCTACTCCTTGCCCACGACTATTTACGGCTCCATCAAAGTACATTAACCACTTGGTACTGAGAACCTCTTCTTCTTCGATATCCATAATTTCTTCATCAGGGAATTCGGCTCTTAGAACAGCATTCTCCTCAACTGGAGCATCGGCCAATTGTTCAGCTATAACCCGCCCCTTAACTGATTTCTGAGTGACATAACTGATGTCGAACTCAGACAATAACAATAACCACCTTGCAGTCCTTCCTGTAAGGGCAGGTTTCTCAAACAAGTACTTTAGAGGGTCCATTCGTGAAAGCAGAAGAACCTTGTTTGAAAGCAAATAATGTCTAAGCCTCTGGGTTGCCCAAACTAATGCGAGACAAGTCTTCTCCAAAACAGTGTATTTTAATTCATACTCTAGCATCTTCTTGCTGATGTAGTAAATGGGTCTTTCTTTCTTAGACTCAAGATCCTGCTGAGCAAGCATGCAACCCATCGCTGTATCCGTGATAGATAAGTACAACAGCAACGGCTGGCCTGGAATAACTGGTGAAAGAACAGGGGGCAAGGATAGGCATTGCTTAACCTTTTCAAAAGCCTCCTGACACTCTTCATTCCACTTCTTCGAGGAATTCTTCTTCAGAAGCTTGAAAATGGGTTCACATGTCATCGTCAGATGTGCTATGAACCGTCTCAGATACTGAACTTTGCCAAGGAAACCTCTGATCTGCCTTTCTGTCTTCGGCGGCTGCATTTCTTGAATCGCCTTGATCTTCTGCGGGTCCACTTCGATCCCTCTTTCGCTGACCATAAACCCCAAGAGTTTCCCTGACGTAACGCCAAATACACATTTACTCGGGTTCAGACGAAGCTGATACTTCCTGATCCGCTCAAAAAACTTTCTCAGGGCAACAGTGTGCTCAGGCCGAGTCTTCCCCTTTACGATCATGTCATCAACGTAAACTTCAACCTCTTTGTGAATCATATCATGAAGAAGAGTCGTGGCGGCTCTCTGATATGTAGCACCAGCATTTTTCAAGCCAAACGGCATCACTCTGTAGCAATATGTACCCCACTGAGTGATGAACGCTGTCTTCAACATGTCTTCAGGTGCCATTTTAATCTGATTGTACCCTGAGAATCCATCCATAAAGGATAAAAGAGCATGCCCAGCAGTGTTATCCACCAGGAGATCAATGCTTGGAAGAGGAAAGTCATCTTTAGGACTTGCTTTGTTTAAATCTCTAAAATCAACACACATTCTGACTTTCCCGTCCTTTTTGGGCACCGGTACTATGTTAGCGAGCCATTCAGGATATTCCACCACCTGGATGAATTTTACTTCTAACAATTTCTTCACTTCTTCATAGACTTTCAACTCCCATTCTGTTTTGAGCTTTCGGAGTTTTTGCTTCTTTGGCTTAGCACCAAGGATTAAGGGTAATCTGTGCTGGACGATTTCCTCACTTAATCCTGGCATATCATCGTAAGACCAAGCAAAAACTTCTTTGAACTCTTTAAGCAGGGTGATCAATTCCTCGCGTTCTTCAGGGGATAAAGTTTTGCCAATCTTTATTTCCTTAATTGAGGTTTCATCACCAATATTCACAGTTTCAACTTCCTCATCAAGTGGTTTTGCTCGGCGACTCTCCTCCTGTTGGATCATATGTCTGATTTCAGGGGGAGTTTTGTCGGCATCCTCATCAGAGGGGGAGTCTTGATTGTTATTATTAAGATTATCAGATTTTATAGCAGATTCAGCAGATGAAATAGAGACAGGAATGTACTCAAAAGAAGAATCCTTCATTTCATTGAAATTTGAATCATATACATCAACAGACGAATTACCCTCATCGGGGGGTACAATGAACTTTGGACTCATTTTTACAGACTCGATGGAAATGTTGACACCTGCGTCAACTGACTCAGAACTATAAAAGGAAACAGCAACAGATGCTTTATTATGAACAGACTCCAACTCAATCTCGCTTGAAAAGGAAGAAACGTCGCCGATCTCAGGTGAATGGTCCTCTATGGTACCTGCATCAAAAGACTCATTAGAAGATATAGACTCTGAATCAAACCCGGAGACTGACACGTATTTATGGACGACTGACTCTTCTGAAGGGATTCGTTTGTACTGGAAAATAACCTGGGGTAGGACTTGAGAAGTCCAGTTAGTCAGAGGTTCCTCAGCCGGGGTGATAAGACGAGTTGGGTCAAGTATCAGCGGGCTCCTGCCAATCACGGCCACAGTCTGTGACCCTTCTTGGAAAAGTGAATTCAGAAGACTCGGCTCTATGTGCTCTGTCCAATCAGCCTCAGACTCTGTCTCTACAATCTGCATACCCACTGGCTCATCTTCTAGCTCAAGATCGAAGAAAATCTCAAACCCCGGAAGCATCTGACCTGTGCTCTCATCCAACCAAAACTCTGCAAAGCCACAGAAAGGAAAGGCTGCGCCTTCTTTTCGGAATCGACCGTTCATTTTCAAATCAATGGGTGCCATTGGTAGCCCCAAGCCCCGACGACGGTTTTCTGCCCATTTCAGCATCAACTGCTTCATCTCTACAATTTCCTTCTTTGTAGGCTTGTAACCCAGTCCGAACAAACCATTGAATGTTTTGAACACAGGAAACTCGGTCAAACCTTGATGATATTTGCCTAACCCGGCGCCTGGCATATAGCCCTGTCGGCGAATCATTCTGATGACATTCGAATTTGTACTGGTCAGGAAACAAATTTCCTCATTCAAAGCCTCTTTGAAAGTGATCGTAGTTACCTCTAGTGAAAACCCCGTCAAATTGACATCTTTGGATCTTTCCCCAGTTATGTCCGGAGTGATCTGCCCTATCTCGAGATCAGGATCCCCCTTTACTGTTATCACTCTGTTCCTGCGAATGAACTTCAGTTTTTGGTGGAGAGTAGACGGAACAACCCCGACCTTGTGCATCCAAGGACGGCCAAGCAACAGTAAGAATGAAGCCTTAATATCTAAGACTTGAAATTCTACCTCAAAGTCTTCTCCGCCAATCTGTATCTCAGTGACCAAAGTCCCGATTACATCTCGGCGAGTGCCATCATATGCTAGAATACCCTGCTCGGATGGAATAAAATTCTCAGGACTGAACCCCAGGGTTGCTGCGGTGCTTAATGGGCAAACATTCAGTGCAGAGCCGTTGTCAACCAACACCTCTGGCACCTTCTTCTTGTTACAGAAGACTGTGATTTTAAGAGGCTTAGTATGGTCTCGGCCCTCAGGAGGTAAATCGTCATCAGCGAATGACAATGTTTTCGCAGCTCTGGCCATGGCTACGAGACTGACAAGCTCGTCAGGTGAGGTATTAACAGAAACTTGTGCTGCATTAAGCTCTTGAAGGACTAGCTTTCTGTGCTTCGATGAGGCCATTAGTAAACCCCATACCGAGATATTAGCCTGAGTCTTCTTCAGCTGCTTTAACAGGCTCTCATCTTCTTCGTCTGCGCTCACTTTATTCTGCCTCTGATTTTCTGAGTTTCTTGCAACCCCTGCCGGGTTTTCTACACTCAATTCTGGTGGTTTGAACACTCGCCCACCTCGGGTCATGTGACGCATCTCGTTACACTGATCATCCAGCAATAGCAGTTCGTCTTCGTCCGTTCTGAAAACATAAGGTGCATTACTGACATCCTCTTCAAAGTCCTCCATCCTTAGAACATAGGTGGCTTCCTTTGCTTCTTCCAGACCAACATTCTGAAGCGCATATGACTGGGCTGAAGATGACTCAGCGAGTTCAGCATCGTCAAACGACAGCACATAAGGTTCTTTTTCTCTGAATTCTCTGAGCTCTTCATCGTCAAAGTTCAAAACATATGTTTTATCAGATGTAATAGCGCAAATGAGAGCAGAGGGATCAAGGATGGGCTCATCTACAAAGATAGCGTTTGTAGTGGGAGGAGCAACAGCACGGTGGTTGGGGAGAGGATTCTGAGTGATATTCGGCCTTTCAACTGCAAGCTCATCTTTATCGATCATGTTCTGAATCGCGTGCTTCAAGGCCAAACAGTTCTCAGTCATGTGTCCCGGGCCCCTGTGATATTCACAGTATTGATCCCTTCTCCAGTTTCCGGGCAGCGGATTAGGTACAGGTTTGACATCCGGAAGTCTGATCTTCTTGTCTCTGATCAACTTCTTAAGTATCATGGGCAGTGGAAATGGTAATGGGTCAAACTGCCTGAACTGCTTCGTCACCATTGGTCTAACAACTTCATCAACAGGCTTGGTCACTGGTCTGGTATAACTGACTGCTTGTACTTCCTTCGGTTGGATCATAGGCCTCTTCCCCTCTCGGACATCAGATAGCGTTTTGGCTCGGAGGCCCTTAGCAATAGCATCCTCGATCTGGGTGCCGGTCTTAATCAAATGATCGAAATTCTGATAGTGCTGCGGCGCCATGAAGTGAAAGTACTGCGGGGACAAGCTCTTGAGGACCAACTTTATCTGGTCTTCCTCTGACATTCTATGGCTCAGTTGGGCAGACTTGCGCCTCCAGCGCCTAATGAAAGATGTGAATGTCTCCTGAGGATTCTGCTTCAACAGCTTCAGATCTCTTTTAGTGACCTCGATCCCTTCCTCCATGGAGAATTGTTCTACGAATCGGTTAGAGATTTCTTCTAATGTCCTAATCTCTTCTGGTTTCAACCTCAAAAACCATCTTTTGGCTACCCCTATAAGAGACATAGGAAACAAATGAGCCATCTGCTCTCGACTTAAGCCATGCTGCTGGGAAAGAGTGATGAACCATCTGACGTGGTTTCTCGGACACCCAGTTCCATCATATTTGTCATAGTCTGGTGCCTTGAACTTAGGCGGGAATATGGCATTAGGGGACATCAGAAATTCAGAAATATCGAATCCCTTGGACGCTTGAACCTTCATGCTCTCAATGTCACGAGCCATCTTCTCATACTTATCGAACAACTCATTCTCCTTGTTAACCGGAGGGACAAAGTATTCCCCAGCATATTGCTCATCTTTTAGATCGATCTCTACGGGAGAGATGACTGGTCTGGTGAGGTTAGGAGATGTGGCCGGAGGAGGCTGAATGGCGGGATCTTTAGAAGTAGAGACCTTTTGAGTACTCTGGTCTTTTAGATGAGTCACCTCATCTTTCAACCCTGCTATATCTCGACACATATTTCTCAACATTTCCTGTATAGTTATCATGGGGTCCACTGGATCATTAGCCATTTGGTTGACTTCAAAAGAACCTGACAACTCTGGTGAAGATGGTAAAGGTGCTGTTGGTGACACAGTGGGATCAAAGTGACGAACAAGTCTAGATATTGAGGTAGGTCTAGACCAGGTAGGTTTAGCTTGGGTGCCCTTTTTTGAAGCGATGGTTGCTATCTTTCAGAATCCTGATTGGAAGTTAACATACTAGATCAATAATCATGAGATAAAGATTCTGAACAAATAGAGAAAAGAGTAATCTTGAAATACATCAACGGGTATGTTAATTTGGAAAGAATCCTCAATCTATTCCTTAAGGGTATAACCGTTCTTCTTTTGGGAATGAAAGAGTCAGGAACGATAAACATCCCTAATCAAAATAAGTTTCGATCTCAGCAACGATCATGCACTCAAAGAATACAGGTGAGATCAAACTTTTTCATCAATGATTTCGATATGATCCAGAGGTAAAAGATATATGATAGGTAAACATTGATCAATGAAAAATCAATGGCTCAGATAATAGACCATGGCCATAAGAATGACAAAAGTCGGGTCAAGGACCAGATCTAAAATCTGAATGATGGATATCAACAACAAGATGAGATCAAGATGAGATGAGATAGCATAAGATTGCTTTCAACAGATGGATCATGAATGACTAATCCTATGAGATCTTTGGAAATGAATGGGATTTACATCCTAACCCCAAAGGAAAAGTTTTTTAATTTTCGCACATTTTATCAGTGTTACCTGAAGGCATCAACCCTAACCCTAATCTAGCGGAGTGGAGAGAGGATCTCGACTCATGACTTTGTTTGTGTACCTAGGACCGATCGTAGCCATTGAAAGATGGACTACGGCCTAATCTAGACACAAATGGGTAGGATATCCTAAACTAGGCTCACACACACAATTGGGTAAGATATCCTAAACTAGGCTCACACACGTGATGCACATGTGTTCGTATACTACATGCATGTGTGGGTTAATCTAGGGGTAAGGCCAAGAGTTCCCTTAGCGCGAATCCATGTTCGATATACTGTACCAGTGTCCGGCGTATCAGTACGTGAACAAGAGATCCGTTTACGTACCATAAAGGTACTAGGCTAAGGGTGGAATGCTTCTCTAGCACAGAGGCACCAGGTGATGAAATCCCAGTCAACCATGCTAGATAACACTCCGGGTTCCTAAAATAGGACGTGTGTGCATGTGAGATGCAGGGGTTTAGATGAAAGTGATGTAAGTGTGTGCAATAAGTTCGCGCAATCTATGATGCCTTCAGGTTTTGTTAGATTAAGTTTGAGTAAATGTGATGAGAAAATAAAGCATACAAACTAATCTAACAAGCATAAAAGAGATAGAGTTTTCATGAGCCAGTTGAAATAGATTCAAATGAGTTATCCTTTGGAATTGTAATGAAGTTAGGGGTTTCCCCAGCAGAGTCGCCAGTCTGTGGGACCCGATCCCGCGAGAGGGGCGTGGTGGCGCGAGAGCCGCCACGCACTATCTCTTGGTCTCTCGTACCCACGCGATTGGCGTGTGCCTTTTATTATTAATTTTAATTCATCTTTTATGTGAACTTGGGATCACTAAGGCAATCCGAATTCCACACAAAAGAGACTGACAGAGTCGCCACCTAGATGTGGGATCTAGGACCTATAATTAACCAGAAATCTAGACTCGCTACCTGGTTACAAGAATGGAAGGTATGGGGATTTATCCACCACATGCACCATTCCTGCCCGATAATCGGTCTTCAATTCCAAAAGTTAACTCTTTTAAATTCATTTTTAATGGCTCATTCAACTCTCTGTTAATGTGCTATCTATGTGACATGCATCCTATGATCTAATTTCAATGTGAATCCTAGATGTGTATCTTGATTTCTTAATTGGTTTGGATTCAATCTAAGTGAAAGTTCTCCTAAAATTCTAATTTCATGGAAAATCCTAAGTGATTTGATTGTTTCAACAGTTTTAAAAGTGATTAGCCCGAGTCCTCAGATGGCCTGGTATTCATCCAAAGAAGCCTACGTATCCCCGCCTCCACGAGAATCAAGGCAACGTAGTTCTTCGCGCCTATTCTATGCTAGGATGCCTAAGACACCTAGACTTCTATCCTAGACTCGATCTAAAAGACCGAACCGGTTATTAAAGTTTCTTGTACGATTATTTAAATTTCAGTGAATTGTGGATTTTATGACACCCTATATGCCCTAACTAAATGCAGATTAGCCCTAAGCTAATGCAGGTGGTTCTTACAACCTATGTGTGACTAGGCTGTATTTCCTAAGGAAAACCAAGGGTGGACTAGCGTATCCTACTCTAGTCATCACTCGGCGATATGGATCGCCGACTGACCGGACGGAGGCGCTCCTATAACTCTAGGACAGACCCCTAACTCTAAAAACAAGCACACAACAAACAAACAATCAAACAACCTATCAAAAGAAAAATCCTAACTCTAAAACTCTCTATCTAGGAGAAACTCCTAACTCTAGAGGAAGATCTTTTGAAAATAAGATTTTAAAGGTTTTTGAAGAAAGTTTTTGATATTATTTACAAAAAAGGTTTGGCTGGACTTGGGATATAAATCCCAAGCTGCACTACGTACCTCGGAAGAGGATCAAGCCAACGTAGTTCGAAAACGAACTCTCAAACTACGCTTCTAAAAGAAACACTCACACTTCAGATTTTTTAAGGTTTTTTTATATTTTCAAATGTTTTTGATATTTTTAAAGTTTTCAAATGTTTTTGAGTTTTAAATTTCTAATGTTTTTGGATTTTAAAGCTTTTCCAATGCTCAGGACCTTTAGATGTTTTCAATCTTAAAGGGAACACGCAAGAACAACCACAAACTAGGGCAAAGCCCTAAATCCAAAAGGGGAAACCCCGAACAAACAACTAACGTCTCAAAGAGACGAACCATAACAAGAAAGATAGCGTCCCAAGAAGAGAGAAAACGATCCAAGATCCCAAGCAAGCAAAGCTCTAATAAGACTGAGTTAGCCTCTAATTAAAGCGAAGTAATCAACAACTCTAAAGGAGAAACTCCTAACTAAAAATATTAAAGAAGGGTACAAATGAGCAAATGAGTCAATGACTCTCTAATAGCGGTGTAAAAACGAGTCAAAGACTCCACTGATAACAACTAAAGGATAGACGAGTCAAAGACTCCCTAAAAGAGATGGAAACACAAGTCAAAGACCCACTGACAACAACATCACACAAACAAATGAGTCAAAGACTTTTATATGAGGCAAAGCATGCCTCCTATGGGTACACCAATTTCGGCCCAGAATGGCATCCAAGGGAGGGAATCGTGCGCTCTTTCCTTGCGCAATTTAATACTTAGGTTATAGCATCTTATTGCCTGGCAGATCTCAGGATTTCCGTGGACAGTAACCTCGGAGCCAATAACATGTTATAGCTTAAATATCTAAATTGTCAAAGATTGGTTGCAATTGGGATACGATTATGGATGCACTGGCCATTTTTCGAGGGAAATCTAAAGACCCTAAGATTTCTGTTTCA
Organism: Tasmannia lanceolata; assembly: GCF_043159265.1. NCBI lineage: Eukaryota > Viridiplantae > Streptophyta > Magnoliopsida > Canellales > Winteraceae > Tasmannia > Tasmannia lanceolata. Next base: position 47,763,903 of record NW_027518683.1, on the reverse strand, counting down.
ATGGATTAATGAGTTAACATGTGACAGAGATTTAAGGTTCTTTAGAAATTTTCAGATGATTTTCAATTAATTTCGGATTTTCAATGGATTTTATCAATTTTAAACATATGAGTGTTTTTACAAGTGAAACTGTAGCAAACGAATTCGAAATGAATCAAAATTTCTACAGCAGTAAGATGGGTATCCATGCAGCTTACGGGATGAATTTTGTGGATTTGTACATTAAGCTCATATTTAATTTTGATTTAACAACAATAAGACCAGATTGCAAAAATAACACAGAAACTACTAGAAATAGAAATCTAAATTCCATGAAATTTCTACATTAGTAAGATATAAGTGAAAATAGCATGCTGTAAGATTTCCATGAATTTAGAAAACTATTTACTATCAGTTTCGGATTTTTTAAATTTCAAACCAGATTATGAATTAACACTACAGCTCATATGAAACAAGATCAAAATCACTTGAAAATTTTACAGAAGCAAGAAGTATAGAATTTAAGACTACTGTAAAAATTTGGAGAATTGTATCTGTGATTTGACATCAGTAACAATTCTCCCAAAATCTGATAATTTTCAAAGAATGTATAAAATAATATACCAAACAAAATCCAACAATTCTCACAAATTCATGGTAGAATGTATCATTATCATATTATTTTCCCACGAAATTTCATTATTTGTGGAATCTGTTTAGTATATCTTTTAGTTTTCTTTGTTAAAAATCATGCAAAAATCCGAAAATATACCAAATAATTCTAAAAAATTCCGAAAACAGTGTACCTACCTGTGATGAGTTCCTCGCCGAATCCAAGAGCCGAAGAAATCCAAAAATCCGGCCGACGTGCGATCCGCTCCGCTTCCTTCTTTGTTTTTATATTTTCCTCTCTCTCTTTCTCTCTTATTTTCTCTCCCTCTCTTCTTTTTTTTTTTCCCTCTTCCTTCTCTCCTTTTTTTTTTTTCTCTCCCTTTTCCTTCTCATCACCTCTCTTTATATAGTGAAAAACTTAGTGGAGAGGTGGAAATAAATAATGAGAATGGTGGGTGTGGTGGAGAATAATGGAATATATAATGGTAATGGTGGGAATGGTGGTGGGAATAATGGAATATATAATGGTAATGGTGGGAATGGTGGTGGGGATAATGGAATATATAATGGTAATGGTGGGAATGGTGGTGGGGATAATGGAATATATAATGGTAATGGTGGGAATGGTGGTGGGAATAATGGAATATATAATGGTAATGGAGATAATGATGTTATTTTAAAGGGAAAAATGAAGTTAGTGGAAATGGTAGAGAAAGTTAAGTCATGCTAATGGTGAGTCCCACTTTGTGGGTTCCGCACAAGCGGGTCCCACATCAGCGGGTCCCACACAAGCGGGTCCCACATCAGCGGGTCCCACACAAACGGGTCCCACACCAGCGGGTCCCACACAAACGGGTCCCACACTAGCGGGTCCCACACAAACGGGTCCCACACCAGCGGGTCCCACATTCTCTTTTGCTCGGATTCTCATGAATAACCCTTCTCAATACTCAACGGAAAAATACGAAAAATGACGGAAACGACCAAAAATATTTAGAAATGTAACAAACGGACGCGGGAAGGAAGGACATTGGAAAACTGATGGAAAAACCCTAATTTCTTAAGGCAGAGCAAAATGGGGTGTCTACACGCCCAAGCATAGCGAACTTGGGTCCGGTCAAAATGGGGTGTCTACAGTCCTCTCTTCTATAGGAGACAAGCCATGTCTCATAAGCATTAGTTGTCATTTTTCTTTTAAGAGACTAGCCTAGTCTCACTAGCATCTTTCTCCCCTTTTATAGAGCTTTTGGTTTTGAGTCAGTCCTTGTTTAGAGAGTTAGTCTTTAGCATAGGAGTCGGTCCTTAAGTTCGGGAGTCAATCCTATCATCATAGGGTTTAGGATTCTGTTCATCCTCTCATCAAGTCATGTGATTTTTATCCACTCTTGCAAGGTATAGGATGTTGTCCAACCCTTACAGAGATGTGATTCCATCCAGTCCTCCCCGCAAAGTATAGGATGTTGTCCAACCTTTGTGGGATATCAGGAGTCTGTCATACCCTTATGATGATAGGATTCTGTCCTCTTGAGTCAAAAACTCAAAAAATATCTGAAAAACCAAAAACCTTAAAAATTCTTGAGTCATTAGGAGTGTAGTTAGGAGAGTCTGTTTCCGAACTACGTTGGCTTGATCCTCTTCCGTGAGGTATGTAGTGCAGCTTGGGATCTTTATCCCAGGTCCAGCCAAACCTTAAAAAAATAAACATTTCAAACCTTCCAAAAATACAAAAATTCTTCAAAACCTTTTCAAAAAGATCTTCCACTAGAGTCAGGAGCCCATCCTATAAGTTTGGGGTGTCTTAGAGTTAGGAGTTTGTCCTGGTTATGTTGATGCTTTGTGTGTCTTGTCGTGTGAGTGTCCCTAGAGTTAGGAGGCCTCAAGTCCTGGTCGGTTAGACACTTAATCGAGCCGATGGCTAGACTAGGAAACACTTAGTTAACCCATGGTCTTCCTTAGGACACACAGCCTAGTTACACATAGGATATAAGAACCACCTTCATTGGCTTAAGGCTAACCAACTTGCATTAGTTAGGGCATATAAGGAGTCCTAAAAATTACAATTCACTTGAATTTTAACAATCGTACAAAAAGCTTTAAAAATTAGTTGTGTCTAGTTGATCGAGTCTAGGATAGCAGTCTTAGATAGTTAGGCATCGTAGTTTAGAATAGGCCACCGAACTACGTCGACTCTGATTCTTCCCGAGGTCGGGATACGTAGAGCAACCGGGATGGATGGCTATCCTGATCCGAGTCAAGTATTGCATTAGAGTCTTAGGGTCCGTCGTGTCGAGTTGTGTGTGGAGTCAAGTTGCGATGTGTGTTTTGTTGTGTTTTCTTACTTTCTTGTGCAGACCTTATACCTTTAGCTGTAGCATGCATGTGTGTGCACACCAGAACTTAGACACCAATTAGGTATGACACTCATAACCTAGCTATTCTTAGGTGATTCTTCTCTCATTTATTTTATGTGTGCTTATTATTCATCTCCGAGACATGCATGATTAGGTAGACGTCTTCTCGGAGATATATGTTCTCATTTCACATGACTTTTGCCCAAAACTCTTCAAAATCAATAAATAAATGGCATAAGAGACCAGGTGTTTGCACTTGGGCGGATGAGGTGCTCTTCGGACCTTCCAAATTCGTAACCAGGCACGAACCTTCTTTTATATCTCTGGTTATCCATTTCAACAGAGCATAATATGGGATCCAGGGCCTACTTCCTTGGATGTCAACTCTTCTTTGTTTAAGGTACGTCTTGAATTCGGGCTAGTCCCCGAATCGAGAGGTATCTCACTTTACATCGCCACTCATGCTGTGAGAGGCACTTCTTTCGAGAGTTCCTTGGAGAGCTCTTCATTCACATGGATGATCTAGAGAGACTTTCGGGGGCTCGTCCCCCGCCTCTCTCGGATCGGGGTCCATAGTGGTAGGAAGCCATTCAATCCACGCACAGCGTCGGGTTCGAATCACGTAAGCCCCATTATGCCAGATGTCCTCATGCCCGATTAACTCGGGGGAAAATGAGTAATGGCCGATGATTACCCACCTATGAGGCCATTTTTATTTATTTATTTATTTTGTATATATATATATATTTACCGGTTATTACATTATAGCAAAAGAGAATCAAAGGGAAGAAAACCCTTACATCAAGTTTAGCCAAAAGAGAATCAAAAGATAGGGAACCCTTACATCAAATATAGCAAAGAGGGAATCAGAAGATAGGGAACCCTCATAGCAAAAAGAGAATCAAAGGAAAGGAAAACCCCCACCTGAAAATTTTTCGATCACAGGTTTTTCGAGCTTACACCTTGGAGTGGATTGAACTGCAAATATCCTGTAAAAATTTAATATATTCTAATTTTAATATATTATAATCTCAGAACAGTGTCCATGTTGTCTAGATAGTGTCCTTTCTGTCTAATTTATGCTTCATGACAGTGTCCTTTCTGTCCAATTTATTTTATGGTTACTATGCTTAGCAGTTCACCATTCTTTGATTTAGTTTACTTCTTGGCTACTATGCTCAGCAGTTCGCCTTTCCTTAATTAAAGTTTATTTCATAGCTACTATGCTTAGCAGTTCACCTTTAAGTTTATTTCACGGCTACTATACTAGCAGTTCACCGTTCAAATATTTTTAAGGCTTGCATCATGAGGCCTTATTAATCCACCTGGCTAAGTCAATTTTATAAATTAAACCTCCATTGAATAATAATTTATCATTATATTTTGCATCAGTTCACCGTTCCCTATCTTCTGATTCCCTCTTTGCTATATTTAATGTAAGGTTCCCTATCTTTTGATTCTCTTTTTGCTAAACTTGATGTAAGGGTTTTCTTCCCTTTGATTCTCTTTTGCTATATTGGATGTAAGTATTTTCTATTCTTTGATTCTCTTATTCGCAATTGTCATAAGAGTTTCTATCATTCTGAGATCCACAACTGATGAGAATCTAAGGAGGATCCTTTCTTTCAGACCCCATTCCTTTCAGATAAATGATTTTACTGATAAAGCTATAATTCTATTTGTATCCTCGAAACTTGTTTCCGTGAGATATGTTTATGTTTAGGGTTTATCCTGTAATACCTTAATTCTGAATATGGACTGAGTTATGATATGGTGACGGGTGGACGTGTTATAGTCCTCCATGTGCACGTGGGTAATGATGACTTTAGAGAGTATAAATCTACAGGATTATGAGCCGAGGTACGGCTATGAATGGGCTGAGATATGGCTATGAATGAAAGCATCTATGCTTAATGAAGTCTATATATATATATATATATATATTTCTTGATATCATGTTCTGTAAGTTTTCTCTATACGTTTGGAAAGTATGTTGTGCTTATTCTTTCTTTCCATGCTTATACCCTACTGGGCTATTTGAGCTCACTCTTTTTTCTTGTTTTATTGTTCCAACCTCCAGGTGAAGTAAAGATGAAAGATGAGGAACGCTAGAGTTGAATCCAGAATTGTTCCAAAGGTCAAATATGTCTTAATTATGTCTTGAATTAAGATGTAATAAGTTAGACCTAATTTCTGTAAACCCTATAAACATGGTTGTTGTATTTGAGATCTTGGGAATAATGAAAGTCTTTGAGAAAAATGATGTAATTTAGTATTTAATATTCTCCTATGCCCCGAGTTATGTATTTCTAAAAATCCGGGTTGTTACAGGGAACTCTTAGAAGGCCTTTTTGTGGTGAAGCAAAAAGGGGTTTTCTTCCTCTTGTTTATCGTGTATTCTTCTTGAAATCCCAGTTAAACCAAGAGAGGGGTGAATTGGTTGTCTTATAAAATTTTACATTTTAAAAAAACTTTTGCTATTTAGATTTCTAATAGCTTAAATAATGGAAGATTAATTAGCAACACTTAGTACTTAATAAGCATTCAACACTAGTTTTAAGTTTATTAACTTAATCAATATAATTTGAGTACCCAAATTAGCACTAGTTAATTGATTGGCCAAATCCAAGAGATATCTTCAATAAACACAAATAAAAGGTATTCAGGTCAATCAAGAAAGAATAATCTCAATAGAAATAAAACACAAGTAAAAGAGTAGGGCTAGAGAGAGTGCATCAAGAGGGAGAAGAAGATTGCACACAAGATTTAAAGTGGTTTGGCCTTCACATCCAAGGCCTACGTCCACTCTTCTTGATGTTGTATTCAAGGGTATCCACTATCTCGATCCTCCTTCAAATGGCTGGACCAATGAGCCAATTATAATCAACAAGCTTCACCTTTTTTTGGCCGAAGCGTAAGACTCTCTTACAAGCAAGCTTCTCCTTCTCAAGGGCCGAAGCATAAAACCATCTTACAAGCTTGATTCACCTTTCTTAGCGGGCCGAATCAAATACCCTCTTTAGAATCTTGAAAAAATAAGAAGAATATATAGCTTCTATGTAGGCTTGATTACAAGTTGAAGGTCATACAAAAATTCCCTCAAAGAAGATTACAAGTAAAGCTATCCACTCTCAAAAGGGTTTAATCAAGATCAAGGCACAAATGAGGTGGAGAGAGATGTTCAAGGCAAAGAAGGTTTGTAAGTATTTGTATAGGCCTTAGATATGTTGGAAAACCTTTTTTCTTGAGTTAAATTGCAAGTTTAAACCCATATATATATATATATATATATATATATATATATATATATATATAACCAAAAATCACAACTAGCCGTAATTCTATGCAACTTTTAGAGCTCCAACGGCTATATTTTTTAAGTTCCAGCGCACTTCACGGAACTTCGTGGGGTTCCACGAAATTCCATGCACGAAATTACGGAATTCCGTAGGATCCCTCGGAATTCCGTACTTAGATTTCCTGATTTCAACTCCCAACTTGTAAAATTCATATCTTATTCGTTTCTTATCAGATTTCGACGTTCTTATACTCGATTTGAATGGAAACAATAAGATATTTCTGTTAAAATTATTTTCAAAAATATTTGAAAATATTTTGAACCAGTAATTATAGAATTTATGTGCTGGATCCATTTTTCAAGTGTTAATTTCAATTCTTTCCATTTTGAAACTTAACTTAGCACTTGGGCTTTGGGACCACTTGGTTTTGGGTCACTTTTGAAAATATTTTGGTGTATTTTTAAGTGTGCCTTGATCAAGAATAAGTCCTAATAGAGAGGGATATACATTCTACCATTCGAAGCATTCTCTTGAATGGCTTTTCTCATAGTCTTCATTTGATCTTCATTTTATGTGCAATGCTTGCTTTGGGATCTTCAAACTTGAGCTTCTTGCTTTGACATCTTCCAAGGATGATGCTGCCAATGTGTTCAAGCTTGTTTGACCTTTGTGCATGTTGATCCTTAAGCTTTGGCATTCAATGATGTTCCTTTGACTGTTCACTTGCTTGGGATGCCTGAATCTGAGCTCCACTTTGATTGTACCTTCAAGGAATGATAATTCGAGTTTGTTCCTACTCCTTTGATAGTTGAATGGTTCATCCTCAAGGTTTTGGCCATGTTGGTTGTATGCTTGTATCGATTGACTTGTGAATGGCTTGTCTATAGCACAACACTCCAGGCAACACATTAGTCCATAAAAGAACTAATCAATTTGTGTTTGTTGATCATCAAAACATGGTGATTGGGTGAACCCATGGGAGCCCTTGGGCTATCAATCTCCCCTTTTTTTATGATGACAAATCAAATTGATTAGAAGGCAGGAGTAACCTCTATAGAGGCATACATACTCAAGATACAGTTTTACCACTCCCCCTCAACATATGCATAGATCTAAAATAGCAATATGTAACATAAAATGCATATGCAATATGGACACCTAATCAATTTCACAAATTCTCTCCCTTTTGGCATTAGCAAAAAGGTGGATGTTGCAAGTTATAGCACAAAATTTAAAATGATATTAAATGATTACTATATGAACCATTAGATATAAAATATATAGCACAAAATTTATACTTCTCATCGTGGAAATAATGATAAGTCAGAGTGTAGCATGATGAGCCCCCAACTTTTTTTTGAATTCTTTATAGAATCTTATCATGGAGAAAGAAGTGAATACCATTTCAAAAATTTCATGATAAGCAAGAATAGATGATTTTTATACTAAATTCTTCCCCATGAATTTGTCATACATAGGAACTTTCGATGTTTTCATGGCCTAACTAAAAGACTTATAATGAATATATGATAAACAAGTTGAGTTACTCATCACAAGCATTCATAGGAGTCAAGATAACAATATTGATTCATTCCTCTAAATATAAATCTAGAATGATAGGGTAGTTAAGTTTCTAGAGACAAAACTTATCATGGATGTGTTGATATGCCCTTATAAACATGTGATAAGCCCATAACCATAGGATTAAAGATTTTCAAGTTTAAAATAATCCTATAAATGTCATTGTAGAATGATTCTCAGTTCATGCTCATATGATAGGTACTTATCAAGAATAAAATATAAATATATTATAACCTCATATGATAAGACATAATAGATAAATGGATTTAACTTTGAAGCTCCCCCTTTGACATTGAATTTTACAACTAGTGAGTTCAAATGGTTTTTTAAAGTGATTTCCCAACTAGTAAGATAGCACATTAGATTCAACTGATTGCGGCTCTTCATGATAAACATCTTTAGCACAATAGATATGCATTTTTAGCTCATGCTCCCCCTGAATGTGATAATATTTTTAACATTTCAAGTTTTACTCCCTGAAGTATATAATATACATAACTACCTAGGGAGATCACATATATGCATGTTCATGTTTGAGATGTTGACCTAAGGCCACCTATTAAGTGTTTTAATTATCGTTATGGCACCGTTCCCTCAAAGAGGGCATGAACACCCATTGAATAGCTTTTATATTTATGTTTGACATCTTACACATGCAGATACTAATCAGGCAGGGGTGATAATTATATATCAGGCAGGGATGATAATTATATAACAATATATATATATATATATATATATATATATATATATATATAATTTGAGCCTAATTGGCATATATATATATATATAGTTCATACATAAAAATGATGACCATATAGAGCACCATGTCTGAGAAACATCTATAGCTCATGCAATGGAGTATATCATTTTAAATATATATGAGCAAGGCTAATCCATAGCTTGTCATGGATAGCTAATATAATAATGGACACAAGAGATCATGACCAATGAGGTACATTGTCCAAATATTTACATCCACATCTTGATTGTGAGAAAACCTGATAAGTGAGAGTTATAAACTCTCATGACCATTATAGTGCATATCAACCACCTCATTCAACATATTGTAGACACCCCATTTTGACCGGACCCTAGTTCGCCATGTTTGTGAATAACCCTATCAAATCAGTGAGTTAGGGTCCCAAATTTCACCATAAGCTAGGTTAGGGTCCCACCAAGGTTTCTCCAAAATTTTGTTGAAATCCGAACTTATTTGCCTAGCGAACGAACCGAGACATTGTGCGTAGTGTAAGGGTGAATTATCCTGGAAGAGGCTGACCCGGGATCAAATAGGACACGATTGTTCGTGCGCTTATCAAATTTTTCATGCAAACCGCGCGCCTCATCAAAAATGGAGTGCCAATATCGATTCCCAAATTACCTATAAATACCAACTTAAACTCTCTTTTTTGCTAATCTAAGTTTTTCATTTCTTTAATGAGAGAGAAGAGAAAGAGAAGAAACCCTTGCTAAGAAACCAAATCCCCAATTTTCGAAACCCTAGCTCTTTTTCTTCAAATCCTAATCGCTACCTCTATCTTCTCCAATCAATTCCTTTTCATTTTCGGCCAAATCAGCAGCGAGATCCCGGCCAAAACTTCGACCGATTTTTCTTCTCCACTCGGATCATGCTCTACCACGATTCTCTTCTTTCTATGCCTTTATCAAACCTCATACCAAAACCTGTAAACCCTAAATTTGTCTTCTTTGATTCAGTTCTTGACTTAAAATCTATTTCTCCTATGATAATGTCAAGATCCAGTCCTTTCTCTGTTGTTAAATCCCATGAAATTTGAAGACTCAATGATATATTTCACATTAGCTGAGTAGAAAAGGTGAAAAGAAGAGGTTCGTTCATTTTTTTTAAGATTTGGCTATTTTCAAGCAAGATTTGTACATTTTCCATCAACTGAACAGGAAAGAAAAGGTAATTTTTCCGCTCTTAAATCAATTCATATTATCCTGTTAAAATTTGTGTTAATTTTCTCTGAAAGTTATTCGATAGTATATAGCTAGAATTTTGGATAATTTTGTTGTGATATGAAATTGTTCTTCATTGGTAGGAATTTTGATAATGCATGGCCAGGTCTCATATGAAATCAGATGTAGATTCCTTGTAATTTGTGTCATTCGATTGCTTAGGAATTTCATTTTTAGTAATTTTTCTTTGTTATTTCCTAGTTTCTGGCTCTGAAATTTTATTTTCTAAACAATCATTTTCACTTTATTTCTCACATTTAAGGTTGAAATGGCTATTTTTTTGTCTCTTGTTTCTTTCTTATTTAATGAGGTTTGGTGTTTTGAGTAGATATAAGTATAATTTTGTGACTAGTCATGATTAGTTTTGGGTAGAAAACAGATATGATTTTGTTATTTTTATTGCACTAGTTTATTTTCTTCATAATTAATTTCTTTCATGCCTATATCATTTCTTTCTTGTATGAATTTGATTTTTGTTTTATGACAAGAGTACATTTTAGGCAAAAAGAAGACATTTTTTTTGTCACATTGTAATCTATTGAGGTTTTTACCGAATAATCATGTCTGGATGCGTGGTATTAAGTTGCATTTGTCAAAGTTAATTGCGGTTCTTGGATGATCTTAGTTACTGAAAATACAATTGTTCATGAGTATATTTTATGTACATGTATTTTAGGTGACTCAAGAAGTTATAATTTGTCTGACTCATTTGACTCATGAATACATAAGCTCTATTTATCCTTTGATGTGCAATTTTAAAAATTAGAAACATTTGTTTTAAGAAAAAGTTCTGTTTTTCTTTGTCACTACTTTCAAAAATAGAAAAAAAGCGTGTACCTTTATCATGGATATTGTCCTATTGTTGGCCTGAACTCCAGATTTTAACATGGTTCTAAGTTCTTTAATCTCACATTTTGTCACTTGTATGAAGTTATGCTTGTGGGGTTGTTTGACTGACCCAATATTTTGATAATGATTTATATACTTGGGAGCTAGTGTCAATTCATTAATAGCTTAAATCGTTTTGTACCCTCGTGGATATAAATATAGAACCTGTAAAGTACAACTGTTTTGATCTAAGATGTCCTTTTATTGGAAGTAAGTTTTATGGTTCCTTGAATGTGAAATAACTCAGGAGTGGTAATTTTTGAAATGTTCTTTGTTCAGAGATGCATTTGTATAAGCATAACCATGCCTTGCTGTATGCCTGACTTTGCAGTCATAGATGATGACATGTTATGGATTTGAGAGTTTTCTGGAAATTTAGGAAGTTTTTTAATGTCATAAAAAAGGGAGTTATCAGAATTTATAGTTGAAACAGTTCGTATTTACGATTTTTCTGGCAAAACTCAATTGGTCTTTAAGAAATAGCAATATAGATATAGTTCATTCACTCACATGATTTGCCTGAGTTCACTCTTTTTTATGAAAGTTTATGTGCAATTCTTGGTCTTATGCTTAGTTTCATTTTTTTTAGGACTCATAAAACAGAATAAATGATTGTTGTTTGAAATTATTTTCCTTTCCAAGGTTATCTGTTTAAATTAGATGGGCATGCGAATCTTTTAGTAATATAATAGGGAGTTTAAGTTCCATTATTGCACATTTCTGGGATTCCAATTTTGATCTTGCTGTTCCAGAAAGCTTAAAGTAGCAAGGGTGATGACCTTGAGTACAAATTGTTAAACTAGATAATCATATTTTTTTAAAAGGAAGAACAATTAAAAGGAGTAGAGATGGAATTATTTTTTAGGTTTTGTTTGAGCTAAATTCTTTAAGCTTATACCAAATAAGAAATTATGAAGGTGGAAGAGTTTACTTGTTTCATTGAATTTCATATGTGCAAAGGCTTACACTAAAATGAAAAGAGAAGCAGTACAGTTTTGAACTATTATGGGGTCCTTGATCGTCACTTGTCTATATAAGTCAATTTATTCAAAAAACACGAATGCATGATTTGATGGTTTGAGACTTTCCTTTGAAGTTATAAGAGTCTCATTTTCTTAGTAAACTGTATGAACCTTATGTATAAACTTTCGTAAAAACTGAATGTAATGTTGACTGTAATTTTGTATAGGGCCTCACTCAGTTTAAAGGAAAATTATTGAACAATTAGCCTAAAATTATGATAAACATGTAAAATTTTCATATGAAAAGTGACATCCAAATATCTTGAGTAGTTAAAATGATGGTAATTCAGTCATATGTTGGTAGTAACATTTTTCTGAAAACTGCTCATATATTCATTAATTGGCAAAGACATGGTATTTCCTTGATGCTTTAAATGATCATTGTAAGTTTAGAGTTATCTGGGTGAAAATTTTACGAGGTAAATATGTAGTATTGATTCAGTACTTTGTATGTCATGTACAAGTAGAAATGAATGCATGATAAAGGATATCACTTACCTCATAGATGTCACAACGTATTTGATGTTTATTATCATACTGTGGATTCATTGTATAATAATATTGTAAGGTAGCACATATGTAAGTAGCTCGTGTCAGCCCTGTATTGTATTCACTTTTGATTTTCTTTATGAAAAAGATATTCATTCTGTTTTGGAGATCATACATGGAACGTTGGCATTTGCTTTTTATGATAGTACAAAGATTTCCGATGTCATTTATTGTAGTGTAAACTCACTTGAAGTCTATCCCTTAAGGGATTTGCTCAGTGATAATAATACCATAGTTGTATTTTTCTTTTCCTTTCATTAGATTTTCTTGTCATTTTAAAGACAAGGGCAATGAAAGAGTCATCTAGAGCCCAATTAGGAGACATGCATTGTCTCATAAGGCGATTCTCCTTTGGAGACATGCCTTGTCATTTAGAGTCTGCACTTTAGGCAACCATTGTAGTCTCATAGGAGGCACGCCTGGCCTAATTTATAGAACATCCTTCTAGGTTGTATCCCTTTAGGAGACATGCTTTGTCTCATGTATTTTTAGTTTTCCTCTTCATTTAGAAGTTGTGCTTGGACTTATTACCCTTTTAGAGGTTGTTAGTCATAGTGTTGTTACTTGTGTTTTGCTCCTTTATAGAGTTGTTAGATGTGTTTGGTCTTATTAGTATCCCTTTTAGTAGTGTTTGTCTAGGATTTTATCCTTTGTCATATCATTTAGAGACTAGCTCAGTCTTGTTAGATCCTGCTATTTGGGATTTAGCTTTCATAGTTGAGACACGAGTTTACCTTTTTAATTTTTAACTTTTTTTAGCCTTGGGAGTTTTACCTTATGGTGTTTGTACTCAGCCGCGATTTGGATTACAGAGTGTGTTTTCTTATTTTGTTCCTTTTGGCTAAAAAGGTTAAAACATTTAAAATTCAAAACATCAGAAATTTGAAATTCACAAACATTAAAAATTTGAAACTCAAAACATTTTAAAACCTCAAAAACATTTGAAAATCAGAAAAGTCAAAAAGTTTTTTAGTAGTAGTTAGGAAAGTTTGTTTTCGAACTACGTTGGCTTGATCCTCTTCCACAAGGTACGTAATGTAGCTTGGGATTTTCATCCCAAGTCCAGCCAAACTTTGTAAATAAATCATTTAACCCTTTTAAAAATACCAAAAATCTTCCAAAATATTATTTTTTTGAAAAGATCTTCCTCTAGAGTTAGGAGTTTGTCCTAGATAGAGAGTTTTAAGGTTAGGAGTTTGTCTTTGATGTGTTGTGTGTTTTGTTTGTGTTTGTGTTAGAGTTAGGAATTTGTTACGCCTCCGTCCGGTCAGTTGGCGATTCACATCGCCGACTGATGACTAGGTCTAGGATGCGTTAGTGATTCCATTATTTTTTTCCTTAGGACACACTGCCTAGTTACACATAGGTTATATGAACCACCTGCATTAGCTTAGGGCTAACCTACATTTAATCAGGGCATATAGGGTGTCCTAAAATCCACAATCCACTGGAATTTAAATTATCGCACAAGAAGCTTTAAAAACTAGTATGGTCTTTTAGGTCGAGTCTAGGATAGAAGTTTAGATGTCTTAGGCATCATAGTTTAGAATATGCGCGAAGAACTACGTGACTCTGATTCTCGTGGAGGCGGGGATACATAGGCGGCTTGGATGAACATCCGACCATCCAAGAGTCGAGGACTACGTTTAGAGTTTAGGGATTTGTCTTGTTGTATTGTATGTGATGTCGAGTTGTGTTGTATATTCTGTTGTGTTTTTTTACTTTCCTATGCAGACCTTATACTTTTAACTGTAGCATGCATGTGTTTGTTCACCAGACTTAGACACCAGTTAGGCATGTCACTCATAACCTAGCTATGATTAGGCGACACTTCTTCCATTTATTTTGTGCATACTTATTATTTTATCCCCGGGTCATGCAGTTTAGGTAGACGTCCACTCGGGGATATTTGTTCCTAATCTACATGATTTTTGCCCAAAACTCTTCAAGGTTAATAATAAATGGCATAAGAGACCAAGTGCTTGCACTTGGACGAATTGGGGGTGCTCTTCGGACCTTCTCCATTCGTAATCAGGCACGAGCCCATATATATTTCTGGTTATCCATGGTATACAGAGCATATTTATTTTTGGGGTTCCATAGCCTATTGGATGGCGACTCTGAGTTTGTTTTAGGTATGTCTTGGTTTGAGAATTTATCCTTGGATCAAGATGTATCTCATTTATCGCCACTCGTGCTATACTATGAGGGTGGCATCTGTTTTTAGAGTTCCTTGGTAGAGCTATCATTCACACGTGAATGATCCAGAGGACGTTGGGGGCTCATCCCCACCTCTCTCTCGGATCGGGGTCCACACATATGCCTAAATGCTAGATGATATTTATCTTATCAGTTCAAGTGCCATTTATAGGGTTTATTACATATGATTTCACTTTCTTATTTTATACCCCTTTTGTTTTTATCAATTTTGTGACATTGCTCATACAAAGATAAATATAACTTTATGAGCCAATGCACTTTCTTTTCATCCATTGCCTTAATGACATATAATTCCATCTTAAAGATCATTAAGGTTTGTATGTCATACCAAAGTTAAGGACATATCAGATCTAACTAGTTCAATGATTGATGAGAATAAGTCATGTGAGTTTCATGCATTGAACTTAGTTTCAAGGGATCTTTCAATAAGCGAAGGATTTTGAAGAATCTTCTTTATTACATTAACCTTGGGCTACTCAATTTCATCTTATGAATTAATATCCAGTTAAGGCATTGGAATTCATTTCTTTTAGTCCATCTATTTGTCCATTTTGAGTTTATGCTTTTAATGTAAGTATGGATTTTCAAGATTTAGTTCTAAAGGGATTTAGAGTCAATTACAATTCAAGTTTTCCCTTTTTACACAATGCTTATAGTTTAACAATTGAGATTTCAATTTTTTTAAACCCTCAACATTTATTAAGGTATTTGATTTGCATGTGTAGAGCAATCAAAATTTGCATGTCTTATATGAGCTATCACATTAAAGTTTATAGGCAAGCATGATTTAACTAGTTCAATGGTATATTAAGATATAGTAAGTGAATTTCATACATTGAACCTAGATTTGTTTTTCAACTTCCCCATCTATCTATAGATATAAGTAAAGTGGAATCCTCTAAGCTGTGGTGGTGCCACGTGTCAGCCCTCCTCTATCCCACAATTTTAAAAAGCCTTCTTTATCACGTTTTGGCAAATCCTCTATTAGACGGAAGAAAGCTATTGAAATCCTAGGGGTGATGGCAACCCAAGAGGGGGGGTGAATTAGGTTTTAAAAACTTTTGCCTAAAATAAGTGTGGAAGCTAAAAACAACGGCTAATTAAAACTTTAAGCACAAATGAAAACAAACCACCAATGCATAAAGAGATAGAGAGAGATAGAAAGTGTGCACCCGAGATTTATAGTGGTTCGGTGACTCAATGACCTGCTCCACTTCACCAAGACTTCTTGGTGAATTCACTACGGATTCCCTTAAAGGAGGGGAATCAACCCAATTACAAACTTGGTTCAGCTTCGCCTCGCAAGACTCGCCAAGAACCGAAGAAAGCTCCGTGTCTCCAACACTCGCTCTTGGGATGGTTACACATTCCTTCGCACTCGCCAAGTTACAAAGATATTCTTTGAAGAAATAAAGCAAAAATCCCTTCAAGAGGGTTACAAAAGATGGATGAAGATGTACAAATATAAGCCTAAATCCACTTCCTTGCTTAGAGATGAGAGAGGCACAAAAACAACTTTGATTTGAACTTATAGATGTTCAAGATGTTGCAAAAAGATGTTTAAGAAAGGTTTGGATAGTGTATATATAGCCCATTTAAAAAATGACTGTTTGGGGGTAAAACTGTAATAATCTGGGTTGAAAAAGTCAAGTCTCGCAGTCCCCAACGGCTCTTTTGCCAGACCGGCGGGGTCGACCGAGCCACGACCATCATCCGCCCTTATCGGACAAACCTTTTTAATTTTAAATTTCAAACCGTCGCGGTCGACCGATCCAGTGGTGGTCGCCCGGCAAGGTCTCCTCGTTTGATTTAAAATTCGGCTCAAAACACTATCGCAGTCGACCGGCCATCGGTGGTCGTCCGCCCCAACCATGCTAGATTGTTTCTGTCGAAACAGAAACATATCAGCGGTTGCCCGGGACTCCCCGATCGACCGGCCCGCTATTGAAAGCCAAGTGCTGGATTTCCAGCACGGCTTCCGCGGTCGATCAGCCCTGTATAAAATTCTATTTTTACTTATAAAAGATCACGGTCTTGGGCCATGGTCTTTGGGCTTTAATCCTAAGTTTTCAAATACATTTTCAAGTTCATTTTAAAACATTGTTGAGTGCCTTTGACATCTCTAAAACAAAGGTGAGCAGTATAACCCAAAAAGACTTGATCTTCACTATATCTTCAAGTCCACCAAGCTTCTTGGATCATCCTAGCTTTGGGGAACACCAAAATCAATCCAATTTAGCTTCAATGCCTTGATCCAAGCTTCCTTGATTGCACACTAATGAGATCTACAACTTAGACAACCAAAACACAAATTAGTGATATAAAATCACTTGTGTATGGAATCATCAAAACAAGAAGGTAATGCCAAGGTGGGAACCATTGGGCTTACATTCTCCCCCTTTTTGATGCTGACATTCACAAGAGATTTTCCAATAAGCATAACAATTCTCGCCCCCTATGGCATCAACAAAAAATGGTGCAAGAGAGTATAACAAGAGAAAAGATATGCAACATATAAACTCCCCCTAAATTAAGGAAATTTTGCAAACATACAACTCCCCCTATTTGATTGACAAATGCAATAGATGAGGGATTGTTCAAATATAAAAAATAAACCAAGTTAAAGCTCTCCTTTTTTATGAAAATAACTCCCCCTATTAAAGACAAACACTCAAAACAAGAGGGATTTTTTTATATATATAAAACAAAACATGCTCAGGTAATCAAATAACCAAGAATACATTTGAACCTTGGGCTCTAAATCACAAACTATGAAGGATATTCAAGATTTAGCACAAGCCCCTAAACTAGACCAATTTCAAAATGAAATCAAGTTGGGGCTTTGGGAGTCCAAGCTTTCTTGGTCCCACGGCTATCCCTACTTAGTGTAGATGCACATTGAAATTGATAATGCCCATGAAGGCCACAATAATGACATCAAACTAAGGGATTAACAAGACTAGTTCGATTATGATAGACGTGAAGAGGTCTTGAACTAGCATTTTTTAGGATTATGTCTATAATTTTGTCTCCATTCATAAAACCATATAGACACATCCTTAACCTCTTATTTTCATTTTGAAGATGATTTATTTGTTTTAAAAATTCAAAATTTTCATCTTCAAAAGACTTGGATGAACTTGCCATATTTTGAAAGCTCAAAACATGAGTCTCAAGTACACTCAAGCGACCCTTAAGGATCTCATTTTCAAGCTTTAAGTCATTTTCCATTTTGGCTTGGGCTTCAAATCTAGAAGAAAAGTCTTGATTTAAAACTTCAAGTTCTTTTTTACTTTGAGAAAGATTTTTCTTTAAAACTTTATTTTTAGACTTTTGCCACTCCAAGGTTTCTCAAACTTCATTATAAGACATTTCATTATCACTAGAACTTGAAATAGAAGATGGATGGAAACATACCTCATTTTTATTCTCTTTGGTGATGGCCATGGGAAATACGGTCAAATCAATATGGGCCGAGATACAAAAGTTTGATTTTTCTTCCTTGGAGCTCTTACTTGATGAATAACTACTATTGTCACTAAGCCCGTCCCAATTTGTCACATGTGCTCTAAACTTCTTCTTCCCATATTTCTTCTTTTTGTTCTTGAGGAGAGGGCATTCCGACTTTATGTGTCCAGGTTTGCCATATTCAAAACATCTTATTGGGTCCTCCTCCTTCTTCTTTTCTTTACTCTTCTTTTCTTCATTTTTCTTCTTATCTTTTCTTCCCTTCTTCTTCCTCCACATTTTCTTAAACTTCTTGAAAGCTTCCAATTCATCGCTATCGGAACTTGAGGAAGAAGATGATGATTTGGCGGTAAAGGCAATGGATTTTCCTTTGTCTTTCTCCTTGAGCTTTGAAGCCTCGGCTTGTTGGTTCCCCTTCTCTTCATCTTTATTTCATGTGTAATGAGGGATCCAACTAACTCATCTAACTTCACATTGTCAAGATCTTTCGATTCTTCGATCGTCGTGACCTTGGAGTCCCAACTAAGTGGAAGACACCGGAGAAGCCTCATCACCAATTCCAAATTTGTATATGTTTTACCTAAACCTTCAAGCTCATTAACAATAATAGTAAAACGAGAATACATTTCGGAAATGGATTCATTTACACTCATTTTAAATGCTTCAAGGTCACTACCAAGAAGACTAACTTTAGACTTTTTGACTTGTGGAGTCCCCTCATGAGTGGTTTCAAGGATGGTCCATATATCCTTAGCCGTTTTACAAGTAGAAACCCGATTGAATTCGTCGGGAGATAGAGCACAAAAAATTGTGCACTCCTTTAGCATTCAATGCGGCTCTCTTCTTTTGAGAGGCCGACCACTCACTTCTTTCCTCTGTGGGAGCAATGT
Organism: Tasmannia lanceolata; assembly: GCF_043159265.1. Classification (NCBI taxonomy): domain Eukaryota; kingdom Viridiplantae; phylum Streptophyta; class Magnoliopsida; order Canellales; family Winteraceae; genus Tasmannia; species Tasmannia lanceolata. The sequence continues at coordinate 47,745,061 of NW_027518683.1, read as the reverse complement.
AACCATCTTCAATTAATTCCCACATTTCATAATCTAAAGATTGTAAAAAGAAGCTCATCCGGGTTTTTCAATACCTGTAATTTGAACCATTAAAGTATGGGGGTCTAGAAACGGATTGTCTTCAACATATCCGGATTGTAAAAAGAATGTTGCACAACGTGGTTGTGCCACGTGTCACCCGTTCTCTATAACGCAATTCTGCAATTCAAACCTATCTTTCTAAAACGATTACTATTTTCCCCTATAATGTTGGAACCTCCTTCTTTCCCTCCAAATATGATAAATAATATCAACTGAAAACTCCCTACAAAATAGTAATGGATACTAAATATATATCCATCATAATATCCACTTAGAATTTCATATCCTATTGGTTCACAAAACGGCTCTTTCCATTATTTCTGCAATAAAATTGATTTCAAGGAAAAGTTGGAAGGTCCCTTAAACCTCCTAAAAATAGTGTGGATGGAGATTCCAAAAATTTTCAAAGCCATCTTTGTAAAACGATTACTATTTCCCTCCCTATAGTTTAGGAAACCTCCTTTCTCTCCAAATATGATAAATAATATCAATTGAAAAATCCCTACAAAATAGTAATTGATGCAATCCGTTTCCAAAACGCAGAGTATTTCAAACGCATTTTATATTTATTAATGGATATTTAACGCAATTAACGCATTGAGACTATTCGTTTCAAAAACTTCGTGTTTGAAATACCTTCTAAATATATTCTTCCTCCTCTGTCTTGCTTCACACCGATTTAGGGCTTCTCTGCTAGCCCCACCAACCACGTCTTCTACCGCCCAAACCTCCATCTACGGCTGAAGCACTCTAATCTGAGATATCATAAACCTGATGATTTGGGTGTCATCTTTATGCTTGAATTTCTTGATCTCCTCCCACCATCATAATGATAAGGTAGAAGGTGTTTTTTATTCACGAGTTTGGCTATTACTAACAAAATTTTCTTCAGATTTGTTTTGGGTTGGGTTCCTAAGCGTTTATAATCTGTATTATTGGTTTATATGTGTGTGTGTGTGTGTGTGTGTGTGTGTGTGTGTTCTTCTTTTCTTTTGTGGAAGGACCTTGAGAAGGAAAAGGTTTCGGATATTGAGAAATTAAAAAATGAGAAAATGTCGAGTTCTGCAATTTCGTGTGAATTCTGGTAAGAAATAAAAGCCATGTTTTATTCATCTTCTGTCAAGTTTCAAGGTTCTTTAGCTGGAATTTACATGATTAATATTTTTTTCCTGGTTGTTTCCTCTCCTCTACTTCTAATGCATTATTCTCTTTCATCTGTTCGCTCCTCTTGCATCGTATCAGTCCTTGCAGTCTCACTCTTGGATATTTGCGTCTACGATGAGATCCGGGATCACGTGGAGGGATTCTCAATTCGCTTTCATCACATGCGGCATTCAACTAATGGGTGAGCTTCACTGTAAATTACTGCATTGCAAATGAATAGGCTCACTTATACATTTAGTGGATTGGAAATGAATAGGCTGTGTTCAAGAGAAAAGTGGTGGTGTTCTCTCTTTTATAGAAGAGAGGGAGGTTGGTAATTTCTAGAGACAACAAGGGGAATATAATTTTTCCCTCTATAACCCATTTTTTAAATTTGTCCTATTTTTCCTTTAATTTTTCATTTGTTTTTCTTTGTTTTCCATCCCCTGTCATTGCAGATCGGAGGGTTGGGATCAACCGATGATGATGATTTTTGGGGAATTACTTATTTAAGTTGGGGCCAGACAAGTCAACGGTTCGGATCATTCAATTATATGGGTCACATTGAACTTTTTGGTGTACTTATTAGAATATGTGAGATCTCCCCGTTAGGTCATCTTGGTGGTAGATTAAGCAAGTTGGTTAGATAGGTAATCTAGAATAATTACAAAAGTAGGCTAGATTGGTATGATTCGATCTGTTTCTATAATTTCTCTTTATCTTTTGAGTGTTCTAGATAAGCTGATAAACACTCAATAGGCTCTTTGTTTATTCATTCAAGATTAGTTCCAGAGGCTGTAAAGCTTATTACAAATTATATTATTAGAGAGTTTGTAACATCTCTGAGCACACCAATTCTTATCTCTCTCTTTTCATTTTGTTCTATACATTTCTTTATGATTCTTCTTTTCTCGGCAATCCATGATCTACGGTTTTATGGCTTTGAACCTTGGATTTTATTCATGTCCTGTGCAAACTATTGGATTTTGGATTGTTGTTGCATTTTTTATTGTTCTCTTGCAGTTAACTTTTTCCTTCCTACCATTCTCTGATAATTTATTTAAATCCATGATATAAATTTATACCTACCTCAAAAAAGGGGGTAGGCTAAAACAAATACGATAATATGCATGTGGGTTGTTCCTACTTTGCAGATTTAATGAATGTCTAAATATTGGGGCTTCATTTCCTAGATTTTTTGGCCTTTTCATATTTAAAGCCACATGGGAACATGCACATACGTGCATATCCAAGTGAAGTTTTCATGTCCATACGGGAACAGATCTCCAGTTGAAGCATCTATATGATGGTCTCACACACAGTAGATCCTAATAACTAAATGTTCATTTTCATCTTTGTTGTAATTTCATAATTTCTTTTTCTTATATTAATTATTGTCCTACTTCCTCATCAGAATATTTTTGCGTAATCTTTATTTTCATCGACGATTTGCATATTCACATAGGGCTCACTTGGATACCTTATATTTTGTATTTCGATTTGGAATTGAGTTTTAAATACAAAATTAGTAGATCTGCCAGCTCATGTTGAGGGAGACAGAGGGAAGGAGGTCCTTCCTACTAAATGGGAGACGTCTACGAGCAAAGAAGGCGAACGAAACTGCCAGATCTGTGGATTTCCAATTACTTATTTCCACAGCATATTTGGAAATCTCATTTTTTTCACTGTCATTCGCTGATTTGGAAATCCAAGGATTTGATCTGGATCCAATTCGCAACGCAAAAAGGGCTACAAATGTGAGAAATCCAAATCAAAATCTTCTCGACATCCAAACGGGCCCATAGTTTTTTAAGCAGCATATGAAAGCATATTCACACCCAGGCAATTCCATGGCTTTTTTGTTAGGTACTCCTTTTGAAATCAAATTTCATAATCAAGATCGTCGTCATTTTTACTATGGGCTTTTTTGTTTGATTTTAAAACTTCAACCCAAAGCGCAAGATTTGATTAATGTTCAAAATAAAGTTACTGCAAAGTCTTAAAACATATGCCAACATCTGGTGTATACTCAAGTCAAACTGCTTTCAGAGAACAGGAGAAGAGGTCACGATATGCCCAGGACAATCTTCTTCCCAAACCCATTTGGATTGAATAATTGTTTTCTTTTTGTGCTAATTTTCGAAGCATGTGTTTAGATCTTTAGAAAGAGAAATAAAGACTATCTTGGGTTCTTATTCAGTATTGCTTTTTCTTTGTTTCCCATTCCTGTGCAACGCACGGGTCTGCAACTAGTGTTAATGTAGTTGCACGGGTCTGCAACTAGTGTTAATGTAAGCCTATATGATTTTAGGGAATAAGCAAAGGATTTTTAGGATATATTCATTAAAAAGATAAAGCCTTCGACTAAAGCATTCCATTTTAACATTTTATGACTACTTAGATGAATTTTGTATAATATCAACTGTAAATTTTGGAAGTTCATCTTAGTCATATAATGGTATTTAAGTTGAAGCTTTTGGAATACATTTTCTTTTAACCAATATTTGATTTCATATTGAATGTAAAATGACCAATAAGTACATAATAAAATTGTGTAGTGAATGGGTTACTAGGGCAACTACGTGCATAGATATGTACTTACCTAGACCATAAGAGATGTCTAAAATTAGATTTTCACTTGATGAGCTTAAACATGACTTTTAACTTCTTTATTATGGCACAATTTTCAATATTTTAGGAATTTTTATGAATTTCGATTTTTCTTCCAATTTTTACTTTATTGTTTCATAATATGTAGTGCATTCAAATCCCATTTCATATTTTTCAATGGTTTTTTTTTAATTATTATGGATAAGTAATTATCAAAACCAAGTGCATATTTAAGTTTCTAGTGTGAGCATGTGCACTTAGAACAATGTTTCTAGTATTGATCTTCAATTAAGCACATCATATCTAAGTCTTATAAATATTAAGACATATTAGCTAGTTTAAGCACTAAGTCTTTGTTTTTCCAAAAGAATATGACTTATTTAAGCACACATTCATAGATACATGAAAATCAATCAAAGATAACACATTGTTCCTACAATATATTTTCAAATTATTTTACCATTAAAGCATATGGATTTTGTATTTCAAAAGAATATGATCATTTAAGCACAACATAACTTCTATGTATCAATGCACACCACATCGATCATTAATTCAAAATTTATTTTTGAAGGGTTTATGAGATTAAAGAGTTCAAATCATCCCTTATTTCAATGAATTCATTCTCACTTATTTGTATATATCAAAATCATCTTAATATTCATCAAACAAGTGATTTCCACGTTTGTGGTTTCTATAAGTAACATGTAAAATATGAATAATCATATAAAGCTTATAGACACGCTTAATATAACTAGTTCAATGGATAATTATGATAAATCATATATATTTTATGCATTGAACCTAGCTTCAATACCATCTCCCCTTCTCTAATGTAGGATTTAAGCTTTAGAGGGAATTTTTAACAAGCCAAAATTTTTATAAAATGTCATTAGAGGGTGAAGCCTTGGGCAATTTATCTTATGACTTGGTTAATGAATTTTTCATGATATCAACTATTTATCTTAAGCATATAATTTAGTCAAGTTAAAGCTTTTGAATCCAAGTCTCTTTGATCTTACTTCTTTTTAACCCATTTTTATTCATTTTGAGTTCAAATTGCATTTATGGGTTTGAAGACTTTCAAGTGCATGCATAATGTCTATGATTTTATTTTCTTTGACTTTGCTTAGACAGGCCTCTAATGATTTTTTTTATCTTGCTTCTACAATTTATACAATTTTCATCAAGTATTCACTATTATTATACTTTGAGCATTCAAGTTCCTTGGATATTTTAAGAAGATGATTTCAAAGAATTTGATTGTTGAAATGATTTTAATATGTTAAGAATTTGTCACTTTGGGGCAATTTTATTCCAATTTAGCAATTAAGCACGATGTATTTTACTTCATTTTGATCTTACTTTCAAAGATACAACTAACTAAAATACAAACTTATAATCACCAAAAAATTAAGCACACTTAAGCACCGTGTGTCTCATTTTACTTATTTAAAGAAAAATCCATTGAAGCACATTCCCCTAAATCTAATATGTGCATAAGAGAGAATCAAGTTGGGGCTTTTGGTACCCAAACCATCTTAGGTCCATTAAGATTTGTGTTATTTATTGACTCCTTTCTCATCCACACAAACTTATCATTATTCACAAATTTATATTTACATTTAAATTTGTAATGTCCTCTTCTACCACAAAAGTTACAAGTAATTGGACATGTAGAGGGACCACTATCATTACAAGAAGATTGATGACAACATTTATGATTTACTTCATGTCGATTTTTATTTTCTAAAACCAATTTTTCATTTTTAGATTTTATCTTATTCATTTCTTCTTTCAAAGTTTTAATTTAATGAGTTCAATCAATTCTTACTTTTTCATTTTCTTCTTCCAAAGATGTAAATTTTTTAATCAATTCTACATTTTCCTTTTTAAAAACATCAATTATTTGAATAAAATTTTCATTGTTGGACAACATAGAATCAAATTCCTTTTTAAAATTTTCAATCTCCATTGTCATATTGGAGAGTGATTTTCCTAGAGTTTTATTTTTCAACATTTGCATATCTAGGTTTTCTTGGAGCTTTTCACAAAATATCACCAACTCATCATATGACAAAGGTTCCAAATCATCCAAATCATCAAATATGCTTTCTTTGGTTTGCTCGATTTTCTCGGCGAGCGCCATTAAGCAAACATTTTCATTGTACAAGTTTTCAAGTTTAGCCCTAATATCTTTTAGCATTTTCACATGAAGAAATCTTTTCAAAATCATTTGGGGACAAAGAACAACATAAGGCAATCATTGCCGTAGAATTAAGAGAAGATAATCTTCTATCATTATTACTCCATTTTTTCTTTGGTACGCAAAAACCATGTTCAATAATTTATTTGAGTTAATTTGCTCCCTTTGGTGGTTGTGGTTTGTTGGCATGATTTTCTCCATCTTGTACTTGTAGTGCAAGATCTTAGGTAATTCCGTGTGTTCGCCGGCCGTTGATTGGCGGATGTTATTGGTGTTATTGGCCAAGTGGGACCCACTCCAAGAATGAAATAGAACCGGTGATTTTGTATCACCAACTCAACAATCTCCACCTCCATTTGTTTATCTTTCCTCGGAAATGAAGGTGTGCTGTAGACTTTTAATTTCTTTGCGCCCAGTTCTGCGGCTAGGCTCAACCCTGCCAATGAGGCCTCATATTCAGCCTCGTTATTAGAGGCTTTGGAGTCTAGTCATAGGGCGTATTCTGCTACGAATTCATCCGGGCCCTGGAGGACCACTCCCGCTCCGCATCCTCCTTTCCTTTGCTCGCCAAACCGTTCACGTGCAGAATCCAATGATCTCATTGTCATCCTCAGGTGGTCTGGGCCCATCGCACTTGTCTCTATCGACCGATTGCTTGGCGGGGGCCCTGGTTCCATCCACCATTGTTGGTTCCGTGGCGGGAGCGGTAAATTCCTCTATAAAATCGGCGAGGACCTGGGATTTGATGGCCGGCCTTGGTCGAAATTGTATGTCAAATTCCCCCAACTCGACGGCCCAGCTTACCATTCTTCCCGAGGTCTCTGGCTTTTGTAGGATTTTTCTCAATGGATGGTCTGTCAAGAGTATTATAGGGTGGGCTTGGAAGTAGGGGCGGAGCTTCTGGGCTGTGGTGACGACGACGATGGTGAACTTCTCTATGTCTAGGTACCGGACCTCCACACCATGGAGGATATGCTCACATAGTACACCGGATGTTCCCGCTTGTCTCTTTGTTGAACCAGTATCGCACTTACCGCCGTAGGACTGACAGCCAAATATAAGAAGAGCTCTTCCCCGGGCTCGGGCTTGGTCAGCACTGGTGGTGTTTGGAGGTATTGTTTTAAGGAGTCGAAAGCTTCTTGGCAGGTCAGGGTCCATTCGAACTCCCGTACGTTCTTTAGCTGCTTGAAGAATGGCTGGCATTTTTCGACCAATCTGGACATGAAGCGGCTGAGGGAGGCGACCCGTCCCGCGAACCGCTGCACCTCTACTGCCGTTGCCAGGGGTTCCATGTATAGGATGGGTTGGATTTTTTAGGGGTTGGCCTCGATACCTCTTTGACTAACCATGAATCCTAAGAATTTCCCTGAGGTCACCCCAAAGGCACACTTTGCCGGGTTGAGTTTTATCCGTGCTCACCGCAGAGTGTCGAAGGTTTCTTTGAGGTCGGAGATGTGCTTACAGGCTTCCAGGCTTTTCACCAATATGTCATCCACGTATACTTCCACTTTTCTGCCTATCTACTTCTGGAAGAGCTTATTCATGAGCCGTTGGTACGTGGCCCCGCATTTTTCAACCCGAAGGGCATGACAGTATAACAGTAGACGCCCGGGTCAGTGATGAACGATGTTTTTGGAATATCTGGCTCGTGCATCTTTATCTGGTTGTAGTCGGAGAAGGCGTCTAGGAAGTGAGGAGTTTGTGTCCGGAAGTGGCATCGATGAGTTGGTCTATGCGTGGTAGGGGATAGGGGTCTTTCGGGCAGGCTCAGTTCAAATCAGTAAAGTCTATGCAGGCCCGCCAACCTCCATTGGCTTTCTTGACCATGACTACTTTGGACAGCCACTCAGGATACTGGATTTCTCTGACAAATCCGGCTTGTAGCAGTTTTTCCACTTCAGCTTTAATGTGAGTTCGTCGTTCTGCCGCGAAGTTTCTCTTATTTTGTTGGATGGGCTTGAGGGTCGGATTTACATTTAACCGGTGAACCGCAATCTCTGCGGGTATGGCGGGCATGTCCGAAGCAGACCACACGAATACATCTTTGTTGGTTCTACGGAAACTAATCATTTGGTCCCGTAAGGTGCCCCTTAGTAGGGAGCCAATCCGGACCTCTCTCTCTGGCTGGTCCTCGGATATAGGGACAGAGTCTAGCTCTTCAATTTGCTCCCCTCTAACCGTGCGGGCTCGCTCTCGGGGGTCTTCGCTTCCGATCGTGAAATTTTCAGCTGGGGCGTTGCTTCCTTTCAAGCTTGCTGCGTAGCACTAGCTTGCTATCATCTGCAGCCCGTGTACTTCTCCTATCCCGGTTAGAGTGGGGAACTTCATTTTGAGTTGAGGGGTAGAAACTACTGCTCCCAGGTCCTCAGGGTTGGCCGCCCTATGATGGCGCTGTAAGTGAAAGGTATGTCCACGACCAAAAAGGTGGTCATAATAGTTTTTTGGAGGGGATATGTCCCAAAGGTGACATGTAAGTCGATTTTGCCATTGACCTGTACGGACGCCCTAGAAAACCCTTATATGGAGTACTCCATAGGCCCCAGCCTTCCCTCGCCCAATTTTATTTCTTTGAAGGTTTCAAGGTGCAACACATTGACGGAGCTCCCTGTGTCTACCAAGATCTTCCCTACATCGAAGTTGGCGATGATCAATCTGATAACTAGCGCGTCGTCGTGCGGAACTTGTAGTCCGTTGTAGTCCTCGATGGAGAAAGAGATGACTTGGCCTTCTTGGAGAGGATCCGTCCGGGCCTTTTTAGAAGGCATTTCCAGGGAGAATACTCGCTCTGCGTGCGCTCGTCGACCGGTTGTTGTTGGCCCTCTGCTGCAGGCCCTCCCGCGATGATGTTGATTCTTCCAGCAATAGTGGGTGGCTGCTCGGGGGCCGGTGCCTGGCGAGGAGGTTCTTCTCTTTTTGGGGACCAGTGGTGCTGTGAGCAGTGGCGGCGGCCTTGGGAGTGATGTACGCTGCGGGACCGGTGCCGACCTCTTGACCTATCGGCAGGGGGAGAGCGGTGCGCTTTGTTCTGGGGCTGGGAGCACTCTATTTGCGAGGGGCTCTTAAGGTACTGATCTAAATGACCTTCCTGTGCCAGTTTTTCTAACTGGAGTCTGAGATGGAAGCAATGGTCAGTTTCGTGGCCGTGGTCCCTGTGGAAATCGCAAAACCTTCTGGTGGAGCGCTTCTTCGGGTCAGTGCTCATTTTCTTAGGAGGGGTTAAGAGACCCTGATCTCTGATGTCAAACAGGACATGGGAGAGGGGGACCTTCAGGGGAGCGTTTCCTAACCTCTCAAAGACGGGAATGGGGTTCCGGTTTGCCGGTCTTTCTTCGGCCCGCAGTTTTCCGCCCCCTACCATCTTCTTTCTTTTTTTCCTCGGGCCGGCCCGGCTCTGTTCCCGTACGCATGCTTCTTCCGCTCGTATGAACTTGTTAGTTTTGGATTCGAGTTCCTATAGGTCCTGCAGTGGCTTGAGGGTGAGGTGTAGTTTGAGATTTTGGTCGGTGGTAGTGTGCTTCAGAGCTGCAACCGCTATCTGGACGTCGATGTTGGAAAGTCGAGCCAACTCGGCAATAAATTTCAGCATAAAGTCTCTCAGGGTCTCTTTCCTTCCTTGTCGGAGGGCCAAGAGGGCGTCCGCCGGATCGTGGCAGAGGCGATTGTTGGCAAACCTAGCCGTAAATTCCCTTCCAAATTCGTGGAAGGAAGCAATGGAGTCCGGCTCCAGACATAGGTACCAATCGTTAGCGGTTTTTCTCAACAAGGAGGCAAAGGCTCTGCACATAAATCCATCCAACGTGCCTCGGAGCGCGATTACCCTCCTAAAAGTTTGGAGGAACTCTAGAGGGTTTGTGGTCCCATCGTAACAACCGAATCGGGAGAGATCTATCCCCGTTTCCACTGGGGTTTTTAGGACCTCCGCGGTAAATGAGGATGCCGTCTCTCTTTCCCACTCGTCCAGGATGTCGTGGGCATAAGGTTTTTTCATTTCTCGCTTAACTTCTCGGATCTGTCTCTGCAGATCAGCCAGTTGGTCTAGCCCTTAGCAGTTGCATCGAGGTAGCCACCTCCTCCGCGTAACTCTTGGAGTCAACTCGTCCGGGTAGGGAGGGCGTGGCTTTGGGCAGCTTGTTTTCCGACATCTGGTTGACATTCCCCGGCTGGGAGAGGCAAAGGGCTAGTTTTAGAAAGGGAGACGGCTCGGACCGGTGCGCGCCTCCGCCGATGATGACATTCCTCGGGCGATTCCCTGCTGTCCTCCTCGTAGGCTTCAGTCCGGCCATGTGTTACCATGGGTATTTCCGAAACTGGAGGCTTTGGTGGTGGAGGCAACCATTGGAAGAGCTCCTGGGGAAGCGCGTTGAACATTTCCATGGTAGGGACCATCTGTGGTATGCTGGAGGCGGGCCGATGCTGGCCCAAGGCCTGCGAGTTCTATTCCCGAGAATTAGAGACATGGGTTTGTGCATGTTGGGCTTGGCTCCTGGTCATTACTCCTATTTCTCGCTGTTGGGTGTGGTTTCTCATCGTCGTAAAGCTTTCAAACTCAAACGAGTCCCACGAATGGCGCCAATATGATGGCACAATCCTGTGCGATTGCGCGGTGGGTAGAGAGCCTCCGCTGGAGTCTGCAACCACAAACAGAGGGGTCAGGGAGGTCCGAGGTGGGTCCCGGACAACCACTTCGACACCCAAGTCAGATTCTGGACCAACAATATAATGAACAACAAGAAATGACTGAGGTATTATCAGGTTTACCATGACCAACGCGCGGGTTCTCTCTGATATCTGGGTGGGCGAGTGGGAGGCAGTGGGTAGGGGGGAATAGGGCGTCCATCACCTTTTTTCCTCCTTCGCTTTGGGTCGAGAGGTCTTAATAACGGACTAGAGCTTCCTGTAATGGTGCCTCATTTTTTAGAGTCGTTCCTTTCCTTACGATGGATCCCCTTTTCTTCAGGACTTAATGGCGTATTTATACTTTGATCTTGCATGCAGATCATCTTCATGGGGCGCCACGTGGACCTTTTTATCATTTCAGAATGAACATTCTTTTGTTGGATTGGGTTGCCCCCTAGTTTGACTTCGTGCATGGCTTTGTTGTGTAATCTTGCCCATAATCGTGATGATGAAGTTTTTGGAGGCGGGGAGGTGACACGTGGCAAGATCACGTGGTCTTACCGCGTATTAATGTTTTTCCTAGTCATGATTAGATTCCTCTGCCGCATGGGTGACACGTGGTGAGATCTAACTGTCCCGCCGTATTTATGCCCTACCACATACCTTTAAGTCTGAGCTAGTACTTAGCCAATTAAGTTGTAGTATGCGGAACTCAGCCAGCTAACCGGGATAGAGAAGCTGGAGAAATAAATTAGAGTTACTCTTCCTTGAGGTTGAAAGTAGGAAGATTAATGGCATTCTTATATCTACTCAACTCTATTTTGACTCCAATCGCATGAATGAACAACAAGGACAAATTATTCTCATGTTTGATCGATCATGCTATCAGAGTTTATTCCATCATCTAAATTGGAGTGCATGCAATAGTTGTCCCATCCCATAATTGATTGAATGCATATGCAATGGGCCTACCTTGTTCAAAAATCTAAACGAGGGAAATGATATATTTGCTCTTTTCTTTCTTGGGCCCAACCCTTTTAATGTTAAAGGAATAGTCATAAATACATTAGATGAGGTGGCCGATGAACAAAAGGGGTTGAATATATCACTTTCCCCAAATAATTCGGTTGTTGGCCCCACCAATGCTTCACTTTGAGAGAGAGAGAGAGAGAGAGAGAGAGAGAGAGAGAGTTGTGGGAGTGTGGACCTCGGCGAGGGACAGGTTGTGGATAATTTTGTTTTTAAAACTTTTAAAAGAGAAAAGTAACTGAAGTTTTTTTTGGGGTTAGGTGGAAATTATTTTCTAAAAGCATGGGCTAATTGGCAAATATTATTTCCTTGAGGATGGTTTAGCAATAATTTTGTAAAGCAAGGACTAATTGGGAAAAATCTCTAATTTATATAAACTCTCATTTGGGAAAAATCTCTAATTTATATAAACTCTCATAACCTCCTTCGTGTCTCCATTCTATCTCTCCCTTCTCAACACTCGCCACGTGGATCGCTTCGTGTCTGCACGACCCTTCGTTGTCCATCACCACCCCCAGTCTATAAAAGATGCTCTCTTGCCAATCTTGAGAAAAACAAAAAGAGAATGAGAAGCTTATAATAGATAAAAGAATAGCCATTGCAACTCTGTTTATAAGAGCGTGTTTGTTTGTTTGAACTTTGAATACAATGTCTTCAGAACAGAAACAAAGGGCCGAGCTTGATCAGAGGGCAAAGCAAGGAGAGACTGTAGTCCCCGGAGGAACTGGAGGCAAGAGCCTTGAAGCACAAGAACATCTTGCTGAAGGTTTGTTTTGTCTTCTCATTTCATATTTTTCCTCCTGTTCTAACTTTCAAAATTGTAGTAGCGTTTGGTTTGTTATAAAATTAGAGGTTTTTGGTCTGTGAATGTGAAGGGAGGAGCCGTGGAGGACAGACAAGGAAGGAGCAGATTGGGACTGAAGGGTATCAAGAGATGGGACGAAAGGGAGGGATGAGCAGTCTGGACCAGTCGGGTGGCGAGCGTGCGGCGGAGGAAGGGATTGACATTGATGAATCCAAGTTTAGAACAAGGGGTTGATTATATATATCCAGTCTTAGATGGTGGTGTAATGTAAAGCTCTGAAATCTTTAGATGGTAGGATGTGGAGAGGGCTCTGTTTGTGGGTGTGCTAATGTAGGATTAGTGGGCAAGAGTTTGGGTTTACTTGTTTGTGTCTATGTAGGTTTGAAAGGGGAGCTTAGGGGTGTTGTGGAAAAGGTTGGTATTAATCAATCCTTAGCATGGTTGACGCCTTACTCATGCTGATCTGCCTCTCTACATTTGGGATGTATATATATGTAGTGGTTTCTTTCACTGCACTGAAAATGGAAGTTGATGCAGATCTCCCTTTATCAATTTTATGAAGTGGGACTTTGTGTATGTGGGTTTATCTACTTCTCAATGAATTTTAGTAGGATTAGTGAATAGATCTTAAGGAAATGTGGGTCTTATTGTGCTTATTGAAATGTAGGTCTTATTGTGCTTATCGATGAAGTTTCAGATTAGTGAATGGATTATGGAAGTGTAGGATACTGAATGGAATTTAAGCCTTGTTTTCCTAATATTATGCCAACCGCTTGTGAGTGCCAAACCAATTATTGGACCTAAAATTATGGGTAATTATTATTAGAGAACAAAATCAGATTAAGATCAAATCTCCTCAGATTTGATTTGATTGGGCTACATTGAGTGGTTGGGTTTGATTTTATATAAACCCAAGTTTAGTGAAATCTCAGAAATTCTACAATTATGGGTCCAATAATCGATTGGGCATTCACAATCGGTTCCCATAATCTTAAGGCCCTGTTCGGTTGGGATTATCTTTTCACCCGATTGGAATTATAGCAACAGATTATAGTAATCACCTATTATGAAAATAATCTATTACAATTAAATGGCGTTCTGCCCCTTAAGGCCTCCTTAAATTTGACATCTCACAAGATGCTGGGAAAGCACTGCAAGGCAAACTAATGATGACTATGCCTTTCTACGGCCTACTCCATAGGATGATCCAAATGGTCCATTTGATGGGCCTCAACAGAAATAGGTTGTAACCAACGATCTATGAAGAAAATCCATATTATGTATACCTATATATAGATCACAGAGGGTTCGGACTATCCTATGGAAATGATTTCTGGGGCACAACGTAATTATGTTGTAGCCCTTCAAATGGACGGTTGGGATCATTCTATGGTGTAAGTCGTACAAATACTTTTTGAAAAATACTTAAGACTATAAGGACTTGCACCATAAACAACAAAAATTCTCTGAATAATAAGTGACTGCATTTGAAATATGCACCTTCTGTATAGAAGGGAATTTGAGAAATATAAAATATATAGCAGACATTGATCATTGAGATCTTTTCTTCCAACATAAAACTAGAGCTTCCGTTGCTTCCTTGAACTTCATCTGACACTTCAATTAAACTTTCCAACGTTCAGTAACACACTTCCAACTTCCAAGACATGGGACACCTTGAACTTCATATGTCACTGCAATCAAACTTTCCAACGTTCAGTAACACACTTACCAGACATAAGACACCCATTACTGCAATATCCTCCATTGGGTATAAGGACTTCAACCGCCTTCCTTGCCCAGCAAGACCCTGATCAGAAATAGAGGAGTTCAATATCTGAAAAACAAGAGAAATTGAGAATTCAAATGTGGTAACACTTAGCAAAAGAGTTATGTAGCTTACAAATGGCCATAGCAATAACTATGGTATGTAATTTACCAATTGCCATAGCAATAACTATTTGACAATCATAAACAATCTGCTATTCAAATGAATGTGAATTTTATAACAAAAATGACAGCAGAAGGGAGTTGAGTAAAAGTACAGTTGGGTGGTTAGTGGAGCATTCAATTTTTTATTTATTTTTCATCTATAGAAGGAGCATTCAATTTCATAAAGAAACAAAATGACTTGCACATTAATAGAAAGGCGGATAGGAAGACATGTACAAGCAGTTGGAACGCTCCTTGGAAGTAGCGAGTTTGATGCAAGTTCAAAAATCTGGACGCTCTTCGTTGCGTAGCAGCGGATGCAAGATTGATAAAATAAATAAAAAATGGGCCCTTTGAACACCATTGTAGGGAATAGAATACTTCAATCACTGTCGAAAGGGATGTGATTTACTTCGATCCCGTCGAAGTCGAGTTTCTCAGAGCGAAACTAGAAAATACTCCTGCAGATGCTAATCCAAGCAACCAAAAGTTCTCAAAAGAACTTCGATCCTGTCGAAGGGGATGCGATTTACTTCGATCCCGTCAAAGTCGAGTTTCTCAGAGCGAAATTAGAAAATACTCCTGCAGGTGCTAATCCAAGCAAACAAAAGTTCTCAAAAAAACTCAAGCCTAAACGCAAATTTCATTCAATAATCAAAGTACCTTACAATGCTTACATAACATATATTTATAATAAAAGAAACATAAAATTTAACTTAATACCCAAGCAACTATTCGTAACCATATAAATACGTAACCGAAAATTATTGCATACGAATCAAGAGATGGGACGAAAGGGAGGGATGAGCAGTCTGGACCAGTTGGGTGGCGAGCGTGCGGCGGAGGAAGGGATTGGCATTGATGAATCCAAGTTTAGAACAAGGGGTTGATTATATATATCGAAGTCTTAGATGGTTCATTCTGGAAACCAGAATCAATTCTAATTATTTGGAGTCATTCCAGGATGAGAATCACGTTTGTTAATTCATTTCTAAGAATTAATTTTTCTATTTTTTTTTTATTAGAATCATGTTCTCTTGTGAACAAAAAAATTTGATTTCTAGGTAATAATTTATGAGTGATATAATGAAATGTTGCCAGTCCATTTGTAACCTCCACAAATCGAAGGGCTAGGATGATCCTATGGAGCTGATATTTTGGGTACACCCTATCTATGTCAGTGCCCATCAAGTGAATGCTTTGGATCACCCAAACAATGTGGACCCGCTGTGTTTTTTGAGCGATCCCTTAGATGCCTTAACTAAGGTATCCCTTAGAGACACTTTGATGAAACGAATAAAATAGTCTTAATTTAGGAATTAATTGAAAACATAACTCATATAAACCCCAATGTGTCCAATATTTCAAATCCAAAGATTTCATGCATTCGATTAACAAATGAGATGTAAGAAATAACAAAATGCTCCCTAAATCTATGGTAGCGCTCTAGCCATTCTATTTGCAATAGAGTCCCCAAGTAAATGACATTTGTGTTGACCTTTGCGATTCACTTGTACTAGTTGAAGGAAATGCATGACGTCTGGCACTGTTTTCACCCTCAATAATCACATCTTCATTGCTGAACGTTGTGAATTCTTTATCCATCTACTTTTCACTTCATATGAAGTTGTGAAGCATACATGTTGCGAGCACTATAAGTCGTTGCGTTGAAAGCTTGAAGGGAGGCATGGACTTGAGGATTGGGAATCAAGACTTTAGTGCACCAAATTCTTGCTCAATAACATTATGTAGAGATGAATGTTGATAAATGGACAACTCTATTGCAGATGTGGAATTTTGATTTGTTCACATGTACTCTTGAAAGTGGTAAGTCTCACCATGATATGGAGTAAAAAAATCAATCATATTTGTATAACTTGAGTCGACGACATAGTACTTATCTAATATGATGGTAAATCAAAAATATAAGTAAGATTATTATAATATACATGTAAACATTTAATCATAATCAATGATTGAGGAATTATACCTTCAGGGGGATGTGGGAACTTCAATCTTTCGTTTGTTATTGCCTCTAGAAATATCCTGCTATCATTGGCAGTGCCTTCCCACCCAACATAAACAAAGGTGAACTTTATATCAAATGAGCATGCACACATTACGTTTTGGATTGGACTTTGTTTCCTTCCTCGGTATGGAATTTGTTTCTTAGCAGGTACGTGAGTAGTAACGTGTGTGACGTCAATAGCGCCGATGCAATCCTTGTAATTATAAAGAAGAAATAACAAATAAGAAGGTACAATCTAACATTTTTAATTAAACCTAATTGTTAATTGAATAGAAAGGAAAAATTGAATACCTTAAACTATGGATAATATTTGGGGTTTCAGCAAATTTCCTCTGGGATTGTATCAAATTAGGAGGTACAATTATTTCTTTTCCTAACTTTAAAATTGCATTTAAAACCCTCTTAAAGTGATGAGCTACTGTTGAGCCTGAATGTTGGAACCTTACAGCTACAATATGATTACTATGGCGATGACCCATAATCGTCATAAATATGGCCACTTGCTTATCTATTATCATATATCGTGAATCACTAAGAAACCCCTTACTCACTAAAATGTTACATAAGTTACGAAATACGTGCTTCTTCATTCGCCACATATCATAACACTTATCTGGATAACCACCGAGGACCTCCCTTACCCACTCCGAACTAGTTAATTTTCCGTCTCTATATGGCAGTCTACCAATGTAAGAGTGAATGTATTGATCAATAATAGCGAGAAAACAAATTTTATCTTCTTCATCGTCATCCATTTTTGCAAGATATGTTTTATCGATTTGAACTGTGCAACATATAAGAAATAAAGTCACCCATAAAATATTAACAGCTAAAAAAGGTATGATATCATCCAAATCCACAGTGATATAATTAATTAAAGAAAAAGGGTGTTCAACCACAAACTACCACACTTCAAATCATAAACTAGAATCTAATAAATGATATAAAGCCCATCGAATAACGCAAACAAAACAACTACTTAAGTCAATCTCAACATAAGCAAGAAACCCAATAACACTAATCCATTAAAAAAACATCACGCTAGGTGCAACAATGCCATCCTCCTCTCAGATGTTGTTGTCATGACAACAATCATCCACCCTGGATCTTGTAGCAACTTTGACCCCTTCACACAGTGTTCTTCACTTAATTCCATTGCATTTAAAATATCCATGCATTTGACAAGAGAATGAGGATTTGCCTCTGAATTCGGCACTACGGATGAACTTTCAGTGGAGTAGAAGACTATCTTAGCTTTTGAGGCTTCTGTGACGGCCTTACAAACTTTAGTAAACTCTATACTCCTCCTCCTCCTACAAAGAGCGGAGGGTGTCCGATCACGTCTACGCATACGGTTCTCCTCTCAATCGTCAGTTTGGATTATCGGTGCATTGAATTCATCATTTTGGGTTTCAGGAATATTTTCTTCATCATTATCAGCATGACTTCTGCGAAAAACATCAGTGTCGTCCTCAGATTCTGGTGTTTCTTCAGCATTTCCGATGGCTAACCCTCAGGTAGTAGTGGTATCACCATATGTGAGCTGTAATTCTTCCCAACGAGGGCATCTTTGCTTTTTAAATTTTGCAGCATTTTGGGTTTTCCTGAAACTATCTATCATTTAATTAGTTTACCTTTAATATCATAAATTTAATTATTTAATGATTCAAAAAATTTAGAATTACATTGTTACCTGAATGTATGTGCCCCATACCGACTCCTCTGCAGTCACTGTCTTAGTCAATGGGTTCCATCCAAAACCCGTCACCTCTAGAAGTTTCTTGAATTCTCTATATTCCTATCTCTGACCAAAACTATAATCCTTGGAAGTTCTTAATACAACTAATGCAGTCGTAATCTTCACTATTCTCTACATAAACCATTAGTAATTTGTGCATCCCTGAGTTTCCTTTATACTAATATCATCAAGCGATGACAGAATTTTAGAAGAAGTTGTGACAGGTTTCTAGTTGAAAACATTGCCTTGTCTAGCGAAATCCAAAACGAAAAATGATGTGAAGGACTGAGAGAAAATAATATCTATTTGAAAGAGTAACTATGATATGCTTAGCTTTTAACATGTACTTCTGTCTATTTATTGATGGTAGAGAATATTTTTCAGTTTAATACTTCCAAAAAAATATAAATATATGAAAATACTGTCTTGTATTGCTCTGGAACATTAGTAGCTCCCAGTTCAAGTGCAAGCAGAAACAAGTTTTGGACTTGGAACGAGTCTAGATTTTTGGCTTACACATATCTAGGGCCAAGTTGGGCTGACATAACAGTTTTCAAGTCGACTAGAGGAGTTTCTTTTTAATGGTACAGGGGCACTGAATTTAGTTAAATCATGTTTTTTTCTAAAATCAAAGAATCTTGGTGTATAGTGTTGAAAGACCCATTATATAAGAAAACTCCCTACTTGCCTGTGATAAGTTGGATTTCTTTGAATCCGTAAGACACAACGCCATAAATTTTGTGTCTTTTCGCAGGGTAATCCTTTTTAGAACCATCCTTTGGATGTATACTATAATGATCATAAACTTTTTGTTACTTAACTTCAACTATTTTGTCATTTTATTTCACAACAGATTTATAGTAGATGGCTCTCAAATACTTTTTTAATCTCCTCCAATCAAGGAGTGTGTAGTGATAGAATTTTTGCTTAATTACTGGTCAGAGGGATGCTAGGAGACTTGGGGGAGTTGTAGAGATCAAAGAAATCAATGACTCATACAGCATGGAAGACATTCTTATGAGGTTACATTTATTCATCAATGACCCTGTAGCTCATGAAATCATTCACAATGGAGCAACGTTTCAGGTTTGCCAGCCCATTATCATTGTATAAGTGAAAGACCATCTAAATTATCATGAGCTGGTACATGCTATAAGTTATTGTGGATGCAGGTGGGGTATTTATACATTCAAACAGATCATGCATATTGAGAAAATAGAAGAACGTATTGCTCATGCCAAAAACAAAATCTATTAAGAGAAGTGACCAAATAGATTGTTTCATTAATATTAGGAAGCAAATTTCTTGCTGATGCATATTGAGAAAATAGAAGCAACATATGGAAGGAAGGAAGGAAAGCCAGATAAGTATGGGCAGTTACCTTATATGTGCATTACATGCATCTTTTAATTTTCAAATATCATTGAAAAATTCAATGAAAATGATATCACTGCCTCTATTATGCAAAAAGATTATCTAAAGGGAAATGATTTCAACACAAACATGTTTTGATACAAGAGGCTCATGTTTCTTGTCTTTTATATGTAAAGAGCTGTAAAACGGTTTTTGCAGTCCCTAAAAAGCACTTATGTGACAATCAAATGCTAAAAGACAAGATACATGAGCGCATGTATCAAAACATAGTTGTGCTCAAATCATTTCCCTTATCTAAAATATATGTTAGCATGCAAAAGGCAGACTCGTGAATAGAAAATGGGAGAACAGAAAATCTGTGGAAGTGATGAAGCCCGGAAAAAGGTTTCAGCCAGAGCAAAGAAAAAATTTAAATCTACAATAAAGTGCAGAAAAATACCTGAATAAAACTTATGGAAGGGAAATGAATGATTGGTATAATCTCTGGAAAAGATACAGAAAAAGGATTAGGCACTGTTGCCTTGATTTAGAGCCGCTACCGCTGCCGTTCTTGAAGAAAACGAGTTCAGATTTGAGATTGTGAGCTGAGATGAGATTTAAAGAGAAGGAAGAAAGTAGAAGATTGAGCCATATCCCTGAATCATCGGTCTTGAGCCATATTCCTCACCGCCATATTTTCTTGTGACATGGACGCACCCTCACGAGTTGCGTGATCGAGGCCATGAATATAGTTGGCCATCACAATATGGCCTATTACTCTCATCAGATGATTCTAGACCTTTGATCGAGCATTATGAAAAAGAAATGCCTAAAGATGTGTTTAGGCCTTTGATTTTAGCATGTCTCAATGGCAGTGATTTTAGCATCCCTCAATCTTGCTATTGAGATCTCTATTCAACATTACCCATTGGGTCAGGCTCATGTGATGCATCATGAAATAAACCGTCCCAATCATTAAGCACATGTGTCACATGTACACTGAAATATAATAACAATCTAAAGAAACATCAATCCAAGATAATAGAAAACTTTAACAAAAGAAATAAGCACAGATGGTTCAATTCTATAATAGAAAACTTAGGGTTGGGCCGGGTCGAGCTGGGTCGGGCTGACCCGAGGTCTCAACCCTGAACCTGACCCGGCGCTGAGTCAGGGCCTAAAAAATGAACCCTAACCCACCCTCAGGGTTGGAAAATCCAGCCCAAACCCTGCTCAGGGTCAGGGCGGGTTAGGGCTCACAGGCCAAACTTACACCCCTAATTCTAACAATCCAATCGCAGCTATCAACATCAAATAAATAAAAAAAGCAATGGTATATTCACACACTTTTCTTCCTTGAACCAGCCCTCTCTAGTGAGTTTATGTACCCTTTTACCCTACAGGGTGTAGCCCATGGAAGGTAAAATGGGTGAATATACATTTCCCTAAAAAATGTAACACAAGTTGGCTGACGCAAGAACGATGGCTCAGAGTGATAGACCTCATGATTTTAACATTGATCCCATCCACAAGTAAAGCTCCTATATTTTTTTAGGATTATAAAAAAAATGCAAAGTTTTGTTGAAATTATGAATCAAGGGCAGACTTTTGAAAATCATGAGAGAGGGGCTGTCAGGTACGGTCAGATATGTTTTAGGACAAGAATACCCTTCTTACTTTTCCCTCCACTTTTTACCACGGTTCCCAATGCCATTTCACCTACCCTTTTCACTTTTTATCTTCTTCTTCCCCAAGCCTTCCAAACAGTAAAACTCCATACCCATTGCCATTGCCATTAGGAAAAAAAACTCCATTGGTTCTCTTTATTTTGCTTTGGATAATAAACATATGCTCTGGTATGTCCATTGTCCTCCATTTTGCTTTGGATAATATTGGAACCACTCTTTCCATATTTGGCCGGTGGTGTACATGAGTTGGACAGTGATAAATATTTCTGTGATGGTATCAGTATTTTAGATCATGGAACCACTATAATTCTTCTTTTGGAACCACAATTTCGATTTTGGCAGCACCTTTTTTAATCTTGGAACCACTGTCTTGGAAACAGAACCACTATTTCTGACTTAGAAACCACTCTTTTGATATCGGAACCACTTTTCATAATGCAAAAGCCACTCTTTTCATACTAGAACTACTCTTTTGATAATGGAACCACTCTTTTCATAATGGAACTGCTCTTTTGATATTGGAACCACTCTTTTCATACTGGAACCACTTCGTTCAGGAGTCCGAATGACCCTTCGGACTACCGATAGGAGTCCAGTAGTTTGTGATGGAAGTGGTACCCAATCGGGAATCCGACTCGGACTTCCGATTGTTTCCATCGGACTCCCTATTGGGTATCACTTCCATCACAAACTACTGGACTCCTATCGGAAGTCCGAAGGATCATTCGGACTCTCGAACGAAGTAGTTCCAGTATGAAAAGGTGGTTCCAATATCAAAAGAGTGGTTCCAGTATGAAAATAGTAGTTCCATTATGAAAAGAGTGGTTCCAATATCAAAAGAGTGGTTCTAGTATGAAAAAAGTGGCTTTGCATTATGAGAAGAGTGGTTCCAAGATCAAAAGAGTGGTTCCAGTATGAAAAGAGTGGTTCCTAAGCAAGAAATAGTGGTTCCGTTTCCAAGATAGCGGTTCCAAGATTTAAAAAGGTGGTGCCAAAATCAGAATTGTGGTTCCAAAAGAAGAATTATAGTGGTTCCATGGTCTAAAATATTGATACCACCACAGAAATATATTATCATTGTTCAACACATGTATACCACCGGCCAAATATGGAAAGAGTGGTTCCATTATTATCCAAAACAAAATGGAGGACAATGGACATACTAGAGCATAGGTTTAGGGAAATGTTACCAGCACTACTGTATTTTGATGAAGGCACTCCTCAGTTTATTAAAAGTACGGTATGGCCCTCACCATAGGATGATCCAAACCGTCCATTAGATGGACCACAGCCTAAATACGTTGTGCCCCAAAAATCAGTTCCATAGGTTGATCACAACCCTCCGATCTGAATGTTAGAGGGTTGATCCTAACCCTCAATAGATCGGAGGGTTCGGATCAACCTATGAAAATGATTTTTGGCGCACAACCTTTTTAGGCTATGGCCCATCTAATGGACGGTTTGGATCATCTATGGTGCAGGCCACACCATACTTTTAATAAAGTGAGGAGTGCCCTCATCAAAATACAGTAGTGCTGATAACATTTCCCTAGGTTTATTATCCAAAGCAAAATAAAGAGAACCAATGGAGTTTTTTTCCTAATGGCAATGGCAATGGAGTTTTTTTCTAATGGCAACGGCAATGGGTACATAGTTTTAACATTTCGAAGGCTTGGGAAAGAAGAAGATAAAAAGTGAAAATGGTTGGTGAAATGGCATTGGGATCCGTGCCTAAAAAGGTGGAGGGAAAAGCAAGAAGGGTATTCTTGTCCTAAAACATATCTGACGCACCTGACAGCCCCTCTCTCATGATTTTCAAAAGTCTGCCCTTGATTCATAATTTCAGCAAAACGTTGCATTTTTTTAATAATTTTCCCTATTTTCTATGTTATATTTTTTAAGAGGATTGCTAGAGTGAAGGGAACTTTTGCAAATGTAAAATTCAACAAATGTTAAATGAACTTTGGTACAGGTGCAACTCGGGTCGGGTTGAGGCCAACCCGAACCCGACCCAAGGAACCATTTACTCAACCGAACCCGACGAGGTTCAACCCGACCTGACCCGAGGAACCCTTTTTCCCAACCTGAACCCGACCCAGAGTAAAATGTCGGGTTTTACTCAGGTCGGGTTGTCCAAGCCCTCAACACGAACCTGACCCGAACTTAACCTGGGTTGGGAAAACTCAACCCGAAACCTGACCCAAGCTCAACCTGACCTGATCCAACGTTTTTTAGGGTTGAACCCGACCCGAGTTTGCATCCCTAACTTTGATGATGTGAAGCCAATGGGGGAACCCTTTAATCTCATTCTTGCAAGGGTTCAGTTTAGAATTCCTATTTTTTTAATCAGCACATGTCTCACGCATTCCATTGCAACCACAATAAAGCCGTCCCTCCCGGCTGTGTTACTTTTGGGACATTAAAAGATGTGAAAAAAGAGTCCCATAATACCTTCCCCAGAGCCATCGCCACTAAAAGATATGAAAAAAGACTCTTTATAAAACCTTCCCCAGCACCATCAAAGACAACAACAACAAAAAAATGCATCAGAGGTTCCCTACGCAGGAGAGATGATGCCGGCCATTCCTTCCTCTGGCAGGCTGGCGCCGGTCTCATCTCCCTTGTGCAGGCAACCTGGCATGTATGATCACATGTGACAGATGCGGATATTCAGATTTTTCATTTCTTTTCTTTTCGTTTCCTTTTTTTTTTTTTTGATAGGTAACCTGGGGTTTGGCGAGTACACCTACTAGTTTATTATTTGCACTTCATTTCATCTCTGGGTTCTTTTCTTAACAAAACTTGTGTATTCTTTTCTTAATAAAACTTATAGTTAATGCATGCACACACAAATACAAACATGCAGACACAAAGTTTCTTTGTCTGTCATTCTGAACATAAGTGTATACAGTCACTAACATTTTCATTGCATTCTTGAACCAGAGAAAAAGAGAAGTTTACCTACATGGGTTGATAGAGGCCACTTCCATTAATATTACACTTTGGAAAAGCCTAGGATCATTGAACACACCACCCCTGCTCATCAAGTCCATCTGTCCTCACCAAAGTATTTATTTACTCTCTCATGTCGTTGTGAGATGACTCTCTTTGACTTTGGCAATGTTCTTGTCCGAGTCCGCATTTTGCCCTACAAATTCAATCAAAATTATGTTGGCTCTCTCATACCGAGTCGACTAGGATTTGCTTTGGCCCCGTTTTGGCCTACATTGACGTTTCGAAACACTGGGTCTTCATTCTCGTGAAACGGGCCTCTCTGTTGGGCTGCCCCCTCATGACCTGCACACAATAGGTTCCGTCTTACCAAAATTTATTGTTATATGCATACATGCAACATATAGCATGTGCAGATTCTATGTTAATATAAAAATTAGTATATTTCAAATGTACAAACAATACACAGACAGAGAACTTGGTATAAGATTAGAACCGTCCTGATGGTGACATCAACATATAATGCTTATTATGTTTGGCGACAGATATTGGTACTGCCATATTTTAATGATTGCACTAACTCATCTTGTCTTTTATTATTTAAACAACTGTCAAAGGTTATTACATACCTAAAAAGCTCTCAGAATCTAGTTACAAAAGAAAAGACAAGCTGAGTTTGTGAAATTATTAAAATATGGTAGTGCACACCAAGGTTTAAATTTTTGGTTTCGGTACCGGTTTTGGACCCTGGAATTTCGAAATTTCGTCCGAAATTTCAAAATTGCGCTCGAAATCCGGTACCACAAAGAAAAGGATATTTTATTTAATATTAAATTTTGGTCGAAATTTCTGTAAAATATTAAAATAATAATTAAAAAAAGGTTTTTTGGTTAAATTTCGGGCAAAAACGAAATTTCGGCCGAAATAAATGACTGTTTCGGTTTTTGGTGATTTCGGTGTCGGTCTCCACCGAAATCCGAAATTTCAGTCTGAAATTTCGGATTTTGGTCGAAATTTAAAACCATGGTGCACACATCATTACCCTTTTCTTTTTCCCTTATGTGACATGATTGCATTCTAATGGAGACATCAACATGCATAATGTTACTTATGTTGGCACTACCATGTTTTAATGATTGCTCTAACTCATCTTGCCTTTTATTATTTAAACAACTGTCAAAGGTTGTTACATACCTAAAAAGCTATCAGAAGCCAATTACAAAGCAAGCTGAGTTTATGCAATTATTAAAACATGGCAGTGCCCGTATCATCAGCCTTCTGTTTTTCCTAAAAGTATGTGACAAAATTGTATTACTAGTTTACTACATTGTTTCTCAGTGTGGTTCGCAACCATGTGCTGCTATGCACCCATAAGAGTTCGCTACTTTTTGGTATTAAGAATAAGAGAAGGCTAAAGAATTATATTAGATTCATTAAGAACTATATGGCAGAATAAACAATTTAGGCAAGTGGGTTATGTTATGTACCTTACCAATACGCCAAAAGCTTCAGAGCTAATGGAATGCATTAGGCAAGGCCCTTTAAACCTGTCCCATATCAGGCTAGGTCCTATCTAGTCCTATACCTAGTCAAGCACCCACTCAAGACCGTAACAGGTTATCATTTCAAGTGGAAAGAAATAATAATGCATAAGGGGTGTAAATACCCAAAATACCCCCCCACTTAAATTTTCATCCCCCTCTTTAAAAGAGGGGCATTTTTTTCCGTTTGAAAATAATCCTGATTAGGGCTTCCTAATAAAGCCTATAAATACATCTTTTTGTGGCTAAACAAACCCTAAACGTTTTGTTAAGCCCTAGAGACTAAAATCAGAGAAAGAGAAGGAAAAGACCGAAGAGATCGCGATTTAGAAGTCGAAGCCGTGAACAAAGGTAAGATTTTCAATCTAAGAATGATTTGGAATATTAGAAACCCTAAAACAAGGGTTTGAACAGAGAAAATAGACAAGAACTTTGATTAATATGGATTAGAAATAAGAATCTTTGGGTTGATCTTGAGTTTTCTTGGACCTGATATTGATTTACAATTCCAACAAACTTAAAATCAATATGTATGAATCTGAATTCAGAAATTAGAACTTTGGAGATTCGCGTAGAATCTTTGGTGATTTCTTTCTTAAATTATACATATGAATTCGGAGCATAAAATCGGATTTAATGGATTCCTCTCGCCGATACGAATCCATCGGATCCGACCTCGCGTGATTTGAACCCCAAACGAAGGAGTTATGGCCGTTTTCGTGACAAAAAAAAAACAGTGAAAATCGGGTTTAGGAAAAATCTGGGTCCGAACGTGGGACGGACGTCCGTGAGTACCAAGTTTGGCGACAGATGGATCCTTCGACATCCGTAATTCTCGGACATCCGGCACGACAATTTTTCCAAAACTTCGGAAATTCATAACTTATTCAAATGGGCCCTTATTTGTCACTTATGTTCTGTTCAGATCAGGATATTGAATCGTAGTCTGAATTAAGGAAGGAATCAAACTTCTTTGAGGTACGTAATAACGTGCTACTTTGGGTATTCGTAAACCCTCTTCACATTGACTTTAAAAATATGTATTGACACCTTTGAACTTCTGAACTAGCTTTGAGTCTAGCATGCTATTTTGTTTCACCTACTGTTACTCTTCTGAACCTTTGAAATAATTGTTCTGAAATACTGTTATGAACATCTCTTTTGAACTCTAAACCGTGAACTATCAGTTTGAACTTTGAATATTTTGAACCATTTGAATATGAACCTTGAACACTTTTGAACACTTCTGCGGAGGCTTGGATGATTTCTGGGCCCTGCCATATGGGGGTAAAACATTTGGCAACTCTGGACCCACCGTGGGGGTTGTACGCTGGAACTTCTGGCCCGTCAGTGGGATAAAACGCTGGCCCTGTCGACTTGTATCTGAACTTCAGGAACTGATTTCGAACACCGTGGACTGTCGGTGTATAAGCAATAACATGTCTTCTGAATCATGCCGATGACTCTAAAGTGCATTTGAACTCTGAACCCTCTGTACATAAACTCTGAAATCTTCGACTTTGATCTGAACTTAGAGTTGGAATTTAGAACCATATTTGACATGCACTTATAACTGTTTATGCCTAATGAATCAGTTAAGGCCTTTGAACTCAGTTTTGACTTTGACTATCTGACCCTATCGAATCCTGTCATGTTAGACTGTGCTTACAGTAGTGCTTTATTATGTACTGAACTTATCAGCTGACTGTGGTTATTTAATATTTTTCAGGTCTTGGCCCTCGTGAAGATAATGAGGAACAGAACGCTTAGCTTTGGAATTGGATTTGGATTCAGAGATTTAGTTTAGTTATTTCAGTTTAATAGAAAGTGAGTACTTGAATAAAATGTAAAGACATTATTATTTATTTGTTTGACTCTTGGGGAGAGATGAGATTTGATTTGACTCTGATGAGTCAGCATTAATCATTACTTTGATATTTTAGTTATGAAATGCCAGGTTATTTCTGTTATTGCTTTGTAGCCTTGTACATTTGTGAGATTCGTCTTGCAGGTGTATGGCGCTGTCATGTCCTACGCCCAGGATGGGGTTTGGGGCGTGACAGAAAAGTGGTATCAAAGCCTAGGCTTTAGGTCCTAGGTAGAATTATTTGAACAAAGGACTTTGACTGTGAAAATTGGGGATTTAGATAAGGAGCAATTAGGAAGCGCTTGATAGGTTTGTGTGTATCGGGGACGCCTCACAACACATAAATAAGTTGCGCGATCAGGGCCCAGTTATAAATTCAAATGCACCTGGGGACGCTTGGGAAGCATGCGAGTTTGTGATTGGATAAGAATCATGAGAAATATGTGATGGATAGATATTGGCTCAAAATGGGAATATTTTGTATTACTATATGTATACAATATATGTATGTAGCTATATTCTAGATAGTTATTGATCAAGCATTCTATTGGATTGGATTTAGGAGTATGGCAACTTGAGGAGGACGTGGTGGTCGTCGAACTCGAGCCAATCGACTAGAGCCCTCAATGACATTATAGAGGGAAATCAGAATGTGGCTCAAGGAGAGCCAGAAATTCAGGAAAATCATAACCAGGGAGTTCAAGAAGAGCAGGTGGTTCAAGATCCTCCAAATCAAGGAGGTCAAGCACAGAATGAGAATCCTGAGGTACCTCCGCCTCAAGATAATATTGAACAAGAAATAACTGAAATGAATAATTTCATGAGAGCCATGATTGGATTGGCAAATCAACAATGTCAGCAACCTCAGCAGCAACAACCACAAGTTCAAGTACCACCAGTGGCAGGACAGCCACATCGAGTATTTTGAATTTCTGAATTTATGAGGCTTTCACCCAAATTTTTTAAGGAATCGAATACGGCAGATGATGCCGAGTCTTGGCTAGAGAATGTTGAAAAGGCCTTTGAGGCAATGAACTGTAATAGAAATGAAGACATGGTGAAATACGCCACCTATATGTTGGAAGGGAGACCCTTCATTGGTGGAAGGGAATCCTAAGAAAATATGAGCACCATTGGGGACCTTTCACTTGGGCGACGTTTCGCACCGAGTTTCTTGCGAGATTCTTTCCTCGCAGCACTCTATACCCCATGCATCAGGAATTTATCCAATTGGTGCAGGGAGATATGAATGTAGATGATACGAAGCGGAATTTGATAGGCTAGCTTGTTTTGTACCTTCTTTGGTACCTGATGACCAAGCCAAGAGAAATAAATTCGAATTTGGATTGGCTATGTATTTGAAGAAGGGGATCACTGGATCTACGGCCCCTGAATCTTATGAAAATTTGGTAGAAAGGGCAAAGAAACTTGAAGCAGTTCATCAGGAAACTAGAGCCTATGCTCAAGCTAATCAGAAGAAAAGAAATAGAGAAGGTGAAAATAAAGGACAAGCTCCTAGGGGATCAACCCCGAGTCAGCAAGCGCCCAAACCTCCTGCTTTTAGAGAGCCTAGTGGAAAGCAAGGAAATCGTGGGGGCTATCAGAATAAGTCAGCATCGAATAGACCAGTTGCCCCTAAATGTGAACGTTGTGGAAGGAACCACCCTACTAAGACTTGTAAGTGGAATACTGGGGCTTGTTTTCGATGTGGCGAGGTAGGCCACAGAATTGCAGAGTGTCCTCATCCGACAGGAGATGCCCAATCAGTTCAGGGGAAGCCTACTGTTCGAGCTCAGACAGTTCAGACTCAGACTATTCAGAGTAAAGACGCACATGTTAATTCTCAAGGGCAGCAAAAGAATGAAAGACCTCGTGTTCCTGCTCGAGCTTATCCTCTCACTCATCAGGACGCTCAGGTCGTTGGCACAGTAGTATCAGGTACTCTGCCTATAGCATCCTCTTTTGGTCATGCACTATTTGACTCTGGTGCTACATACTCGTTTGTTTTATCTACTTTTTCTACACTACACTGTTTACCTACTTCACCTCTTGATTATGATCTATGTGTTAGCACTCCAGTAGAAAAAGAAATTTTGACTAATTGAATTAGTAAGATGTGTCCTGTCAGAATTGGAAATAGAGAACTGTTAGCAGATCTTATCTTGCTAGAGTTGTCTAATTTTGATGAAATTTTGGGAATGGACTGGTTGTCTACCCATTATGCTCCAATAGATTGTAATAAAAAGATAGTGAATTTTGAAATCCCTGGAGAAGAAAATTTTTATTTTGAAGGGAGTGGAGCTCACTCGACTCTTGTGATTTCGTCTGCTATGCAAGCTTGTCGACTTCTAAGACAAGGTTGTGAAGCTTTCTTGGCCTCAGTATTTGAGGTTAATGATAATGATATGAAGATTGAGAATATCTCTGTGGTTAGGGAGTTCCCAGATGTGTTTGCTTGAAGACCACACAGGTCTGCCTCCGAATAGAGAAGTTGAATTTTCTGTTGATTTAGTTCCGGGAACGACGCCTATCTCTAAGGCCCCGTATCGTATGGCACCTTTAGAAATGAAAGAATTGAAAAATCAGTTGGAAGAACTCTTAGAGAAGGGTTTTGTGCAATCCAGTGTTTCACCATGGTGAGCACCAGTGTTGTGAGTTAAAAAGAAAGATGGTAGTATGAGATTATGTATAGATTACAGGGAATTGAACAAGGTTACCATAAAGAATAAATATCCGCTTCCATGGATAGATGATTTGTTTGATCAATTGCAAAGGGCATGTATGTTTTCCAAGATCGATCTTCGATCAGGATATCATCAGTTGATAATCAAATCAGAAGACATTCCGAAAACGGCCTTCCGTACTCGGTATGGCCATTATGAGTTTCTTGTTATGCCATTTGGTTTAACCAATGCCCCGGCAGCTTTTATGGACTTAATGAATAGGATATTCAAACCATTATTAGACCAGTTCGTAGTTGTGTTCATTGACGACATTCTGATATATTCTAGAAGTCAGTCTGACCACGAGCATCATTTGAGAGTTGTCTTAGAAACCTTAAGAAAAGAGAAGCTTTATGGAAAACTGAAGAAATGTGAATTCTGGCTTGACTCAATCTCCTTTTTGGGTAATGTGGTCTCTAAAGATAGTGTCTTAATAGACCCAAAGAAGATTGAGGCAGTAAAATTATGGAATAGGCCGAATAATGTTCCTGAAATTCATAGTTTTCTGGGATTGGCGGGATACTACCGCTGTTTCGTTCAGGACTTTTCACGTTTGGCTGCCCTTTTGACCCGTTTGACATGGAAGGGACAAAATTTGTTTGGTCTGAAGATTGTGAAAAGAGCTTTCAGGAATTGGAAAAGAGGCTAGTTTCTGCTCCCATCCTAACTTTGCCTGTTGGCGAAATGGGATTTGTGATTTACAGTGATGCCTCGAAGAAAGGCTTAGGATGTGTGTTAATGCAGAATGGCAAAGTGATTGCGTATGCTTCACGTCAGTTGAAACCTTATGAAGAAAATTATCCGACTCATGATTTGGAATTGGCAGGGGTTGTGTTTGCCTTAACAATTTGGAGGCATTATCTGTATGGAGAACCTTGTGAAATCTTCACTGATCATAAGAGTCTGAAGTATATATTTATTCAGAAAGAATTGAACATGAGGCAGAGTTTGCCAATCCAATCATAACTAGAGCTATTGAAGGACTACGACTTGACCATAAGCTATCACCCTGGGAAGGCTAATGTGGTAGCTGATGCTCTAAGTCGGAAGTCATCTGTGAATTTGACAACTTTGATCACTTCTCAGAAGTATATCTTAGAAGACCTCCGAAGATCAGAAATAGAAATTCGTGGTTCCAACTTTGGGGTACTGATGGCAGCACTCTAAGTACGGCCCACATTACAAGAAAGAAACAGAATAGCTCAGGAATTCGACCCAGAATTTTGTAAAATCGGAAATAAATTAAAAGATGGATCTGAATCTGAATTTCGAACTCACAATGACAGTACCTTGATGTTTGGTAACCGCATTCGTGTTCCGAATGACTCTGTTTTGAAAAATGAAATTTTGAAGGAAGCGCACAATTCGCATTACTCTGTACACCCTGGATGTACAAAAATGTATAAGGACTTGAAAGGAAATTTCTTGTGGAATAATATGAAAAGAGAAATAGCTCAGTATGTATCTCAGTGTCTGACTTGTCAGGTGATTAAGGCAGAACATCAGAGACCACCCGGAACATTGCAACCACTTCTCATCCCAGAATGGATGTGAGAGGAGATTACAATGGATTTTGTGTCAGCTCTACCTCGTACTCCCTCAAGCAATGATTTCGTGTGGGTAGTTGTTGACAGATTGACAAAGACAGCTTATTTCATACCTATTAGAACCAGCTTGACACCCGAAAGGTTAGCCCGGTTATATGTTGATCAAATAGTGAAGTATCATGGTGTGCCTAAAACTATTATATCATATAGAGACACTCGTTTTGTATCTCAGTTTTGGAATAACTTACATTCAGCAATGGGATCTTCCCTTAAATTCAGTACAGCTTTCCATTCTCAGACAGATGGACAATCTGAAAGAACTATTCAAATATTAGAAGATATGCTCAGGGCTTGTGTTATGAATTTGAAAGGATCTTGGGATGACCATCTTCCCTTGATTGAATTCTCCTACAATAACAGTTATCAGGCCAGTATTAAGATAGCACCGTTTGAGGCCTTTATGGAAGGAGATGTAGATCACCCATATGCTGGGATGATGTGGGTGAAAGAAAACTCTTAGGCCCGGATTTGGTTCAGCAAGCAGTGGACAAAATTCATTTGATTAGAGAGCATCTTCGCACGGCACAGAGCCCGCAAAAGAGCTTTACGGATGTCAGACGAAGAGAATTGGAATTTCAGATCGGAGATAAGGTACTTCTGAAAGTGTCACCCACCAAGGGAGTGATGCGGTTTGGGGTTAGAGGAAAACTCAACCCAAGATTTGTGGGACCATATGAAATATTAGAAAATATTGGAAAGGTGGCTTATCGATTAGCTTTACCTCCATCACTATCTGGAGTACACAATGTGTTTCATGTGTCTTTGTTACGAAAGTACATTTCGGATCCGAACCATGTGATTGAATTAGAACCTCTAAATCTGAGAGAAGATCTGTCATTTGAAGAACAACATATTCGTATTGTTGATCGTAAGGACCAAGTTCTCAGGCGAAGGACTATTCCATGTGTGAAAGTTCAATGGCGGAATCACTCAGAACGTGAAGCCACCTTGGAGCTGGAAGAGAAAATGAAATCGAAATATCTGTTTCTGTTTGAGAACTCAGGTACGTGATAAGTAAATTACGAGGATGAATTTTTGTGTAAGGAGGGTAGAATTAAATACCCAAAATACCCCCCACTTAAATTTTCGTCTCCCTCTTTAAAAAGAGGGGCGTTTTTGTCCGTTTGAAATTAACTCTAATTAGGGCTTCCTAATAAAGCCTATAAATACATCTTTTTGTGGCTAAACAAACCCCAAACGTTTTGTTAAGCCCCAGAGACTGAAATCAGAGAAAGAGAATGAGAAGACCGAGGAGATCGTGATTTCGAAGTTGAAGCCACGAACAAAGGTAAGATTTTCAATCTAAGAACGATTTGGAATATTAGAAACCCTAAAATAAGGGTTTGAAAAGATAAAAGAAACAAGAACTTTGATTAATACGGATTAGAAATAAGAATCTTTGGGTTGATCTTGAGTTTTCTTGGACCCGATATTGATTTACAATTCCAACGAACTCAAAATCAATATGTATGAATCTGAATTCAGAAATTAGAACTTTGGAGATTCAGCGTAGAATCTTTGGTGATTTCTTTCTTAAATTATACATATGAATTTGGAGCGTGAAATCGAATTTAATGGATTCCTCTCGCCGATACGAATCCATCGGATCCGACCTCGCGCGATTTGAACCCCAAACGAAGGAGTTATGGCCACTGACAAAAAATGGTGAAAATCGCGTTTTGGAGAAATCTGGGTCCGCGCGTGGGCCGGACGCCCGAAAAAATGGCAAACGTCCGTGAGTACCAAGTTTGGAGACAGATGGATCCTCGGACGTCCGTAATTCTCAGACGTCCGTATTCCCGGACGTCCGTAATTCTCAAACGTCTGGCGCGACAATTTTTTCAAAACTTCATAAATTCATAACTTATTCAAATGGGCCCTTATTTGTCACTTATGTTCTGTTCATATCAGGATATTGAATCGTAGTCCGAATTAAGAAAGGAATCGAACTTCTTTGAGGTAAGTAATAACGTACTACTTTGGGTATTCGTAAACCCTCCTCACATTGACTTTGGAAATCTATATTGACACTTTTGAACTTCTGAACTAGCTTTGAGGCTAGCATGCTATTTTGTTTCACCTACTGTTACTCTTCTGAACCTTTGAAATAACTGTTCTAAAATACTGTTATGAACATCTGTTCTGAACTCTGAACCGTGAACTATCAGTTTGAACTTTGAATGTTTTGAATCATTTGAATATGAACCTCGAACACTTCTGTGGAGGCTTAGATGATTTCTGAACCCTGCCATATGGGGGGTAAAACATTTGGCAACTCTGGACCCACCGTGGGGGTAGTACACTGGAACTTCTGGCCTGTCAGTGGGATAAAACGTTGGCCCTGTCGGCTTGTATCTGAACTTCGGGAACTGATTCCGAACACCGTGGATTGTCGGTGTATAAGCAATAACATGTCTTCTGAACCATGCCGATGACTCTAAAGTGTATTTGAACTATGAACCCTCTGTACATGAACTCTGAAATCTCCGACTTTGATCCGAACTTAGACTTGGAATTTAGAACCATATTTGGCATGCACTTATAACTGTTTATGCCTAATGAATCAGTTAAGACCTTTGAACTCAGCTTTGACTTTGACTATCTGACCCTATTGAACCCTGTCATGTTAGACTGTGCTTACAGTAGTGCTTTATTATGTACTGAGCTTATCAGCTGACTGTGGTTATTTAATATTTTTCAGGTCTTGGCCCTCGTGAAGATAACGAGGAACAGGACGCTTAGCTTTGGAATTGGATTTGGACTTCGAGATTTAGTTTAGTTATTTCAGTTTATTAGAAAGTAAGTACTTGAATAAAATGTAAAGACATTATTATTTATTTGTTTGACTCTTGGGGAGAGATGAGATTTGATTTGACTCTAATGGGTCCGCATTAATCATTACTTTGATATTTTAGTTATGAAATGTGAGGTTATTTTTGTTATTGCTTTGGTTTTCCTTTACAAGGGTATCACTTGTGGAACATCATAGTAGATTTGGTATTCCTTGGTTTGCTCAATACCTTACTCCACAGACCGGTTCCAGATTTAGTTTGTGCTAATTCAACAAAACTATTGAATTACTAACCAACTTTTTTATTTTCTTATTTCCAGCTCCCATGTATGTGTGTGCACATATGTATGTGTGTATTCCACTTGCCACTTTTGACTTTTGAGCCTCAACTTTCTACACCCATTTATTTAGGGATTTAAGAAGGTTTAAATGGTTTTCCTAACTACAACCAAAGACTTTGATAGAGAACGCCAAACTAGTAAAACCAAATAAAACAAAATAAGTGAACCAAAAAAGCATACCCTAAACTAAAAGTCTACATATGGAAGGTTTGAACCCTGACCCCTAAACGTGAACCAATGAACCAGGCAACATAACGTGAGATTTCATGATACAATCTGCTAATAGCATATGAGATCTAACTAAAAGTACTAAAGAATATGTTACGGTCCTGAGTGGGGCCCACCTGGGTATGGGACTGGGTGGGACCCAGCCTAGGTCCAGAATGGGGGCTTGCCTGGGTGTGGGACTAGGTGGGACCCAGGCTTGTATGAGACGGATTTAAAGGGCCTTGCCTAACTCGTTCCATCAGCTCTGGAGCTTTTGGCGTCTTGGTAAGGTACTTAACATTTGGTATTAGAGCAGCCACTACATCCCGTGTTCGAGTCACTGAAAGGGTGACATGTTGAAAGGGCTACTTGGAAAAATGGCCACAGTGAAAGCCGTCACCGAGTGGGCTGCCGAAAACGGCGGATGCGGAAGCGTGGTGGCATGTTACGGTCCTGAGTAGGGGCCCACCTGGGTATGGGACTAGCTGGGACCCAGCCTGGTATGGGACCAATACGTCAAAAGTTCGAGAGCTGATGGAACGCGTGAGGCAAGGCCCTTTAAACCTGTCCCATACCAGGCCGGGTCCCACCAAATCCCATACCCAGGTGGGCCCCCACTCAAGACCGTAAGAGAATAAATCATAAATTTTTCTTTGTGCTCAAGACTTCAACATCGCTAGAATAGTTCAACAAGATGAAACACATGCACTCGTAGAGGGACTATAGGAATGACATGGAATCTTCCTCACTAGTAAAACTGTTAAGACAGACAGAACCTGGAAATACAATGCAGAAAACCTCTAAGAAATCTCAATATACAATGCTTCAAATCCAAAACATTTGACCCTACAGTGAAAGATGTCATAATGAAATGGTTGGAATCAACCAACAAAATTTTGTCAACGAAACTCATCATGCGTCACAGTTTCATCACAGAATTTGACCACTTAAAGAATACTTAGAGATTTCTCTCACAAATTTACTTCATGGCCAGCAGATTACCATAACATCATACATGTTTTTCTTTATGTTGACCACATAACTGCATACTGTTTTCGATTAGCTTGTTCCTTCTTTTCTTTTTTTTATTAGTAAATGTGGTTAGGCAGACCCCAAGCAGAGTACAGAAAACACAAAAATACAGAAGCTAGACCAAACAATTACAATCGCATATAGGCCACACCCAAGGCATCTTCTAATAGAACATCCTAAAGAGACTGTGGAAGATCTTCGGGTGGGATGCTTTCTGTTCTGAGGATTTATAGAGGCTTTTCATATTCATTGGTACTCCAAGAGTCATTCACAAAAGGACAAAAGAGTTGGCCTTTCTTGGTGACTTTGTATTCCATTAATGATGGTTCTTTGGTTTTCTCATTTTAGTTGAATGCCTTAAATGCTCTCATTAAGGGTGATTCCAGAAAATGAAGAGACTCTTGGCTAGTTTCTAAATAGAGAGAAAAAGTACAGCTTTTCTTATGTGAAGAGAAAAAGAGAGAAGAGATAGTTCTCTACCATTGTTGTGGTGTGAGAAAGGAAAAGCCAACCAAGGGTGTGTCTCATATTTTTTGGTGTGAGATTAAGATCTACACAAGAAGCCTCAGAGTGTTTTGTAGAGCCCGATTTGCTTAACTAGAGAGACTCGAAGTTTTGCCTTTAAAGTGTTTGGTAGGTGCACACCAACACTTAGTTGCTGCTCTTGGAGACGGTTCGGTCGTCAGATCCTTGCACCAGAATAGGGCCGAATGACGTCTTAAGCGAAGCGTTCGAAGACGTACAACAGGTCTACTTATATTGAGGATCATCTATATTCGATTTGGTCTTTTCCATCCTTCTTAAAGTTCATATATTTGCAGTTGTTCATTTTATAGTTTACCCCTGTTTGCACCAACAATCTTAAGACATTATTCGTATAAGATGGATACTGCAAGAGCTATGGGTATTGATGGTCTAAAACTTGAGAACTTCGACGGTTCTGATTTCAACGCTTGGCGTCGAAAAGTGATTTTTGGAATGCAACTTCTAAAAATCTATTACACTGTTAAAGAGGAGAAACCCGATTTTGAAGAGATTTCAGATTTTGTGGCAGTAATCTCTCATGTGGATGTGTGGACCCCGATCCTGAGGAGGCGGCGAATAACGAGTCCCCATCGGTCCTTTGGATCTCTACATGAAGGAGAGCTCTAGCAAGGAACTCTCGAAACAAAACGCCCTATGGCGATATATGAGATACCTCTTGATCCGGAGCCAAGGCTCGAAACCAAGACGTACCTAAAATGACAAAGAGTCGTCATCCATGGATAGGCCATGGAACCAAAATAAATGCTCTGTTTGCAACGGATAACCAGAGAAGAAAGAGTATGTGCCTGATTACGAGTTGGGAAGGTGGTAGGCATCCAACTCACCAGAGCGCACTCGGTCTCTTATGCCATATTTTATTGACTTTGAAGAGTTTTGGGCGAAACTCATGTGAAATGGGAACAAATATCCGCGAGAAAATGTCTACCTAAACATGCATGACCCAGGAATGGGTAAAAGAAAACAAACAAATCATAAAGAGAAATGATATCAGTATCACCTGACATTCGAATAAACACTAGAATCCACTGTCTCTCAAAGAGACAAAGAAAACTAGAGCTCATCCAATGCCAAATAACCCTGCTATCTATCTCCAGACATCACATCTAACATCCATGCCTAAAGAGAGCTAGAACCAGTATCATCTATCATTAAAATGATCACTAGAATCCACCATCTCTCAAAGAGGCGAAGAAAATTAAAGTCAATCCGATAACAGATAATCCTGCTTCCGGTCTCTATACATCCCATCTAGACCTAACTCATCACATCTAGGAAAACAGTAAACATATACATGCATAACTACAGCTAAGCAAGTGATAAAAGAGCAGATATGATGAGATGTAATAAGCTGGAAAGCAGTAAAAGACTACAAGCATGTGATATAGCAATAAAGAAAACAGTAAATAGTTATAACTAAACATGTGGGATAACAATAAGAAAAGCAGTAAATAACTATAACTAAACATGTGAGATAGCAGTAAAGAACTATAACTAAACATGTGAGATAGCAATAAGAAAATAGTAAAAGAATAAGTGCACTACAACTAGATATGCGTAAATATGTGAGACTATGTAAGAAATAAAGATAACCATAAGAAAGGAGTAAACAGACTAGCATGATCTTATGCAAGAAACAATGCTGAATAACAAACTCAAATCCTAAAATGCTAACAACAAATCTTAAAACTCTAAGCATTTTCGCTCGAATCTTGGATAGCCTTACATCCATCCAAGCCACCTATGTACCCCCCCCGCCTCTACAGGAATCAAGGCCACGTAGTTCTTGCGCGCCTATTCTAAATTATGATGCCTAACACATCTAAGACCACTATCCTAGACTCTATCAACTAGATTCGACTAGTTTTAAAGCTTCTTGTGCGATCACTTAAGTTCAAGTGTAATGTAACTTTTAAGACACCCTATTTGTCCTGACTAAATGTAAGTTTTTAACCCTAAACTAATGCAAGTGGTTCCTATATCCTATGTGCAACTAGGCTGTGTGTCTTTAGGAAAACTATGGGATTAATAGCGCATTTTATTCTAGTCATCAGTCGATGATGTGGATTGCCAACTGACCGGACAGAGGTGAGGACAGACTCCTAACTCTAACACAAACACAAAACACCCAAAATACTCAACGCATCTAAGACAAAATCCTAACTCTAAAGGAAGAGCTTTTTGAAAACAAGGTTTTAAAGTTGTTTGAATAATTTTTTTAAAGATTTATAAAGTTCTATTTACAAAGTTTGACTGGACTTATGATAAAAATCCCAAGCTGCCTACGTACCTCGTGGGAGAGGATTAAGCCAACGTAGTTCGAAAACAAACTTTCCTAATACGCTCCTAAAAATCTTAAACTTTTTGGATGTTTCAATATTTTCTGGTTTTCAAATATTACAATGTTTTTGAATTTTAAATTTTTAAGATTTTTGGATTTAAAAAAAAATATTTTTCAACCAAACAAATAAGCATAGTAGGGCTAAACCCTAAGGCTAGAAAGGGAAACCCCTAAACAAGTAAACTCACTAAAAGTGAAATAATCCCAAAATGAGTAAACTAGTGTCCCAAAGTAAATGAAAATGATCTAGGATCCCAAGCAGGTAAGCTCTAATAAGACTGAGTTATTCTCTAACCAAGGTGAAGTAACAACAACTCTAAAGGTGAAACTCCTAACTAACAACACTAAAGAGGGAGTGCAAATGAGTCAGAGACTCTCTAATAACACTACCAAAATAGAGGGTAAATAAGTCAAAGACTCGCTATTAACGGTACCAAAATATGGAGGCAAATAAGTCAAAGACTGACTCCTAAATGAAGAGAAAATAAGCAAGGGTGCTGTGAGACTGGGCAAGTCTCATAGACACAAAGGCGGGCTCCAAGTATCCTTATCATTGCCCTTGCAATAATAAATAAGGGATTAGGCAACTAGCAGACCAAGTTGGTCTCCAACTAGTAGGGGGTACAAGTTGGGGTACAACTTAGAGAGCGTTCTATAAATGAGGCCATGCATGCCTTCTATGAGTAACTTTCTAATGTAACTGAGCTTGCCTCCTAACATGTTTTAGTTAATCATTTTCACATCTTTCATTTTAGTTTTGATTTCCACTTGCATGCATTTAACATTTTTGCATCACAAAGTATGAAATTCAAGGCATCCAAATATAGCAAGACTCAAAACAATTAACTTAAGCATGAGTGAAAGCCTATAACATGTATAATATAAGAAACTAAACTCAAAACATTCAAAGCATTTTAACTCATCCGTCACAAACTAGGCTAGGCATGAATCAAGCATCAAAAGCATGCATTTGCCTTATACATGGAAGCTGAAAATTTGTATTAAAAATCACACTATCCAAATGGCAAAAATAGTAAATGTGATACACATCAAAGTTGTAGGAGACACATCGGGGAACATTTTATTAGTTATGCACTTCGGCCGGTTCTCACTGAAAGTGGTCAGGAAATGGCCATCTTTGGGCTGATTTCATATTTAATTTATGCAGTTTTGTTTTGAAAAGTTTCAATTTTGTTTTGCAAAAAATAGAAACTAAAATACATTTTTTGGAAAAGTGTTCAACAACAAAGTTTCAGAAAATTCATTGAGAAAAACTTTCCGAGTTGACAACTCCAGCTGGATTTGGCCATAAGTGGCCGGAAAACGGCCATCTCCGGTCAAGCCGCAAGCTGGAAATAGGGTGTTTTTGGCCGAAATCTTAAAAATGTCATAATTTTTTTCCTTAGCCAAATTAGGGCCATGATATGTCAAATTGAAGGCCTTGGAGTGCTCTACAACCCTATGTGGTCCATTTCTTTCAAATTTAATCGAAAATTGTGAAAAATGATCAAAACTAAATCTGGACATCATGTAATTTTGAGATTTTTCAAGACATTTCAAAGCCAAAATTTACATCTAAGAAGCCTAGTTCTAACCCTTTGCATTACATATCTTTCCAAACTTTAATTAATGAATATTAGGCTCAAATTCCAAGCTTAAGATGATAGAAACGAGAAAAATCAAGGAGATTTCCCATTTGAGCCTTTGAAAATGACTGAAATAGTAAAATAGCTATATATTTTTTTCTAACCCAATTTTAGCTTAAAATATATCAAATCGAAGGTCTTGAAAAGATCTACAACTTTTATGTGTATTACTTTTGCTAATTCTAACCGAAATTTAGCAAAAAGTACAAATACAAATCTGGACAATATGTATTTCAACATTTTCAACATCTTACAAGAGCATTTCACATCAAAACCCCATATCTATCATGGATTTTACTAGATATTCACATCACACACATATTAACATATATATTTTTGAATTCCAAAGCCTAACACATCAGATCTAAATATTTTCACTCAGATCTGGCCGAAAATTGATGAAAATGGGCAAAAAAGATGCTGGACAGCATGTAATTTCACCATTTTTGCATCAACATTCAACCAAAACTCAAAATTCGAGGTGAATTGCTTTAGATCTTATTATTATACATGATTTTAGACATGTTTTGATGAATTTTAGCCCTAGGTTGTTAGATCTAACCATTTTCATATATATTTAGCCTAGATTTATCATTTTTAAGCTAATTTTCAAAAGAAAACTTAAAATAACTTAA
This sequence comes from Tasmannia lanceolata, assembly GCF_043159265.1. NCBI lineage: Eukaryota > Viridiplantae > Streptophyta > Magnoliopsida > Canellales > Winteraceae > Tasmannia > Tasmannia lanceolata. Next base: position 47,703,604 of record NW_027518683.1, on the reverse strand, counting down.
AATTCATCAACCTTGTGTGAGAAACTTTAAATTCTAGCATCTCTTAGACTCTTCTCTTTATCTCTCTTTGAAAGCTTCTTCTCCTCCTTTCATTCTCTAGATATTTTTTCTCTCTCTAAAACTCTTTCACTCTAGAATTCTCTCTCTCTCTCTCTAGAAAGCTCTCTCTAGAATCTAAAATTAGATTAAGAACCTTAATTCTTCTCTAAATGAGAGCTCACACCCTCTATTTATATATTTTAGGCAAAAAAATTTACCCCTTTAAGTTTACAAGATATCCCATTTTATGTATATTTTGTGTTTTAACTAAAAAATGGTAATTTCAAGTAAAACTTTTTATGTGTGACATTACAAGGATAATGCACCCTCCTTTCTGCTCTAGTGTAAAAACTGGCCGCCTTACAGGATATTTCACTCTCTATCTAACTTGGCTCGTTTTATTAGGCAATTCTTGGCGGATTTTGGTGAAATTTTACGGGGACCTAATTGGGATCCTAAACTACTCTAGGGACAAATTTGGGACTCTAGTTCACCTATTTGATAGGGTTTTCATTTAATCAAAGCTATTAGGGGTTCGGTCAAAATGGCGTGTCAACAGGTGGTACTTCGAAGCTACTGATTGGTGGCTAGACACTGGTGCTACTTGTCATGTGTGCACCGACAAGTCACTATTTTCTTCTTATGTGGCTTCAAAGGAGAAAGTGGCTATGGCGGATCGCTCTACTATTGATGTGCTCGGTTCTGGGATTATTGTGTTGACACTCACGTCTGGGAAGACTTTTACTCTGAAGAATGTCAAGCATGTTCCATCCATAGCTAAGAATTTGGTGTCTGGCAATCTTCTATGTGATGCTGGTATGCGTCTTGATTTTCAAGGTGGTAAGGATGTTCTTTCTTATAACAATGTGTATTTTGGAAATGCCTACCGCACTGATGGAATGTACAAAATGAGCACTGTATCTTCTGTTGTTAATGAAATTACTGGTTCTACTTGTTCTTCTGAGTTGTGGGGGTGATAAACCTGGAAAGTGTGAAGTGTGTGCACAAGCCAAAATTATTAGAAAGCCCTTTCCTAAGTTACTAGGAGTACATAGTGTCTTGATTTGATTCACTCTTATACGTGTGATTTTATAAGCTTCACTACAAGAGGAGGTATGAAGTATTTTGTCACTTTCATCGATGATCGCACTCGATTCTGTCATGTGTACTTGTTCAAGTCAAAAGATGAAGCTTTTGGGAAGTTTGTAGAATTCCGAGTCAGGGTTGAGAAGCAACAGAGTCGACTTGTAAAGAAGTTCAGAAATGACAGAGGTGGTGAATACCAGTCCAATGAGGCAAATGCGTATTTCAATATTGTGGAAGAAACCACTGCCTCTTACTCACCTCAATCAAATGGAATTGCTGAAAGGAAGAATCGCACGCTCACTGAGATTGTGAACTCGATGGTCATCACTGCTGGACTTCCTTCATGTTATTGGGGTGAAGCTCTCTTGACTGCAAATTTTATCCTGAACAGGGTTCCGTATTCAAAGACAGAGATCGCGCCACATGAACTTTGGTATGGTTATCCACCTAGTTTGGATATTCTTAAAGTGTGGGGGCGTCTTTCGTATGTCAGAATACCAGATATCAGGAGACCAAAGATTGGCCCAAGGGCTAATATGTGCTTATTTTTTGGGTTCACTGAAGACAGTGATGCTCGAAGGTTTCTAGATCTTGGCACTAACTCGATCATTGAGGCCAAAGATGTTGAGTTCTTTGAAGACAGGTTCATCAAAGACAAGAATGTTACACTTAGTGATCTGCCGGAAAACTCTCATGTAGGAGAGTCTACTGAACCAAAGGGACTTGTCTCCCTATCAGCTTCTCAGGAGGTTATCAATGGAGATTCAACCATGTCTAAGGAAGTTGATGTGAATGATGATTCCATCATTCCTGAATCTCATGAGCCTCATTCAAAGCGAATCAAGAAAGCTAAGTCTGTTGGGGATGACTTTATGACATACAGTGTTGAAGCAGATCCACATACATTCAAAGAAGCGATGAGTTCCAGAGAAGCTCTACTCTGGAAAGAATCTGTTAATGATGAGATGGACTCATTGATCCAGAACAATACTTGGGAGCTAGTAGATCTTCTTGATGGTGCTAAGCCCATTGGTTGCAAGTGGGTCTTCAAGAAGAAGTTGCGTGCAGACGGTTCCATAGAGAAATATAAAACTAGATTGGTGGCTAAAGGCTTCACTCAGAAAGAAGGTATAGACTTCTTTGACACTTATGCACCAGTTTGTCGGATTACAATAGTTCGTGTTCTTATTGCTTTAGTAGCAATAGAAGGAATGATTATGCATCAGATGGATGTGAAAACAGAATTCCTGAATGGTGATCTAACTGAGGAACTGTATATGCAACAACCAGAAGGATTCAGTGTTGAAGGTCAACAGATCAAAGTGTGCAGGTTGATTAGATCTCTCTACGGTCTAAAACAAGCTCCAAAGCTATGGCACAGGAAGTTTGACAAAGTCCTCAGGAGTGATGGATTTTATATCAGTAACTCTGATAAATGCCTATACAACAAGGTTGATGGGGATAAGGCAGTAATCATCTGTCTCTATGTAGATAACATGCTGATCATTGGGACAGATATACAGATTGTTACTTTTGAGAAAGGTTTTCTTTCATTACATTTTAGTATGAAAGACCTTGGAGCTGCCAATACTATCCTATGGATCAGACTTCTGAGGACAGAGTCTGGGATTGGTTTGTCTCAATCTCATTACATTGAGAGCATGCTGAAAAAATATGGATATTTTGATTTGGCCGAGTTATCAATTCTATGACTACAACCAGAAGCTTCATGGCAATACTGGAAGAACTGTAAAGCAATTGAAGTACTCAAAGATAATTGGTAGTCTAATGTATGCAATGAGCTGCACCAGGCCAGATATCGCATTTGCAGTGGGGATGCTCAGAGCAATCCAGATAAGGAACATTGGAATGCAATCCAGAGATTGATGAGATACTTGAAAGGTACTCTCAACTATTATTTGTTTTTCCCCGGTTATCCATCAGTTGTAGAAGATTTCTCAAATGCCAGTTGGTGTTCAAAGCCAGACGAGTCTAGATCGACTAGAGGCTTTGTTTTCACCTCGGGAGGTGCTGCGATGTCATGAAAATCCAAGAAGCAGACCATGATAGCTAAGTCTTCTATGGAGTCAGAGTTTTTTGCTTTGGAAAGTGCTGGAAATGAGGCTAAGTGGCTAAAAGATCTTCTGCTAGATCTTCCGTTGAGGAAATTGCATTTGTCAGCAATCACTATCTTTTGTGATAATCAAGCGGCCAGCACTGTTGCAGAAAACAAACTCTTCAATGGAAGAAAGATGACTCTTCGTCTGAAGCACATCTATCTATCTGATCTGATAAGTCGAGGAATCATTGCAGTGATCGGCGATCATCAGAGAATGTTGCTGATCCTATGACAAAAGGTCTGAAAACGGAATTGGTGCTGCAGACAACCGCCAGAATGGGACTTATGTCCATTTGAGTTATGGTCATTTGCATTTGGGAATGGTCATTTGTGTTTATATCTACCATTGCAATGTCATTTATGGTTCAAAGACTTGTCTACCTAATTGTGTCATTCATGGTTCAAAGAATAAAACACAAGTAGACTGATTCATAATTGCTTGCATTTGTTGCATAAAGGACTAAGTGCATGTGTTGCACAAGGGTCTAATTGCATGTGTTGCAAAAAAGACTATGCATTTGTTGTAGAGATAGTCTCTTTCCTGTAATGTGTGAAGGATGGTTTTTAAACCTTAATGAGTCTGAAACACTACGGGTGAGGGGTGCCTGAGAGGAGCACACTGAAAGACTCGCCTATGTATGGGTAGAGGCATATCACCTCTTATGTGGTCTGAGTAGTCATGACTCCTAGAGCCCATATAGAAATATATCTGAGTTGAGGTTGGTATTAGTGCTTTAATGAGTCCTGAGTATTATGTATACTCTGAGGAGCTCACCTATGTGCAGGTGGAGATTTGCCATCTCCTATGTAATCTGAAAGATTGCTAGAGCCCACACATAAACCTGTCATGGTAAAGAGGTTGGCTTTTAAGCCTTAATGTGGTCTGAAGTACTTTGGGTACGGGGTGTTTGACAGGGACACACTAAAGGACACACATATGTTAGGGTGGAGACTGTGTGTCTTTTATGGAGCTGGCATACTCCTAGAGCCCTCGCAGAACCAGGATGAGCATTGTGTGTGCTATTTGTTTCAGGCAAGCTAGTGAGTAGTGTGGTAGTTCAAGGCTTGGTCCACTACGCACACATACTCTGAATCTAGTCATGTGTGATTACTGAAAAGTAGAAAGGTGTTGGTTCAAGGCTAAGTCCACCATATACTTACACTACAATTCAGATAATCTATTTGGAAATTCAAGTCTTCGGACATTTTCATTATGCACAATGTGACTAGAGCTCTCTGAGTTTGTGATGATTTGAAACTTGTGGGGGGTTGTTGGATTTTTTAATCCAATTAAGTTTAAATATTAAAGATTATGTTGAGGCTTTAAGGTGACTTTTCATATTTCCAAGAGTCATTCACAAAAGGACAAAAGAGTTAGCCTTTCTTGGTGACTCTTTGTATTCCATTAATGGTGATTCTTTGGTTTTCTCATTTTAGTTGAATACCGTGAATGCTCTCATTAAGGGTGATTCCAGAAAATGAAGACTCTTGGCTAGTTTCAAAATAGAGAGAAAAAGTAAAGCTTTTCTTATGTGAAGAGAAAAAGAGAGAAGAGATAGTTCTCTACCGTTATTGTGATGTAGAAAGGAAAAGCCAGCCAAGGGTGTGTCCCATATTTTTTGTGTGAGATTAAGATCTACACAAGAAGCCTCAGAGTGTTTTGTAGAGCCCGATTTGCTTAACTAGAGAGACTCGAAGCTTTGCCTTAGTAGGTGCACACCAATACTTAGTTGCTGCTCCTGGAGACGGTTCGGTCGTCAGATCCTTGCACCGGAATACGGCCGAATAACGTCTTAAGCGAAGCGTTCGAAGAAGTACAGCAGCTCTACTTATATTGAGGATCATCTATATTCGGTTTGGTCTTTTCCATCCTTCTTGAAGTTCATATATTTGCATTTGTTCATTTTATAGTTTTCTCCTGTTTGCACCGACACTTTCTCCTTTTACCGGCCAATCATTATTTGAGAGATAGTATGCAACTCTGTTTCCTTCTATCCAAATGTGGGAAATTTTCCATTCTTCAAAATTTTCTAGATTTCTATGAATATCAAAGAGCATCCTTTTTTTCCTCCAGGGGCATTTATTTTCTCCTTGAATAAACTTGATGTCCAGTAAGGAATCTGATTCTATCCATAGTTTTTGGAAGGATCTGTTAATGGAGAGGATGATCCCATGGTGGATTGCTTCAAGTTCAAGTTCCTGGATTGAGCCGGGTTCTTTTCCCATTGAAAAAGGCGACGATCGGGTTCCCAGAGTGGTTTCGAATCAGCCCACCAATGCTTGGCATGTCATTTAAGAGAGACGCATCTGAGTTCATCTTGACGAAGCCCTCAGAGGGCGGGATCCATGTGCACAATTTATTTGCCTTGGGGTCCGAAAGCAAGGGAGACGCATGGTGGAGGCTAACAATTGGCCTCTAGCAGTAGGGTCTTCATCCATACCCAGGAAGATGCATCTATTTCTGATGGAGCACAAGATTTCCGTGAGAATAGCTTGCTTATGGTTTGTTTTTCCTTAATGAATTCTGAGATTGTGCTCCTTCAAAGGTGGAAGATGGAAGAGTTGAAGGCAATTCGCATTGCAATAGCGGACTGCTTCTTCCCTTGAAAATTAGTTCTGATCCTGTTCTCTTCTTCCCCAAGGGTTTTTGCTGGTTTCCTAGAAGAGAATCTCCATAGGATAGGTCTCCAAAAATCAAGGAGGAGTAGGAACATCGAAAAAACAGTTGATTTACTTCGTCTCTACCAACACCACACAGGGGGCAAGTAGTGTCATGAGAGATGCCTAGGAGGGTGAGCTTGTCTGTGGTACTGAGTTTGTTTTGGATAGCCTGCCACCCAATAAGGCTGTGTTTAGGAACATGCCCTTTGAACCAAATGGTTTGAAACCAGGGTACTGTCGGGTTTTTTTTTACTGATGTTATTCCATGCGCTCTTGATGGAGAAGGAGCCATCAGTTGATGGTTTCCAAATTGGTAGATTTCCCTCCTCTGGTGATTGAATGGCAGTTTTCACCAAGTCCTTGAAACCTGGGAGGCACTGGGTGATGCTTTCGTTTCATTTGTTTGTCTCATAAATTTGATCAATACTTACAGCCATGCTGATGTTAGCAAGTGAAGTCCATCCAGGAAATTGGTTCACGATTGGTTCGTCCGGATGCCAAGGTTGCGTCCAGAAATCAATATTTTTCCCATCGTCAATGTTATAACAGATATGGTTTTTTGCATCATCTCTAGTTGCAAAGGCAATTCTGGCCCCCCAAGAAGGATTGCTCGGCATATTCATGGTCCAAAAATTTCTCTTTTTTATGTATTTGGCGTGAAACCATTTTGCCCAGAGAGAGCCTCTTTCTCTGATGATGTTCCATAACTGTTTTAATTTGCAGGCTTGGCTAATATCTTGAAGCCTCCTGAGACCTACGCCCCTTTGGCTTTTGAACGACATAGAGATTCCCAGTTAATTGGGTGGAAAGATCTATGCATATTTGTGCCTCCCATATGAAATTTCGAAGCATTTGTTCAATCTTGTTGAGAATCCCAATCGGGATGTGAAAGGAAGTGGACCAATATAATTGAAATGAGTTGAGGACTGACCTGGTGAGCTCAATCCGCCCAGCTCTGGACAACAGCTTGTTGGACCAGGAGGCGATTCGTTTTTTTATTTTCTCGATGAGTGGATTGCAGTCAGAGGATGTCAGCCTGGTGGCTATCAAGGGAAGCCCCAAATATTTAATGGGGAGATTTCCTTCAGGGATGTTGAGGATGGTACTGATAATATTTTTGAAAAAATTGTCCCCCTTCGAGAAAAATATTTTCTTTTGAGATTGTTTATGTCAAGGCCTGAGCAATCTTTGAAAGCTGAGATGCAATCCTTTATCCCCCGGCTGTTGTATGGATTTGCATCTGCAAAAATGAAAACATCATCAGCAAATAGGATATGGGAGATGCAGAATGGAGAGGAGATTTTTCCTCTAGAAAGGGCTTTATCCAGGATGACTGAAAGCATTTCCATACAGATGCAAAAGAGGAGAGGGGATAGCGGGTCCCCTTGCCTAAGCCCATTAGTGGAGGGGAAGAAGTCAAGAAACCATGAGGTGAACCATTTATGTGGACCGAAAAGTATGCCGTTTGGATGCATTGTGTCGTCCTATTATTAGCTGCCAACCATATTGTGGTTCCAGAGTTTGTACCATAAATTAAATAGTCCATTGCAATTTAGTCACTCATTCCAGATTTGCAAATGTACTTCAGTCACCAACTTACCATAACACCATTTATGCCTTGTTTTACATCGACCATACACTGGTTACTGTTACAATTAGCCTGCTCTTATTATTAGCTTCCTGTCAACCATATTATGCTTCTGCAGGTTGTACTGTATATTAAATAGCCAATAGGAATAACATGGAACCAATATTTCATGGCATCACTTGAAACTATTATTTCAGTCGAGGAACATAAACTCCAAAAGCATTGTTAGGGGTTCAACAATTTTGACATTCTAGAGTACAACACTATGAATTATCTAAGCTGTTCTTGCTCCTCTTAACCCACCATCTCTTGATAATATGAGAAATGATGTCATTTCACAATTAGTTCAGACTTCAGAGTGCCCTGTTAACAATTGACACTACATTGTGCAAAATAATTAGGTACTACCAAAGGGAGCATATATGGCAGATTTGTTGTGATCCCTAGGAGGGCGGAACTGGGGACGCACAAAGAGGTCTTGAGAGAACACAGCATATATGCATGCATGCATGCACAGAGTACATGCAGATGCACACAAATAAACAATATCAAAACAGTGCATCATTTATCCATTAAAAAGAACAATATAACCAATGCTGCCCATTAACTAAAATATTAGGAAAAAGTGACACTCAAGGAAAAGAGCAATTGACTTGGACACTCTGAGCATCCAACGAGGTACCTGATCCTTTTATTGAGTCTTCAATTGACTTGGGCACTCTAAGCATCCAATCCACTTAGTCTGGGTTGTTCCTTCATATATCCATCAATCAGTTGTAAGGTTGACAACACCACCACCCCTGAACCTTACGCTTCTCCATTTGCACTAGGAAATCTATGAATGGGAGTCCATCATCCACGATGATTATCAGTCCAATATGAGGCATTGTATCCACCTCGCCACTCATAGGAACTCCATGGCTATGGATGCCCGGTAGTCGCCAAGGGGAATTGTCGTGAGTGGGCAAGGCTTCGAATGTCGATAGCGGCATATATTTCGGTAGCCATGAAAATAGAAACAAGTCGATTTCGGTCATAGATTTCGATTGAAATCCTAAAATATCACATAAGTTAATGGAAGTCGATGCAAATGATGAAAATTTAAGATAGAACTTTAGGAACTGCTAGATTAAACACGTACATATTTGAAACTATCATATAAGCAATGCAACCATCCATACTAGCATCCATGAGGAACAAAAGCATCCATGATTCAGTGTAGACGTGACATATTAGCTTGATGATCTGGACCGTTGATCTGATGGGCCATTTTAAACAAAGATCTTAGTCGCAGGCACGCAAAAAACCCACTGCTAAAGACATATTTAGGACATTATATTTTCAATCATTCTCGATCAAAGGTTTAAAATCATCCAAATGAGAGGTAAAGCAGTGGGGTCCATGCAGGAAAATGAGTTTTAAAAGAAAATTTCCCCCTTTTTATGGTAATAACCTGACAAAGCAGCGATACTATAAAAAAAAACCACTCACTTGGCGGAAACCCACATTTCTCGTCTTCCTTCCAGGTTCCGATCTCCTTCTTATTCCCATGTTTTTTACATGAAAAATATCAATCTCTTTTGTTTTTTCTTCTTCTACATTGATTTCTGCTATGTTTCCTGTTTGTTGCATGTTATCTTATTTGGTTGAATTAGGGCTATGAGTGAAATGGAAAACTCTCCTGCAAATCAACTTCCAGAAGCAGATTCCTTACCCGATGGATTCGTCGAAAGCTCTACCGAGCCCTTGGTCCCTAGACCAGGATCCGAACCAGAGTCTCCCGATTACAAGGACACAATACTCGCATTGGGCGCATCTGATGAACAGTTGGACTCTTCGATTGCGAATCGATCACCGGATTTGTACCAAACGGGTGGCGATGAGATCCGAATATCTGATAACAGAGGTGAGAAGGCAGAGAAGCCGAGAACGTTCCCGGTTCCTTTGTCCGAAAAGGATGGTTCAGATTCAGCTGAAGTAGCTGGGAAGGAATGTATGGAGCAAAGAGAAGGTGAATTAGGGCATTGTTCACTTCCAGAAGATTCTAGAAGTACATCATCTCGTGACACGCTGACTGTAGATTCGTCTCTTGGGCGCGAGAATGCTGATGGGGAGGGCGGAATTTCGAAGCAATGTAATGAATCCGACCACACCCCCTTTTTTCTAGTTATACTGATTTCTAGATAAACAAAACGCATTGATAGGAAAAAATCTTGTAGAAATAGGAGATTACCCTATATAATGATAATCTAGATACTCATGGTTTATCTAATTTATCAGCTAAAATATTGCCTCTCTAAAATCATGCCTAAAGGAAACACAGATTTTGAAGATGTAGTTGATTCTGTTGAAAATATTGCCTCTCTAAAATATTGCATTACCCCTTGCACATCCAGCAAGCCGCAAGTGCGTTGGGCTCATTAGTCCACCAGGGCGATGGATCACTGCCAGAATACAGGACATTTGCGCTACAATTTCATCAATGATATGAGCAATGCTCCAAGGACCCAAGTCGCGGGAAGAAGCCCATTTGATAGTATAGTTGAGTCTCCTTCCACCAAAAACCTTCCCCATGTTCTTATAAAAAATTCTAAAGTCCAAAAAATGGCAAACTCCTTCTCTTCATTCGAGTTTTAACTCCTCTTGGACCAGGGGAGACTTTCAAAACATCCTTCTCAATACAGCCTTCACTCCTACCCGTTTTGGGTTGCCTAAAACTAACATTGAAGTTCAGCTTGGTAACATCAGTTAGGGGAGGACCAAGCTAAGTTCCAAGGTTAAAAAAGGCTCCATCATAAAAAGTCATCCAAGTAAAAAGTTCAAGAAGTACTACATGTATTTGTGTACATGGACACGAGTGACGTGTGACGACAAGGACACGGAGCGTCGGACACTGGTAAAATAGAGAGTATATTTAATCATGATTTGTGGATATGGATTCATGTGCCCAGTTTCGACATGGATACGAGTTGTCTAAATGAGGTAAACACAATATTCAATAAAAAACAGAATGTCACACTTGACACGGTACTAAAACATGCCCGCACACCCACATTAAGTCTAACACTTCCAGCAATACAAGTAAAAGTGTCCAAAGGAGTGACGACATGTGTGGACACGCGTGTCTTGTCGGACACGGCAGGACACGCGTGTCTTGTTGGACACGGCAGGACACGTGAGTCGGCAATAAATTCAAAGTGTCGGCCAAATCATAGAATTAGGGAGTTCCCTCGACCCCCAGTACTGAGAAATGACCATCTTGGTGCAAGATTCATTCCCAAGAGAGTCTGCCACTTATTACCTCCCCATATTGATGAGAGATGAAATGTTTGAGCTCATTGGTTTACTAGATAATCTCATACCAAAAACAAGGGACAAACCATGCTGGGTTATTGTTACTGTTGATGATGTTGGTATCTGAAAAGAACCTTACTATGTGATTCAATCCATATATTCTTTGCTTCATCCAGAATGGCGCACTTTCACTCCCTTGGCTGTGGATGAATCCTTCAAACAGATAGGGCAGAACTTGCGAGGTCCGTGTGCCTCACTCTTCAGGCCACATGTGTATTCTTTCTTGTTCTTACTAAATCTATGTTGGGAGCTCTTTGCTTTACTTGGAGGGGCTTTATTCTCTTTTCAATTATGAATAAGTATTTAATAATAAATGGATATACATTCAAGTATACATGATAACATGAACTCACTACTCACATGGGGGATATGCAGACACAGATGAACACAGATGCACATAGAGTACTGTGTAACTGATGAACATTTAATGTACAAAACTGCCTTTATGGGGCACTTCATACCAACAAGGCAGATTCTACTGTGCTAGCTTTAACCAAAACTGAGTTTGTGGTTCACATGCAATAATATAAATGATTGATGAATTAATTGTACTGAGTTAAACACAAGGTTTTAAATTTCGGTTCTGGTTTTCACGGAAACGGAAACGCTTTATTTTCGGTTGGAAATTTTAGTGGAAATCCTGTAACATCAAGGAGACATATGAAAACATATACAAATGATAGAATTTGAAGATGGAACTTCATGAAATGCTAGAATTAGCACAAATACACACTTAGGAACCATCACATAAGACAACCATCTAAAATGGTTTAAAAACATCGAACACCTAGTGAAACACAGTGTCGCGTATGTCTAATAATTTAGTACATACCAAGTTTCACATTTAATTCATATAAATATTTATACATAATACACACACCAATTTTTGCATGAAATTCATATAAATATAATTGTTTAATATATACTAATACTAGTAGCGGGAAACAATTGGGGGAAAAATTGAATTAGTTGCAGAAAATAGGTTAGTGGCAAAACATAATTATTAGAGGGAACAGATTTTACAGTTGGCAAAACCAAATTTCTTAGGTAAACGGTTTTCCAATAAAAAAATGCCTGGGAAAGAAAATGAATGACAATGGAAAGAAACGTGGTTAATTATATTATAGATTGTATACCATTGTTACACTTACGATTTTGGTTTATGCATTTTGGTCGTTTCGGTTTCAGTTTTGGCAGGGATGGAAATTGAAACATTTTCATTTTGTGTCGATTTTAGTGGAACTTTAAAACCATGGTTAAAAACAATGGAGGATTTGAAATGAATTGGTTCTGCATTCTTGTAGGGCACGGTGAATGATGCATTAAATGAATTAGCTCTGCATTCATTTTTAATTAAATGAATGATACAGTTCTGCATTATTCTTGTAGGGCACTTATCATTCTTCTACAACACATGAATGATACATTATTTTTAATTAAAAAATTGCATATAGTTTGCATACTCATAAAATATTAAAAATGCAAAAATGTCAAATTGACTGCTGGAGTTATCTTGTGTTGAAGGCACTGGAAAAGACATAAGTGCTAAAGGAATAGAAGAGAAATGTGATGTGATTGTATGGAAGGCTTAGAAAGATTATTCTAGAAAGTTAGTGACATCTAAAGTTAAAGTGCAAAGAAGAATCTGGAACCTTTGAATTGAGAGTGTATACCATGATACAGTAGATTAGAAAATGGTAAAATCAGGAGGGAGAAAGAGAGTGTGCATCCTTGTCCCTATACTTGCATGCCCTCAAAAACACAAAAGTTCTGTATTATTGTTGAATCCCTACAGTAGTTAGTTGCTAGCACATAAACTTGGCACCTTGTATTCAGTTTTTGACTTGTTCTTTTCTGACTTGCCTATTGCAGCCAGTGGGTGCTTGGATCAACAAGCCGCCAATCTGAAAGAAAGCTCTGCACCAGAAAGTGCTCCGTGTCCGAAAAACAAAAAGCTAGTTAGTAAAATCTTGTTACCTCTTGTCATTCACATGGCTTTCTGATTCCTATGAAAAATAAATCTTAACAAGAAATGATGTTTATCTTCTTATCACTCCTGTAACTGACCAGGGGCTGACACTGGAATGTAGAAATTAAATGTGAAGTGAGAAGAAAAATATGATTATTTATTGTTATTTTTGAACGGGAAATGGTATTTCCACCCCACTTGTTTTGGTATTGCCACCTACTTTTATTATATTGATTTTTTATTGTTTCATTGGTCTGAAATTTCATCATTTTGTATTTTTTTTAATTTTTTCAAAATTTCAATTTTTGCCGAAATTTCGGTAAAAAATCCGGATTTTATTAAATTTGTTTTTTTTTACTGGATTTCGGCCAAAATTTCGATTTCGGTTATGTCCGAAATTGATGCCAAAATTGAACCTTAGCCTCAATAATCACCTAACAATAATTTTTTTGAATGGTTAGAAATTCATTAATCAGGTCGAGATGGTCAAAGATACATAGAATGTACAATAGCACAAATAATTTCAGTACAATAGTAAAACCATTCAAGGTGGAAGGAAATCTTATTGCTCCAAGGCTTCCAGATGAACACCCCTTCTCCATTGGTCGATCTCCTAACATGGCAAAAAGAGGTATTAGAAGACCCGACAATGTCACTAAACTCATTGAAATAATCCACAAAGCGCCAAGGAAACGGGTGTGAGCCAGAAAGCCGTTGAATCACATTAATAGAGTCTCCTTCAACCACTACACGATCGAAATTATCCCCCTCCAATAGTTTAATCCGTCGGTGATCCGCCCTAACTTCCTCCTCATTAGAATTGGTAACACCCAAAGGACCCGCAAAAGACCATTTAACCTCACTCTTCTCATCCCGAAGCACTCCTCCAATACTGGACGGGCCTGGATTGCCAAGACTAGAGCCATCAATGTTAAGTTTGAGAAGTCACTCTCCGGAGGTTCCCAAGGCTGAGAGATTGGGGAAACTATATGGGAACTACAACACACTTCTCTCAAACCATACCAAAGATCGTAGGAAGACACGAAATTAAATGGAGGGAGGGATTTTGCCCAAAAGATAGTAAGCGTCGTCACCGTTGGTGGAAGATAAGAAGCACTCTTGCCCGACCCCTTAAAAATTCTAGCATTTCTTTCCTTCCAAAGCACCCAAATCACCGCTAGAAACGATATAAGCCACTTGATTTTACCCTTATTTCTCCATGTAGAGAAAAACCAATTCCCAGACGCATGAAAAATGTCCTCAGGAAAGACCCAAGGAGTATCAAACCTCTTCAACACGCTACCCCATACTTCCCTTGCCACCTTACAATGGAAAAATAGATGGTTAACCGATTTGCCGTCTTCAACACAAAGATCATAGTGATTGATGATTAATATTTGTCTCTCCCTTAAGAAATCTACAGTCTGGATACGTTTCTGTATGGAAGCCCAACCAAAAATAGCAACCCTATGGGCAACTTGGATAGACCAGATCCTACCAATCTTTGGAGAAGTGGGACCAGATACTAAATGGTTATAGAAAGACTTCGCCAAGAACTCCCCAAAAGAGTCCCACACCCATATTCTAACATCAAACTGTTTTGCTTTATATAGCAACCTTCAAGAAACTCAAAGAGTCTAGTCACTGCAGGAATCTCCCTGTCGAAAAAATTCCTTCTAAAAGAAGGAACCCAAATCACCCTATTCTCAAAGCGCAAGAAGCAATCTCGGACCAAGGCCTCCTTTACTGAGGAGACTACAAATAACTCCGGAAAGATATCCTTTCACGGGGAAGAAGCACACCACTTATCTAACCAAAATCAAACACGATCACCAATATGAACTCTGAATCTAGTGCCACTAAAGGAGGAATTAGAGAAGCTTAAAATGTCCCGCCACACCGTGCAACCTTTCTTACCAAATCTATCCACAGATTCCCAATGAGCAGAGTTAGGACCGAACAAGCTTTACTAATACAAGAAAGCTAATAGAAAGTTCTCTTTTTAGTTTCCATTGGATTTCCATAATTTTTTATTATATTTTTTAGAAATCGGATGACTTGTTCAGTCATTCTTGGGACTTAAGATAGTAAGTTGAGTTGTTTTGGCTGTGTTGGAAAAACATTTGACTTCTTAATTCTTTGATGTGGGCTTCTTATGATCCTCTCAACGCCCCATTGAGTTGTTTTTATTTCACTAACGCGAATGGGGCGAAAAAGAGGGATTCTCCTGGTTGATGCCTCCCTCCTTGATTCACAGACGCTTTCGAGGAGACCCTGGATATGGTGAAGGGCAACATGACGACGTTCCAACACGTCTTTCACTCTTTTAATAGCAAAGCGGACCTGCTGTCTTGATCTGGAGTGTCGAGAGATGTTTTTAAAGTGTTTGATCACTTTCCCCTCTAAAGGAGCCTCTATATTTTTTTTGCTTTTGTTTGGGTGTAGCTCTTAACCAGCCTCGTTGTGGTTTTTGCTGGTTGAGGTTTTTGCTTTTCTTAATTAATTAATAAAGCTTCACCATTCAAAAAAAAAAGTGGCTTCTCATGAGAGCTTGTTGGAGACTTGATTGAATTGTGAAAAATGCAACCGCTTTCTCATTAGGTTTTTAAAGATGAACTGCTTTTGAAACTTTACCTAAATCTTGACGTAGTTAAGCTGACCAGACTGAGTTTCATGTCAACTCTTCATGTCCAACATTTTGTTCATGTCACTGTACCAAGTATCTGATTATTTTCATCTAAGATTTTCTCATGATTGGCTAAAATACTTTTGATGTCTCTGCTTTGTGGCCTTTCAGGAATGCATCTCTGAAGGGAAACGTAAAACTGTAAAACGTAGCGTAAAGTCGGAAAAGGAGTTACTGGACTTCACTTTGAAGTATCAACAAGTAATCACAGAAAGAGATGCAGGTAAGTATTAGTAGTTGCACCACCATAATGATATTTTCATTTTTGACATTGAAAGATGAACAGTGTGATTGGAAAAAAAAAAAGAATCATTGTTAAATTCAAAAAAGGGATGGAGAAGTTTTCATGATTTTCGTGGTTGTGTTCTCAGACATGCTATACTCTTGATTTGTATGTTTCCGAATCTTTTAGTTTCTTGTAACTTTTGATGGTACTTTTAGGTAGTAGTTGGACCTTTTTCATGAGCTAAGGCAGTTATTGGGTAGAACTTTTTTTTTTGTGTCCTATTATAATTATGATAAAGGTTTTTCATATTTCATGTTAGTCAGATTGTTTTTGTAAATTATGGTACCATTCATGTAAAAACACTCAATTATAATTTTCTCCTATTATGTAAAATCATCATTATTATTCGGTAGACTTAGTCAATTTGAGCCGGGTAGATCCTTTCACGTTCTTCATAAAATTTTTCTAAAGGATTCATTAGCCGACCCCAACTAGTTTGGGACAAAGGCTTAGTTGAGTTGAGTATGTTTATAGGTTGCTCCATTGCGACCTGGTGGTTGTCACGGGTTTGAGTCACGGAAACAGCCTCTCTGCAAAGCAGGGGTAAGGCTGCGTACATCTAGCCCTCCCCAGACCCCGTAATGGCGGGAACCTCTTGCACTGGGCCACCCTTTTTTATGTTTATCGGTTGCTTGTATAGCTCACGTGAGAAATCCACATGAAATAGTGATTTGGACTTGGACATGGACTCACCTAGTGGCTTGGCCGAAGTTCAGACCAGGCCAAATTCAGATATTTTGTGTTTGACCTCATAGATTCAAAGCTAGGTTAACCTAATGTATCAGCGGTCAAGCAGATGAATTTTTAATCACTTTTATGTAGAATACACAGACACAAAATTGTAGTAATGATTGCGAACATTATATAGATGGATCAGATCTGGTGAAGGTTTACCATGGAGTGTTCCATACTTGTTTGAGGAAGTGCTGGCTTGCTTAGCAGGTCATCAGCGTGCGCTTTGCTCGTGTAGAGAGAGGCTAACAGGGAGGCAGATAGACTAACGAGAAACGGGTTTACTAGCCAATCTTTTAATCAATTTTATGTGCTTTCTTGCTTAACGGGTCATCTTTTATAGTTTGTTTGTTTTTGTGTCTGCCTGATTATCCCAATCGGGGCCCTTGTATTTGAGTTAATTTCTTACAAAATTCCTGCTACTATTAATAATATTGTGTACTTAAAAAAAGGGTGCTGATATTCTCCCCCCCTAACGGTTTCTGTGAGAGTGGTTCACAGCTTTAGGATAAATTCACCGCTTCAACGTTTTTCTTCTGCCTTTAAAACCTAACGAATAACGTTATGTTGGGTGGGGTCGGGGGGGGGGGGGGGAGGGGGGAGGGGGGAGGATATCATTTCCCTAAAACAAATGTTCACCTAACTGATAGCTTAATGTTTGGATGCAATACTCTTGACATACTTTGAAAGCCCATTTCAGGTATCTAAACAATCTGATGGAGTCATATGTTTCCATCCACTCCACTCTTTTGACAGAGCACTTTAGTTGGATCTTCTTCCTTTATATGCTTCTTATCTTGTAATGGTAGAGATACATTGGTTACTTGCTCATGTATATTAGTCCTGTGACTGGTATTGTTGATATGGAAACTTAAGGCAAATAACCACCTAATTATAACTGAAGGAATTGATCCTTTGATGGGCTTTTCTAGACTTCTTGTACCTTTCATAGGAAGTAGGGTCCTATGTTCATAATTCTTGCAATTTATATTCATATTTTTTGTCCTAATTTGACTTCTTTTGGACCATGCTGGCATGTCCTTTTTTTTTATGTTGTACTTCTATGCATGTTGTCTAATATGAACTGCATTGTAAGATATTAGAATGAGCTTCCTTATCGTATCAATTCCTTCTTGTCTTACTTGAACAAATATTTATTTCTAATGCTTGGCTTACTTCCATCGTGCAGCTATTGCTGTTAGAGAAAAGCTCGAGTCACTATGTAGGGAGTTGCAACGCCAAAACAAAATGCTCATGGTAGTAGTTTTTTGTCATTATCATGGTGTACTTATTTATTTATTTTAACACATTTAATTGCATTTTTATGATTTTTTGGATTACCACGTGCATCAACTTGATTTATGATCCCATCTTTTTTATCACGTGAATGCTTTTTTGAAAGAGAACCAATACTACATGCAAGGTTTCAGGTTTCTGTTCCGGTATGCATTTTGGTCATGGAAAAAATGAAAACATGTCAGTTCCAGATGGAAAGTTTCCTAGGAATCATGGAAATGGATGGAAACATATGTAAATAATAAACATTTAAGATAAAACTTCAGGGTGTGATAGAATAAACACAAATAAACACTAAAAAAGCATCACGCAAGCAAAAAAAAAACCCACCCATAATGGTTTAACATTGAACAACTAGTGAAAAGATTTCTTGAAATCTGATTGATTTTCTTTAGCATAGTTGTGAAACTAATGTAAGAGCATTCCTCAACTTTTTTTTGAACACATAATGCATTAAAACAGAAAATCTAATTCTCACATTCAATTTGCGCAAAATAAAAGAGAAAGGAAAGCGGGAAGAAAAAGGGAGAAGAAGCAAAGACCGCTTGTTTTAATATTACAAGTCACTCAAGTGATTGATACATTTGTCTCATACCTACTGTATTTGTTTTGATCATGGATGAATAAATTGAAGTTGTAGGATTCTTTTAAATTAGGTTTTATATTGATTTTTAGATCAGGAGTGGTTTTGGCCTGATAGAAGTTTTGCTTTACAATTTTGCAGGATGAATGCAAGAGAGTTTCGACCGAGGGGCAGAACATGAGACAAGATCTGTCAACGAAGTTCCACGATGCTATTAAGGTTTGAATAAATTTAGCGATCTACTTTTGGAGTTATACTTGGCTGGAACCTGTCATGGATATGATGATGTGTAGAGTTTTCTTTTTAAGTAGAACTTATATAAAACAAATTGAGACTCGAGCAAACAAGATAATTTGAAATCAATGTTTGATGTCTTCTGAAGAGGAACAATTTATTTTTAGAGGGATGTTAGATTCACAGGTGCCCTTGCAAAAAAGGGAGCAGAGGGCGCCCCCATTGGTCAAATTCCATCTAAGACAATTGTGACCGTCATTTTCAGTGCCATCTTAAATGGAATCTGACCAATGAGGGTGCCTTTTGCTCCCTTTTTTGCAATGGTGCCTGTGAGTCTAGAATTCCTCTTATTTTTATTGAAGAACCATAAACAAAGAGTTACCCAGTTTGTAGGCTTTTTTTTCTTTCTCTGCTCATTGTTTTTGTATGCTGCAGCCAGATTTGGCTTGCCTTTTGATTTATAAAATCCTATTTTTTTGGAAAAAAAATCCACAGTTTCAATATGTATTTTTGCATATGTAGTTCACGATTACAACCTGCCCTGGTACTCTACTGAAGCTGATATTTACAGTCCATGCTTTGATAGATGCACCCGCTCATTATTTTAAACTTCTTTCATTGTCTGTTTCAGTCCATAACAAGCTAATGCTATAACATCCATGAAGAAAAGTTTAAAATAAAAGTAGGTGTGTGTGTGTGTGTCAAAACCATGGTTTCAAATTTCAGTTTCGGAATGCGTTGCGCTCCCCACCGAAACCGTAATTTCGAAAGTTCAGCCGAAATCCAACGAAATAGAAAATATGTTATCTTATCTCTTTCGGCTGCCGAAATTTCAGCTGAAATTTTGGGAAAATATTAAATAATGAATAAATCCCGGATTTTTTGATGAAATTCCTTAAATTTCGGACTGAAATTTCGTTTTCGGTAAAACGAAAGTTCGATCGAAATAAAGTAAGGTTTCGGATATTACCTATTTCGATTTCGGTATTGACCGAAATCCGAAATTTCGGTCAAAAGTTAAAACCTTGGTCAAAACAAGCAGGTTTATTTTCCCTACTATTAATTACTTTATCATTGACATTGGATGTTTGATATAGTTTTCATAATAATTGTAGGATGTGATACACCACCCTGTTACAAAGCACTTTGATACGTCTAACAATTGAAGTGTCATATGGTTCTGTTATAGACATTTCTATCACAATCATGGTTTAGAAGCTAATAACTTGATTTTTATAAATGTTTAAAACTATCTGAATAATAGACAATAACAAAAAGACTACCTCAATTGTAATAACATAAAAAAAACTTTCGGTACTAAATAAAGCAAGCATAATAATTTTTGTATGTAGAGCTCTCCAAACCTTAAGTGCTCTACTCCTGGCTTATGCAGGCAATAATATACTGCAGTATCCAATTCATAATTGACAAATACTAAAAACTTTCAGTAACTAGGGGAACAAGAATGTATTAACTGAAGCACAATTTACAGGTAGTTGAGGAAAATTTCATATCTCAACAGCAAGGAGTTTTTGTTAGGGGAAGAATTGTAATGAAGATTTATAATGGTAGGACATGAATTAGGGTGATTTATCATTTATAGGGAAATAATTAGGGCTATTTATATGGAAAAACATTCAGATGGAATGCGCCAAAATTACGTATGATAAGCCTATTACCAGGTAGATAATATTATCTTTTCTATTATGTAAAATTTCAGATTTTGTGAGAAAGAGGATAAAGTCCATAAAAGATTTCTTTTAATGATAGTTCATAAATGATTTTACGTGTGCTCATCTCTCATCTCTTGATTCTGATCAATGGAGTTTTCCATGCCATGATACTCATACGGATATGGATCTTAGTTATGAATTCCGTTTCATTTGCCGTTTTGTTTTGGTGACCGGAATGGAACTTTTCGGTGTTTAATCCGTTTCGTTCAACGTTTCATTCGAAACTTTTCATTCTGCTACGACGATTGAAATTTTTTTATACTAGTTAAAAATATGAAAAAAAAATCTAAAAAAAAAGAAAACTAAAATGGTTAAAAAGATTTAAGAAACAATTAAATGAACCAAATATGTAAAAGATCCAACATTTACTTGAAGGAAAATCACTGTCAGCTGAAATGCCTATGTTTACCAGTGTGTTGACCAATGCCTGACAAGATGAAAAAATTTTAGTGACCAAATTATGAGATTTTTTTTACTGAACTTCTGGGATTTACTAATGTTTGAACATGATAGAATTTATGAATTTTTAAAATTGGAAAATTACCTCATCGTTTGGAAGTTAAGATTTTTACCCCGACCAATTTTTTCTGAATTTTGTATTAGAATTGGAAAGTTGACTTTTTATCCTTTTAGATTTAGGTCTTGAAACTATTTTTAATAGATCCAAATGAGGGTTTTTCCTTATTTACATGTAAATCTTATGTAAATGGACAACAAAAATAATAAGGGAAAAATACACTTAGACCCCCTGTCGTTTTTGACACATTCAACTTAACCCCTAATGTTTAAAAAGTTACAAGTAGACCCCCTGTGGTTTCAATTTGTATAAGGTAGGCCCCCTCAGTTGACGGCTCGTCCACAGATTGAAGGGTTAGGATGATCCGATAGAGCTAATTTTTTGGGCACACCCTATCTATGTCAGGGCCCATCAAATGAACGCTTTGGATCATCCAAACAATGTGGCCCATACCCAAATCCAAATACTACCAAAAACACAGTGGGCCTACATTGTTTGGATGATCCAAAGCGTTCATTTGATGGGCCCTGACATAGATAGGGTGTGCCTAAAAAATCAGCTCCATCGGATCATCCTAACCCTTCAATCTGTGGACGAACCGTCAACTGAGGGGGTCTACCTTACACAAATTGAAACCACAGGGAGTCTACTTATAACTTTTTAAACATTAGGGGTTAAGTTGAATGTGTCAGAAACCACAGGGGGTCTAAGTGTATTTTTTCCAAATAATAAAGACATCCTACTTAAATGACTTTACATATAAAAAATACGAGAAGAGAACTGAGAAGAGGAAAATGACAAAATGAAAAAAAACAAAAAACTTTAGAATTCTGGACGAAAAAGGGCATTCCGCCCGTTTCGTCTGGAATTCCTTTGAGTAGACCGGAATTCTTATCGGAATAAGGAATGATGGTGTTCCATTCCAAAATATTTCATCCGCTCCTGCCGGAACGGAATTTATAACTAGGATACAAATACAGGATGAGAATTGAAATACAAGTTCAGTTTCTCCAAAATCTAGGGCATGGATATGGGCCCGTGACTCAACTCGTGACTTGATTACTTAATTTTTTGACTCATGACTCGTAAGAATTTTTGACAAGAATATAAATTTTGTTGAAAAAATTATAATTATATTATATATCAAAAGATGAAGGCATGAAGCACATCAAAAAGTTGTGAAAAGGTTATTACATTTCCCAAAAAGCTCTCAGGAGCCAATTAAAGAAGAAAAGACGGCTGGGTTTGTGCAAATATCAAAATATGACTGTGCTGATAACATTTTCCTTATAAAAGTGTAATTTGTAAAAGGGAAATGATATCAACACAACCTAGTTTTGGTATTTCACTAAGACACCTTGTCTTTTAGCTTTTAAAGAGGTATCAAAAGGTTATTACAATTTTGAAAAAGTTCACACAAGACAATTAAAATAGAAAAGGCAAGATGGGTCTGCATGGTTGTGCTAATATCATTTCCCTTTGTAAAATTCTGGATTTTACATTTTTGGATTTTACAAGCTTAAATTTGAAGTTTTTAACGGGATTTGCTAGGGACCATCATGAATAAGACAAAATCTGTTGCATGAGAGAGTAGACAGCTCATGAATAAGACAAAATATGTTGCATGAGAGTGCAGACACCTCGGATTTTGTTTGAAACTTTTCATTCTGCTACGACGAGGGAATTTTTTTTTAATAGTTAAAAATATGAAAAAAAAATCAGAAATTGCTTGAAAAATATGAAAAAAAAAATCAGAAATTGCTTGAAAAATATAAGAAACAATTAAATAAACCAAATATATAAAAGATCCAACATTTACTTAAAGGAAAATCACTGTCAGCTGAAATGTTGACCAGTGTGTTGACTAGTTGACTAGTGCGTTGATCAGTGCCTGACAACATGAAAAAAAATTTAGAGACCAATTTATGAGATTTTTTTTACTAGACTTTTGGGATTTAATAATGTTTGGACATGATAGAATTTATGAATTTTTAAAATTGGAGGAAGGCCCTATCGTTTGGAAGTTAAGATTTTGACCTGATACTTTTTTTTTTCTAATTTTGTACTAGAACTCGAAAGTTGACTTTTTATCCTTTTAGGTTTTGGTCTTGAAAGTATTTTTAATAGATTCAATTGGGGGTATTCTGTTATTTACATGTAAATCTTAATTAAATGGACAATAAAAATAGTGAAGACATTTACTTTTCACGTAAATATTTACTAAGAACACGGCCACACAAGATTAGATCGAATTAAAAATGCAGACATCTGTAAAAAGGTGGGGGTGGCACCAATTGAGGAGAAGATGAGAGAGCACAGCTTAAGATGGTTTGGGCATATCCAATGTAGGACTTTGGATGCTCCAATGAGAAGAAGTGAGTCGTGCCAAGTTGATGGAGTAAAAGGATGTAGGGGCAGACCGAAAACAACTTGGGTAGAAATAGTGAGGAAAGACTTGAGAGCTAGGAACATGACAGAGAGATGACCTTGGATAGGAGAGAATGGAAGAAAATGATCCATGTAGACGAACCCAACTAGTGTAAGGATTAGACTTTGTCAATTTGAGCAAGGTAGATCCTTTCACCTTCATGAAAATTTTCTAAAGGACTCATTAGCCGACCCCAACTAGTTTGGGACAAAGGCTTAGTTGAGTTGAGTTGAGTTTGTAAATACTAAGAACAGGAAAGGAGAAGAGTAAGTAAGAGAGAAAAGGAGACAACTATGATGTAAACTTTGTGACTCGTACGAATCCTAAGATTTCAAGTCAACTCGCTCCGACTCGTACGAGTCACCACACAACTCGTCCGAGTTTCCAACACAAGCAAGTCACCCTTCCGAGTCGAGAAAAGCTCGACTCGCGAGTCGACTCGTACGAGTCAAACGAGTTTGACAACTTTGGATATGTGTATGGGTGTCCCATACCATGAGATAAGATGCACGACATGTATAGATATTTCCTTTTCTTGATAGACGAAAGATATAAAGGGAAACAAAGAAAAAAAAAGGAAGGATGCTAGAGAAAAAACATGGAAAAAAAACAATGCAAGGCCCACAAACAGATACAACACCAACAAAATTGTGGAGGGCATTCTGTGCCGGTGTAAAAAACAAATTTGAAAAAGGAGAGAAAGAAAGAGAAACCCCAACAAAATTGTGGATGGCATTCCATGTCAGTGTAAAAATCAGTTATGAAAAAGCAGAAAGTGGAATGAGGGAGAGATTTATGATGGTTTTAACAATGTGTGGATTGACAAAAATGCCGTAGTGAATCAAGCAAACTCACTCTCCCCCTCAAGCTGATATGTTCCTTGGCACATTTCCCAGCTTATTAATCAAGTAAAGATTATGCTTTATAGTCAGACAGTTGGTGAATGCATCAGCAACTTGATCTCTACTAATTTTGAACAAGTGTTGTTACCTACCACTCGCTACCATTTCGCTAACAAAATCTAAAACATTATCGATTTGGTAAATTCCAGCACGGAAGATGGGATTCGACATTTTGATGGCACTTTGATTGTCGAAGAATCGAGTATGTGTATTAGACGTAAGATGAAGTTCCTGTAGTAAGTATCTAATCCATGTAAGGGCAACTTTGGTCAATACCATGGCCCTTTACTTGCATGTGCAACAGATCTGGCTATAGTCCATGACTTCTTACTACTACAGGACTCCAAACAACTGTTCACTATGACATAGAAACCTGTCATGAATCATCTAGTACCATTCAAAATGAAAAAATTCCTAACCCCTGGCGTACCGTTCAAAAAATAAAGAACACACGTCCCACTAATATTTCTTCCAATCCCTTTTTTTCCTATAGGTGCTCCGGTCTGGGATCATAGGGATGCTGATAGATGTGATTGACCATGTTTGTAATGTCTAGTAAAGGTGAAGTATTGTAGAGATCCTACCATACTTCAATAAATAAGAGGATCCTTTATACTTTTTCCTTTCCTCTCATTTTTTTTTCGTCAATACTGTAGGTGTACATTTTTTTTGAATGATCGCCAATTTTATTTAAAAAAATGAGACCGAGGTGGTCAAGATACAAGCATAGATAAATACATAAACATAGATTAAAGAAAGACAATAAATCAAGGATGTAGAGAGTCAAACAGGGCCAAAGCTTCCTTCGACACCCCTGATCTAACCAAACTATCTGCCACCTCATTGGCCATACTGTAGGTGTACTTATTGGCTTACAATTCTAAACTTATGTAGGAGATTCATGGTTTATTTACTTTGTGTCATTAGTACCACTCCTTACTCCATTCTAAATTTACATAGAAGATCAGTGATTTATTTCCTTCGATTCATTTCCACTCATTCCTTATTCCATTCAATTTCAGCACCTAGTAGCTTAATCACTTACAATTCATTCTAAACTTACGTAGAAGATTCATGATTTATTTCCTTTGAGTCATTACCACTCCTTATTCCGTTCTAAATTTACGTAGATGATCAGTGATTGTTTCCTTGGAGTCATTATCACTCGTTCCTTATTCCGTTCAATTTTGGCGCCAAGTAACTTAATTACCAAGGTCCTTTATATCAAAATCTTACTTCAAACTGCCTTTCATCCTTTCTAGTTTTATTTTTATTTTTTTTTATTTTTTATCATCACTTCCAGTAATTATATATCATCTGGATACACTAAAATTGAGTACCATATCTAGCTGAGCGAGCCTTAAAAAGGCGTTATCTTACTTCCCCTATACTCACGTCTTCTAAGAGCCTGATGAAATCTATCAAACCACGCTTGACATGCCTGCTTAAGCTTATATATATCCTTCTCCAACCTGCATACATATTATGAAGTCTATCAAACCATGCTCGAGGTACCTGTGTGAGCTTATATGTGTGTGTGTCCTTCTTCAACCTGTGTGTGTCCTTCTTCAACCTGCATATATAATTCCCTCTGTTTGCTGCTTCATACTTTTCTGACTGTTTCATATATACTTATATTAAGCAACCACCACCCATGTGAGAGAACATTTTTAACGTCCATTTGTGATAGAGAATTAGAGAGCACCCAAAGATGTAAATGCTACAATCAATCAATCATGGTGCTCTTAACAAGAAGGCTAAAAGTTGCATCGTAGTCTAGCCCATGTTGTTGATTATGCCCCTCTGCTACAAGACGAGCCTTATTCCTATGATTGTTGTACCATCAGGTTTTTGTTCAGCTTATATCCACTTTGTTCAACTTATATATCCACCTACACCCAACAACATCCGTACCTGATGTTCTCGGAACAATTTCTCAAGTGTTGTTTTTGTTCTCAATTGTCTCATTTTCCATGGATTCAAATCATATATCACTTATTTTTATTGGTCAAGGTTTCAGGTTTCGGTTTTGGTATGCATTTTGATGGTGACATAAATGGAAAGCTAATAGCTCAAGCTCACGAACAGTGTCCCCATATAAAAACTGGAACACCATTCATTTTCTTTATCAATTGTTTCACCTACTTAAGGATAATCTTTCTCATAGACTCTACATATTCACTTGGCTATACATTGTATCTCTTCAAGTCTTTTGTATAGTTTCTTTTATTTTACAATAAATTTATACTTTTCTTTTCCTATGGTGTTGATCAGGATATGGTTTGTTTAGTAAACAATAAATTTCTACATTGTTATTACGCTTTTTTTGTGGTTCTAGGATGTAAGTATTAAGCTTGATGAGCAAAAGGACGAATGCCTTTCTCAACTCAACGAGAATGAAATGTAAGGGCTTTCTTAGTAACTTGTGAGGTTCTTATTTTATGCATTGGTCATCTATATTAAAACAACAGACGTGTGGGATGCCATGATTAAACCCAGTGTATACCTTTCTATGTAAGGCAACTCTAAAATATTTCTCACTAGCTTAGTTCAACCTGTCGGTTTTTTCTTACATATTTGCCTTTTTCCACACCATATATAGAAATATGCAAGTTATAATTAAGTAGTCATTCTGCTTAGGGAGTATGAAATATCCACATTCTTGATGTCCTATTGTAGTTAATTTTCAATTGATAGATGATTTTCTTTCTCAAAAAAAATAAAATTTGATAGATGATTTACCATATATCAACATGAAGACATTCTACTTGTATATGTAAGTTTTCAGTTTGTAAATGGATACCTATCGTAATTGAGTATTGAAAATCCATTTTACGAGCTTTTGCAAGATGTATTTTTAAGCATCTATTTTGATGTCAAGTTTGTGTTGGCCCTACTATATTCTTTTTATTTATGGTTGAACCTAAGATGCTTTCTTCAGTGGGTTCAGTTCTCATGAGAAAGTCTTACCACATGCTAATTGGTTTCACCAATGATTCTTGTAAAATTTATATAAATCTTGACGAGCTCCTGATGCATTTCTTTTTTATTATGCCCGTGGTTGTCTCAGGTACGTATATTCAGTTTTCATCTGTTTGGAGTTTATGCCGATTTAACTCATTTTGTCAGTGTAGCAAATTTTTGGAACTGGTGGTGCCACCCTACGGGCACTAATGGAAGAAGAGTCTTTGGAAAATATTGTTCTCTTAGTTATGTGATTGATCTATAGTGACAGAATTTTCCTGGATCGTATGCTGTCCCATGAGATTACTTAATTCAACAAGTACTGAAGTTTCGGAAATACATCTAAAAATGGAGTGTTGAAGGAATATCACTAAATTTCGTAATATCAATTGCAAGAGTTATGATGAGGCCTTAGGTACTTGAAGGTTGAATGGGTAACATCCTTTCATGGATGGATAAAGTTAAATTTCGACAGGAATAGAAAAGTTGTCCAAAGAGAAGTAGAAGTAATTATGCACATGGTTTAAAATTTCGGTTTCGGTTTAAATTCCGAACGAAATTCTGAAATTTCGGTCGAAATTTGGTAATATATTAAAAAAGAGTATTTAATAAATTTCGACAGTTTTTTTTTTGTTTTTTTAAATTACATTAAATCGAAATTTTGGTCGAAATTTGGTAAAGGGAGAAATCCGAAATTTCGCCAAATTTCGGTTTTGGTCTCCACCGAAAGTTTGGATTTTGGCCGAAATTTAAAACCATGATTATGCAAGCTAGCTTCAATGGAGTCATTACTGATAGCTCTGGTGATGGTATTTTGGCGTATGTTGGCCCTATTGGTGGTGTGCAAGCCATTGAAGCGAAAGTTTGGGCTTCATGCAATTCCAGAAATTCCAAACAATTATGGAATAAAGAAATTGTTCTCGTGCGATAGAGTAGCTAAAGAAGGATTTAGATCCTCCGTGACGTTTCCCCCAACAATTTAGAGAAATGAATCATTCTTTGTGTTTCCATGCCTATAAAGATTGTTATTACTCTCATATTTAATATGAAGGAGATTCTTAGGCCGACCTTGACTAATGTAGGAGTGAATTGTCACAAAGTTGTTATTTGCATTTTATGCTTGATTTATAGTTGATTTTAGCCTTTTGGCGTTATTTGCATTTTATGCTTGATTTGTAGTTGATTTTAAGCCTTTTGGTGTAACACTATTTTGTGAATTCTTATCTTCTATTTTTACCATGTTTCTTTCAATAAAACTTTCAGTTATCTGTTCCAATAGAAAAAAAGAAGATTCATTGAGTTGGATTTGGATATCCCTTAATGGACCATTGGGGAAACTTCTGCGACGACAGCTTATGTACCATCAGCTAGGCCTTCATATTGTTTATTCTTCCATTAAAATTCAACTTTGGCCATCCTCGGTTAGGCTTTTCCACACATCTTGTGCTCTCTGACATTCATGGTAGTTCATGCTGCCTAAAAGCATTATGGGTTGCTTATGTGATGATTTTTGAGTGTGTATTTGTGTTTATTCTAGAACTTCCTAAAATTTCATCTTAAATGTCTTTCATTTTCATATGTTTCCGTTTCCATCATAATCGAAACATGTACCGAAACTGAAACATGAAACCTTGGCTTTACCTTTATTGCCCACAGGATGACACCATCTCAAAAAATTAGGAATACTAGATTTTTGTTTTGTTTTGAATGATAAGGATATTTAGTAAAACAACATAAAAGCGATAAAGGTAATGGCCGAGTTGGTCAAAGGGAGAATACACGGGTGGCATAATACAATGAAGAAACTATAGAGAAAAATGACCTTGGACAACTCGATATTCCCTAATTGCCCGTTAGCGAGGTGATCTTCCATACAAATTTCTTCTTTCTACATAGGGCCAAAATTCAAAACTAATGATGTCGGAAGATCTAAGATTTCCACATTTAGGATGCCATCCTTCATGGAGAGGAAGACAAATGGGCCTATGGCTTAGAAATCTTGGTAGCTTTAAACCTTGAAGCAAAGCTAATTTCCCACTTCAGTGGAATCTCCAAGCCCAATTGGGCCCAAAAGCCACTCTCGTCATGCCTTCACAATCTCTTACAACTCTACCTATACCAGGTGGGCCTGAGTTGAAGAACAAAATCAAAATTAAGCTTAATTCCCACCGTTCATATTGGGAGTTCAATAAGCTAATCTCTTTTCCTTACTCTTCTTGGTTGGTGATGTTTCCAAAAGACATCTTTTAAAATCATCCCTTGGAAAGCCACTTCCCAGTTCCTCTTGCCCTCTAGTTGATACGACTGATTTTCTCCTTAATAATTCAACCCGATTGCTCTTATGTCTGAATATTCTATTATTCTTTTCCTTCCTAATCCTCCTCCACATTGCCACTTTGCACATATTCCAAATGATTCTTTCACCACAAGGAAATAAATCACCCACCCATCACGCAATGAAAGCTGAGCTGAATCCAGGCGCCACTGGACTCGCTTCTAAGAAGGCAAGAAATGGACTCCAAAGGATGTATGCAAATGAATTCTGAGAAATCGATAAATATGAATATATCCCAAATGGCCTAGAAAAGAGGATCCCAACCCGAGGACATGTGTACCACTAATATACAACTGAGGTTTCAATTGTGTTTCTACAAATTTGTATGGTCACATGAGATATTAGATATTGCTAATTAATTCTTTGTAATACTGTACTGATTATTTCTTAGTGATATTGTTGGCTTTCTATTTTAATTAATGGTGAACCCAAGGAATATTTCTAGTCGTCTAGAGGTCTTAGACAAGGTGATGCGCTCTCTTCCTATCTATTTATTGTAGCGGAGGGGATTTTGAGAAAAGGGATTAAAAAGGTTTTCCAAAGCAGCACGGCTATACACTTTACATCCCCAACTAGTTCATCGGACAAGATCTGCGAACTGTGCGGCAGATATTTTAGCAAAAGAGGGTGTATTTTTATCTTCCATGGTTGTGTCCTGTTTGGATTTATTGGATGCTTTATTGTAAATTGTAAGCTGGGGTGGGCTACTGTAGCTTCGATTAGTTGGGACCTCTCGTAC
This sequence comes from Tasmannia lanceolata, assembly GCF_043159265.1. Taxonomy (NCBI): domain Eukaryota; kingdom Viridiplantae; phylum Streptophyta; class Magnoliopsida; order Canellales; family Winteraceae; genus Tasmannia; species Tasmannia lanceolata. Next base: position 47,673,353 of record NW_027518683.1, on the reverse strand, counting down.
CTCTTGTAAGTCTCTCTTTTGGAATAAAAGTTGTTATCTTTCAAAAAAAAAAGCAGCACGGCTAAGTATTTCCATTTGTTTAGAGGGTGGTTGCCATTCTCTAGGTCTTTTTGCGAACGATATTATTATTTTCTCAAATAGAACAAAGAACTCTTTGGAAAATATCATGAAGTTTTTATGTAAATATGAAGGACCTTCTGGGCAACTAATTAACGACGATAAAACTTGCTTCTCATGCTCGTTAAACTCCCTATGGCTTGATGGAATATTTTTATTGCGGCCACTGGATTCAGTTATAAAAAACTTCCTATCAATTATCTCAGAACTCCACTTTACAAAGGTAGGTTACACTTTGATTTTTTTTTTTTTTTTGACAAACTGATTAATAGCCAATCCCAACTAGTTTGGGACAAAGGTTTTGTTGAGTTGAGTTGAGTTTGACAAACTGATTAACAAAATTTTCAGCAGAGTGGAAGATTAGAAAAGCAAGCTCATCCCCAAGGGTGGAAGATTCATTTTATTAAGCCATGCTTTTATCATCAATGCCTGTGTACATTCTCTTTGCTCTTAGCCCGCATGTTACAGTTTTTTTTTTTTTTTGGAAACGGCGCCTCCATGTTATAGTTATTAGAAGGATTGAGAGAATTTTAGCTAATTTCTGGTGGGGCACTACCAAGAATTGCAATAAGAATCACTGGGTTCCTTGGGATAAGTTGTGTAAACGAAAGAAAAGGGAGGTGTCAACAATAAAATGGCAAACCAATTCGAGGAATTTATTACACAAGTCGAGATTGCGTTGTAAATTGCCACTCCTCCTGCCTCGGGATGAGATCAGACAAAAAAACTTTAGAGAGAGACCCTTGGGAATGTTCAGAACCCGGGTATCTTGGAGAATTAATTCCTGCTTACCTACTTTTATCCATGTGGGGAGATAAGAAATGTCTGTACTCAGCTACAAAGTTCATTTTGTACACTGCGGGGGTTCTATTTTTCTCTTAATGGATTTCTGTTGGATATCTGCCTATTTTTTTTACAATAAAGCCAGTTCATAGACTTCGTTTGAAATCGGTTTATGGAGTGAATTCTTGGCAGCTAAAGTGTTTGGGAAATAAAAATGTCTTCATGTCTATGTCTTGGATCCTCTAAGATGTGGAAAGATCTGTTAGGCCACATTTGGATACCATGTTTTTTGTATTTGGATGTGGATTTGAGTTTTGGATACAAAATACATCAATCATCCTCATGCTCATGTCGTAGGAGAAAGGGAGGGAGGGACGTCTTGCTGTTGCTGCAGGAAGGTTGAGGAGCAGCGAGGGTGAAGGTAATAACCACAAATATGGATTTCCAAATAATGTCTCGCAGAAAAGATTTGAAAATCAGATTTTTTTCACTGTTGTAGCTGATTTGGAAATCGAAGGATCCGATCTAGTTCCAAATCTCAACTGCAAATGTGATAAATCCAAATCTAAATCTTGTGGGTATCCAAACGTGGCCTTGAGTAAAAGAAGAATGGGTATCCAACTCTAGATGGATTATCAACAATGGTAGTACTCCCTTTTGGACCAAGAAATTGATCGGTAGCAAAGCCTATTCTGGATTATGCTGCCAACTCTGCCAGCCTAAATTTGAGTGTGCAGGTTAGTGAAGTGCTAAATTTGAATGAGAATGTGACTGCACAGCCTCTGAAAATAATATTCCGATGGAAATCATGGAGATAATCAAGAATTCAAATATTCATATTCTAACATGCAAGACAAACTTGTTTGGATCCCAAACTAAACTGCAAAATTTTCAAAGAAATCTGTATGGAACGTGGTGAGATCTCAAGGCAATATTAAGAGCTGGTCCAAATTTGTTTGGAAGGATTTGCCCACTAATATTAGTTGTTTTTTATGAAGGCTTTTTAATAATTCGAATGCAGTTGACTGTAGAATTAAAGGTAAGTATGTTTCTTTAGCTTCCAAGTGCAATTGTTGCGAGATTAGCAAAGAGGAGCTTGATCATATTTTTATTGACAACAACATGGAAAATGTAGGTTGGAAATAATGATATGTTTGTTTAGTTTCCAAGTGCAATTGTTGCGAGATTAGCAAAGTGGAGCTTTGTCATCTTTTTATTGAGTCTTTGCAGCTCTATTTCATGTTGGCATTGGGCTTGTCAAAATTAATCCTCCTAAATTACATGGATTCAATGAAAGAACGGATCACTTCTGAAACTGGACATAGTTGGAGCGTCAAAAGGTAATCTAGGTATTTTAGGGGAGGTGGGTTTATTAGAGATGATAAAGCTAAAGTGTGTTTGCTTTTTCTCACTATTATGAAGTGAGATCTAATGTGCAAGTAGATTGCAGGGCTCTATTGTATGGTCTTCAATTTTTTAAGGCTCTGAACTGAACTTATCAGATGTGGATCGAATCAGACATCCAGGCGTTCAATTTGCTTCTTCAAGGTAAAGGAAACCCCCTCATCTTTCAAAACAAGGGTAAAGTACCCCCCCTCTCCCCATTCTTAGTTATTGGCATGAGATTGAGAGTTTTGTTTTAGAGGTCAATTGTAATACCTAGCACCCACCTGGCCCCGCATGTGTCACCATGTTGGTGATGCATGGGTCGGTGGGGGCTTCATCCCATTCGAGTTAAAAAAACAGAAAAACAAAGCAGAGAGAGAGAGAGAGGAAGAGAGAGAGAGAGGAAGAGAGGGAAAGAGAGAAAAAGAGGATTTTCGCCGGAAAAGGGTTTTCTGACGCCGGAAAAACTCCATTGAGAGCCGAAGTTTTGCAGTGGAGGTAAGATGTGTTGAAATTTTTGGTTTTCAGTATATAGAATAGGATTTTTGGGTTTTGAAATTGGGAAATTTCGTTGGAATCGTCTCCTCACGAGCTTTCCAGCGCATCAGGCCTTGGGCAATTTCATCGGGCTGTTAGGAAATTATATAACTTCGAGGGTTTTGGGGGAGAAAAATTGTACTTCTAGGAAATTTCTTTGTGAAATTGAACCCTTCTTAGTGTGTGGAGCCTTTATATCTTTTTATAATTATTTTTAGGTTATATTTTGATTTGCATGCGATCCTTTATGCAGGTGATTGAGTATTTTGTTCGTAGAAGTTGAGGAGTGCTTATATTGTAAGTGATTTAGCCTAACTTTAGCGGTCTTTGCATGAAAATTTTGAATTGATTTTGTAAATGATATTGTTCTTTTGAAAAATATGATTCAACACGTATCTGAAATAAGATTTTGGAACTCTTGGTATATCTTGAAAGTTCACGAGGTTAGCATTTTGGTAATGCCCCTCGTGCCTGGCTCATAATGGTTGGTGTGTCCTGTGCTCCCGCCAATGGGAAGTGGTACCTTGGCCCTCTTATGTCAAATGAGGCTAAATTATTGACCCTGTCGACTTGTATCTAATATCTATTGCGAGTAAAAGCAGTCATGTTACCTCCGCCTAGCACATGAACATTATTTTGTTAGTAATTCTGATTTTGATTTTACATTTCAACTCCGTCATGTACTCAGTGAATTCTGAATTTCTAAGTATGATTTTCTATTTTGCATTTGTTTTCTGCATGCCTAGACTTAGCATTAATTGAGCTATATCACTTACTGGCTCCCGAGCTTATATGTGGTTTATAAAAAATTTTAGGCTCCGAGACTTGTCGCGGCGAGGGATACACCCTGTACTTACGGGATTTTCTGGATTAGGATATATGTCAGCTTTTTGTCTTTTTTTGGATGTGAGTATGTTGTTATAGATAAACTAATGTGGTATGTACGGTTTTCAGGTTTGTAAATAAGAATTTTGAGGGTTGTTGATTTATAGAACTTTAGAAGTTTTAGTTGCTCTGAATACTGCCTAAGAAAATTGTGAATGTACTTTTGGTGTTATATGAAGGCTTGCAAGAAAGCCTTGCGTGCTTGTGAGGTTTTATTTTGCAGTTACGCCTTGGGTTTTGGGGCGTAACAGGAAAAATGGTATTAGAGCATAGGTTTAAGATCTTTAAGGCAATCGATTAAAATATGAGAGTTGGGTAGAAATTAGGCAGGAGCAATTAGGAGATAGCACAATGGATTCATGTGGACTAGGCACCATTGAAAGAAATACCTTTTCTTGTCACGCCCCCAAACCGAAGGCGCGACAGGCGTCGCGTACCTGCAAAATAAAACCTTACTGAACATTCATATAACACCAAAATTACATTCACAATTTTCTTAGGCAATATTAAGAGCAACTAAAACTTCTAAAGTTTTATAAATCAACAACCCTCAAAATTCTTATTTACAAACCTCAAAACCCTACATACCACATTAGTTTATCTATAACAATATACTCACATCCCAAAAATGACAGAAAGCTCACATATATCCTAATCCAGAATATCCCGTAAGTACAGGGTGTTTTCCTCGCCGCGACCAATCTCGGAGCCTAAAAAAATTATAAACCACATATAAGCTCGGGAGCTAGTAAGTAATATAGCTCAACTAAAGCTAAGCCTAGGCATGCTAAAAACCGATGCAGAATAAAAAATCATATTAGGAAATTCAGAATTTACTGGGTACATGATATAGTTGAAATATAAAATCAGAATCAAAATATATCGGGGCACTACTCGTGCGTATCAGAAAAGGCATCAGAAAACGTATACTAACAAGGGATTTGCTAGCGTCCATTGCAAAAGGCATTTCACAGATGGTCTGTTGCATGTGAGAGCAGCCACACAGGCTCACTTTTCAGCAGATTTTGTCTTCATACACGAGTTGGTTGCTCTCACATGCAATAGACCATCTGCGAAATGCCTTTTGCGATGGACACTAGCAAATCCCACAAACTAATGCTCAGGTGCTAGGCCGCGGTAATATGACTGCTTTTACTCACAGTAAATATCGAATACAAGTCAACAGTGTCAATACTTTAGTCTCATTTGACATAAAAAGGCCAGCGTACCACTTTCCATTGGTGGGAGCACAGGACAACAACCATCATGAGCCAGGCACGAGGGGCATTACCAAAATGCTAACCTCATGAACTTTCAAGATATACCCAGAGTTGCAAAATCTTATTTACTGTGAGTATCAGCAAAAGAAAGTGTACGTTGGTAGGAGTGGGGCTATAGATGAGCTAGCTACAGTCGTATTGGAAACGTGATGAGTGACATGGGAGGGCCGTAATTCCGGATATAGATCGTAGCAAAAGGCAACAATATGGCCTTCAAACCCACTATGAGTACAGTAATGGGATACACAGCCACCAACACCACGACCTCCCCCTAAATCTCTGTCAGATCTATGACCACGACCATAACCGTTGTGCACGACAAGAGCAGAACACTCAACGGATGAATCATCAAGGATCGTCATACTGAATAACCATAACAGAAACAACCAACCAACAAGAACTGATCACCACCAAAGACAGACACTAAGAAATCTCCAATAACAATTCATGACGAATCATAAACCACCAACATACTCCAACATATGGATCACAAACAACCACTATCAACAGAAATCTCAGTTACTGTCAGCACCAAACAGCCACATCCACCAAACAACAACATCAACATAAACCTCCACTAACTTCCCACCAAACAACAACCACCAAATCGCCTCCAAGACCATAAAATCAAATCACCAACAACAAATCATCGTAGATCCACCACGAGGTCACCACGACCGAAGTGCACCACCGCCAATAACAACTACAAACCAATCACCATCAATAACACAAGTAACGAGGCGCCCAACGTCTACCATGTAACGAGGAACAAGCGATCACTACCAAAGCCCACAAAAAATTCTCTTAGACATTTCATCAAACAGGTGGTGTGCACTTATCAACACCAAAGAACGACAATAACTGGAAAATGGACAACCACAAACCAATGAACCATATGAACAATCACAGATAGATCCACCAATCTGACAACATCTACCACCAACAAATAGCAACTACGAAGAGCACAGAAAAATCAAACCACCAGCAAACAACCGCCAATATCACCAAAACCAACACCAAACCAACGACCAGCACCACCAACAACTAATTACCATCAAATCACGAACTTGCTACCAACAAAAGCATCTACAGATGCTATCTCACACATTAACACACGGTTCCGGGATAGAAAGGGGCAACAACACCGCGAACATACACCGCCAACATGAGAAAATTACCAAACAAGTGCCCGTAACCAACCATGAGATGAGAGAGATCAAAGAGTCGCTATTTAGAACATCATGACAGAGATGGAAGTAGGTTAAAGCAAGTTTAGGGACTGATTTGTATGGAGTAATGGGTTAGGGTTAGTTTTCGAAGGTTTAAAGTAGGTTTAATGGTGGTACGACACACTAAGGGTAGAAGGGTTGGGTGCGAGTGCCGGGGGGTGATAAAAATCCACAAAAAAGAGGTTTCAAGGCGCTACTGCACTGTTTGGGTTATGGTTTTAGGGTTTCTCAGTTCGGAAAAGTGTTGCTACTCGGTCTTGTAGCTAAGCTTATCTAGTCGGTCGGGTTAAATACAGTGGAGGCCCACATTGTTTGGGTGATCCAAACCATTCATTTGAAAGCCCCTTACCTAGATAGGGTGTCCACAAAAAATCAGACCCAAAGGATGATCCTAACCCATCCAACAGTGGAGGAAAAAATGGGCAGATTTGTGGACAAACCGTGTCTGTCCATTTTTTCCCTTTTTTCCCTCCATTGTTGGATGAGTTAGGACCTATGGATCTGAATTTTTGTGGACACCCTATCTAGGTAAGGGGCTTTCAAATGAATGGTTTGGATCACCCAAACAATGTGGACCCCCACTGTATTTAACCCAACCGAGTAGCTAAGCTTAGCTACAAGACAGAGTAGCAACACTTTTCCCATATATATATAATGTAAATGCATGTTACATAGAAAGATAGAAATACCTCTCTATACGAGAGGTGTATAACATGACCTCTCAACAGTTCCTATATCAAATGAGCTTCCCATTGCCTTCCACAAAGCTTGCACCACAGCACCAGTTTCTGGTTAAGATGGAACCTAACAGGTATCCCCCCAACACACACAAACAAACAAAAAAATTATCCTTGATGGATTAATGCTATTCTAGGAGAACTTTCAGCCATGCACTAAAATGATATGTGATAAAGTTCCTTTCTCACAGATAGAGAGCATTGTTGGCAACAAATAAATCTACAATCATAAAGAAGTGTTGAACTCGAAATTTTTACAAATGAGTAATGATAAAAATGCCTCGGTAAAACTAGAGGAGAGAAAAAGGTATTCACGCCTACGAGAGAAATTTGATCTCAATGCATTTTATGCGTGATTCTCTTTCCATGCATGTGAAATTTGTTGCAAACAAGAAGATGACTGTTGAATGATTCAACGCGCACATGGTGGCAAAGGGCTCAGTGAATCACTTTGAAAATGGAACTATTCGATTTGCCTTAGCTTTGGCCCACAAATTTCAATGGAAATTATAAGAAATTGGTGCTAAAAATACCATCCTTACATGGTAGTCCCAAAGAGGAGCTCTTTAGGAAGCAGCTCGCAGGTCTTTGCTCAAGCTGACACCGATAGCTTAGTTTTTCGTCTCAAGTGAGCTATCTATGGTCTTAAACATGCACCTCAAGCTTGGTTTGAACATTTCTAGTATGCATTGGACTTGCATCGCTTTGAAAGGAGGGGTTTTGACAGACCGTTATTGACCATGATAATTTGATAATAATTACATGGTGTGTTTTTCTTATGATAATTTGATAGTAATTACATGGTGTTTTTTTTTCTTCTTTATTATGTGTTTGACTTTGACACTATTACAATTGGAAATGATGATGCTAAGATCACGTCGTAATTCTGAATTTGTCGTGAAATATTCTCAGGAGTTGCATTATTTTCTAAATTATATTTTGGATTTCTATTTCAATTCTTCATTTACAACATCGATTCTTCATATCTCTTGCTATGCCAAATTATATTTTGGATTACTGTTTCGATTGGTCAAGATCATGTTACTTACGGCCATGTCTGGCAGGCAGGAATTTTTTTTTCATGATAAACTAGTATCTCCAAGTGGTGAGAGAATGGGTAAGACGGGTGGGAGACGGAGAGAGATTTGAGACGGCACAATTAACATGAGGGTGAGCCGTGGCTAAAATCCGGAAAAAGTCGATCATATTTTGAGTATAGTTTTTTTGTTTCCTGATTTTTAGCCACTTCTCATCACTTGGAGACACTAGTTTCCTGATTTATGGCCACTTCACTTGTCCTACCCCTCTATCACCACTTGGAGACACTAGTTTATCATAAAAAATATTCATGGTAGTCAAACGTGCCCTAAGTGTCCTGTATAATCCCAAGTATGAAAATCTGTTAATCACGGTATACAATAAATTGCATGAAAGTAACTATATAGAATTCTTTTCCAGGTTAAGAAAGAAATTGAAGCATCTTGGTGATCAGTATGCTGTCGCTGAACAGCAATTTCAACAGAAGGTAAGCTTAAACATTGTTTACAGTTATCACTTTTTCGGTTTTAGTTTCGGGATTCATAGGGAGTGAAATTTTTCCTACATTTTTTTTTGTTTCCTTACATAAAAATTGTCTTTTTGGTTTTAAACATGAATATGTAGTTGAAGCAGAAAATGCTGGAACTTCAGCTTGCTGATCTAAAACTCCAACAACAACAAGAGAAGTCAGCTCAGGAACAAAGTCAGATGCATTTGTATGCTGAACAGGTTTCACAGTTATTGGAAACTGAAAAGAATCTGCGGTTACAGCTAGCAGCCGATGGGGAAAAGTTTCAGCAATTCCAAGTATACCATTTTATATGGAGATCACCTTTTAGCGTTCTTTAGAATACAAATTTCACCATGTCTTCTATTTATATTCTTAAAAGAGTACTTAAATGATCAACATCAACATGATAAATCTCCTTTGCATCATTTACATCTATAAGTATATGAAACACAGATTGATTCTAATTGCAAGTTTTTCTATGCAGGAAGCACTGGTAAAAAGTAATGAGGTCTTCGAAACATTTAAGCAAGAAATGGAAAAGGTATGTCCAAATTTTATTACGGACTTGTATGAGTAAGCATTGTTTTCAAATTCTTATGAGTCATACGAGTCAACTCTCGAGTCGAGTTGCTGGGCTTTCGAACGAGGCGGATGGGTGTCTCGCATAGTTTTCAAACTCTTACGAGTCGTACGAGTCGACTCCTGAGTCGAGTCAAGTCGTTAGGCTTTCGAGGCGAGTCGCATGGGTGACTCGCCTCTGTTGAAGACTCGTCCGAGTCATCTGGTGACTCGAACTAGTCACTGGGAGTCGACTCGAAAAAATATGACTCTTACAAGTCGAGTCGCTGGCCTCGGCTTTCTTGTTTTGTTGGTTGAAAACTTGGAAGTTGGAACTTAGAAATTAATTATTTTTGTGCATGCAAGTTACAAGCATATAGTTATTTATATTTTTGGCTTATTGCTTTATCCATGTGCTATTGGGTTATATTTTTTACGTGCTTCATCTTTTGATATATAATTATATTTTTTTCAACTAAATTTATGTTCTTGTCAAAAACTCTTACGAGTCACAAGCCGAGTCAAGTCATGAGTCGGGTCACGGGTTGACAACTATGCATGTAAGGTACTGGAATGCCTTCTATCTATAACATATATCTGTCATTGCTTTTCCTATGCAATCTTACAGACTAAAACTACATTCTCATTTGTCATTATTAACTTAAACTAGATGGCAAAATCAATGAAGGAGCTTAAAAAGGAAAACAATTTCCTGAAGAGCAAAAGCGAGAAGTCAGACGTGTCACTCATAGAACTTGTTGACGAGGTAAGTTGCATGCATTTTGGGTCCATTATAAGCATAATTATGAAATTTTTTGGAATGCCGTTAGGTAAACAATAAGCCAAATATTTGCAATATATAAGCTGTCCTCTATCAATATTTAATCTATTACAACTGTTTATGTTTTTTTTTTACCACACAGTAAATGTACATGTTTGTATAATAGTTATTGCAAAACCTGGTATTCCTTTGAGAACAAATCTTTTACTCCATCAATGGTCATAGGAAACTGTAGAAATGTCTCTGAAATTTCTGTCACAACTACCTGGTTGTGGCTATATTGAAATGCCATATGGAATATTCTTCCTAGTTGTATCTTCTACCTACAAATATATTCTTTCTCCTGGATTGTTTTGGCAGACTGAATATATCATGCCTTCAACGGTGCAACTACAGGGGCTTTAAATTTGAAACAGAAACATAAATTTATACTGGCCCATTAGGCAACAATAAGCCCGAGACATTGAGAAGAGATACATGATGACTGGAAGTTATAGAAAACAAAACTAATTTAGAACTGATCTATCTGATAAATAAGGGTCTGTGGCAGAGTCTTCACTATCATCACTACAACAATATGGAAATACAGGCATGAGAAGGTTGAAATTGGTTTCAACAGTGAGGGGTGACCGAAAGGTGGTAGTTATGTTGCATAGATTCTTCTAAAAGACAAAGTTTCTGTGTGAAATATCTGTATTAGTCTGGCATTCTACTAAATTCAGATGTGATGCTTTGCTTACAGCTTTCCTTTTTATCCTTCTGTACATTTCTCATATATAACCTATTTTGATTTTTGACCCTGTTATTACATAAAATTTTAAAATTGTAAAATTGAACAAGGTAAACGTCTCGTAGTGAACCTTTTTGGACCTCTGTGAATCTCTCACCATCGGATTCTCATCACTCACCATACTTTCTTCTTTCAGTGATAGTTGGTCTCACTGATTCCATAGTCCATACCAAGAATCTGATTTATTTGGTACTCTGGAACAGGAAGTGGAATAGCTGTGGAACACTTCTGTGAATTCCTCCGGAAGGAATTCAGCATGGGCAGTGATTGAGTCATCCATCTCACGACTTTACTTCCAAACCAATCTGTTACTTTGTTTGCGGAATTGGTAGAGGGACTCCGTGCTCCTCCATGGACCTTATGTGGAGGTCCAACCCGATGGCATGAATCCTATTTTCCTGTCAGTAAACACTTGCTATCAGAATCTGAAGAGTTTTGAGGTACTGTTTAATAGGAAAAAATAATTCGAACAAACCCTGTTTTTAGTTTTGCAAATTGGGTGCTTTTGTGTGGAAGACTATTGTGATATGTACCAGTTTATATCAGGGTCTGATATTTATTTCATTTCCCTTCGTGGGAGTCAGCTGACTCAGCTCTGTCCATGTTCTCAAAGGGGTCCTTGAATGGTTGGATAACACTGTCTTTGATATCCAGAGGTTTTGCGCCTCTCCTTTGGGTAACTTGCAAAATCAGTCCCTTTATCTCTCAACTCCGAAGGGTACACGACTAGATTTTTCATGGAAATGGAAAATGTGATATTATTTCTCAGAATTTTCATGTATCTTGTTGTAGGAGATGGAGAACGAGAATTGTGAGTTAGAGCTTGTGGCTCCCCCTCACTACAATATTTATATAATAAGAGAGAAGTGCAGTGACTATAATGCCCCTACTAGGCTTATTCTAGCGCTCCCCTTCAAGTTGGAATGTAAAAACTATACATTCCTAGCTTGTTACAGATATTGCTCAACTTTGCTTTATTCAATGGCTTTGTGAACATATCAGCCAACTGATCTGCAGAACAAGTGAATACAGTACATATCTCCCCTTTCTTAGTCCTCTGACAAATGAAGTGACAATTGACTTCGATGTGCTTTGTTCGCTCATGGAAGACTGGGTTTGTCGCAATATAGATGGCAGCCTTGTTGTCGTAGTATAAATGTGAAGGCAAATAAGGTACAATACCAATCTCAGACAGAAGTGATCTCAACCAGATAATCTCTGTACTCGTGTGCCATCGCTTTGTATTCTGCCTCAGCACTTGACTTTGCAATGACGTCCTGCTTCTTGCTTTTCCATGACACCAGGTTACCTCCTACAAAGGTACAATACTCGGTAGTTGATCTCCTATCTACAAGAGATCCAGCCCAATCCGCATCAGAGAATTCCTCAATTTGCATATGACCATGTCTATTGAATAATAGGCCCTTTCCTGGTGCATCCTTCAGATATTTAAGAAACTGAATCACCGCACTCCAGTGTGAGGTACGTGAGGAGCTCATGTACTGACTGAATGTTCCTACAGCATAAGATATATCAGGACGAGTAACGGTAAGGTATATGAGCTTGCCCACAAGTCTTCTATACCTGCCAGGGTCCTCCAACAGGTCTCATTCTTCTGGAACCAATTTTACATTGGGATCCATAGGTGCAGACACAGGTTTTACGCCAAGATTCCATGTCTCCAACAAATCCAAAACATCCTTCCTCTCTGATAGAGACAAACCACGAGAGGAGTACGCCACTTCTATCCCAAGAAAATATCTGAGCCGTCCCAATTCTTTTGTAGCAAACTCTCTTTGTAAGAAGGTCTCCAGTTTCTGTATTCCCCCTGAATTACTACCTATGATGATGATATCGTCAACATATACGAGAATGCACCCTGCTAAGGACTGATGACAAAATACCGAATGGTCTACAGCACATTGTCTCACACCAAATCGCATACCGGCCTCACTGAATCTGCCAAAACATGCTCGTGAAGACTGCTTCAAGGCATTTAGAGATTTCCTTAGGCGACAGACAGAAGAGGATACCATGTTAACTTACCAACTTCTCCAAAAGCTTAAGCTGTTGGAGAAAGGCGTTATTTTTCTTTTATACTCTAATACTCCCCCGCACGTGTGGCCCACTTGGCAAACACGTGGCACATGTGGTCCCACTTTGGCCTGACCATCGCATGTGGATTTTTGCTATTCGAGAGGTTTAAACTCGAGACCTTTGGCTCTGATACCATGTTGTAAGAGATGGAGAACAAGAATTATGAGTTAGAGCTTGTGGCTCCCCCATAACTACAATATTTATATAATAAGAGAGAAATACAATGACTATAATGCCCTTACTAGGCTTATTCTAACATATCTCACAAAAAGAAGAAGAAGATGCTAGAAGTTGTCTGTAGAGCTTGTAACAACTATGGAACCAAACTTTGAAACTTGTAAGACTTGCACCTAATTATTGGTAGTGAAGTTTCGAGTATTAGTTCACCAACTGAATAAACTGAATACAACAACCTCTTTAGACACGGATAGGGGCGTGCTATGGAGCCGTTCTTCTCCCTAAATTGGAAGATGATATGTCTCCTTGTTCAGAAAAAGAAAATGAGAAAAAAGAAGAAAGACGGCATTTCCTTGTCCAACAAACCTAGAGATATGCATTTGGCTAATAGAAAGCTAGCTTCTTTTAATTTCTTTATATGCAAACTTACTATAAAAACAAACCTAGAGATATGAGTTTGCCTAATAGAAGCTCGCTTCCTTTAATTTCTTTATATACAAACTTACTTTAAACAGAGAATCTCAACTAAACTCAACTCAACTAAGCCTTTGTCCCAAACTAGTTGGAGTCGGCTAATAAATCCTTTAGAAAATTTTCATGAAGAAGGTGAAAGAATCTACCCTACTCAAATTGACTAAGTCTAATCATGACACTAGTTGGGTTCGTCTACATGTATCATTTTCTTCTATTTTCTCCTATCCAAGGTCATGCTCTCTGTTATGTTCCTAGCCATCAAGTCTTTCCTCACTATTTCTACCCAAGTTGTTTTCGGTATGCCCCTACCTTTTTTACTTGAAACGGCGATTGAGAATCTTAATTTAAAGTGAAGGTTTTCTTATTAAAAGGGTTATTTTATTTTGGGAGTTGATAAATTTGCACCCCATGTAGGATAATTCGCACCCCTTATAACGTAATTTGTGGCAGACTTTTAACTCTTTTTGACGTCAAATCACGTTAAAGGGGTGCGAATTATCCTACAGGGGGTGTGAATTTATCATCACCCTTTATTTTAAGGATTTTAGTTTTTTGGACTTCTATCGTGAGAATCTGGTTCCTTGGTACATGAACCAAGTTCACTTAGCACCAAAGATGTGATGTGGTATCCCAATAGAACACAATTCACTTACTAATGACTAATTCTGAACTAGGTTTGCCCGATTCCCCAAAAATAGAACTAGTACATCACAATAATGCTCAAGAAACCGAAACTTGGAGAGAAGTAACTCAAAAGCATTCCGAGTCGACTCAGGTAAGTCAATGATTGACTTGAGCAAGTCAAATGAGGCCATGAAAAGCTGCACTTTGCATTCTTAGTATGCTTATTCATTTAAGAAATGGAAAACCAACATGGCATGCGGCTTTTAGGTGATTTGATATTGTTTTAAAAAAATTAAGTTTTTCCCTTTCTTTTTAAAGGAGTCTTGTATTGTCCTTTTCCCAGAAATGTCACCTCCGTTTTGTTCTTATAAAAAAAGGTAACTTTAGTGTAGACAAGCAGCCAGCTGTCTTTTCTGTTCCTTTTTCTCTCTGTTTGTTTTTGTGCAACATGCCGGTTTGAAAAGATAATAGTCTTACCCTATTTAAAAAACGAGAATATTTAGACGAAGGAGAAAAAAATGTGGGAAGGAGAAAAGGAGAAGCGCTGGAACAAGTAAAAAACACCCATTGTGGAACTTACCATTCTGCAACTTATGATTTGTTCTCCTGAATTTATGAATTTGTTTTCCTACTTGCAAGAATTCTTTTCTTTTAAAAAAATTGCATGGCATTGGAGGAGATAGCTACCACTGTAACTTTGAGAAAGGGTTGACCTTGTTTTTTCTCCCTTTCCCTGTGGATCGACTTGTTGGACCAATCTTGATTGTGTGGTCATGTCTTTGTCATCCATTCATTTTGAGGAGTATATTTTCTAAAGATTATTGAATATTAGATTTGTGGCGAACTTTGCACACTTTTCATTGTGGTTATATGTCCATCTAAAGAAAGAGAATCCATTTGCAAATAATAATCTTACCCTTGTAGTAAGGAGAAGATGTAGATGAAAGGAGCAAAAAACCGGCGGAAGGAGAAAAAGAGTAGCACTTGCCTATCCCTTTGTTCTCCATTTGTTTTGAGGACTATATTTTCTGAAAGTTCATGAATATCTTAGATGTATGGCGAACTTTGCACACTTTTCATGGTGGCTATATGTTTACATGAGCCAAAATAATCAATTTGCAGTTTTTGCTTTGGTTGAATGTAAACATGGAAGATTTTGGAGGCTGAGATTGATTTATTGATTCTTTGTGAGGTGAATCTATTGCTTTAGTGATATATGTTTGCTTCTCCCTTTTACTTTTGTCCAAACATAACTTTTATAGGTGTCTAATCCTTTCTGCTTCAAGTGGAGCTTTTAAAACATTATATTCTGGTAAGAAACAAGAATAACCAATACTAATGTTCTGGTTGTTCATATCTTTATTTTTGTCTTCCTAGAAATAACAAGAATGCGTCAAGAGACAAAGAAGACAAAAGGGGGACAAGATGTCCCCATAAAAAAGAAGAAACAACTAGGAAAAACAAAAATCAAACAAATACATCAAAAGGAAAGCCCTCTCGGTATTAAGGTCCCCTTATCCACTCCTTCCCTAAAAAGGGTCTTTGTGTAATGAGCTGGTAGAATTCCTCAATGTATTCATTCACACAATGATTCCTTGACGTAAATTTTGAAGCTTAGAAAAGAGAGTTTGTTCTATTCAAAAAATAAGAAACGAGAGTTTGTTGATGACTGGGTGGTAAACATTTCTCTCTTAATTTTGACTTCATCTTCTCCCAACTAGTTATCCCTGTCTTTTCTCTCCTCGCACAATCTTAAGTTGTTCCCACCAAGCTAAGGCATGGACCTTCAATTTGCTGGAAACTAACTTTGCGATATTCGGATATATCATTATATTTAAAAAAACCCAATCCAATGTCTTCACCCAGGCGATGAACTTCTCGGGGTATATTCATACCTTCATATGTTCGCACATTCCTTTGATTGAGCCTATAGTAACCTCACTCTTTATGCGACTTCATATGGAGCGCGATCATAGAAATGATTGAAGTCTCACTTTTTATGCGACTTCATACGGAGCCCGATCATATAAATGTTTGAAGTCTCCTTCCGACTCATCACCGTTGTCGTGTAGTGGAAGTTCTTGTCTTGGAAGGCAATAGGTGAGTTTGCTTTGTAGATCCTCAATTTTCACATCATGGTTATCAAGAGGTGGATTTTCCCATGCAAATCCATGTCCACGTCTCATCCAATCAAAGAAATCACAATCTCACCAAATAGAAACGAATAGGCTCAAGTACTAAATGATGCAAATTCAAAGGTATTCAAATATGCTTAATTAGAACTAGGGTAAAAATAATTACAAATGGACGTGGTGGAGGAGATAAAGGAATCACAGTATTAACATTACACAAAAGTTAAAGAGAAGATACTCAAGCTAGGTTGTTCATCTACTCCAAAAAAAGAAAAAAAGAAAAGAAAAAAAAAGCAAAGAAAAGCAAGCATTAAAGATTTGACAAGTTATAAAATGTATGAAAAGATGAAAATTCAACGTATGCTAATTATGAACAATCTACAATGCATGAAGAATTGAAATATTAAATGCATTCAACCTAGGAACACTCTACAGTAACAGGAAAAAGTAATACATTGTTCTAATGTAGTCAAAGTATGATCAAAGTATATTAACCATCATTATTTTCTTTAGCAAAAATGTCCACTTATGTTCATTGCCTGTTTTGTTCTTTCTTTTGTCCATTTCACTAGTATTCTTTTTTAGCATGGAATATGATGGAAAAGTCATCATTGATTGTTGAACCAACCTTGATGATATCTATTTTTTGGACTGCATCAGCTTCTTATGTGCTTCTCATAGTGTATATATAATTCGTCTTTCTGACTATCTGTCTACAGTCTTACTGTTTTGTGCTTTCTTTCATCTATGAAGCGTGAATATCTAAAGAAACAACTGGAAAAAGTGAAGAAACAGAAGGAAAAGCTTGAATCTTTGTGTCGATCATTACAAGCAGAAAGGAAACAAAATCTAGTTGGAAGCTCTACTTCTGACCCAGTTCATATTCAAGCCAAAATGGGTTCTGTAGAGGAACAACAATCCTGAAAGATTTTTCCACCAAACTCTCTTCTTTTATACGCCAGAAGTTTTTTACAGTTTCAATAGACAAAGAACCAGCTAATAGTAAGTATTTATATTTTGCTCTGGTATTGGTTTTTATTGATTGAGCGGTGCTACATGTGTACTGATTACATAATTTTTTGTAAGGTATGATAGGAGGGAACAATGACTTTTAGGTCATAGCACAAAGCATCATCCAATTGAGCTACAGGGCATGGCCTCAATCCATAGGCATGGAAATTTATTGAGACAGAATTATCTGTTCAAGTTATACATTCATGAAAATCCAAACTAAACAACATTTATAGAGGACTTTGAAACTGTGTCATGGATGAGCAAAATTTATAATACCTATATCATATACT
The DNA here is from genome assembly GCF_043159265.1 of Tasmannia lanceolata. Lineage (NCBI taxonomy): Eukaryota > Viridiplantae > Streptophyta > Magnoliopsida > Canellales > Winteraceae > Tasmannia > Tasmannia lanceolata. The sequence goes on along the minus strand of NW_027518683.1, from coordinate 47,655,913 downwards.
ACTATCAAAATTATGTCATTTCTTCACAGAATATAATGTTCCAGTGTTCCATTCATTCAGGACACATTCTGGCTATTAAAAAAGAGAAGAAAGCTAAACTTGATATTTGGAGCTCTATTTGTCTCTATTTATATATTTATCTATTTTTTTTTAACTATTTTTCTGTAAGCATGGATTGAAGGTGGGGCCTCAAGATGGAGCAACAAAGCTTCCTCTGATCAAGATACACACTCAACCATTTGTTTCTCTTTATCATTTGAATAGACCAAGATAATTTTATCACTGATATAAAGAGGAAATTTTGGTCGTTTAAACAAACATCTAAAGCAGAGTTCTAAGAACTTTCAAGAAACATTTTCAATAATCCATATCCCCTATGTATCTACTACTTTTGAAATTGATTGTGTTGGAAAATTTCATTGATGGCCCTAATCAATTCACTTTTGACAACAGAAATGATGTGTGTGCTCTCTTGTTTTGATAATGGCTCTCATAATTTTATTAAATACTTACTTTGATCAGCTGTTGATGACTTTTGTGGAATTCTAACTGCCTTTAGAAGCTAATTAGATAAGTGTAAAGATAAATCGGTGCCATTTTTAAAAATAAAAGCTTTAGAATTTCAATATGAGGCTTATATGCGGTAGATGATGACCATGAATTATATGAACTGTAATAATGTTTAGTAAAATTTTAGGCAATTTTTGAAGGGTTCCAAGGAAAACAATGAGCAGGCAGAAGTATGAACTGGGGTGCACTTGTTCGATGATCCAAACCATTTTTCCCAAGGTCTTGCTCTATGGATGGATGATGGAGCAAGACCAAGGAAGTGAAGGGTTTGGATCATTTTGCAAGTGACTTCCAATTGTAAGCATCGATTGTATAAGAACCCATATTGGTGACACCATAAGTCCAAATCTTAATTAAAATTGTATATGGGATTTTAATTCCAAAATTTAGTTGATTTTTGCCAAACTAATATTATATGGGATTTGCTAGGGACCATCGCAGAAGGCATTTTGCGGAGGGTCTGTTGCATGAGAGAGCAGCCACATAGGCTCACTTTTTAACAGATTTTGTCTTTATTCATGATGTGGCTGCTCTCTCATGCAACAGACCTTCCGCGAAATGCCTTTTGCAATGTTCCCTAGCAAATCCCATATTATATTGTACAAGTTGTAACAAATGTTTTATTTGGGATTTGCTAGCATCCATCGCATAAGTCATTTCGCGGATCGGCTGTTGCATGTGAGAGCAGCCACCACGTCATTGAAGACAAAATCTGCTGAAAAGTGAGCCTGTGTCTGTGTGGCTGCTCTCACATGCAACAGCTCATCCGCGAAATGTCTTCTGCGATGGACGCTAGCAAATCCCATTAACCTTGATATTACTAACATCTAAAAACCGACTCATGGTGGTAAAGGTAGAAGAAAGAAAAGGGTTTCTTAGAGACCTTAACCCTAGTTGTTAGCTGGTGGATGGATCACCATTGTTTCTACTTGAATCTCTCTGTCCTCCTTGGATGACAAAAGGTTGAAAAAAAAATGAAAAAGGATATTTAAGCCCATAAATATAGTAAATTTTGTTCTCTCAATTTATCTTTTAGCAGGTGTTTGGATGAGCTTATTTTCTTTTTTGCTGAAAGTTTTTAAGTCCATTGTAAGCTTAAAGTAGTGAAAAGTTTACCTTGTAAGTTGATTGAGAGAATCAAGACAAACAGTCTGGGAGTGAAAATGAAAGAGAACGTAACTCAAGCTGATTGTAGAAAACAAATGACCATAAAAACCAGTTTTTATAGTGTGTGGCAGTATATTCCAATATTTTTCAAAAAGTATTGTACGGTGCCCCCACCCCATAGGAAGATCCAAACCGTTGATTGTTGGGACACAACGTAAATAGGTTGTTGTGCCCCCAAAATCATTTCCATAGGATTATCCTAACCCTTCAATCTATAAAGGTTTCCATATTGTGCAGTTCCTCAACAAATAGAAGGGTTAGGATAATCCTAGGGCACACCCTATTTATGTTGTGGCCGAACAATTAGACAGGTTAGATCATCCTATGGAGTGTGTCATACCGTACTTTTTGAAAAATACAAGTTTGTATGGTCCTGCATCATGTAAAATCTCCTAATTTTCAATCTTCCCTCCAATTTTTTGAGTAAAAAAATTCCAACATAGTGATAAGTGAAAAATTATATGCTGCCCGAGCTTGAAGTTCCAGTATGTTAAAAGTACCACCCTTGATAATTGATCCAGCAAAACAGTCTCTTATAAAGTGGGCTACTGTTGGATTGAATATCAAGGGCAGTACCGTCAAATGGTACTTCACGCTCGGGCACTATATAAAATTTCGTGATAAGTAAACCTGCATTCGGGGGGCCATTACTAGTATAGAGAAGAAAGAGAACAAGCATCCTTCTAAAGAAAATCCAAGCCAAAAACAACCTTTTTGGTGATTTTTTTTGCTTGGATTTTGTTAGGAATTTCTTGAGACATCCCTTCCCGAATTTCAATGGTACACTGCCTACGAATCAACGGGTTTTGATGATGTGAGACCCAAAAACAAAGGGCATGTTTGCATATAGGGAAAAGAAAGATTTCTTGGAAACTTGGGGTTTTTTTTTCTGAATTTTAACATTCCATGCTTTGGTTCCATATAGTGTGAGTAGGTTTTTATTTTCTGAATTTTAACATTCCATTTTCCCTAAAATAGGCACAGCATCACCACAACCTATTTGTGTTGTGGCCTATCAAATGGACGGTTTACATCATCATATGGTGCGGCTTGGACAATACTTTTGGAAAAATAATGGACTAAACGGGATTATACCATATTAATCTCCTTTGAGAGAGAGAGAGAGAGAGAGAGAGCTCTTAGAATCAACGCATGGGGCAGTTCCACACGGCATAAGTTGGATCCAGTTGTATTTTTCTTTCCGTAACCCATGGTTGACACAGTCTTCCCCTTATAGTAGCGAAGAGGAGGAATAAACAAGGGTAATGATTTATTCTCCTCATTTTCTTACTTGGAACCGCCCTTTCTAGTGTAAAGAGAAGTCATAAATACACCAGAGGAGGCTGTCTTAAGTAAGAAAACATAAATAAAACAAAAATGCTTCATCTGTATAAATAGCCGAGAGAGGCAGAGGCTTGTGTTGTTTCTCTTTCTCCCATCAATCAAAATTCCTACTTCTATAGGTTTGGTTTTGGTTTTGGTTTTGTTTGACTCCAATGGAAAATCCAGAGGAAGCGAGTCCTCTTCTGGCCAAGGAAGAAGAACAAGAAAGTGGAAATGGACATGGAGATGGAGATGAATTTTCTGCCTATACCAAGCCTCAAGAGGGTGGAACTATCAAAATGAAGGGGGAGGAGGAGGAACAGGAACCTGTATCGGTACAAGGGTTGGGATGGACGGTAGATGGGTTACCCTTACGTCAGGGAAATGTCATCGGAGAACCCTCAGCCCGATCTGAATGGGATTCCAGCCTTCTCGCTTGTCTCGGTCGCCCTGACGAATTTTGCACCAGTGACCTTGAAGTTTGTATGTTCCATCACAATCTCTATTTTATTTATTACCCCTTTGTTTTTTTTTTCCTATGTCTGAGAAAAAGAAAAAAAGGGGGCTTAATTTCACCTTTTCTTGTTACATCTGATTCTGGGTTTGTGGGTTTTTTTTTTGTGTGTTATTATAATTGGGGCTAGATAATCAAGACAGCAGAATTGCTAGAGGGGTCAATTACTCCATTTGTAATACAAATCAATTCTTCATCATATGCACGGATATGTTTCTAGGGTTTGATTTGATCCCACATGTGATTATACGTACGGGCGCACAAACACACAAATCTTGTTGGGATTTTGGCTTGGTTATGGATTTAGTTAAAGAGCTTTTGAGCTTTATTCTTCTTTTGTTTTGATTAATCAAACTTTGTTGTCATGTTATCTCTCTCTAATTCTTTTTTCTTCTTTTTTTTGCACAATTTCATTGTCTTTTAAAAAAAATAAAAAATTGTCTGGTTTTTGTGGTTGTTTGACAAGTTCTCTACTTTTGATGGATTCTACTATTTCCTAGTTTCCAGGCTGACTCACACTCAAATGCCCGTATAGTTTGATGTACTTTTGGATTGGTTAGTGAAGAGTTATAAATATCTTTAAAATGATTTGAGCTTTCTTCTTCTATAACTTCGATTGATCAGATTTTTTATCATGTTATCTTTCTACTTCTTTCTTTCTTTCTTTTTTTCTTTTTTGTAAAATTTAATTGGTGTGTTTCTTTAATTGTTCAATTCTCTTGCAAGTTTTCAACTGTTGGTAGATTCTATTAGTTTCCAAAATTGCTCTAGCTTCCAGATTCTTCTTTTAGATGAACTGATTTTTACTATTTGGAATTTCCTTCATTAGTTCAATTCAAGAAGTTCAAGTATGAATCACAACTCAACTCAACTAAACTAAGCCTTTGTCCCAAACTAGTTGGGGTCGGCTAATGAATCCTTTAGAAAATTTTCAAGTATGAATCACAGAGTTGTGGAAATGGACGCAATTAAAGATCATGAACACGCCTAGAATTCAGTGAAAAGGGAAAAAATAAAGAGTGGAAGAAGGCCCATCAAATAGGCCCCAAGGACAAAATCATGCCAACATGGCAACAATAATGGCTCACTGGCTCCTAGAGGGCTATGTTCATTATGAATTTGGCAGGCTTGTTCGTTATAAACTTATAGTGTATCATGATTTTTAATGGCTTCTCTATTATTTTAAGATACTCAATGAAAAAGAGAAATAAAAAATTCTAAGAAAAGGTCAATGAAGACTCAACAAAAATTCTAGATAGAGGGTCAAGGAAAACACTTAAATGTCCCCAAGGGCATCATCATGAGATCATGCACATGCTAGTAGTGGGACCTAGGGGGCTTCATTTTTACTTAGTTTTTTGAATGGAGACCTAGAGGGCTTCATTCATTACAAAGATTGGCAGGCTGGGTCTTATAATTTATGATGATTATAATGTGACCATTCAAAAAAAATGATGATTATAACTTGTTTTATTTTATTTTATTGATACTTTAAAATTGGCATTAGGATTTATTTAGGGTGAACTAAGGGATGAAATTGATCGGATACAAAGGTTTAGGACTGAATTTGGTTTATTGAGGTTTTGGGCCTTCGTATATATTTTTCTGAATTTTTGGACTTGTTAATGAAGAGTTATGAATTCTCTTTGAAGTGCCTATGAACTTTTTTTTTCTTTGATATGGGTTGGTCATATTTTTGTTGTTTTTCTTTCTCTGGGTCATTTTTGCAGTGGTGTATTTTTTTTATCATTCATTCTCTAGCAAAAATTTTATTTTGTCTATGCCTAGTAGTTTACTGGAAAATGCTTTAAATGTTTTTTTTACCAAATGCTTTAAATGTTTTTTTGGGAAAATGCAGTAGTAGGTTCTCTTCCAAAAATAGATTTTGTTTTAATTTGAAAACCCAAGAAATTCATTCTCGGGCATGATTTTTACTTTTGGTAGATACGTAGTAGTTTAATTTTATAAAATTTCATTGGAATCACCATTCAAAGAAAAATCATTGAAATCTTACCAGATGCTTGAAATGTTGTGGGAAAAATGCACTAGTAGATTTTTCTGTCTGCAATATGAATACTGACACAGACATAGGAATAGAGATACGAACTGGAATTTTTCAAATTCTAGGATAAAGATACGACTATAGGTGCCTCATGCTATAAGATGCAAGACATGTATAAATAAAATATAATAAAACATCACTAGATTTAACTTAAAAGATGAAACCAATAGTAAATTTAAAACGATATATATATATATATATATATATATATATATATATATATATATATATATATATATATACCACTCACATTTTCAAAATTATAATTGCAAATATATGAAGATAATAATAAAAAAGCATTATAATTAATTCAAGAGTCTCAAACATGGCATTATATCCGTAAAGAAATATCTGAGTATCATAGGTGGGGAAGAGTGAAGGGGGGAAGTAGTGGATGGTGGTATTTGGAATGGTATATTTCCTAGGGGGATTTATTGATCATTAATGTTTGAAAAATTAGGGCTAAAACCAAGGTTACCAGAGCGGGAATCGAAAGCGGGAATCGAAGGCTCCCATGGAAGAATCCTGCTTCCTTGGCTAAAACTAATAATTATTTTTGGGGGATTTTGGGTTATGTAAAAGGTGAAAAGAAAAGATGGCCCAATGAAAACTTAGTGATCTTTTTTCGGATAGTGGATTTAGTTTTTCTTAGGCTTTCTGAAAATACCAAATCAGAATTGTAGCTCGGCAATCGGCATCCATCTTGATCAAGCCAAGTCAAATTGCAGACTTTTTGAGTAATATATTATGTTTTTAAACATTGTGTCAACCTATATAAAAAGAAGTCTGGCCGGATCTTCTTCTTTTTTTTGTAGGATTTTTTTTGTGAATGCATGCTTCAGAATAGATCCTCAAATCAAAATAAATTCTCAGCTAAATGGTCTCTATTCAAAGCCACATATATGAGGGATGGATCATCCGATGTAATTATATTATGATCCATGGCCGACCCATTGCAACGCCTAACCGAGAAATGGATTGGATCATTGAACAAGTGCTCCCCCTCCCTTGTACTTCAAGCTGCTCATATTTTTTCTTGCAATAATATGGGCATCCATCATATAAGAATGCTATAATATATTCTCTCTCTCTCTCTCTCTCTCTCTCTCTCTCTCTCTCTCTCTCTCTCTATATATATATATATATATATATATATATATATATATATATATATATATATATATATATATATATGAGAAAAGTGTAGCTACACATACGTGTAGCTAACTTAGCTACACGTACGGCTTAAAATACAGTGGGCCCCACATTGTTTGGGTGATGCAAACCATTCATTTGATGGGCCCTCATATAGATAGGGTGTGCCCAAAAAATCAGCTCTATAGGATCATCCCAACCCTATGATTTGTGGAGGCAAAAATGGACGCGTAAAAACCTTCACAAATCTGTCCATTTTTGCCTCCACAGTTTGAAGGGTGGGGATGATCCTATGGAGCTGATTTTTTGGGCACACCCTATCAATGTGAGGGTCTATCAAATGAATGGTTTGGATCACCCAAACAATGTGGGCCCACTGTATTTTAAGCCGTTGGTGTAGCTAAGTTAGCCACACGTATGTGTAGCTTCACTTAACTCTCTCTCTCTCTCTCTCTCTCTCTCTCTCTCTATATATATATATATATATATATATATATATATATATATATATATATATATATATATATATTTGTGGATCCTGTCCGAAGATGACCCACGAGGGTGTGTGTTACGATAGCTCCTTTGTTCATTGATTTTGAATATGCGTAAATTTGGGATGAAAATCCTAATTTACGAGAGAAGCCATGACTAGAGTCGCCACCTAGATTAGGGATCTAGGACCCATGTTTAACTATGTATATTTGGTCTACGATTCCGAGTTTGGTAAGTTACCTGATTACAAGATAGGAGGTGTTAGGCACCCTTCTTGCCCGACAAATGTCGGTCTTTACTTTTAAAAGCTTTAATTGTTTAAGTTTTAACTAAAGGGGTTAAACGCTTATTTTTATTGAGAGACCTAAGTGTTACTAATGATTTGGCCATTCACAGTTTAGACTCATGCGGGCCAGGAGTGCATCCTACATGCAACTACATGCCTTTTTTTTTTACATTTTATTGAGATTGATGAAATTTGGTTTGAGTTGGATTAGATTATTTGAACTACGTTACATGCACCTAAGACTAATGCAATAGACTTAAGTTGCGTTCTCAGTATATTTGTGAACTTTGGATTCCAAGAATTCTATTTTGAGGAACCTAGAGTGTGATTTCTAAGTTTAGAATCTTAGAACTTTATGTTTAGGAGATTGGGATGTTCCAATTTAAGTGATTACGAGTTCTTAGATTCTTTAAGCTTTTCAAATTCTTTTGAGTTCCAAATTCAAACAAATCAACTGAGTAAGCAAAGAAAATGAACAAGTACTCTAAACATGCAAAAGAATAAGGCAAACAATCTACGATGCAAATTCTGAACATACGAATGAAGTAACTAAGCATATGATAAAACAACTAAACATACAAGATCATGCAAGAAGAATTAACTAAACATGCAACTACGAACAATGCAAAAGATGGGCTTTAAAAGGGGAAAGGAAAGAGGTAGAAGAATGGTGCGACTGAACTTGGGGGGTGCCAAGTTGCCTACGTACCCCATGGTGGGGATCAAGCCACACGTAATTCCGCTTGGGAGGTTGATTAGATTTGCGACTAGAGATTGGTAATATGCTTCAAAAGATTGAACATAAAGGAAGCATCAATGGATTAAATTTAGGGACTCAAAATATGGATTCATGAAATTCGGCCAATCAGATGCAACTTGGTTAAAGATAAGGGTGCAACTTGTTTCAAGATTGGTAGTGCAACTTGGTTGGGTCTGGGGGTGGAACTTGGTTGGAACAAGGGTGCAACTCAGGTTTGAAACTAAATGGTGCAACTAGGGGTGCTACTTCGGTTGGCAAAAAGGACGATTCGGTTCGAATAAAAGGGGGTATGACTCAATTGGAGTCATAAGGGTGCAACTCGGGTTCAGGACTAGAGATATGACTCAATTGGAGTCATAAGGGTACACCTTGAGTTTGGGAATATAGGGGTATGACTCGGTTTGATTCATAAGGGCGCAACTCGGGTGACTTGGTTGGACGTTACATGGGTTGGGTGTGCACACAGTGCATGGTCTGTAGAATTTGGTGCACAATGTGTATTGTGGGATGGGTCTTGAATAAATGATTAAAATCAAATGGGTTTGAATTGGCTTGGTTGACTAGGTATATTATGGGTGGAGTCCGGTTGGTGGGTTTCGGCTCCGACTGAGTGGGCCCGGATGATGCAGTTTAGTTGGTTAAGTTGAAGGGAAGGTTAGGATGGATTCACACAGCACATACAAACCGTGCATAGTACATGGGCTTAGATGGGCACGGCACATGCGATGCACATAATGCATTGGATGCAGTACATATGGTTAATGGATTTGGGATCTTGTTCATGCATATGCATAGCAAATAAGGTATTTAAGATGCGCACAGTACATTAGGTTCACGGCACATAGTGCATATCAGTGTTTAAAAACGCGTTGACTCGGCTCGGAACTCGGCCGAGTCGACGCGGATTGGTGGTGACCGCGTCATGGAGCCATGAACTCGGCGAGTCCATGCCATCTCGGTCGAGTTCAAGCCGAGTCAAACACAAATCCAGCTTTTTCCAAGAAAAAAAAAAAAGGAGATAATATATCACTTTCTCTTAATTATCAAGGTAAGTGTGTTGCATGCCTACACATAGTAGACTAAGCTGGAGGCATAAAGGTGACTCTACCTGATAGCTATTCCATCATGAAGTATGTGTTGTCAACATCATAACAGTTTTGTCTTAAAGCTGGCATCCCTCTTCTCTTTCTCACTCTCACCTGTCATTTTCATAATGCCGCCACAAGTATTATTTTGCAGGGGGTATGATTTGATGGGTCATCAAATGGACGGTTTGGATCTTGGGATCATCCTACAGTGTGTGTAGTTGCATAGTCTAGAGTTTTTTCATAAAGTGCAGCACTGCCCATGCCATAGGATAATCCAAACCGTCCATTCGATGCATCACATATAGTCCAGAATTTTTCCAAAAAGTGGTGTAATGCCCATACTTTAGGATGATCCAAACCGTCCATTTGATCCGTCACATCTTGTATTTTTTCATTTATATTTTATAAAAAATTATAACTAAGCCGCGTCGACCGCGTTCTTGGCCGTGTCCGCGTCGAGTCGACTAGGTTTTTCTTCGGCCGCATTCCGCGTCGCATCCGCGTTTTTAAACACTGGTGCATATGTTCGATTGGGTATGGGTTTATGATGTGGGACATGGGTTCGGTGGACTTTGGATTGATGGGCCATGGAGTGTAGGAAATAGGATGTGATATTGGGCTATGGGGTGTGATGATGGGTGGGTTATAAATTTTAAGAAAGTAATGTCCGAATGAGTATGGGGGTATTGGGATGTAGTCATGAGGTCATGGCAAGGGGTGTTATAGACTATAGGCCTGGGATAGGTTGGGTTGGGTTAGGTTCGGGCTGAACCGGATTGGGTTGAGTTGACTCGGGTTGGCTCGAGTCGGATCCGAGTAGAACCGGGTTAGCTTGGGTTGGCTTGGGCTAACTTGGGTTGAACCCGAGTTGGGTTAGGGCGGAACCGGGTTACCTTAGGTTGAACCCGAGTTGGGTTAGGGCTGAACCGGGTTAGCTTGGGTTGGCTTGGGCTAACTCGGGTTGACTCGGATTGGACCGTGTTGAGTCCAAGCTGGACCGGGTGAGTCGGATTGGGTCTAAGCCAAAAGGGGTTGTGGGTTGCGGTTCGGTTATGGCCTGAGGATGAGGTGGGTAACCGAACTGCCCATGGTTATGAGATGCTACGGTATCGGGAAATGGCCGAGTGATCTAATGGGCTATATGATATGGAGTGAATTAACCAAGGGTGCATGGGTAAGGTGTGAATGGATCAATTATGGTGTGGATGAATCCATAGTGCGTGGAGATATATGGGTACATGATTTATGGGATACATTTCTTGGTATTGGGTTCCGGATACATAAGGGCTTTGAAAGTTTAGGTTTAGGATTAACTTGATTAGGTTTATTAGATGCAGTGACTGCGGGTTTAGGCTTGAGGAGGGGCTAAAGGAGATCTAGAGTTACACTTGGATAAAAAGTGTCTGGGAATTTAGGGGTGGCTGAGAACTACATGGATTTGAATATTCGGGTAGGGGTTGAGAGGATTGGGTAGGGATTTTGGTAATAGGGTTCAAAATTAATAAAATAAAATAAAGATGAGGATTGAAAACGAGAATAATTCAGGAATTCAAACTTTAATTTCTAGCATGGATTCTATGGTCAATGTAATTTCTACCATAATCTAACATGTAGATTAATCCTAGCATGAACTCTTATAATAAAAGACCAACCTCTTTCCGATGTTTGTTGCTGATTCCCTGCTTTTTTATGAAACCCGACGCGGCTCGATCCTTTGATGATATTCGGCCAAAATTGGTGGTGGGAATGGAGTGATTAGCCAAGGTGGAGAGAGAGAGACTTGAGTTTTCTTTGGCTCTTGAGATTTTCGTGTCTTGGAGTGAGGGAATGAGGGGGTATTTATAGGTGAAGGGTGGACAAGATTGTCATTTTGGTTCACTTGCAAGATGTACGGTGAAGATTGAGTGGACAATCAAGAGCAACAATTGAATGGAGGAGATTAGATATGAGGGAATATCCTATCTTTTTATTTGGAGACACTTTTAATTCATAAGGGAAAGCATCCAAAATTGTGTCTCTTTGCTTGAAATGGAAAGAATTTGGACGATTAAGATCAATTGCATAATTTTGGGAAACAAATGGGTGGACAAGATGACTCCATGTGTCCCCAAAATCTTGACAAATAAGGAACCGAGATAGCATCCCAAATCCCATGCAATCTTTCTGCAAATCTTGGGAATCAATTAAGAGTGTAAAAAAATGCCTCCTTGTTGTCTTTACGCGTTCTCCCATGTGGGAAAATGTGTGGGAGAGGAGAGAGAAAGTGCGAGAAAACTCAAAAATGTCATTTTCCGAAGATTTTGATGCTCGTTTTCAATAATTTTTTCAAATTTTGAATCCTTGATTTTTCCTCTTTCATTAAGCCCCAATATTTCCATAGAAATATTGATTTCAAATTTTTTTGACCAATGAGAGCCATCGATCTCCATCGGCAAATCGCTTTTCCAAAGATTGAGCAAATCGGTGATCCAAACGAACCAACCAACTCGATCAATTTTGGATCAACGGTTAAAACTATTAAACCAAGATATTAATACCAATTAAGACATTAAAAAGTTTTGTTATCAATGATTTAAGTGGATAATTTCGATGGTTCTCATTAATCCGCCTTGATCTATGGCTTTTCACAGGGTTTTTGCCCAATTAAGTGATCCAATGTTGAATCCGGATTTGAGATCAACCTTGATCGATCTAATTTTGACTAAATGATCACAAATCTTTGGTAAAAATCTCCCATATTAACATCCACTCTCGATCTGACGATCTACGGAAAATCGGGTCTCGGAATGGAATTATGGCTCGGGCTGTGAAGTGACCATAGCTTATTTTGTTCCAATTGATGATCCGTAAATCCAGATCGAGATATTAATGATCTAAAGCATATAAATCCATGGTAGAGGGATTCTCACATGGGTTTAATACACTAAAGTCGCCAAACAGGGCATTTTTCCAATTTTTCGGATCAAATCAGCTTACCGGGTAAATTTTGTTATCATTTTGGGCCTCAGGGAATGTGAAGATGAATAATTTACTAATAAAATTCCATGGATCACTTGTGGGATATTGTAAGTTAAAGTGAAGCAAAATGGGGGTGTCTACAAGAATATTCTCAATCTTGTCTCACAGATTGGCGACTCTGCTGGGGATTAATTGCCTAACTTTATAAGTTTTAAAAGCTTTAGTCGTTTAAGTCATAATTAAAGGGGATAAATGTGAAGAAAAAAAAACAAAAAATTCAAAAAACAGGAAAAAAGAAACAAAAGATCTTGTGTGCTTACTTGTGTGTGGAAAAGATGAACCTTGGTGTTGCTTCATTCATGAACAAAAACGGAAAAGTGAAAACAATAATCCATGTTCATAAAATGTAACCGTTGATCCAAAATTCATGAACTTTTTAATGTCTTAATTGGTGTTGATATCTTAGTTTAATAGTTTTAACCGTTGATCCAAAATTGATCGAGTCGGTTGGTTCGTTTGGATCACCGATTTACCCAATCTTTGAAAAAGCGATTTGCCGATGGAGATCGATGGCTCTCATTGGTAAAAAAAAATTGAAATCAATATTTCTATGGCAATATTGGGCTTAAATGAAAGAGGAAAAATCAAGGATTCAAAATTTAAAAAAATTATTGAAAACGGACACCAAAATCTTCGGAAAACGGCATTTATGTGTTTTCCTGCACTCTCTCTCCTCTCCCACACGTTTTCCCCACATGGGAGAACGCGCAAAGACAGCAAGGAGGCTTTTTTTACACTCTTAATTGATTCCCAAGATTTGCAGGAAGATTGCATGGGATTTGGGATGCTATCTCGGCCGTTCTTTCGATTTCCTGAAGATTGCAGGCAATCTTGGCTATCCAAATTGTTACAATTCTCCATTAAGGCAACGAATCTTGGGCTTTCCTTCATGCCCAAATTCGTTTCCTTATTTGTCAAGATTTTGGGGACACATGGCGTCATCTTGTCCACCCCTTTATTTCCCAAAATTATGCAATTGATCTCAATCGTCCAAATTCTTTCCATTTCAAGTAAAGAGACACAATTTTGGATGCTTTCCCTTATGAATTAAAAGTGTCTCCAAATAAAAAGATAGGATATTCCCTCATATCCAATCTCCTCCATTCAATTGTTGCTCTTGATTGTCCACTCAATCTTCACCGTACATCTTGCAAGTGAACCAAATAAACAATCTTGTCCACCCTTCACCTATCAATAACCCCTCATTCCCTCACTCCAAGACACGAAAATCTCAAGAGCCAAAGAAAACTCAAGTCTCTCTCTCTCTCCACCTTGGCTAATCACTCCATTCCCACCACCAATTTTGGCCAAATATCATCAAAGAATCGAGCCGCGTCTGGTTTCATAAAAAAGCAAAGAATCAGCAACAAACATCGGAAAGAGGTTGGTCTTTTATTATAAGAGTTCATGCTAGGATTAATCTACATGTTAGATTATGGTAGAAATTACATTGACCATAGAATCCATGCTAGAAATTAAAGTTTGAATTCCTGCATTATTCTCGTTTTCCTTCCTCATCTTTATTTTATTTTATTAATTTTGAACCCTAATACCAAAATCCTCTCAACCCCTACCCGAATATTCAAATCCATTTAGTTCTTAGCCACCCCTAAATTCCCAGACACTTTTTATCCAAGTGTAACTCTAGATCTCCTTTAGCCCCTCCTCAAGCCTAAACTCTCAGTCACTGCATCTAATAAACCTAACCAAGTTAATCCTAAACCTAAACTTTCAAAACCTTTATGTATCCGGAACCCAATACCAAGAAATGTATCCCATAAATCATGTACCCATATCTCCACGCACTATGGATTCATCCACACCATAATTGATTCATTCACACATTACCCATGCACCCTTGATTAATTCACTCCATATCATATAGCCCATTAGATCACTCTGCCATTTCCCGATACCGTAGCAATTCATAACCATGGGCAGTTCGGTTACCACCTCATCCCCAGGCCATAACCTGTTCCATTGCATAACCGAACCGCAACCCGCAACCCCGTTTGGCTTAGACCCAATCCGACTCACCCGGTCCAGCTTGGACTTAACACGGTCCAATCCGAGTCAACCCGAGTTAGCCCAAGCAAACCCAAGCTAACCCGGTTCAGCCCTATCCCAACTCGGGTTCAACCCAAGCTAACCCGGTTCTGCCGGATCCAACTCGAGCCAACCCAAGTCAACTCGACCCAATCCGGTTCAACCCCGGTTCAGCCCGGACCTAACCCAACCCAACCTATCCCATGCCTATAGTCTATAACACCCATGGCCATGACCATGACCTCATGACTACATCCCAATACCCCCATACTCATTCGGACATTACTTTCTTAAAATTTATAACCCACCCATCATCACACCCCATAGCCCAACATCACATCCTATTTCCTACACTCCATGGCCCATCAATCCAAAGTCCACCGAACCCATGTCCCACATCATAAACCCATACCCCAATCGAACATATGCACTATGTGCCGTGAACCTAATATACTGTGCGCATCTTAAATACCTTATTTGCTATGCATATGCATGAACAAGATCCCAAATCCATTAACCATATGTACTGCATCCAATGCATTATGTGCATCGCATGTGCCGTGCCCATCTAAGCCCATGTACTATACACGGTTTGTATGTGCTGTGTGAATCCATCCTAACCTTCCCTTCAACTTAACCAACTAAACTGCATCATCCGGGCCCACTCAGTCGGAACCGAAACCCACCAACCGGACTCCACCCATAATATACCTAGTCAACCAAGCCAATTCAAACCCATTTGATTTTAATCATTTATTCAAGACCCATCCCACAATACACATTGTGCACCAAATTCTACAGACCATGCACTGTGTGCACACCCAACCCATGTAACGTCCAACCGAGTCACCCGAGTTGCGCCCTTATGACTCAAACCGAGTCATACCCCTATTCCCAAACTCAAGGTGTACCTTTATGACTCCAATCGAGCCATATCTCTAGTCCTGAACCCGAGTTGCACCATTATGACTCCAATTGAGTCATTCCCCCTTTTATCCGAACCGAGTCGTCCCTTTTGCCAACCAAAGTAGCACCCCTAATTGCAGCCTTTAGTTTCAAACCTGAGTTGCACCCTTGTTCCAACCAAGTTCCACCCCTAGACCCAACCAAGTTGCACCCTTATCTTTAACCAAGTTGCATCCGATTGGCCGAATTTCATTAATCCATCTTTTGAGTCCCTAAATTCAATTCATTGATGCTTCCTTTATGTTCAATCCTTTGAAGCATATTACCAATCTCTAGTCGCAAATCCAATCAACCTCTCAAGCGGAACTACGTGTGGCTTGATCCCTACCAAAGGGTACGTAGGCAACTTGGCACCCCCAAGTTCAGTCGCACCATTCTTCTACCTCTTTCCTTCCCCTTTCAAAGCCCATCTTTTACATTGTTCGCAGTTGCATGTTTAGTTAATTCTTCTTGCATTATCTCGTATGTTTAGTTGTTTTATCATATGCTTAGTTACTTCATTCGTATGTTTAGAATTTGCATCGTAGATTGCTTGTTTTGTTCTTTTGCATGTTTAGAATAGTTGTTCGCTTTCTTTGCATGCCTAGTTGCTTCGTTAAATTTGGAACTGAAAGGAATCCCAAAATCCTAAGAATTTAAAGAACTCAAACTATTCAAGTTGGAATACTTCAATTCAAAACCTTAACCTCCAAAATCTTAAGTTCTAGGTTCTAGGATTGGAAAACTTAGAAGTGGCACTCTAGGTTCCCCAGTAGAACTTTTAGATCCAAATTCCGCAAAGACATTGAAAATGCAACTTAAGTCCATTGCATTATTCTTAGGAGCATGTAACGTAGTTCACACAATTCAATCATTCTAATCCAACTCAAAACAAATCTCATCAATCTCAATAAAACGTCAAAAAAATAGGCATATAGTTGCATGTAGGATGCACTCCTGGCCCGCATGAGTCTAAACTGTGAACTGCCAAATCATTAGTAATATTGAGGTCTTTCAATAAAAATAAGCACATTTACTCCCCTTTAGTTAGAATTTAGATAATTAAAGTTTTTAAAAAGGTAAAGACCGACTTTCGTCAGGCAAGAATGGTGTCTAACACTTTCCCTTCTTGTAATCAGGTAACTTATCCAACTCGGAATCGTAGACCAAATTTACAGAGTTAATCATGGGTCCTAGGTCCCTAATCTAGGTGGCGACTCTGGTCATGCTTCTCTCATAAATTAGGATTTTCATCCTAAATTTACAAGAAAAGCAATCATATTCAAAATCAATGAACAAATGTGTTATCATAAAAACACACACCCTCGTGGGTCATCCCAGGACGGGATCCACAATATCTTACTAGCATCTGAACTTTAAAGTTAAGTAGTCATGGGGGCACTATGAGGGGAATTAGATGAACTTATTTGCCATAATCTGGAAATAAGAATGAATATGATAATCCAGATTGTGAAGCTTCTCAAGAAGTGAATTTTTATTTTTTTTTGGAATAGCGGATATATTGATTAAAAGAGCAGGAAAACCCGCAACCAAGGAGGTCAAAAGTACAGAGAAGAGAAAAGTTAAAACAAAAGCAAGAAGTATTAAACAATACTGCCTACAGCCCTCTCAAGGTGGCCAAAAGTAAAAAACCACGAAGCTATCTTTTGAAACCCCTTCTTTGGCCATTCTGTCCGCATCCTGGTTGGCCGATCTCTTAACATAATTAAATGATATCACGGAGCCCACACTTTGTCTTGGATTTCGTCAAACCAATGGGCAAACCTCCAAGGAATAGGGAGTCTACCTTTGAGCCACTTTATGACATTGAGAGAGTCCCCTTCAATCACAACCTGGTCCATTAGATTGGAGTCGGTCCATCTTAATCTTTGAAGGACAGCCCTCACCTCTACTTCATTAGAATCCGCAATTCCGATTGGGCCTGAGAAAGCCCATAGTGTATTGTCATTTCCATCTTTCAAAAATCCTCCTATGCATGTCGGCCCTGGCTTGTCCAAACTGCACCCATCAAAGTTTAATTATAAGAACTCCGGGGCTGGAGGAATCCAAGCTTGGATTTGAGGAGAAGCAATTTCTGATGAGGAACATATTTCCCTCCAACCGTGCCATATATCGTGAGCGAGCTGAAACAAACCTGAAAGATGGGAGAGACTTTGCCTAAAAGATTGTTAAGGCCAAAATTTTGCAAAATAAAAACTGAGTTCCTTTAACTAAGCCCCTAAAGATCCTCGCATTTCTTTCCTTCCATAGGGCCCATATCACTCGCCCCCTAAAGAGGAGAACTTTGTTGCCTGCATTAGAATAACATGACTAGTTATTCCACTAACCCATGTTCGACCAGGTAGATTTTTTTTTGTGTGTGATCTTTCCATCTGGAAGTGGATTCAAAAGTTCAAGTCTGGTTTTTTTTTCCTCTGGGGGCGAGGGATTTTCATTTGGAAACCTAGATTTTGTCATTGCTTGCCCATTTTTTTTTGGACATTATTGCAAAGCAGGCCAGGCCAGGCCACAACAAACAGTTCTTTGCATGGGACTCCCAAGTCTGGTAAACTTGCTGTCTCAAGAGGTCTCACAAGGATGTGTTCCCTTGCCAATGGTGGATGTGGGGCAAAGCTGGGATTTCAGACCTGTGTTTTCAGCCTAGAGTTTATATTAGGAGTAGGACCAGTTCTTTGCACTTGCTGATTTCTCTGGGAGGCTGGATGCATGGTTAATACCACTTGTGTCGTAAATTAATTACTTGGAGACTGACACTGAATATGACAAATGGTGATGCTCGAGATTGCCCCGCATACATATATTTTCTAGATGTGTGCTCCCTTTCACTAACAGATCAGCCATCTTGTTCTGCAGGTGTGTGTTGTGTCTCTAATTTTATTGATGATGTCGGTAAAGCACTATGACCACAGCGCATCACCTTCCATCCATGAAATCACCCTAGTTGAATCACACTCCTCCATCATTGAATATCAGCTGTGATGAGATGAAAATAGCCTAAGGCCCATGAGAATAGCACGAGCCTTCGCCTTGTTAGAGTCGCAACAGTAGAATATCCTCTAAACTCTCTTCTACCGGGAGGATCGACACTTTATTTCTCTAACGATCCCAAAAATTGATTTATCTGTAGTGGATTGTTCTTTGATTCCTTTCCATCCAAAGACCCCAAATAACCGCAAATGGGGTCATACTGAATAGAAATGTACATATCTCACCAAAGCCCCTACAATTCCATACCTCCATAAGCGAGGAAATGAAGGATGGGAATGCCCACTATGTATCGAACACGCTAAGGACGTGGGCCCCTGTTTCTCTAGCCAAAAACCACCCTACAATAGATCTAGCCACCCTACAATAGATGAAAATATTGTTACAAAGTTTTGGACCTTTGGGTGAACAACCACAGCCAAATTCTAGACCATATACTAGAAGGATTTAGGCCTCTCGCCATACAATAGAAAAATGACCAAATAGAGACCTCATCTTCTGAATCTAGCACCCAAATTCTTCTATCACAAATGTGAGACAATATGAAAACACTCTCAAGCCGCTCAAGGAGTTGAGCTCGTGGTTACTAAAAACTTTCTAGTTGGATGGAGAAGCGCCCTTCCCACATGCTTCCTTCTTTTTGAACGATGATACCCTCACGCTTCCTACGCATTTCTAATTAAGAGTGCGCTTACAATTTAGGTGATTATTTTTTATAAGGGTGTTTCCCCTTTTGATAACGCCGACATAAGCATATTTAGAATAGTGTTTCAAAATGCGGATGCGAGTCAAAACGCTGCCAAAGAAAATCCTAGTCCACTCGGCTTGACGCGGTCGAGTACTCAGTTGACGCAGTCATAATTCGGGAGAGTTTTATCGACTATTTAGGCCAAAACACGGAACACAGTGGCAAAACGCGGAACGGGGATAAAGTAAAAGGGAGTCGACTCGGGGGAGTCCACGATTACGCAAGGAAGTTTTAAAACTATGACTTAGAAAATGAGTGGATTTAAAGCTTAAAAACAAGTTTCAAATAAAATTTTGTATATCTCTTTTGAAAAACTTAATATTAAATCTACATAAATAAGACATGTGAAACTTTAAATCCCTAAAACTTCTAATTCCAAGTTCTTGTGACCCTTACCTACGGTAACCCTTCTATACACTTCTTGTTCGCTTCCAATTATGCTTATTACATGCTTCATATTGGTATTCAATGATGTTTCCCACACATTTTCTTTTTATTTTCTTAAGAGTATTTTGCTTCCTGCATTTTCTCTTTTATAGATCTTCGCTTCCACTTCCATTTGCCCACACCTCTTCTCACCCTCGCTTCCCATTATGGCAACTATGGTTGAGCCAAAACATCAATCTTCTCAAGAGGCACCCCTCCACTCACCCGAGACTTGAGCATTAACTATCTTTCTCCCCACTCACCCTCCCCATCCCTCTCCATACTTACCCATGATATTCCTTCTCCAAAACTCAACTCAACTCAACTAAGCCTTTGTCCCAAATTAGTTGGGGTCGGCTAAATGAATCCTTTAGAAAATTTTCATGATATTCCTTCTCCAAATAGGACTAAATTTTATTACCACTAAAAATCACATCACTTGAGGTCAAAAGTTTTGGATGAGTACTTAACAGCACTTTTATTGGATAATTAGACCTAGGAATTTTAGAAGTCTGAAGTAGCTCGAAACTGCCAATGAGTTTTAATTTACTATATGACTTCAAGCTAGAAGGTCAAGAGAATTGTTCAAATGCCTTCCGACGTGATTATTGTTTTGTTCTTTCTTTTATCATTTTCAAGACATTGTTAGTTCCTTGTCGATCTGTTATAATCGCGTTAGAAGATCTGATAACAGCTCTGCGGATAATTTAGCTAGACGTGCTGTCAATTTGGAAGCTGTGGAGCTTTACGATTTCCTTCCACCGTGATTTTTGTTTTGTTCTTTCTTTTATCCTTTTCTTCTTATCTGGGGTTTTTGTATATGTTTCTTTTGTTTTGTTGTACTGGACCATTTCAGTCTTTATATCAATAAAACTCCTGACCAGGTATGGCTTTAAGTTTTAACAAATAGAAGTAAAATACATGGAACCTCTAGTCGTTTCTTCAATTTCAAGCATTCTTTTGTTCCTAGTAATTTTATTTTTATTATACATGGTTTAACTGGGTTATCTAAGGAAAATGTATTTTCAATCATGGCTGATGGTTTCTGCCCTGGCTTAGTTCCGATAATTGATGTCCCTGATTTCTTATCAAGTTATTCTTGTAGAGATAGCCCCTCTCTCCCTCTCCCTCCTCCTTTTCTGGTTCAGTTTTTAACACAAGTTTGATGGAAGGAGGCTTACATTTGCATGTGTATACATGTCAACTTGTATCACATTTTCCCCCAGTTATTATGTATATCATGTTGTAGGATCTTTGTTTATAGAAGCCCTATCATTCACTCTCAATCGTTGATTTGTTATCATGTAATTCTTGCAGACAGTCTTACTATAGGATCCCCCCCCCCCCCAACCCTCACACCCCACTCTTCCCCTTCCCTTTTTTCTGGTTCATTTTGTACTATGATTCGCGGACACCGACACAAGTGTCACGGACATGAAGTGTCAGACATGGCAAACCCCCAAAATATAGAAACGACGACACGGCTAAAACATAAAGTATATATAATCATGATTTGTGGACACAGATTCGTGTGTCGAGTTTCGACACGGATACAAGGTGTCTGACATGGCTACCCCATAAAATCTAGAGATCACGACACACCTATAAACGTACATGCATGTAAAATTACTTATCACCATTATAATTTGCAACAACATAGATACGGTATTCATTTAACAAACTAATAGAGTGTAGGATTAATCAAGTGTAATCTAAAACAAACATGACAAAATCAAATGCCAACACATTTACCAATTTAATCTAGTTTTCTTTAGTCCCAGGTTGATCAATTCAATCCAAGACATGTATATTAAAGTGATATCTCTTACCATAGCTTGGCCGTGAATTCTCCCCTCTTCCGCTTTGTGTCGGCCTTTGACCTATGGGAGGGGTGGAGGCGGCAGCCCCAGGTTGTGCAAGTTTGGGAGTCCCCTCCTTGCGGCTTACTTAAATTTAACTTTGATGTCTCTAGTTTGGGCAACCCTAGGCCTTCTAGTGTAGGTGGTGTGGCGTGTGCAGAGAATCTTTGGGTTTTTGTTCGTTAGTCTTTCTCTGAGCTTATTGGGGTGGCGGATTCTAGTGAAGCGGAAGATTCATCAAGGGATTAAACTGATGGATGGTTGCTTGGATAAGATGATCGTCATGGATGATTCAAAAAATGTCATTAGGTGGCTTTGTGGTTCGACTATTCCACCGTGGAGATTTGCTACCTTTTTCGATGAGATTTTTTATCATGTGCTTGGGTCTTCTATAGTCTTCAAACATGTCAGAAGATCTGCTAATGAAGTAGCAGATAGGCTTGCCAAAGCCGATGTGGAGAAGTCGGGATTGGAGTTGTTTGATTTTCCTCCACCTTGACGGCTTCTCCTCTCTTTTCTTTGTATTCTTCTTTATGTTGTAATTTGGGTTGGACCACTTCGGTCTTCCTGTTTATTGAATGAAATCGCTTCCATTCAAAAAAAAATCTAGTTCTCTTTAGTTTCCATTGTGTAGCGAGAAAGGGCGACCAATAGGATACAATGAATATTGGAATAAGACTTTGTTTACGGTTTTGTTTACGGTTTTAGGTTCAAGGGAGGGGATACAGTAAGAAATATTAATTAAATAATAGCTAAAAGAAAAGTTTATAGTAAAATGATGGTTAATAATAAAAGAGGTAAGCACAATATTTAATAATAAAACAAAACATCACACTTGACATGGTACACAAATGTGTCGACGCGCCCACATTAAGTCTTGCACTTCTAATCGTACATTTAAAAGTGCCGAAAAGAGTGTTGACACGTGTGGGACACGACAAGACACATGTGTCAGCAATAAATTCAAAGTGTCAACTAAATCATAGATTTTGTAACACAAGTTTGATATCATGATGCTTGCATTTACGTGTGTTTGTGTGTGCATACATTTCAACTTGTATCAAAATTTTCCCCAGTTCTTATATGTGCGTATCATGTGAAGTATCTTTGTTTATAGAAGCTCTATCATTCACTTACCAACTAACACTTGTTTCCCATTATTGAGATGTTGGAAATGTCAGTTTGATTCATCTCATAAGCACTATTTCATTTTTGCTGTGGTCTCATTTGAAGTTTAAATTGACAAGCATGATTCATTGATCAGGTCTTCTTGGAAGCTTTGCTCCTTGTATGCTGTATGGTAGTAATGTCGAGAGGCTAGGATCAATCCCTGGGACTTTTGCTAATCACTGCTTGTTTTACACCGGTCTTTATATGCTTGGAAACTATCTTTTTGGGTCGAATTGCCTGGCACCCTATTTCTCATATCATAGCCGCACAGCTATCCGTCGCAGATTCAATCTTGAGGCATGTTTCTCTTCAATAGTTTTATGTTACTTTCCCTAACTAAATGGATAGTGCTGGTTATTTTCAGGGCTTGCGTTTTACTATGAAATTTCAATGCTATTAAAAATATGCTATGTCAGGATGACTTTCATACTCTTGTGTGCATTAATTTATGCGATTAGTCTTTCTTAATGACTTGGTTTTCAGAAGCTTTTTGTGGTTTCGAATTTTCTCCTTTACAGTAATACAATGCTGAAGTTTTTGTGATAGTAATGGTTATTTGAAATAATTCTAACCGGCACACCAAACAGTGTAATTGGAAAGGGTTACGAAAGTATAACCTAGCCTAACTGAAAATTTTGTTTTCACCTTGATCATGTAATGGACTTGCATTATGGCGCATCACTTCAATTGTGCATAAGATGTTTTTGGTGATCCTACAGTTAGTTGCAGTCCTTGCTAAGATTGCATTATATTTTTGTTAGGCGCTAGAATTGTTATCAATCTCAACGTTATAGAACACAAATGATCGGATGTAATTCCATTTCTTCCTAGTGTTTTTCATATAATGAAAGAAGGATGTGTTGCAATCTCCTTCATTGTTCCAAGATACCTTCGAATTTTGTTTCCAACTGATCTCCTGTTAGAGCATTGAAATCCGTCATTGGAGGTGAGACAAATCGAAATGGAGAATTCTCCCTCGTGCTAATAACAAGATGGAAGGATAGCACAAGTGCACAACCACAATCATGCCATTTAACAAAAACTGTGGATTTTGATTTCTTAGATGTTGTTTCGGTGGAGATGTGGCTCTCATCTCTAACAGAGAATTGTCTCTACGGCTAATAACAAGATGGAAGGTGTTGAAGATTACATTGAGAGTGAAGAGTTGAGAAAAGAGAAGATAATGCGAGAGAGAGAGAGAGAGAGAGGAGAGAATACGCGAGTCTTCTCTCATTCACGTTAATAATATATATATATATATATATATATATATATATATATATTAAAGTGTTTCTGAGCTCGAGCTCAAATAGCTTATCTGAGCTCAAGCGGCAAAAGCTCATGTGGGCCCACATTTTTGGGATGATCCAAAGCATTCATTTGAAAGGCCTTTACATGGATAGGGTGTGTACCAAAATTTAGGTCCATGGGATCATCCTAACCCATCCAAAAGTGGAGGGAAAATGGACAGATATTGTTTCTCCATAGATCTACCCACTTTTTCCCTCCACGAATGGAAGGGTTAGGATGATCCTATGGACCTGATTTTTTGTAGGCACCCTATCCATTTAAGGGCCTTTCAAATGAATGCTTTGTATCACCCCAAAAATGTGGGCCCACATGAGTTTCTGAGCTCTGCTCATATATATATATATATATATATATATATATATATGAGGAATAAGATTGTACGCTCGACCGTACCTAAAGTTAGGTACGGTAGAGTGCCAAATCACATGGGTCCCACATTTTTGGTGAGCATCTATACCATTCATTTGCAAGGCCCCATCATAGATAGGGCGCATACAAAAAATCATCTCCATAGGATCATCCTAACCCATCCATTTGTGGAGACCAAAATGGACAGACAATGTTTGTCCACAAATCTGCCCATTTTGGCCTCCAGTTTTGGAGGGGTTAGGATGATTCAATGGTGCTGATTTTTGGTATGCACCCTATCTATGATGGGGCCTTGCAAATGAATGGTTCAGATGCCCACCAAAAATGGGGGACCCATGTGATTTGGCACTCTACCGTACCTAACTTTAGGTACGGTCGAGCGTACAATCCTTTTCCTCTCTCTCTCTCTCTCTATATATATATATATATATATATATATATATATATATGAGGAAAGTGTTTCTAGTCTCTCCCCTAGATAAGCTTATCTACTCCTCCCTTTAAAAAAACACAGTGGGCCCACGCTGTTTGGATGATCCAAAGCATTCATTTGATAGGTCCTAACATAGATAGGGTGTGCCCAAAAAATCAGCACCAAAGGGTCATCCTAGAACTGTTGGGCACACCGTGTCCAAAATGGACGCATATAAACGTGGACGTTTATATGTGTCCATTCTGGGTACCACAAAACAAAGTTCTAGGATGACCCTTTGGTGCTGATTTTTTGGGCACACCCTATCTATGGTAGAACCTATCAAATGAATGCTTTGGATCATCTAAACAGCGTGGGCCCACTGTGTTTTTTTAAAGGGAGGAGTAGATAAGCTTATCTAGGGGAGAGACTAGAGACACTTTCCTCTATATATATATATATATATATATATATATATAGAGGAATATGTTCGTGCGCTCAAGCTCTAATAGGAAATGGTGCGCTTGAGTGCATGGGTCCCACAATTTCTGTGAGGATCCGAACCATTCATTTGCAAGGCCTTATCATAGATAGGGTGTGTACCAAAAATCAGCTCCATTGAATCATCCTAACCCCTCCAAAAGTGGAGGGCAAAAATGGGCAGATTTGTGGTCTGTCCATTTTGACCTCCACAAATGGATGGGTTAGGATGATCCTATGGAGCTGATTTTTTGTACACACCCTATCTATGTAAGGCCCTTTCTAGTGAATGCTTTGGATCATCCTAACAATGTGGGCCTCATTGGTTTGAGAGCTCAAGCTCACCATAAGGTTCCAACGCTCAAGCTCACAATCCTTTTCCTCATATATATATATATATATATAGATATATATATATATATATATATATAGATATATATATAGAGAGAGAGAGAGAGAGAGAGAGAACAGTTCCTACACACTTGTGTAGATAAGTTATCTACACACTAGCTTAAAATACAGTGGGGGCCCACATTGTGTGGGTGATCCAAACCATTCATTTGAAAGGACTTCACATAGATAGGGTGTCCACAAAAAATCAGATCCATAGGATCATCCCAACCCTACGATTTATTGGAGGTAAAATGGACGTGTATAAACCTTCACAAATTAGTCCATTTTTGCCTCCACAGTTCGAATGGTGAGGATGATCCTATGGATCTGATTTTTTGTGGACACACTATCTATGTGAGGGCCTTTCAAATGAATGGTTTGGATCACCCAAACAATGTGGGCCCCACTGTATTTTAAGCTAGTGTAGATAACTTATCTACACAAGTGTGTAGGAACCTTTTTCTCATATATAGACACACACACACTAGTATTGTAGGCCCATGCTATGCATGTGTGCAAAATAGTGGGTCCACACCATCAGAACATGAAGTGTAAAAAGGTGGACCTCACCCAAATGCATAAGGTTGGGTAGAGACGGTGGATCCCGCCCAAAGCACGATCATTCAACACCCTCTTTTACATCTTTTCTTTTTCCTACATGAACAACATATACTAAAACCCCATAGAACAAAAGAAACCCGCTTCACCATCCTCATTTTCACCATCTCCGCTAACCCAAAACCTCAAAAACTGAAGAGTGCCAATTTTACAAGACTCCCAAATTCTAAAAACCCCACCTTACAAATCCAACTCCATAAAAACCAAAACTGTCCAACTCAAAAAAAAAACCCAACTCTCATACACAACATCCAGAAGTAATATATGAATATTTTGAGAAATCAAAATCCCTAAAAAACACAGACCTATATATCATTTTCAAATCCTAGCTCTCAAAAACAAAAAAGGAGAAAATAAAGATAAATTCTTTCTGAAATGCAAGTAGATTCCCATAGAGGTACAGATAATTAGAATGAGAAGATAAGAATTTTTTCAGAAGTCTGTACTACTTGAGACCTTCAACCCAGTTAGTTCACTTTTGAGAGTGTGGGATCTAATTAGAAAACTATACAATTGAGATCATGGACAAATACTACAGTGGAAAATCTTAGTTGAAGCCTTTCTTCATGCACACAACAACAAAAAAAGGTCTTTCCAAGATAAGGTTCCTACCATCCTCATGATAAGCTAGCCATTAATAGTTTGTACTTGACGAATCATGATAGGTACAGAAGATTTGTACACAGAAGAGACCACAATTTGGAATGGACTTGGAAAGTTGGAAGTGGAGTAATCTCTGACCCCCTTTCCAACATATTCTCTACAATGCTCTACAGAAGTCTATGAGCCAGCAGAAATTGGAAACACCACGACACCAAGCCCTAGATAGTTTGTGCCTTTGCTCAATCTTTCCCTACGTTCTCCTCTTTTATTAGCACCCCTTTACCTAATCATATTTAATGCCGTTATTAGCCACCATGAGGTATTATTTGAGCCATAGGTAGGTCTATTTCATGGATCTGATATTTGTGAAATATTTGCCTGAATCTGATTTAGTTGTATTAGTAACTGTCTTATTTTATGGACTTAATGTGTGCAACTTAATTGGGCTGATTTAATTCCTATTGATGAATAAATTAAAAAGGTTTTGATTTCCTACATGTAATGTTTAATTCATGTAATTTTGGGAATGTATGTTACTGCCATATTGAACTATATACCATATCCATGCTCCTATGTTCCCAGAATTGACTTCTGAATCTTGGGTTTGCACCACCTTTGTATCATGCCTTTTCCCTTCGTGATACTTACACATTTCGCACAACCCAAAACTCACATGTGGGCCCCTCTTGACTCTAAATCCTAAACTCTAGAAGCTTCCCCACATGTTAACTACGGAATAAAAAACCCAATCCCAACTCTTGAAAATAACCCCCTTCCTCGAACAAGTTGTGGGAGTTGATGGGCCCTTTCTTTATTTCAAATCACTTTAGTAACTTTAGACGTGGTAGTTGATGTTGCCTCTTGACTCAAAATGCTAAACTACAAAAAAACTCCATCCACAAACTCTCAAAAGTAAACCAACCCCCCCTCCTCCTCCCAGCGCACGCAAATTGTGATGCGCTATAAGTTTATTTACATTTTTTCACCAAATGTATATACCCTCTTCCCTTCCTTCCCAAAGAAAGTTCCTTTGGAACCTCTCCAACTTGGATCCTGGGATCATAAATGAGGGCATAAAAAACACTGGAAGGTTCACTGTTGTAGGGTGCTAGCACAAGTGAGATGACATTATTTTGATCATGAAAAGGAACCTGATTACACTAATCAAATTGAAGTGTGCTCATTTCATTTTCTTTGTTTCCCTCAGTTCTTCTATGAAGTACATGCATCCTCTTCCCATTTAATATATTTTCAGTCTCTTCAATTGTCTTATTCTCACCTGTCCAAAAAAAAACAATATATTATATATGGAAACGGTGCAGATGATCCTTATTGTTGTGACAACAGGGTAGCTGCGAGGCATTATCTAGATCCTTCGGATGTTGTGGATGCATCATAGAGGACGATGTGCAGCGCGAGCATGTGGAATCAGCATGTGATTTCGCCACTCACTTCTTCTGCCATACATGTTCTCTCTGCCAGGAAGGGAGAGAGCTGCGCCGCAGGCTCCCTCATCCCGGATTTAATGCGCGTTCGGTCCTGGTTATGATTCCCCCAGTGGAACAAACAATGGGTCGCGGAGCCTAAGATCAAATATTTTCATCACTCCTAGGTGGATGCATAATCTAAACTACACTTTTTTTTGTTGGATAACCTAAACTATACTTGTTAAGTATGATTCAAGAAAGATCACTCTAGTTTGCTTGACTGGAAATACGATATTGGTTTGCAAATTCATATGACAATCTTTCATTATGCACTGTGACGGCGTAACACATATTGTGTTATCATTGTTAGATCACTGTTTGTTCTTCTGTTTTGAATTTGCTTGAGAAACCAAATTATATTTTCAGAGACTCAAGAAGAAGATTGTCAAAAGTGATGGTAGGTGGAGAGGGTGCACTTGATGATCCATCCATTATCTACCTCCTTAACCATCATAAACACTGACCCTTTTTCACAAGCCAAACTTCTCTTCCTACACCGATTAAACTACTGTCAATTGCCTTCAGTTCATTCTTATTCCCTTAGATTTCTATAATCCTTCTCCCCATATTCTTCTCAATGCATGTATACCCTTCCCTACCAGCCACAAAAGAGCATTATATTCCATCATAATTGCTTCCATTGGTCATGCAAAGTATGATATATTGCTGGGTTTTTTTTTTTGAAAAATGACATTCTATTATGATTCATACGAAAATTACATAAAATAGGGACCAGGAGTCCGTCTATGCTTTACATCATATGGAGCCCAGGCATAGAGCCAAAACAACAAGGTTCCTTGAGCCATTCCATTATCACCCCGGCATTCCAATTATAACCTTTGAAACTGCCACTAACCAAAAAGGTCAATCCGCCCCTATCCAAAGAATTTAGAGAACCTTGCAAATCTCTGATAGATACTTATCAAAAAAACTTGCATTCTTCCAATGAAGATTTTGAATAAACTCCCCTTTAAGATGAGCATTTTTGTAGATCCACTCAACCTCGGATGCAAAGGCCTCCTCATACGACGCAATGGCCGAGAGCTCCTCGTCATTCGATTCTTTTTCTTCAAATGCCCTTTTCCGGATTATCAGAACCTCCACTTTTTGAATCCCCACCGCCTTATCTGCGCCTCAAGTTCTTTTCCTCCATTAGGGATTTGGTGAACAAGGGGTGCTTAAGCATTGGCGAATGGGTCTTTAACATTATAGGTCCCGGTTATGCTAATGAAAGCTTCCGGCCTCCTATTAGCTGCCTCTTTGAAGAGCTTCCATTGCTTCTTCAGGAAGTCCCTAATATATTGCTGGGTTTGAAGGCTAAATAGGACGAAATGCACCTCTTCAAGTATGTAATATTAAACACAGGAATTGGAATAGGATATGGATTCTAGCTGTGATTCTGAGGGTTTTTTTTTTGGGAAGACAATAGTGCACAGGTTGCAGACCAAAAATCTCTCCCAATTTATGGAGATTTCTCTGCCAATTTTTTGAACTTCTGAACCGTTCATATATCCTATAGTATCAGCGGTCAGGATCAGCCCCCACCCCGCCCCCCCCCCCCCCCCCCCCCCCACCACCCCCCCCAAACTTTTTTAGTACTTGGGAAAATGATATCCACTCCCTTTGATGATAACAGTTACAAAGTTCGGATTTGTGAATAAATCGGTAAAGCAAATGCTTGGAAAGATCTAAAAATGTTTCACACGAGCTTGGGAAAAATAAGAGTAATGAGGGAATGAAGGGCGCCCTTGCAAAAATCAGCTCCACCGGGGGGGGGGGGGCGCTTATTGGTTGATTTCTACAAAGTCAACACGGTTTCCACTTTTTTTGCGCCATCCACTTTTTACGGCACCACACTTTACAGAAATTAACCAATAGGGGCGCCCTTGAAGCTATTTTTGCAAGGGCGCCCTTCATTCTATCATTTCTCTGAAAATAAAACGATATTGGTTTTTGCAGTTTACTACAGTTGCGGCTCTAATAATTAATAGGGATTTGCTAGCGTCCATTGCAGAAGGCATTTCGTGGATGGCCTGTTTCATGTGAGAGCAGCCACACATGCTCACTTTTCGGCAGATTTTGTCTTCATTCACGAGGTGGCTACTCTGACATGCAACAGGCCATCCGTGAAATGCTTTCTGTGATGGACGCTAGCAAATCCCTAATTAATATATTTAGGTTAGATAGAATTAAAAATGAAGACATCCGTAAAAAGGTGGAGGAGGCACCAATTGAAGAGAAGATGAGAGAACACCGCTTAAGATGGTTTGGGCACATCTAACATAGGCTTTAGATGCTCTAGTGAGAAGAAGTGACTCGTGCCAAGTTGATGGAGTAAAAAGAGGAAGGGGTTGACCAAAAACAACTTGGGTAGAAACAGTGAGGAAAGACTTGATAGCTAGGAACATAACAGAGAACATGACCTTGGATAGGAGAGAATGGAAGAAAATGATCCATGTAGACGAACCCAACTAGTGTCAAGATTAGACTTAGTTAATTTGAGCCGGGTAGACTCTTTCACCTTCTTCATGAAAAATTTCTAAAGGATTTATTAGCCGACCCCAACTAGTTTGGGACAAAGGCTTAGTTGAGTTGAGTTGAATGATGGTGTTTTATATAAGATATTAGTGTATTAATTATCATATAGTTGTTGACCCTTAGCCATGTACTTCCTTCGTCCAACTCTTTGTCCTTGTCCTTCTTACATTTTTGGTGCACCAGGCTCATACATGTCTGTTTGGCTTGAAGAAAATCTAGTGACTTCCTACTGCTACTGATAGATGGGAGTTTACCTGCCAGCTTCTGCTAATGGTATTCTTGCCACTATCACCCGAGAACCATGGTTGATGAAACTGTATGCGAACAACGCCTACAACAGTGTCTCCACCTGGCATAAATGGCCTCAGAGAAAAAAAAAAAAGCATGGCCAGAGAAATGTGGTTCCCCAAGGCCCCAACTATAGTTAATAAACTGATACAACAATTCACATATATTCTGTAACGGTTTTCCGGTCACCGGAAAACCACACTTCTCCACCCGAACCCTCCCTAAATGTTGGTTTCACACAACCACCAGTGGAAACATTTGTGATGATAGCATTGCTTTGAAAATCTAACCCTTAGAAAAGGCTATTTTAGGAATTTAAACTATCCTCTTTATTTCCAAAATAGAACTCCGTTTTGAAAGTTTGGAAGTGCTTTCCTTTTTATTGCTTAACCATCCGATGGATGCTATTACATTTCCGAAAAAGAAAAAAAAAAACTCTCAACAACCAATTAAAATGTGCAAGGCAAGCGAGTTCACCCCAATATTAAAACATGGTCAGACATATATCAATGAGTGCTGGATGGAGACCGAAAGTGGAACCAAGAGCATAACCTAACAAATTCCCACATGCCACATGGCATGGAAGGGTAGTTTTGCCATTTTCATGGAGAAAAAAGCTAAAAATCAAGGGAAAGATTTCCAAAGTGTTAGAAGCTATTTGTTCGGTTCCACTCTAGGTCCCAAAATCTGTGACCATATCATTATTCGATCTGTATCAATAGTATTGGATTTGCTAGCGTCCATCCCAGAAGGGATGGCCTGTTGCATGTGGAAGCAGCCACCTTGTCAATGAAGACAGAATCTGCTGAAAAGTGAGCCTAGGTGGCTGCTCTCACGCGCAACAGGCCATCCGCGAAATGCCTTCTATGATGGACACTAGCAAATCCCCAATAGTATATATGGATAGATATCCCCCTTCTTATGTTTCTACTTCTAGGTTCCAACCAGCATCATTAATAATAATATAACTGAACAATTGTGGCAAAGAAAAGTTTGAATCATAAGGAGAGGAAGAGGAAGAAATTGGAACAAAAATATAATTTGATTTGTCGATCCTAAAAAAAAAAGAAATAAGAAAAGTTTTATAGTTTTGTGACGAATGGGAAATTCATGAAAAATTGCAATCCCCACCACGTAATAGTGCACCTATACGTCTTCATCAATTTTATTTTTTAACTAAAAGATCAAGAGGTAACTATCGAGACTTTGGACTATCCGGACACATATTTCGCGAAAGGTTCACGCGTGTTGTCGTGACAAGAAGATCAAGTTGGTAGGATCAAAATATCCCTTCTTGATTTCTATGATCATGGAAGAGTCCCTTTTACCACCCTGTATTCCAGTTCTTCAACGTGTGGTGGAGCAGTTTGGTAGCTTGCAAGGCCTGTAATCATGGGTATCAACCGTAAACGATGCACAGCGGGTAAGCCCTGGGGAGTCGAACTATCGTCAGTGGGTGGGGAGCAAACCCACTACGCCAGCCAACGTGCCAACCCCGTACATGTTTATATAATGTAAATTTGTGCTAATATAACTAAACAAAGTTCACCACAAAAGGAAGATAAGGATGGTATGCGAGTTCAGTTTTACTTTTTAATTTCTCCCTAGATTTGCAAATAAGGCACTTTCCCTGCTTAAAGTTCTCTTCATTTTATTATGATTCCAAGGAATAAAACACTAGAGATAAATTATTTGCATTGAAGAAGAAATAAATACTGACTTTGTAGTCAACTAATCTGATAGATGCAAGGGCCCTCTTTATGCAAGGGTCAGAGAAGGGCCCTTAATAGATCCACATCATGTTTAAAGTCGGTTGAGAGACTGAATTCGGTTGCACGTAATGACATGGATCTATTCAAGGTCCCTTCTTTAGCCCTTGCATTAAGAGGGCCCTTGTCTATCATTCCTCAGTCAAATTTTACAACACTCATATTTTACATACATCTCTGAAAGAACTAGACTTTTTCTGAAAATAGAATCTCTCTCTCTCTCTCTCTCTCTCTCTCTCTCTCTCTCACACACACACACACACACACACACACACACACACCCCACACACAAGTAGAGTACCCTATAGTTTACATCCCAAGTTCTCAACTCCACAGATTTGTCTATCCATGAATAGGTTTTCTCTGCAAAGAAAAGAAAGAATTAAGAATTAAGTAGCCATGGCTCAATGTCTAAAGCGCCTAACTCACAATTGCCAAATTCGTATAGATTCAATTCCTGGTGGATGCATGCCAGTGACATGAAATGGGATCTTACATTATGAGTGTCTGGAATCTTGAATCGATGACCACCTGTGAAAAATGTTTTAATGGTGAAGGATATTGTAACTAAATTTGGATTTTAGCATTCTAAAAAAATCTTTCAAGGAAGAAAATTGGTGTATACCGGCGAGGCCTGGTGGAATGGAGGAATGTGTCTCGGGCCCTCTATAGTCGATCTCGTACGTCTCCTCCGAGCTCAAATTCACCATTTCAGTAGTTCCTGTCACAAACCCATCTACTAAGTCCTCTTTGGATACCTCTAAAAATTATTTGCATATAATCTTATATGCATATGGTCTTAAAGTTTAATACGTGCAAAATTGGTTTTACAAGTGATGATTTATGGGCTCTAAAGAAAACTTCATCTCCCATTTGCAGATAAGATGATCTTAAAATATTCATAAATGCAAATAAAAAAGGGGGTTGAGTCTCTAGATCAAATGTGTGTGTGTGTGTGTGTGTGTGTGTGTGTGTGAGAGAGAGAGAGAGAGAGAGAGAGAGAGAGAGAGAGAGAGATGAGGAGAGATGGTGATAAGTGGGTGATAAATAGGAAATATAAAGGTCTACTTTGAGTAGAGTTTATCTTTTCCCTGTTTTTCAGCCTTTTCTCGCCCTCTCCCCACTCATGCCCCTCACAATTCTATCCCTCTCTCCCACCCTCCTTGTTCCTCTCACACCTCTTGAGTGAACTAATATTCCATGGAAAAAACCATGGTTTATTTGCATTCAAGCTCGTGAGAAACAAAGCCATTAAAATATGAGTCACATTTTAAGTTGAAGAAAAATGTACACAGTTCTACTAGAGTGAGTGAAAATCCTTGGCAGAGAAGATAAATGCAAAATGCAATGGATGCAATGAGAATGATCAATGCAAAGGATGAAGGCAAGGAGAGATGTATAGGCCTGAAAGAGTTAGACAACCCTCCTCAATTTTGAAGGATCATCAGAGAGAGAGTGTGTGTATGTGTGTGTCTGTGAAGAAGAAGAAGAGTGCAAGGTTTGAGATGTTCGAACCACGGGACGATAAAGCTGGCCGGGTTAGAATAAGGAGCAAAACCGCCATGACAACGGGGACGCCATGTCTAAGCTCCATGATCCTCATAGCCTAATTAGCAGTGTTCTTATCTTTCTTCTCCTTCTCCTTCTCCTTCTCCTTCTCCTTGTAGATCAAACTGATAAATTCATGGGATGGGTGAGGCTAAAGATGAAATGGGAGATTGAGATTGTCACCATCCAAACAGCAAGAGGTTTAGAGGAAGAGATGGCGACATAGGAGGTTGGGTTGGTTGGTTATTCAATGGCTTACCACAGTACAACTAAGCAATGGGATTGGATTCATTTTTCCGAGGGACAACCCCATGTGTTTGTATTCATTGAAAGTGAGGACTCTCTTTCTCTCTCATATGTTTCATTTATTGATTTCATTTTAGTAAGAATGAGCTAAGAGTAATTTGATCCCTTTGTGATCTCCTTAAAAAAATATTTAAATCTATTGAATTAAATTTGCCAAAAGCTGAGGTCCCAAAAAATAAATTAGCTATTTGTTACTTATCCATCTTTCACCATTTTTTATTGAGAAGAGTAGCTCTACAAGACCATTTTATTTTTCTAGTAGCCCATGTGTGTCAACCAGGATATTTTTTTCATGAAAGTAAAATTTGTTTTAAGCCCATTTTACGTCGAATGAAACAGAGCCTTAAGAAAAGAACTTATGACTTCTACCTGAAAATGAGGGCAACTGAAACTCTAGATACGAAAGGGAATCATACTTACCCAAAGAAAAAAAAAAAAAAAAAAAACCTAGAATAACACCCATATTTCATAAGAAATAGCCAAAATACACATATTATCTCGTAAAAATACTGAAATACCCCTAGCACATCAAAAATAACCAAAATACCGTTCTCATATAACTATATCAAAATACCCGTAACTCTTAAAAGGGATTTGCTAGGGACCATCACAGAAGGCATTTCTCGAAACGGCTGTTGCATGAGAAAACAGCCACCTCAGGTGAATTAAGGTTCATTTGGATACCTCATATTTTGTATTTGGATTTGGAATTGAGTTTTGAATACAAAATGAATAGATCCGGCGGCTCATGTTGAGGGAGACAGAGAGGGAAGGGGGTACTTCCTACTGGAGGGGAGAAGTTGAGGAGCAAAGAGGGTGAAGGAAACTGCGGATTTCCAATTACTTATTTCCACAGCATATTTGGAAATATGATCTTATTCACTGTCAGTCGCTGATTTGGAAATCCAAGGATTTGATCCGGATCCAAATCACAACACAAAATAGGCTGTAAATGTGAGAAATCAAAATCAAAATCTTCTCGGCATCCAAACGGGCCCTAAATGAATATGCCAAATCTGAGCCTATGTGGCTGCTCTCTTATGCAACAGCCGGTCCGAGAAAGGCCTTCTGCGATGGTCCCTAGCAAATCCCCTCATAAAAGACCAAAACCCTAAGTTTATATGATATTACCAAAATACCACTATCTTGTAGACAATAACCAAAATACCCTCATCCTTCATTCGCACATGCCTGGTGAGGTTTAGATTTTTTTGGTTTTTTTCTATAAGATGGTGCTTTGGTAATTTTCTATGAGATGAGTGCATTTTGAATATTTTCCTTGATATAAGGGTATTTTGGTCAATTTTAATGAGGTAGGATCATTCAAAATTATGGGTGAGTGACGTAAATCCAATGGGGCAGGGGCACTTGTCAGTTGTCACGCTCTTAACTTTTCCGTAAACACTCCCTGCTATGGCATTGGATGCGTGGCTCCTTGAAAGTACACCATGGGGTCCTGTGTTACTTGTGTTGTAAGGTGCACCATGCGTAGGTT
This sequence comes from Tasmannia lanceolata, assembly GCF_043159265.1. NCBI lineage: Eukaryota > Viridiplantae > Streptophyta > Magnoliopsida > Canellales > Winteraceae > Tasmannia > Tasmannia lanceolata. Next base: position 47,619,661 of record NW_027518683.1, on the reverse strand, counting down.
AGTATTTGGGGGCGTAGGGTACCATTGCATGACGTGTTTTAATCTGTCCCGTCCATCGTGAGAAGATGCAAGATGGAGGGTCATTTTGATGCCACAAGATGCTCTAGTTCAGCTGTACCTAGTGTGACATGAGATAGCCAAAGCAAGTTCCCAAACAGAAAAAAAATCCAACAAGGGAGCATGGGGGTGCCCCATGGATACGCGGATTTTAGAATCCAGGTTTTTAGTTTGAAAACAGTGTAAAAGAGAGTTCATGATCACGCTGCTGTATGCTGTCATGACAACATTTCTTGGATTTTGAGTGAGAAAATCAGGTTTAAAAATCTCTCCTACATCCTAAGATTTCTAAAACCTGAAAATATGGGAGGATCTGCTACACTCTTGCTGACGGAAAGAAGGGCAAGAAGTAAAAAACGACGGCTGGTCTGTTTCTTCTCGTCTCTTAGCTACAATTCTGAAGAAATCCCTGCTTCTAAAATCCGCGTATCCAAACAGCCCCTAAATCATTTATCTTTTATCATGGTAAGAGTGGAAAAACACATGTAGGCAACGTGAAGCTACTGAGAAGTATTAGATCAGAAATTATTATGTAACCCACAAAATAGAAGAGAACAACAACAATAAATTATTCGTTCCGGTGCTGTTAAGCTATGTGTAAGTATTACATCAGAAAATTCTATAGAACACAAAATGGTAATGGACAATGCTAACACAGTCAAGCCACCTAATGTTATTAGCAGCTCCAGAGAAGACTGTCATAAGAAACTAACAATGACACAAGTATATGTAAAGCTCAAAATAAATCCTAATAATACATAATCATTCCGCGTTGTTGGGTCAGGGCAGGACCTAGTCATCCATCCAAGCAATTGCACTGGAAATTATGAACCAAAGATTTGCTGAGACAATACGTGCCAAATAATGTATTCCGGATAATGCCAGCCCATGGATTTCACACAATTTCCCATGTCCCATATTACCTGATCGTGATCATCGTGGACTTGCCGAAGGAAACCCTTATCCAAGAACAGACTTGAGAGTCAATTTTTCCTAAGAATAATATTTGGGAGTACAATGGAGCTCACCATAAATATTGTTCAGAGAAAAAAGTGGATACCTGGTTTTAGTCCAAGGCGTATTTCCAGCTTAATCCAATTTGATCCCTGATTATGCGAGCTATGCACCAGATTTCGCTTCTTGGAACACAACCAAATTCTAGATTACATGCTCAAAAAATTTGGTTTCCCGACATCATTCTTTGATAGCTTTCAAATATTCAATGGCTTGGAATCCTTTAGACTCTCACAACCAGGGCAATTATGCAAGCTCTCATGGATATAGATGTCGCAGTCATAGCAAAAATGTTGCTTGCACTTTGGACAAGCAACACGGATGATGGAATTACCTCCTGCATGGAATGCCAATGAACATGTGAGGAGAAAGGGAATATAGTTCATTAATTTTTTTTATGTCTCTATACAATAGATGTTTTGTTGGTAGAAAAATGGAAATTGGTGCTCGATACAAGATGAGAGAACATCATAGAAAAAACGAAGAATGATTAAATTCAAGAAAGCAAGCACAGAATTGAAGGAATTATTGACATTGATCATTTAAGAAAGCATAATAACACCTGGTTTAAATAAAAAATGCACTAGTTTGACTCTTCCAATTTGATATGTTTTTTTTTTCTTGGTAGGTAAACTGGGTTTGAACCTCTGACCTCTAGATTGAAGAGCAAAGCCTTGACCATTGAGCTAGAGGTTCAACCCCTCCAATGTGATATGTTGATGCAATGCATGTAAGACAACTATGTTCTCTCTTCAAAAGAATAGATGATTTGAATTATGCCCATCACGAATGGTTTCCAATATCCTTGCCATAAAAATGTCTAACCTGCGTATATTTCAAACATTCGAAACCTGGGTAGTGGCAACACATGGGATAGACTTCTCTCTTATTGGATAATGAAAGATACGAAAGGAAAAAAGATTATAAAAGGGGAAGAGTAAATTAAACAACATCTCTATTAAACCAACTACAGATAAAATATAGCCACCCATTAACATCTTTCCAAATGTGCAAAAAAGAGGTATCAGACCTCCACATACATCTGAATTTTAGGCGATGCAAGCAAGTCTCCAATGCCTTGGGCAACCACAAAGGCCCACAGATCAAGCCAACCCCATAGCGCCCTAAAGAATAATAAGACGACACAGAAGAGCGGACACTTCAGCTTCATTGGAATGCTTCATGCATAATTAGCCAAAAAAGTTTTCAAAGCAACCCGCTCGTCAAAGCAAAAGAAACACTAATACCCACACAACCCACATTCCCAAAAAAGCCACTGTCAAAGATGGTCACAGGAGAGGTGGATTCTACCTCAGTGATTTCATATCCTTCCAATGCCAGCTTGAAATGAGCTCTTTCCAAAGATCTTGAACCAAAAAAACACCAAAATTCTCCATTGAAGAAGATTAACAGCTCCCAGGAGATCATGTAACCTTCTTGTTAAGTAAAAAATTGATCTTCTCTTCTGGCCTTTTTGGAAAAGGAAGATGCACTTCTAGGGTATCATCATTGTATTTAGGGGACCTGGCATATATTTCAGGTAGCTCAATCTGATAGAAGTTATTATAGCTGATTTGACGTAGAACTTTGCACGCACAAACCAATCTTCTTCTTCTTGAGATCATTATATGCCCCTGCCAGAAAATTTTCCCATCCAAGTTTTTTTTTCTTTTTTTCTTTTTTTGTACTTTCCCGTCGAAGATACACCATAATGAAATCTCTTTCAGTGATATTCGATGCTGATTAGCAGCCTCTCGATACTTGTTGCTTGGCTCAATCATTTGATGCGTTTGAGTATGGATGTCATGGATGTGCACAGTAAATGCATTGGCATCCTCACTATAAGGGACTTGCAACGGGAGAGGAAGCAAAAAGACAATAGACCGTGTGCCCTTGTCGACTATAGGGAATGGGAATATAATTGCCCTTGTCAAACATAAATTGTGTCATATTGATCATAACAGGAAATGGAAACTTCTATAGCATTTGGAGTTGATTTTTATCACCTTGTCCTCTATTTTTTGCATCTGCAAATTGATGATCAATGGGTTGAGGATGCTGAAAAGATTGAACATGAGGTACACAGTGTCCATCCGTGAGTTTTTTGTCTTTCATTTCTTCTCTCCACCCAATTTTCACGGCAGCGTCTCGTGTGCTTGTGTTACTCTAAATGCATCTTAATGTGGAATGTAAAATAAAGTTATCTTAAGGTTCATGAATCAGGAGAAAAAAAAAGATTAATGAAGCTCCCCATCTCAACCGAGGGGTTTGTGAGAACAAAGAGAACATACAAAAAGCAATTACAAATAAAATAACCATAGTCAAGGAGGCAAGAAGTCGAATATCTCCATCGCCGAGCGATCGGCACGGGCCCGGACAAGCCTATCTGCCTTCCTTATTTGTCTATCTTCGGGCATGCTGAAATCGAAGTGTTGGGTGAAGTTTCCGATGTGCAACCTAAAGTTCAAATGTCACGGACTTGAGCAACATTATGGATCATAGAGCAATTCAATTTATCAGATATCGTATGTGATGTAGGATCGGGAAGAGAAATAGAAGAATAAGGGGAGAGAAGAAGAACAGGGTCAGCAGGAGAAGAGAATAGAAGGAGAAGAATAGACGACGAATAAAGGAAGAAGATAATAGAAGGAGAAGAATAGAAGAGAATAGGAGAAGAAGAAGAAGAATTAGTAGTAGAAGAGAAGAGATAGGGAGAAGTAGAAGAGGAAGAATAGAGGAGAAAGAAGAAGACGAATAAAGGAAGGAGAAGAAACCTGTAGAGGGGAGAAGCCAATCAATCTTTAATCATCCGAACTTAAAATCCGAAATACATGAGGCAAATTTATAGGCAAATTATTTCATGGAAAATAAAAGCCCTAAAAACTAAAACATGGAAATAAAAATCCTAGAAACTAAAATAACATGGAAATAAATATTTAAAAGTCCTAATGGGCAAAGATGCCTCTTATTGGGCCTACAATCTGCATCATTCTCCCCCCTTTGAAAAGAACTCGACCTCAAGTTCTAGTCCTCCTGGATCAAATATGTACACGACCCAATCAAGCAGTAGGAGTCGTAACCCATTAGAAGAACTCGTGATGTCTAATGCTCGTGACAATCGTGAGAGTAGCATAATATGCCCGCGGAGCAATAGGAAAGAAATCGCCCACGTAGAATCATAAGAACACAAACTGCGCCGGAGAAGTAAACTGGCCGGGAAGATAGCAACTCCTGGATCGGTGGGATCAACATAACAAATATGGGCAGTACCAATCCATGACTAGCCTCAATAAGGTCAGCATCTGCTAGTATCAAATCTGACTCAAAGGAATCAGGAACAAAGCCAACTGCTAGAACTATATATGGCTCAGTGGTGTCAGGCTGATAACCCTCCTGATGATCATCAGGTGCACTGAAATCCTCTGTCTCAACCGCCATGATCATCTCGATCGGAGCATCTACTAGAGAATTGATATTGTCATCGTGCTCATGTAATGATATGGAATCGGCAAGCTCAGTAGACTGCTAGTGTTCTCCATGCTCTAGCAATGCCTCATCAATCACTAGACTCACAGGCGCCACATCTTCCATCTCTGATTCTGTATCTGCCATCATGGACTCTGTATCTAACATAAGCATGGGCTTAACTTCAATAATGATCTCGTCAACACTATCATCTGGCTCCTCAATAGTGTTTGCAACTTCTTCCTCATGCATGCGGCGCTCCAAATATTTGTTTTCTGCTTCAATTTCGGCGTCTCGTGCACGACGACGGGCTGCGGCTTCACGTTCACGGCGAGCTGCGATTATTCGTTCACACTTCAATCTTCTCATATTGATGTGCCAATATCGCATAAAAACTCATAAACTCATAACGAGTCTCTTCCCATCAATGAAATTGAGGCCCGCCTTCAACACGACGCGCCTGCACCATACAAATCCGGAACAACTGGGCTTGTCGTCTCGCAGTTTCTCTAAGGGTGCAACTCGGGTCGGGTTCAACCCGAACCCAACCCAACCCAACCCGAATTTGGGTTGGGTTGGGTTTTAAATCGGGTTGGGTTGGGTTGGGTTGGGAAAAATCAACTCGAATTGGAAATCGGGTTGGGTCGGATTGGGGTGTCGGGCAACCCGACCTCACCCGAAACCCGATTTCCAATTCCGATATGTGCTTAAATGTGCTTAAAACCCAATTTCAACTGAACACATTTCCCATTGAAGCTAGAAATGTGCTTAAATTTCAACATAAATTTATCCTTTAGTTCAGTTACAAAGAGTTTTTATATGGTGGATGCCTGTGTAGGAATGTGAGCAAAATAAAAAACAGTGGGGCCCACAAAAAACATGTGCATGAATTGGAAAATCGGGTTGGGTCGGGTTGGGTCAATTGCAAATCGGGTTAGGTCGGGTTGAGCCCAGCCGGGTTGGCCTCAACCCGACCCAACCGACCCGAGTTGCACCCCTAAGTTTCTCTAGCTCCGTAGATAATCACTCTGTGATCATAGCCATAGTACTCATGATATGCGTCTAGATCATCGATCCACCATAAACATGCATCCTCGTAGTAGCTATAGGGAGTATAGCATTGAAAATATCGAATATTGTGCCCGGCAAAATATGGAACAAATGGTGGAGCCATTGGATTAGTGTCGAAAAATGAATTCAACCGTCTTGTCTGTCTGTCATGTCGAAAGGAACGCAATGCCTATTTCGGATCTCAAATCGGACTCCCGGATAGCCTGGATTGGGGTTCGGACCAAAATCGACGAATGCCAAAAGTTGGTCGTTGTAGTGCTTGCACAGCTGGCTATGAAAATGTGCTGGAGAGATGCTAAAAGTTGATACGAATCGTGTTGATGGCAAAACCTAATTTGGCGCAGAAATTGCTCTAATGACGAGAGAGAAAACAAGTTGGTGAGAGGAGAGAGTTTAGTGAGAAAAAACCTCTCTTATTGTTTTCTTTCTTTCCTATTTTTTCTTCTTTTTTTCCTGTTTTTTACTTTACCCTAGACTGTAACTATTAGATAAAGATATCACTAACTAGTATCTATATCACATATGCCACTAACCCCCTTTCATTTATTTATACCCGTACAGCAACCTACTTTTGATGAGGAAACCCACATATGGCATGTGAGTTGCAAAGATGTACAGGAAACCCACTTTCTAATATTTTGTTATGTTAATTCCTCTTGGTACTTGTTACTATAAGTTACAAGTAAAGAATTATAAGACTCACTTGATGTAGGACCGGGAAGGGAAATAGAAGAAAGAGGAGAAAGAAGAAGAGAAGATTAGAAATAGAAGAAAATAATTTAGGGAGAAGTAGAAGAAGAATAGGAGAAGAGAGGAAATTAGAAGAGAGGAAATTAGATGAGAGAATCTCAATTCAATTAACCATCCAAAACTTCGTGTGACAAACTTAGAGCGTGCTGGGGCGGAGGATGAGGACGGTCTTAGATCTTTCGCTTTGATACCAAATTTGATGTAGGATCGGGAAGAGAAATAGAAGAATAAGGGGAGAGAAGAAGAATAGGAGGAGAAGAATAGACGATGAATAGGGGAAGAAGAGAATATAAGGAGCAGAACAGAAGAGAATGGGAGAAGAAGAATTAGAAGTAGAAGAGAAGAGAAAAGGGAGAAGTAGAAGAGGAAGAATAGAGGATAAAGGGGAAGAGGAATAGAGGAAGGAGAAGAAACCTGTAGAGGGGAGAAGCCAATCAATCTTTATTCATCCAAACTTAAAATCTCTAATACATGAGGCCTATTTATAGGCAAATAAATTCCATGGAAAATAAAAGCCCTAAAAGCTAAAACATGGAAATAAAAATCCTAGAAACTATAATAGCCTGGAAATAAATATTTAATAGTCCTAATGGACACCCTTTCAAAAAAAATTCCTAATGGGCAAAGATGCCTCTTATTGGGCCTACAATCTGCATCAGTATGCTTATGTCGTTTTGGATTGTATGCAAGCATATGTGCAAGAGTTGGTTCCAGTCTGGTGTAATATCTCGTTTGCAAATAACGATTAATAACCTGATATGCAAATAATTTTGAGAGGGTATCCAAGAGGCATTTAGAAAACAAAGATGTAAACCACAGAGAGATCTCTTCTTATAAAGTTGCAGGGACTAATACATTTTCACTACAGGATCTTCACTAGGACGTAGAAAACAAAGATGTACATCCAAATTTGCGATGGGATGGACGAGAGAAAAGCGGAGGAAACAAAGAATGGATTAAAGAAGAAAAATGGGACTAGTAGAATACCAAAAAACAAAGAAAGGTTGTGAAAACAGAACCATTTCATGGAATCTAAAATTGTAGCTAGCATTCAAAAATAAAAATAGATTCTCCAATAGAAAACAGGACCAGAACTCACCTTGGGAATTCTTGATGAGGTGCTCGATACCATGACGTGCTTGATCCTGCAGACGGTCTTCAAAAGGAAGAAGATTAAGACTGAGGAAAGAGTTATAGAAACAGGGGGAGAAGAAGAGCTTTTTGGGCTTATCAATTAAACTAATAGTGACCTAATGGGAAAAAGTGAGAAGACGCCCTAAGGGCTCGTTTGGATGCACCAAAAGTAGGGAAATGAAAGCAAAAGTACACATTTTCCATCCGTACACATTATTTGGTTGCCATTTACCATTCACATCCCAATCACTGTCGGCTATAAACTTCCAAATGCAAACCGTTTTACACTGTTTGACTTTCCTCTCAAAGCAACACAAAAGGGAAAGTACAGAAATGGGATTCCATATTCCATTGCTTCCGCTCTTTATTCAAAAGTTAGGGCATACTTCACGATATGCTAGGAGAAGGATGATTCAATCTCTATGAATTCTATGGCGTGGACCGAATTGAAATGGAAAAAAAGGAGGTGGATTGGTTTTGCTTAGCTTGTGCTTATTGGAACTTCAAGTGGCGGCGTTGCTGTCGATGGTGTAAGCAAAACAATCGGGATCACCTATCTAGAGTTACAAATCCACATCCACGAAGGGGGTCATGGAAAGAAATAATAAGGAAGAATTAAACTGGAGACCTGGGGATTGGAGTTGCTCATCCTGCAACTACCTTAACTTCAAATTGAGGGACAAATGACGGAGGTGTCATTTGGCTAGAATGGAGGGTACTTTCTCCTCTGGTGAGAAAAGAACCAATCTGGAAGCCTCATTGGTTAATGCTAATAAGGAAGTTGATCGATGGCCTGACTCGGGGAAGATCTCTTCACTGGTCGAGGGAGGTACTCCGTCCTTAATTATCTCGGGTAAGGAGGTGGAAATGAGATTGGATACCCTCAAAAGCTGACTAATAGGGAAAAAGAAGAACATGTCTGGAACCCTTAATGATCTTTGGCAATGGGCTAAGAGATCTTGGAATATCCCTTCTCTTTCTTGTCCATGCGACTTATCAAAGGATGAAGTTTTGTTTATGTTTGAGTCGGATAAGGAAGCCGCCGTGATCCCGCCAAAGGAAATGAGGCGTGGGGTAGCCAATTGAATTCTCTCTCTTCCCGGAGTACAGAGTATGTTCAAGGTGTGGAGGCGCTTTGGGTTAACTTTTACGACATTCCTCTTCATGTATGGGCCACATCAGCAGTTGAAGCATTAGGCAATTTATTTGGTCAAGTCTTGGAAGTGAAAATGGAAGCGGGCCACAACCAATGTATGACATTCGTATCTGCTAAAAGTCTCGCTCCGTGGTGGAAGTTACCCCCACCCCTTATTCAGATTCGAATATTGGGTCAGTGTTACACCGTCGGAGTTGAAGTTCAGAGCAATAGACGTCAGCTGGGCTCTGATATTGATAATCAGAATTTGCTTTCACAATCTGGAAAGACTCCGTCCCTCCTGGAGTTTGGCCCTCGAAGATCTGTACTCAGAATTAGGAAAAGCTCCCGGCGGTGCCGCTGACAATGCTACCACACTCCTCGGAAAACCAGAGGGTAGGGAGACCATTGACCCTATTGGGCCCACGAATTCAAATTTCAAATTTCATCCCTTGGCAGAAGCGTCAGGACACCTGCAGGGTATTGCACCTCCTTCCTTTTTGTCGCTTTCTCTGAATGGCGACAGGCCTTAGGATTTTCAAATAACCTTCCGAGTCTAGATTGCCCCACCCACGTTATTGGATCCTACTAAGAGAAGGTCCAGAATGAAGGGGAATCATCATAAACAACCTTCTAGGCTTGTCAGCTCTACGCGTAAAATGACAAGGAAGGGTAAATTTGTGAAGCTGAGGAAGGATCTGGGAGCCATCAGGCCTGGGATTTCTAGCTTATCTATTCATGGAGCATTTCCAGAATTTCGAAAGCTGAAATCTGTGCGCCCAAGGAAACAAGGATCCAGAATGGATATATCCGGTTCCCATGGGGGGTCTTCTTGTGGATTATCTATGGGCAAAGCAGACAACCCCTTGAAGCTCACATCAGAAGGGTTTGAAGTTTTAAAGGTAAACAGTGGGAGCTATGACGGAACCCCCCTGCTATCCAAGGTATGTGCCGCTTGTGGATGAGGGGGTTTCCCAAGTCTTAGGCTTGGGATTAAGTTGAAGTCGTTTGAAGAACGGGATAGCGGCCGAGAAGGTAATATCTTTTATCCTGACATTGGCAATGTAGTCATGTTGTCAATTGGAGGAATGATCATCGTCATCTAATGAAAGGAATGACAGAGATCTGTTTTTGGAACAAACCCCCAAGGAAATCTAAAAGATTTGATTAAAGTATTCATTTTTTGGGACCATAATATATTATGGGAAGTCGAAAAGATTTACTTGTATTGGGATGGATGGAAATGGCTACTACGGCGCCATTAATACTCATTTATGACAGAAGGAGAGCTTTGCACGCCATATTAATTGCGAGTCTGGACACCTAGCCTACAGTCAGTAGTCCTCCCGAGGCGGTGTATCATCAAAATAGCCAACTTCCTTGCATCTTCGCTTTCCCTCTAAATTATCATAGTGAAGGAAAAACAATCACACATGTACACCAGATGGAAAACCAGAATGCTTCGTCCTCATCTCGTCCTTCCTCCTCGAGCTCCCTGGTTTTGGGCCGGAAGAGAAAATGATTTGTGGACTTACCGGAGATGGAGGATTCTTTAAAAAAAATAAAAGCTATGGTGTACAATGAGGAACTAGCCTCCAAACAATCGCCCACACCCCGAGAAGTCATTAGAGATTTTTTGAAGCGACAATGGAGGCTATTCAAAGAGGCGGCTAACAGAAGGCCGGAAGTATTTTTTAGTCTGACTAGGTCGCACAACGTTAAAGAAACTCATTCACCCATGCACAAGCATCCTTTCTTTATCAAGGTGCTGGCGGATGAAAAGACCTCGAGACTTCTCCAATGGGAGGAGGATAAAGAGTTGGGGATCCAAAAATTGGAGGTTATGATCAATAGGAAGAGGGCATTTGGATATGAAGAACCATCGGATGAGGAACTCTCGACCATTAGTCTTGATGAGGAGGCCTTCGCCTCTGAGATTGTTGGGTTCCTGTCGGACGTACAGAAATGTTCATCTTAAGGGGGAGTCTCCCTTTAAGAGGTACTACAGTTTTTTACTATCTCAAGGTTCTTATGGATAGTGTTTTAGAGGCAATTTGTTTTGGGTCTTGAAGGATGGTTCCTGACGAATGAAATACGGCAAGGATTTTTTGGTTTTTTGGCATCTCTGACATTGTAAATATCCAAGGGACTGCTGGTCCCTATCTTCTGTAATCTTCATTTTGAACTATAATATATATGAGGAAAATGATTGTGAGCTTGTAGCTCAGATAGCTTATATGAGCTTGAGGGCCCAAACACATGGATCCCACATTTTTTGTGGTGATCCAAACCATTCATCTGCAAGGCCCCATCATAAATAGGGTGTGTACCAAATATCAGCTCCATTGGATCATCCTAACCCCTCCAAAAGCGGAGGGCAAAAATGGGCAAATTTGTGGCCAACGGTGTCTGTCCATTTTGCCATACATTTGGATGGGTTAGGATGATCCTATGGTGCTGATTTTTTGTACACACCCTATCCATGTAAGGGCCTTTCAAATGAATGCTTTGGACCATCCTAACAATATGGGCCCACATGTGTTTGGGCCCTCAAGCTCATATAAGCTATATGAGCTTCAAGCTCACAATCATTTTCCTCAATATATATATATATATATATATATTTGTTGCTTTTCAAAAAAATATTCCATTGCTTCCACTTCTATATTATGGGCATCCAAATGGACCCTAAAAGCATTGGGAGAAGTGGGACTTATCGGAAAAAACAAAAAAATAGCGAGACTTATATTTTCAATGGGTTCAATTGCGCCCCCCCCCCCCCCCCCCCTTCTCCACAACCTTCGGCCTTCTCGATCCATATGCCGATACTTGAAAGATCTTGCATGTAACATATCTTCCAATCGTGGGATTGGAAACATATACTTGATTGAGATTTTGTAGATAGCGTGGCTATCAATGCACATCCTCGAAGTTCCATCCTTCTTCAGAGCAAGCACAGAAAGAAGTACAAATGAAGGCATGCTCTCTATATGATCAAACCCTTCTTCAATAATTCAGTAACCTGTTGATGTAACTCCTCATGCACTGTCGAACTCATCCAATAATGCGGCAATGTCGACCCAAGCATTAGATTGATGTGATGCTAAATGTTGTGCATTCTCAGAAATCTGTCAAAAAGCACTTCTAGCATTGTGTCCTCTGACGAGAGTTGTTAAAATGTGTTAGTGGAGATGCTTCGTTCAAAACGAGTGCAAACACCCTTCTGGTATCCTTGGTATCCTCCATGAACGATTACATTGCTAAGCTCCATGAACAATTACATTGTTATGAGATTCTTACCCTCCTCTTTGCAAGATTTGCGTGGGAACTCTCCTTGAATCGGCAAGTGTGATTTACTCTCCATTGCTTCAAAAAATGCATGTACTATTGTGTCTGCCATGGAGACTCTCGATCAACTGTCAAGGCCTTCCATGCAGTTAATGGCATGCCTCTATAGAGACAGTGTCACACCATGCATTGTTTTGGTACTTGGGTCCAATGGAAATGAAAATCAAAGTCCTCCTATTAATAATTAATCACCTCACATCCATTCCTGAACCAATGGATCTTGTACTGATAGGGTGCTTCTCTTCCTTAATATTTAGCTTGACAATCATCTATACGGTCACAATATTCTCGATGGAACCACGATGAGTGAATTACAAGGTTGCAAATTGCCACTCAAAAAAAAAAGATTATGTTGTAAATCATTCCTCCATAGGTAGATCTCATTCCAAAGATCTTGGAACGCAACTATGTATGTTCAACAATCACCTTGAGAGAAGAGACTAATGTTTTGTGGATCATCAAGTTGTCATCCCAGTGGTCAGGATCAGAGATACTATCATTCGGATCCTCTCCATTAAGCTCGGGGTTCTCTTCTTCCTCTCCTTGTTCCTTGTTAAGCTGACCTTCAGAGTCAGCCAAGTCTACTAGAGCCCGTAGGGATACTCATTAAACAATGTTCTTGCTTGTTGCATCAATAAACATAGTTGACAAGTTGGTACAACTAGAACCAGTGTGACTAGCCTTTGTACACCCCCAAAGTTAAGATTTGATTGGTATGTGGGATTAAGTACAATGCACAAGGTTTGGACTTTCGTGCTTGAGTAGATGTAATTGCGTGAAAATTACCGTCCTAGTTGGCGACTTGGTGTGGGAGTTTGAATTTCTCCAACTATAATAATAAATTGATGAACATCACTCATTAGGTTGAAGTCCTTGATAGCTAACTCATTTGATTGGCATGCCTGTTTTAAACAAAAGGGGAAGATGTTTTGAGTAATTGTATCAAGAAATAGGAGGTCCCTTCTCTCGCGTTTCTTCTTCAAGAAAACATGATTTTTTAGGGTTTTTTAATGTATCTAACAATCAAGAGTTTTGGTTCTTTTTTCATTGTGTTTTGTAGGTTCTTCCACAGGCGCCTACGCCCAATGCTGGTCTTAGAGAAAACCCATACTTGGGCCTTGGTCAATCAGGAATATAAGCAATACCTGCAGAAAGTTTTCCAAGTCAAGGACATTAATCTTTTGAGATATTTCTTGGGGATAGAGATGACAAGATCCTCACATGGTTTCTTCTCTCAAAGGAAGTATGTGTTAGACCGTTTAATGGCGACTGACAATCTTGGAGTGAAACCAATAGACAGTCTTACGCAATTTTACCATCGGTTATCTATTATAGATGGTAGACCCCATTATAATCCAAGGAGATATCAAGAAATCGTAGACAAGCTGATCGATATTACCATCAGGAGATCTCATTTAACATGTGTAGTAAGTGTTGTCAACCAATTTATAAAAAATTTCAAGGACGACCCGCATGGAAGTCGTTCATCACATTTTTGAGGTATTTTAAAACCTCTTCCGGTCTTGGACCTCTTGGTATCTTGTACAAGAATAATGGCCTTGATACCTGAGCATTCACTAATGCTAATTGAGATAGTTCTCCTAATGACAAGAGATCAAGCTCAGGATATTATACCTTTGTTTGGAGGAAATTTGGTTAGTGGGAAAGCAAGAAGTGTGGTAGCAAGATCAAGGGCAGAATTTGAATACAGAGTTATGGCAAACACTAGATGTGAGTTGATCTAGTTGAAGGCTTTGCTTAAAGAGCTATGGCAAATATTAGATGAGAGTTGATCTAGTTGAAGGCGTTGCTCTCTGACTTAGGAATTCGAGATAATCGTATCATGTCAATGTCCTGTAACAACCAAACAGCCATTCATATTGCCTCAAATCCAATGTAAAAGATCAAACCAAACATATAGAGGAGGATTATCATTTTGTGCACGAAAAAGTGGAATCAAGGTTGACTGCAACTCTCAATATTCGACCAATTGGCAAGATGTGTTTAATAAAGCTCTCACGAAAAAAATTAAGGCTGATCACTTTCCTTTCACGCAGGTTTTTTATTCAGTAGTTTTAGCAAATTGTCATGAATAGTGAGTGTTTCAGTTCGCGATACGATCTATCATCAAGCAAAGCAGAAACTTAAATTATACCTATATTCCTTGATGAATGAATGCATATAGAAGAAAAAGAAGAAGAAGAAGAAGAAGAAGAAGAAGATACAAGATACCTAGGAAGACATTCTCATTAACTATTTGTACCCAAAAGACTACAGTATAGATACATGTACAAGAGAAAATATAAGGCAAGGGTATTACCCTTGATAAAATATAATATTCTATTAAGTCATATCCTCAAGGGGTATATAAATATTTTTATTCTCATTAACTATTTGTGCCCAAAAGACTACAGTATAGATGCATGTACAAGAGAAAATATAAGGCAATGTTACCCTTGATAAAATATAATACTTTATTAAGTCATATCCTCAAGGGGTGTATAAATATATTTTTTAGAGATTATTAAATTTTATAGTGGGAAATTTAAATAAGCAATATAGTTGAAAGAATCGTGAAACTCCACGCAATCCAAGGTACATTGGGAAAAAGAATGTCAGACTCCGACACATATCATACATGTGCAACATTGACATCTAAATGTGGTAGACATGATGGATCATTAACCAAATTCGAGGGACGATTTTTCTCTAAAATTAATTCTGGATTTGTCATCTCATGCTGCATCAGATATGTTGAATAATATATTAGGGTTAGTTTAGTCATTAGTAGGAGATTAAGGGTATTGTAGTCATTGTACATTGTTGCCCTGATTTGAGCCTATATATACATCATTTACATGAGGAGCACCCAGTGGAGAGTCTCCATCATTCACTCCTCTTCTTCTTCCTCTCTTCTAACCCTAATCTCATTTCTAACATGGTATCGGAGCCAATGGGCTGATCCTTCAAGAAGGAAAGAAGAAAAGTCTATCTTCCTCCACGCCATCATCTCTTTCTCTCGTATCTCTCGTTTTCCTCTCTTTATCTCCCTATAGTTTCTCCTAAAATCTTCCCCAAGATCTATCCCCTACCGTCTCTCTCGTATTTCTCTATTTTTATTTCAAACCCCTAAAATCTCTCTCTGTATTTTCTGTATTGTCGTTTCTCTCTCGACAAACCCATTTTCCTCGGCCGTATTTACTCTCTTTGTCTCATTTGGGTTTTCGTATGCAGCGTTATCTTCATGTCCTTCATCCTCATCTTTGTTTTTCTCCATCTATATTTGCTGTGTTTCATGTCTTTTGTCCTCCTCTCCAAGGTGCCCACCAAGTGTTCGATAAAATTCTCAAGGGGGTTTTGTGCCTTGAAAGTCTTCTCTTCATTTCAAGTTGAAGGCCTCCGGCCTCAACTTGAGGGGGGAGTGTTGTTTGTTTTGTTTTTCTTGTTGCCTTGTATTGTTTCTTGTGGTTCTCTTCTTCTTTTTTTGATGTCATCTCTTTCTTTACATCTCTTTCTTTGCATTGTCTTCTATGTATTGTTAGGTAGTTCTTCAAGGCGCACACCAAGTGTTTGCTCAAATGTCTAAGAGAGGTGTAGTGCCTTGTTTGTCTTCGTTTCTTTATGTTCTTCAAGGCGCGCACCAAGTGTTCGATGAAATGTCCGAGAGAGGTCTGGTGCCTTGTTTGTCTTCGTTTTTCATTGCAAGTTGAAGGTATTCGACCTTCAACTTGAGGGGGAGTGTTGTCATGTTTTGCTTGGAGTTATTCCTTTCTTTTGATGTTATCTTTTTCTTTGTATTGTCTTCTTCTTGGGGAGTGGTGTTATGTTGTTGTGTTGTCTTTTCTTAAGGGAGGTTGTTATTGTCTTCCATGCTGTCATTTCTTGTTTTGTCTCCGGGCTCATGTAGTCTCGCCCAAGGGGGAGTATTGTTGGTGATTCCTTTATGTTCTTCGTTGTTCCTCGTGTTGCCTTCTAGTTGATGTTGTTCATCCTTCTGTAGCTTGTTTCCTCTTCGTGTTCTTTGCATAGTTTTTACGCATTCATCTTATTTTCCTGGCTTTATGCCTCATCTTCACCGGGAGATGGTTTCCTCATCGTTGGTCGGTTCTCAGGCGACGATGTTCATGCCATCGACCTTCTTTCCAAACAATGGTGTCCCCATCGTTGGTTGGCTCTCTTCAGGCGACGGTTTCCCTGTCGACCTCTCTTCAGGCGACGATGTTCATGCCGTCGACCTTCTTTCCAGGCGATGGTGTCCCAATCGTTGGATGGTGTCCCCATCGTTGGTCGGCTCTCTTCAGGCGACAGTTTCCCTGTAGACCTCTCTTCAGGCTACAATGTTCATGTCGTCGACTTTCTTTCCAGACGATGGTGTCCCCATCGTTGGTTGGCTCTCTTCAGACGACGGTTTCCCCGTCGACCTCTCTACAGGCGACGATTTCATACCGTCGACCTTGTCTTCAGATGATGGATTCTCCATCGTTGGTTGGTTATCTTCTCCCTACTTTTCTGGGCGATGGCTTCCATATACATCGTTGGTCGGCTCTCTTAGAGGCGATGATCTTTTCCCGCCAACCTCTCTTTTCCGAGCGATGGTGTCCCCATCGTTGGTCGGCTCTTCTTCAGGCGACGATGTTCATGCCGTCGACCTTGTCTCCAGACGATGGTTTCCCCGTCGACCTTGTCTACGATGGTTTTTCCATCAGTGGTTATCTTCTATTGGCATGGTGCTGCTTAGCTGGTATTCCTGCTCGTGGTGCTTCGCCGTTGCTCACATGCGCACCATTGGTGTGCCTTTTTGCTCGATGGACTGTTGTTATTCCCATGCTGAGGTGCACGGTTGGATCCTTCGTGGTTCCATACTTATTTGCCGGGTTCTCAATCAGGGGGAGACCTTGTTGTGTCTGTTCTCACCATAGTGCTACTTCAGGGGGAGCCCGTTCTTTTTTGTGGCTGCTGATCTCGACGACCGTACTCTCATGGTGGCAGTTATCTTTTATTATCCTTTCCTTATGTATTCACCACACTAGCTTGAGGAGTATTATACCAAGCTGGATTTGTGTATGAGATTATGTATTTTTTTATATTTCTAGTTGTTTGTTGTAATTTTCTTTGTACCAAGTTGTTGTTCCATAGCATATACACTCCAGCTTGAGGGGGAGTGTTGAATAATGTATTAGGGTTAGTTTAGTCATTAGTAGTAGATTAGGGGTATTGTAGTCATTGTACATTGTTGCCCTAGGTTGGGCCTATATATACATCATTTACATGAGGAGCTCCCTAGTGGAGACTCTCCATCCTTCAGTCATCTTCTTCTTCCTTTCTTCTAAACCTAATCTCATTTCTAACAGGTTAAAACTTATTAACGACAACATGTGACATACTGCATTTCTTACCGGCTCATTTATTATAGGCTGAAAAATAAGTATATAGAAATGAAACCCAAGTCAAAAAAATGACGTAAAACAAATGTAAGATTTCCCTATATTATCTTCTCAAATAAGTGCTTACCAGGATTCGAAAGTATCTGCTGGCAACCAAAACAAGTTCTCGGTGATTTCTGATATAAATTACTTGGAAGAGTGGGAGGCACCTCAATGAATGGAGATATAGGGAATAGATGATGGTAAGACCTTGCCAAATGGGGAGAAGAAACAAGCGTCAACCCACAAATCCGGCATTCAGTAGGCAGTTCACATACACGTGCTTTGCATCTTGGACAAGTGTAGCCTCCACCTACTTTAGCTTCCTTGTGGCAAGAGCAAATAGATATAACACACTCAGCTCCTCTTTGAGGAAAACCCATCTTGATTAAATTAGCAATTGCAAATTCTGCTATTGCCGGTGGTGGGGGTGCATGCTCAAGTAACAGCTCCTTAAAGTGCGACTGCAAAATTAAGATGAAAGTTTTTTTTGTTGACTGTGCTAAAGTTATGAAAGGGAAAATGATAGTCACCAGCTGTACTCAAGGTTTTGAATATCAGTTTCGGTTTCGGCCAAAATTCAGGAAAAAAAGAATTTTATATTCATTTCGGTAATTTCGGACGAAGTTTCGGAAAACTCGTAAAATTTTGAAAAAAAAATCATTTTTCCGAAATTGAAACCAAAATATCTTTGGGATTTTTCCGAAATTTCAGTTTCGATGGATTTCAGTTTCGGTCCCAACCGAAATCCGAAATTTCAGTTTTTCGGTCGAAATTGAAAACCATGATTGTACTCACCTCATCCAATGCCACAGTATAAGAACCCCCAGTTTCCTCACAGAGATGTTTACATATGTAAATTTCTGCCGAAAGACCAACAACTGAGCACCTTATTTTGGCCTTCTTGCATTTCTGAATGCTCTCCATTACATCCCCCGGATCGCAGGTGCTGAGAGCAGAATATAAGATTAAAACTTCCCGGTGACCATAGGATGGAATTTGGTTCAGATAGCCATGAACAAGATCTAGGGCATTCTGTAAGGAAGAATCACCTGAACACTCCAGCTTACCCACCAAAGCCTTTATATGTGATTCTGGACTGCCACCCAGATCTGTTAAGCACTGGGCAACACCATCCTTTATAGTTACAATACCAATATGGCTAAGTGGATTTTGATCAAAGAACTCTCTAACGAAAGCCTCAACATATTTTGCAACTACAACCATTCGACTAGGCCGAAAATCCGTCTCCCCAGCTGCCTGCAATTATACAACAATACATCATTAACATGCTATGCGAATGATCAAGACTACCAATACACAGTACACGTGCAGTATATATGAATGATTCACAAAATTAAACAAACTTGCTTCAGTTAGTAGAAAGAATAAAGCATCTGTGCAGAAACTTTGTTATCCATTTTGCAGATGAACCAAAATGAGAAGTTACACACATCCAAACCAGCTAAAAAGGTGAATCCGAAGGGATATATCAGAGAGCAAAAGAAATACAAGAGATTATACTTTGACCCTTTTTTTCAAATATAAATTCCTCATTATGAAAATTTAAAAACCAGAGATGTAGGATATGGATATGATTCATCCTGCAAAGCACTAGATAACAACCATAAGGTGTGCTTTTCAGGTCCACACAATTGGAAAGAATTTGGACACTGGGTGATGCCAGAACCGACATCAATACAATTTCATTTTCATTAATTTGAGATATGTAATTTGATGTATGCCTAGAAAAATTGAATTATCTAATCATGCTTATCCAAAATTCACCATTTTGAAAATATCTACATAAAAAAGACAGCAGAACATTTATAGTTTGCATACCAAGTATAGTAGACTGATGCATAGTGATTCCGAAAAAGTTTAGCACCACAGCAGGAAATATTGAGATGACAAACTGCTCTAGATGCTATGATGCATCAGTACGGATACGTCGGAATCTGACACAGGTATCTAGTGTCAGATTCAGCAAACCTCACAAAGGACGATTCGTGGATTCGCCACAATATTTTAATCAATTTTCAAATTTTAATTATTATATAATAATATCGTTATAATAAGTAATATATTGAAGAAACTTACTATCATTAATAGGTTAAGTAGATACAATATTTTATTTCCATTCAAGAAACTTACTATTAGGATGCGTAAAACTAAAAACATGCAGTAATTGTAAAGTTGTGGTCATAGTATTCAGGGAAAAGAAGATCAAAGAGATCTAGAAGTTTCTTACAGAATCCCGAAGTATTGGAATCCGAGAAGTGTCCGACACGGATTCTTCGCCCAAGGGAATCTCGATCTTGCTGCCATTGTGTACATCAAACTATGCACTAGATGTTGGAGTCACTCATAAACCCAGACCAATTGGCTGCAGCACATGGCCGACAAACTAATCTCTAGCATGTATAATTTTGTTTCGACAATCATGGCAGTCATGGCCAGCCTAAAAGCTTCCCTCCTAGTACTCTTATTATCCTAACTTGGAAGAAAGAAGTGACTTGCATTTAAGGGCTTCTGCTACTACTTGAGAAACAGATCTACAAGTAAGAGTAAAACTAAAATTCAAAAATTTCCATGCATGTTTATTAAGGACCTCACAATCGGTTGTCAGAGTCTTAAACGAGCAGGGCCTAAATGTAGTTTCTCATATAGCATGACGTGAAGCCAAATAATCACTTTTTTGAACAGTAAGCCTAAAAATCACTAAGGAAAAGAGGGAAAGTACACATTTAAAATTTTAAGTTACCCTTGATCCAGATAAAAATATACCCAATGTAGCAAATTTATCCCAACCTGGTTTGCGATGACACAACCTTATTGATAAGTGAATTGTAGGAGGGTGATCAGAGCAGAAGAAAAGATAGAGAAGGTGGCAAAATCTAGGATTCCTTAGATTATGAAGCAGAAAGAAAAGAGACACATTACCAGAAAAGGGTCGAGATATTACTGATTAATACAAGTAATGAATTTTCCCTTTAGCCTTATATTTGTTTCTTTTTCTGTTCACTGCATTCCCATCATTGTAAAAGTTGACAATGGCACTTACAGGGGGGATACACCTTGTGTTCTGTGCCCCCCTAAAAGGCACAGGTACCCCCAAGCAGAGTTTATACTTGCTTCTCTTCTCCAATACTTGAACTTAGAGTCGTTGACCCTCTTCTTGTTGAAGGTGAATGGTGGAATGTGAACAGATAGATTTCTAAGGGAAGCAATTTTCTTGTAGATTTGTTAATTCGATATCTAAAAATTCAGTCTTGACAATGAGATGGTGAATGCCTTCGCTATGGAAGGGGAGGGTGCGAGACTTTAGACATGGGACATCAGATTCTATTATAATTAGGGTAGTTTGTAGTCCTGGGACAATATTAGCATGTTTGTGATTGTTGTTGAGGCTTTATGACCATCAAAATCTTTTGTACTTCTAGATTAATACATTCATACTTACTGTTAAAGAGAAAAGAAAGAAAAATACTAGAATTTGCCAAAATGTTGACAACCGAGTTTTGATACTAATTTGTAAAAGCATATGGTTGTTGACAACAGAGCTAGCCTCTCTACGAACATGAGTCGTATAAATTCCAATGCCTAGACTCAACAACTTGCCTTGACGGCCCAGTGTCAACCCACACCGCCCAATTCTCCAAAGTACTTGACAAATCAGATATGACACGAATAATCATCAGTAGCTATGAGGTAGCCGAGTTGTGTTGATCAGGAACAAAGTTAGAAACATGGCACCCAGATGACCCCAGTGTCAACCCACGCTGCCCAGTTCTTCAAAGTTCTTGACAAATCAGATATGACACAAATAATCATCTATAGCCATGAGTTAGCTGCCCAATTCTCCAAAGTACTTGACAAATCAGATATGACACAAATAATCATCAGTAGCTATGAGGTAGATGAGTTGTGTTAATCTGGAAACAAAGTGAGAAACATGGCCCCCAGATGACCCCCGTGTCAACCCACGCTGCCCAGTTCTCCAAAGTTCTTGACAAATCAGATATGACACAAATAATCATCTATAGCCATGAGTTAGCTGCCCAATTCTCCAAAGTTCTTGACAATTCAGATATGACACAAATAATCATCAATAGCCATAAGGTAGCCGAGTTCAAACAAAGTGAGAAACATGGCCCCCAGATGACCCAAGTGTCAACCCACGCTGCCCAGTTCTCCAAAGTTATTGACAAATCAGATATGACACAAATAATCATCTATAGCCATGAGTTAGCTGCCCAATTCTCCAAAGTTCTTGACAATTCAGATATGGCACAAATAATCATCCATCGCCATAAGGTAGCCGAGTTGTGTTGACATGAGAAAAAAGTGGGAAACATGGCACCCGAATGACCCAAATATATAATCAGATGTTGAGACAGTAGCAAAAATTGCATCTTAAGTTCTGAACCAAACAAGAGTTTTCCGATTAATAACTGAACAAAATGAGCGTTATTGAAAACAAAGCAAGGCAACACCCAAATTTACAGTGTGTTTGGATGCACACCCAACTTAGGGCGTTATTGTTTCCTCGTTGAAATGCACCATTAAAGTACACATATGCCCCAATGTAGGGAGGAAGAGCATCGTCACGCAATAACCCATTCCTTCAAAGATGGGACAATCAAGTATCACACCTACCACATGAGTGGATATGGAATTCTTCTCTATGTACATATGTTCATACATATACAAAATATCGGATTTGAAAGAAGATATTGTGATACACCCAAATTGTAATATGGGTTCCTCATCCAAACGTATTCTTAAGAGTACAAAAATGCCCTAATGTAGGGAAATAATCAATTACTTAGAAGATGGGTCGATAAAATATCAGAGCCTGCCACATGAGAGTGAATATGAAGTTCCTCTCTATGCATGTGTGTATGCAAAATGTAGGATTTGAAAAAAAAAAAAAAAAATAGCGTGATTCTTGCCATTCAGGAAAAAAAGAAGATAGCGTGATACTCTTAAATTGAAAATTGGGTCCACATTCAAACATGCCGTAAGAGTACACAAATGCCCCAATGTAGGGAAATAGTCCATTCCTTTGAAGATGTTTCATTTAAGGCCCTGTTCATTTCTGATTATGACAACCCGTTTATGAGTCTAAAACCAATTATTGGACTCAAAATTACGTTTAAATTTGAGTCTAATAATTGGTTTTGGACTCACAAACGGTTGTCATAATCTTAAACGAACAGGGCCTAAGTATCAGAGCCTACCATAGGAGAGTGAATATTATTAGATTGCGTTACTATAGAATGTTAAAGTTTATAATATAAGGTTTCAAAATTCCATGGTTTTGGAGGGAATTTTAAAATTTTTACGGCCTTCAAGTGTTTCTTGTCTATTGTGCTCAAAGATTAGTCCCACATTGGAAGTGGATACTAAACATCTTGTGTTTTTATATAGGGGTGGTTTTCTTTAGGGTGTGCACCCTTGAGAGAGAGCAAAGCTTGCTGGTGTATCTTTACCGTGTGCGTACTAGGTTGTAACGTGAAATTACTAATTTACTACCATTAATGTATGTTTTTAATTTATTTGAGTGCTTGCAGGTATCCCTACTTTAGACCCGTTTTACAATGTTTTCAGTTTACTACTCAGTATCAGAGTAATGGGAGTTATTTTAGGGGATTGGTTCCTTCTAAAGTAGTTCTCCTAATATCAGAAAGCAACAGAAACAGAAGTTTTTGTAACCTTCTCTACAACTATCTTCTTCTTCTTCCTATTACTACTTTTGTTCATCTTTGCTGGCAGACCGTATATTGTGTTCGTATGGCTGGGGTTTTGTGAGCGCACACTTCCACCCTGAGGATTGTGGTATCCTGGAGGAAGATCGTTGTGAAGCCCTTCTTGCAGCAAGATTTCAATGGTAGAGGGAGTGAAGTGAAATCTACTGTAAGGAAAGCATGCTAAACATTTGCCTAAATCCAATAAGTTTTACTCTTCCTATATTCTCTAATGTCGTGATTTCATTGCGGATTTCATCATATACTGCATCTATTACAATTGTGGTTTCCATCCTTGCCATTATATTCGCAGTCACACTAGATCCATAAAACCAAAACAACAAATATGAAGTTTGTTATGTGCCTAATTGGCCGTAACACAAATAAACAAAGAAAAAGGATATAAAAAAAGAGAGAGAGAGAAGGGAAGGGTTGATTCGAGGCAACCGGACATACAAACAGCTCAATTCAAGAGCAACCATTACTCTCTCAGAACATAAGTTTCTGTTTTGGTTGCAAATTATCTCTACATTTTCATTAAGACATAACTATATGTAGGTAAATTATCGAATGCAAATTAAAATATACAGTTGGAGCTCTCATAATTAAAGCTCCATAAATTTATAATCTCTTATATCCTATTGCTAGATCAGGAACTAGCATTGTTCCTACGTTGGTAATTTATAATCTCTTATTTCTAATATGAGCAATGATAGATGCAAGGGCCCTTTTTATGCAGGGGCTAAAGAAGGGCCTTTGAATAGATCCACGTCATTAAGTGCAACCGAATTCAGTTACTCAACAGACTTTAAAAATGACGTGGATCTATTCAAGGGCCCTTCTCCTGCCCCTCCTGCCCTTGCATAAAGAGGGCCCTTGCATCGATCATTCCTCTTCTAATATTTAATAAGGTAAAAAAAAATAGAAAAATCCAATAATATAAGATACAAGAGAGTACCTTCTTAGAAAATGTTGTTCAAAGTACATATATTTTACAATACTATACATAGGTACACCATAGGAGAAGGAAGAGAAAAAAGGGTGTCAAAATTCAATTATCTTAATCACATTTCATACCACTAGCATCCTGACAGGATTGGAGGTGTGACTGTAAGAAAAATCGGGTGATAGACTTATTTTCTAATACTTAATATGCCCTAATCTACTATTATAAAAAATATAGAAGCGCAAACTGTATATAGAAAGATAGAGAAGAAGAAATATGGGTTCACCCTAGAGAGATCAACAACAACATAAAGATAACGAATGAGGCCTTTCTGGATCCTGGCAGAGGAGGCGGAGGCGGAGAGAGAGCGAAGACGACGCCTGTACTGAGCGTAATGGAGATTCCTATTGTCGATAGGCCTGAGGAGGCCGTACTCGTCCTCTTGTAGGGATTCCCATGACCTCTCATCTGCGTAAGCCCTCTCCCAAGCATCCATAACCCTCTCATTTCCTTCCTCATCCTCTTCCTCCTCTTCTTCTTCTCTTTCTCCTCCGTTGCTATCTCTCAATCCCATTTTTCTCTCCTTCCCAATCCGACCCATCACGAGTGAAGACTGTGATCAAAGAATCTTGAATACGAAAAACAGCTTACTAAATAGCCTCCTCCTGTCTTCGCCTTTTGCCCTCGTCGTGCTGGTGAAATGCTTTTTGGGAGGATGCCCTCAGTCTAAATACCGGCCCTTTCAATTGATCGGGATCGACCATCTGATATGACGTGTGTTAGATCAATGGCCCAAGTATCGATTTAATGGTGTAAGCCATTACAGTCCTTCGTTTTTCTAAAAGTACTGTAGGCCTACACCATAAGGATGATCCAAACCGTAGGCCATACCATAAATAGGTTGAGCCCAAGGTATAGGCCGGATGGTACTTTTAGAAAATACAGGACTATAAGAGCTTACACCATATAAAATCTCCGAGTCAATATATCGGAATCTAATAGAAGAGGAATGCCCTTTAGTGGTCACCTAACGTGGTCTGTGATGCACTTTAGTTTTTCAAATGTAGATATTTTAGGAAGCTAATAAATCCCTACCCCTCCCTCCACCCCCACGCATTCAATGGACATTCGCTCTTTTAGTTAGGTTCAAGTCTAACTGGAATAAT
Source organism: Tasmannia lanceolata (assembly GCF_043159265.1). Classification (NCBI taxonomy): domain Eukaryota; kingdom Viridiplantae; phylum Streptophyta; class Magnoliopsida; order Canellales; family Winteraceae; genus Tasmannia; species Tasmannia lanceolata. Next base: position 47,594,402 of record NW_027518683.1, on the reverse strand, counting down.
ATTCTAGGTAGAGTAGGTAGGATAGGCAACCGGTCAGATCTAGTATGAATCGTACATGGACGATAGTTGGAATTCTTAGTGAACTGAACCAGCCGTACCTAGATTGATTAAAGAGTATCAAGATTTGAGCCTATAAATTGTTGTGTTAGAGTTGAATTTATTTATGGGAAAATTGTCCGTGAGCTCGAGCTCATATAGCTTATACGAACTTGAGTGCTACTAACACATGGGTCCCACATTTTTTTTCGGGTGATCCAAAGTATTCATTTGGAAGGCCTTTACATGGATAGGGTGTATTAAAAATCATGTTCATAGGATCATCCTAACCCATCCAAAAGTAAAGGGATAAATGGACAAACACTGTCAGTCAACAAATCTGTCCATTCTAATCAAGTGGATCAAGACCATTCATTATTCATCATAATTGTAATTTGTTAGGTCACTGTATCCCGCCCTCCACAGGCGAAACCGATGAGAATCTAGCCATCTCTAGATGCACGTGTGCTAGTTCCAATTGGGCTTAATAGGAATACATGTGCTTCCCTGTGTTCCCCACCAACTCATATTTTACCATGTGTTGGACCCCGAATTAATAACTATGTTTAAGACAAGAGTAACCCTATTTTTAATTCTTATTTCAAAATTTAAAAATACACCCCTAGTTTGGCAGGGGTTACAACATCACCGAAAAATGCTAGAGAGAATGTCCACTTTATGCTCATTCTAGAAGGATACTTCTCCTTGTAATAGATTCCCTACTTATGACTTATTTACATGATTAGATCAATTGATTCCAACTTCAATGATAAGGCCTCCTAAGTGCCTTTGAGAACTACTTATCAGATGATCCTAGTCCTCTGATCCACTAAACCTTGATCAAGCCTCTTTTAGGGTTTCACTAATGCTCTGTTTGGTTACTTATTTTTGAGAAAAATATGGGGGAAAGATCTCCTAATTTGCCGAAGGTTGTCTGGTCGCCATTTTAGCAATTATGGGGTATTTGACCGGTTGGGGTAATGTAGCGCCTCTAAATTCGCTCTCCAAATTTTACCAAAACGTAGAAATTTGAGGAGAAAATCTTGGAGAAATAGAGTTGATAAGACGTATGCGAGATCTCCCACAAATCTTAAAGCAACAATACAACATTCCCCACATCCTCTCCTAATCTCCCCGTTAACTAATCTTCTGTTGATCTCCTTTTTAATCTCCCGCTGACTTCTTATCCTAATCTCCCACCCATCCACAAGCAACCAAACAGTGCATAAGAAAATCTAAACCATTGATTATCATCTTTCTCGTCAGATGTATCATGGCATTCTACGAGATCAAAGACGCTTGATGTCGCACGCATGCCCGCCATGCCCTTGTGGGGCCCAAAAATTGCCTTTACCCTTCATGATGGGAGTGACTTTCTGCAAAGTCTCATAGGGTGACGTATGTGAGGATCCTACTGGGTCCCATATTGGTGGGTCCCACGTTGTCCCCCAATCATTACTCGCTGGCATGTAGGTTAGCTTGTTTGAACAAGCACGTCTCTCTCCTTGTTCATAGAAAGCCGAAAAGAGGAAGTAGCGCGGACTCGAGCCGGGGGTTAAACCAGATTTGAATAATGTGGTATACGTCCGCTATCTCATTGAAGTATTTCTTCGCGTTAGAATTGCGAGCCATGGTACTCCTCCATCTCTCTTTTCTTCATTCTCTTCCCATTTTTTGATCGATTCTTTCTCAGATGAGAATTCTCTTCAAACCCTCTCTCTCTCTCTCTCTCTCTCTCTCTCTCTCTCTCTCTCTCTCTCTCGATCGATCTCTGTTCTCCTTTTTTTTTTGATGCTATAAACAATACATTGAGTAGATCTATATCTCTTCTTTATTGATTGAAATTTCTTTGAATTTTAGGGTTTCTCTTTCATCTCCATCCTTACCCTCGTTCTAGGGTTTTCCGTACATCTGATTTTCTGATTTCCCCTTTTGCCTCTCATCTGAATTTCGGAAAATTGCCGTTTTGATTCTTTGGGAAAATTTTCCGATTGTTTTTGCCATGCCTTTGACCTAATTTCTCATCAGATTGGAGCACTTTTCACGGTGATTCCGCTGCGAATTGTCGGCTTGATTCGGAGCTATGGATTTGGTATCCAATTGCAAGGTAGTCCTGCCTTGTTCAATTGATTGTGTATTGTGGTGTTTCTGTTTTATTCATTATTTCTTTGTTTTTATGAGTCTACGTCGTTGTTGTGTTGCTTCAATTGTATTGCCTGCTGATTTAGATATGGTTCTTTGTTGGGTTTGCTGAGATTGCTGAATGATCCATTGTTGGTCAACTGTAGCTGGTATATCTCCCTTTTTTTGGTTAGATAATAGGGAAATTTGTGATATAACGAAGCATTAAAAGTTTATTTACTGTTCATTTTCACGAGACATGTCGACGTTGGATTTAACTATGAAATATAAGATTTTAAGAATGAATTAATGACTGGAGCCGAATTCACAAAAAAGGGATTTACCTTTTAAGGTAAAATCCAACTCTACCCACATCCAGCTCAATGAAGTTACATTCAGACAGATCGACGGATGCCCCAACTCTCCTTTTCCAAAGCCTATGGAAGGATTGTAGGTCGGTTCTTATGTTTGTGGACCCATATGTGGTGGAGAGCTTTTCTCCTTGTGCTGTGAAGGCTAGCAATTGCAACCGAAACCAGCCCCACTGAAATCAGGCTAACTCCACTGGCAAACATCAAGTGCATAGTACCACAAACATCTTTATCCACTCGTCCTCACGTTGAAGGATTGAGGCAGGCTCTCTGATGGCGGTAACTTCAAGCACCTTTGCCTCAAGTGCACTTTCTTCATCCTATGCAAGGTTTTTAATGTCGGTTTCGGCCATATTTCGGTTTTGGTTGAAATTTGAGCCGAAATCATGTAAAACTTTGACAAAAATTTCCACCAAAATGTATAAAATTCTAGTAATTTCAGTGGAAATCTTTAACATTTCGGTAGAAATTTTGTAAATAAGGGTGAAAAACAGTAACATTTTAGCTAATATCCCCATCTATCATCTTTCTTTGATCAAATGTCCTGTTAGTGTGGTGCTAAGATTGGAAAAAATCCAAAGGAGATTCTTATGGGGGGGGGGGGGGGGTGCTCAAATGAAAAGAAAGGCATTCCATTGGTCAGTTGGAAAAAGGTTTGCAAGCCTATCAAAGCGGGTGGTCTGAATATTTGCAGAATCAAGGAGGTAAATCAGGCTTTGATGGGAAAGTGGCTATGGAGATTTAGGGAAGAAGGCTCTCAGGTTTAGGTGAAAGTGATTGAAAGCAACTATGGTTCTGCGGCAGGCAGATGGGAATCAGTTAACAATTATAAAAAGAAAAGTGCCACTATATGGCAAGATGTGTTGAAGTTAAAGTCGAAATTTGATAAATGTATAAGATCCAGGGTATACAAAGGGGATCGTGTTAGATTCTGGTTGGATGCATGGTGTGACTCTAAGCCGTTGTCGGATATTTTTGCCCAAGGTATGGAGCATCCAAGCACCTCCCGGGTGCAAACTTTTGCATGGTCGGCTATAATGGAGAGAATTCAGACGGTGGATTTCCTGCGAAAGAGGAATATCATAATCGTTGATCACTGTGCTCTTTGCACAGAAGAGGGGGAATCGGTGGATCACTTACTTCTGCATTGCAAGGTCGCAAAAGAGATTTGGAATAGGTTGGCATCTAGATTTGGTGTACCATGAGTTTTTTTGGTAAAGCTATCAGATCTGTTTGATCACTGGGAGTGGTGTCCATGGAAAGGTAAGGGTAAAATCCTATGGAGGACTTCCTTTCTAGCTATAGTCTGGGTTCTGTGGAGCGAAAGAAATGGTAGGGTTTTCAAAGGTTTTTCTAGGATGCCATCTTTCCTTTTCAACAAAGTTATTGCGCTTATTAACTCCTGGGTGAGACTCATTCCCAATTTTGCCTTTGTATCGACATTTGATCTGTGGCATGGGTGGTTGGTGATTTGCAATGGAGATAGGGGAAGCCCGAAGGTGGATCGAGTATGGGACCTCATGCTCAGGGTTTCTTTAAGCTTAATTTTGATGGATCTAGTATGGGGAATCCTGGACCACCGGTATTGGAGGGGTATTAAGGGACGACCAAGGGAGAGTGATCTGGGCATTCTCGGGTCCCATTGGGATCTCGGACGCGAATGAGGCGGAGGTTCGAGCCATTCATTATGCTATAAAACTTCTTAACGTTGACCTAACTAGGGTGGAGATTAAAGGTGATTCGAAAAATGTCATTAGATGGTTTAACGGGTCACAATCCTCCCCATGGAGATTTGCGGCTTTCTTTGATGAAATTCAGGATTTCATTGGAGGCTCTCGTCTACAGGCATATCATATGAAGAGAGTAGCCAAAGATGGAGTCTTTAGGGAGAGTTTGGAACAGTTTGACTATCTTCCACCCTGAGACTCCGTCTTTGTCGATCTTTGTACCTTTTAGTTTTTATCTTGTATCTCTCTCGGGACTTCCTCGGTCACGGATCTGAGGTGTCAGATTTGGCAAACCCCCAAAACTAGGATTCATGGATTCGGTAATTTTTATTAAATAAAATTAAAATAAAAACTTGAAATTTAAAAAATTAACTCTCTGTGTGTGTGTGTGTGTGTGTGTGTGTGTGTGTGTGTGTGTGTGTGTGTGTGTGTACATATTAATGAAAAACATTTGAGGGTGGAGTGTCGGGGCATTAGGGTCTTTATTAAGCGAGTAGAAGAATAAGAGGGAAGGGTCGATGTTCAAGGGTGGACAATCAATGCGCTAGGGTTTTTATTGTGTGTGTGTGTGTGAGAGAGAGAGAGAGAGAGAGAGAGAGAGAGAGAGAGAGAGAGAGAGAGAGAGAGAGAGAGAGAGAGAGAGAGAGCTGGGTTGTTCTTTGGTATAAGAAATCGAGTCTAAAGGGAAAATATACAGGATTCACATTTTAAAAGAGACAAGTAGACAACGATGTGTTGGATTCGCCCAAAAAAAAAAAAGATTCGTGTGGGATACTGCTACGACAAGAATCCGGGTGTGTACCACGCGAATCTATGTCTAATTCGCATGTCGAACGTGTCGACACGGATTCGGCATAGGGGGGCAAAGAATCAATGCAACATAGCATAGAACTTTAGCATCGATTGCTCGACAATTACTATAATGACTTGCATAAGCAAAGATAGTTTTACCATCAACAACAGAAATGACTACCCCAAAGTTTGCCTAACGAATTATAGTCGGTTTTTTGGGGTTGGAGGGGGGATTCTTGCTTGCCTCAAACCAATCATTAATAATATTTTGAAGAGAAATTTCAGTAAAGAGACGCATCTTAGAGGCCTTTTCAGCTACTTCCACAATGATTTTATTGATAATAGATCCACAATGAACTTGTTCGGGGGCATGGCGGTCCATTTGTAATGGATGTACACTATATGAGCCAAAAGCTAGGTTTAGGGTTGGGAGGGGTGAGGTAATCAGGTTCTGGGAGGATATTTGGTTTGATGGGTCCCTATTGACCTTGGCGACAAGGAACATGGGTACTTGCAAGAGACTTGGGAGAAAGAAGTCTTTCCCTACCATCCGTTTGAAGTAACAGTTTCTTGGGATTTGGATCGTGGGTTCTCGAGGAATTTCCCCCCTTTAAGATCCTTCTTTCACTGCTTCGGCTGAGATGACATCTCATCCCCTTGGATTAGGTTTTTGCTGCTATATCTCAGTTTCTTCCATCTTCATTATAGTTCTGAGTTTCTAAGACTTGGGCGAATTCTCGCCAACCCGTGCTTCTAAAAAGCTGAACATTCTGTTGAATCGTCACCAGCCTGAAAATCTGAGCATTGTTTTGGTTGTTACTATATTTGTGTGTAAAATGATTCTTGAACAAAATTAAGCAATCAGGTTCGAGCCTTGGCAATGGTAAGGTTGCTCCATTGTGACCTGGTGGTCACGGGTTCAAGTCACGGAAACAGTCTCTCTGCAAAGCAGGGGTAAGGCTGCGTACATCTAGCCCTCCCCAGACCCCTCATGGCAGGAGCCTCGTGCATTGGGCCACCCTTTTTTTTATTATTAAGCAATCAGGTTCTACTTAAGATGCATGATTTCAACATCTCTTAAATCCATTTTGTAGTTGTTATTATTGCTACTGTTTATTATTATCTTCGTCATAATCTTGGGCATTATCGGAGTTCTGCTCAGACAGTTCGAACTTTGTGTCATCTCTTTCTAACTCCAGTTATTGAAACATTAAAGGAAAATAAATGAGCGTAGTGTTGCCATTCAAAAAAGAAGAAGAAGAGTGTATTCTGTAGAACAACTACCAGGTGGTGCAGCGAGTTACTGCAATGTTTTCCTGAATTCGATCTCCATGCATTAAAATTGTCTTGAAATGGTTTCTGATAGTATTGCTTTTATTCCCAACGATGGCTGTTGGTGTTGCATATGATTGTGACCCGGATATGCTGTTATTAGGTATGTGATTTGTTATATCGTATAACAATTTGAGCGATTTTATTTCAGGACAAATTAGCATACTTCAGAATAAAAGAGCTTAAGGATATCCTAACTCAGCTAGGTCTTCCAAAACATGGGAAAAAACAGGTTTGCTATTTGCGATTTAGAGATCTATGCCTTTTATTTTGGAAGATTTATTACGAAACTATTGCCTCTTTAACATGGATGCTCGGCTAGTTGATTTCATGAACTATTTAGAGCAATCAATCATTACAGATCTCTGTAGCTGCAATTTATAGATCTATGCCTTCCATTTCTTGAAACATTTGTTATGTTTTTTTAAGCATTTGTTATAGTTTTTCATCTCTTAAACCCTATGTTTTTGTTGATGCTTGAGATGTTTGAGTAAATCTACGATCACAGATCTCTGGATCTGTGATTTTGAACGTGGCTGCTCACGAGATCAGTTCCTGCTTATGGTGTATGGCATTATGGGCATTACCTATGTAGCAAGTGATCTGTGATTTGGGTCGTCAGATGGCTTCCTTGGCTATATAGATCCTTCTAAAATTCATGTTATGTGTGTGCTACATATATGCATCATTGTTTGATGTTGCGGTATGTATGCATGGTTTCCTCTCCCTCACTTCCATTTGGGCATGGTGATGTCCATGCATGTGCAGTCGTATGCACACGCCCTTATGTGCAGGTGGACTTGTGTTAGCGTTGTAAGCGACTTGTTTTGTTGCATTATGTAATGTATAATTAGTGTTAATGTTTTAATGCTACATAAAAGTTTCTCATTTATTTGCTTACTGATTAGGAAACAATTCCACACACATATAAGTTACATACATAAATTGATACATACATATATCCACACACACAGGGAAATGATGACTGCCCCTTCTAGTGTTGAAATCCGGAATTCCAGACAAGACAGGCGGATTGCCATGTTTTGTCCGGAATTCCCCAGTTTTTGTGTTTTTTCATCTTCTCTTGTTTCCTCTTCTTGGTTCAGTTTTTTCCTTCCTTTTTCTTCTCAGAATTTACATGTAAAGTCATTTCGTTTTTCTTCTCAAAATTTACATGTAAAGTCATTTAAGTAAATTTACTTAAGATTTACATGTAAATAAGGGAATACCCCCCCCCGCCCCCATTTGGATCTATTAAAAATAGTTTCAAGACCCAAATTTGAAAGGATAAAATGTCAACTTTCTAGTTCCAGTTTCTAGGCTCTTTGATGCTCTTGAAAGGTGTTATCTTAAGAGGGATGGGGCGGACACCAAGATATGGAGGGGTGACTTTTCGCCTAAATCATTTTACAATCAGTTATTGCCTTCTCCGATTTCTTCTGTGACTGCCAAAGTTTGGGATATTCCTGCCCCAGCTTCGGTTTTGTGTTTGGTTGGGCGGCCTTATTAGGGAGGATTCAAACGATTGATTTTTTGAGAGATAGAAAGATGATCATTATTAATTTTTGTATTCTTTGCCAAGAAGATGGAGAATCGGCGGACCATTTGCTTCTTCATTGTAGCTTCGCGAGGAAAGTTTTGGGGAGGTTTGGGGTGCAGTGGGTTTTTCCGAGGGACACGGCACAGGCTTTAGAGAGTTGGCAATATGCCTCGTGGGGTTTGAAGGGGAAACCTCTGTGTAAGCTATCTTTTCTTGCTGTTATTTGGTCGATTTCGAGAGAAAGAAATGCTAGAACTTTTAGAGGCATTTTTAAAAGTGATACATTAGTTGCTTCCAAAGTAACGCTGTTAACAATTTTTTGGGCGAAGTCTTTACAGTTGTTTCAGTATGTCTCGGCTTTTGATCTATGGTATGGATGGTTAGAGGTTTGCTCGAGTAGTGACAGGAGGAATAATACTGTACAAGAGTGGGAACCTCCGGGGTATGGCTTGCGTAAGCTTAACTTTGATGGATCTAGTAGTGGTAATCCCGGTCCTGCTGGTTTTGGTGGCCTCTTAAGGGATGATTTGGGTGTAGTGATTTGGTATTTTGCCGGACCGATTGGGACTGCTGATTCGAATGAGGCTAAAGTAAGGGCTGCTCATCAAGGTATTAAGCTGCTTGAAGGGACGGATCTTAATAATATTGTTGTGGAAGGAGATTCCAAAAATGTCATCCGAGGGTTGTCCGGCTCTCATAAATTCCCGTGGAGGTTTGCAGATTTTTTTAATGAAATCCTTGATATTATCGGAGACTATCATGTGAGGTTCAATCATGTTAGGAGATCGGCAAATGGAGAGGCGGATTCACAAGCTAGAAGGGGGGTTGATTTGGAGTCCTTGGAGAAATTTGATTTTCTTCCCCCTTGAGGGTGTATTGCCTTCTTTGTACTATTTGTTTTCTATTTGTACGTACTGACCGCCTCAGTCTTTTTAATGAATTCTACCATTAAAAAAAAAAAACTTTATAGTTCCAGTACAAAATTCGGAAAAAATGGGTTGGGTCAAAATCCTAACTTCCATAACTTCCACAGAATGGGGTATTTTTCTAATTTTAAAAAATCCTAAATTCAATCATGGCCAAACATTATTAAATCCGAAAAGTCCAGTAAAAAAATCTTCATAATTTGGTCTGTAAATTTGTTTTATCTTGTCAGACACTAGTCAACACACTTAAGATTTTCCTTTAAGTAAATGTTGGATCTTTTACATATTTTGTTCATTTAATTGTTTCTTATATTTTTCTAACAATTTCTGTTTTTTTTTGGATTTTTTTTTCATATTTTTAATTATTAAAAAAATTTCCCTCGTCGTAGCGGAACGAAAAGTTTCAAACGAAACGCTGAACGAAATGGACGAAATACCGAAATGTTCCGTTCCGGTCACCAATACGAAATGTCGAATGAAACGGAATTTATAACTTTGTGCACAACACATATCTAAGTATTATGTTATGGTAGAGTATAATTTCGTGTATTCTAATTTGTAACTCATCATTATCTCTCTATGTGTACACATACATATATGCACAACACATCTAAGTATTATGTTATGTAGAGTATAGTTGTGTACTCTAATTTGTAACTCATTTTCTGCTCACCATCCTATTGCTATAGTCGATTTTGTTCCATCTTTTTTTTATACCTTATCTATCTCTTCGCAAATTTCCTTTTAGGCTTCACCTTGACCGGTGCTGACCTCAGCTTGTGTGTCGTGTTTTTGGTAACCTCTTTGGTTCTATTGCGTATGATGTTTTCCTCCTTTTTTCTGGATATGCTTTACGAGGTTCTATAGATGATTTCTGTTGTCAAACTACATGGTAGAGATGAGAGATCGAGTGAGAGACATAGAGAGAGTCAAAATATGAGAGAAAGAGAGAGAGAGAGACGTAGAGAAGAGGCGTGAAAGGGAGAGAAAAAAGATCGTTGTCTCCCTTTCACGATATGTTATATATATAAGTATATTCTTATGACAAGTTTGCCCCTCTAGTGTGCATGAATACATTCAACATTCCCCCTCAAGCTGGAATATATATATCGTACATTCCAAGCTTGTTACAAGAATCTTTCAATTTTGCTGATCCCAATGCTTTGGTAAACATATCTGCAAGCTGATCTGCAGATCTAGTAAACACAGTCTAAATTTCACCACTTTGAGTCCGATGCCGAATGAAGTGACAATCTACCTCAATGTGCTTGGTTCGTTCATGGAATACAGAGTTTGTCGCAACATGTATTGCAGACTTTTTATCACAGTACAATCGTGCTGGAGACATCGATGAGAACCCAATCTTTGATAAGAAGGAGCGGAGCCAGATTAGCTCCCCACTAGTGTAAGACATAGCACGATATTCTGCCTCTGCACTCGACTTGGAGACAACGTCTTGTTTTTTACTTCTCCATGACACCAAATTCCCTCCTACAAACGACAATATCCAGTAGTTGATCTCCTATCTGCAGGAGATCCTGCCCATTCTGCATCACTAAATCCTTCAACTTTCTCATGACCATATTTCTTGAAGCACAAGCCTTCCCTGGAGTACCCTTCAAATTCCCAGTGGGAAGTTCATGGAGAACTCATAAAGCGACTGACCATACTAACTGCAAACGATATGTCTGGACGAGTGACAGTTAGATAAATTAGTTTCCCAACCAACCTCCTATATCGACCCGGATTATTCAGCAACTCTCCCTGATCTGGAAGGAGTTTAACATTTGGGTCCATAGGGGTAGTTGCAGGTTTCACTCCCATTGAACTTGTTTCCTCTAAAATGTCTTACACATATTTCCTTTGCGACATGGAAAGTCCATAGCGAGAGTATGCTAACTCAATACCAAGGACATATCGTAAGAGCCCAAATCTTTGGTAGAAAATTCTCCTTGAAGAAATGACTTCAATTTCTGTATGCCAGATTTGTCATCTCCTGTGATTACAATATCATCAACATACACTATCAGAAGGATATATCCCGCAACAGACTTGTGACTGAAGAGTGAGTGATCAACAACACATTGTTTCAACCCAAAGCGCATAACATCAGTACTAAACCTTCCGAACCACACCCTAGGTGATTGCTTCAGACCATAAAGGGCTTTACGAAGATGGCAAACTGAGGAGCACATCTCCCCCTGAGCAACATACCCAGGAGGTTGCGCCATATAAACCTCCTCAGATAGGTCACCGTGTAGGAAAGCATTCTTAACATCAAGTTGATATAGCAGAGAGCCTCGATTGACAGCTAGAGAGATCAAGACACGTACAGAAGGAATCTTGGCCACAGGGGAAAAGGTCTCCTGATAATCAACACCAAACGTCTGTGTATATCGTTTAGCGACAAGGCGGGCCTTTAGCCGCTCAATTGACCCGTCTGTAAGATACTTTATAGCAAACACCCAACGACATCTAACAGGTCGTGCTTCGGAAGGGAGAGGAACCAACTGCCACGTTTGATTTTTGTGAAGTGCAGCCATCTCAGCGTCCATGGCTGCTCGCCATCCAGGATGGTTGAGAGCATCTGTAACCGACTTAGGCAAAGTAATAGACGATAGGCTAGAAACAAATGTGCGAATGAAGGTGAAAGACGTTCATAAGAAACAAACTTTGAAATGGGATGAGCAACAATGTGAGATCTAGTACGTGTTGCAATGTGAGAATCAGAGATAGGAGAAGAAAAACCTGAAGCGGGGTCGTTCGACTGTGGAGGAGGATCAACTGGTGGAGATGATGCCTCGGTTGTAGGGAGAACAATCTGTCGTGGCCCTCGAGTATAAGTCTGCGGCTCGGAAGTAGAATTCTGACCGGTAAGTCCTGTGGGTACTTCTGTATTAAGTACAGGGGCTAGCACAAGAGGACTAAATGAAAGAGGAAATGTCAGACTGGGTATGTCAGTTGGCAAGGGCGTAGGATCAGAAGTAAACGGCTTGTCCTCAAAGAATGTGACATCTGCTGAGACAAACATTCTCCAACACTTATAACCTTTATGGGTACGAGAGTAACCCAAAAAGAGGCACTTCTCCGCTCGAGGGTCTAACTTGTCAAGACCTGGACTCAACCTATGAACAAAACACATACACCCAAAAACACGAGGAACTAAAGGAAATGGATTGCCTACAGGATAGAGAATGGAGAAGGGAGTCTTCCCTAACAAAACAGATGATGGAAGACGATTCCCTAGGAAACAGGCTGTGAGAGCTGCATCACCCCAATATATCTTTGTCACCTTCATCTGAAACATAAGTGTGCGTGTCATATCAAGCAAGTATCGAATTTTTCTCTCAGCAACTCCGTTTTGCTGCGACGTATAGGCACATGAAGACTGATGAATTATACCACGAGAGTCAAGGAAAGAATGAAAGCCATTATCCATAGAGAAATATTCTGCTGCATTATCAGTACGCAAACAACTAAGAGAACATTTAAATTGATTAACAACCTCAAAATAAAAGGTACGAAATGCATTAAAAACTCGAGAGCGATCTTTAAGTAGAAACGACCAAGTAGCTCGTGAGTAATCATCAACAAATATGATAAAATATCTAAAGCCATGTAAAGTAGCAGTTCGAGAGGGACCCCAGACATCAGAATGAACAAGTTCGAAAGGTCGTGACACATGACTACTAATACGAGATGGGAAGGACTCACGATGGTGTTTTCCCAACTCACAAGTTTACAATGAAAAGACAGGACAGGACTCGACACAAAAGAAGATTTCCTAAGTTTATCAGTAGGTTGGTGGCCCAGACGACAGTGCCACTGATAGGCATCCACAAAGGTACGGAGAGCAACACCAGCAGTAGCCTGATCTAAGTAGTAGAGGCCATCAATCTCACGGCTCGAGCCAATCCTCTTCCCAGTCTTCAGATCCTGAAAGACACAATAAAATGGGAAAAATGAAATATAACAATTGAGAGACTTGGTTAACTGGCTAACATATAACAAACTAACAGGAAAAGATGGGACAGAAAGAACAGAGGATAATTGAATACCCATCGATGTAGAGACTACACCAACCCCAGAGACAGGGGATGTAGTCCCATTAGCTAGAGTAACAGAACGAGGGCCCACAGAAGAAATTGACTGGAAGGAAGATAGTACGTGAGGATTACCAGTCATATAGTGAGATGCTCCGGAATCAATAAGCCATGATCCAAAGGAAGTACCAGACAAAAAACATGAGGGGCTACCTTGTTGGGCAAAAGTGGCAGACAACTGCTTTCCTTTGTCCCGTAGACGGAGAAGATCATCATATTCTGCATGAGAGACCACCAGAGTATCAGAAGGCACAGGCGGAGGATGAGCAGCAGCAGCTAAAGAGCTCTCAGAAATAGCAGAAGCACTGGCAGGCCTGTAGGGACGAAGCTCGGGATGCAAATCATAGCAATAGTCAATACTGTGGCCGCCGCCCATACGACAGTGAGTGCAATAACGGGACCCACATCCCCGGCCCCCACCATCTCGGCCTCCCCCTAACTCACGGCCACGGTCACCACCATTGCGACCATGGCCAACACAACCACCTCCATGACCACGGTCACCCCGGACATACGTAACATGAGTAGATGCATCAACCATAGGTTCACGGTGCTGAACCACCCGCATACGCTCAACCCGAGAAAAGACATCTGCAAGAGTGGGAATAGAGCCAGAACTTACAATCTGCTGTCGGAGTTGGAGATAATTAGACCCTAACGAGTCAAGAAATCTGACAACACGTAAGTCTTCCTGACGTTTTTTAAGTACGACATGATCTGTAGTAAATGGCATCAATTGATCGAGCTTCTGACAAAGTGCTAGATAATCCATGTAGTGGCTGTCCACCGGCTTGTCTCCTCTCTGAAGGCTAAACCACTCGGATAAACGATCACATATGTGCGTAAGATTATCCATCCCAGAATACATCGTAGCCGTCTGCTCCCAAATTTCTTTCGACGACTGAAGATACATCAAAGAAGTGGCAATAGGGGGATCCATAAGTCGCATCATCTTCGTGCCACTGATCATAAGTCGGGTCGTTGCTAGCTGGAGGTAGGCGCTCAAGAAAACTGATTTTTCTACGTCCAAGAAGATAAGTGTATACCGCCATCTTCCATGGTGGGTAATTTGTCCCATCCAACTTTATGGAATTCATCTGAAGAGGTGGTTCCACATGCGAATAACTAGACTGGGCATGATACGACGAAGAGCGGACCTCATCAACTTTGAGGGCAGCAGTCTGCTGAGATGTTGCTGAGATGATTGGTCCTCAGAAGCCATAAAAAAAGGCACCACCAACACAAAGAAAATAAATATCAAGACTGCAAATAACAACACCACTAGTGATATCCTCTAACTGGTTGCCCAACACTCGTCTCGGTAACCACAATAGCACCAACATGAAGCACACAGAACCTCCAGCACACCCACCAACTACAAACACAACCACGATCAAGCACACCACAAAGGTAGTCACCACAAAACCAATAGTCACAACAAAAAAAAGGAACCACCAATACGTCAAACAACAACCGAGTCGATCATCACAATAGCATCAACAACAATCGACAGTAATGAGGCCACATCCCACATATCAATGCAACCACCAACAAACTCGTTGGAAGGCATCAACATTCGGTTCCGGGACACGAAAGGGATCAAAACACCATCCAAACATATGAAGGAAACAAGAACAAACCACCAATTAATTTCCCGGAATTAAAAACACAATAAATAAAGAGGGAAGAACAAGTTTAGATCATAAAGAAAGAAAGATAAGGGACTGATTTGTCCGAAAACGCAAGTTTGGAAGAAGATTTGATGTCAAAAAAAAAAAAAAAAATAAAAATAAATAAATAAATATATATATATATATATATATATATATATATATATATATAAAGAGAATAACAGATTTGTCGAGGGTGAGGATTATGCGAAAAATCACATAGAGGGAGTCTAGGGTTAGGGTTTATGTTCAGTTAGCGGTAAGAGGGGGGGGAGGGGGGCGGGGATAAGATTAGGACCAAGAGAAGGGGGTCGCGATTGGGGTTGTGGGGCGTGCAATTAGGGTTTTGGGGCTGCCGGCTAGGGTTATGGTTAAGGAAAGGGTGTGTTTAGGTGAGGGACAAGAGGGTGAGGGAAGGTTTAGAGAAGAGGAAAAAGGGTGTTTGGCATAGTGGTATGATTCTTGCTTTCGGTGCAAGAGGAAAAGAGAGGGGTGTAGTTGGCTAGGGTTGAGAAGTACCTTTGAAGAAGAAGATGGATGAGATGTACCGTCGAAGGGAGATCCACCTTCGGCTCTGATACCATGTTGTCAAACTACATGGTAGAGATGAGAGATCGGGTGAGAGATATAGAGAGACAGTCGAAATATGAGAGAGAGAGAGAGAGAGAGAGAGAGAGAGAGAGAGAGAGAGAGAGAGAGAGAGAGAAGAGGAGGTGTGCGAGGGAGAGAAAAAAAGATCGTTCTCTCCCTTTCACGATATGTTATATATATAAGTATATTCTTACGACAAGTTTGCCCCTCTAGGGCGCATGAATGCATTCAACAATTTCATTTGTTTTTGGTTGTTTTTGTTGACTTTAGTTGCTATTTGGTCGTATCTTGATTTCATTATTCTTCTCTATTGTTCTTTACATTTTTGGTTTAGCATATATGGTCACTGTTTTGTTTCCTGTAGTCGTGGTACATTTAAAGTCTACGACTGGAATGGACTCCTGTTTTTGCATTCTCTTTTACATATTCTCCAACATAGTGCCATTTCTTGTATGCTGAACAGGACCTAGCGGACAGGATTTTATCTGTACTTTCTGATGAACAAGGTAACTTGACTGATCTGACTCTTGCTTTCATCTCCCCCCTGGGACGAGCAATACTATGATTTAACATCATCTAGTAATTGTTAGACCTATTTATAGTATGAGGAATGCTAAAATGAAGGGAGTCCTTGCTAAAAAACAGCTACAAGGGCGCCTTTCAGTTTAGCATTGCACTTATATTTTAGATTTTATGCAAAAGACTGTCTCACACGTACTAAGTTTCTTCCAAATGAGTTGTTCTATTAAATTTGGTGAGTGTATGTTATATGCTCCTTGACATGTTTTCACAGAGTATGCTCAATCAATTGTTGTTTGTTTAATGTTGAGCTTTTAATTTGAGATACTTTTGCTAACAATGTTTTCAGTATCAGCTTAGCCTATTCTTTTATTTATCTTCTCTGTTCTTGCTGAATGAAGCATAAATTTGATTGATATTTTTGGCAAATTGTTCTTCTCTATCTTTATAGTCGTGCCTACTTTTGTTTTGATCAATATTTTTATGTTTTTATAGTATATTTATGCTCTGTCTCGACTGCATGACTTGTAATATTTCATCATATTGAATTCTAGTGCCATCTGTTCGGTTTATTTTTTTTAAATAAATAAAAGAGATTTACTAGATGAAGCAAAGAAATAAGATGATCAAAGATGTACAATAGAAACAAAAACCACCACAATTACAAAAGAATCATGTTCCCCACTCTCATGACCCCTCTCTCACAACTTGCTTAGCTAACCCATTAGCCACCCAGTGGCTTCCTTCACAAGCGAAGAGAAATATCCCTATCCAAGCATAATTTAGTGATCTTCTTGGTTGGATCGACGAGTCCCCATGTGTAGCCATATCCATTGGAAATTTATCTAATAACGGTTCAAGAATCCCCTTTTGGGTTGCACAATCTCATGCTGTGAAGAAGAGCCAAAAGCTCAATCTCCATGGAGTTCTTGACCCCAATAGTAGATTCAAAAATGTCCAATCTAGTAGCCCCTCACAATCCTTACAAACAACCCCAAAGGACGATCCATCAAAGCTCAACTTGAGAGAGTCAAATGGGGTGAACCGACTGGATGGTCTTCATAGGGGTCATGTGGCTATACGTTATGACCTATTGAAATCATCCCTAGAAAAGATACTAATTCACTAGCCCAAGAATTGATATAATAATTACTCTTTTTTTTAAACTTTAGAAACACCACACTTCTTATCACGAAAGATCCCGTTTTTATGTTTCTTCCATATTGCACATAATGTAGCAACACGGCTGAGCTTCCTTATCTTATGCTTTTTCCATATTGCACCCAATGTAGCAACAAGGCTGTGCTTCCTTATCTTTACTCATCATATGCATTTTCCTTTCTATGCAGGTTCAAAGTTGCATGTTTGGGCAAAAAAAAATTCTATTGGGAAGGAAGGAGTTGCAAAAATAATTGATGATACATACAGGTGATAGTCATATCTTCATATCCATCATCTTAGTCCAAAGTAGATAGGGAATTCAAAGGTTATGATTTTCTTAATTAAGGAATGTTGGCGATTTCCAAGGCATGGACTGCTATTGGTTCTCTTCTGCATATGTTCAATTAGATTTTGTTTTCTGGGTCATTTGTAGAACACTAGGCATTCAAATAATTAATAGTTTCGATAGGATGATATTTTATTACTTATATAAAAATAAAGGAAGCCCAGTGCAAGAGGCTCCCGCCATTGCGGGGTCTGGGGAGGGCTAGATGTATCTTCTTTCTTGTTGCAAAACTTCACACCTGTAACAGAATCATTATCTTCTTACTGCATGCCCAAATATAGATGAAAAACCTCATATTTTAGTGCTGAGCAATTGGAAAAGTCCTAGGCTTGCAACTTGGGTCGGGTTTTACTCGGCCCGCATCAGCCCGGCCCGAAAACAGCATGGGTCGGGTTCAAAGTGGCCAGGTAAGTTGTTGGGCCGGGTTTACTTTTCCAAAGCCCGAGTGATTCTCGGGTTGGGCCGGTTTTAAAGGTGGAAAACCCGGCCCGCCCGAAAACCTGCATTTATTCCTTTTTTAATATTATAAGTTATAAATAATAACATTGATATGGATAATTTAGTAATTCTCATTTCTCATCTCACCAAGACAGTAAGAGTGTAAGACACGAATGAAAGAAGGTCTATTTCTCGCATTTATGCCTCAATTGCCTATTGCTCTGATGGCTATCGAAGTCATAAGAAGGTCTATTTCTTCCATAAAATAATCTTTGTAGTTCTTTAATTTGTTTACAGTGGCATCTTTACTCATATTTGATTGCCTATTTTATTCATGCTTTCCATTCATGTACATGTTTGTAGGATACGTATCACTATATCACCACCACAAAAATAATTTTATGTCATTCTCTATAGGCAAATAGAGGCCATGACTGCATTCTTTTTTTATCGAACCTCAGAACCTGTGTTTTGCATAAATATTTAGTGAGTAGTGTTTAAAAGCTTACAGATCAGTCTGGCCACTAACGAGTTCATTGAGAATTAGAAAATGTTTAAATCATACTTTGTCTAATCATATCACTTATCAGCATGTTTCAATCAACATGTTAAAATCAGGTTTAAAGTGGGTTTAGAGTAAATTAGGACAATTTGGAATAAAAAGGAGGGCATTGCATGAAATTGGAGGCGGCAATGCGGAAAAACCCGACCCGAGAAATTATCTCAGGTAGGGCCGGGTTTAAGAATCACGGGTTTTCCCCAAAAAAACCCGGCCCCGGCCCGATCCGAGGTTGTTTCTTGGGTAGGGTAGGGTTCTAGAAAACCCAACCCGCCCGACTCGAGTTGCAACACTCTGCATCATCAAACTGGGTGGGAACTCTAGAAGCATTTCACTATTTAAATGGATTTTATACCTTTTCCTAAAATGACTGTTTTGAATTGATCAAAACAGGCCTACAAATTATAAACTTGAAGCTTGCTCGTCTGTGTGTGTTTGTGTGTGTGCGCGCGTGCGCGTGCATATATTTTATGGAATGGTGAGGTAAACCAATGAGACTTAAACAATTTGCTGATAACTTTAATGTATCATAAACTTTAGGCTATATATATAAACTATAAGCCATATAACCCATAGTTGGCAAGGCGGGAAGCAAAAACGGCAATTGAGGCCTTGAGGGCTCTCGGAAGGGGAGGAAGCCTATGTTGAATTAGTACTGGTACGAGCTTCAGAATCCAACATGGGTATCAAGTGTGAGATTCGGCAAACCTCTAAAAGAATGATTCGTGGATTCGCCAAAATATTTTATTAATATATTTTTCAATATTTGTAAAATTCAAAAGCATGTAAATCGGTGTTTTCAAGCAACATAATCAAATCCAATCAAACCACGATAAATGAATCAAAATTTCAACTAACATTAAATCCTAATTCAAACCAATATAACCAATTTACATGCAAATTCAGCTCCCAACTATTAACCAAAATATCAAATATCAATGTTGATACACAATTTTTTCAAGTCTAAAAAGGACAATTAAAAGGTTAATTACTTAAGTGATTAAATGATTAATTATTTACACGATTAATTGCGTAAAAATAATATGAAAAGAGAAGAAAAATATTTAAAAATAGAAAAGAAAATAAGAATTATGAAATCCACCTCCCAAAATTGGGAAATGCACTTCCTACGAATTGGAAATTTACTTCCCTATTTTTTGGGAAATGTCTTGTTTTTTGCTTCTAAAATGCGATTCCTCATAAGTGTGCTTCCCATCTTCAGGATGCGATTTTGGTAACCTTGACATAAAGACCTTGGATTTTCAAATTTTGATTCTAGCAAGTATTTTTAGTTATAGAGTATTGTTTATTAGTGGGCCTACTATGTTAGCTTTGAGTTCTTTTTCAAAAAAAATAAAAATAAAAATAAAGCTTTGAGTTCATGAACAGAGGGCGGGCCTTGGCGCAACGGTAAGGTTGCTCCATTGTGACCTGGTGGTCACGGGTTCGACTGTTCGAGTTACGTAAACAGCCTCTCTGCGAAGCAGGGGTAAGGCTGCGTACATCTAGCCCTCCCTAGACCCCACGATGTGCACTGGGCCGCCCTTTTTTAAGCCTTGAGTTCATGAATATTTGTCATTTTTTGCTTTCAATTTTTTGGGGCATGTGTTTTTGCCTGTGACGGCGGAAGTACCATTTACCATTTAGAAAAAAAGAAAAACCCATCAACAACATTGGAAGTGCCTTTTCTTTATTTATTTTACCATTCTTTTTGAAGCTGACCTACACTTTTCTTCGATTTAATGGCGGGTTGTACTTTTCAATGTTCCTAGTAGGAAAATGCAAGTTCACGGGGCAACCGATTTGGCATCAAAGGGCCAGAATGGTTCCAATTTGGCTAAATTGAAGCCGAAAGAGGAAGTAGATGATTTTCGATCGCCCAGGAAGATCCGATGTCCATGTGGAAGTTCATTACCGACTGAAACAATGATTCAGGTAATAACATGCATTTTATCATGGCCCTAAAAGACTTATATAAATATTCATTAATTCGCTAGCTGTTTGGTTCTTGTTTTTAATATGGAAGCCAGTTGGACGACTGAACTTTGCTGTTATTCCTCCTATAGCATGTTTTCTATGATGAATATGTGTTATGGTTTATCTTTTTTTCTTTGTTTCTTTGATTGTAAATATACATCTTGTGACATTTTGTTGGCTAAAAACTTTGGCGTAGATGGGTGATCATTCGAAATCGCCATAGTCGTATTTTCTCCAAATATCTTTATCTGGTTGGGTAACTCATATCTAATCTCCTTATTAGCTTTCTTTGTTTTGTATACACCACCTCTGCCTCGAAAATTGGGTGTCCAAAAACATTTCTTTGGAAAAACAACCCTTTGTTTAGGAAAATCCATCTTATTAGTTGGAACTAAGTGTGCAATCCCGACATCAAAGGTGATATTGGATTTAGGAATATTAAATTGCTACCATGGTTTTAAATTTCCATCGAAATCGTCACTAAATGACCAAAATGTTTTCGTTTCCATCCTGACCGAAATGCAAACAAAAATCCTTAGTGTATTAGTGTTATACTTTATCAATATGAGTTACATAATTATATCGAAAATGTAGTGTATGTATTATGTATAAATATGCACATGATTACATGCAAAATGTCGTATGTAATGAATAATAAAACATGCACGACAATACATGTCACTTTGTGTTCGACATTGTTAAACTATCGTGGATGGTTGTCTTGCTTATGTGATAGTCTCTAACTATGTATTTGTACTTGCTATAGCATTTCCTGAAGTTCATCTTAAAATTCAATCGTTTTTTGATGAAACCAAAATTCTACGCCTTGGATATGTTTTTGTACATTTATTTGATTTTACAGGATTTCCACTGAAATTTCCAACCAAAACCGAAAAGTTTCCGTTTCTGTGGCAACCGAAACCAAAAAAATAAGAGGGTTCCCTCGCCTGCAGCTTCTTGAGCTCTTGAAATGGCCAACTTGCCCTCCATATGGAGAAATGGGCGAAAAGAACACCACTTCATCCACTTTCTCCATTTAAGGCCAAAATCCATTTTCCTTAAATCCCAGTACCACTAGAACAATTCCTTTTAGTGGAAATAAAACTGCTTTGATGTCCTCCATCAGAAGTGGCATAACCCACTTCATTTTAAGAGAGAGAACTTTGGAGATAATTTTGTAAACACTTCCAATTAGGCTGGTAGACCTAAAGTCTTTTACAGTGTTTCAAAACTCGGTGACTCGGCTCGGAACTCGGCCGAGTCGACGCGGAAATGGAATGGCCTCATTTTGGAGTCAATAACTCGACGAGTCCGCGTCGAAGGACTCGTCGAGTTTGGCCGAGTTTGGTCGAATCTGACCGAGTTTGGCTGAGTTTGGCCGAGTCTTTCGATTTCAAACACGAATCAAAGCTTTTTACTTAGATTTGAGGAATGACAGAAAATCTCGCCAGTCCGCGACATTAGACTCGTGGACCATCCCATCTCCTTATCTTTAGCAATCAAAAAAGAGAAAAAAAGATAAGATTTTACGCAGAAATCGTACTTGAAAATATGCTTAAATATGGGCTTGACTCAACTCATTTCCTCATCCATCTCTCTTCTTCATCACTATTTAATTGTAAGAAATCTCCTTCCCGAGTTTACGTCACTTGTTTTCGCGAATCCGTCACTGGTTATCTCATTTGGTTTCTTCGTTTAAGGTATGAAGCAAGAACCCTAAATGGGATGGGAGAGGATGGGTTGCTGATTAAAAAAGTGAAATGCATTTTTGTCTTGTTCAATGCTGTTTTGATTTTTTTTCCAAAAAACTAAAGAAAATGAGAAAGGTTTTGCTATCCAATTTTGCGGAAAGCCATTTCACGGCTGGGTTTTGCATATTTTGGCAGATTTTGTCTTCTTCATTTAATTCATAGGTGGCTGTTCTCACGTCCAAAAGCCAGCAGCGAAATTGGGTAGCAAGTTAATAAATATGGGGAAGTGATATATACGCCCCATTTTCTTCCCTTGGCCACTCCCGTGATGTGTATTTATGGCTGCCCATTTACACTACAAGTGGGTAGCCAGGTAAGGAAAAGGGGCTAATATATCATTTCCAGATTAGCTATTCTCAGCCCACTTTCCCAGAACTGTGAGCATAAATGCTTGCAGCCTTTTCATTATTTAAGGTCCTTCATTTTGATAAATACAGCCCCTTTCGAGAGCTCTAAGACTGTTGTCTGTGTCAAACAGCTGTTTGATTGAGAGCTTCTTAGAAACAACAATACCACTTGACAGCTGGTTAAATAATAAAGACATAGGGGAAATGCTAATAGCACAACCCCTTTTTGATATTTGTACTAACCCGGTTGTCTCTTCTTCTTTAATGGTCTATTTTTTTGAATTTTTCATTTATTTTTATAAAATATTACGACTCATCTGACTTGGCCGTGCCAACTGTGTCAACCGCATTCATGACTGGGTCTGCGTCGAGTCGAGTCGAGTCGACAAGGATTTTCTTAGGCCGCGTTCCGCGTCGAAACCACATTTTTAAAAGCTGGTCTTTTAGGCCCTCGACATTTCAAACTGTATGAACGAGAAAAATAAAAGAAACATTGAATGCGGAAGTAGTGTTTTAGTAGAAGTCGAACTCATCCATCACGTTCATAAGATCAGGTTCAATCAGTGTTTAAAAACACGGTTTTGACATGAAACGCGGCCTAAGAAAATCCTTGTCGACTCGATGCGGACGCGATCAAGAATGCGGTTGACGCGGCCAAAGTCAGATGAGTCGTAATTTTTAAAAAAATAAATGATGAAATTAAAAAAATAGACCCATTTAGGGTTCTTGCTTCATACCTTAAACGAAGAAACCAAATGAGATAGCCAGTGACGGATTCGCGAAAACGAGTGGCGGAAACTCGCGGAGTAGATTTCTTACAATTAACTAGTGATGAAGAAGAGAGATGGGTGGGGAAATGAGTTGAATCAAGCCCATATTTAAGCATATTTTCAAGTAAAATTTTCAAGTACGATTTCTGCCCAAAATCTTATCTTTTTCCTCTTTTTTGATTGCTAAAGATAAGGAGATGGGATGGTCTACGAGTCTAATGTCATGGACCGGCGAGATTCTCTGCCATTCCTCAAATCTAACAAAAAAGCTTTGATTCGTGTTCGAAATCGCAAGACTCAGCCAGACTCAGCCAAACTCGGTCAGATTCGACCAAACTCGGCCAGACTCGACGCGAACTCGCGGAGTTTTTGACTCCAAAACGCGGCCATTCCATTTCCGCGTCGACTCAGCCGAGTTCCGAGCCGAGTCACCGAGTTTTGAAACATTGGGTTCAATGATCTCCCAAGATTTTTGGAAAATTCAAACGGAAAACCCGTCAGGACCCTGTCCTTATCTTTTTTTAAACTGTAGATAGCTTTATGCACCTCCTTTGAATAAGACCAAGACTCGAGGATGGAACTTTCTTCTTTGAGGATTTGCGGGAAAAGTGCAAAGATCCAGGGATTGCTACCCCACTCAGATCTAAATATTTTTGAGAAGTAATTAACAATCTTCTCCTCCAAACCAGCTTTGGCTTGAAACGCTTGACCAGACACCTTCAGCTTACTATCATTAGAAAAAAATGACACCTTCAGCTTACTAATGAGCTTTCTTCTATCTCTAGTTGTAGTTGTACGATGTAAGTATCCCGAATTACGGTCCCCAGCCACCAATCAGGGATTCTTAGATTGCAGAGCCTCTATATTTTAAATCAATTTCGGAAAGAGGACGAAATTCCTCTTTCCTATCAATTTGGCTGATCTCAATTCTAGCATCGTCCTTCCTGTCAACTAACTTTTTGAAATGAATTCTATTCCATTTTTGGAGGGCACATTTCATGAAGCTCGGATACTTTGATCTCTCCATCATATGGTTCTTCTGTTCAAGTAATTTTTTTTTTTTTTTTATTTGTTTGGGTTTGAATTCTACATCGTATGGTTATGAATTCTAATATTCTATCCTATTGGTATTTGGCCGGTTAGTTTTTGCATTATTACGTATCTTGACATAGGATATGCATACTTCTGTTCTATCATGGTCCGGTTAGTTTTTCCATTTAAAAAAATAAAATAAAATAAAAATGGTTTGGTTGGTTTTCAGGTCCGGGTTTTATTTATGAATTATGAAGGTTGACGTATAATTTAGTCATAAAAAGCTTGGTTGCTTTTTAGCGTCTGCATCTCTACTTCTAATATTTATTATTGATAACATTCCTGGTTGCAGTGCGAGGATCCGCGATGTCATGTTTGGCAACATCTTGGTTGCGTTGTTATTCCTGAGAAACCCATGGAAGGTGTCCCACCAGACGTCCCCCCTCAATTTTTTTGTGAAATTTGTCGTATCAACCGGGCAGACCCGTATGTTTCATCGCTTCTTCACATCATATTAGAACCCTTCATTATTTTAGTATTGTAATATGCTGGAAGCTGGTCCTATTTTTCTTCATGCTTCATTTTTTAGATCCATGCTCTTATTACCTTTAAAAACATTAGAAGTTTATCACATTTTTATTATATCGACTCTTGACATTGCATATTGTCTTTTTCACTGCTAGCGGATAATTTCCTTGTATTTCTGTGCTTGTAACTGTTACAGAATTTATTCTAATTTCCTTTTTGAGAAATTAGTCTGGCTGGTTGAAATCATTTATTTTGGGACCAATTACTATGCTCAATTCATCACAAGTAATTTTGAATAGATTGTAGAAGCTGTGCAGGTTTTATCTGTTTGCTTGAATCTGATTCAAGGGAGTGCTCTTCAGTATTGAAAAATTTATATGGATATTTATCAACAGAACTGCGTTATATCTCCAGCTGATCTTTATAATTTCTACTATAAATTGGGAAATCTCGGTGAAGTCGTGTGGAATTTCTTTTCTGGTTTGGTGCCTTGACTGGTTCAAGTGATTCCTACTCCTTGTCGTGCCTTATATTCACCAGTGGAATATCATAAGGGCGTTGGGTGATCCAAGGGTGTCTTTCTGATAAGTATTGAATGATGTAAATACATAACTATGGGTGGAACATAGTTTTCATGTGTCATTGACTGGGAGCTGCATTGAGAATTTTATGCGTAGGAAACCCTGCCTTGGCAACTTATACCAAGGAAACCACCAGCGACTAAGAGTAATTAGTTCCATCCTGAGAGTTATATTGTAGATGGCATTTTTCGCTTTAGATACGGGAGAATTGTTCAGAATAACGCACTTTATGCTAACATATGCCACCGTTGGCACATTGCTTCTGGTGCATCTTAGCCATCTGTTTTGATGCCAATTTTTGTTACCATATTATGGGCCACAAACAGTCAACTAAATGTTTGTGTATACATTGGAGTTTTTATAGTGCATGCAAGTGAACCCACCGATATAGTATGTTGATTACTCTCATCACATTAATATGACCATTTAGTTATTTTTTTGAAATGCTGTCTTAGTCCTAGATGTTTTAGGTCACTGGATGAGCAATGATTTTTTATTTAGTCATTTACTGCATTTAAGTTCTTTTTGATGCAGGACAAGAAAGGTTAGCGGGCTACAAAAGAAGGTTCAGGTCTCCTTATAATTGTTTAGATTAAAACTGGATCTATGCAATCAAATAGATGAAGAAATAGATTCAGACTAACATACTTCATGGAATAAAACAATATGGATTTAAAGGTTGTACTAAGGTCACTATGGGCTCTTGAATGAAGAAAGGATGTAACAGTTCAGGCTAAGAAATAAAGGATCTAGGCACTGGGTTTGATAAAATGAATGTCATGGAGATATTAACATGTCGGATGGCTGTTCTGAACTTAAGAAATGTTCATGGGATTTGAAATGGGATTCTAATAATCCTAGATGAAGAGAACTAATTGAATAGAAGGGTCGAATGGATGGAGAAAATAGGTCGAAGAAGAGTAGAGATTTATGGGATCAGAGAGAGATTCAGTCACATGAAAAAAAGAAGGAAAATGGAAGGAAGGAAAAATACCTTAATTAAGATTCTCAAGGATAAAGAACCCAGATTCACTTTAGTGAATGTCATAGGCTTCACACCTACATTCAAGGCCTCAATCCCTGAGTGCGTCACACCCTGAGGAAGAAAGCTTTCACGCTCATAAATTCTGATATCTGGAGAAAATCACTTTATTTCATTCATTCATCACATTTTGATGGTCCTAAAGCCTTGCATAAATAGCCTTTTCCACAACGTTGCAACCTAGGTTCCTATTCAAACTGAAATACTTAAACTTAATCTAATAACAGCCCAGACAACCTACAACTTCATCTAGCAAGAGTCCTAATTGAGTTAAACAAATAACACCTATCCTAAGCTACCTGCCTGGCTTACGAAACTAATAACTTCTCAATTAAATAAATAAAAACTATTGCATAAAAAAAAAAACTAGTCTAATGTAGGTCCAGGTTGAATGGACTCAGTATTAACTACCAAACAAGTTTTGGGCTGTTCTAAAGTCAAACAATTCATGGACTTGTATTGCCTGAACAATGCTCAACCCATGTCTAAGCTTCTTCAAAACCTAGTGGGGGCCCCCACTTGATTCATGTTTTTCAATCGGACATCTCCAGCCTCCTCTTGCTGAATTTGATCCCTATCGCTTTTTTTTGTCTTCCATTGATCACAATTGTTGTCGTAATGAAAGCAGTAATAGGTATTGACTGTTATATCTAAATGCTTGCTGTGTTCTCATGTTTATGCTCCTTTGTGATGCCCGATGCCTTTTCCTTCTCTATTGCACTTGTCTTTTTAACACTATGTAATACTGTATATTTCTGTAATTTTCCTATTATTCTTACCACCATCGCAGAGCACAGTCTAGTGGAAGCCTTTATCTTATTCTTTCACTTTTTAACATCAAAATTTGATAAGTAACCTTGGTGATTTTTTGGAGAACAAATGCTTGGTTATGTCCATTTGCATGTCTAACATGTTTTGTATTAAATGCTTTGACATGGTTCACTTTTTTTGATTTATTATTATTTTAATTTTAATCTTCTCTTATTTATTCATTATATTCTTTATTTGGTAGCAAAAGGAAAAGAAGACGAGAAAATGAAATGTTGCTTAGCATTCCACAGGTTGTTAACAGTTAACAGCATAGTTATAAATATTTGTCTTGGGAATATTTTGGGAAGGGTGTATCTTGAGAAATTTTAATTTCTTATGTTCGGATTTCTATCTGGATAAAGGCTGGAAAGACACATTATTTGAAAATGTATAAAATATAAAATGTTAGAAAAAATTTGGATGGTTCAGAGATATTTGTAACTACCATCACAACCCTCGCAAAAAAGTTGATATTTTTTGAAAAGATAAGAAATATTTGTGACTACGGTCAACATATCCGGTTTCACCGATTTTGTCCGTATTTCTTAAAGAAAAATTTCAAAGCCATTGATCTTGGCCGCTTCCCTTGATTGCATGAAATCATTTTGGTTCAAAGTCAATGGACATTATTGGTGTGGTTTAGTCAGTTTTTGGTCTGTACGATTCTTGTGGATGTTACTTTGTTCTTTCTTCAGTAGATTGATCTATGGCCAGATGCTGTAATTGAATTTATTTTGCTATTTTTCCATGCCTTTCTATTTAGATGAGTGATTATTTCATTGATGTGAGAATATCTTTTGTCATATACAGTTTTTGGGTCACAGTGGCACATCCATTACATCCTGTGAAGTTGACTGTAGCGAATCTTACAACAGATGGGTGAGTCCGTTACTTGTTCACTCATGAAAGTAAACTTGCTCCAATTTGTACTGGTGTTCATAGCTCCACTAGTATTAGAACTTACTCCACTAGCATAATGTCAAATTTCTGTTACTGTTAAAAATACCTTTAGAAATGCTTACATTTCATAGCATTATGTCAAATTTTCACGTTCTTGGCGTTAAAATCTAATTTCTATTTTCCACTTGAGTATGTTGTATTATATCAACTTTGAAGCATCCTAGATAATTCATTTTTCATTAAAGTATTGAAATATAGTTTTTAATCTATTGAAAAAAAAGATTTACAATAGTGAAAGTAAGACCGGTGGAAGATGATGATAGCCTGGTAGGGGATGGGGAGTCAATCGATGATTATGCTAATGATCCATCGCCTCAAAATGGAAGATCAGAGAAGGAACGGCCATGGGAAGAGGTGAAGAGTAGAAGAATGATTAGGATTGAAAGAGCGGCGTCGGAAAGAATATGAAAGAGATTGGGTCATCGGTGCTGTTCTAGATGCAGATTTCTGAACTTTAAATGGAGATCGATCTGTGCTAGATGTGGAAAAATATGGTCCTTTCGAGATTTGAACATTCCGAGTAGATCGCACTCTTTTGAGTTCTGTAGATAGTGCTCTTCTGAGTTCCAGTACCCTCGTCAAAACGTCAGCCTAATCCCTTACAGATTCAGATCTGGAGATGGATGTGAATGGTTCTGATGTGCGTGGAGTGATTGAATTGAAGGCTCTCCCTCATGCCATTTCTTTTGGTATCTGGGGTTTGCTTGCTAACAGATGGTCGGGTACTCCAGATATTCTAGCGACTTGGCTGTTCCGAGTCTCTGGTTTGTCTCCGGGATTGAAAATCTTCCCAATACTCTTTTGAGGTCATCATTATAGTACCTCAATACTCAGATATAGATTGGCTATTATAATGTTGGCGTAATAAAGTGTGATCTCCTTTTGAATCTTTATTGTGATGGGAGGATAAAACTGGAGAGAGCTGCAAATCCGAATGGTGGGAATTTGAAGGCCTCCCTCCTCATGCATGGTCGGAGGACAATTTCAAAATCATTGGTTCTCAAGTGGGGAAAATCGTAGAGATGGACTCTTCTTGCTTCTCTGATTTGGGATACAAATCAGGGAAGTTAAACATTTCAGCGTATGGAGAATCTCCGGACAAGTGTATCTTTTCCGGTCAGAATCGAGAAGATGGTATTCTGGATTAAAGGGAAAAAAACGCAAAATCTCAAAGTTCCTCGTCCTGGTGGTATCTGTGAGCAATTGGAGAGTCAGGGAGGAGTCAGTCGGTGAGAACGGCGAGGTTGAAGGTGAAGCGCATGATAGCATTTCGAAATCGGAATGCTATCGTGTGTCATAGGGGAGGTAATTAAGGCATGTAATTCCTTATTTGCTGCTTTGGAGAATATTCCATACAAAGATGCTTTGGAGCCCGTAAAGTTTGAGACAGCTGGCCGCGGTTACTATTCAGATCCTGGAAAGTCTCAAGATAGCTATTATAGCATGGGAAACTGCTGTCGCGATGCGGGCCCTGTGGTGGAGAAAACCCGAAGCGATGTGGGCCCAAGCAGTGTATCCAGGCCTATGATTTGGCTGACATTTTGAATTTATTGCTGACACACGTGTCGTGTCCGACATGACACTCGTGTCCACGTGTCGACACTCCTTTAGACACTTGAAGTGTACTGCTACAAGTGTCAGTAAATTATATATGTATGTACGTGTGTGTGTGTGTGTGCCATTCTTTCTAGATTTTTAAGGGTTTCCATGTATCCGTGTCGAAACTCATACACGAATCTGTGTCCACAAATCATGATTATATGTACTTTCTATTTTAGCCGTGTCCCCGTTTCTAAATTTTGGGAGTTTGTTGTGTCTGACACTCCATGTCTGTGTCGACACGCGATACTTCGTGTCCGTGTCGACATGCGAAACTCATGTCCGTGTCCACAAATGATAGATCCTGGCCCATTTCATCTTTTGGGCTTGCGTCAGAAACCCAAACCATTGCGATGTAAATGTCTTGCCCGTAAACTCTTGTTTGGTTTTTGGATCGTTCGATCCTCTTTCACTTGGCTCGTGTGACTTATCAACTCATCCATGGGAAGGGTTTCAAGGTCCGGGGAAGGAAAGCCATATTCCTCATCCTTGCTGCGAGGTGGATGCTTCTCTGGGTGATCTCATCTCTTTGATTCTGACCACTGAAGTCACTAATGGAAGTGGAGGGGTTTTTGAATGGCCAGTCTCTCTTGAAACCTCAGATCTCTGATGATGCGGCTGACATGGTTCTATTAAGTTGATGGTTCAAAGTTGCGGGAGATTCCGAAGACAAATTGATTGCAGATTGGGAAGCATTGCTTACTCTGGACTCAGGGTCTTTCAGCGTTAACCGGAGTTCTAGGAGTGACGGAATCATTCCTCCATTAAACTCATGTCGCAGTATTGTTGTTAATTCAGGATCTGGAACTCATATTACCAGATTCTAGAGTTCCTTGTTCTGTTTTTTATCCTTCCCCGCTTGATATTTCGATGCATTGCTCGGATGTTGAGATTGGAGGCGGTAATGACCCATTATGCCCTGAAAATGATGGAGACAGGATGGAGCAAAACCTGTCTTTAGTACCGAGCTTCAAGGAGGAAGCTTATCAAATAGATATGAAGGGTGCGGAAGATGATTTGATCAAACTGATGGTCAATCTTGTGTTATCTGCTTGTGAGGTTCTGGGATTATTACTCGTAACCCTTTTCCTCTGGTGCAACTCCTACCACCGGCTTCTTCCCTTTAGGTATATTGCTTTGTTAGTCTCAATCCATCATAGTTGATTCCAGACTTCAGGCTAGCCAATTCAGGAATCATCTTTTTGGAAGATTCAATATAAGATACATAGGATTCCTTCTGCAGATTATAATATCGTTCCTCAGCCCGTTTAGAAAAAGCCCTTTAGACTGCCTTCTGGACCTGAATACAATTGATGAAGATTCTTTCCTGGATTATTAATGGGCTTGGGGTCTTTGGAAAAGAAGGCGCAAGTAAAATTCATGCTTCGATCTCATTTACCAAATAATGTATGTATTCAAGAGAAAAAATTGTCGGAAATAAACAGGGTTTTGTTTAAAGACCTAAAAATATTGGTATTCCAGGCAGTTGAGATTTTGTGGCTTTGATTGCTGTTGGTGCGTCAGGGGGTATTCTAGTTACTTGGGATTCTGCTTTTTGTGAGCTTGTAAATTCTTGGATGGGGAGATTTTGTGTCTGTTGTTCCGAGGAAGATTGAAGACAGATCTGTATGGTCCTTTTCAGGAGTGTATGGTCCTGTAATGAGAGATGAAAGGTACATGCTGTGGGAGGAGTTGGAGATTTTTTGTGGTAGATGGAATTATCCTTGGTGCATTGGGGGAGACTTTAATGAAATCAGGTTTATGGAGGAAAGGGTTGGGTGTAATAGAATGACTCATAACATGGTAGCCTTTGCAGATTTTATTGCAAATCAGGGAGTTGATTGATTTGCCTCTTTCTGGAGAGCAATTTACTTGGGCTAGAAATTCTTCTTGCAGCCGTATTGATGGGTTTCTCATTAATGCTGGTTGGCTCGAGCAGTTCTCGGATATCTGTCAGAAGACACTTTCTCATTCAGTGTCAGATCATTGCCCCCTTCCGTTGGATCCTAGACTTGAGTCTTGTTGTCCTTCTGCGTTCAGTTTCGATTAAGCCTGGTTAGAGGAGCCAAAGATGGATGAATTGTTAGGAGCTTGGTGGGGTGAGTTAAGGATTTCTGCGCCAGCAGATGTAGTGATAGGGGCAAAACTGCAGCATGTTAAAATGAAAATCAAGGAGTAGCGGCGGGACAAGGGAAGGGAAGGATCGGAAAGGAAGTCATGGTTGATTTCTAGAATAAAAGAATTAGTGATTGCAGAGGAGGGGGGGTATTGGCAGTGTTGATGGCTTAAAGAAGGCGGGTAAAAAGAGGAACATAAGAGAATCTTGCTGCAAGAGGAAATATTATGCGTAAAAAATTCAGGGCGAGATGGCTTAAAGAAGGGGATAAAAATACAGCTTACTTCTATGGAATTGTTAGTGTTAGAAGAAGGGGCAACTGGATAGATCGATTGTTGATCAACTGATCGATAGTAGATGACAAGGAGGTAATTACAAAAGAAATTGTTGAATTTTACCAATCTTTATATTCGTCAGAAGCTGTAGTGAGTAGACCTAGCAAACGGGTGGGTTGGGCCGGGTGTCACCCAACCCATACGGGTCCGGGTGGTACTGGCCGGGTCACAAATGACCCGGAACTATTTTGTGAACCTAGACCCCACCCATATGGGCTGGGTGGACACGCGGGTCACACAATTTTTTTATTACCACACTATAAGATGATCCAAACCGTCCATGTGATGGGCCATAATGTAAATAGGTTGTGCCCAAAAAATCATTATCATAGGATGATCCTAGCCCTATGATATATGGAGGAATTGAATATTATTATTTATGGAAACCTCTATAGATTGGAGGGCTAGGATCATCCTATGGATATAATTTTTGGGGCACAACCTATTTATGTTGTGTTCCATAACATGGACGGTTTAGATCATCATATGATGTGGTCCGTACAATACTTTATGAAAAGTACGGGACTATAAGGGCTTACACCATATAAACTCTCGATCATTTGGGTTTTTTCGGGCACCTGTATAAACCTTGTAACCTTTCGAGCCTTGTCAATTGTGCTTTCTATGAGAGGAAACACATCCGGTTTGTCCAGGTGTTCTAAGATCAGATCTAAACAATGGGCTGCACACGGAGTCCAGAAGGAGGTGCCATATTTGATTTTTAATTTTTTTCCAACAGCTTTATAACTTGGTTCACGATCGGTTATAAACTGGACTATATTTTCCGGACCTACTTCTAAAACAATCTCATAAAAAAATTGGAATAAATGCATCGTCATTCTTCACTAGGCCAGATGCATTAATGGATTTTAGAAAAACTACTCACTTAGGACAGTACATCAAAAAGTTAATCAAGGCTCGTTGTTTGGTGTCTGTCCATCCATCGCCCATAATGCTACAATCACTGAATTTCCATGTATTTTTAATGTCCACCAAATAGTTGTTTACTTCATCTGCAGTTTTCTTCAATATGCTCCCCCTTCGATCGTGTGGTGAATTGGAAATATTGAAAGGCAGGTTGGCATCATAGCAAAGCTGCCAACTGCCATGTTTGACCGATCTACTGTTTCTTTTGTTGTCAAAGCACTTTTAATGCTTGGGTGGGATCCAGGGGTTGTTCGTGGTGCAAAATAATCTCTGAAACCCTCAACAATACCCTTGTTTTTCCTCTTTGTCCCACTTGGTTGTACAACAGGTTCCTTCCCCTTACGCCTAGACACAGGTGGTCTCCCACTGTCAATGTTCTCTCCCTCTCCCTCCTCTCCCTCTTCCTCTTCCTCTTCATCTGGTGTAGCATAAAAACCACCTACCTCTGCTCTAGCAATGTTCTTCCTAGCCTTTTCTTTTCTGTTTGCTTCTAACAATTGCTCCATTTTCCATCTTACATCGGCATTGACTTTTAAACATGCCAAAACTTCACCACGAACACCCGCTAGATGTTCTTTAAATCGGGTTATACCTCCACCCTTTATGAGTTTATCACAAAAAATGCATTTAACATTGTTTCGTTGACCTAGAATCACTAAGCCATATGCCTATGCCGGGTCATCCGATCTAGGGTGTTGCGGACCCAATGGAGGAGGCTCCTCCGGAAGGTCCCGTACTCATATTGTATTTTAATAAAAGAAAAAGAGAATTACTTAAGGAAATGCATTTAAAGAAAGCTTGTGCAACTTATCTCATTAAGTTGTAGCCTTTGGAGGAGTCAGAGAAAGTAGAAGCCTTTAAAGTTGAAGCCTTTCACCTTTGGAAATGGAGGAGATAAACCTTTGGACTTGAAGCCTTAGTTGGAGGAGATAAGCCCTTGTGGAGAGATTGAAGAAGCTTGAAGTGTGTATTTGAAGCTTAGAGTAGAGAATAATAAGTAGGAAAGTGTAGAAGTGAAGTTTGTAAGAGAAGGTGAATGAGTTGTTGGTGGTGAAAAAATGGTTAGAGGGGTATATATAGAGATTTGGATGCAAAAAGACGTCAAATACCCTTCCAACGGCTATAAAACAATAAAAAAATAGGGTAGAACGGTAGAAAAGACCTCCCAACGGTCATAATGCCATTTCTGTAAATTTTTTGAATGTTTTCCATTTTGAACAAATTATGGACGAAACAGGGTGTTTCACCCATTTCGTCCGTAATTCCGGTCGTAGATGGAATTTCGGCCGGAATGACCAGAATGGACCGGAATTTCTGCCGAAACGAAAAATATGGGGTTTTCATTATGGATTCCGCGCCGGAACCGGAATTCCAGTCCATTCCGGCCAGAACGTAACATAATTGATAAGGTCCAGTCCAATTTTTAAGATTCTGGTAATAATATATTTTTCATATGTCAACTATTCTTTTCTTCGTTCAAGCTTTCAGGAACATATTTGCATCCTATTTGCATGTGAGCTAGTTATCCCCTGCAGGTGGATGTTCACTTTGTTAGGTAAATACTTCCTTTTGGAGTAGAATGAAAGCATGGGCCCTTCTTTTGTTTGGAAACCAAACATTTCTTATTTACGTTTACGCCGCCTCCTTTCTTTAGCAACATGATCTTGTAGGGTCAAGGCTGCGCCTTCCTCTTCAATTTAGCTTTCTTACTATCTCCTTTGACATGATGTCTTCACAAGTTTCACTATCAATGATTAGGTTACATACCTTACGCTTCACAGTGCAACATGTTTGAAGATGTTTTTCTTAACCAATCATCATCCACTGTAGTCCTTGTCATAAACTTCGATTTCATGACCCCAAGAGGTTTTCCTTGTTCTTCATAAGTAAGATGATCATCTTCTTCATCATGAAGCTCCTCGTCTTTGTAGCCATTGGAATCACCTTCAAGTTTTTCCTCTTTAACATAGCTACCCATGCCTTGGAATTTCTTGAGGGGTCGTTCACTTGCCTGCCCTATGTTTGTCCTCACAGTATGGAGCAAGAGTGATAGACAATCGTATTAACTGATTACTTTGTTTTCTGCTCTTTCTCTTTCCAAAATTTTGAGGTTACCCATCTTCCTGTCCATCATCCATGAGCAACAAATCCTCCAACAGTCTTGCCTGACTCCGCATGCGCGTATGTATATGGTAGAATGCCTATAGCTGCCCTCTTTGCCTTTCTCCAATTGTAGCGTGTATTTGTTCTTATTAGTATTAACACCAAGATGTTGAACCTTTGCTTCTATTAAGCTGTTGGTCAGTAATCTCCTCTGAAGCAAACACGAGAATTATCATATCATTCACATATTAGAAACAGGAGATCTCCTGGAGCAATCCATAAGATTCATAGGGCCCACTCCGGCAAATATCACATATAAACACCCTTTTACAGCCCTAATTGAACCATTATTGGTGAAAAACGTGAATAGCAACCCAAGATTAGGCTTTCTTCCTCCTTCCTCCTTCCTCCTTCCTCCTTCCTCCAACCTTTCTCCCTTCTCTTCCCTTCACACTCCTTTCTTTCTCTTTCTTTACTTCTTTCTTATCTTTTCTTGCTTCTCCTATCTTCTTCTTTCTTCTCTTTCCCCTTCTCATTTCTCATCTTCTATCATTACTTCTCCCATCTTCTCCCTTCTTACATCCTACATATGTTTTTCTTCCGTTTCTTCTTCTCACCCATTCCGGTTGGGTTTATAAACCGTTCCTCTTTCCCCGCATCTTTTTCTTCTACATGATCTTCTTTCCCTCTTTTCTTGATCTTGATCTTTTGTGGATCTTGATCTTCTTTTCTTTTCTTGATCTTGATCTCTTTTCTTGATCTGAATCTCTCTTCTTGATCTAAATCCCTCTTCTTGATCTCGATCTCTTTCCTTGCTGCCTTACACATATTTTCTCGTTGATTTCGTTGTTTGGGTTGCACACGAGGGCATTTTCTCCACTTCGATTCCATCCATTGTGGGTTGCGGTTATCTTGGACTGTTTCCGGACCTTCCCGGCTTCTCCACCACCCTCTTGGACTTCCGGCATACGAGATTCAAGGTCTATGTGCTGACTTTTCTCGGTGGGATCCTTCCTACCACCATTTGAGCCATAGCAGACCCTATTTTGAGTCACTGGGTACTCTTAGGACTGTTATCTTTGCATACACCTTTTCTTTTGAGCCTATTTTCTGTAGTTTTGGTGGTTTCATTGGGTCCTTGTTTTCGTCCTTTCTTTATTTTCAGATTGTATCTAGACCTTACATTTATTGCTGCCCATATTTGTCTTTATTGCTATCTTATGGTGTGACTTGCTGTGGAAAGTTTCACCTTTGGACATATTTAAGATCATTGATGAAAATTATTTGAAGGCGGACTCCGAAGTAAAACCTCAAAGGCGGATTGATTAACGTTTTGAACTCTTAATCTGAAATTAGGACTTGCTATGCTTTTTTATGTAAAGATTAACCTATTAAGCTCCAAAAGGTTCTCCGGAATAACCTATGAACCCTAAGGTTTGCATTAGTCCACTATTGATATATGCCAATCCTTCCACTTTCTCCATATTAAGTTCAAGGCCATCTTCTAAGGAGACATCATAAGCGTAGGCCACTTGAGACGATCATAAGCGTTAGTCCATTATTTTGACGCTAGGCCTTTTGAGTTTGATTTCTTGACCAAGTCAATCATCTCATTAGCTGTTTAAAACTCATCCAGAATTTTTTGACATTCCACAAATGTTTTAATTAGTTGCCACAATAGGTGCCATTAATTCTTGGTTTGAAGAGAGACAATTTTTATTTGAATTTTAGAAACTACAACTTAAACTGTTTGGCCTAAATTCTTTAAGGGGTTTTGCAAAAGAAGTCTTCTACTTTGCTTTATTTACAAGTACCGAGTCTTCTAGTTTAACAATTTGCAAATAGAGTCGTCACATTTGAGTGAATTTTGCAAATAACATCATGCAATAATTTGTGACCAAAACACCCACGGTGAATTTGACTCATAAAAAGACCAAAATGTCCATATATATGTATGTATGTATGTGCAAGGACGAAAAGTACATTATGGGATAGACTGAAATACTCGTGACGCTCAACGATATGTTTGGATAGAGTTGACTTTTTCGTATCATTCGTAACTACGACCCTAATGCTTATTTAATTGACTTACCTACTGCTATGGATATTAGTAGGGGTGGACATGGTTCGGTTCGGTTCTGGGTATACCCAGAACCGAACTATATATAATCGGTTCCCATAAATTGGAACCAGAACCGAACTTGATCGGTTCGGTTCGGTTCTAGGTTTATCCAACCTTTGATCAAATAGAGATATTTTGCCTAATCTTATATTTTTCCTAATCTTCTTAATAGAGAAAATTTTCGTGTGGTCTTCTACTTTCTAAAAAGGCAAAGAAATACATTAAAGAGGGGGGGGGGGGTGGTGAATTTATCCTCAAGCATAAGTAAACCATTCTCACGGAACCGTTAGGGGGTATTTTATCCGTTAGGGAGCGCATCACGCTCGTTCTCGGTTCCAAGAACCCAAACCCAGAACCGAACCATATATAATCGGTTCCCAAACATCTGACCCGGAACCGAACCAAATTGACCGGTTTGGTTCCTCGGGTTGTACTCGAACCATGTCCACCCCTAGATATTAATCCCATCTTCAATGTGGACGACCTTATTCCTTGTTTAGTACCTTTGAGCTCCCTACTTTGTCGACCGATGTTTCTACAGGTCATACTACAAGTTAGACTGCTAGCTCTTCTGTTTTAGCTCCGGTGCCTGTTGTTCCACGTCCACCTATCCCACCGCCTCATGCCGGCCAGATTGAGACGATGTGATTGTCGCTTCACACCATGACAGATTCCAGCGTTATCTTGTCAAATGGCGTCGATGGCCCGATTCAGACGCTACTTGGCTTACAAAGGAGGAGCTTCGCTTCCTTGACCCTGACCTGTTGGAGCAGTACCACCTTCATTCTCCAGAGAAGATTCTTTTCAGTAGGGGAGTAATGACGAGGATCGTAGGCACCCGCATCATACTTATTCTAGACGTGATCGTAAACCCATGGGGAGCTCACAAAGTGACATAATTGCCCCTTAGAGATTTTACTGTATCTACTGCTTTTTAGTTGCCCACTTATATGCACTTCACCATCTCTAGTGAATAGGAATCACTCTCTATCTTCCCCTTATCAAGAGTGTTCCAGCATTATCTCTCTCAGGCCCAACGAGGTTGACATCAAAGTGGTTGTTCTTGCGAGGAAGGTCAAGCCAGTGCCAGTGCCGGTACGGGTGTTGTAAGTCTTTCTCAAAAAATGGTTCCTGTTTTCAAAGGAGAAATTTTGGGGTTTTGGAGCATTAAAATGAAGACGCTATCCATGTCTCATGATTTATGGGTTCTAGTTGAGAATGGATTTTCAGATTTTTAGTTTCAAGATGTAAGATCGACTGCAGCTCAAAGAACCGAGTTGAGAAAAAAAAAAAAACTTATGTGAGTAAAACACTACTGAATGGAACATGGAACGGAGCAATACCCAATTTCTTGGGTATTGCTCCTTCAACGCCTCGTATACACTAACACCAAAGTATTATCCATTTGTAGATGGAGCTTCGACAGCAGCTAGGTCTAGAGGGAAGTTGCGAGCATTATGTTCATGCATAACTTCCATACCAAGGTTAGCACGATTGATGATATTAGCCCAAGTGTTAATAACACGACCTTGACTATTAACTATAGATTGGTTGAAATTGAAACCATTTAGGATGAAAGCCATGGTGCTAATACCTAAAGCAGTGAACCAGATACCTACTATAGGTCAAGCAGCTAGGAAGAAGTGTAAAGAACGAGAATTGTTGAAACTAGCATATTGGAAGATCAATCGGCCAAAATAACCATGAGCAACGACGATATGAGTTGTTTCTTCCTCTTGACCGAATCTGTAACCTTCATTTGCTGATTCATTTTCAGTGGTTTCCCTGATCAAACTAGAGGTTACAAAGGAACCATGCATAGCACTGAATAGGGAGCCGCCGAATACACCGGCTACGCCTAACATGTGAAATGGATGCATAAGGATGTTGTGCCCAGCATGGAATACAATCATGAAATTGAAAGTACCAGATATTCCTAGAGGCATACCATCAGAGAAGCTTCCTTGACCAATAGGGTAGATCAAGAAAACAACAGTAGTAGCTGCAACTGGATGAATATGCAACAGCAATCCAAGGGCGCATACCCAGACGGAAACTAAGTTACCACTCACGACCCATGTAACAAGCTACACCAAGTAAGACGTGTAGAACAATTAGTTCATAAGGACCACCATTGTATAACCATTCATCAGCAGATGCCCGATATCAGGCCACTGGAATAAGAATAGTTAGAGGAAAAGAATCATCTTGAAAACGCTCCAAACCTGATGAAGGCGAACCTGAAGGGTGTGATTCAATCCATCCTCCTATATCTCGAGATTTGAGCCGAAGCACTGGTAAGAGCGGCGGAACGGCCGTTAGCCCTCTCGGATCTTGGGGTCGAACCGTAGGAATTGGATAGGTAGTGGGAGCCGATCCTTCAAACGATCTAAGTGACG
Organism: Tasmannia lanceolata; assembly: GCF_043159265.1. Taxonomy (NCBI): domain Eukaryota; kingdom Viridiplantae; phylum Streptophyta; class Magnoliopsida; order Canellales; family Winteraceae; genus Tasmannia; species Tasmannia lanceolata. Next base: position 47,554,771 of record NW_027518683.1, on the reverse strand, counting down.
CCGGTGAAATCATAGCTTTTTATTAAGGCAATGGCCAATGACTTTCTATTCCTCTATCTCCCGGATCCGAGAAGGTCCGTGATTCAACGGATGGGAGCCCATTCCGATTTTGATGGCAACACCGGATGGATGAAGCACTGGGAACAGAGGGAAACTATCCGATCAATCAAGGGAATGCGGGGGAGTGGAAGGGACGGCGAGCTATATCGCTACTGGTTCTGAAACCGAACTTCTTATATCCACTTCTAAATCTGTGTATATATAGCAAGAGCACTAGTAGCAACATCACTCCTGATCGACGCTTTTACCCTTCCTTACCCCTTTCTGCATGCGTGAGAGCGAGAGTCCACCTCTCGATCCTGTCGAGCGATATAGTCTTCCTTCCTCTGATCCAGTAGTAGGCGACCTCCCTTCCCTCGTGTCCGGTTCATCCGGTCATGAATTAGAGAGATCGGTTTAGGACGATCGATTGGCCTCTCCCTCCCCCATACCTGGAGGGATATTGTATAACCTTGCCTTTAGTCATTAGGGCGAGTAGCTAAAGCTCCCCGGTTGGGGCATTCATGAAATACGACTGAACCTAAATCCGTGGCAGGTCGTGGAAACATCTTTCTCGGGCTAGAGGTTGCTCAATATCTGCCGAGCCCGACCGGGCGATCCGACCATCCATCGGCTGGGTCATCAAGCAGGGACCTCGGACAAGAAAGACCCTCCTGTTTTTCATTCTCTTGTCGTGTCCCCGCTTGCCGCCCACCGGTTCTGGGAAGGCTATCGAATGCTATTCCATTCTCGATCTTATTTCCGATACACCTCCTTCCTTAAAATAAAGAAGGGGAGATCGTAATGGTGGAAATGCGGATGGTCCCGGGGTGGATTGAAATCTATTTCCAATTGTTAATACTTCGAATATATGCGTTTGAAAGCTATCGACCGACCAATATAGATTCATATTACCCCACCTTCCTTGTTGTTGGTTCCTCCCGGGATAAGAGAGGAGCAAGCATCGGAGAATGGCAAATAGAAGTGGTTTGCCCACCCCAGTAGAAGTTGTTCATGTCGATCCAAGGCATGAAATAAAGGTTGCATTCCCGGGTTCAACAGCACTCCTTCTATGGGTGGCATTAGAACTTCCCTCCCCTTCTGCAATTGGTATGGCTCCCCTCCAATAGAGGAACCGATCATCATAAACAAGAGAAGATGGATGGATAGACCAGCTCTAGGGATGACGGGAGAAGGAGCCAGCTAGAAGAATTATTGGAGAGAGGGACTAGCTAGCCCAGCTGTAAGATTAGCTCGATGAATTCAAAGCCTGAACAGATAGAATAGTAATAGATCAGCCCTCCCGTGGCTAGATGGCATCCAAGCTCAACTAGAAGTCATATTTGCCTAGCATTGGATAATTCCTGCTATCAGTTGTTGTTCCCTTCCCAGCCCTCAAGCTACCAGCCCCCTCCGGATCGAGGGAAGATACAACTTATCGGTCTCCTCATCAGCCAATAAATTGTGAAATTCATAGTGTCCTTTTCTCCATATCTCTCGCCGCCGGTGCCCCACCATTATCTGGCATAGTTTGTTCAATCCGTTCCAGCTCCGGGAAAAATTCTATCATCTAGTATGTCCTACCCTCAATATTTTGAAAATATTATCTTGGGAAGGATATGCTGTATGTAGAGCAATATGTTGTTATAGAACAATCTTTTATGTGATCTCTATGTAGTTATTGGATGTTGATGTTTAAATGCTCTCCTTATCTTCTGTTTCTTTTCACTGCTGTTTTCTGATGTGCTTTGCTTGGGACATTTTTCAGAACAAACCCTGTCCAGAATGTGGACAAGACATTTCAACTGACAAGGGAAGACCGAGACTTATCACAGAAAACAGAATATGATCTTCAGGTTGGTTTCCATCCGGTTTATGTTTTCGTGGTTGCTTTACTCTAAATGAATTTTTATGGTCAGATGCTGAAGGGCTAGATACAGATTGCGGACGGATAAGATTTTTAGTTTATGGAAGCTGTGTGTTCTCTATTATGTTTCTCAGAAAATAGGGAATGGATATTGTTACATGAAATCGTGTAGGCAAACTCTTGAAAGGATTAATAATTTGAGATAGGGTTCTCCTTTGGTATGATTCATGAGAAACAGGTTATTTGATTCGCAACTGTTAATTTTCTGCCTTTCTTTTTGTCGAATATCAAATGAATGCCTTCTTGAAGCTTTGTATCACTTCTAGAAGTTTTCTCTTGGAACTTGGCTCGTCTACCTTTTCTGGCTTCTGAATTATCAGAAGAATTTCTACTTTTGGTTTTGTGTATTTAGGCTTTTCTGTGATCACATTGTTTGGCAAATTGAGGGGCTGTCTGGATGCAGGGAAAGTTTTCCGTTGAAAATGAGCTTTCCAGCATTTGGCTAACTCATTTTCAATGGATTTCCTTTCTAAAATAAGAAATTTCCCTGTTTCCTAGGTAAATTCAGCCCTGCTAGACCTGGGTTTTTTCCATGGTTTTATATTTCGGCCGATTTTGGTTGAGACCGAAACCGAAATTTGGTGAAACCCGAAATTTCGAGTTTTACCAAATTTCGGACATTTAGGCCAAAATTTCAAGAAATTGATTTTTTTTTGGTAAAATATATAGAATTTTTTGGTAAAATATATAGAATTATTCTGAAAGTTTGGCTGAAATTTGGTAAATAATATGTTTTTCATTACTGGATTTCAGCCAAAATTTCAGTTTCAGCCAAGACCGAGATTTATGCCGAAACCGAAATTTAACATGGTTTTTCCCATGGAAAAATTTCCACAAAATTTCTTTGCTTAATTCAAATGAACCCTTCATAATTTTGTGTGCGACTCCCTAAATCAGCATTGGTTATGATGGTTTTGGATGAAACAATTCTCAAAAGTGCATCTATTCAATTTGGCTGTGATCTTTTCCACCCATATATTTGATCTTTTGAGTTTAACTCGTCCAATCCTTCTATAATGGCATATTGTCTTTCAGGCTTGGTGTATTCTTCTGAATGATACAGTTATGTTTAGGATGCAATGGCCACAATATGCAGAACTGCAGGTTAATGGTACGGAAGGCTTCTATCCTTTGTGCAATTATATGAATTTTTCCTATCATTTGGGTGTTGGATTCCCAGGATAGACATTCACACTTTTTAAGTTTCTTAGGCTTCAAAGCATGGTGTGGTTTCTTTCAGATGGTAGTGCTTGCAACACCAATATTTTCATCACTCTGTAACTTCCGCATAAACACTAAAAGAAATGAAACTGTTGGATGATGTAGTTTGTATTTTCATTATTCTTTTTCCAACTCGTTTTTGCACTTGTTTATGTATGTCTCTGTGTCACTATCATTAATTTGTGTTGGTTGCTGTGTAATAGTATTTTTGTATGGTTTTTGTTTCACAATCAATGGGAACAACTCTGGTCCTGTATTTATTGGTATTAGAATGAAATCAACATGTTACTTATACTGCTCAAAAGATCAATATGTTATTGTCGATGTTACATGGCTACATATACGAGCTATGTTGCATGGCTACGCATATGAGTGTTGGAATCCGACACTGGTGTCTGGTATCGATCATTGGATTCTGATTTCCTAGAAAAAAGGATTTGTGGATTTGGCTAATTTTATTTCTTTTACATGATAATACGGTTGTATATTGGGAATTTTGGTAGGCTGAGTAAATATAATGTTTCATGAATGTATAAACAACTTTCTATTGGGATAGATAAAGCACAAAACATGTGATAGTTGGAAAATTGTTGTAGTATTTAGAAAAAGAAGAAGAGATGAAACAGATCTTAAAGTGTTGAAGTGGATGCTAAAGTATTGGAATCCGACACGTATCCGACACGGGTACTTCACCGATTCAAAAGAAATCCAATGTAACATACCATGAAAAAAAAGAGAACTTCAAAGAGAAAGCGAACAGAAATACGACACTCTGCTGTGTGTAGACTGCATCAGGTTAAAAGCAACTGAAAACCAATGGTTAGCTCCAAGGTTCTGAAAATCGGAATCAAATCTTAAATCGCAACAGGGTTCGAATCGTAAATCGTAAGATTGTTTTCAGATTTATATAAAAAATAGAAGAAATATTAAAAAATATAAAAAGGTAAAAAACAAGTGTAAAATGAGTAATTATACATTTTTCATTCAGAATCATTAATTTAAATATATATTGAGTAATTGTATATTTTTCATTCAAATCATTAATTTAAATATAAAATTCTTTGTTTAGTAACCAAAGCACAAACTATATTCATCATACAATAAATCATTGTATAATTTATCGAAACAGTAAACAAAGCACATACTCGATTCTATAATCATCTTCTTACAATTAATCATCGTACAAAGAAGTGTCAGCAGTAAACAAAGCATATTGAAATGATTTACCTATGAAATCACAATTAGTTCTCAAAATTCAAAACAAACATAACCTAAATAATTGAAACATGAAACAAACAGGGGCTAAATCATGTGAAGGATTTCCATATTAAGGCTCTGTTCGTTTTGGATTAACAAACCATCAAATGTACCTGTTCGTTTTGGATTTTGAGAACACATTGTGAGTCCAACCAGCTCTCATAATACATAACAAATATGATCTAAATCATTGTTGAAAGAGAGAAAAAAACCCTGCAACAGGGAAAAAAACCTGCGGTTGGTATCGGTAAGTAGGAAGGATGAGGAGAAGAAAAAGGAAATAAGAGGAGAAAAAGAAGAACAAAGGAGGAGAAGAATAGAATTAGGGTTTTCTGGGGCGCAGGGTTTATATACGATTTATTTCTAATCGTAAAGGGCCCACCACGGAAAAATAAGTAAAAAAATAGAATAGTAATTTTCTTTTAAAAAAAAACCGTGCAATTTTTTACGGGAAATGATTATCCCTTCCAATTTGAATCGTTTAACCCTTGATTCGATTTGAATTGTACGATTTTAACAACTATGGTTACCCTTGGCACCACCTCTTAGCTAACTTGTCTGCTCTCAAACGTATTCGATTAAATGAACCTGCATATCTTCACATGTGCGTGACATTTCTTCAATAATGTCTGCTGATCTGCTGAGGAATGGAGTCATGTCTCATTCAACTAATAATATTAGACAAATTTCCTTCAGCTGTTAGAGGACTCGTAAGATTCTTAGAGAATGATTTGCTACTTTGGAAGAGCACTTAATAATATTGGACAAATTTCCTTCAATCATTTGTATACGTTTCCCTTTATTACCGTGATTTTACAGGACTTTCACCAAAATTTCAACCGAAATGAAACCGAAATTTAAAACCTTGGCTCATGATAATATCATGATGTGTGTCTGCGCGTGTGTGCACAGTCTATTACTCTTTCAGTGATAAATCAAGGAGAAAGATGTACAAAAAATATTATTCGTGGAGACTGACTGTGTGGGGGCAGCCGTGCCTTCGTGTGGACCGTTGTTACCTCCTTTTGTGGATTGTTCTGACTTCGTGTGGACTGCGTGCTCTCATGAGAACTGTTGTACTTGCATGTGGACTTTTGTGCCTTTTTTGGTGGACTGTTGTGTCTTTGTGTTGGTTCCTGTGCCTTTGTGTGGGATGCTGTCCCTTTTTGTCTGCTTTGCTTTCATGACAATTGTTACAACATAGTGTGGATTTCTATGCTTTGATGTTGGCTGTGGTACCTTTTGTGGAATGATGTAGCTTTTTTGGACTGTGCGTCCATCAGGTAGCTTGTTATGTCTTCATTGAAGGCTGTGCTGCTTTCGTGTAGACTGACGCTTCTTTGTGCAGATTGCGAATTTCTTGTGGATAATGGCATCCTTGTTTGGACTGTGTTGTGCTTTGTGTACCCTATTAATTCAGATTTCAGAGAAGATTTCAGTATGGCATAGTTCAGTTTCTGTTCGATTTTTGAATCTCTGTAATGAGTGAAAGAAACATGGTTTCATAGTTCGGTTGCCTTATATCGGTTTGGGTCCCCTCCGAAATCAGAGTGCATAAAAGTAACATTTGTTACAAAATTTTGTTGGAAATTTCAGCATTGTCAGTCGTATTTTCATAGTTGTCAAACTTTTACGGGTCGTATGAGTCAACTCTCGAGTTGAGTTGAGTCGTTGGGCTTTCTAGTCGAGTCACCTGGACAACTAGCTTCTGCTTTTTTTTTTTTTGAATGGTAAAATAGAAAAAGGCGACTAGCCTTTGTTGAAGACTATTATGAGTCATTTGGTGACTCTTACGAGTCGCTACGAGTTGAGTCGAAAAACTAAGACTCTTACGAGTCAAGTCGAGTTGAAAAACTTGGAAGTCGGAACTTGGTACTTAATTTTTATTTTTTAATGGTAGGCAATTGCATGAAATGAAAAAAAAAGATCGAGGAGGTATATACAAATAATTAGATAGAAAAGGAAAGACAAGAACAAGCCTCACTGTAAGGGTCAAGGTGGAACGAAGTCAAATAGCTCCACTCTCTCCCTAGAGACACCATATCTAGCTAAATTGTCAGCCACACCATTAGCTGACCTCTTAACATGATGGAAAGAAATCGATGTATCCCCCACCCTGTCTTAGATCTCATCGAAGAAAGAGGCAAATCTCTAAGAGAAGGTATGATAGCCACTAAACCACCTCTTGTCACATGGAGCGGGCCTCCTTCTACCACTACATTATTCAAATCTCCATTCTATAGAGTAAGAATCAACATGAATAAATCCTTGGTGTGTTGCATGAATCTTAATATCTTGCGGTTGAATCTCTTTCCTTAGTTCTTGAATTTAATGGATCACATTCACCAATTAAATTTCCGGGTCTTCTTCTAGAGGATGAGAACCTTAGCGTACATTACTGGGACTCGGTGGTTGAGAGAATTGAATCCTGCCTTGAATCTTGGAAAGGGAAGTATTTGTCTCTCCCAGGAAGGATTACCCTTCCCAAAGCTTCTTTCTGTAATATTCCAACCTATTTCCCGTGCCTTTATAAGATTCCCCCTAGGGTGGCAGGCTGAATTAATGAGATCTTTCCGAATTTCCCATAGAATGATGACACTACTTTTAGGAATTTCATCTAATTAATTGGGAAACTGTGTGCCAACCCAAATTTGAGTGGACTAGGAATTAAGGCTATTAGATCCCAAAATGATGCCTTTCTGGCTAAGTGATTAACAATGAGGATTACGGCCAATAATTAAGGCCTGGTATGTATCCTAGTGTCACGGGGCCATTTCGTCCAGCGCTGTTCGCATGGCCTATGGCCCGTGACTTGGTCTATCAATGTAATATGTAAGAGTCATGCCAATGCACATGTTGTAGTGGGGACGTAGTCGGTATTACATCCGAAACGTATCTCGTCTCGTTGCGTCTTGAGAAGTTGTCATTTATAGCACCTTTGGTTGCCACTAGCCTCTAAGTGAGTAGGTTTCTAAAGCTCTTTTCCCTGAGAGCTTGGTTGGCCATCGAGTGGTGCATTGCTAGTGCATATCCTAGCAGAGATTCCATTCTAGTCAACGGGTGATCGGGGATCCTTAGGAGTAGTAGTCCTTTTGGCTTAGTCCTATTGTAACTTGTTCAAGAATCAGCAATAAAGATCAGCATTTGCCTATTCGTGTGCCCCATTATTTTGTGCTTGCTTGAAAACTTAGCATTTCTCCTTTTGCTTGTTTTGTAGGTTTGATCCTCACAACCTTGCTAGGCTTACTTGCTTGTTGTGAGACAACGCAAGTGACGCACGGACTTCACCCCCAAACGGAAGGTCCGTGACACTAGGCTAGGAGAATGTCAGGCTAAAAAATCTCCAATTTGGGAGAACTAGTCTGTGTTTTAATGATTCTCTTCTATTTTGTCTTGCGTTGGCAATGAATTAAAAACCTTCTTTAGGTTGGATGGTTGGTGTGGTATGATGCCTTTGGCCATCTCATTCCCCAACCTTTTTGCCTAAGACGACAACTTGAGAGCTTGTATAGCTGATTGCACTTAGGATTCCGGGTTAAAAATGTTATCACTACTGCTTGAAGGTAATCCCTTGGAGTTGTGGATGAATTCTACACCCTTCCTCAATCGTTGGCAAGCTCTATTTTTCTTTCGAGAGCTTGTAATCCCTTGTTAGAATTGCGGATTAGTTCTTTTTGCCCAAGACAACAACTCAAGAGCTTGTATAGTTGACCCTAGTTCCATGGGTTCTCTTCCTTTTGTAGCTCCTTGTGGTAATTGCGATGCGGCAGAGGCTGACTTTCAGGCAATTTGGACTGCTGTCAGATTAATGTTGTGGATTGTAGTAGAGAAGTTGTGGATTGAGGGAGGCTCCTCCCGTGGTGGTTTAGGCCTTCTGATGATCGTTTGGCAATGCACAATGGTTCTCTTTCCAGTGCTTGCTCTTTGTATCTTTGCAGGTGGCCCTGTGAGCTGTTTTTTTGGTACAAAAATCGCATTTGTTCAGAGGTAGGGAGAGAGGGCACTGAACTTTCTCATTCGTAGTTCTAAATCAGCTGATCCAACATTTTGTTGCATCTTCCTTCACAATCGAACGATTAACTTGCCCCTATTCTTCAGATTCCTCCATGAATTTAGTCATCGTAAGGGAAATGGTTCTTCTCTTAAGAAGATTTGAATCAAATACCTTTTTCATATAGTTTCACATCATCTTTGATATCCTTGATGGATGTGAAGGTATTTGTTGGTGTAGGAGTCAAGATGAAATTATCAAGTATACAATCACATGTTCACAAGCAGGGAATAGACATTCCATGTTCACAAGAATAAGCAAGATAGTATACACAAATAAATTTGCTGGTATCATTTTGATATACAGAAGAAACATAAGCTTCACTACTCACATAAATTCTTAAATGTTACTATCACTCAAATAAATTCTTAGAAGTTAAAATGAAAACAGTAGCACTTTTTCGCTCTCAAAGTGAACCATGGTCTATTGATGCAAGGTTCAGAATTATCAAAATTACCCTTAGGGTATCTTCTAAGGGCTTTGGATTTTGTATTACATTCCAGTCAGATGATTAGTGCATCCTCACTTTTATTCTTTAATCAAATCATTATAGTAATCTCATCTGTCGGTATTCTTCATTGAAATGATTTTGTGGCGCATATTTCTCTTGCAGTCTAGTCATATATTTTTTTTCACATTATATATCTGCAGCTGTCCCAGTCCGAACAACTAATAGGCCAGGCTCTCAACTATTAGGAATTAATGGCCGTGATGATAGTCCAGCAGTGAGTGCCTTTATCTTCTTGTACAGCATTTCTATGAATGCCATTATCTTGGCTGGAGTCCTTTTCCTACACCTAACAAATTTCTACATGTTTATTCGAGTTTCTGTTTTCACCCCTCATCGTTTTTCTTTACCCTTCTCCCTTTCAAATTAAAGGTTTATAAAATTTGAAGAGCGTATTAAATAGTTTCGCCACGAAGTTATTTCCATCATTTTGTGGTATTTATGTTTGCAGATCACAACATTCAGCAGGGAGGGAATAAATAAGATCTTTCTATCAGGATGTGATACTCGTGTTTTTTGTTTGGGAGTCAGACTTGTAAAACGGCGTACAGTTCAACAGGTACTCTTTTAGAAAATAACCCTATGTTTCTATTAAAATGAGGTAATCCAATTGTTTAGCATGAGGGTTTGCCCCTTCAACAACGGTAAAAGATTCTTGTTATTTAATGCACATCAAGCTCCTTTTTTAATCGTCTTAGTTGATGCAACATAAACCTGTAGACACTGCAAATGAGGAACTAGAGAAGGAGGTTGACCTTCAATGGAAGAAGTTTCATTAAAGTTTCATTTGAAACTTCTTGGATATTTTTCTTGGGTCTTAGAAAGTATCTATTTTGGAAATTTGGGGACTGTTTGAAGCTTTTAGAGGATTATTCTTAATTGAGAAGGTTTATATTGAAGCAGAAAATTGAGTCATGATTAGTTTATATTTGGAAAAATTCAAGCCATAAACTTCATTTCTAATGGAGATTTGGGTTATATTTTAGACTATCTCAACAAAGCATTTGTCCCAAACTAGTTGGGGTCGGCTAAATGAATCCTTTAGAAAAATTTCATGAAGAAGGTGAAAGGAATCTACCCAGCTCTAATCCTGGCTCTAGTTGGGTTCTTCTACGTGGATCATTTTCTTCCATTCTATCCTATCCAAGGTCATGCTCTCTGTTATGTTCCTAGCTATCAAATCTTTCCTCACTGTTTCTACCCAAGTTGTTTTCGGTCTGCCCCTACCTCTTTTTACTCCATCAATTTGGCATGAGTCGCCTCTTCTCACTGGAGCATCCAAAGTTCTACGTTGGGTTATTTTTTAGAATGTATATATTTTTGTTTTTAGCAGAATTTAGCTTTTGTTGGACCTTTTAGATGTGTTCTAAAATTAGAAAGAGTAGAGGAAAGGTCTAAGGTGTTTGTCTACGAAAGAATGTGTTTGGAGGTAAAAAGTGTCTATTTAAATGATCCAAAATATTTTTTCTGGGAAGGTTTTAATGAATTACGATTTTTAAAGTTTATGCATGTCATCTTCTGCTTCATTGTTTTGAAAAACATCACTCGTATGATCTTGTTTTCTCCATTATGTGACTGTCCTCTTTAAGTATTCCTTGCTGTTTGGGTTTATATTTCTTCATTGTTTGGCTGTGAGATACTATCTCACTGGTATTACAGCAGGTTACATATTGTTGTATTAGTTCCTGATTATTTTTTGTGATAATTTTGCTTTGTACGATTATTTTATACGAAGGCGCTTCCTATGGGGAGGGGCTATTGATAAGAAAGGAATTCCATTGGTTAGTTGGGAGGAAGTATGCAAACCCATGAAAGTGGGTGGTCTTGGCATTAGGAGAATTAAGGAAACCAATCAAGCACTGTTAGGCAAGTGGTTATGGAGATGTGGAGAAGAGGAGAACCAATTGTGGGCAAAAGTGATCGAAAACAAGTATGGATCATGCATTGGACATTGGGAATCAGAGGACAAATTCGGGAAAAAGGGTAAAACTCCATGGAGGGATATATTATGCTTTAAACTAAAATTCATGGAAGGAAAAAGGTTTAGCGTATATGACGGGAACAGAGTTCGGTTTTGGTGGGATAAGTGGTGTACTGTCAGACCTTTGAAAGAAGAGTTTCCGTAGTTGTTTGCATTATCAACACATGAAGGAGGTAATGGTGAAGGATTGCTTTATCAGAACAGATAACAGCGTAGTGTGGTCTCCATCTTTCAGAAGGAATTTCTTTGATCGAGAACTTGAACGGGTAGAAAGACTATTTCAGAATTTGGAAAAATGCTACATCAAGTTTGCTAGGAAAGACAAAAGGATCTGGGTTTGGAACTTAGATGGGGAATTCACGGTGAAATCATTTTACCATCAGCTCCTACCTTGCCTCGTTACCTCCAAAGTAGTTAAAGTATGGGACATAAAAGTACCACCAAGGGTAGCTATTTTTGGTTGGGCAGCAGTGCTTCAAAGGATACAAACCATTGATTTCCTCAGAGAAAGAAATATTTTGATATTCAATCATTGTGCTTGGAGGATGGCAAAACAGTAGATCACCTTCTAGTTCAGTGCAAAGTGGCTACAGTTATTTGGGGTCGATTAATGGCTAGATTCGGGATTGCTTGCGTGTGCCCAGCTAAATTCTTGTACTTATTTGAGAGTTGGGCTATGAGTCCATGGAAGAAAAAAGGCAGGATTCTTTGGCAAGTTAGCTTTTTAGCCACGATTTGGGTACTTGGAACGCAAGGACCTTTAAGGGATATTCAAAGGGAGCACAATTTCTATTTAATAACGTTATTGCTTTAACTATATCTTGGGTTAAATCAGTAGAGTGCTTTAGATTTGTATCGGCTTTATGATATTTGGCATGTTTGGAAAGAGATATGCATCGGATCTTCAAATAAATTCAAAGTAGCTCAGAGGTGGTCGGCGCCCATGTAAGGAAGTTTAAAATGGAATTTTGACGGCTCTAGTGTTGGTAATCTGGGTCCTTCAGGTATCGGGGTCTATTGAGGGATGAAATCGTGGTGTACTATTGGCCTTTAGAGGTCCTATCGGAATAGCGGACTCCAACGAGGTAGAAAAACACGCCGTACATCATGGAATTAATTTGCTTCAAAATGTTGACCTAAATAATGTGATCATCAACGGTGACTCTCTCAATGTCATTAGATGGTTAAGAAGGTCAAAGGCAGCTCCGTGGAGATTCGCATCATTGTTCGATGAGATGTAGGACAGGATATGGATGGTAGCTATTTCTTTCAAGTATGTAAAGAGGTCGGCAAATGGGGAGGCGGATAAATTGGCCAAAGATGGTGTTTCTAGGGAGAGCATAGAATTCTTTGATTTTCTTCCCCCCCTAGTTTTCTTCTTTTCCCTTTCGGTGGTTTTTCTTTTTTCTTTTGTACCTTCCCTTTGCATTTGTGGGGATCTTCTTGATCCTTTTGGTTTCAATATAATTATCCTTACCATTCAAATTTTTTTTTGCTTTGTTCGATAGATTAACTGAATAAGATCAATATTCAGAATTTTTGATGCTGCATAAGAAAGTACAGATCTGGACTGCTCTGATATATAGAGAAATAATAAGAGAAAACAAGGAAAAAAAATGAAAGGGGGGGGGGGGGGGGGGGCAAAAATCAGCAATAATGATGCTGCTGCTGTTCGAGCAGGTTTCTTGGGGGAAAGCCTCACATGAATTTTATCATTAAAAAAGACCCCAATGCAAATTTCAAAATTTGTCTGTCTTTCGGTTACAGCAAACAGCAAACCCCCGTGGCCCTTAATCCCATTATGATCTCATCTCTACAATGTATAATTTATGTTATAATGAGTTAAGTGGGTCATCCCCCACCCCTTAAATCACTTTAACCATGACATAAAACCCCAAACACCTCTTATGAAGATAGTCACTTCTTCATGAAGCTACTGTTCGCCACTGCATCAATCCTCCCCGGGTAGAAAAACGCCCGACTCCAACGAGAAAGCATCTTGATAACTGGCATATGTAACGGGATCCTCATACTTCAACTCATCTTTGGAGATCCAAGTACTCTCTCTTGGCGGCTTGCCCAACACTTGACGGGTTATTGTGTTTTATTGACTTTACTCTTCCAAAGATGTTCGGCAACGTATCTCACCAGGTGTTTGTTGTGATTAAGCCATTATGGGTGGCCTTCTTGCTTATGTGATGGTTTCTAATTATGTATTTGTGCTTATTCTAGCATTTTTCATAGTTTCATGTTAAAATTTCATCATTTGCATATGTTTTCATACGTTTCCGTGATTTTGCAACCGAAACCAAAATATTTCCGTTTTGGATGACCGACGTTGAAATTGAAACCGAAATTTAAAACTTTCTTATAAACTCTCCTTCAACCAGCAATGGGTATAGTCAATTTCTTAGTACAACTCATTGCTCTTAAAATATGACAGCCCTTACATCTTAAATACATCTAATGTGTTCAGCATAGCCCTCTCCGTCGATCATCCTAAAATAGCATCTGCAAGTCAACAATGCATTGTAGTGTGTGCCCATACACAACTTCACATGGAGTCTTCTTTGCACATTTGTTGGCAAAAAATTTATAAACAAATTCATGTGGCACGATTGAGTCCCAACTCTTCACATGATCACATGTGATGCAATGAAGTAGATTCTGCAAACTCCTATTAACAACTTCTCTCTGCCCATCAATTTGATCATGTGCATTGCTGGAATATTGTAGTTCAGTTTTCAATATCTTCCAAAGCGTACGCAAAGGTGGCCCACGAACTTGACTATACTATAGTACGATGTTGCATCAATTTCGGATATATGCTAGGCTGAGGGACTTACTTCATCTCCTCTATTCCCTTCACTTACACCTTACATGTCTGCTGAGTCTAACAAGGCTCAGGTGCAGAGCCTTCCACTGTGGATCGAGACTATGCAAAAGTAGAACACCACAGAAACGTCGCTGACTTTCTTTAAAACCTTGGGTTTGCTACGCTCAATGAGAACCTGTAATACAGAAATCGGTTCGTGTTCCGCTTCCAAAGTCAGGCGTGATTTGAAACTATAGTGATTGGTACCTCATGTAAACGTACTTCCCTAAAAAGTATTTCAGCAATAAGCGACACACTAGTAGTCAGGGAACTTGGTATAAAGTGTGCGACTTTGGATAATTGATCAACAGCCACATAAATATAATCATGCTCCTTTGCTGTTTTAGGCAGTTTAAGTACAAAAGTTATACTAAGATGGACCAATGTGATGTAGGAACTAGTATTGGTGTGTAGAATCCCGTGTTCTGTGTTTGTCCCTCCATGTATTGGGAAACTCATCATCGCCTAACTAGTCTCTCTACATCCCTATGCTTGGTGGGCCAATAGAATCTTTGAGCCATATCCTCCAAGGGGTGTGTCGGCTGACCCCAATGCCTACCAATCTGCCCTTAGTTTCTTTTTTCTTTTTTTTTTTGGTTTTTGGGAAAAGCTAAGTATTAAAAGGATATTGTTTTGTTCTCTTGGAAGTTGCGGCAAGAAGACTTGGGCTAGAAAAAGAGGGAGAGAGAGAGAAGCTAAGAGAGAGAGAGAGAGAGAGAGAGAGAGAGAGAGAGAGAGAGAAAGGGAGAAGAAGAAGAGAAGTGGGTTTCTTCCTCCGAGTTTCTTCTTGGGTCTTTTCTTGGGTTCTCGTGAGGTTTTCTCTTGGGTCACTCTCTTGTATGGTCTTGGGTTTTAGAAGCAAGGAAAGGGTTGCAGGTTTTGGGTTTAGTTTAATCCATTGTAATCCTTGTATATTGTTTTTCTCATAGTGGAAGATCGTGTTTCTTGCTCCTGGAGTAGGCTTGGCCGAACCACGTAAAATCATGGTGCTTATCTTGTGGCTTGCTTGTTACTTTTATTTTTTTTCCGTTTAATTTGTGCATGATCGAATTGTTTTGCCCGACGGATTTTCTCCGCAAGTGGTATCAGAGCCGTGGTTTTGAGTGATCGTCGAGGTCGGGTAAAGTGATCGTCGAGGTCGGGTAAAGTGATCGTGGGTGTTGTGGTTGGATCGCGGTTAGAACGATCTTTGGAGTATAAAGATTGTCAAAGAAGATTCTTGTTCGAGTTGGAGCGCTACACCGAGAAGTGCGAAGTAATTTGAAATGGATGTAAAATCAGGTTCAACTCAGCTCAACATCGACAGATTTGATGGAAAGGGCAGTTTCACCCTATGGCAGATGAGGGTGAAGGACATCCTAATTCAACAGGGATTAGCTAAGGCGTTGAAGGGTAACGATGGGAAGACGGAGAAGATAACGGTTGCCGAGTGGGAAGATATTTAGTCGAAGGCGGTTAGCACAATTCGGCTTTGTCTGCTAGATAGCGTTATGTTTAATGTTATGGAAGAAGAAGATGCGCCTAAATTATGGGGGAGAAGTTGGAAAAGCTTTACATGTCAAAAAGCTTGGCCAACCGGTTGTATCTGAAGCGGCAATTGTACAGGCTGAAGATGCAGGAATGCGGAGATCTTCTGGAACACATTACAGTGTTCAACGAGGTTATGAATCAGCTCCACAAGGTTGATGACTTTATTGTATGGTAAGGATACGATAAAGTTGGAGGAAGTCACGGATCGCTCTTATCGAATGAGATGCGAAAGAAACCTGTTCTTGGTGGAAGTGAAGAACATGGGTTGGTTGTTCATCATGGGAATCAAAGAGGAAGGTCGTCTGACATGGGATCAGGAAAAGGCGGGTCAAGATCCAGGGTCGGCGGAAAGGGCGTGCAATGTTACTATTGCAAGGAATATGGCCACATCAAGCGGGATTGTCCAAAGCGAGCTAACTTGGTGGACAATGGTACTTCGAATACTGTGGTGGATGTAACAGACAAACAGAGCGAAGGGGTTGGAGACGTTCTCACAGTCTCCACAGCTAATCACACTTCTCCTCATGATTAGTGGATTTTAGATTTAGGGTGCTCTGTTCATGTATGCTCCAGGAGAATATTTTGATACGTTCAGGGAGACAAGGGCGGGTGTAGTGTCCTTGGGTGACGGGTCTACTTGTGACGTAACGGGAGTTGGGATGGTGAATATCAAAATGTCTGATGGAGTGGTTCGTACTTTGGGTGGTGTGACGTATGTCCCAAAGATGTGAAAGAATCTAGTGTCACTTGGCCGGTTGGACTCAAGGGGTTGAAGGTATTCTGCTGCAGGGGGAGCCATGAAAATCACACGTGGTTGTATGGTTCTAATGAAATGAGAGAAGTGTGGGAAGTTATATCATCTGGTAGGCGACACGGTGACTAGTGTTCCTAAGATCTCGATGGCTAATTGGAAACGGAGTGGAAGTGCATGCACGCGTAGGGTCTATTTCGCAGTTAGTGCAGAGACAGGTTTCCGGTTTGCAGACGATGGTGAGAAGGTGACATTACCTGCGTTGGGGAGGATGGATCGAAATCCTTCTCCAAGGTTGACTGGGTGAGTCAACGGGTTGGCAGCTACACATGTGCATTGGCTGTGTTGATCGAATCGGGTGGAATCAGAACCAGGATGATTCGAGGGGTGTGTAGCTGGTACTTTGGAAGGCCAATGGTGGGTTTTGCGGTGACAGCGGACCGGTGGTGACATTAATGGAAAATCTTCAGGTGGCTAGGAAATAAGCCAAGGTGGAGATTGTTGGGAAAGTTGCCTTATTTCCCGCCCATGATGGATTTCTTGGGGGGGAAGGCAAGAGGCAAAATATAAAGTTTCTTTTTTTCTTTTTGGTTTTTAGGAAAACCTAAGTATTAAAAGGATATTGTTTTGTTCTCTTGGAAGTTGCGGCAAGAAGACTTGGGCAAGGGGTGGGTCGGCTGCCTCTTGGCGAGAGAGAGAGAGAGAGAGAGAGAGAGAGAGAGAGAGAGAGAGAGAGAGAGAGAGAGAGAGAGAGAAGTGGGTTTCTTCCTCCGAGTTTCTTCTTGGGTCTTTTCTTGGGTTCTCTTGGGGTTTTCTCTTGGGTCACTCTCTTGTATGGTCTTGGGTTTGAGAAGCAAGAAAGGGTTGTGGGTTTTGGGTTTAGTTTAATCCATTGTAATCCTTGTATATTGTTTTTCTCATAGTGGAAGATCATGTTTCTTGCCCGTGGAGTAGGCTTGGCCAAACCACGTAAAATCTTGGTGTTAATCTTGTGGCTTGTTTGTTACGTTTATTTTTTTTTTCGTTTAATTTGTGCATGATCGGGTTGTTTTGCCCCGCGGATTTTCTCAGCACGTACCATTTTGGGTTTAGTTTAATCCATTGTAATCCTTGTATATTGTTTTTCTCATAGTGGAAGATCATGTTTCTTGCCCGTTGGAGTAGGCTTGGCCGAACCACGTAAAATCTTGGTGTTGATCTTGTGGCTTGTTTGTTACTTTTATTTTTTTCGTTTAATTTGTGCAGGATCTGATTGTTTTGCCCAACGGATTTTCTCAGCACCTACCATGCTTGTGTGATGGTTTCTAATTGTATTTATGCTTATTCTAGCATTTCATGAAGTTTCATCTTAAGATTCTATCACCTTTTAAAATTTTATCATTTCCATATATTTTCATATGTTTCTGTGATTCTAAGGATTTTCGTCACTATTTCCAACGGAAACCGAAATGTTTTCATTTCTGCAGCGGCCGAAAATGAAACCGAAACCAAAATTTAAGACCTTATCTTAAAGTTAGTGTGGTTGCTATTGCTGCCATTAGAGTTACTAGTCACATCTTCCTTCATGGTATGTGAAGTCTAACTTCTTTCCTTTGTAGTGGAAGATGTAGGTGTCAGGTGTAGTTTGATCGGTCATATCGTGATCTTACAACTATGGTATGCCCAAACGAATATGACATGCATCCATTGGTACCTTTTTATAGGCAGCTATAACTAATCCATCTTTTTCGACACCATGCTCTCACTGATCCCTCCATCGAAAATGATGCCGCAAGCCTTACCAACAACCTTGTGCAGAATTTGTTATCTCTATGCCAATCTTCTTCAAGCCTGGTTGCTATCATCATCCTTTGCACCACAAAAATCTCCTTGAATATTATTCTATCTTATCTATTTGCTGTAGATTATCCTTTAGTTGATGCTAATGTAACCATAGCTTAACTTGTTGACAAGGAGAAACATTGAAGTATTTTGATGTATCGAGCTTTCCTTGTGAAGGTTATCATCCCTTATTTGAATGTTTAACTATGTTAATGCATGTGGCTGTTTACTGACTGTATGGAGCATTTTTATCTTAGGCTTTCTTGGTTTTTTTCTTTGAATGACTTGAAATAATTGCATCTGGTGGATAAGCTTCTAGTCAACAACTCATTCATCTGTGGATCTTGTGTTGTTGCTTTTCTTTCTCCACTTGAAGCAAGTAGCGTTCAATTACTATTATACTAGATTGACAACTATAGCAACTTAAAAACAACTATTTTTTTAGGTATAATTAAGTTTCTGTCCAATTTTTTTTCCGTTCTTTCCTTGCGCCTGTTTTCAAAGTTTGGTTCCCTTCCTATTGAATCTGTGTAAAAAATGACTGGCGGCACTTTTCTTTCATTGTGTTATGTAAGGTAATGTTTTTGTTTAATTCCATTGTTAGGTTCTGAACTTGATTCCCAAGGAAACAGATGGTGAGTGCTTTGAAGAAGCTCTTGCTCGTGTTTGTCGTTGCATTGGGGGTGGCACTGCTGCCGAGAACGCAGACAGTGACAGTGATTTGGAAGTTGTAGCTGATTCAGTTACCGTTAATCTCCGCTGCCCTGTAAGTCATTTGAATGATCTTGGTCTTTTTTTATTTGTAATTTGCAAAATACGTGCTCGGTACCCCACACACTATACTGTTTTAGTAGCTTTAGTTGTGAGTTTTATTTGACTTATTATTTTTAGTCAGCCACAGAGGTTCAAGATAAATTCGAGTACATAGCAGATTTTTTTATGAGGGAGCCATGGCTGTATTATTGTTTGGGGTTCGCCGGTACTTTTTTTTGGCAGTTCAAGTTACTGATGACAGTATGCTACGCAGTTACTAACTTGATCAAATATGGGTAGTTATAATTTTAGAAAAAAAAAAAGAATTGAGGATGTAGTTATTTAACTGGTCAACCAATTTTGCGTATAATTGAATAAAACAATAACACAATGCATTGCATGTTTAATGGAAAAAAAAGGATTTTTCAGCGAATTAGTCAGGTAGTGAAGAATCGTTATTGGTCAAGCATGTAGGCCGTCTTCTTTCTTGGCGTACTCAAAATGTGTGTTAGGTACTACCGGAAAACTCTAGGTGCTAACTAAATGCGAGAGCTGTGTTTATGTTCTTGTTATTTGTCAATCTTGTGCATTCAAGACAAAACTTGAGCAGCAATAAATTATTTTCACTGAAGGTTTGGTTTAAAGATTTGGAGATGTGAACTTAATTGACTTACTAGTCTGTAAGGTTGAGACCAAAGGAGATTAAACATACGCCTTAAAGTCGCATAGAGCTCAGTGTGTCAAAGTTATCATCTCTTGCTTTAGGGTGGCAGTCGTGAGGGTAAAGCAACTATAGGCCCTAACTCACAATTGCTTCTATGTTCTTGTAGAGGGCATTCACGTCATGTACAAAGTTTTTCTTAGTATCAGTCTTGTTTGTTGCTCGTTGTAAACCTAACAAACCAACAGTCGCCAGACACAGTCATTTTCCATGATCCGCTCCGAACCACCACCCCCTTGGGGTTGTTGGAAAGAAGAATAACAGATGTCAACCCCTTCCAATCATGTAGATAGTCTATTTCTTACTATGTACTAATTATGATATTGCCATCAATACTCCTCCATACTCTTATTCTAGCTACATATATAATCATCAACACTCCCCCTCAATCTGTAGAATAGGTGTCAATCTTTGGTAGCTTGCTGGTGATCTGCTTCCTTGGTAAAGCTGTGGTGAACACATTGCTAATTGGTATGTAATCGGAATGTATGGAGTATTCTCGCCAGCTCCCAAAAACTGTCAATGAACTTCTATTTGCTTAGCCTTTTCTTGGAAAACTGGATTTTATGCTATGAAAATGGAAAGTTAGTTATCGTAAAATGGCCGCATAATATAGCACTATAGCTTACTTCAATTCCTAACTCCCTGAGCGCTTTTTAGCCAAAGAAACTCATTACTTGTTACTGCTGTGTCTCTTTATTCAGCTTCAACACTTAAATGGGCAACCACACTTTGTTTCATACACTTTTGATTAACATGATGGCTCTCAATAGAAGTGTCTACTACACATAAGTGGATCTTCTAATCAGCATCATGGAAACCCAATATGTCTAAATTCACATTGTGTCTATATAGCACACTATGACCAAGAGACCCCTTGATTTATCTCAAACTGTGGTGAACAACTTCCCTGCACGCCGTTCTAGGGGCATGCATTAACTAATAACATTAACAACATAAGCGAAATCTGGTCTATTTGGAACATGAGTCCACCTAATAACTGTGTTGGCGACCTGAATTGTTCAGAAGTTCTGCATCACCGGCAGATAAACAATAATTAAATTCCACTAGAGTTTCAATAGGCTTCACTCCAAGCTTGCCTAGCTCTGTGAGTAGGTCAAGAGCTTCCTTCCTCTGGGATGCCCTTTTTGAATTTGACACCTTCAATTTTTAAAAAGTATCTTAAGTAACGTGTTCCTTGATATCACTTGCTTTTTGTAAATGCTGTTTCAAATCATTCATTTCCTTCACATCATCTCCAGTTATGATAATTTTTTCAACATACAGTCAAGTTTCCAGTCCCTTCATTTTTCTTAACAAACAAGGAGTGATAAGTGCTACCAAAATTCTGAAAAATTCTGAAACCACACCAAGTCTATAATTAGACTTTTCAAATTTGCGTACTGACCCCTTCTTCCCCCAGGAACAAATCTAGGAGAGGGGCTCATGTATGTCCGCGCTTGCTTGGCATGGTGTTAGTGTAGATGCCACTTTTTATTAGCTTATTGAGTAAGAATAGCCTAGATGGAATTTAATTTTACAACTGGACCATTAGAAACTGGGCACTCTGCTTTAGAAATCATCACATCTTTATTCGAGGGATCATGCCCTAATGGCATTGAAGATGCTAAGGCCTCCTCCCCTGATGCAGAATAATTTGCATACCCTGAAGGTCTGTCATATAGATCTCAACAATAGTCCACAGCGTAACAGTCTAAACCACGATGAGAAAAAATCTATGTCTATGGCCACGACCTCCAGTACTCTTCCGGCCACCCCAGCAGCCACCCCAGGACCACAACCACCATCACGACTCCAACCGTTGCTCCGACCAAAGCCATGACCAGAGCAGACACTACGACCACGAGAAAAACATTCCACCGAGAGGGCAGCCCTATCAACACCAATATCAAGGGAAGATTGCTCTCTCATGGGTGCTGAATTTGAGAAAACACCTTAGGAAGAGAGGGAAGAAAGTTAGAACCCAAGAATATGCTGCCGAATAGGAGAGCTCAAAACCCAGACCATCTAAAAATCTTGCGAACCAGAAATCAGACACACGTTTCTTCAAAACAGTCGGATCAATAGAGAAGGGCCGGTACATATACAGCTTATCACATAAGTCAACCATAGCTGCATAGTACTCGGTCAGGGATTTGTCCTCCTTTCGCAGCTGAAGAAAGGGAAATAAGACATCACATACCTGATTCATATCACCGACTCCAGGATATAACAGCTTCACTTGATCTCACACTTCTTTAGCCGTAGTTAGGTGCATAAGAGAGGAACTGATCTTGGGTTGCATGCTATTAAATAACACAGTCATAATCTGAGCATTGTCCCTTTTCCAAGCTTTAAAACCGTCATTAGTCGAATCGGCTTAGTCTCTTCAATATGCTGAGATTTTCCTTCGGCCGATAGAAAAATCTTAATGGCAGTAGACCAGGCTAGGTAATTACCTCCATTGAGTTTAATGGAAGTCATTTGCAAAGTCGATATCTCAAATGAAATCTGTCAAAGACTCAAGTTCTAATCAGAAATTCCAACAATAAACAACCAACAAGCAATCCACAAGCAGTCCCACAATCAGCTAACAACAATCACCCCTACAATCAGCAACCAGCAGGTAATAATTTCAAAATACCACAACTATAGTAGCAGCCAGTAAGAGATACAAGCATACACAATGAGGGCAACCAATCCTAACCAACCAGCCACAATAGTATAGCCTCACAACCCCTCTAAGAAGCACACCCGGCCATAATACAAAGGCCTCGGAGCAACAATCGACCTACAACCTCTCTTCTTCAACTTTGACCGACCAAATAGAGAGAATTATAGGGCCAAACATGCACCAACAATCAAAAGATCAAAACAAAGCAAAAGGCTGTTAGGCCTGGCCAAACCTACATGAACCGGTAGAAAGCAATCTAAACCAAATCAAAAGGCTCCACGACTGTTACGAGATCTGCATACCACCAAACCGGCCCGATTAGATCAAATCACAAGCCCAATCGACAAAGACAGGGCCAAACTAAATTTCGAATCAATTTGGAGAAAGCCCTTATCGAAAAGCAACTAAGAAGAGGATATTGACATAAAACCCTGCATCTGATCCTCAATTGATGAAAACGACGACAACCGGCAGCAATAGACACACCATTTAATGCCCTTTGACAACCGTAGAAAACTTCGGGTACTAGTCACGTGAACAGTGCAGCGATACTGTTCACGTATTCACTATTCACTTGAACAGTAACTTTTTTTTCGTGTTTGGAAGAAAAGAAAGAGGAAGTGAGTGCGCGCGCGTGCGTGTGTGTGTGTGTGTGTGTGTGTGTGTGTGAGAGAGAGAGAGAGAGAGAGAGAGAGAGAGAGAGAGAGAGAGAGACTATCAGACTTAACGTATTGACATACTCTCTCTTAATATATAAAAACATGAATAGGGTTACACTATATGAGAAAAGACTAGACTACCCTTATGTTACTTAATGGAACATACTCTAACAACAAATAATCAGCATTGCACTAGATGCAGATTGTTAACTAATCCTCTGTGCATGTGTTGCAGATGAGTGGGTCCAGAATGAAGGTTGCTGGCAGGTTCAAGCCTTGTGTTCACATGGGCTGTTTTGATCTTGAAACTTTTTTGGAGCTTAATCAACGTTCTAGAAAGGTAAGCATACACATATTTGTAGTTTCTTTGTTTTCTTTTCTTTTCTTTTCTGAAGTTGATATTAAGAATCCTTGTACTTTGGTTGCAGTGGCAATGTCCCATTTGCCTTAAGAATTACTCCTTGGAAAGCATCATCATTGATCCATTTTTCAATCGTATCACAACTAAGGTAGTGGATACACCCCCCACCCCTTCCTGTTGCGATGGGTGGGGTTGCTCAATCGTATGTTCTTCATGAACATTTGTATTGAGTATTTATTGATCTTTCTTTCTTCTGAGACAGATGCTAGATTGCGGAGAAGATGTCAATGAGATTGATGTGAAGCCTGATGGTTCTTGGCGTGCGAGGAATGAAAGTGAACGTAGGGATCTTGGGCAATGGCACTTTCCGGATGGTTCTCTTTGTGTCACTGAAATGAAACCTGACTCAGAAATATCGAAGCAGGTTGAACAAGAAGGTGGGTCTGAAGGCCGTACAGGTCTGAAATTAGGAATCAAGAGAAACCGCAATGGGATTTGGGAAGTGCGCAAGCCTGAAGATATACGGCCTCCATCATCTGGAGATCATTTGGTGGGGAAATTTGAAAATCATTGCGTAAAAATCATGCCTATGAGCAGCAGTGCTACTGGAAGTTATAGAGATGGTGAAGATACAAGCGTTAATCAGGAAGGTGGGGGCCACCTCGATGTCTCAGCAAACACTTGCAACGAGCTCGATTCACTTTCCCTGTACTACGACCCAACATACAGTGTTAATGTAATTCCTGATGCACCATTAATGGATGCCGATATCATTGTCCTGAGCGATTCAGAAGATGAAAATTTTGTTTATGAATGCCCAGCCGAGGGCAATGCAAATCCATTTTCTATTCCTTCTCTCGGAGTTACAGAGCCATATCAAGAAGACCCAGGACTTGGTACAAGTGGTAACCCTTGCTTGGGGCTCTTTGATGATAATGGTGAGGATTTTGGGATGCTTTTGTGGCCTTTGACATCATGTCCTCAGGCAGGTCCTGCCTTCCAACTGTCTGGTACAGATAATTCTGTCGCACAATTAAATGGTTATGGATTAACTACTGACACAAGCATAGGTGCTACTTCACAAGTTCAAGATCCTTCAATCCGTCTCTCAAACACTGAAATGAATGATGGCCTTGTTGATAATCCCTCGGCATTTGGTGACCAAGACCCCTCATTGCAGATTTTCCTTCCCACTCGACCTACTGCGGTGTCTGTGGAGGCTGATTTGAGAGACCAAGCTGATATGTCCAATGGTGGCCGTACCGAGGACTGGATTTCACTTAGGCTTGGTGATGGGGGCAGTCATGTTGAATCTCCAGCTGTGAACGGTTTGACTTCGAGATACGAGTTTGCATCCGAGGAAGGAGGGACGGAGTCATTAGCTAATACTGGTGTGTGCCCTTCTTCCCATTTCAGTAGTTTTGCTATATGGTAATTTCATGAGCATATTTTCTTACTAGTTTACTAGTACCTAAGGGTGTTATATTTGAACCTGGTGATATAAACTGATATTGGAAGTCGTAATTGCATGGGGAAAAAAATTCTTTTCTGGATGTTGATAAGGTTTGGTGCTCTGGGCTTCAAGCAGGTGGACTCATCATCGTCTGATCCAGATCAAACTGTGATGTGATTCACCAATAATGAGGTTCCGGAATTGCTTTTATGTGTGTACTACATCAATCTTTCGTTAAAACCTCTTTTTGAGCTTGAATATATGGTTCGCAATTGGGTCTCATCAAATCTCGTCACACTAAATGCACCAATCGGTCCGGTGTCTATGAATGAAACATGATTGGTTTGTGAGTTTCTATGAGAGACCAATCATTCAAAGTATCCCTTAGATTCCCTGAGATTTAACCATCGCTTTTTTACTTTTCCAGTGAAGATTCTTCGGACTCAATTTCTAATGCATGCCTTCTTTTTTTTTCTTCTTTTTTTGCAAATGCAGCTTCTTTGCTGCTTAGCATGAATGATGATAGATCTGACAAGGCAGCCTCAAAGAAACAAAGGTCTGAAGGTCCTTTCTCACATCCTCGACAGCCACGCTCTGCGCGGCCGCCACGATTGTATCTTTCTATAGATACAGATTCCGAGTAAGCAATGAAGTGTAGTTGTTGCATGGGTTAGATACTCTATTTATTTAAAAAGGGAGAATCCAGTCCCCACCCTCGCATGCCACTCGGAAATTCTAAGGTGATCACTTCTTTCATCCTTATTCCCTTGTCGGTGCCTGTTTTTCGATGTTAAAAAGACCAGATATCTTATCTCCCCACCGTTAGTGAAAAGGGAGCTCCAGTCATATGCAAGCCTGGAAGATTTTGCCTTCACAATGGTGAGCTCGAAGCAGTAGAATTAGTGTAATAAACATAGTTTTAGCGTCTCTTTTTGTCTTGTGTGGATGTTAAACAATCTAACTCCGCTGTTTTTCTATCATACCAGGTTATAATCTGATATATAATGCAGGTCTGGTGTGGTCCTGGCTGCTATAGGATTGTACAATAGAGAAAAAAAAGAAGAGAATTATTAGCGGGAGAAATGTAAAAGCCATCCCAAAATATAGGTGTAAGCCAAAGTATAGTGGGTGGGAAGGCTTTCTGTACTATATTTATCTTGTGTAGTTTTCTTCTCTTCTTTTTGTGGTTTCAGGTGTTGGTTAGAGAGTAGTTTTGTAAAAGTTAAGTATTCTTGTTCCTTTGAGTTTGAGCAATCCATCAATCCATTATATCACAATTGGTATTGCCTTCTTGGAAAATGGTTTCCTGTTTTATGCTGTGTTCATGGGAATGAGCAAGAAAAATTGAAGCATATTGCATTTCAATAGCTTACATGCCAAGACCGATGACAAGATTTTTCTCAGACTCCAAATGATATTATGGTGCATGTCATGTGTACACTTACAGAAGAAAAGCTTACTCACACAAGACTTGATAAGAATTCAATGGGGTTTTAACATTTTGATGGTCGGATAGCCGGACTGGTGTGTGACAAGGATGTGAATGATGGTGGTGATGCGAGTAAAATTTTACAATGGATATGTTGCACACCAGTACTATGCCCTGAAAATATTCATTACATTATAAAATTTATCATAAACCTAGCATCAGAAGTGGCTATGAATACTGTGGGAGTGAGGATGATGGCTTGCTTGTTCTTCAGGCTCCTCAACCGTCTATTAGAAATCAGCTAATTTTGGCAAAGCTGGAAAAGAAGAGTTCACTTTATATACAACAAGCAATTTAAGCATATGGATATTTAGACCCAATCAAAGAAAGACCCTCCCACTGCTTCTGCCTTTCCCCGAACATAAACTGAACCAAATACGAAGTCAGAGAGAAGTAATTCTATTTAAAAACAAGGGATTTGCTAGCGTCCATCGCAGAAGGCATTTCGTAGATGGCTTGATGCATGCGAGAGAAGCCAAACAGGCTCACTTTTCAGCAGATTTTGTCCTCATTCATGAGGTGGCAGTTCTCACATGCAACAGGCCATCCGCAAAATGCCTTTTGCGATGGATGCTAGTAAATTCCTTAAAACAATGCCCAAAAAATGTTATGTTGTAGGGGTGATTTTTCTATATTACTTTATGGACTCTGTTATCATTTCTCTTCTATGATTAGGCATAATTTTCTTTTAGTTTCCGCTAGTGTACCTTTGATTTTTCACTTTTTGGGTTTTGGTTTTGGGGTAATTTTTTATGATTTTTAGGGGACTGATATCCGCATGACCGTGTTTTTATAATTGGGAGAAAAGTACGGAATGAAGGTTTGGAGTAATTACGGATTGAAGGCACCTTTTAAAACAAGAACAAAAAAGGCTAATATTCAAAATCGGGTTGGAAAAAAGACCTTGATACCCTTCTGACATTGACAAAAACGTCATTCAACTTTCTTTTTCATTACTGCCTATTAAATTGGGGCGCTTCATGAGGCTTCTTTTGGTTTGCTTGATTGCGTAATTGAACCGAAAAACCTTGGGTTCGTTTCTATCTTGGCCATCGTAAATAACTAGAGACGGATGAATGTTTGACACGTGTTAAAAAACTTTTTGGAACGCTGATAACCCAAAGTCAATCATTATCTTTTTTCACTTCTCTTTTGGCTTAGAATGGTAACGTTATTGAATACGTCTCTTTTGGCTTTGGGTTCGTTTCTATCTTTTCACTTCTCTTTTGGCACTTACTTCTGTTTTGGTTTATAACTAAAATGTTATTTAATACGCCTCTTTTGGCTTAGAACGATGATGTTATTGAATATTTTATTATTTCTCACGTCTCTTTTGGCTGAGAACGCCGCTGGATTCAGGAGTACGCAGCCGGAATATTAAGGGGTACGCTGACGGAAATAGGGTGTAAGCGGAAATAAGGTGTACACCGGCGGAAAGCGTAAATAATGGGGCAAGCCTGCATAAATAATGAGGACCAAAAGAGAAGGGAAAATATTCTAAGCCAAAAGAGAAATAATGGGTACGCTCGGCGAAAATAGGGTGTACGCCGGCAGAATTCATTGGTACGCCGGCGTAAGTAATCGAGTACTCTAGCGTAAATAATGGAGACCAACAGAGAAGGGAAAAAATTCTAAGCTAGCAGAGAAATAATGGGTACGCCGGTGGAAATAATGGGGTACGCCGGCAGAAAGCTTAAATAATGGGGTAAGCCGGCGTAAATAATGAAGACCAAAAGAGAAGGGAAAGATTTTAAGCGAAAAGAGAAATAATGGGTATGCCGGCGTAAATAATGGGGTACGCCAGCAGAATTCATGGGTACGCCGGCGTAAATAATGGAGACCAACATAGAAGGGAAAAGATCCTAGCCTTGTAGGAAGATCCTACAAATGTTTGATGACGCCTTGCACAAGCGGAATCAAACCCAAAACACATTTTAAGAACTTCAAGCCTCAGAGAAAAACACTAAAACTATTTCTGCAGAAAACAGTCTTTAATGCATTGTTTTATGAAAAACTTATCTTGAGAAACATGAAAGTAAGAGATTGTTAGAGAGAGAAAAATACAGCAACAACTAACTCTAAAAAGACAGATTAATGCACTTTTTATAGAGCATTTGATGTCTTTTCATTGAGAGAAACATCCCTTCAAGACATCTCTTGGATTGGTTTGAATAATAACCTTTCGATCGCAACTCTTTGCGATTTAAGTATTTTTTATCATACACAAAGTATCCGCGGTCGCCCGCCGATAGGCTTTTGAACAGTTTATCTTTTATCGATCCAAAGAACCGTAGTCGACCGGGGCTACCGTGGTCGACCGGCCATACCTTTCTGGAAATTGTTTATGTTTTCAGTAACCAATCCGCGGTCGACCGACCCTGTTTGAAATTTGTTTTTCTATATTAAAAATAACTTATGAAAATTCATTTAATTTTCCAATATTATTTTGAAAATCTCTAACAATCTCCCACCATTTTCAAAATGAAAATAGCTTTCTAATCAGGCTTGGAAACCTTATGCATAAATGAAGGTATCTCTCGATTTAAACCTTCACTTAGTGAAAACAGATCAAAGTTAGCCAGAATTGCATAGTAGACGTGACTTTGAACTAGCTATTCTATTTGGTTAACCGGACATATCTTCACACATAAGATATGGATAGTTTCTAATAGCCGACACATGTATTGGCCTTGCGTCTATATCTTGATTTTATGAGTGCTCTAGAGACTAGCCAAGTCTTATAGGAAGCGACACCACTCTCACACTCACATAGGTAGACTTATTAAAAGTGTCATTGTAACTAAAACACTCAAACACTATGTTATAAGTCTATTAAGAGCCCATTTGCTCTCCTTACCCTTGAAAACATTACAGGTACCAAGTACTTTACCTTGGAATGAAAATAACGTATATTATAGTGCTTGCAATCAGTCCATATGATGTATTTGGACTTATTGAACTCAAGACTTGATGTTTATTCAAGTGTTGAGTTGAGGTTCCATCATTGGTGATTATTGGGTAATGGCTTTAACCCCATCCCTATTGATGTTTCACACATCAAATCTTTTGCAAGAGCTTTAGTCAGATGATCAACCAAATTTCGGCTTGATCTCACAAAAATCAATAGTTACAACCCCATTGGTTAGTAACTCTCTTATAGTACTATGTCTAAGTCCTATATGTCTGGACTTACCATTATAAACATGATTATATGCCCTTGATAGTGTGGCCTGACTATCACAATGGATATAAATCGATGGCATTAGTTTAGGCCATAACAAAATTTTCAATAATGAATTCCTAAGCCATTCTACTTCTTTACAACATGTAGCCAAGGCTATAAATTCTGCTTCCATAGTAGAAGTAGTTATACATGTAGCTTTTTAGAGGCCCAGGAGACAACTCCACCACAAAGAGTGAAAATCCACCCACTGGTTGTAGTATGGTCTATACGCTTACTGATCCAATTTGCATCAGTGTATCCTTCTATCACTGTTGGATACCCACTATAACATAAACCATATTCCATAGTCCTCTTTAAGTATCTAAATACTCTATATATTGCATTCCAATGTGCAAAACCAGGACTACTGGTAAACCTACTAAGTTTACCTACTACAAATGCTATGTCTGGTCTCGTACATGTCATAGCATACATGAGACCACCAATAGCACTAGCATACTCTAGTTGGGAAATAATCATACCATGATTAGGATATAGTCTCCCACTTGGATCAAAAAGTGTTAAAGCAGGTGAACACTCAAAATGATTAAACCTTTTGAGCACCTTTTCTATGTAATGAGATTGTGTTAGAATCATACCATTGCCATTCCTTATGACTGTTATTCCTAAGATTACATCTGCTTCACCCATGTCTTTCATATCAAAGTTTTGAGACAAAAATGATTTAGTACTTTGAATATATTCAATATCTGTACTAAATATTAACATGTCATCAACATATAAACATATTATAACACCTTTATTACCTTCGAATTTACTCTAAATATATTTATCTGACTCATGTATTCTATAGCCATTTGACAACAAAACTTTATCAAATCTTTCATGCCATTGTTTAGGGGCTTGCTTACGGCCATATAAAGATTTGATTGGTTTACAAACCTTATGCTCTTATCATGATAATACGAAACCTTCTGGTTGTTCCATGTATACTTCTTCACCCAAATCACCATTCAAGAATACAATTTTAACATCCATTTGGTATATATGAAGTTTGTAGATGGAAGCAAGAGTTATCGAGACTCTATTGGTAGAAATCCTAGCAACTGGCGCATATGTGTCAAAGTAATCAATATCGGATTTTTGTGTACACCCTTTGGCAACTAGTCTTGCCTTAAACTTCTCTATTGATCCATCCACTCTCATCTTCTTCTTGAAGATCCACTTACAACCTATTGGTTTTGACCCAGGTGGTAGGTCAACCAAAATCAAAGTCTTATTACTCATGATAGAATCCATTTCGTCGTTAATAACTTCTTTAAAAAAAGCTGCATCTTGTGACTTTATGGCTTCTCCATAGGTTTGAGGGTCACTTTCTATGTTTATGTCTAACATGATCGAAGTATGGAGTTTTTCTCTTGTTCCTTCTGCTAGATAGGTAACAAAGTTAGGACCAAAACTCTTTTCTTTTCGATCTCTTTTACTTCTTATTTTACTAGTTTCACTAACTTCGTTTTGAAGTTCTAAAGAGGGATCCATGGAAGTACTAGCCTCAACTTCTTTTAGAATAGAAGTAAATCTATTTTCATAGAAAATAGCATCCCTTGACTCAATTATAGAGTTTACCTCAAGAAAATCATTAGGTTCTATAACTAGAAACCTATAGGCCGTACTATGAATGGCATATCCTAAGAAGATACATTCAATACCTTTCTCTCCAAACTTTGTTAACTTAGGCTTAGGGACTTTAACTATGGCCCTACAGCCCCAAACTTTAAGATAACTTAAGTTTGGTTTTCTTTTCTTCCAAAACTCATAAGGGGTTAGATTAGACTTCTTGCTTGAAACTCTATTCAAGATGTGACAAGCCGTAAGTAAGGCTTCACCAAAAAAACTCTTGTTTAAACTAGAATTTACAAGCATTGCATTTACCATTTCAATTAAAGTCATATTCTTCCTTTCAGCTACTCCATTTTGTTGTGGAGTATAAGGGGTGGTAGTCCCATGAATAATGCCTTTCGATTCACAAAAACTAGGAAAGTAATATTCACCACCCCTATCGGATCTTAGGCACTTAATCTTTGATCCACATTTGTTTTCTACTTCAGTTTTATATACTTTAAACTTTTCTAAAATCTCATTTTTGTGACTAAGGAGATATACATAACAGTACTTGGAATAGTCATCAATGAAAGTGACAAAGTACTTTTTGCCTCCTCTAGTGGGGACACTATGTAGGGGTGGTTATTCGGTTTAAACCGAACTGAATAAAAACTCGGTTATTCGGTAACCGAATAACTAAATTGTGGGAGAAAAGGAGGGAAAAAATCAAAATCTCGGTTTGGATCGGAGGGCTAGGATCATCCGATCGAAATGATTTTTTGAGCACAACCTAATTAAGTTGTGATCAATCAAATGGACGGTTTCATCATCCTGCAGAGTGCACATATAGCACTTTTTTTGGAAAAAAAAGATTTTCATCCATAATTTCGGTTAACTAAATTTTTTTTTTGAGAAAACCGAAACCGAATAATTGAATTTCCAAAAAAAAAAAAAAAACCGTAACTGAACCAAAAAGAAAAAAACTGAACTGAACCGACCAATTCGGTTCGGTTATTCGGTTTTAATCGAATAATGCTCACCCCTAACACTATTTATATCACGCACGTCACTATGAACTAGATCTAACAAGTTATCATTCCTATATACCTTAGGAAATGACTTTGTTACGATCTTAGTTTGCATGCATATCTTGCATTTGTCTACCAAGTCATGTTGATATTTAGGAATCAATTCTAACTTAACCATATCATCCATTATTCTAGTATTAACATGTCCTAAGCGACTATGCCATAATGATAAAGAAGTTTAACAATATAAGCAAAGACATTCACTTTATTAATATTCAACTTGAACATTCCTTCATACATATATCCCTTCCCAACAAAGGTACCCCCTTTAAAAAGAATAAATTTGTCAGATTCAAACACAAGTTTGAAACCATTCTTGTTAAAAATGCTTCCAGACACTAAGTTCTTTCTAACTTCTGTTAAATGATAGGCATCAGTTAGAGTGAGACATTTTTCATATGTGAATTCAAGTTCCACCTTTCATCATCCTTTGACTTCCGATGTCGACGAATTGCCCATGTAGAGCACACTTCCATTTTCAACTAGCTCATAAGATGAAAATAGATTTCTGTCTTTACAGACATGTCTCGTCGCACCCGAGTCAATCCACCAATCATTGTCATCTTCAAGGACATTAGCCTCTGAAATCATGGCCACAAACTTTTCTTTGTCTGTTAGTGCACCCAAATTCTTATTTTTAAGATAAGAAGTCGACACTCACTCTTGTGATGGCCAGGTTTGCCACAATTGAAACAAGCCCCTTTTCTTTTCTTGTTCTTATTGAACTTTTTTTTGGATTCTTGTTTCTCTTCCGATTGCCTTTCCTTTGTTGGTTCGAGTCCTTGACATTTTTTACCAAATGAATTTTAGAGGATAGAGGTTCATGCTTTTCTTTGTTGTCTCTTATCTTTAACTCTTCTTAAATTTGAGGCATTGAGCCAAGTTTTCAAGAGACATTTCATCTTTCTTGTGCTTGAGAATTTTTCTAAAGTCTTTCCAAGTTGGTGGAAGTTTGTCAATTATCGAAGGTGCAATGAAAGAATCATCGAGAAGAATGCCTTGCAAATGTATTTGACTTACTATATGTTGAATTTCATGCAATTGATCAATGACTGACCTATCATCTACCACGCGAAAATTCAAGAAATGACTTACAATAAACTTCTTACTACTTGCATCTTCTGCTATGTACTTGGTTTCAAGTGCAGTCAAAATCTCACTTGCCGATCCCATGCTTTGATATATGTTGAAAAGTGTATCCGACATAGCGCCTAGAATGTGCCATTTGCAAATGTAGTCGTCTTGTTCCCATTTCAGCCTTGCATGAGCCTGAGCTAGAGTCTCATTTTCAACTGTCACCGGCTTTGGGGTTGTGAGAACACGGACCACTTTGAGTGAAGTGAGAATGAAGTGCAACTTCTTCTGCCACCGCTTGAAATTCCCTTTGTCAAAACATTCAAGTTTGACAAAGTCTTGGGTCATTTGACGAATCGAAAACAACGCCATTGAAGCACTCAGAAACAATGAAAATTTGTCTTAAGATTGTTGGTGGGAATGTTGAGAAGATAGAATTCTGTAGAGTTGCTTCAAGGCGCGTAATCGCTTTCCTTAAGACAAATTTCGCCCCCACAAGTTGTGTGCAAAGGGGATCTGCGAATTGCCTCCAATATACAATGAAGCCTAGTAGGAAGATCCTACAAATGTTTGATGACGCTTTGCACAAGCGGAATCAAACCCAAAACACATTTTAAGAACTTCAAGCCTTAGAGAAAAACACTAAAACTGTTTCTGCAGAAAACAGTCTTTCATGCATTGTTTTATGAAAAATTTATCTTGAAAAACAAGAAAGTAGGAGATTGCTAGAGAGAAAGAAAAGTACAGCAATAATTAACTCTGAAAAGACAGATTAATGTTCTTTTTATATAGCATTTGATGTCTTTTCATTGGGAGAAACATCCCTTCAAGACATCTCTTGGATTGGTTTGAATAATGACCATTCGATCACAACTCTTTGCGATTTAAGTGTTTTGGATCATACACAAAGTGTCCCTTGTATTTGAAAATCATCTATGACTGTTGGGAAACAAAAGACATGAAAGAAGTTTGAAAAACGGAAGTGAAAAGCCATGTACATTTTCTCCCAACGGATTCATTTTCAAACATCCGCGGTTGCCCGCATAGGCTTCTGGACATTTTATTTTTTATCAATTCAAAGAACCACGGTCGACCGGGGCTATCGTGGTCGATCGGCCATACCTTTCTGGAAATTGTTTATGTTTCCAGTAACCAATCCGCGATCGACCGAGCACCAGCGGTCGACCGGCCCTGTTTGAAATTTGTTTTTCTATATTAAAAAGAATTGATGGAATTTCATTTAATTTTCCAATATTATTTTGAAAATCTCTAACAGTTGCATCAAGAAACAATCTACAGTGGGAAACAAAACAACTTTCCCAATAAGTTGGGCCATGAATATTCCATGGATTAATTTTTCCAAATATGCACTTAATGATTTCCTATATAATGTTTTGTAATCGATGTATTACTTATTTATTTCACTAATATTTAGGATTTGTAGTATTCAAGTTGAGGATTTTTGGACTCAAAAATATGTAGGGGTGGTTATTCGGTTTAAACCGAACCGAATAGACTGAAATTTGGTAACCGAAATAATTTCGGTTACCGAAATTATCCGAAACCGAACCGAAACCAAACCGAATAAAAACTCGGTTATTCGGTAACCGAATAACTAAATTGTGGGAGAAAAAGAGGGAAAAAAAATCAAAATCTCGGTTTGGATCGGAGGGCTAGGATCATCCGATCGAAATGATTTTTTGAGCACAACCTAATTAAGTTGTGATCAATCAAATGGACGGTTTTGATCATTCTGTGGAGTGCACATATAGCACTTTTTTTGGAAAAAAAAGGTTTTCATCCATAATTTCGGTTAACCGAATTTATTTTTTTGAGAAAACCGAAACCGAATAACCGAATTTTCAAAAAAAAAAAAAAAACCGAAACTGAACCGAAAAGAAAAAAACTGAACTGAACCGACCAATTCAGTTCGGTTATTCGGTTTTAACCGAATAATGCTCACCCCTAACACTATGTATATCACACACGTCACTATGAACTAGATCTAACAAGTTATTATTCTTATATACCTTAGGAAATGACTTTGTTACGATCTTAGTTTGCATGCATATTTTGCATTTGTCTACCAAGTCATGTTGATATTTAGGAATCAATTCTAACTTAACCATATCATCCATTATTCTAGTATTAACATGTCCTAAGTGACTATGTCATAATGATAAAGAAGATTCAACAATATAAATAAAGACATTCACTTTATTAATATTCAACTTGAACATTCCTTCATACATATATATCCCTTCCCAACAAAGGTACCCCTTTTAAAAAGAGTAAATTTGTCAGATTCAAACACAAGTTTGAAACCATTCTTGTTAAGAATGCTTCGAGACACTAAGTTCTTTCTAACTTCTGTTAAATGATAGGCATCAGTTAGAGTGAGACATTTTTCATATGTGAATTCAAGTTCCACCTTTCCTCATCCTTTGACTTCCGATGTCGACGAATTGCCCATGTAGAGCACACTTCCATTTTCAACTATCTCATAAGATGAAAATAGATTCCTGTCTTTACAGACATGTCTCGTCGCACCCGAGTCAATCCACCAATCATTGTCATCTTCAAGGACATTAGCCTCTGAAATCATAGCCACAAACTTTTCTTTGTCTGTTGGTGCACCCAAATTCTTATTTTTAAGTTAAGAAGTCGACACTCACTCTTGTGATGGCCAGGTTTGCCACAATTGAAACAAGCCCCTTTTCTTTTCTTGTTCTTATTGAACTTTTTTTTTTATTCTTGTTTCTCTTCCGATTGCCTTTCCTTTGTTGGTTAGAGTCCTTGACATTTTTTACCAAATGAATTTTAGAGGATAGAGGTTCATGCTTTTCTTTGTTGTCTCTTATCTTTAACTTTTCTTCAATCCAGAGGCATTGAGCCAAGTTTTCAAGAAACATTTCATCTTTCTTGTGCTTGAGAATTTTTCTAAAGTCTTTCTTAGTTGGTGGAAGTTTGTCAATTATCGAAGGTGCAACGAAAGAATTATCGAGAAGAATACCTTGCAAATGTATTTGACTTATTATATGTTGATTTTCATGCAATTGATCAATGACTGACCGATCATCTACCATGCGAAAATTCAAGAAATGACTTACAATAAACTT
Source organism: Tasmannia lanceolata (assembly GCF_043159265.1). Classification (NCBI taxonomy): domain Eukaryota; kingdom Viridiplantae; phylum Streptophyta; class Magnoliopsida; order Canellales; family Winteraceae; genus Tasmannia; species Tasmannia lanceolata. The sequence continues at coordinate 47,518,633 of NW_027518683.1, read as the reverse complement.
CTTACTACTTGCATCTTCTGCTATGTACTTGGTTTCAAGTGCAGTCAAAATATCACTTGCCGATCCCATGCTTTGATATATGTTGAAAAGTGTATCCGACATAGTGCCTAGAATGTGCCATTTGCAAATGTAGTCGTCTTGTTCCCATTTCAGCCTTGCATGAGCCTGAGCTAGAGTCTCATTTTCAACTGTCACTGGCTTTGGGGTTGTGAGAACACTGACCACTTTGAGTGAAGTGAGAATGAAGTGCAACTTCTTTTGCCACCGCTTGAAATTCCCTTTGTCAAAATATTCAAGTTTGACAAAGTCTTGGGTCATTTGACGAATCGAAAACAACGCCATTGAAGCACTCAGAAACAATGAAAATTTGTCTTAAGATTGTTGGTGGGAATGTTGAGAAGATAGAATTCTGTAGAGTTGCTTCAAGGCACGTAATCGCTTTCCTTAAGACAAATTTCGCCCCCACAAGTTGTTTGCAAAGGGGATCTGTGAATTGCCTCCAAGATACAATGAAGCCTTGTAGGAAGATCCTACAAATATTTGATGACGCTTTGCACAAGCGGAATCAAACCCAAAACACATTTTAAGAACTTCAAGCCTTAGAGAAAAACACTAAAACTGTTTCTGCACAAAACAGTCTTTCATGCATTGTTTTATGAAAAACTTATCTTGAAAAACAAGAAAGTAGGAGATTGCTAGAGAGAAAGAAAAGTACAGCAATAATTAACTCTGAAAAGACAGATTAATGTTCTTTTTATACAACATTTGATGTCTTTTCATTGAGAGAAACATCCCTTCAAGACATCTCTTGGATTGGTTTGAATAATGACCATTCGATCGTAACTCTTTGCGATTTAAGTGTTTTGGATCATACACAAAGTGTCCCTTGTATTTGAAAATCATCTATGACTGTTGGGAAACAAAAGACATGAAAGAAGTTTGAAAAAAGGAAGTGAAAAGCCATGTACATTTTCTCCCAACGGATTCATTTTCAAACATCCGCGGTTGCCCGCTGATAGGCTTTTGGACATTTTATTTTTTATCGATTCAAAGAACCGCGGTCGACCGGGGCTACCGTGGTCGATCGACCATACCTTTCTGGAAATTGTTTATGTTTCCAGTAACCAATCCGCGATCGACCGAGCACCAGCGGTCGACCGGCCCTGTTTGAAATTTGTTTTTCTATATTAAAAAGAATTTATGGAATTTCATTTAATTTTCCAATATTATTTTGAAAATCTCTAACAGTTGCATCAAGAAACAATCTACAGTGGGAAACAAAACAACTTTCCCAATAAGTTGGGCCATGAATATTCCATGGATTAAATTTTCCAAATATGCACTTAATGATTTCCTATATAATGTTTTGTAATCGATGTATTACTTATTTATTTCACTAATATTTAGGATTTGTAGTATTCAAGTTGAGGATTTTGGACTCAAAAAATATGGGGTGGAATAATTAGAGATGGATGTTAATATCATTTGCCTCTAATGTCATTCTTGTTAGAGTTTTATTGTCACATCGTGTTATAGAATCACAAAACCTAAAGAGTCATCCCTATTGAAAGCATGACAAGATGATTTGCAAGAAAAACAAACACTCCATGACAATTTGTTAAAAATGAGCCCAATGTCCATGAGGGAAATTGCATCTGTGTGAATAACAATATTATAAATATCAAATCTTTCATCTAACATCCTTCTTGTACACGGACCTAACTCAAGTTATTCTATTCTATCTTCATTGGGAATGCGGTTTTTATATCACATTGTGCTTATTTAATTTACATTATTGTTATATATTTATCTAACCTTACTTTCTATTTCAAGGAAAAATATGCTGGGGAATAGAAATGAGATATCGGAGGAAAGTAGAGTGAAGTAAGTTAAACTTGAAAAATGATATCTACCTCTTTGTTTTCATAGAGTAGAAATATTGGTAAAGGAGAGCACCTGAATTGAATTGATGTTTCATTTGCCTAAATTGATATTGCAACATCTCCCTCTCTTTTGCATTTTGGCTACAATTTTAATTCCTTTAATGGTTCTCTTCTTGTTATACCCTAAAAAAGGTATGCTAGTATGTTATTAACCATTTAAGTAAAAATATTTATAAATAAAAAAGAAAAGAAAATCAAAAGTGCTAGAAGGCTTTAATCTCCAATTCATCAGATCCGCTCCAGTCCTAATTACAGTTTTAAGGAAAAGTGATGATCAGCAGGCAGTAAAAAGGTTAATGACAGAGGATGCACCCGAGACCCTACAAAATATCACCATCACCATTTCTGTTTTTATCTGGCACAACATGTTCTTAAAAATTTTAAATGGGAAATCAGACTAATAAAGCGATTTAAATAGTGATATTGATCCTATTTTAAAAACACTTCTTCCCATAAATCATTACAAAGATCATCGGCCATAACAGCCTACTCAAGGGAAATCTTTATCACTGTCATTATCATCACTGAAAGCTCGCCATTTCATTCGTCAAAAAAATCCGCTACGTTTCCCTTCTTTCCTGTCCGGAAAAACCGTCAGACTTCTTGACTAAAATGGAGATAGAATTTCCGAGCCTGCCAACCTCGATCAAATAAAAAGATATTATTCGTGAACATCGAAGGCCTCCTTGTGTTAATCAGAGCCTAAAATGACTCACCAACAAAATTCAAAAAGTTTGAACAAGGAGACTCTTTTATTCTATCTTTTCTTCAGTCAGTGCTTCTTTAATTTTTTTTTTATCCAAAGGACCCTTCATCTTTCTTTTGGAATATTATTTAGGGAGGTGTGCAACTCCTGGTTGCATAAGACAAGTTCAGGAAGAAAAGGTCTCACTTTCCAAGCTTCCAGGGAAATTAATAGGGGTGCGCCCTTATCAGCTTGGCCTTGGGTGAACTTGGGGAGCTTCAAGGTATGGCAATATCATCTCAAACAAGAAATAAATTTTGATGACTAGACATGTAATAAGATGCAAATGAACAATATTACTCTAACCCCATAAATAATAGCAGGCATGAGCTTATTGTATAGTCTCCAACACCACAAATAATATTATTAACATGCCCAAGACCAAGAATTATTCAGAATTCTGAACCAGGAAACTTTGGCAAATACAAGGTCCAGATTTGAAAAACAACATAAATTAAGGGAAGCATATCAGCTAATTTTGGCAAAGCTGGAGAAGAGTTCAATTTACATACAGTAAGCAATTTAAGCACGGATATTTAGACCCAATCAAGGAATTCAGTCAGAGAAAAGTAAATCTCTTTAAAAACATTGTGCAAAAATTGCAATATTTTATGTGTGATTTTTCTATATTACTTCGTGGACTCTGTTCATGGATTTTGATCTCTCGTTTTTTTTTGGGTTTTCGTTTGGTGAGTATGTTTTGGGGCTTTTTTAGGGGACTGATATCCACACTACCATGTTTTGATAATGGGACCAATTGCCTGGTTTTACACTTCTCTGAGAGCTTTTGACAGCTGCTTAAAAAAATCATAGCAAGGTGATTCGTCCCTACTATCAAAACAAGGTCGTGCATGACTGCATGTCCAGTACTTTATTATGATTCCTTATGAGAAAACGGTTCCTACACGTGTAGATAAGTTCTCTACACACTAGCTTAAAAAACAGTGGGGGCCCACATTGTTTGGGTGATCCAAGCCATCCATTTTAAAGGCCCTCACATAGATAGGGTGTCCACAAAAAATCAGATCCATAAGATCATCCTAACCATTCGAACTGTGGAGGCAAAAAATGGACTAATTTGTGAAGGTTTAAAGACATCCATTTTACCTCCACAAATCGTAGGGTTGGGATGATCCTATGGATCTGATTTTTTGTAGACACCCTATCTATGTGAGGGCCTTTAAAATGGATGGCTTGGATCACCCAAACAATATGGGCCCCCACTGTTTTTTAAGCTAGTGTGTAGAGAACTCTCTACACATATGGGTAGGAACCGTTTTCTCTTTTCTTATTGGTATTTCGTATTCAACAACTCAATATTATGTTCTCGTGTTAAGGTTTGTTGAATTTCGACCATTAGGAATTTTTAGTATTTTATTTGTTGGGTTTTGGTTGAGTGTGGAATCATTTGTTCTTTAGGCTATGTTTGGCTACCTTGAAAAAAATGTTCCATGGAATATCAGTGGGGTTGTGAGAGATGGACTGAGAAGGAGAGGCTTGAGAGGTGGGAGTAACGGGAGCATGAAAAGTCCATGAAAAACAAAAGCAGGAAAGAAAGACCGCAATTTGAACTAGTTTTCACTGTTTTTTTTACTTTTCATGGATTTTTTTTTTACTTCTTATGCTCTCCACTCCATCCATCTCAGCTCTTCTCACCTCAGCTCATCTATGACAATTGGGCCCATGAATATTCCATGGATTATTTGGAATGCACTTAATGATTTCCTATATAATGTTTTGTATTTGATGTATTACTTATTTATTTATTTAAGGGAGCTGATATTTCCGCTCCACTTTTAGACTAATCCACTCCAACTCGGAGTGGATTGGTCTAAAAGTGGAGTGGAAATATCCAAAGCATAGGGGAGTTGATATTTCCGCTCCCCTTTTAGACCAATCCGAGTGGAGGATTTAGGATTTGTAGTCTTCGAGCTGAGGATTTTGGAATAAAAAAATATGGGGTGGAATAACTAGAGATGGATGTTGTTAATATCATTTCCCTTTCATGTCATTCCCCTTTTTTTTATTTGGGGGTTTCTGGTAGAGTTTTATTCTCACATTGTGTTATAGAATCTCAAAACCCAAAGAGCCATCTCTATTGCAAGCATGAGAAGATAATTTGCATGAAAAACGAGTACCGCATGACCATTTGATAAAAATGACCCCAGGGAATTGCAAATTGCATTTGTGTGAATAACAATATTATAAATATCTAATCATTCTTCTAGCATCCTTCTTCTATAGAGAGCCAACTCAAATTATTCTATCTTTCTTCGTAATAGATTGAAAGGTTATATTGATTTTTATATCACATTTCAGAAACTTCTAGTATTTTGTGGTAATATAAATAAAATTATATGTTTTTATTTATTTTACATTATTGTTATGTATATATCTAACTTTACTTTCTATTTTAGGGATAACTATGCTTGGGAATTTCAATTGGTGAAATGAGATATGGGAGGAAACTAAAGTAAATTACTTCATAAAATGATATCTCTACCCCTTTCTTTTCATAGAGTTTGAAATATTAGAACAAGTGTGGAAATATCATTTGTCATTGATGTTGCATTTTGATGTTGCAGAATTCTCCTTATCTTAATTCACCAAGATGGGCATCCAATAAGATGAGACAGCCTCTGTTGTTGTGAAAGCTGTTCGTAGGGTGAGGGGGTTGTCACGTTGGTCAAAAGTTGGAATGCGCTGGCAATACTGGATGCCTCTGATAATTGGGGGTTATATACAGTGAATAATAAAAATATGTATGAAAGAAAAAAAAGAAAAGAGCAAGAGGTAGTTCAAATTCACAGAGACCATCCCAATCCAAGCCAACAAAAAGTATAAATAGAGAGGGATCCTTACCATACAAATCATCATTTCAGTTTTTATCTGCCACAATATCAATCAAATTATTTCTTAAAAATTTAGAAGGGTAAATCAGCCTGATAAAGGGAATTAATATATTTTAAAATCACTTGTCCATGTATCATTACAAAGATCATCAACCACAAAAGCTACTCAAAAGGAAAATGGGAAAAAAAAATGGAAAACAATCCTCAAGCGCGACATGAGTCAGACACTGAAATTTCTATTTTCAAAAGTTTTTTTTCAAAAAAAAAACAAATGATTATTGTCAATTAAACCAATCAGAAAGCCTATGCTGTACAGATGTAGAGATCTGCAATGAGAACCAGTACAGTAGCCCCTTAAGACTACAAAAGCTTGATGAGTGGACATGTGATAAGATGCATTGGAATAACAGAACCATCTGAGGTAGAAGTAGGATTAGTTGCTAACTGCATTAGGTTTTGGGAGAGAGAAAACTGACCAAGCCGCCCAAACCCATCTGAGGTAGAAGTAGGATTAGTTGCTAAACACATTAGGTTTTTTGAGGGAGAAAACCAGCCAAGCCGCCCTGAAAACACTGAAAACCCATCAGAAATTAGAGTGTCTCTCCCTGAAAACACTGAAAACCCATCACAAATGATTCCCCTTGAAACACCAATGAAAATCCCAATCCGAACCGTGCTCCAAGTGTTGGAATGAAGCTTGCTATCAACGCTTTAGGGATCCTCTGCGTTGGATATGGTCTCTACCGTCGCATTAATGATAGCTTTGCTTGTGCGGGTACGCTATTCATCTTTGGACCATGGAGAGAAGAGATTGGTAGGCTGTTGAAGGGTGACGCTACCACCAGGTATTTCAAGCATTTTTATTGGTTTTTTTTTTCTTTATGGTTTCCGATTTTTTATTTTTTTTTTTGTTTCAGCCGGCTGAGAAAGTTTTTGATAAAGTCAGGTTTCACTGTTGTCGGAATCCTCATTGGTGTCATGGGTTCCTACCTATCAGGGGGATTTCTTTTTATCTTTGCCTTCTTCATGGTTTGGGCGGCATGGACTGATGTAGGGTGTAACTTCTTGATGAGCGAGATATCCGTTCCTACATCTCTACCAACATATTCGAAGCTTCTTTGTTTTTTTTTTTTCTTTTTCCTTTTCCTGATTCTTTTCTAGTTTCTGATTATTGTTTGGTTCATTCATTGCCGTGGTGATGATTTTCTAGTTTCTGATTATCTTTTTTGGGTTTTAGGTTTTTTTCATGATGATGATAGGTATCGATCTTTTTGTTTTCCATTATTCAGAATTCTGAGACCGAAAACTTTGGCATATCCAAGATCCAGATTTGAAAAATAAGATAAGGGAAACATACTAAATTGGCCAAAAAAACTCGGCTCAACCTGCCATCAACTTATTCGCATCCATTTTGTAAGAATTTGAAATCCAGAAGTCAATTCTCACATAGGAAAGAACTCCACTCAACCTACCAACAAGCATTAATGTATTGAATAATGTCGGAGTGACTAAATGGATGTGCGGTTAGTAACAATTTAAATTAAATAAGACCCCGTTTGGATACCTCATATTTTGTAGTTGGATTTGGAATTGATCCACCAGCTCATGTTAAGGGAGACAGAGAGAGAAGGAGTTACTTCCTACTAGAGGGGAGAGGTTGAGGAGCAAAGAGGGTGGAGTAAACTGACAGATCTTTGGATTTCCAATTACTTATTTCCACAGCATATTTGGAAATCTGATTTTTTTCATTGTCAGTTTCTGATTTGAAAATCCAAGGATTTGTTCCGGATCCAAATCACAACGCAAAAAGGGCAGCAAATGTGAGAAATCCAAATCAAAATCTTCTCGGCATCCAAACAGGCCCTAAAAGAAAATGGGTGGCAATGAGAAGGACTTAATCTCTAAATTCACAGAGCTCATTTCTTTCGACTTAAAAATGGACCTAAAATTTGTTTTCTGTTCATTTTTTACAACCTAAAACAAATTTTATGTCCATTTTTACATCTAAAGAAACAGATCCATAGAGAATGATATCCGCACCCGTCTTATATAGTGAATGACATCTGCACCCTGTTTTGATAATGACACTCCTCGCCTTATAACACTTTGTGCATACTTTATCAATGGCGAATAAAAAAGGATGACTCCCTGCCACTACAAGTAAATTATTTTCTTGAAAATTTAGAAGGGGAAATCAGACTAATAGAGCCAATTAAAAAAAATGAAATCTTGATCATATTCTAAAAAGACTTCGTTTTTTAAAATACAGAAGACCCAACTTTGTTCGGAGATCCATTCCATTCATATGGTTTGGTCCAATGTCAATAGGTCATGTACCAATAGTCAGGTCTATCGGACGATCATAACAACGAACTACATTGTATCAAAATCTCTACCAATGGAAATTTAGGATCAATCTATAGAAATAATTTTACTGGCATCATGCATTTACTACTGGGCCTCAACAACTGATTATTTAGATATTTGAACAAGGTGGCACCCACTTACAGACCCATATAACATGTATTTACAAGAAATTTCATTGGGGCTCACCTTGTTTGAAGATCTAAACAAGGGAGGCTTTGCCGACAGCTCTTTTAACAACTAATGTAACTAAAAGCTCCAAAAGGAGGCTCTACTACACATACTCAGACGACTGGCGTGGTCCTTCCCCCATCGAAGAGCCACATATCAAGGGTTGATCAAATCAACATGGTTTGATCAAGGTATGGCCACGGTGTCAATGGGGTCAGTTTTGAGTATGTACAAGCTCCGTAGAGATTGTACACTAATGCTTATTCACAATTAAACAGATCAAATGGCCTATGCTGTACAGATGAAGAGGTCTGCAGTGAGAACCAGTTCAGTAGTCCTCTAAGACTACCAGGTTGATGACTAGACATGTAATTAGATGCAAAGGAACAATATTGCTCTAACCCCGTAGATAAATAGCAGGCATGACCTTATTGTATAGTCTCCAACACCACGAGAAATATTAGTAACATGCCCAAGGCAAAGAATTATTCAGAATTCTGAGCCAGTAAACTTTGGCAGATACAAGATCCAGATTTGAAAAAAACAACATAAAATAAGGGAAACATACTAAACTCTCCGAAAATAGATGGAGTCTTACACTTGATAAGAGAGTTTGAAATCCATAAGCCAATTCTCTCATAGGAATCAGACTCAACCTACCATCAACTTATTCTCATCCATGAAGCTGTAAGTGGGTACCTCCAAGTTATATGGCGCGGGACCCTTGCGTATCCTTCCAGAGATGTCATAGTGGGATCCATGGCAGGGACAAAACCACCCACCAAAATCACCAGCATTGGGTAAAGGAATGCAGCCCAAATGGGTACAGACCCCAACAACAATGAGCCACTCTGGGTTCTTAACCCTTTCTGAGTCTTGTTGCGGATCGCGAAGGGATGCCACATCGACACTGTTTGCTAGTTTGATATCGTCTTCAGTCCGACGCCTTATGAAAACCGGCTTCCCTCGCCACTTGACGGTTACAGTGCTTCCAGGCTCAATGTTTGAGAGGTCAACCTCGAGGGAGGCTAAAGCAAGGACATCCTTGCTAGCAGACATGCTCAACACAAACTTGAGAACCAATAGGCGAATTAAGGAGGCATACACGAACCTCCCACCCGTCAAGACAAAGTATGCAAATGCTCTCTTGCTGGGGTCACCTGGGGGGAAGCGCTCGTGATTATGCTCATCATAGACAATTTTTGAGGTTGGGTTCTTCACGGCCGCCACTGTTGCAGGAATGTCAGGCATTCCCGTGTCATGTCTTGGAACAAGCGGTTCAGAAGCAAACCCTGCATATTTACGTATTTATCAGACACCGTGATATTTACTGTCTTATACAAACAAGTGAATACTCATTGGTAATTTTTTTTTCTTTTTTTGAATAGCATCAAAACTCGTTAACGGAGAAAAAAACAAAAATAGACATTGGTAGTAGAAATACAAACAATACAGCTCCATAACCTGCTTGTGCTGGACCATAGAAATTAATGCTACCTACAAATTAGGCATTGGAAACTTCAATAAGTATTATCGCTTGACAAAGTACTCAAATGGAGCTTTTGTGCACCCTCAGTAACCATTTGAAAGGAAAATATCAATGATAGTAAACACCATGCTTGGGTGCACCCTCAGTAACCATTTAGAAGGAAGATATCAATGATAGTAAACACCAATTCACCAAAGCAAACCAACAAGAAAGAGATAGGAGTGATCAATGAAAGCAGGAAAGAATAAGAGCCGCCATTAAGGTCAGACTATAAGCCAGTAGACAACCGGTGTAAACTTAGTTTCCATGAGATAAAGTTAAGTAAAATTAGACATATGAAGGATATTGATAAGCACTATCAAGTATATAAGTCATGTGAAAAAATCCAAGACTTGTATCCAAGCAACTCAACCAACTTGCCCAATGAACCCAGAACTGAAATTACAAGTTCTGTCTGGACTTGAAAAATCATGAATCAGTTGGGCAGTGACTCAGCAGATGGGAGGTGTTGTGGCTTAATCTGCTCGCAGGTAAAGCAATGGAAGAAGTTTTTAAGGGAGCCATTCAGAGATAGACTTCTAAGGGAAGCAGTTGTGGCATTTTTTCCTAATGGTAGCAGTTGTCGATTTTTTTTCCTGAATGGTAGCAGTTGTGGCTTTATCTGCTCACAAATTTAACACTGCTGTCATTTCATTGAGTTTCCAATTTTATTTTATTTTTAAAATGCAACAAAATTTTATTAATAAATGTTACCCTTCCTGCAATGAAGTATGAGTAACGACTAATTTATACATCTGGTTGGGTAAATCAACAGCACTTAGGGCCCACTTCTCTTTCGTGTAGCCCATGCAATCGAATTTGAAGAGTCTCCCTCGACTATAAGAGGGTTTTTCAATTCTTTCCTGAAGATTCTCATAATCATGAGAAATGATCTGAAATCTGCCTCATTCAAATATGTCTTGCTTATAGGACCTGAGAAGCACCATAAAAAGACAGTCCCCTGGCTGGAGATCGTTTTCCAAACAATAGAGGAATTGTGGGAACGGAAATGGGAGAGTGTAGACGAGAATTCAAAAGAGGGTAGAAAAGATCAGAAGACTTGAAAACAAGGGAGACTGGAGATGCTCTAAGTGCAAGATCTGAAATTTTGGCTCCCGCAGCAAGATGTAAGATCTGTTCTAAGCTCTGGTCAAGAGCTGACATGGAGATGCTAATAAATTTCAAGACCAAAGTTCAATCAGGAAAAAATTAGAATAAAAACAGAATTAGGGATGCCCTTGTCCCCTCCCCTTCCTGCTACTCTGGCCCTCCATTGGTTGACAAACAGTTAGCAACAGAAGGTCCTGAGAGGAGAGCCCCATCAAAGATAACTACAAGAGGAGATTGATTAGAAGGCCTGGATCTTATTGAGGAAAGAATGCAAGTCCTTTCAAAAAGAGCCATAGAGGAAACTTACAGGCTATCAGTGCTTATAGATAGGATCAGAACAGAACATAGAACAAAAGAAGCAATTGTAGAACCTGACTCATCTCTACCACCATCTAAAGATCCCATAAGTATCAAAGGAAAACAGATAACAGGAGTTAATCCCAGCTAACTGCGGGTAGGAAACCTAAAAATTTAAGGTAAACAGGGTAAAACCAGATCTGGAGCAATAGAAGAAGTTGTGGGAGCTGTTCTGCTCCTAATGCTCAGATTAGTAGTTCAACATCAGTTTCCTCAGGTGTCCGACAGAATAGAAGAAGTTGTGGGAGCTGTTTATGTTGGTGGTGAGCCATCTATTACCCCCAGCAAGGGAGGCGGCTAGCAGGAATTCCAACTTAGATGCTAGGCTCCAGTATCTGATGGATAGAGCTAGGAATGAAAATATTTCTTATGCTTTTCTGATGGATCCAGATTCACTAGTGCTCTGTTTGGTTGCTCAAATGGGGAGATCATCGGCGTTCGAAATGCCGATGATCTTCCGAAGATCTGCCCAAAGTGTGGTTGGTTGCCCAAACTCCCTTTGACCACCAGGCATCTTCCAGACATCATTATTACCTTTTATCCTAAGTGGCCGCTACGTGGCGGCAATGTTCCCTCCTCTAATCTTCTCCCCATCTTTCACCATTTTGGTGAAATTTGGGGAGAAGATTAGGAGAAGATTCTTGTCTTATTCCCCTCTCTCTCTCTCTCTCTCTCTCTCTCTCTCTCTCTCTCTCTCTCTCTTTTGGTAATGACACCCCTACATCTTCCACTGATCTTCTCACAGATCGCCACGCAACCAAACTCTACTTACCAATCTTCCACTATTCTTCTACGGTTCTACCCATCTTCCATGCTTGTCTTCTTCCCTTTGACTTCTTCTTCTACTAATCTCCCAGCCGAATTCAAGCAACCAAACAGAGCATATAAGATTTTTTAAAATGAAGAATTTTAAGCAGAAAACGAGGACCATAAGATTGCTAGCCAGCTCTGTCAAGCCAGAAGAGGTAAAGGAGAAGAAAGTAAGTGGAAAGCGATTTGAGAACGCAGTATCAGGGTCCGTGTCGGAAGAGAAGTTAGACATGACCTCGAGGGGTGGAATTGGGGATTCAATTGAAAAGCACTTCCTGTTTCCAAAGTAACTTACCAGGGGAAGGAACCTGTGATTGTCACATGTCCATTAGCAGTGGAGGAAAGGAGGAAAGGAGGAAAAATCTTTTGTTTGATTGGAGAAATCTCTGTGTATGTTTCGGAACCAATTATTATCGAAGGCCTAGGGTTCAGAGCCTTACTGTTTGAGTTCAAATTTTTTTTTTTTTTTGAAAGATAATGAATTTAATACTAAAGACTAAGGTACAACACAACCGCAGTATAACCATATATGGGAGGAGGCATAAAAAAAACGATTACAGTAGTAACCCCATATAATCCCCATGGTAATCTAAGGACCTGCCCTTGATTGCCCTTGATTGTCTGGCCTTTTTTAAGTTGGCTGGGATTCGATCAAGAAGGACATCATGAACTTCTTTGAAGAGTTTTACGACGGAGGTGAGATTAACAGATGTACCAAAACAACTTTTATTGTCTTAATCTCTAAAACAGATGGCGCAGATTGTTTGGTTAATTTCTGACCCATCGGCCTTGTAGGTAGAGTTGCCAATGCCTGATATACTTCGACAGGTGTTGGGAGCCATGACTTCCAGTGTTAATAAAACCATGTTTTCCAATGTTCAAAGTGTGTTCATTAATGGAAGACAAATCCTCGATGTAGGGTTTACTAGAAAATGTCGTGTGAATCTGGAGTTCTCTATAAAGTTGACATGGAAAAAGCCTATGACAGAGTGGATTGGAAGCGCATTGATTACCTTATAACTAGAATGGGTTTTGGTAGTAAATGGAAAGCTTGGATCTTGAATTGTAAGTCATCAGCGTGGTGCTCGATCCAAGCTTGGATCTTGAATTGTAAGTCATCAGCGTGGTGCTCGATCCTGGTCAATAAGACCACAGGCTCTTTCAAGGCATCAAGGGGTCTTCGCGAATGTGACCCTCTACCTCCATTCCTATTTACCATCCAGGCAAAGGGGCCGAGTAGGATGATGGAGAGGGCCTGAGCAAGAGGTCTGATTTAAGAAATTAAGCCGGGGGGAGGGGGTGAAATCTAGCATCTCCAATACACAGATGACACTTTACTCTTTGGCGACCCAAACATCTAAAAAGTAAGAAACCTAAAAGTTGTTCTAAGATGTTCAGAGGCTATGTCGGGGGAAAGGGCCAATTTCTCTAAATCTTTTGTGATGGATGTGAAGTTGGAAGATTGAGAGATTGAGACTTTTGCGGAAATATAAAAAAGGTGCATAGTGAATTCTTATCTTGGTATTCCCCTTTTTATTGGCAAACCATCAAAAAGTTTTTGTCATCCAAACATTGAGAGAATGGGATTCTACTAGTGCAGTTTTTGTTTTTGGCCTTCGAGAATAACCAACAGCCCTTAATTGTCGAAGGGGATTCTACTAATGCAGGGGCCTTGGCGGTTGCGAGATCAGCTCGCTGAAATACTGGACCTTATGAGAGTGCTAAAACCGACGATTGAGCACCGTCAAAGATCGGCGAATGAAATGGCAGACAACCTGGCGAAGGCTGGAGCACAGAGGGAGGAAATGGAAGTAATACGTTTCCTATAAGGCATAAGGAAAATCTGAAGGACATCGGATACTGTAATCTTTCCCAACGGATTATGTTTGCATTGACTGTGGGTGTGCCCACTTTTTTGTAATAGCAGGCTGGGACTACTGGTCCCGATTGCTAATTTGGAATTAAAGAAATGTCGCTTTTAAAAAAAAAACATTGAGAGAATGGAAAGAAAGTTAGCTCCCTGGAAAATTTCCACAGAATCACGTTGATCAAGGTTATCCTCACCAATCTGCCCATCATACCACTTGACCATGTCATAGATCTTGACTTCTTTGTTAATGGCCCCCTATTCAAACATTCAGTCGTATTCATAAGCTTAGAAGCAGGAACCTCCTCTCGGGGTGCCGCTCCCACCTCGGAACCTCGATTCCGCGCTCCTTAGGAAGGAGCTTCCAGGGAGCGCGACTCCAGAGAGACAGGAACTGCTCTAATGACACTCACAGCCTGCTTCTATTACTCTATAAGTCCCACGATCACAAACTTCCTTATATCAAACTCCTCCAACTCTTCAAAGTAATTCGTTGGAGAAAGCACAAAGGCTTGTGCATCTTCAGAAGGCACGAGGAACGAGTGCACACAAATGATGATGGTGAAGATGGTTAGAAATTAGCTTTTAGATGTACTTAAATTTTGAAAGATACATATGAAAATGGTTAGAAACTATTATTTTTTGATGTGCTTGAATTTTGAAAGATATATAAAGAAAATATTACATACACACTCCCATGGCGCTCCCAAACTTAGACTCTTCTAGAACCCACGCTTCCCCGCCCCCGCCCCCGCTCCCGCCCCCGCCCCCGCTTCGTGCTTCTAAGTTCTTAAGTGGTTCATTATCCATCTATTTATCCAGAATTTAATCTTCAATGAGTTTGAAACGTTGAATCTGATAGCTTCTTTGAACTTTTCCCAGTCCATGCACACAGCCCTCCAAAAACCTGATCCATTTCCATTCATGGGTGTAATAGTGTTCCACAAACTATTCCGGTTTGCATATTTATAACTGATAAGATTTCTTCGCAATGACAGGTTTTCTTCACCATATCTCCAATGTCATTTTCCTAATAGAGCCCAATTCCTCCACTTGATATTGTTTATGCCCAATCCTACTTGGTTCTTTGAAAGACAAACATCCTCCCCATTTATCAGATGTTATAACCATATTCCTTCTTCCTCACCTTCTCAAAGAAAGTCCCTTTGCAATTTTTTAATTCACTTGGCAATGGATATGGGAATTTAAAAAACTAACATATAAACAATCAAAGGTTTACCAAGGCTGCTTTAGTTAGAGTAATTATTCCTCCAAAAGATAATTGATATATATATATAGAGAGAGAAAAGTGTAGCTACACATACGTGTAGCTAACTTAGCTACACCGACGGCTTAAAATACAGTGGGCCCCACATTGTTTGGGTGATGCAAACCATTCATTTGATGGGCCCTCACATAGATAGGGTGTGCCCAAAAAATCAGCTCCAAAGGATCATCTCAACCCTACGATTTGTGGAGGCAAAAATGGATGTGTAAAAACCTTCACAAATCTGTCCATTTTTGCCTCCACAGTTTGAAGGGTTGGGATCATCCAATGGAGCTGATTTTTTTAGCACACCCTATCAATGTGAGGGCCTATCAAATGAATGGTTTGGATCACTCAAACAATGTGAGCCCACTGTATTTTAAGCCGTCGGTGTAGCTAAGTTAGCTACACGTATGTGTAGCTTCACTTAACTCATATATATATATATATATATATATATATATATATATATGTGTGTGTGTGTGTGTGTGTGTGTGTATATATATGGAATTTTAAAAACTGACATATAAAAAATCAAAGGTTTGCCAAGGCTGCTTTAGTTAGAGTAATTATTCCGCCAAAAGACAATACACACACACACACACACGGGAATGATATCCCCCCCCCCCTCGGACGGATAAAATCCCCCCCTTTAACATTTTCTGTGAGAATGGTTCACTTGCTTTAGGATAAATTCACCCCCTTTAATGTTTTTCCTTACCTTTGAAAGAATGAAAGTTAATGGATAACGTTAAAGGGGGGGATTTTATCCATCAAAGGCGTGGAAAATATCATGTCCCTATATATATATATATATATATATATATATATATGAAGAGAGAGAGAGAGAGGAAATGAAGTATGTGCAGCTGCATAGATAAGCTATATGTGCATGGCTGCACATACCATAGTGGGGGCCACATTTTGGGGGGGATCCAAAGCATTCATTTGGAAGGCCCTTCCATGGATAGAGTGTGTACCAAAAATCAGCCCTTTAGGATCATCCTAACCCTGCCATTTGTGGAGGGAAAAAATGGGAAGAAACAATGTTTATCCATTTTCCCCTCCAACTTTGATTGGGTTAGGATGATCCTATAGGGCTGATTTTTGGTACACACC